>NC_136433.1:242016523-243444856 GCF_052849685.1 Lactuca virosa
AACTAGGTTATTCTTCCGGAATGACTAAGTTATTCAAACCATCCACAGTCGGTCATACGTTGGAAGTAGATATGAATCAAGACTGTCATGGGTTGGCTTGTAGAGGTCCAAGTTGGTGGACAAAGTTGTGCTACAACACTCATGAGTGCTCATAAGTTCTGAGTATTGGATTCAACCCGCGCTCATTTGAATCACTTCATGGATTTTGTCACGAGTGATCATGAGACGATAATATCTTATATTCTTCAAACCTAGAGATATGAGTTGTTACTATGAGTTGATAGTACATTGATTGCACGAAAACGCATTGGTAACTCGATGTTATAAAACGTGCCTTTGTGTATGATTCAACAACTAGCAGAACAAGCCATATGAGTCGAAGTTTATCCATTCCTTTTACCTTCGAGATAAAAGCGATATTTGTGGGCCCATCGATGATTTAGTGATGACACATGTGAGTGCTTGGCCAAGCCAGGACTGATTCGATTTGTTCAATCGGTCAGTCATCATAAATCGGAAATCGGGAAACAACAAATGGACAGAGAGAATGATTGATAATCCATGTCTCAGTCCATATGATATCTTGAATGGAGGAATATATGATCCCTTATCTAATGGACAAGTCATTGACAAAGGTCAGAGTTCGTTGACAAGATTAGAGTTCGACAACGGCTTTAAGAGCTACGATTGCCAGTTGGTTTTTGAAGTCATACTCAATAATAGTTTTAGACTTATCCAAGTGGGAGACTGTTGGATTAATGTCTAAGTCTATAACTATATTTGGTATGTACTTGACCCGACCCGGCATGGTCCATTTGGGTTGCACTTCACCGACACAATTTCTATGGATAGTCTTTTGAGAATAGTATATTTATGATTTATATTAATATATTATGAGTTCTAATATATTAATATATAATCATATTATTTAATTAGTATTGATCAAGAATTAATTTATAATTAATTAAGTGATCAAAAGAAACTAATTAAATATGGACTCTTAGATATATATGTGTAGTGGGCCAAGTTCATTTAGGTTGGGCTAAGTCTTCATGGATAGTCCATGGAGCTTTAACCCATGGATCCTAGGAAATGAAAGGTCATGGGTATTAGGGTTTAACCCTAATCCTCCACACTATATAAAGGGTCTTATGGTTCATGAAATTGGGGCTAGTGGCTAGTGTGGATACACTAAAGAGGGCAATAACGGATTTCATAAGTGTGAGCCAAGTATCCATATTCTCTAAAGGTTTTCCAAGGTGTTTTGGTGATTTGTGATTCCACTTGAGGCTTCCACACTATTGGGGCTAAGCTCTTAAAGTTGAAGACTTCAAGCTTCATTAAAAGGTATGTATTTTAACTTGTTATATTACCCAAGTATCAAGGATTGTATGCTAGATAGGGTAATACCTTGGAATATTCATATTTGCATGTATAATAGAGAAAACATAGATCCAAGGTATTTAGGGTTGCATGTACACTTAGGAGTGTTAGAATGCTCAAAAACCAACAATATCTTCCAAGGTTTGGATAGTTCTCTCACTTTGTCCGTCGGTCTGTGGATGGTAGGCTATACTCATGTCCAGCCTAGTTCCTAGGGAACTTTGTAGCGACTGCCAGAACCTCGAAGTGAATCTACTATCTCTGTCTGAGATAATGGATATGGGAACACTGTGCAGTCGTACAATCTCCCGAATGTAGGTTCTTGTAAGCTTCTCCATCTTGTCTGTTTCTTTGATAGGCAGGAAGTGTGCAGACTTGGTGAATCTGTCGACGATGACCCATATGGTATCAAGTCCATCCGTTGTCTTGAGCAACTTGGTTATGAAGTCCATAGTGATCCGCTCCTACTTCCATTCCGGTATCTCTGGTTGTTGTAGAAGACCAGAGGGTTTCTGGTATTCGACCTTGACCTTGGCGCAAGTAAGGCATTTACTTACGAAGGTAGCAATCTCTGCTTTCATGTTAGGCCACCAGTATAGCTTTTTAAGATCCAGATACATCTTATCTGAACCTGGGTGGACGGAATAACGAGTGTTGTGCGCCTCGTTCATGACCAAGCCTCTGAAACCACCGTGTTTCGGTGTCCAGATCCGATCCATGAGATATAAGGCTCCGCCACCCTTGACTTCCAAGTTCTTATCCATCCCTCTCAGGGATTCACTCGCCATATTTTCAGGTTTCAAAGCGTCGAGCTGAGCCTCCTTAATTTGCGTGGACAAGTGTGAATGGATAGTTAGAGTCAAAGATTTGACTCTACGACCAAATTATTCTTTCCGACTTAGGGCGTCGGCTACTACGTTGGCTTTACCTGGATGATAATGAATTTCACATTCGTAATCACTGAGTAGCTCGACCCACCGTCGTTGTCTCATGTTGAGCTCCTTCTGGTCGAATATATGTTGTAGGCTTTTGTGATCTGTAAAGATAGTACTTTTTGTACCATACAGGTAGTGTCTCCAGATCTTCAGAGCGAACACAACTGCTCCTAGTTCAAGATCGTGGGTGGTGTAGTTGACCTCTTGTGTCTTCAGCTGTCTCGAGGCATAGGCGATGACCTTACCTCGTTGCATCAGAACACAGCCGAGCCCTTGATTTAAAGCATCGCAATAGACAACGAAGTCTTCTATCCCTTCGGGGAGGGATAGTATTGGTGCGGTGCACAAGGCTCGCTTGAGCGTTTGGAACGCTCTCTCTTGCTTCTCTTCCCAGTCAAAGGCCACGCCCTTCTGGGTCATTGTTGTAAGAGGTTTCGCAATGCGGGAGAAGTTCTGAATGAACCTGCGATAGTAGCCAGCGAGACCTAGAAATTGACGAATTTCTGTAGGTGTCTTCGGTGATGACCAGTTCTCAATGGCCTTGATTTTGGAAGTCCACGTTAATTCCCTCTTCACTAACTACGTGGCCCAAGAATTCGACTCTTCGAATCCAAAATTCGCACTTGGAGAACTTCGGATAGAGCTTCTCCGATCGTAATGTTTCTAAGACTTGACGAAGATGTTGACTATGTTCCTCCTTACTACGAGAGTAGATGAGTATGTCATCGATGAAGACAATGACGAACTGATCCAAGTAAGGACTACACACCCTATTCATTAAATCCATGAATACTGCGGGCGCGTTAGTTAATCCGAATGGCATCACTACGAATTCGTAGTGCCCATAACGAGTTCGGAAGGTTGTCTTAGGAACATCCTCCTCTAACACTCGTAGTTGGTGGTACCCGGATCGTAGATCTATCTTCAAGAAGTAGTTGGATCCTTGAAGTTGATCAAATAAATCGTCAATGCGGGGTAAGGGATAACGATTTTTAATGGTAAGCTTGTTGAGTTCCCTGTAGTCGATGCACATACGAAACGATTCGTCTTTCTTCTTGACGAACAAGACTGGTGCTCCCCATGGTGAGAAGCTTGGCCTAATGAATCCCTTCTGGAGAAGTTCGTTAAGCTAACTGGAAAGTTCCTGCATCTCCGCTGGTGCCAGGCGATATGGAGATTTAGCTACTGGAGTAGCCCCTGGCACTAAGTCGATTCTGAACTCAACTTGGCGTTGTGGTGGTAATCCTGGAAGTTCTTCTGGAAAGATGTCGAGAAAGTCGCGTACTTCTGGGATGTTCTGAATATCTTTCACTTCTTGACTCGAATCGACGATATGTGCGAGGAATGCATGATATTCCTTTCGCAAACACTTCTGAGCTTGGATACACGAAATGATGCGAAGGTTCGTACTAGGTTTGTCGCCGTAGATAACTAGAGTTTCGCTGTTAGGAAGGTTAAGACGAACTGCTTTTTCAAAGCACAAGATGTCGGCGCGATGAAGACTCAACCAATCCATGTCGATAATGACGTCGAAACTTTTAATTGGGACCGGCATGAGGTCTATCTTGAAAGTATGGCCATCTAAAGTTGGAGTACAACCTACGTATGTGCAGTTAGTACTTTCCGTTTTCCCGTTTTCCATTTCTACAGTGAATGATTTATCTAGTGCACGTGGTTTTTGTTTAAGCAGGTGTGCAAATTTCTGGTTTATGAAACTTTTCTCCGCTCCACTGTCGAAAAGTATGCAAGCATATGAGTTATCGAGGAGAAACGTACCAGTAACTATTGTAGGATCAGCTACGGCTTCCTCGTGGCCTATGGCCAGAACTCTTCCTACTCCTCCAGCTATCCCTGCCTTAGGGCAGTTCCTCTTGTAGTGGCCCACTTCGCCACAACCGTAGCAAGCTTGGCCCACACCGGCGTTAGGAACTTGAGCGGTCGGCCTTGCTGGAGTCTTGCAGAAACGGGCAGTATGCCCCCTTCTGTTGCAGTTAGTGCACTGTATTTCCCGACAAGCTCCGTTGTGATGGAAGGTGCATTTGTTGCACTTCGGAAGATTACCGGCATAAGGCTTCGCTGGTAAGGGATTAGCAAGGACAACAGGAGTTACCATGGCAGCATTGATTGTAACTAGTTGTTGTCTCTTTGAGGATTCTTGTGAAGTCCCACTTTTCCTCTTGTTCCACCCCTTTTTCTTGTTGTTATTGTTGTTTCCCTTTTGTTGCTCGGGTGTAGAAATCGTTGGGTTCTGGTAGTTTCCGTGATCTATAAGAGATTGTGCCAGCTCTTTAGCGCTGTCAAAAGTAACAGGCCTTGATGCTAACACACTTGACTGGATCTAGGGCGACAGTCCCCAAATATATCTCTCTATTTTCTTGCTCTCTAGAGCAACCATATCAGGGCAAAGAATTGCCAGATCACAGAATCTATTAGTATAGGTTGATATGTCAGAACCAACCATTACAAGACCTCATAGTTCCTGCTTGAGTTTTTGAATTTCCCCTCGTGGGCAGTACTCTCTCATCAGCATGGCTTTCAAGTTCTCCCAGCTTATCGAATTTGCCACTATTAGAGTCAGTGACTTAACGTGGCCATTCCACCAAGTTAAAGCCCTGTCAGAAAAGGTACAAGTAGCAAACTTGACCTTATTGTTCTCTGGGCAGGCGCAGATTTCAAAGACCGCTTCTGTCTTTTCGATCCACTGCCTTAAGATCATAACCCCTCCAGTTCCATTGAAATTTCTGGGTTTGGCATTCGTAAAATCCTTGTAGGTGCATTCCCAGGGGTGCCCATGGCTCTCGCCATGGTTAGAAATAGGTGCACCAGTTCCTGATCCACTAGGGACAGGAGTATTGATGTGTGACATGGCAGCCGCTACGACCGCCGTGACAGCTTCTTGGAACATAGCAGCGTGGAACAGAGGAGGTGGTGGAGGTGGTGGTATCGGTGTTTTGTTATTATTGTTACGCCTCGGATTTCTGCGAGGAGGCATCTTTTAACTATAAGTTTAGAAAGATGAAGATATTGATAAGAATTCAATAGGAAAGTTGATGAAAATGACTCATGGACTAACTCTTCATAGTCTAACAGCACGATTGAATGTAGATCTAGAACTAACAGATGATAGCATTTGGATTATAATTTCCATGAGATCAGGTACCTGTCAATATTACTGGAATTACAGACGTAACAAGTTTGGGAAAAATGGCCTAGTAGGAGGCCTTACATCAACCATGATGGGAAAATTTTGACAGGACTACGACCTAATCAAGACCTAACAGGTCTAAGATTTACTTAGATAGGAAATTAGACCAGAGTTTTACATAACTAGGTTATATCCAAAAGAGAAGTCGATGAGATTCTATCGGCGACGAGAACTACTAGAGTGAGTTCTTGATTCCGACAGAAGGCGTTCTATGTCCCTCACAGGCCTGTGAGATCTTACTTGCTGAGCTCGAAGTTCCTGACTTTAGCTTGGGTTCCAGCAAGTTCTCTCTGCAGAGCTGCATTGTGGACCAGAGTCCTTTCATGAGCAGACTCTAGTTGGCGAATGCGGACTGTGTTAACGCCAGAGTTAGCGTCAATCTCCATGAGTCGGTCGATAGCGGCTCGACCCTGTTCGGTGTTCCGGGAAATCCTACGAACCATGATGGGTAGGACCCTGTCAGATGAACCTCCCTCAGTGAGGTTGTAGAAGCTTCTGTCTCCATTGTAGGGGATGGGTTGACTCTGTTCCTGACTCCATCTATTCAAGTTTGTGGCCCACCGAGGTGTGGGTCCTTGAAATGTTGGACGAGGGTTTGGGTCATGAGCAGCTGGGGGTAGATAGTTGACTTCTGGTTCTGAGTCTGAACTATCAGAAAAGCCTTCAGCTTCGTGATCATCCAAAGGAATTGGGTGATCATTCTCTGGCTCTTCTCCGAGCCATCCAGCATTGCCGTGGTTAGGGTAGTACGAGTCGTCGTGGGGATGGAATCCAGCCATGATATCTACGCGAGAAAAGGGATATAAGAAGAAATTAATAGACGTACTAACTAAGATAATTATAAGATGATCTTTATCAGTTACTTCAATACTTGTTTAGTGCATACCAGTTATATGTACTCAGGACAGGATAGACCTTCGAATAAGTGACCCTAACTCTAAGCCCACAACCAAACAAGGAACAAAAAGTAAAGCAAAGATTCACATATTCTAAGTCTATGACGTCCTAGGTGCATATAACCTTAGTGTATCCACTCAGCAACTATTGACCTACTGATAAAGACCTTTTAGTTCTCAAATAAGTAATTATAGTAACACCAAATACCCCTATGGTATTTCATTGTGGTAATGTTGGTAAGTTTTTAGACTTGTTGCCATATCACAACCATTCTTGGGCATATGCTAATCACTCCTCGGACCAGCATAGTTGATCAGGCTATGCCACGCCTAGGGCTGACCATACATCCCCGAGCTTACCTGTGATATCCAACAATCGTAATACTTTTGTTTTTGTCGTTGTGACACTGATTTTAGTATGAATGCAGGCATGTATACTTAATTAAATATTTTATTATTTAAAAGTATAAACTCTTGGTCAGAGTATTTTAATCCCATTGTATTTATAGTTAGTATATCTTTTATGGGTTGATATACTCAATTCACTATAAACAAAGCTCTGATACCAATCTGTCACACCCCAAAACCAAGAACGGCGGAAACGTTCAGGGGTGGAGGACGTCATGTAAAGTATCATAACAGTGCAAAGTAGTAAACAAGCAACAACATCATCCATTGCATTAAAAGTAAAGTTTTAATACATGATTGTTCTTTCATAGTAATAAGACACCAAAATATGTAATCAAAATAAAAGACGAGTCTTGTCTGTGCTCCGTCTTCTCAAAACCTGGTCATCGTACCTGTCTACTGGTGACCTGAGAATACAAGTTATTTTGAAAGTGTAGATCAGCATAAAGCTGGTGAATTCATAAGTATTATGGTGTCATTGATTTGAAAAGCTGTTATGAAAGACTTGTAAATATTTGATGAAACATTTAGTATAAGTGTGAAAACCCTAGAAAATCCCATATTTCCTACTAGTATAAAAAGTAGTCTTCTACCATGACCCGAATGCTTTGAAGGTTTGCATTTCTGTATCAATGAAGATTTTTCCCTATACAACTATTATTATAAAAATATAGTCTACCTCATCGTTTATGTGAATGTGTCACAAAATAAAAGTAATAGGGAAAATTATATAATCATTGAAATCGTATCCTTTTGCCTTAGGATAAACACGACGTGGAAACTCGCCGAACTGTACAACCGAGATCATCCGTCGATGAACAGGTCCCGCTGTAGCTAGCAGCCAGGTGTAGGATGGTCAGTCCCGTATAGTATATATATAGTATTTCTCTCTGTATAGATATAGTATTTCTCTCTGGATAACATGTAATAGTATATCTTCATATAGTTGTATAGACTCATGAATGAACTGACTCTTGTGTAATTCCTTGTAATAGGAATAGTACTTTGTATCCCCTAAACTATACCTATAATAGTTTACTGGAATGTAAATTGAATGTCCAAGTAGGTTTATACACCCTTGCTACTCAAGAGTGTTGGAACTGAAGAAAGAATGAAAGCTCTCATATCAATACATATATACATGAAACATAAGTGTATAGATATGGTTTTTAACAGTAAATTGAAAGAGGTTTTGTAAAACATTTAAGAGTTTTGAACAATAAATAATAATGACTTGATGTCTGTTTATAAAATAATTCAAAAGTAATTTGTTGATAACAAAGTAAAAATAACTGAAAAGCATTGTATTTATCATATTTTGAAGTATGTGAAATCAGTTGTTTGAAAACACAGTTATAAATCACATGTGATTGATTCTATAACTTTCTGTTTTCTACTTGTATTCCCCCCCCCCCCCATGAAAGCATTTAAAATCATTTAAAAGATTGATTAAATGGGTATGAACTCACCTGTAGTGAGTGTTTTGGATGAACGGATGATGTAGGATGCTAAGTGTCAAGTGAAGACTTGAACACACACAAGGATCCTAGTTAACATATAATCACACATATATGTATCCAATTAGTCATTAAACAACTAATTAACCAAGTTAAGACATCCTAAGACATGTAAAACACTTGATTTAAGTGCTTATAAGTGCTAAGGATTGCATCTAAGGGTTGTAGGACATTGCAATTGAGTTTAGGGTTCAAGGGTAAACTCCCTTGGAGTTTACGGTTTTGTGACCATAACTCATTGACTTTACGGTCGTAAACCCATGAGTTTACGGCCGTAAACTCATGGTACTTTGACCATTTTGTGTTTTGAAGCCATAAAGATCATAAGAAGCATTCCTACTTCATGTTTAAGCCTTAGGAAGAGATTAGGGAACCATTTCACTCCTTTAGGGAGTTTACGGTCCTTGGACCACTTCTCCTTCGGTTTACGGCCGTAAAACCAAATGGTTTATGGTCTTTTGATGTTTTCAAGTACTAAGCACATCAATGAAGGGGTCTAGGCTAGTTTCCAAGGCTTGGTAAGGGACTAGGGCCACTTTGGCCCCTTTGTTAGGGTTTACGGTCCAAGGTGTTCTTGCACCGTAAACACCTTTGATCTTGTGTTTCTTGGGTGTTTTCTTGATGATTAGAAGTGTAACAAGTCTTATAATACACTAGGGTAAGAGTACTTACTAGGTAGAAGCTTGAAAAGGTGCTAAAAGTCCAAGAACACTAGTGTGTGTTCTTGGTGTTCTTGGTGAAACTTGAAGATCTACACTTTTGGAATGATTTCACGGATGGAATCATGTAAGATCACTAGATTAAGTAAGATATCAACTTTTTAGGGCTAGAAACACTTACAAAGTTGAAGATCTTGAAGAAAATTCGGATGATACTTGAGAGAGAAATGGGTTTTGGATCTTGAAAATGTGAAAAGTGGTAAATAATGACTAAGTGTCATATTTATACCCCCTTTTAGGGTTTACGGCCGTAAACACCTTTGTTTAGGCCGTAAACTCCAAACTCTTGGAGTTTTGGGACATTATTGTTGCACAATAAACCCTAGGGCATCCTCTCTCCTATTATCTCCCAAAGTACTAATCTTAAAACACTCAAACTTATTCCAAAAAGCTTGAAAGTTAGCAGAAACAGTTCTGACTTCTATTGAAGTGAATGGTTGTACAGAATAGAAATTTCGGGTTGTCACACTACCTTCAACATAAAGATGAAAAAACATGAAATTATTTGTGGGATAAACAAAGTTGTACTTGTATCCCCCCCCCCCCCTAAAACATGGAAAAAGCTTGAAAATATGGGGGGTATGAACTCACCTTGGTTTGGTTTGGTGGATTGATTTGAAGTGATGAAGTGGAGATTTCAAGCCTAAAACACTTGAAGTGTTTGATGAACTCTTTGAAGCTTATGTTACCGTAAGGATGTCAACACATAATATTATGTGTAAATAGGATGAAATCAACATAGTAAGGTGTAGGATCACTAGTAAATCTCGAAAATACTTACCAACATTTAGGGATGATACTTGAAGAGATAAACCATTAGCAAATCCTTACTCTTGTTCTTTAGAGGAAAATTAGAAGGAAAATGAGAGAAGTTGGAGAATAAAAGAAATGGTAGGGGTTTGTATTTGTTTACTGTCGATGTAAAGGAGGAAAATGATGGGACACATGCTTGGTTAACTGGAGGTTATAGTATGGATATTTGTGGGATAATGTGTGGTTTACTGGGACTACATTGGAAATAGGTGATATATCAAGTCCTAGAGTCAACCCAATACAAGAAAAACGCGATTTTGCTAGGGAAGATCGCTATGGAATGTATTTTCGTTGTTAATCTGCAATGGATCGTGCTATGGAATGTCGTTCCATAGCAATGTTGCTACCACATTGTCTACGGATTTTATTCCTGGCAGCGAGAGTAGGAGTTGCTAGGGAAAATGCTACCGACTCCATATCCGTTGGTATTATGCTACCGATAGTTCTATGGAACAAAAATTCGTAGCAATAACATGATTTTTACATATACTTCACCTTACTCAAACAACATAGCAAGAAAAAATGTCTAAAATGCCCTTTTAACAGAATGATGTAAACACAAAACCAAAATAAAATTATAGTAGTACTATACAACTTTATATACAATACAATAAGAAAAATAATATTCAATGTCCAATCTATTATCAACCATTAATATTTTTAAGAAATATACAAAGCCTACCATACTCTACATACCAACGACAAACTGTGCAATATCTTTGTCGATCCTCATCCTCTTCATGGCCTATTGCAAATGCAACTTTAACAGAATGTCGTGGGTCTTCACATTGGAATGTGATTTTATTCGTTTTAAGTCTATGAACAACATCAACAGCCCGCAACAACTCTTTGGCACTATCAACAACACCTGTGTACTCCCCATCATCCGGAACGACCCAGCCAAAATAGTTATCAAGTAATTGTAAACCTACACATTAAAATATCCATCAATTAATCCAATGTATCCTTTTCAATACAACAGTAAATATTATATAACACAACACAACTAAATATTAATCCCAACCTACAAACATGCCTTTAATTAACTATATACGGGTATTTTCCTTATTAATAACGACTTGATTAAAACCCATGGAATGTGATGGATACTAGGTCAAATTATTGGGTCGATATTATTCAATACCAGGTTAAAACCCATGTAGTATACGTGTAATGATAATTTTAAATAACATTTGTAATAAATATATATATATATATATATATATATATATATATACATATATATATATATATATATATATATATATATATATATATATATATATAGCTACTTAAAATATAAATTATGTATACCGTATTTTCCTTATTAATAACGACTTATTAAATACTTATTTTTATTTCCATAGCAAAAATGGTGTCTTCACTGTAGAGATTGCAAATAGACCAAAGTTCCCTTGAAATCAATCCATATATGTGATTAGTAAGGGTATTTCAGTCAAAACACATTATTCAAACAATATAACCTATTATAGGTCACAGTGGACTTTTGGTTAGTAAAATGACAAAGACAAAAATAACATACATATCAATAATAACATATATATATATATATATATATATATATATATATATATATATATATATATATATATATATATATAGTAACATTTAATAAAGTTAAAAGTATGTATTCACATTACATCAAAATACACTTACAATATGCATCACTAATTGTGTGAATCAAATATTATATATATATATATATATATATATATATATATATATATATATATTCGAAACTATTGTCAAACATCAAAGCAAACATAACGAAACACGCATCCCACAAACAAATATCACAATTCAATAACCACCTGTATTGACTCATAAAAGCAGTGTAATAACTGCCCACAGAAGGATGCTTTGCACAACTTCTATGTAAGCCATGGAACTTTATCTCCTTTGTTCTCCTTACCAAGTGGTTATGAACCTTGTTACAGGTATCTCTTAGATTCCAACTTATTCCCGTATTAACGTAGGCTTTATTTAACATGATCAGAGCTTCTTGCTTCCTTTCAATGCCTTCGGCCATCAACATCATTCCTAGAACGAAGATCGCATCCAACTACCCCTGATCGGCTGCATTTTTAAGCAATGTTTTCCTTGCTATTTTTTCCCCTATCGTAAAATACTTCGCCTGACATACAATAAGTAATCATACAATTTTAAAAAATACAAATGTAGAAAACTAATTGAATTCGCAATTATCCGATTGCTTAAAAAAAGAGTATCATTCCATCGTTGAAGAGTACGTGTGGGTTGTTCAACTTTCTGCATTTGCTTGTGACTTCATACTAGTGAACACTTAGTGGACGAAACCTTATTCGACTTGTGTCTATGCTTTTATATAATGCGTCTGATGTTACAGAATCCCTAAAGAGTTTGCAATTATACATATATAATTCACAAATCAACACAAAATTCATATACTAAACACTAAATTAAGTATGTAAACAAGTTTAATAGAACTAATGCACATCATACTTACACTATCAGGCACTTAAAAGCATCGATTGGTGAATTTCCCCCAACCGTAGTTCCTATTTTTTCGATCAAGTGCGATGGAAAAGCAGTGATCCTTGTTACTTGTTGCCTAGTTTGCATTCTTTCTGAAGAACAACTCGCTGCCATTATGTTGATCTGCGTGGAGTGTAATCCAAATTATGTAGCAACAACGATTTTAGGGTTTATTGATCAACGTTCGGGAATTTTTAGTGTTGGTAATGGATTGTAGAAGATCTATCGCCGATAAACTGAAACGACGGGATGACTCTGACTACAAATTATGGCGCCTGAGTGTTTAGACTATGAATTGACATAATTGCCCTTGAATGTAAAAAGGTTACTACGTAAATGGTTAGGGTATTTTTGTCAATACCTATGTGCATTTTTGTAATTAAATTGAACAATTTAAATTAAAAAAGATGAAGTTAAATAAAAATATTGATTACATTTATAGAGACAAATTTAAATAAAATTATTGACATAAGTAGGATTCGAACCTGCGACTTCAAGTAAGAAGTAAAACGTGTTTGCAAGCTAAACTAAATTAACTTCCGTTTCTTTAAATTGAAAAACCATAATATTATGCTCAATAATATTGCAGCCCATATGTCATCCATGGGTATATCAGATACACCATAAGCCACTACCATGTTGACCAATGGCCCATATGTCATCCATATGTCAACCATGGACACCATAAGCCATTACCATGTGGACCAATCAACCATATGTCAACCATGGACACCATAAGCCATTACCATGTGGACCAATCAACCATATGTCATCCATGGGCACAATAAGCCACTACCATGTCGACCAATGGCCCATATACACTTGGAATAACTTGAGAGAAACTTAAACACTCCTTGAAATCGTCTAGCCCTCACACTCACACATTAGTGCACGATTTCTTGAGCCATGGGATTCTTTTATATGGTGGCTATTAGGGTTACACCATGTAACTCATAACTTTACCTATTCCTTATGCTCCATCGATTTTAACCTCCATGGAGTATCCATGGGTCACCCCATGGACTTAGTCCAACATAAGGAATCTTGGATCACAAGCCCACATATATAAGAATGAATTATTTACACAATCAACCCATATATTTAATTAGTCTCCTTTTGATCACTTAATTAATTCCAAATTAATTCTTGATCAATACTAATTAAATAACCTTATTAATATATTAGAACTTATAATATATTAACCAACCTTAAGTGTTATTTCTCTCATTATAGTCTATCCAAATGCATGATGCCATGCAACCCAAATGGACATGCCGGGTCGGGTCAAGTCTTACCAATTATAGGTATGGACTTAGACATTAATCCAACAGTCTCCTACTTGGATAAGTCTAAAACTATTATTGCGTATGACTTCAGGAACCGATGAGCAATCGTAGCTCTCAAAAGCTTCTGTCGAACACTGACCTTGTCGATGAACTCTGACCTTTGTCAATGACTTGTCCATTAGATAAGGGATCATATATTCCTCCATTCTAGATATCATATGGACTGAGACATGGATTATCAATCATTCTCTCTGTCCATTTGTTGTTTCCTGATTTCCGATTCATGATGACTGACTGATTGAACAAATCAAATCAGTCCTGGCTTGGCCAAGCACTCACATGTATCATCTTTAAATCATCGAGGGGCCCACATATATCGCTTTTATCCCGAAGGTAAAAGGAATGGATAAACTTCGACTCATATGGCTTGTTCTACTACTTGTTGAATCATACACAAAGGCACGTTTTATAACATCGAGTTACCGAATGCGTTTTCGTGCAATCAATGTACAACCAACTCATAGTAACAACTCATATCTCTAGGTTTGAAGAATATAAGATATTATCGTCTCATGATCACTCGTGATAAAATCCATGAAGTGATTCAAATGAGCGCGGGTTGAATCCAATACTCAGAACTTATGAGCACTCATGAGTGTTGTAGCACCACTTTGTCCACCAACTTGGACCTCTACAAACCAACCCATGACAGTCTTGATTCATATCTACTTCCAACATATGACCGACTGTGGATGGTTTGAATAACTTAATCATTCAGGAAGAGCGACTTAGTTATTCTGGAAGTCAAAACATGCAAAGTGAAACACAAAAATAAATGAATCAAATATGTTATCAAACCCTATGAATATAAATAAACACTTTTATTTATCACCATACTGATTACTCATTATTCATTGTTTCGACTTTATCAACTTTATACTTGAATTAAAAACACTAGTTGTCCCATGCTCCAAGCATGTACACTATGTTTTTCTTAAACAATAGCTTTGCCATACACCAAGTATGCACTCTATGTTTGTCTATGATCCTTACTTTGTGAAATAAACCAATTGAACATAATTTCAATGATTCTAATTTCACACTCCCAAATCCTTATCGAAAAATGTGAGAATTTCAAATTCCTATCATTTATCGAAATCTGTTTAGATTTTAAACTTATATGCACTGACCCTCCTGTAATGAATATGTACAAAGTCACAAAGGCTTGTCAACAGTCATTATAAGGTATTCCAATGGAGATCAACTCCATGGAAACTAAGTCTCATATTCAAAGTACATTGCTTTGGACATGCTTCTCGCATTAAGTTTTCTAATCTTACACAGATAACTTCCACCTATAGAGACAACTCCATATTCTCATTTTGACTATCACTTCTGAATAAGAGATGCCTCTTTTTAGAATATGTCAATATGGTCCTTCCAAAATTAGCACTATACTTCCAACTGTCCCTGAGCAACCAATCTTTGGTAAACCTCAGATTGTCCTCGACAATTGCTTAATCATTTTAGTCATATCCAATTCTAGACCTTTTCCCTTCTTAATGCCTCTGGGCATTTGGAAAAATTTAGAAATGACAAATATTATAGCACATGCAATCGATCCTGTACCCAAAGCAAATGGTACACGATTCATGATGTCTCACATAAAGACATGATTCTAGACCAGTCTTTTGCTACAATATTTTTATTTGCCATGTTTTCAAAATTTGACTATGAAGAGGGATGTCGTAATCATAATCGAATTTTGAGAACGCAATATATAGAATTTCCTTAAGTTGAACCAATCCAACATGAAATTCATATATATATTCTTGACTAAAGATGACTAAGGTCTCAATCTAAGCCTTTAGAACTGAAATGAAGTATATCCTCTCCCTTAATTATAGCAAAACAACTTTTTCATTCCCTGCAGCCTCACGAATTGAAACTTTTGTTTTCTATAATTAACATTGCTAACTTGCAACACTAACAATAATTATCATGCTCCCACTTACATGATGATTATTAGCATAACACTTATGCTCCCACTAGCTTTGACATGTACTCGGAAATCAGCTGGACTTCTAGAAATCAATACTTTATTGACTTTCTTACCAAAGTTCAGATTTCTGATACGAGATGCTTTGATAAAACTTTATCAAAATCATACACCTTTCCTTATATAGCATGCACGTGTGTCTAAACAATTTCAGAACTATGAAAAGGGATGTCGTAATCATAGTCTCAATTGTTTAGACCTTTTGCCATCTGCTTCAAATCTACTTGGTGGAAGTGTTTCCTCACCATCATTTTCATGAATCGGAGAGAAACCTTATGACCCTTAGATTTTATGGTGTATGTGTTCTTATCCATGTGAATCGTCAAAACCATAGTCACAAGACAAGGATAATGACAAATCCAAAATCATATGGAGTGAACTTATGCAATCTTAACTTCTTGCCACCTGGCAGTACAGGGCCTGTCATTGCTTCCAAGTTGTTATGCAACTAATTGAGAACTTTCAGAGCTCCTATGCAAAGCCAACTTTAACTGGAATGGGCACAGAATATGTCAACATGATAGCTTATAAACCTCAAGTCGTGTGCTAGTGAAGAACCTCAAGTTTTATTCTTGATTAGTTCTTGAAATTCTTGTTAGGATCTTTAAGACTCCCACTGTCCTCTTGACATATAAGACTATCTTGCCAAATATTCAAGAGATAGTGCGGATTCTTTATCAAGACAAACACTTCAGACAATTGGCCTTAGTTGGTCTTTGTTTAATCCAAAACATCACAACTTACCAACTTCAAATGTACAAGAGTAGGACACTTTTACTCTTACATTTGACATGTGTTATAAACCTTTCTTTAAGATATGTCACTCAACTTATAGTCTTGGAGTATGACTCTAAGACTTGTTTTGAAACGAAGTATGACTCATCTTCTTGATTTAACCATTTTAACAATTCATGACTCCTCTTCTTAGTCATAAGAATGCAGTAAGATGTCCTTAGAAGACCAATTGTGATGTGGTTCTTTAATCATTAAGATGATCAAGAAACATGATACTAAAGTACTCTCCCATCTTTTCAGATTTGAGAAACTTTTATCTGTCTGCCTAATTTGATTCTTCCCATTCGTTCTGCCATACATTGAGACTTTTCCAATGTTTCAGAATTATACTTATACTTGTAAGTATAACCATATTTACTAAAATTTAGTAAATCATGACGAATAGTCTTAACGAGCTTTGTGGTGGACTTGACCAGTGCACAAGAATGTGTACTCGATCCCTTTAGTCCTTAACTTGACTCACACATCCATGTGAACAAGTCTAAATTTTCCAATGCTTGAAAGTTCTCATTCATCATACTATTCAACTTGCATGATTCCAAGTTTCTATCCAATTGAAGCCTTGGGAATGAGAATCTTTCCTTATTTGGTAAATTATGACACTACCACTGCATCTACACTACCATCCTCCACAACTACAATAACTACCACACCCTCCTTAAGTAAAGGAACTACCACATCCTCAACATATACATCTATCCCAACACCTACCCCAAAATATACCCCATCAACAACACCTATCCCAGAATCTACCCCATAACTAACACAACCAACCATGAATGGATCTGTAGTGGAAAGTGTAGAAGGTGAGAACAATTCCTTTGAAGATTGTGGACCAGATGGACGTTTAAATATTCATGTTTGGAAAAATACGTGAGTTACCAATTCAAATTTTAATTACAACTTTTTTTATGTAATAAATTTTGGTTTACACCTACATATCAATTCATAACTTAACACATCACATGATTACTTGCAGGCTAATGCCACCAGGCCCTTGTGCACACTTTATTAGTCAGTCCTTTAAACAAAGAGTAGATCCAGAAGGGTACGCTTGGGCACAAGTAAGCAAAGAAATGCGCGAATTATATTGGGAGGAGTTTCAGGTAACTATAAGTGATAAATTTTTGTTTGGTAAACATTTATACTTCAACTTATGTTTATATTGTTAATGTGTAGAAAAAATGTTGTTGGGATGAGAAAATAGACTCGCTGGTGAGGCCAAAGTTATGGTCAATATCTCTTCAACATGAGGAGCCCAAAAAGAAACAAACATGGCTTTAAAGCAGCTCATATTCCACAGGAAGTCTGGAACTCCTGACAATTAAAATGGAATACAGAAGAATAAAAGCTAAAATCTGAGCAGAACAAGAAATGTAGGCATAACGGTGTGGCTGATGGAAAACAACTTCAAACGGCATTGGATCTTAATAATGTCTTTACAAAACAACAAGAGTAGTAGGTTGATATATGTTTATTGAAGATTATGTATTTTAGAGTAGAAACTTTCTTTTTTCCATGTAATAAATAATTATTTTGTTATTTTATGATATAATGGTTATGATTTTTTTGTTTTTCATATATTACTACAAAATTATTTGGATATAATTTATAAATCAATTATCCATTGGTCCATATTGAATCTGGTATATAATATATACACCACTAAAATTGCTAGGGATTCATGACTACGGAATTTGCTAGGAAGTGATCAAACGGAATTTGCTAGGGATTCATGACCACGGAATTTGCTAGGAGATCATCAAACAGAATTTGCTAGGGATTCAGAACGACGGAATTTGCTACGGAATCACCACCACAGAATGTACTAGGGAATGACCACCATGGAATTTACTAGGAAATGACCACCACGAAATTTACTAGGGAATCACCACCACAGAATTTGCTATGGATTCATCACCATGAAATTTGCTAGGGAATGACCACCATGAAATTTGCTAGGGAATCACCGCCACAGAATTTGCTAGGGAATCACCACCACGGAATTTGTGATGGAATAACTACCACAGATTGTGCGATGAAATCCTATTACGGAATACGAAATACCACTTACCACAGATTTCATTCCGTTGTCACATTTGTGACGAAATTATCTTTTCCGTTGCAAACCCTCGCTACGACGTTTTTAGGGACGGATATAAGTCGTTGCAAATTCCGCCACTAATCGTTATTTGCAACGGAATTTCAGTTTTTAGAAACGGATTCCTTCCGTAGCAAAATCGTGTTTTTCTTGTAGTGACCATTTTTGTCTGTTTCCTCCTCTAGACCGTAAACCTCTTTGGAAAACACTTTAGTGTGACCAAAATCACCCCATCCCTTGCGGATTTCGGTCCTAATGGATCTAGGATTGGGTTCACGGCCAACTATGGTCCACTAAGAGGTGTTTACGGCCAAACCATGACCCATTAAAGGTGTTTACGGCCAAACATTGATCCACTAGAGTAGTTTTCGGTCCTAGGTACTTTGTTTTGGTTTTGTTTTGGTTTGGGGTCCCTCATGGAAACGGTTTTTGGTCCTAACTTGTCCCTACAAGGGTGTTTGCGGCCATAGTGGAGTTCTAGGCCATAATTCATAAAGGTAATTCTTATAGTGTGCTATCTTGTTGACTTGTCAAGGATGCATTTAAACATGGTTTCACAAAGCTTATTTACATATATTTAAATACATATTTGTTAGCTTATAAATCAATGTACTAATGGATTTCAAATGTTCTAGGGTGGGTGGGATAGTAGGATAAATACTAATATTTTAAATCCATGATTCTTATTCTAATTTATTTGTCTAGTTTTGCTTTGATAAACTTGTTTACTTTCAAGAGGTTATCTTATATATAATTTCCATAGTGTATACACCCATACACATGCACTTATGCCCTTTTGGTTTTCAAGGTTTTATTGTAATAGGTTTCCAATTTAGACCTTGCTTGGTCCAAATCTTTCGGGTTGTCACATCATCCCTCATTAAAGGGAATTTCGTCCCGAAATTAGCATCTTGGACAGATCTTGCAACTAGGAAAATTTGCGGGTATCTCTGTTTTGTCTGGTTTCTTCGCTCCTAGGAGAATTTAGGTCCTTGCCTGGTGTTCTAGCGGACCTTCACTATTGGTATTTGGCTTTGCTCTTTGGTTTCCCTGCCCATGATCCCCACATGTTCCCTTTTGAGGGTGTAGGTTCTTGTTTACCTAAGTTTCGTCGAGTGGGACTACAAGGGCTTCAGCGGTCAGACACTAATTAGCGTTGGACACGTGGAATGTGGGATGTATCATGTTAAGTTCTTGTGGCAATTCGAAGTTTTTGGGCCACTGGGTCTATTCAGGCGAGGATCTCGAATGGTCTAATGAAGTTTTTGGTATGTCGACTCTTGCTTGTTCCTTGAAGTTGGTTGAATAGGTCGTTGATTCGGAATAGGGGATATCGATCCTTGATGATGGGTTTGTTTGACTCTTAGTCCTCAGTGGTCCTATGGACAATTCGCCATTCCCCTTTATGAGTCAGACGGGTGCTCTGTAAGGTTAACGGCTTAGTCTAATGATTTCCTTACTTATTAGGTCGTTCCATTGACCAGCCAATATTTGTTTTTGTGTTGGTGCTAAGTGGTATTGGGGTTTGGCTACGGGAATGGCTCCAAGAGTTGAGTCGATTCCGAAATCAACTTGGCATGTGGGTGGTATCTCTGAAAGAACTTCTGGGAATGTCGGGGAGGTTATAAACCTCTGGGATACCCTTGATGCCCTTTGCTTCTTGTTTCCTATTTCTATTGTGGGCTAGGAAAGAGCGTGGTACCTTTTGCATAGGTACTTATGAATCCATATGCGAGAGATGATTCAGAGGTTTGTCGTTATAGATTGAAAAAGTTTTGTTAATCGGTCGGTTAAGTTGAAGGGACTCTTCGTGGCACATGAAATTGGTATGGTGAGGATCAAGCTAGTCCATGTCAAATGATAATGTTGGAGTTCTTATTGTAACAGATGTTAAGTCGATTTGGAAGGGATGATTGTTTAGAATGATAGTGTGTTCTATGTACATGTTTTTAACACTACCAGTTTCATTCTTGTTATTACTACTGTGAATATTTTGTACCGGAATTAGGGTGTACTAGCAGTACAAGTACTTTGATAAATAATGATGAAATTTCATAGTCTGATTTCTACTAGGTCTCTCTATGATAGTTTGGAGTAATCTAGTCGTATATAACTAGGATTGAGAAGACAGTCGACTGAGTGGCCATGCCCTAAGTCCACAACCAGACAAGGAATAGGAATTAAGGCGGAATCATACACTTTAAGTCTGTAGAATCTTAATTATATATGACCCTACGTTTACACTAAGCCATCATGTCTCACCTGCAAGGATCTTTAGTTTTTCTATGAATTATATGATTTGTTCGAATTAGGGAACAAATTATGATTATGCTTTTAATTGGCAAAAAATTTTGTGAAAATTTGATGCTTAATTATTGTTGTTTGGAAACGTACCGAAAATCCCAGTAGGGTTCCTTGTTGCTTCATCATGTCCTGTTGTTAAACTCCTTCCGCTCCTCCGTCATTCGTCTCTGTTGGACAATCTCTCTTGAAATGTCCCGTTTCAATGCATGTGTGGCATACTGGACTTATTCCATCCTCGGGGGTTGGAGTGATGTATTGGGTCGGGTTCCTACAGACACGGGCGGTGTGCCCCTTCTTGTTGCACCTATCGCAATATAACTCCCGGCAGGCTCCATAATGATGGTAGTTTCACTTGCTGCAGCGTGGGAGGTTTCCATAATATGGTTTTCTCAGTGTTGAGGTAGTAGGGTCAGTGGGGGTATGGGCTCTACAACTCGTTGCCTTTTGGTAGGTCCTTGAGTCGATCTGCCCCCTTATTCGTTCCCAAACTTTCGTTTCACGTTCTTAGGTTTGGGTTTGGTATGTCCTTGTAAGTAGTCACTCGCTGGATTCCTTGGTTGTTACTACGGTTGGAATTAACGACACTGTTTCCATTTTTGTTTGTTTTGTTAGCATTGAGTTGCGCCATGACAGCTGGCACGGCAGTTGTTACGGCGGCTTGGAATATAGCAGAGTCTATCTGCAGAATTGGTGTTTCGTCGGTGTGTTGGTTATTTCCATGGGAAGACATGATTTTATTGCATGATGAGAAGCAAGCTTGTAAGTAACTATGGTCATTTCTAGTTGTATTCTATCTGTTTATATTTACATATAAATTTCACGTTTTCTTGTACGATTCTCAGTGTTTCGACCTACATCCCTATGTTGTGTTTATGGTAAAGACTAGAAATAGGTATTGTAAAAATGTTAAGTTACCCAAATAGATTATAGATATCCAAAACCTTAAGTTGGCTTGGGTTTTATAGGTTTTGGGATGGCGTATCTCGCTTGATTTATTATTACTAGTTGCGACGAGAGATGCGATAAGCCTAACACATAGTGTGAGTAGTGTAATCACTAACTCACTAGGTTATATATGAATTTATTAATTATTAGAGTGACGCATAAGGTACTCAGCCACCTCGCACGCCTCGTGAGTGGTTTCCTCCGCATCTCTATACTTGTTATGTTTGTCCTAGTTTCAGCTGTAAAGTATTGATGTCTCCAGGCATCCGTATGGTGTTCTTTTTCCTCGTAGATATTTTGAATCTTTGCTCCATCATGTTTCGAGTTTTGTCACTGGTCTCCATTACTTCATAATAGAGAGCCCGACTCTGGATGTTCTAGAGAGCCTCTTATGATTACTCTTGTTAGGGTAAGGTTCCTTAATGATTTCTCCAGCTCCTTACTCTTCATCTGATCCCTTCTCGAAATCCTCCTCACGAACCCCTTCTTCTTCTTCCTCGACTCCTCTATTGACTGTTGTGGTGGAGTGGCTACATCTACCTATGTTGTTCGTGCGATAATGGGAATGTCTAAAGAATCTATGAGATTAATAAAGGTATCTCTATTGAAATTTTTATGATGATCCTTACCGGGTCCTCCTATCATCACGTAGTATATACAAATTTTATATAACCTTAACGTATACACTCAGTAATTATAGACCTACCAGTAAGGGCCTTTTAGTTTCCACATAAGTTATTTATAGTGCCCAAAATACTTCTATAGTATTTTAATTATATGTTTGATTTTAGAGCTTGTTGATATACAAAGTTGGTAAGTTCTTAGACTTGTTGTTATTGTATAGTATCATAAAATACTCCTATAGTATTTTAAACTTTATGTTTGATTCTAATGTTCCTTTGCATGTGGAGTTGGTAAGTTTTAAACTTGTTGCAACACCACTATCACTCCCAAACACATGTTGGTCGTATATCAAATAAATATAGTTGATCAGCCTATATTTATCCCAAATATGATTACATAACTGTCTAGGTTTGACTGTAGTGTCCAACATCTAAATACTTTTGTTTTGTTCTTATTATGACACTGTTCTCGCAGGTATGTATAATTTTATAAAATACTTTTAGTCAGAGTGTTTTAGTCCCATTATATTTATAGTTGTATATCTTGTATGGTTTGATATAATAGTTCACTATAAACAATGCTCTGATACCAATCTGTCACACCCCCAAACTAGAATGGGGGAAACGTCTGGGGGGGATGGAATGACTTCATGTACAGTATCATAACAATTGAATAGTAATGAAACACAGCAACACAAACATTCATACATTGAGATTTCAAGTATTACATTGTTTACAAAACTCTGTTGTTCAAAAGTTGAATACAAATAACTAAAAAGTAGGAAAACATGAGACGACAACACCGACCCTCAAGAAGGGTTGAGTACCTGTCTACTGGTTTCCTGAGAATACAAGTGATTTTGAAAGTGTCAACAATTAAGTTGGTGAGTTTATAAGCATTTTTGCATGAAAAGGATTTGTAACTGTTTCGTGAAAGATGGTTTCGTATTTTTCCAGAAAATCCGATATTTTCTTTAATATGAACTGAAAATTGTAAGTAACTCCTTTGTATCTTTTCCTTGTAAAGCAATAATGTATAGTTCCAGAAAATCCAACATTTTCTTAAAGGTGAACCATAGTCTTAAACCCTAAGACCAAGATGGAAGTGAATATTGTACAAAAAATAGTATATAGTTTCATTTCTTTTTATAAAAATAATGAAGTGTAAGCTTCCCGTAAACCAAATATTTTTCCTAATCCCTATGTGAGTTATTATAACCATGCTAATATGACTGATATGCCTAAAACGACGTTCTTCAGGCATCGGAACCGAGAAAACATTTGTCACCCTAGACTTGCCGGTGTAACTGTAGCGAACAAGTGAAGCGTGGGGTTGTCAATCCCGTATAGATCTATACACAACGGTCTCGCTCTCCCTCAAGGAGACTCTGGTTATAATGTAGGACTTAAGGTGTACACTAGGTAGGTACGGTGAAGGAAAGTCTCACAAGAGCATTAACAGATTTACGTGAACTGTGACTTCTTTTTACTTGGAAAAGAAGATAATTATACCTTTAAATAATTATATGTATCTTCGAAAGGTGTGGTTTGTGGCTTCCAAACTATACAAATTATAGTTTATCTTGTTGGTTTGAAACTATTTATATAATCTTTTATATAAATATAAAGGTGTATTCTAGCATGAAAATATGAAATCAAAACATAATATATTTTGGTGTTAAAACCCGCTAGATTTGTAAATGACTATAAGGTACCATTATTGCTAGTAAAGCTATCTTTTAGTATAAGTTCCCAAAAACCATGTAGTTTTACAAATCATAACTTTTCTTATGACTTTATAACATAGATTATGTTTGTTTTATCAATATGTAAATCATAAATATTTATACGAAAAACCAGTATATACATAACTTATGTAAATAATATTCTATCTTCAACATAAAGATGAAAAACATGAAATTATTTGTAGGATAAACAAAGTGTTACTTGTATCCCCCCCCCCCCCTAAACATGGAAAAGCTTCAAAATATGGGGGTATGAACTCACCTTGGTTTGGTTTGGTGGATTAATTTGAAGTGATGAAGTGAAGATTTCAAGCCTAAAACACTTAAAGTGTTTGATGAACTCTTTGAAGCTTATGTTACCCTAAGGATGTTAACACATAATATTATGTGTAAATAGGATGAAATCAACATAATAAGGTGTAGGATCACTAGTAAATCTCCAAAATACTTACCAAGATTTAGGGATGATACTTGAAGAGATAAACCTTTAGCAAATCCTTACTCTTGTTCTTTAGAGGAAAATTAGAGAGAAAATGAGACAAGTTGGAGAATAAGAGAAATGGTGGGGGTTTGTATTTGTTTACTACCGATGTAAAGGAGGAAAATGGTGGGACACATTCTTGGTTAACTGGAGGTTATAGTATGGATATTTGTGGGATAATGTGTGGTTTATTGGGACTACATTGGAAATAGGTGAGATATCAAGTCCTAGAGTCAACCATTTTTGTCTGTTTCCTCCTCTAGACCGTAAACCTCTTTGGAAAACACTTTAGTGTGACCGAAATCACCCCATCCATTGGGGATTTCGGTCCTGATGGCTCTAGGATGGGGTTCCCGGTCAACTATAGTCCACTATGGGGTGTTTACGACCAAACCATGAACCATTAAAGGTGTTTACAACCAAACATTGATCCACTAGGGTAGTTTTCGGTCCTAGGTACTTTGTTTTGGTTTTGTTTTCGGTTTGGGGTCCCTCATGGGATGGGTTTTCGTTCGTAGCTTGTCCCTACAAGGGTGTTTTCGGCCATAGTGGATCTCTAGGCCATAATTCATAAAGGTAATTCTTATAGTGTGCTATCTTGTTGACTTGTCAAGGATTCATTTAAACATGGTTCCAAAAAGCTTATTTGCACATATTTAAATACATATATGTTAGCTTATAAATCAATGTACTTATGGCTTTCAAATTTTCTAGGGTGGGTGGGATACTAGGCTAAATACTAATATTTTAAATCCATTATTCTTATTCCAATTTATTTGTCTAGTTTTGCCTTCATAAACTTGTTTACTTTCAATAGGTTATCTTATATATGATTTCCAAAGTGTATACACCCATATACATACACATATGCCCTTTTGGTTTTCAAGGTTTTATTGTAATAGGGTTATAATTGAGACCTTGCTTTATCCAAATCTTTCGGGTTGTCACACCGAAGAATTTCGGCTAGGGTTTCTATCAAGAATCATTGACCGAAAATCATAGGTAGAGGGGTCCTTATATAATTGTGGGCTGCTAGGGTTTCTGCAGGAAACCCTAATTTCCTGCTTAAGGATTAAGCATCCCATGGACTCTCCAACAATAGGCCTTGGACGAAACCTATAGGGCCTCCCTATAGTTTTCGTCCACCCCATTCTAAGGAGTCCAATAGCCCAGTCTTACAACTACCAATGATTTGCAAAACAGCCCTTGTTCCTTTAATCAGTTCCTTTAATCCCCAAATTAATTCCAAATTAATATCTGGTTAAATACTAATTAAATAACATGATTTCTAATTAATATATTATTTTCATAATACACTAATAAATCAAGTTATTATTCCAAATAATAAATTCAATCTCTCTCTCCAAAAGTCATCTTGTCAAGTTGCTAGAGTGAAGGCAACCCAAAAGGACGATGCTACTATCAAATGAAGTACATACCAATTATTGTTATGGGCTTAGAAACCTAATCCAACACTCCATTGACCATTTCACATTCTTACAGATGATTTTTGGCAGTGATGCACCTGTTGAGAGCTATTATTCACATCTTTTGCTATCAGGAGATGAAATTTATTTCATTGTTCTTGACAGTAGAGGCTCTTCTTCTGTTTATGGTCCTCGGTCAACTGTTAAGGTATGCCTTGTGACCGATTCCCATTTTATATCATGTTGTTGTTATTTCTTCTGATGTCTGGTTTGAGTGATTGAAACTAATTTTGATTGACTAAAAATCTAGGTAGAAGAAATTAGGTGTAGACTGCTTGCCAATGAGGCAGCCAATAAGGAATTTAATGAGTTTCTAGATTTACTAAAATTTGCAAAAGTAATGCCTCCACGTGGAAAATCTTCCAAATGTTCTTGGAAAGTTGATGAGAGAACTTGGCACATAATTGATGTAACGCCCGCAAATCCGGGCTAGTCAATTTAGAGACAATGAGCATCAAAAATGAGTTTTTGATGGAAGATTATTTAGAATGAATAATCTATACCAAGTGGTAGTATATGTTACAAGGGTTCCGTACATATAAAGAACGCCGAAATCCGAGTTATAACGAATAAGTTATGGCCCGTCGAAGTTTTACGGCAAAACCGGCACGACACCGGGAGACGTAAATAGTGAAATTATGGTGGAGGAATTTTTAGCCTTAGTGATCTAAACGAAAGTTGTAGTATACGTTAAACCGAGAACATACAAAAAAAAGAACGCCCAAATCTGACTTCGTATGAGGAAGTTATGAATTTTCTAAGATTTTTCTTAGCAGTACACGACCCGAAACTCGAGTTTTAGTTCGAGCGGTTTTTGTCTTACACGACCTAAATGAGAGTTGAAGATCTCATTAATAGGAACTCAACGATAAAAAGACAGACGGAAACGGACATTTAACAGTGTAATTTTCTCATACTATTAAATTTGAAATCGGTCGAGAATTAGCCGATGGAGTCAAAAGGAAAGTTGTATATCTTGTCTTTACCTACGGGTGGATATAAAGAACGTCAAAAACGGAGTTCGTATGCGAAAGTTATGAATTTTTAAAGATTGGCTGTTTTACCTGCGTCCGGCGCCACGTGTCAGCACCAGACTTTGCCTTGGAGCCTACGCAAGGCTCACGACGTGAGCACCCTTTCTCACGACGTGAATCGGCCCAGACAGCCTATAAATAGAGTCGTAAATCACCCCCAAAACTCACACATTTCATACTCTTTCTCTCCCATTAACCCCAAACCCTCTTCCCCCTTCCCTAGCACCTCCTAGGTGTTAGAGGCGAGTCGCGGAGTGCCGGAAGGCTCCGAGAAGAAGAGCTTTCAGCTCGAAAGTTCTGCTCCTGCAGAGCCCAGCTCCTAGCCAAACCCCTGGTAAGTGAGATATGCTTACCCTACCTTAAGTATAGCTTATGTTTAAATATAGTAATGTTATTAGGACCTTATAATAAATATTTGGGCTATTATTATGAGTTATATAAGTGTCGTTATAATATCTTTTTTGACCACTCGCCGTATGGGGAATCTGGTTAAAAGGGCCGCATAGGGTTGTTGGATTTCAGAAGTGCTATATGCCAAAATGGTCCTGCCCTCCGGTGTTTTATGTCTGGCCCCTTTCTGTACATAGTGGTTGGAAAATATTGTTTAAACGCTTATAGAACAGTAATAATAGCTACGCTATTAATTAGTCGTGGTTAACGTCAGACTAAACTCTAGTGGTATTGATACTAGGTTTTATCAAGGGAAAATTGTTTTGAGATAACGAAGTGATGTCCGAGTACCGAGTCACCACCTTACCAGGTGAGTGCATAGTTACTTTCATCTTACACATAGATATAAAGTATTTTATATAAATTACGTGCTATGTGTGCATATTGTCTGAATACTTGTTGTCTATGCTGGATGAATGATTTTATACATGTTTTGAATGATTTAAACTGTATATGTATTTTATATCTACAAAATATGTTGGGTAAAACATGGGTAGATGAAATATGAGTCGGATGATGAGGTGAGAGGTGAGAGGTGAAATAGACTATGAGGTGAGGGTGAGAGGTGGACGATGTGAGAAGCCTTTTACCCAAATGCTGGCCCCGTCATCTAGCAGAGTATGGATGACAACCACAGACTATTCTAGACAGTCCGGTGGAACACTAGCAGGCTCGCAACCTGTAGGTGTTGTGAACGATGTGTTCACCGGTGTACTCTAAAAACCCATTGACCTATATTGCGAGTGGACTCTCGAAAACGATACTGTCAATAAGCGAGATAACCCTGGCAGATGCGCCTAAAAGACTCTACCGGTAGAAGCGCCTAATAAAGAACCTCATAACCCCGATAGATGCGCCTAAAGGACTATACCGGCAGATGCGCCCAACTTATAATATTTACAGTTGGGCTTGACAGATGTGTCATTAGCAATGATGGTTTCGTGCCTATTCCTTAGGATAATCCTTAGGAATGAATGAACGGGGAAAAACTAATTCTTAGGGTAGATCCTTAAGAGTAAATAAGATAATGGGGATGGGTAATTGGGTTGATTGATTATTTGATGATTAAACATAATGATTATATTATTGTGGGTTGAAAACCCTATGTACTCACCAGGTTTCCGAACCTGACTCACTCAGTTTATTTATATCATAGGTGTTGATATGAAGTCACATTACACTTAGAGATTAAGGAGAGATAAATCACTAGTGATAATGAATGTAAGTTATGTTTATGCTTATGTTTCTGTATTGACGATGACATCCCAAATGTTTTAAAATGAATAAAAATACTTTTCTTCGGAAATGCCTTGATAACGTATTTATCATGTTTTACTGGGAACAAATTCCGCAACATTTTTATTAAAAGAGGTACTCTGATTTTTATAAAGCATAAACAAAATCGGTCTTTTCTGGCCGTGAAAATGGGGATGTCACAGTTGGTATCAGAGCATTAGTTTAAGCGAACTAGGAATAAGAATTTATTTCTAGACTTAAACTTAGAATGCTAAGAAAGGATGGTGAGGAGTGTGTCTAATAAATTTTAGGTAATACACCTGAATAGACACAAGCACTAGCAAATTTAGGGAAAATGCCTAACATGCTTTTATGTGTTTATGAATTGTGATATTTTACGATGCTATCGTTTGATCAGATGTATGGTCTGTTGCCGACCGGATCTGGAAATTTTATGTGTTCAGATTTCTAAACGTTTAATTATGATATTAGAACTGGCATGTAACTTTTCGGAGTAATAAGGAGGATTACACGTCTAAATCTTTTCTATCCATATTCTCGTCTCGATGCAATGAATGCATGCTTCCGTGAAAATAACGTCATGGTGAAGACTCATAGAGAATTGAGTAAATATAGGAAATGAAAAGGGTTATGATAGTGAATGACACCTATCAGAAGATATCGTAAGAGTGGTATCTTGCCTTTAGAATATGTTAGACAGTACGTTTAGAGGAGTACGGTATGCCCGAAGTACACCTTTGATTGGCGGGATGATGAAACGATCGGCGTAATTCCTGAAGTTGTCCCATCGTATGGAATTTCCACCACCAACCGAGTTGAAGCATAATTGATGATTGAAGATACACGTGGAAGAAGTCCTAGTAGAGTCTAGGGGAAAATTTTGTGATTGCTTGGACGCATTTGTATGTGTTAAAATTGTTTTTTTGATAATAACTTGGAAAGCTGCGAGAAAATACTTGGGACGAGTATGAGTAGGTGTGAATGGTAGTAGAGGCCTATACTACCGGAAGCACAGGACTCACACTTGGATCAGGGAAAGTCACAAGGTTACCAAAAATCTAGTAATTGATTTCGTTTTGTTCAAGTATGTCGTTACCATTGTTTCGGTAAGTACTAAGGAGATCATTATTATTCCGACCCTAGTGGTGATATCAAATTGAGTCCGACTACGACGAGTATGTTACGTGGTTCCGAGAACCAAGTTCGATGTAGCACCTGACTTAAGCTGGAAGAATTAATCAAAGCGATCAGTAGAGGTATCGCGAAAAGTTGCTTGTAGCTAGAAATACTACCTTTTAACATGAAGGAAAGTATAGTATGTTCTGGAAGACTCTAAGAGACCTGAGTCTAAGCGTTGCAACATACAATGATAGGTCATTAGAATATGACACATCGTTCCATTGTAGTAATAAAAGAACTTATCTTAAGTTCGTATCCAGTGAGGATCGAGATTGTGACTTGAAGGTCATAATTTGGAGTCTAACGTGAGATAGGGAGCAAGTGCAAGATCGAGCATCGCCTGCAGTCAAGGAGTCCAAGAGTTAGATACTCATTCGAAGGAACAAAGAAGTTACGATTATTACCTAGGATGAAGAGATAACATATGGAGTCATTATACTGCCATGTTTCGTTGATGATTCTGGGACGTAATCATCCTAAGTGGGAGATAATTGTAACGCCCGCAGATCCGGGCAAGTCAATTTAGAGACAATGAGCATCAAAAATGAGTTTTTGATGGAAGATTATTTAGAAGAAATAATCTTAACCAAGTGGTAGTATATGTTACAAGGGTTCCGTACATATAAAGAACGCCGAGATCCGAATTATAACGAATAAGTTATGGCCCGTCGAAGTTTTACGGCAAAACCGGCACGACACCGGGAGACGTAAATAGTGAAATTATGATGGAGGAATTTTTAGCCTTAGTGATCTAAATGAAAGTTGTAGTATACGTTAAACTGAGAACATACAAAAAAAAGAACGCCCAAATCTGACTTCGTATGAGGAAGTTATGAATTTTCTAAGATTTGACTTAGAAGTGCACGACCCGAAACTCGAGTTTTAGTTCGAGCGGTTTTTATCTTACACGACCTAAATGAGAGTTGAAGATCTCATTAATAGGAACTCACCGATAAAAAGACAGACGAAAACGGAGTATGTATGAAGAAGTTATGAATTTTACGCGGACATTTAACAATGTAATTTTCTCATACTATTAAATTTAAAATCGGTCGAGAATTAGCCGATGGAGTCAAAAGGAAGTTTTTAGATCTTGTCTTTACCTACGGGTGGATATAAAGAACGTCAAAAACGGAGTTCGTATGCGAAAGATATGAATTTTTAAAGATTGGTTGTTTTACCTGCGTCCGGCGCCACGTGTCAGCACCAGACTTTTCTTATGTTTTACCTGCGTCCGGCGCCACGTGTCAGCACCAGAATTTTTAAAGATTGGTTGTTTTAAGGAGATATAAATCACTAGTGATAATGAATGTAAGTTATGTTTATGCTTATGTTTCTGTATTGACGATCACATCCCAAATGTTTTAAAATGAATAAAATACTTTTCTTCGGAAATGCCTTGATAACGTATTTATCATGTTTTACTGGGAACAAATTCCGCAACATTTTTATTAAAAGAGGTACTCTGATTTTTATAAAGCATAAACAAAATCGGTCTTTTCTGGCCGTGAAAATGGGGATGTCACAATTGAGTCTCTTGAGGCTTTTTCTATAGATGCTTGTAAAGATGATGGACAAAGGAATATTGCGGCAACGATAATTTTCTAGCATATTTTTATTTCATATCAGTGTTGCATTAGTATTCAGTCACATCCCCTTAATGGGGTTAAAGACTTTATTAATGATTACCTACTCAAGGTATCACTTTCATGAATCATCTCATAGTTGGTTTAGTGTTCTAATAACCTAAAACCGAACTACCCGCCTACCGATCTTTGAATGTCTTTAACTAATCAAAGAACACACTTTCAAACAACCAGCATCACACATACTCTAATTTTTCTCATTAAGGCATTGTACTTTTAGACTTTTAGTTTAACTGATTCATTACATATCTCTCAATATCTGTACATAAAATGACATAAAATACAGCAACTTATTATTAGCATGGAAGACTATAAAATAATAAATTGTTAAAAGTTTGGGTGTTACATACACACAAAAATGCAATGTTGAGTCTTGTGTTTTTTATGTTTACATCTATCAGATTCTGAAGGCAATGGGTTTGGAAAAGATAGTTGCTTCATCAGTAAATCTCCTCATAGATATTGGGTATTTCCCAGTGCATGTTAATCTTGATCTCCTGAAATTCAACATACGTACCGATTTTCCAGATAAGATATTGTTAGCTACTGAAAAGCTTCTTATAGAATCACCTGATCTAGATAAGGTACATTGCTTATTATTTCAACCTGTAATGTTCAACATCATCATGAATCTAAGATATTAACTGCTAAAAATTGATGCATATGATGGTAGGACGATAAGATAGATCTGACACATCTGAAAGTATACGCAATAGATGTCGACGAAGCAGATGAGGTAAAGATGTGCTTATGTACCTCTAATCGTGTATGTTACATACATTTATTTGATTAAAAATCTATCCATATCTAATATAAAAAATTACAGCTTGATGATGCATTGACGAGGTAAAGTTGGTTGTATCATGGCACATGATGGTCGCATCTATGTGTGAATTCTCCAAACAAGAGTTCATTTTGTGGCTTGCAATCTCTTGGATGGGTAATTACAGTTTTGAAAAAAAAATACCTTTTATTAATTAATTAGGAGTTGATTTAGGTCATCAATACACTAATAGAAGTGGTAGATTAAAGGTACTTGATTATTGAAGAACATGGAAGGGGAATGTGTATGATCAAGGGGTTTAATGGAAGAACAGTGAAGGGGAACATGTATGATCAGGTAATAATCATTTAAATTTTTGTGGTTAGCTTGCTAAATTCATTTCATCAATTTGTGTAGTTTTATAGGTATAAACAAATTGATTTCTACTATGAGGAGCTAAAAAACAAAAGGGCTTTATTAGAGTGTGCTTGGTGGGTAGTTTTTTCACTTATAATTTATTTAGTTTTTTGTAGACCAGGAAAATGTATTTGTGGTTGTGTAAATTAAGAATTGACCATTTTACCCCTCCTGCATCATTTATGATTTTGGACCATTTTACCCATCCTCTCCCCATTTTTATTGAAATGCTTATTTGTTTCCAAACAAAATATGAATAAGAAAAACACATAATTTTTTTTGAAACTATGGTATTACCATTTGAGGAAAGCCAGTATTATCATTCAATGGTAGTAGTATTTTGATTTCTGATTTGTGTTGTAAAATATGTAAGAGAAAATTTTATATTTCTTTGTTTCTATACTACAGATTGTTTAGTTTTTATCCTATCGATAGCTACTGTATTGGATTTGAGGCTGGTGCAATTGCAACTACAAAGTCTCATCAAGAACCGTTCAGGAACATTGAATATCATGGTTGCCCGAGGGCTTGCACAAAATCTGTATGAATTTTAATCTTTTGTATGTCTTTTTTTTGTCTTTTTAAAATTCATCAGATTTGGGTTTGATAAAGGTGCAATTCGGAAGGCATTTTTTGTCTTTGGAGTTTTCTGTCTCTAAATTGACATGCATTGCAACTACGATTGCAGCCATGGTGGATTTAGGCAAAACAAACTCCATTATAACATATATGAGCCTTCGTTTTTTTTTCAAGTTTCATAAGTAAGCATGGCAACTATTTGTATTAATGCCTATATGTTTCTTTTGGTAATTGTGGTGCTCGCAAAGAAGTTGTCGTCGTTTCAGATGCTCATCATCAAGGTTTCTTTTACTTTTTGACGACTTGTGTTACTTTCCAGTATTACTTCCAGATCTAGGTGTCCTTTTCATTGTTGGCGTAAAACTGAAATTATTGTGCATTTTGTTTCTTTATTTTCAAGTCAATGTGCATTTTTCTATAATTACAACTAACATATGTTGGAATTAAGAATGGAACAGTTAAGCAACTACAGGTGATATGTGGTAAACATCAGGGTTTGGATAAGAAGCGTACTCGGTAAATTTCGGATATGAGTGATCCCACACCCCATAACAATCTAAACGTTATTGAGGATTTAATAAATAACTCGATGATATATACTCATGTCATTGCCTTCATGCTATTTGAGCTTGAAACAATCACCAAGAGCTTTAGGTCTACTTACATTCTTGGCGAGGGAGGTTTTGGGACTATTTACAAGGGCTATATTAACGAGAATGTTAGAGTTACCCATAATAGCTATGTACTTTTATTTGTTTATTCACAATAGCATCATACTTTCACTTTTTACCCACAATCATCATTCTTCCATTTCTTTACCTATAATAGCAAAGTAATTTGGTTTCTTTGGTTTTTCCATTTGTAATTTTGTGCGTTTTTAAGTGTTAAAACAAGTTTATGATAAGATACATTTCGTATTCCTCATTGTAATGATTGTGTTTCTATTATGTATTCCTCGTTGTAAATGATTGTATTTTTCTTCAAGTTTTTAAGTTCGGACTAGATGTTAAAAATAGCAACCTACTTTGATATGTAATACATGACTGTTGAAAAGTTGGATGCTCATGTAAAATAGCAGTGTACTTGAAATTAGGATGCTATAAACAAATCGATGAATGTACATTGCTCCTAATATATTGTCTACAAAAATATAATGAATTTTATAGGAATGATATAACTACAATTGGGTAGATTTACATAGTATGGTGCTATAATGGGAACAAATGAAAGTAAGATGCTATAAAAAAAGTTAAATAGATCTATTCCTTTTTACATCGGTCAACCAAAGTGTTCAACCATATTCTCGTAACATCAGACATGCTTGAGAAATCCTAGCATAATTGACAATGACCAAAAAAGGACAATAATGCCCTTTATTCTTATTTTTCCACCAAATCTCCCTCTGTTTAAGAGTTATATGCAAGAATCAACAAATTATTCTTAGGCCTTTATTATTAGGCATATTGTAAATGAAAATAACCACAAAGGGACAATAACGCCCTTCATTTCTAATCTTCTTATCGGCCCCTTTTATTTAGCTCAAATTACACCTACAAATTAAAAATTAAAAAAAATAGCATTGTTGAATTATAAAAGGACCACCTACATAATTTTCAAAAAAAAAATGTTGTTTTTCTTATTAAGCTGTTGTACTTTCAAAGTACAATGGTTAGATAAGAAAATCAAACAAAAAAAATAAAATGAAAATTTAGAAATGAATGTTAAATAGATAATTAGACAAACTAAAAAAGTGTTGGGTTTTGTTAACTACAACATCCTATGGTGCACATACAACCCTAAATGCTTTGGATCTATGTTTTCTATAATTATACATGCAATATTGTTTCCAAAGCATGAAACCTAGAACTAGCATACAATTGATATAAACAAAATAAATATGATTTATAGAATTACCTCTAGTTGTAGCTTGTAGTTTTGGCCTTTAAGAACTTAGTGCCTCAAATGTTGCACCTTAAACGGTTCACAACACACCCTTGAACAATTGGATGACTTGAGAGAGATTACTTGGCACACAAATCGGTTATGAACACCAAGAACACTTGTTGTCCATGATTTTAGCCATGAGGTTATGTGTATATATATATATATATATACATATATATATATATATATATATATATATATATATATATATATATATATATATATATATATATATATATATGTAGGAATCCAAAAGTCATGGGTAAACCCTAATCCATACACTTTGGGTTATGATCTATATTTCATGTAGGCTAACTCTTCATGGAAACTTACATAAACTTAGCCCATTATGGATCATTAGCCCAAACAATATATATCATTGATTTACATAATCAGTCAGTGTTAATTTAATTAATCTCTTTTGATCACTAAATTAATTCCAAATTAATTCTTGATCAATACTAATTAAATAATATGATTTCATATTAATATATTAGAACTTATAATATATTAATAAATCATAAATAACTTCTTCTCAAAAGTCCATCCTATCAAATTGCCCTGGTGATATGCAACCCAAATGGATCATGCTACTATCGGGTCAAGTACATACCAATTATAGTTATGGACATAGACACTAATCCAACGGTCTTCCACTTGGATAAGTCTAATAACTATTATTTCAAGTACGACTCCACAACCCGACTAGCAATCGTATCTCTTAAAAGTCGCTGTCGAACTCTAACCTAGTCAATGACCCGTCCATTAGATAAGGGATCATATATTCATCCATTCTACAAGATATCCTATGAACTGAGACATGGATTATAATCATTCTCTCTGTCCATATGTTGTTTACCAATTTTCGATTTATGACCACCAACTAATTGAACAAATCAAATCAGTCCAGGCTTGGCCAAGCACTTAGGGTGTCATCACTAAATCATCGAGGGGCCCACAGATATCACTTTTATCCCACATTGGGTAATAGGAATGGATAAACTTCGACTCAAATGCTTGCTTGTATTTACTCATCAAATCACACACAACAATATGTTTTATAACACCAAGTTACTGTTGTGTTTACATATGTCAATGTACAACCGACTTGTAAACTGCAACTCACATGTCTTGGTTTCAAGGATATAAGATATTATCGTCTCATGATCACTCGTGATAAAATCCAAGAAGTGATACAGATGAGCGTGAGTTTAATCCAATACTCGAATCTTATTCCAGGAGTACTCATGAACACTGCAACAAACTTTTGCTATGTCTAAACGCCTTTAGACAATCTACAGACCCATTCATGACAGTCTACCTTAAATACTTACTTCCAAAGTATGATCGAATGTGGATGGTTTAAATAACCTAGTTATTCGGGAAGTCAAAAAATGCAAAGTGAAACACAAGAATAATTGATTCCAATATGGTCTCAGAACTTATGAATATAAATAAAACACCTTTTATTTAATCACCATATAGATTGCACCTTATTCATTATATAATGTTTCGATGAATCAACTTAATACTTGAATTAAAACAATAGTTATTCCATGCTCCAAGCATGCGTACTATGTTTACCTATGGTCCTCTTTTTGTGAAATAGATCAATGGACAACATTTCAATGATGCTCATTTCACAATTCCAAATCCTTATCGTAAATGTAAGAATACCAAATTCTTTCCATTTGCTGAAATCTGTTAGATTCTACACTTATATGCATGATCCTCTTGTAATGACTATGCACAAAAGTCATAGATACTTGTCAACAGACATCACAAAGTATTCCAATGGAGAGCAATTCCATGGAAACGAAGTCTCATATTCAAAGTACATTCCTTTGAACATCCTTTTTGCATTAAGGTTTCTAATCTTATACAGATTTTATGATCAACTTCCACTTATGGAACATTTCCATAGGACCATTTTGATTATCACTTCTGAACAAGCGTTACCTCTTCTCAGAGTATGTCAATATGGTCCTTCCAAAATTTACACTATACTTCCAACTGTCCATGAGCAACCAATATTTGGTAAACCTCAGATTGTCCTCGACAATTGCTTAACCATTTTAGTCATATCTCGTTCTAGTTCCTTTTCCCTCTTAATGCCCTAGGCATCTGGAATATTAGAACAGATTAATATTATAGCATATGTAATCGATCCTATATCCGAAGCATATAGAATACGATTCATATAAAGACCTGATACTTTACCAGTCTCTTGCTATAACATTTCCATATATAGAATTTTCTTATGTCGAATCTTTTCAACATAACATTCATATATGTCCTTGACTAAATTTGATTAAAATCTCACAATCTAAGCTTTTAGAATTGAAATAAAGTATAAATTCCTCTCCCTTAATTATAGCAAAACAACATTTCAAACTCTGCAACTTTGCAAATTGAAACTTTATTTTCTACAATTAACATTACTAACTTGCAACACTTACCATAATGATTATGCTCCCACTAGTATACTAATTATTATCTTACTAGCATAACACTTATGCTCCCACTTGCTTTGATATGTAACCATAAATCAGTTGGACTTCTAGAAATCAATACTTATTGACTTTCTTACAAAAGTTCATATTTCTGACACGAGATGATTTGATAAGCCTTTATCTAAGCTTCTCAAGCTCATAAACCTTTCCTTAGATATCACACGTGTGTGTCTAAACAATTTTAGAACATACAACAATAAGTCTCAAATGTTTAGACCTTTTTCCATTTCTCACAATTCGAACTATGAAGAGGGATGCCGCAATCATAATCGAATTTGAGAATGGAAATATCACAATTGCTATCTCTTTAAAATCTACTTAGTGAAAGCGTTTCCTCACAATCATTTTCATGAATTGGAGAGAAACCTTATGACACTTAGATTTTATGGTGTATGTGTTCCTATCCATGTGAATTTGTCATAACCATAATCACAAGGCAAGGTTAGTGACAAATCCAAACTCATATGGACTGAACTTGTTCAATATTAATTTCTTGCCACCTGGCAGCACAAGTGCCTACCATTGCTTCCAAGTTGTATGCAAATAATTAAGCATTCATAGAACTCACATGCATAGTCACCTTTAACTGGAATGGGCATAGAAACAAGAACATGTCAACACGATAGGATACAAACCTCAAGGCGTGTGCCAGTGATTAGCAATAGGTTTACTCTTGATTAGTTATTGAAGCTATTCAAGATCCTTAAGACTCCCACTGGCCTCTTGACATATAAGATTACTTTGTTAAGGAACATTACTTGACAAAACAAATAATCAAGAGTTAGTGCGGTTTCTTATCAAGACAAACACTTCACACAATTGGTGTTAGTTGGTCTTTGTCTTATCAAAAACATCACAACTTACGAATTTCAAATGTACAAGAGTAAGAAACATTTTACTCTACATTTGATGAGTGTTATAAACCTTTCTTAAGATTATGTCACTCAAGGCTCGATCTTGGAGTACGATTCTAAGACTTGATTTTGGAACGTAGTATGATTTATGTTCTTGATTTAACCATTTCAACAATTCACGATTCCTCTTCTTAGCCATACAAATGCACTAAGATGTCCTTAGAGGATCAATTTTTATATGGTTTTATAATCACTAAGATAATCATAAAACACGATACTCAATTACTTTCCCATCTTTTCAGATTGGAGAAAGTTTTATCTTTCTGCCTAATTTGATTCTTCTTATTCGTTCTGCCATACATTGAAAATTTTCCAATGATTCATAATTACACTTAATCGTGTAAGCATAACCATATTTACTAAACTTTAGTAAATCATAATGAATAGTATTATCATTCTTTGTGGTGGACCTGATTAGCGCACAACCAAGTGTACCCGATTCCATTGTCCTTCACATGACTCGCATATACATGTGAACAAGGAATTAGTCTTAATTTCCCAAAGATAAAGTTCTCATTCATCACACAATCAAAGTTGCATGATTCCAAGATTTTATCCAACTGAACATTGGGTGATGAGAATCTTTCCTTATTTGGTAAATCTTGACACTACCACAAACGAAAGAATCAAATCAATTTTCCAATATTGCTATCAATTGAAAATTTTAAACAACAATTTTCACAAATGTCATTGCATGGAAACTTAAAATAAGATAAATTTCAAAAAAATTTCTTTATTTAAAAAATGCAGAAAAACTTTTCCTTACTATGCAATTACAAATGAAAACTATGTTGTTATCTATTCCTAAGCAATCTACCATAACTCTTAAGCAACAGCTCAAAATTCTGATCATCGAACCATGCGATCGAAATCCATCTATTTGCGATCAGAATCAGCTTACTCTTCCTTTAAACTTCCTTTCTTTTCTTCGATCCTACAAAACATCAAAATGTAATTATATTACATCATGTGTTAAGAATCTCCAAATAGGAACTTAATAGAGTTAGATAGCGGACTTACCTGAAGTAGAGTCAAACTTTTTGTCTTTACCACCCTTGTGGTCCTTCAGGTAGATACGGCAGCTTCGCAACCAATGCCCCTTCTCTTGGAAATAGAAACATATGGACTCTTTGGGAATGATACACGAGACTATCTCAGACTTAGCCTTTCTCTTTACCATTTGGTCAAATGACTTGACCATGGTCGATCCCTTTCCATTGGGAAGAGAAGACTTTTCTGGACTTCCAATGTTTCCATTGTCAATGTCCATGGATGTTTGGGAGGTAGATCTTCCAATCAAAATTGTTTGACCAGTGCGCCAAATCATTTCTGATTCAACAACAATTAGCAAATAGGTAAGATCAATAAGGGTCATGTCGTGATCTTGCATATAGTAGTCCTTAAAGAACCCGCTATATAACTTAGGAAGTGATTGAAGAACCAAGTCAACGGCCAACTTCCTTGAAACAACGACACCCAACATTCCCAGCCTGTCAGTGTGTGACTTCATTTCCAAGACATGCGCACACACAGACCTTCCATCTTGGTGTTTGCTAGCCAATAGGACTTGAGTGACCTTGAACTTTTCAAGTCTTTGAACTTGTGGGTTAGGGAGAATTATTGGAGGAGGTGGAGGAAGTGAAGCATGATTTCCGTCTCCACGATCCAATCGTGGAACATCATCTTCAAGAGGAAAGCTTATTCTAAAAGATTTGGGAAGACCATAGTTGTCAGAACTAGACATCTACAAGGGAGAAATTCAAGTTTAGTTGATTTAAGTCCTTAATATAACACCCAAAATGTAATATTAAGGCTAAGACCCAACACAATATTCTACAATTCGGAAGAGGGATGTCGTAATCCAATTGAAAAATATTTGAAGGTAGGTAAATGACGATTTACCAAATTCCACCATGAAAAACGGAAAATGAATTTTAGGTGTTAAATGAATTTAAATTCCTAGATCTTTTTAGATTCATTGAACTTTTCAATGGCATGTTTAAATCTCGATTGTGCCCTTCAAGTTTGTGACTGGGATGTCGAGGATCACAAACAATGTGTGAATAACCATGCAAATGTGCTTGGTACTCTTAATGTTACAAATCACCTAATCAATGTGCCGGTTAACCACACACGCTCCATTGATCTATGATTAACATCAAAGTACCCTTTGTCACACTTGCTAGTCCCAGATTAGTATGCCGGTTAACCACACACGCTCCACTAACGACTTAGCAAGGTGCAAAGTGCAATTTCATGGAATAGCACCATTTTCACATTTTTCCTAAAGTAACTAAGATTGGGAATTTAATAAACGTTTAGTTACTTTATAATTATCATTATACTTTTAACGAGAATTAATGTCCTATCCTACTCGTTCGGCTAACGACCCTCCACCAGGCAAGGAAGCGGTGGGTGAGAGCGGACACCTATTAAACTACCATTTTATAGGCAGTAACCTTATACCCCCTTATAGACCGGCTTTGTGAATGAGGCCTAATAAAGGTAAGACTGACTTGTCTTATACATATATATAATTATTAAACTTATAATTTTATATAGTATAAGGGTGTATTTTAAACTTTTAAAGTACTAGGTGGCTTAATCTATTAATAAATTATACTCTTAATTTAATTAAACTTAAACCATGTCATTATCGAATTATTAAACTTCTCTTTTAATTAAACACTTTAATTATTTTAATAAGGTCCATAAGGTGTAATTTCAATTATTCAAATACTTCAAGGTTGTAAATATGAAAAATGAAAAATTAAAAACTATTTAATTAATTTTTTTAATTTATGAACCCAAGAGTTACACCTTTTTAATTACAAGAGTTTCTTAATTTGAGACTCTTCAAATACCAAAACTTGAGGGCAAGTTTTGTAACTCTTGAAAAACCTTTGATTTCCATAACTTATGAGTTTAATGTGGTTTTTATGGAAAAAAATTTCATGTTCTATAACTTGAGGACAAGTTATGGCAGACTTTAAAGAACATTTAGATTAATATTTTAACAAATAAAAAATTATCATATAATGTATCTATGATGTAGTTAAACTCATAAGTCAAGAAATTCATATTAATAATTTACAAGAAATTAGCCTACGATATAAACTAATAAAAATCTTGAAATTTTGACAATTATCTTTTGATTGGATGAGTATATTTAAATGACCATACCAACAAAATCAGATTTTATGAACTAAAACATTTTGTGGTAATGATCCTAATCCAAAACAGTCCAAAAAAACTGAAAACTTGCTGTCTGATCATCCAACTCGTCGAGCCCAACTATGGACTCGTCGAGGTCAAGGCAAAAAACAACCTACTCGTCGAATCCAATCATGTACTCGTCGAGTAGGTGCTGTCAGAACAGTTTTTCAGCTTTGAAAAATAAGCCATGCATCAAATATAATAGAAAACAATCCTAGGCTCTGATACCACTGTTGGGTTTTGTATAATACAACATCCTATGGTGCACATACAACCCTAAATGCTTTGGATCTATGTTTTCTCTAATTATACATGCAATATTGTTTCCAAAGCATGAAGCCTAAAACTAGCATACAATTGATATAAACAACATAAATATTAGTTATAGAATTACCTCTTGTTGTAGCTTGTAGTTTTGGCCATTAAGAACTTAGTGCCTCAAATGTTGTACCTCAAACGGTTCACAACACACCCTTGGACAATTGGATGACTTGGGAGAGATTACTAGGCACACAAATCGGTTATGAACACCAATAACACTTGTTGTCCACGATTTTAGCCATGTGGTTATATATATATATATATATATATATATATATATATATATATATATATATATATATATATATATATATATATATATATATATATATATATATATATATATCTTGAACAATTGGATGACTTGGGAGAGATTACTAGGCACAAAAATCGGTTATGAACACCAAGAACACTTGTTGTCCACAATTTTAGACATGGGGTTATGTGTGTGTGTGTGTGTGTGTGTATATATATATATATATATAAGTAGGAATCCAAAAGTCATGGGTAAACACTAATCCATACACTTTGGGTTATGATCCATATTTCATGTGGGCTAACTCTTCATGGAAACTTACATAAACTTAGCCCATTATGGATCATTAGCCCAAACAATATATATCATTGATTTACATAATTAGTCCCCGTTAATTTAGTTATTCTGTTTTGATCACTAAATTAATTCCAAATTAATTCTTGATCAATACTAATTAAATAATATGATTTCATATTAATATATTAGAACTTATAATATATTAATAAATCATAAATAACCTCTTACTCAAATATACATCCACAAATTGTCCTCGTGATATGTAACCCGAATGGATCATGCTACTCTCAGGTCAAGTACATACCAATTATAGTTCTGGGCTTAGACACCTAATCCAACAAAAAGTACATTCACAAATCACAATGGGCGGGGGGCATAATAGTCATTTGACAATTGTCCTATTTTAAACAAATGTATAAATGAGGATGGGGGCAAAATGGTAATTCGTTTTTGAAAATAATGGCATTGTATTTATTTTCAATAAAAGTTATGTTATTTTCTTATTTAAGCATTGTACTTCTAAATATAGCATCATACTTTCATTTTTAATTCATATTTTCAAAAAAAAATTATGTTTTTTTTTGTTATTAAACCATTGTACTTTCAAAGTAAAATGGTTAAATAAGAAAATAAACAAAAAATTTTAAAAATGAAGATTTTAAAATGAATGTTAAATATATAATTAGACAAACAAAAAAAAGTATATTCACAAATCACACAATCCGCGAGGAGGGGGGGGGGCATAACAGTCATTCGACAATTGTCATATTTTAAACAACTGTATAAATTGGGATGGGGGCAAAATGGTAATTCATCTTTGAAAATAATAGCATTGTACCTCTCCTGCATCATTTTTTATTTTGGACCATTTTACCCCTCCTCCCCCCTTTGTATTGAAATGTTTTTGTGTTGTTGTATCTTGTTTGATCCACACTTTCAATCATATTTTAAACTCATTAAAGTGCTTAATAGCTTAAGCACTTAGTCATGAAAGTTGTTTGCTGGAAACAATAGCATTGTACTTATTTTCAATAAAAATAAGATAAATAAATATTATTGTTTATACATTTGTCAACCTATCCACCGGACGGGTAAGACACTAGTTATTTATGTTTGTTTATATCTAATAAATTGATGAAATAATATTTTTTAAGTAAAAAAATATCATAATTACATCCAAAATAATACCCAAATAGAAATGAAATTGGGAAGATATTCAAATTTGTATTCATGTTATGTCATTTTAAGTGTAAAAAACATGAGGTTGTGTTGGAGTTCAAACTTTGACACGAAATTCACATATTAACATGTTTTTTTCATGTTTTGTAACATTAATTAGGAATTAACTAAATTAATGATTTATTTTATTTTATCTTTTTTATGTTTATCGTGTTAATCGTTTTTATCATGTTTTAATTTAATTGTTTTCGTGTTAGTAGAACAAAACATTATATTGTGTTGTGTCATATTCATATTATAAAAGAAATTTTGTCGTTTCGTATCAACAAAACACGATATAACTATTTGGTTATAAAAAATTGATCGAATCAAGTTTGTGGGTTATCGTATTTAATAAAGGTTTAGCTATAATGGGTGTAGTCTAGGATTTTAAAAATGAAACTGGCAATACGTGTTATTCTATGTCATAATGGTTCATTTTGAATAATACAAAATGAGAGTTTAAAGGTTGTTGGTGTTAAATGTCATGTAGATATCATGTGTTGTATATGCAACATATATGATAACTAGACATTAGCCTATTACAATCGGTCATACGTGTAAACTAAACATAAAATAAGAATTTCATTGTTAACTAGGAAAGAGCCCATGCTTCGCATGGGTTGGAAATAATTTAAAGTTTTCTAAAAAAAATTGGTTGGAAATAATTTAAAGTTTTCTAATTTTTTTTTTTGCCACTGACAGTTTCCAAAAAACATGTAACGACGAAATCGAAGAGTGTACGGTAGGGTTGACTACCTATTGATCAAGGAAGGCCAAATGTGTAATAATCACAAAATATTGTGCGGAAAAAGTATGTGCAAAAAAAGTATTGAAATAGAACAATATTTGAAAAAGTATTGAAATAGAACAATGTTGGAAAAGGAAGGGGCCAAATTGACAATTGAAAATACTTCTGGGTGGAGATTGTAGTAGTAAAAATTGAAGGGATGTAAACTGTGAAACCACAATATTAGAAAAGGAAGGGAACAAATTGACAATTGAACATACTTGTGGGTGGAGATTGTAGTGGTAAAAATTGAAGGGATGTAAACTGTAAAACCCCCAAAAAAGTGGTGGCAGAAACCTAAAATTCTAAAATATACTGTTGAAACTTGCCATACGCTTTAATATTTACTAGGAAAGAGCCCATGCTTCGCATGGGTTGTAAATAATTTAAAGTTTCCTAAAAAAATTGCTTGGAAATAATTTAAAGTTTTCTAAAAAAAAAATTGACACAAAAGTGGCAGTTGTTAAAGTTTAGTGGCGTTAGTATTAGGGGTGGAATTGGTACGCTACCAATTCATTTTTCTCTAAACCATGCACCGTACCAACTATAATTGGTAACAAAAAATTACTACCGGTACCGTACCAAGTATACTTGGTACCAATATAGTTGGCTACCAACAAGTTTGGTTGGTACAATTTGGTAATGGTATATACCAACTTCTTTTAATTTTATATTGTAAGATTTAAAAATAAGCAAAGACATTGAGTAATTTTGATTTTTAATATAGAAAATAGTTACGTAATTCTTTTAGTTTACAAAATAATTCTATTGAAGTAACGTTAAACTAACGTTTTTAGTTTGTGCTTTAACGTGGTAATAACTATTGACTAATGCGACCAAATGTATTGTATAATTTTCTTAAAAATGTAAACACTAAACAAAATTAGCAGTTGAAATATACGATTTCGTTCATTTATTATATATATATATATATATATATATATATATATATATATATATATATATATATATATATATATATATATATATATATATATATATATATAATAAATGAATTGGTTGGTACGGTATTACCATGGTATTCTAACTTTTGTACCATTACCGTACCAACATTGCTCAATTGGTACGGTACTACCAACCAAACATGTTGGCTACCAATTATATTGGCTACCAACTTTCTTGGTTCGGTTGGTAACATGTTGGTTGGTTGTTCATGGTACAATTTTGTCAGCCCTAGTTAGTATAAAGAATCATCAAACGTTAGTGCCAAGAGTGTAAATAAGTAAAAGTCAAAGTTTTGTGGCAAAAGTGTAAGAAATAAAAGTAAAGTGGCAAAAATATGAATTAGAAAATGTTCCTGTAAAGGCAAAAGTGTAAAGAAATAAAACTAAAGTGGCAAAAGTATGAATTGGAAAATGTTAAGGCAAAAGTGTAAGGAAATAAAAGTATAGTGGCAAAAGTATGAATTGGAAAAGGTTAAGGCAAAAATGTAAAGAAATAAAAGTATAGTGTCAAAAGTATGAATTGGGAAAATTTACTGTTAAAACTATCCATGTGCTTTAATATATATATATATATATATATATATATATATATATATATATATATATATATATATATATATATATATATAAGCTTAGGTTATTCTATTCAAAGTAATTATTGTGTTATTGTATGCATAAATGTGGGCCAATCAATTTTACTTATTTTAAGAAAATGATTAATACATATTATTGAATTAAATATAATTGAAAAATATCATCTAATTTAATTACAAGGGTATTTTAGTCAATTAATATACATTTAATAAAGGAAAATTGCATATTTTAAGGAATCATAGATTCTATTAATTTTAAAAACCTGATTTTACGAATTATAATTCTTTTAATTTGGAGATTCTGACAGAATATGTTTATTAGTATATTCAAAAATAAAAATATTCTTGAAATATAAATATAAAAATATTTTTGAACCTATTTCTTGATCATGACTTTAAAAACTTCTTGTAGAACAACAAATTCTTGAACAATCAATTGAAGAATAAAAACAAAAAATACATTATTTCTTATAGAATACAGGTAACAATTGTTAAGAATTATATTTATTGTTAAAGAATAAAACTTAAAAAACTTTCAAAACAGGAAAGAAAACATCAAAATCTAACAACGACACTAATACATTCTAAAAGAATAATGTTGCTTAGAATCACTTTCAATTTTGTGGTCCGTTCTTCAAGCATCAACTTCTGTGAAAACAAAACCAAATTGTAGTTTACATTCCAATAATGCATTAGCAAATGAAAAATAAAAAACTAAATTCCTTTGGAAAAATATGTGGACTTGTGAATTGCACCAAAACCAATAACCAAGAATTGTAGAACATGCATAAATCAATGAGAAAACATCCATACTCCATTCCAACAGAATTAGAATTCATGCTTCCATTCCAACATAATTGGAATTTGTGATTCCATTCCAAAAGAATTGGAATCGCACCAATATCATCCATTGGATATCTACAGAAACAAATTGATTTTTATCATATAATATGAAGTAAATTTGATATGAAAATAGTGACAAACTATGTCACACCCCCAAACCAAGGATGGCGGAAATGTCCGGGGGTGGAGGACTTCATGTATAGTATCATAACAACAATTGTAATAGTAATTCAAGCAAACACAACCAATATATATATAATTGAAAAAGTTACATCATTGTATGAATTACATGTTTACGAATCAATTACAATATGTTGACAAAATATGAAATAGTAGACGCCTTAGCGTCCCATCCTCAAAAGCACTTGGTTACCTATTTAATGATTTCCTGAGAATACAAGTTGTTTGAAAAAGTGTCAACACAAAGGTTGGTGAGTTCATAAGCTTTTGTTTGGTATTATTAAAAGCCTTTCGTTTGTAAAAGTAGTATTTGTTTTAGAAAAATCCAATATTTTCCTTAAAATGTATATGTAGTCTTAAATCCAAAGACCGAAATGTATAAGTAACTTTTCTTACTTATAATAAATAATGTAAGTTTAAATCGACATAAACTCGTTTAATTTTAATGAAGTTCCCGTAAATTCCAATATTCATTAATACTTTATGTGAGTTTATTAAAGCCTTTTCTTGTAAAAGTAGTGTTCGTTCCAGAAAATTCAATATTTTCCTTAATGTGTAAATGTAGTCTTAAAACCCAAAGACCGAAATGTACAAGTAGTGTTCGTTCGTTATAGTAAAACAATGCAAGTTTAAATCGACATAAAATCGTTTGATTTTAGTGAAATCCCCGTAAATTCTATGTTTGTTAATATCACATGTGAGTTATTATAACCATGCTATGACCTAGTTGGCCTGAAACGACGTTCTTCAGGCGTCGGAAATGTTATGACATTTGTCACCCCAGACCTGTCGGTCTAGCTGTTGCATGCAGCTAAGGTGTGGGTTTGTCAAACCCAATATAGATCTATACACAAGTATCACGCTCTCCCTCGAAGAGACTCTAGTTATAATACATGACTTATTTCTAAATTGAATCGAATGTCTCACAGAAGTCATTAACGAATTTACGTGTAGTGTAATGAAAACTTGGTACCGTATGACCGTACCTTGCTTAATGAAAATCTTCTTTGTATAAATGTACCCTTTTTAAATGTATGTGTTATGTAATGTATCATAAAGTCATTAACGGAATTACGTGTTATGAAAACTTGGTACCGTATGGCCGTACCTTGCTTAATGAAAATATCCTTTGTATAAATGTACCCTTTTTAAATGTATGTATTATGTAATGTATCATAAACTATACCTATTATAGTTTATCAACCAAGGGTAGTACGTAGTAATGTATGCAAACTATATTCAAAATAGTTTATTAAATGTTTGAATGTATCGGTTGTACTTTGATTATAATCACTTGTTATTCTTTATATTTTATATGTCCAAATCCATTTGTAAACTGATGTGTGTCTAAATATTAAGATAAAATGTCATATATTGCAATAACATATAATCACATAAAGATATACACCTTGCTCAACATGTTACAAGGTAAAATGAAATTGACAGCAACTTTTTGTTGTATACAGTTTCTGTTACTGTTCTTAGAAAATTTATAGAAAAATCATCAAAGCTCTAAATCCAAATCCGCAAAGTCTGAGAGTTTGGAATATGAATCTAGTTTGTTCGTAAATTTTATCATGATTTTTAGTGATCTCTAACAGAGGTGAAAATGTTCATAATCACAGACTGGTCCGGGTTTGCCTTTGAAATGATAGGCAGTTTTGTAAAAATCACCATAAATTGTAGAAAAATCATATGGAGATGTGCAAGTAGCCATTTTAAAGCTAAGAGTTTGAACTACTTGCACCTGGAACAGTTTTGAAAACTAAAATATTTAAGTTGACCAAAACAGTCCATGATCGAAGCTCATCTTTTCTGATGTAATCTGATAGAAAAAGTTTAATTGTGTTCTTGATGATTTTACCTGTATTCCCCCCTTAAAACTTAAGAAAAACATGTAAATGTAGGGGTATGAACTCACCTTATGTGGTTTCAGTAGATGAAAGTGAGAGAGAGGAAGTATTCAACCCAAGAACACTAAGAAGATGTCTTGATGATTCGAGAATCTAACACCGAATAAGATGGAATTTGTGTAAGATATCATTGATTTGAGTATAATGGAGTGTAATAATTATATGAATGATGAAGATACTTACTAATTGAAGAAAGAAATCCCTGGAGAAAGCCTTGAAGTTGAGAGAAAAGATGAGAGAATTTTGGAGAGTGTTCTTTGGTTGTTAAGTGTAGAATGAAAGGACTTTATGGAGAATGAGGAGAGAGGATCAATCCTCCAGCTCTTAGAACGTGGGAAGAGCTGGAGATTGGGTGTAAAGGTCCACTAAGGTGACAAGGAGTAGTGGGAAAGAGTGGCTGATCATAGAGTGAGGTGGTGGTGGTTTGCTTTTGCCATAAATTAAGGAAAAACAAATATTCCCTCAATAATTAGTTCAACCACTAATTCTTTTAATATATTTTTATAAAAACCCTGGAGATTTATATATTTTGGGGCCTTAGTTTATAAAATAAAGTTTTGGGTGAAAATCCCACGTTAAAATAATGAAAAACGGAGTTAAAACGAAGTCGTAGTCGAAAAACCGGTAAAAAGGGGCCGTCTGCGAGACCTCTCGCATGGGCTGTCTGAGAGGCTTCTCATGCGAGGCTTCTGTCCTGAGAGGCTTCTAATGAGAGGCTTCGGTCCTGAGAGGCTTCTCATGAGAGGCTTCGGTCCTGAGAGGCTTCTCATGAGAGTTTTCGCTTCTAATAGGAGGGTTTTGGTTCCTTAAGGTTATTTTACCCGTTTTTACCCCGTTTCAAGTGGTTTTTGACCCGGTTAAGGGTCAGGATGGCCCGAATGATTACAAAAAGTTAAAGTAACTTTTGAGAGAGATTTTGGGAGAGATTTCAAATAGAAAGAGGTAGAGTGAAAACGATTTAGAGAGGTTTCGTTTGTGATTAATTTGAGTGTCCGGCTTCACAACGCAAGGTTCGTAAACCCCGTTAAACCGTGTTTTAGTGTCGTACACACTCCCGATGAGTGTGCAATAATTTTTTTATCGTTTTGGTTCAATGTTTACTGCATTTGAGACTTAGGAAATTCAACACACGAACTTTCCAAATAATGTTTCTCTCATTAAAATATTGCATTGTACAGTAATTACATAGTGTAAACCCTAATATACAAGGCTTAATTGAGTCGATTGGTTTTAACTTGTTGACTTTGTTTGACTTTGACTTGACTCAATTTTGACGGTTGTCACATCATCCCCCCGTTAGAAGGAATTTCGTCCCGAAATTTGCATTTGACTGGGACATCAAGAGTTTGGGAAAAGATGTGGGTATTTTTGTTTCATTTGATCTTCGCGTTCCCAGGTGAACTCAGGCCCTCGTTTAGCGTTCCAACGGACCTTCACGATGGGAATACGACTTTGTTTCGTTCGTTTGATTTCCCGATCCATGATTTCGACTGGTTCCTCCACGAAGTGGAGATTTTTGTTAACTTCGATTTCGTCGAGTGGTATTACGAGTCTCATCAGACAAACACTTCTTTAGGTTCGACACGTGAAATGTGGGATGTACTTTGTCGAGTTCCTGAGGTAATCGAAGTTTGTATGCTACTGGCCCAATCCTAGCAAGGATTTCAAATGGCCCGATGTACCTTGGATTTAGTTTCCCGCGTTTATCGAATCGTATCATTCCTTTCCAAGGGGAAACGTTTAGTAGTACACGATCACCCACCTGGAATTCCAAGGGTTTGCGTTGTTTGTCTGCGTAACTCTTTTGCCGATCTCGAGACTCTTTTCCCTTATGATTTCAGGGCCAGTGAGGGTGCTATTAGAGACTTGCCCTCTAGCTAGCTGTGTATCCCCCACCTCAGCCCAACACAAGGGTGATCCGCATTTGTGACCGTAAAGAGCTTCGAATGGAGCGACTTTGATGCTAGTATGATAGTTGTTATTGTAGGAGAATTCGATAAGCGATAGATGGGTATCCCATGCTTTACCGAAGTCTATCACACAAGCTCTTAACATGTCTTCCAACGTTTGAATGGTTCGTTCGCTCTGCCCGTCGGTTTGTGGGTGGTAGGCCGTACTCATGTCAAGCCTAGTTCCCAAGGATTTTTGTAGAGACTGCCAAAACCGTGAGGTAAATCTACTATCTCTATCGGAGATAATGGATATCGGCACACCATGGAGTCGTACAATCTCTTTGATGTACGTTCTAGTCAGATTCTCCATCTTGTCGCTTTCTTTTATCGGTAGGAAGTGTGCTGATTTGGTCAATCTGTCTACGATTACCCATATGGTGTCAAGCCCGCCCGATGTCTTAGGCAGCTTGGTTATGAAGTCCATGGTTATTCGTTCCCACTTCCACTCAGGTATATCCGGCTGTTGTAATAGCCTGGATGGTTTCTGGTATTCGATTTTGACCTTGGCGCAAGTCAGACACTTGCTCACATAGGTAGCAATCTTAGCTTTCATGTTCGGCCACCAGTATAATTTCTTGAGGTCCAGATACATCTTATCCGACCCGGGATGGATGGAGTATCGAGTCTTGTGTGCTTCATTCATGACGACGTCTCGGAGTCCAGCGAACTTCGGTGTCCAAATCCGGTTCATGATATAACGTGCTCCATCATCCTTGACTTCTAACTTTTTATCCATTCCCCTTAATGTCTCTCCTGCCACGTTTTCTGGTTTCAAAGCTTCCAGTTGAGCTTCCTTGATTTGTATGGTCAGGTGGGAATGGATTGTCATTGTTAAGGATTTTACTCGGCGGCCCGAGTACTCCTTCCTGCTTAGAGCATCGGCCACTACATTGGCCTTGCCCGGATGATAACGAATTTCGCACTCGTAGTCATTCAGCAACTCTACCCATCTCCTCTGTCGCATGTTGAGCTCTTTCTGATTGAGGATATGCTGAAGACTTTTGTGATCAGTGAAGATAGTGCATTTCGTGCCGTATAGGTAGGGTCTCCAGATCTTCAAAGCGAATACTACTGCTCCTAATTCCAGGTCGTGCGTAGTAGAATTAACCTCGTGCGTCTTAAGCTGTCTTGATGCATACGCGATAACATTCCCTCTCTGCATGAGCACACATCCGAGGCCTTGATTCGAAGCATCACAGTACACTACGAAGTCTTCGGTTCCCTCTGGGAGAGACAAGATCGGTGCTCTGCATAGGGCTTGTTTTAACATTTGGAAAGCAGTTTCTTGTTTCCAAGTATATGACCGTTTGTAAAAGTTTCACACATACTAATTTAGTCGGGACATAATTAATATATTTATGTTTTAAAAAGATCTTTATCGGTTACTTCATTAGTTGCAAAGTGCATACCAGTCATATGTGATTAAGATATAATAGTCCTTCGAATAGATGACCCTAACTCCAAGACCACAACCAAACAAGGACAGGAAGTGAAATAAAGATACATAAATTCTAAGTCTATAGCATCTTAGTTACATATGACCTTAGCGCATCCACTTAGCAGCTATTGATCTATAAATAAAGACCTATTTAATTCTCAGATAATTTATTATAGTAACACAAAATACTCCTATAGTATTTGTAAATGTTTAGTTTTGAGTTCTTAAAGTATACTTTGTAGTGTGTTATTAGGTTTGTTAGATTTGTTGCCCATCCTGACCATCCCCCGGTATATGCAAGTCAATTCCCGGACAGATATAGTTGATCAGGCTATATCCTTCCCAGACTTAATCCACATATACTAAGGCATACTCAAAATGTTCAACTCTTCTTCTTTTGCTTTATGTTTTCGCTAGTTATGATACCATGCGAGCATGTAATGTATGTATGTATACTTTAATCAAGAAAATCATTTATTTTCTAAAAGTATTTTTATTTGAAAAATGCACAAATCAGAGACTATTAGTCCCAATTGTGTTTATAGTTTGTATATCTTATGTGGTTTGATATACTTAATTCACTATAAACTGTGCTCTGATACCAATCTGTCACACCCCCAAACCAAGGATGGCGGAAATGTCCGGGGGTGGAGGACTTCATATATAGTATCATAACAACAATTGTAATATTAATTGAAGCAAACACAACCAACATATATATAATTGAAAAAGTTACATCATTGTATGAATTACATGTTTACGAATCAATTACAATATGTTGACAAAATATGAAATAGTAGACGCCTTAGCGTCCCATCCTCAAAAGCACTTGGTTACCTGTTTAATGATTTCCTGAGAATACAAGTTGTTTGAAAAAGTGTCAACACAAAGGTTGGTGAGTTCATAAGCTTTTGTTTGGTATTATTAAAAGCCTTTCGTTTGTAAAAGTAGTGTTTGTTTTAGAAAAATCCAATATTTTCCTTAAAATGTATATGTAGTCTTTAATCCAAAGACCGAAATGTATAAGTAACTTTTCTTACTTATAATAAATAATGTAAGTTTAAATCGACATAAACTCGTTTAATTTTAATGAAGTTCCCGTAAATTCCAATATTCATTAATACTTTATGTGAGTTTATTAAAACCTTTTCTTGTAAAAGTAGTGTTCGTTCCAGAAAATCCAATATTTTCCTTAATGTGTAAATGTAGTCTTAAAACCCAAAGACCGAAATGTACAAGTAGTGTTCGTTCCTTATAGTAAAACAATGCAAGTTTAAATCGACATAAACTCGTTTGATTTTAGTGAAATCCCCGTAAATTCTATGTTTGTTAATATCACATGTGAGTTATTATAACCATGCTATGACCTAGTTGGCCTGAAACGACGTTCTTCAGGCGTCGGAAATGTTATGACATTTGTCACCCCAGACCTGTCGGTCTAGCTGTTGCATGCAGCTAAGGTGTGGGTTTGTCAAACCCAATATAGATCTATACACAAGTATCACGCTCTCCCTCGAAGAGACTCTAGTTATAATACATGACTTATTTCTAAATTGAATCGAATGTCTCACAGAAGTCATTAACGAATTTACGTGTAGTGTAATGAAAACTTGGTACCGTATGACCGTACCTTGCTTAATGAAAATATTCTTTGTATAAATGTACTCTTTTTAAATGTATGTGTTATGTAATGTATCATAAAGTCATTAACGGAATTATGTGTTATGAAAACTTGGTACCGTATGGCCGTACCTTGCTTAATGAAAATATCATTTGTATAAATGTACCCTTTTTAAATGTATGTATTATGTAATGTATCATAAACTATACCTATTATAGTTTATCAACCAAGGGTAGTACGTAGTAATGTATGCAAACTATATTCAAAATAGTTTATTAAATGTTTGAATGTATCGGTTGTACTTTGATTATAATCACTTGTTATTCTTTATATTTTATATGTCCAAATCCATTTGTAAACTGATGTGTGTCTAAATATTAAGATAAAATGTCATATATTGCAATAACATATAATCACATAAAGATATACACCTTGCTCAACATGTTACAAGGTAAAATGAAATTGACAGCAACTTTTTGTTGTATACAGTTTCTGTTACTGTTCTTAGAAAATTTATAGAAAAATCATCAAAGCTCTAAATCCAAATCCGCAAAGTCTGAGAGTTTGGAATATGAATCTAGTTTGTTCGTAAATTTTATCATGATTTTTAGTGATCTCTAACAGAGGTGAAAATGTTCATAATCACAGACTGGTCCGGGTTTGCCTTTGAAATGATAGGCAGTTTTGTAAAAATCACCATAAATTGTAGAAAAATCATATGGAGATGTGCAAGTAGCCATTTTAAAGCTAAGAGTTTGAACTACTTGCACCTGGAACAGTTTTGAAAACTAAAATATTTAAGTTGACCAAAACAGTCCATGATCGAAGCTCATCTTTTCTGATGTAATCTGATAGAAAAAGTTTAATTGTGTTCTTGATGATTTTACCTGTATTCCCCCCTTAAAAATTAAGAAAAACATGTAAATGTAGGGGTATGAACTCACCTTATGTGGTTTCAGTAGATGAAAGTGAGAGAGAGGAAGTATTCAACCCAAGAACACTAAGAAGATGTCTTGATGATTCGAGAATCTAACACCGAATAAGATGGAATTTGTGTAAGATATCATTGATTTGAGTATAATGGAGTGTAATAATTATATGAATGATGAAGATACTTACTAATTGAAGAAAGAAATCCCTGGAGAAAGCCTTGAAGTTGAGAGAAAAGATGAGAGAATTTTGGAGAGTGTTCTTTGGTTGTTAAGTGTAGAATGAAAGGACTTTATGGAGAATGAGGAGAGAGGATCAATCCTCCAGCTCTTAGAACGTGGGAAGAGCTGGAGATTGGGTGTAAAGGTCCACTAAGGTGACAAGGAGTAGTGGGAAAGAGTGGCTGATCATAGAGTGAGGTGGTGGTGGTTTGCTTTTGCCATAAATTAAGGAAAAACAAATATTCCCTCAATAATTAGTTCAACCACTAATTCTTTTAATATATTTTTATAAAAACCCTGGAGATTTATATATTTTGGGGCCTTAGTTTATAAAATAAAGTTTTGGGTGAAAATCCCACGTTAAAATAATGAAAAACGGAGTTAAAACGAAGTCGTAGTCGAAAAACCGGTAAAAAGGGGCCGTCTGCGAGACCTCTCGCATGGGCTGTCTGAGAGGCTTCTCATGCGAGGCTTCTGTCCTGAGAGGCTTCTAATGAGAGGCTTCGGTCCTGAGAGGCTTCTCATGAGAGGCTTCGGTCCTGAGAGGCTTCGGTCCTGAGAGGCTTCTCATGAGAGTTTTCGCTTCTAATAGGAGGGTTTTAGTTCCTTAAGGTTATTTTACCCGTTTTTACCCCGTTTCAAGTGGTTTTTGACCCGGTTAAGGGTCAGGATGGCCCGAATGATTACAAAAAGTTAAAGTAACTTTTGAGAGAGATTTGGGAGAGATTTCAAATAGAAAGAGGTAGAGTGAAAACGATTTAGAGAGGTTTCGTTTGTGATTAATTTGAGTGTCCGGCTTCACAACGCAAGGTTCGTAAACCCCGTTAAACCGTGTTTTAGTGTCGTACACACTCCCGATGAGTGTGCAATAATTTTTTATCGTTTTGGTTCAATGTTTACTGCATTTGAGACTTAGGAAATTCAACACACGAACTTTCCAAATAATGTTTCTCTCATTAAAATATTGCATTGTACAGTAATTACATAGTGTAAACCCTAATATACAAGGGTTAATTGAGTCGATTGGTTTTGACTTGTTGGCTTTGTTTGACTTTGACTTGACTCAATTTTGACGGTTGTCACAAACTACCTTCACTTTGTACTTTACAAATTTCTTACCCATCACCGATAACAGCCTTCAAACTCCCAAAAAACATCACCCTTCTCCTTCCTTTATCCCACCTTCATCACCAACGAATCTACCTTAAACATCCACCTGTGAGAACCCAAATCACAGCAGCCAATCGAAACCACCCTTATTCCTCCCCTTGTCTCATGAAAACTGCCACCACCGAACCACTCAGTAGCACCTTATACCACTTTCCAGCCACCACCATCACCAAACACCCAACCTTATAACTCCATTAACCTCCGCCAAACCACCAACATTCATCAATTTTGCAAATAAAAAAAATTGAAGAGTGTGGTGCTATTCGAATCAGAAATAGAGGAGGAAAACGGAGACAATTACGTCCGATCAATCAGCAAGATTAAGGAGCTGTTATTTTCATCGATCGATTGGAGAAGAGAGAAGGGAGCTGCAATCATTTGGCTTCTGTCGACCCGAGGGAGGAGATGCGAATAAAAGGAGGTGCGATTTTGGGATGTGTTGATCGGATTTGAGAAGTGAAGAAGGAAAAAACGATACTGGCTTCAATTTAGGGTTTTGAATCTTGATGCCGATTGAATGTTATAAATATATTTGTGCTTCTTGCGATTTACTAGGAATACAGCTAATATCTAATTATATATCTATTTTACCATAATTAACTAATAATAAGATTACTATAATACCCTTATATTATTTATTAAATGATTTGATTCATCTAAAATCTGATTGGTGCGTACAATAACACAATAATTACTTTAAATATATGAACCTAGCTCTCTCTCTCTCTCTCTGTATATATATATATATATATATATATATATATATATATATATATATATATATATATATATATATATATAGAGAGAGAGAGAGAGAGAGAGAGGTAAGTTCAATTGAGAAAATAAAAAAGGTTGAGAATGGGGGAATCATTCTCAGCCACTGATTTATTTTTTCCGCAAGAGCCTCCGTCGTACCAGCGGAAATGGAAATGAATAGACATGTGTTTTTCAACAAAACATGTTTCCTTAAACTATGCTAATCATTACCTTAATATATGCAAAAACAAAATTTTTTTCGTTTTATTTTAATTTTTAAGAAGCTATTTTTATCGAAAAATGATTTTAAATATACCAAAATTCATGATTTTTTATTCTCTACAAATAGACACCCATATTGATATAGTTTTAAGATAAAATAATTTTTTTTTATAGTTTCAGCTATCGTTATTCATAAGTGAATAAAAATGCATCAAGTTTTTACTACAGTACATTCGTTATTCACTTATGAATAAAAAATATGATTAATTTTTTTTTACAATTTAAGTATCATTCATATATAAATATAGCATATAATAAACATAGTATATTCATATTTAAATATTAGACGATGCATTCACTTGTGAATATTACATAGTATATTCACTTGTGAATATTCGATGATATATATTCACTTATAAATATTAGATGATATTTTCATATGTGAATATTACATAGTATTACATGGTATACTTCACATGTGAATATTACATAGTATATTCACTTATGAATATTAGATGATATATTCATTTATGAATATTACACAGTATATTCACATATGAATATTACAAGGTGTTTTCATAAATATATATATATATATATATATATATATATATATATATATATATATATATATATATATATATATATATAATTTTTATATGTTATTCACATATGAATAACATATTGCATATTTGTTTTGTGTTTTAATAATCATATAATGATTCAGGTGAGAAAACATATTCATATGTGAATATAATGTGGTAATTTAGTTTATGCATTTCATCAAACAGTTGGAGTGCATACAAGTTAACTTTTTTACAAATGTTAAAAACATGATACTTTGACTATTTAAATCTTACAAAATAGTATATTGATAGAGAATTATTTGAAATTTTTCAAAAAAACAACGATTTGATCTTTTTCTAACCTTAATTTTGAAGTTTTATTTGATGATCGATGTTGAATGAATGATATGAAGTGGATTTTTTGTTGATTATCGATGATGTTGATCTAATGACACTGGGAGTATAATTAATCGTAGATGTTGAAGATATTATCGTATTCAAGCAAAATTGAAGGTTGGATTAAAAGAAATAAAAACGAATTTTTGTTGTCAACTGTTGAATGGTATTGATAAACGTGTTATTGACGAAGATCGATGATTGATTAACACTGGATGACGTTGATGATGGTTTAATTGAAGAAATCTGGATGATTGTTGAAGGTTGGAGAAGAAATTTGGATGATGAACGATGAATAGGTTTGAACTGTAATCTAATTCTCTACAGTTACGTATTTGAGATTGAAGGTTATTATCATATTTATAATTTTGTCACCGTGTCTTTTTATGCTTAGATTAAATGATTGGATGAGAATGATTCCCTCATTGTTAACCTTTTTTTTTCTTAATTGAACGTTCCTATATATATATATATATATATATATATATATATATATATATATATATATCAACATTTAACAAATGATTATATTCAACGAACTAATTTCTACTATGTAATATTGCTATACAATTTGTTGGATATAGTTATAAACCACAACTCCTTAGTATATAATTATCCCACTAGTAATAGTGGATGAACTTGTAGTCGCACATTTGAAGTAGATAAGCACCGTCAAGAAGTTATAGTTGTGCGAAATTCTTCCTCCAAGTCTTTGCCCATCTGTTTTTCTAGCAGAGAAAAATAGATTGGCAAAGAAACTGTGTATTGCATGCAATACACAGAAACTGTGTATTGCATGAAGGTGGCTTTGAATGGCAGTTTAATCGGCCCATCTCTCTGCGACCCGTACTCTTCCTCTGCTATCTCCAAGAGTTCTTTAAATATTTCATTCTTGAGATAATCCAATGGCACCACAAACCGTATTTCATCACAAGTATACACCACAAAGCAACCCTTACCAAAAAAGTCTGCACAACCAGCGACTCTTGGAACCGCGATCCTTTTTGGCCTTAGTGCTGCTAGATTCTGCCAGTTCCTTGTTATTCTAGCTAGTTTCTTGGGGCTGATCATGTTGTTGATTTGCGTTTGTGCAAATTAGAATCTAAGATGTTATTTTTTGGCTTGTGCTTGAGATGAGGGAAGAAATTATATGTAATGGTTACATATATATATTCACAAAGACATGGAAAAACATAGTCATAAATGAAAATTTGGACAGGGGGGAAGGGGGCCAAAACCATGTGATAGATGTCACAAATGTAGGGCTATTAAGGCATATACATGTTGGGTGTGTGTCTGGTCTTTTGGTTTAAGATGATGACCTTCTCTAATGAAAAATTGGGTCCAATAAGAACTGGTTCATATCAGCAGCAGCTGCGGCTTCATATGAGCCACAAGATTCAAGATGAAATGGTGTAGAAGGGTATGTTCAGATTAGTCATGTTCGTTAATTGTCGACCATCACTGTACAACCTCATGTGGATAAGATTGACCGTAGATGATTAGTATACGGAGAAGGTTTATTCAATTCGATGGTGATCCTTCAGATGATGTGATTAGACAGAAACTTCTCTTGGTGCATAGGCTTTGGAAAGGATTTATTCCATTGCGATTTTGTATTCACATCAACATAACATAACATGTCTTTGACATCACCGTCTCACAAAGCATGTTCTTATTATTAACTCATTTTCAACATCAGGAACTAACATTTTGTTCTAGTATTTATTATAATAACAATTTGTTTAATTAAAATCTTAATAACAATAAAAAAAATGTTTTCACTTTACTGAACAAACACTCAAAATTGTTACCTTTGGCCACTTAAGTTTTAAATGGTGCTAATTAAATCCTCAAACTTTACCAAATGACTTCTAGTCCAACAATATTCGGTGTTGCCATCCCTCCTTGATGTTGAGGTTCAAGTCTCTTGGTGAACATAAGTGAAATTAAGGAGTAGTTTATGAATAAATTAGATTGCCATTCAAAAAAACAAATCCTTAAACTTTCAATTTTGTCGCACCGCATAGCCATTGAGACATGATATACCAGGTTTAAGATGTCCTTCATTATGTGACATGCCATATAGACAATTTTGACTTACCTTTATCCATGTGGCGCTAACGTTGTGTCACCATAGATTTTTAGATTTTTTTGAATTAACTCTCTCTCTCTCTCCATAATTACTATCATTTTAATTAAAAATATCCCATTAAAAAATCCTACACCTTCATGCATAGGATTAAACACACACACATACATACAAATAGCATTCTAACTTGTAGATGAAAATACATACAAACAGAAACTAAAAATTTATAGCTTTAAGACCACGTAGATTAGAATAGCATTCACATAAATGTTTTAACATAGAGGTTGCAGAATTAGTGGTCGTTGGTGCATGTGGGGTGGTTGCAGAAGTGGTTGTTGTAGTGGTGCATGTGGCGACTTAATTGGCCGATTCCGACGAGTCGTTAGAGGTTGCAGAAGTGGTGGTCGTTGGTGGTTGCAGTGCAAACGACATCTTCCTTGGCTGATTCTTACGAGTAGGTAGAGGTTGCAGTGGTGGTCGTTGTAGTGGTTGTGGCGGTGCCTTCCATATGGATGACATGACCACACCATATGGACGAAAATGATCATAATTAGACTACATGGTATGCCACATAGGACGAAAAACTTCTGAACCTATTATACATTTTCTTAATGGCTAAATGGTACAAATTAGAAGTTTATAGAATTGATTAACACGACTACAACTTTAATGACCTTTTTTTGTAACGTCCAAAAACAGAGTAAAATTTTCATTTTTAGTAATAAGACCAATTCATCATCATTCCATTAAAGGTAACCATGGTATAAGTTTGAAATCGTAAGATCAAATATTAGAGTAAATAACATAAAAGTCAATAGTATGGAAATCTCTACAGGATGTGATAGAATCAAGCTGTCCTCTTCCTTTTGCTACCAAAGGCACCTGCAACATTTTAACTTAAAACAGTAAGCATAAAGCTTAGTAAATTCTCCAAAATACCAAATACATATAATAACGGGCCTAGACAAAAAATTATGTTTCATTGATGAGGGCCCAAGGCAACATGCATCCTTTCAGGCCCAACCCCCTAAAAAAATAGGCCCAACCGAACAAGCATATAAACAAACATTCAAGAGTCACAAAGACAACTAGGATAACATAACACCTATTGTCATATAGTATAATGATAAGACTCGCCTGAATCAAGAACTGAAAAAATAATCCTCAAGGTGATGCAGAATCAGCTACACACGCTGCTTAACTTAGCAGAGGTCCAACCTCAATCCACTACTCAAACTCCTAAGTTTGACTAAAAGTCAAACTGATCAAAAAGTTAATGGTGAATGGTCAACAAACACTGACCACCACGCCAAGACGCTACGACCACACACTGATCGCGTTGTAGTCATTAAATAACAAAATAACTGTGAGACTCATAGTCTATCGTGTCGTAGCTACGCTTGGACACGTCGCGTTTCCTTTGGTTGAGTGCTTAACTCATTAAGCAATAAATCCGTTAAGTTTAAGCCTTATAGTTTCTAAAAAAAGCTTTTATACTTCCCAAAGGTCTATATAAATCATAATTTTATGGATATACATGCCCTATGCATGTCTAACACCAATGTAGATTAAAAATGGTAAAAATAAGGTCATATCCCATGCATGGTACCAAATGGATATCAAACTTTAGATCTAATCCATAAGGCACTGCTGGCACATAAAGAGACCATAAAAATCCAAGATTTATTATTTAGTTTCCAAAACTCCACTCATAATCCATAAAGAGGGACCAAAATGCGTATAAATCATAAAATTCAAGTAGTAAAAACAGAAAGGTAAATACTTAATCACATACAATGACCATAAGAGTTCAAGAAGGAAAAATCCCATACCAATGCACACCAAGAACTTCAAGAGAGTGGAAACCTCTTCCAAATTTTCAGAATCACACAAACACATAAAGGACAAAGAGAGAACAAGGTGCTGGGTGGCTAGGGTTTTCTGGAGATGATGGAGGTTGAGGGTGGAGGAAACCATAGCCATCACATCCTTTAAATAGGTCCAAAGGCCCATGACGTAGGGTTGTGCATCTAGCCACCACTATGCCGCGGTCATCACCTGATCGCGCTACAACTTAAATTACGTGGTCGTGCCGTGATGGATTTTCACAACCACGTTGCGGTCAGTCAAATCCTAAAATTCGATATCTAAGAATAATAAAACACCAAAAGAATATTACCTGAAATGAAACATTTTTAGAACGCCTAAGACATATACCCACTAAATCCTACTCCTAATATACACATTTTGTCTTAGTACGAGACGTGAACCCTCAATCAGTTTGATAAAAACACATTTCCAACATGTATAATGATGACCAATAAATTCAAAACTCTTAAATTTGTTACTCACAATATAAAAAAAATAAAAGGAGACGCCTCAAAAAAATAATCATACATAGAACAAAAGACAACAATTAACAACTTTGAAATTGTGAATTAACCACCCACCTTCTAAAATAAATTGCGTTCCAAAAAAAAATATCATAAGATTCTTTAATTTCTCAAGATAACGTTTTTGGTCGGTGATTACATAAACAATTTACTAATCATTCCAACGAAAGAAAAATACAATTTAAAGCCAACTAGAACAACAATAATTCACCTAATTTAAGAATACTACCTTCATTCATAGATGATGGGGACCCATCACAAGAATATGTAACTTCTACAGTTGATCCACACGATACATACATAACATGAATGAACAACTACTAGACTGTCAATAAGATCAACATCAAAATATCTTATTTCCTTAGTTTCAAGTCGACACAAGAGAGAGAAAGAAAGGGGGCTCTATGAGGTATACAAGATGAATATTTTGGTTTTTAACTCTTTCTTTTCATTTATTAGTTATTTCCATAAAAGCACATTATTATAGTTATATGATGAACTTTTTCCAAAACCCTTCAATCCATATAAATTTAAAAAGTCATATTTAATCAATTAAAACAAATTTAATTAAATTTCTCATTAAATGTGACTTGATGTCACACCCCTAAACCAGACGGCAGAAACGTCCGGTGGTGGAGGACTTCATTTGTAGTATCACAACACATGCATCATAGCAATCAAAGTACAAACAACCATTATATTTAAAAAGTATAAATATTTACATGTGTTCAATCATTGTATATTGAAACAGAAATAATTATACAAAAGAAGAAGATATGACTCAAAATAGCTCCATCTTCTCAAAAAGCTCGGGGAGTACCTGTTTATTATTTCCCTGAGAATACAAGTAATTTGAAAAGAGAGAGTATCAACATAAAGTTGAGTGAGTGCATAAGTATTTATGTTTAAAGGGATGTCTCTGTATCTTGAATATGTAAACTGTTCCAGAAAATCCTATATTTTCTGCTGTATATGAAAAGTAGTTTTATTCCCATAAAATCGTTCCATTTGTAAACCAATATTCTGTATTTGTAAAACTTCTAACTGAGAGTGTGCCTGGTTCCACCAGGTGTTATTGAAAACTGTAATATATTATTGTAACTTGTATTTTGTAAACTGGTACTTTGATGATGTACGTACGTTTAGTTGATTATACACTAACGTATTGTTAATATCTTTTTAATGAGTTATTATAACCATACTGTGACTAGATGGCCTGAAACAAATGCTTTGTAGGAGTTTAAACTATTGATAACAATTGTCACTCACTGGCGTGTATTCCTGACTGTAGCTAGCAGCTTGAGTGTGGGGTTGTCAATCCCAATATAGATCTACACACAACTTGTTTCGATACCCTGACTGGAGACTCTGGTTGTAATATCAGGACTTTAACTATGTTGTCTAAATGAATAAACAACCTGAATTGAGTGACTCATAAAAAGCATATAAACGTTACATGTATAATAGTTATGAAAACCCAATCGTCCTGAAATAATGATTGATTGTATATTCATGAATTAGTCTTCTTAACATGTATTTGAAAATTGTAAACCCTTGATTTGTTTTGAATCAAACCTTTGTTTCTTGTAAAACGGTGTATTCTAGTATACCTGAATCATGTATTATTGTTCTATGTATCATAAATTATAGCTATTATAATTTATATGCACTTTATGAATTGGTATTTAACTGTTTTTGAATGAAACCCCTTTTGCTCAACATGTTACAAAGGGTACTTAAACTGATGAAATAATTTTTATATTTATATACATATACAATTATATACAAGTAAAATTTAAACGAAATTCGGACAAATAACCGGTACAATAAGTCGACATCCAAACAAGGAAAAGGACCCAAAATGAGTTATCAGTCCTAAGCCTTTTAAATCTTATATATATATATATATATATATATATATATATATATATATATATATATATATATATATATATATATATATATATATATATATATACAAATATGAATTTTGGGGAAAAATATAAGTTTATAAAAGAGTTTAATATTTTGAGTATTTTTGATGACTTAATGTCGTTTTATCATGATTTGAAATCATTTACTTGTAACACAAAGTTCTTATGTTATACTTGTATTCCCCCCCTTAAAATAGTAAAAATTATGAAAATACGGGGGTATAAACTCACTTGATAGATAGTGATTTGGACAGCGTTTCGTTTTCTAGAAAGAATTTTATTTGACGAAAAACTAGCTTTAATCGGGCAGAGTTTCGACTGGAGAAAGTTGTTTTTCTCGGGAATCTCGGGGCTTCGAGGCTTGCTTAGGGTTTTAGACTTCATATCGGGGCTTTAGGGGTTGTAGGAAATTTTAAAGTGGTGAAAGAAGTGAAAAAGGATGGAAAATGGTGTGAAATATGTGAAAAATCTGGAGAGTCTCGCAGGCCTTTTATAGGCCGAAGCCTCGGATCCGAAGCAAGGAGGGTGCGACGCGTGTTCGGACAGGTGGTGAGGGGGAGGGTTCGCTTCGGATAGCTGGCGAGGCGCGTCGGATCAGGAGTGGACTGGACTTCGGTCGAATCAGAAGAGGGCACGGTGCGAGTTCGGAAGCTCCAGCATGCGAAGGGCGTGTCGGTTGCGCACTGGACCGCAACTTCGGTCCAATCAGAAGCTCCCACGAGGCGAAACGTGTTAGTCTCGCATGCGAGGGGACGTGTCCGAGTATGCACCATGCAATTTTTCCCGGTTTTCAACATTTTTTGCTTTTTGTGCCCAAAACTTGCGAAATTCATAACTTTCGTATACGAGCTCTGTTTTCGACGTTCTTTATATGCACGCGTAGGTAAAAATTATACTCTATGACTTTTGTTTAGACTTCGTCGGCAAATTTTGACTTTATTTTTAATATTATTATTTTTAATAGACCGGGACAAGAAATCCGTTAAAAATTCATAACTTCTTCATCCGACGTCCGTTTTTGTCTGTCTTTTTACCGTTGTACTACTATTGATGAGACCTTCAATTCTTCAGCCGATCTTTATTTTGACTTTTTAGCTGTATAGTGTTACACTTAAACTTAGAAAAATCATAACTTCCTCATACGAAGTCAGATTTTGACATTCTTTTTATGAAAGTTCTCAGTTTAACATAATCTACAACTTTCATTTAGATTGTTATGGCTAAAAATCCTTTTATGGAAAATTCACTTTTTACACTGAACAATGTTTTGCCGGTTTTGTCGCAGATCTTCGATTGGTCATAACTTCTTCGTTATAACTCGGATTTTAGTGTTCTTTATATTTTTGGAAACCTTGATACAATTTCTACCACTTTGTTGATTCCAATCGAGATTGTTTAATACTTTATTTTTTAGGGTCAATTATGTAAATATACACAGTATGCTAACCTTTCTCTTTATTATTTTGAAAAGAACTACAAATTGACCTACATTATTACATAGTTTTGAAATAACGGTTTGTTACATTATCCCCCCGTTAGAGAGAATTTCGTCCCGAAATTAGCATTACAGATATACTAGGGAAAAAGATGTGGATATTTCTGTTGCATTTGATCCTCCCGCTCCCAAGTGAATTCAGGTCCCCGTTTTGCATTCCAGCGAACCTTCACTATCAGGATAAGGCTTTGTTTGGTTTTCTTAACTTCCTTGTCTAGAAGCTCTACGGGTTCTTCCACAAAATTGAGGCTCTCGTTTAAAGCGATTTCCTCGAGTGGGATTACAAGAGTCTCGTCGGATAGACACATTTTCAAGTTCGAAACATGGAACGTAGGATGAATGTCACTTAGTTCTTGGGGTAGTCGAAGTTTGTAAGCTACAGGACCAATTCTGGCAAGAATCTCGAATGGTCCTATGTACCTTGGATTCAGTTTGTCATGCTTTCCAAAGTGTAGGTGCAAAAAACCTGAATCCGATCCGATCCGGATCCGCATCCGATCCGGTTTTTCTTACATCATCAAAAATCCGATCCGGTCAAAATCCGATCCGAATCCGGTCGTAATCCGATCCGGTTCCAACCAAAATCCGAATCTGATTTTAATCCGATTTGAAACCGGATTAAACTGATTTTAGTGGGTTTTAATCGGATTTTGGGGCGGATTTGGATCCGGTTTTTAGCGAATCAGGTTTACGATCCGGTATCAAATCCGATTTGGAATATAGGATTAGGATCCGATTGAAAATCCGGTTTTAAATCCGATCCGATCCGGTTTGGTCAAAACCGGTTTTGACCCAATCCGGTTTCGGATTGGATCCGGTTTTGAATAGTGAAACCGGTTTTTGTGTGCATCTCTACGTATCATGCCCTTCCAGGGTGAGACCTTTAACAAGACGTGGTTACCAACCTAGAATTCCAAGGGTTTTCTCCTTTTGTGAGCATAGCTTTTTTGTCTATCTTTGGAAGTTTAAGACGCTCCTGAATTTGTACGATCTTCTCGGTAGTTTCTCGAATAATTTCCGGACTAGTGAGAGCACTGTCATGAGTTTGATCTCTAGCTAGCAGCGTGTCACCCACTTTAGCCTAGCACAGAGCGGATCTGCACTTGCGGCCATAGAGGGCTTCGAATGGAGCAGCCTTTATGCTAGTGTGACAATTGTTGTTATAGGATAATTCAACAAGGGGTAAATGAATATCCCATGCCTTTCCAAAGTCTATCACGCAAGCTCGTAATATGTCTTCTAATGTTTGAATCGTCCTCTCACTTTGTCCGTCGGTTTGTGGATGGTAGGCTGTACTCATGTCCAACCTAGTTCCCAGAGAGTTTTGTAAAGACTGCCAGAAACGAGAGGTGAATCTACTATCTCGGTCCGAAATAATAGATATTGGCACACCACGCAGTCTAACAATCTCCTTGAGGTAAGTTCTTGTTAGCTTCTCCATCTTGTCGGCTTCTTTTATTGGTAGGAAGTGTGCGGATTTGGTTAATCTATCGACGATTACCGAAATAGTATCATAACCACCCATTGTCTTGGGTAACTTAGTTATGAAATCCATCGTAATCCGCTCCCACTTCCATTCAGGGATTTCAGGTTGTTGTAATAACCCTGAAGGATTCTGGTATTCTACCTTCACTTTAGCGCAAGTAAGGCACTTGCCCACAAAGGTAGCCATTTCGGCCTTCATGTTAGGCCAACAGTATAGTTTCTTGAGGTCCAGATACATCTTGTATGAACCTGGATGAATGGAGTATCGGGTTTTGTGCGTTTCATTCATAACCATGTCTCTGTAACCACCGAACTTTGGCGTCCAGATCCGGTTCATGAAATAATAGACTCCATCATTCCCGACTTCGAAGTTCTTATCCATTCCTTTTCAGAGTTTCACCTGCCACATTTTCGAGTTTCAAGGCTTCAAGTTGAGCTTCTTTGATTTGTGTGGACAGATATGAATGGATTATCATGGTCAACGACTTTACCCGGCGTCCCGAGTATTCTTTTCTGCTAAGGGCATCAGCTACTATGTTTGCTTTACCAGGGTGATAAAAAAATTCACATTCGTAATCGTTTAGTAGCTCCACCCATCGTCGTTGTCTCATGTTCAACTCTTTTTGATCAAAGATATGCTGGAGACTTTTATGGTCCGTGAATATTGTGCAGTTTGTGCCATATAAGTAATGTCTCCAGATCTTCAGAGCAAACACCACCGCTCCTAGCTCAAGGTCATGTGTTGTATAGTTGACTTCATGTGTCTTTAACTGTCTTGAGGCATAGGATATAACCTTTCCTCTTTGCATAAGAACACATCCAAGCCCTTGATTTGAAGCAACACAGTACACTACAAATTCCTCTGTCCCTTCGGTAGAGACAAGATCGGTGCACTACACAAGGCTTGTTTCAGCGTTTGGAACGCTGTTTCTTGCTTTTCTCCCCAGTTAAAGATTACACCCTTTTGCGTCAGGGTGGTAAGTGGCTTCGCTATTCGAGAGAAATTCTGGATGAATCTGTGATAGTAGCCAGCAAGACCTAAGAATTGTCGGATTTCTGTAGGTGTTTTGGGTGCTGGCCAGTTTTCAATTGCCTTGATTTTGGAAGGGTCCACGTGTATTCCTTCTAAACTGACCACGTGGCCTAGGAATTTAACCTTCCTAATCCAAAACTCGCACTTTGAAAACTTCGCACAGAGTTTTTCTATTCTAAGGGTTTGTAATACTTGACGAAGATGTTGGCCATGTTCCTCTTTGCTTCTTGAGTAGATAAGGATGTCGTTAATGAAGACTATGACGAATTTGTCCAGGAATAGACGACACACTCTGTTCATTAGATCCATGAACACAACAGATGCATTCTTCAATCCGAATGGCATCACTATAAACTCGTAATGACCATAACGAGTTCTAAATGCAGTCTTGGGAATGTCTTCCTCCTAAATCCGTAACTGGTGATACGCGGATCTTAAGTCTATTTTTGAGAAGTAGTTCGCACCTTGAAGTTGGTCGAATAGATCGTCAATGCGAGGCAGAGGATATCGATTATTGATGGTAAGTTTATTCAGCTCGTGGTAGTCTATGCACATGCAGAATGATCCATCCTTCTTCTTTACGAACAAAACCGGTGCTCCCCAAGGTGAGAAGCTTGGTCTTATGAAACCTTCGCTTACGAGTTCGTTAAGCTGGCTAGATAATTCCTGCATCTCAGAAGGTGCAAGACGATAGGGGGATTTGGCTACAGGGGTAGCTCCAGGGCTTAAGTCGATTCAGAATTCGACTTATCATTCGGGAGGTACTCCTGGAAGATCATCGGGAAATATATCGGGAAAGTTGCAGACCTCAGGAATGTTTGCGATGTCTTTCACTTCTTGCTTTTTATCTACCACGCGAGCTAAGAAAGCACAATACTCCTTGCGAAGGTATTTATGTAGCTTGATGCAAGAAATGATCTGAAGGTTCGTTCCGGGTTTGTCGCCGTAGATAATAAGAGTTTCATTAGTTGGCAAGTTCAAACGAATAGCTCTTTCATAGGATAGGATGTCGGTATGGTTGGGGCACAACCAATCCATACCTATTATGATGTCAAAACTTTTGATAGAGACCAGCATAAGGTCTATTCGGAAAGAGAAGTCATTCAAGGTAAGGGTACATCCTATGTATATATCGTTGGTGGATTCGGGCTTCCCATTAGCCATTTCTACTGTGAAAGTTTCATTTAGTGGTTGGGAGTTTTGATTTAGTATATGTTTAAAATTATGGCTCACGAAGCTCCTCTCAGCACCACAATCAAATAGAATGCATGCATAAGTATTGTTGAGAAGGAACGTACCCGTGACCACTGCATGCATACTTGGTTAAGTGGTTGAGGTGGTGTTCTACAGAATCGGGCAGTATGCCCTTTCCCGTTGTAGTTACGGCACTGCATTTCGTGGCAATTTCCGTTGTGATGAAAATTGCACTTGTTGCATTTAGGGAGGTTACCAACATAGGGCTTAGTTGGTGCTGGGTTATCAGGGGCAACAACAGGTACATTAGCAGGTATGGTAGCAGGTACAGTACTGGCATGGACTGCCCTACTTGTTGCTTCTTTGAAGGTTCCAGAGCAGATTTGCCCTTCCTTTTGTTCCAACCCTTCTTCTTGCTGCTGTTGTTGTTGTTCTCCTTAGGTTGTTCTGGGGCATCAACCAAAGAGTTTTGACGATTTTCGTGGTCAATAAGTGACTATGCCAGCTCCTTGTCACTGTCAAAGGTAACAGGCCTAGAGGCAATGACACTTGCCTGTATCTGGGGCGGTAGTCCCCAAATATACCTTTCAATCTTTTTGCTCTCCAGAGCAACCATTTTTGGACACAAAATCGCCAAATCACAGAATCGATTCGTGTAAGTTGTTATGTCTGCACCGGCCATGGTAAGACCCCAGAGTTCTTGCTCAAGTTTTTTGAATTTCCCCTGGCAGAAAGTATTCCCGCATCAACATGGTTTTTAAGTTCTCCCAACTTATAGTATTAGCCACTATCAAAGTCAGTGACTTAACATGGCCGTTCCACCATGTTAGTGTTGGATTAGGTGTCTAAGCCCATAACTATAATTGGTATGTACTTGAATTGACAGCAACACAGTCCTTTTGGGTTGCCCTCAACCTAGCAACTGGACAAGGAAATTATGAAAGAAGAGATATTAATTTATAAGATTAATAAATTAATATATATATATATATATATATATAAATGATTTATTAATATGTTAATGGATTAATATATTAATTAGAAATCATTATGTTTAATTAATTGTTAGCCAGAAATTAATCAGAATTGATTTTGGGGTTAAAAGAATTAATTATAAGGTGCAGGGACTAGTTTGCAATTATCTAATAGTTGAGTGGAAGGCTCTAGAACCCCCTTGGAAGAGGGTGGACGAAATCTTTAGGGGAAACCCTAATAATTTCGTCCATAGGGGCTTGGATAAGGCCCTTGGGTTTGCTTAGGCCCTAAGCAAAGGATAACTAGGGTTTCCCTTAAACCCTAGATCCCTCAGCTATATAAGGAGCCTCCTGGTTCATGTTTTTGGTCACTCTTTCTTTTGAAGAAACCCTAAGGCCGAGATTTTGCATACTCCCTCTCCTCTCTCTCTCTTCTACTTTCCTTCTTGCTAGTTTGGGTGTGACTCCATTAGAGGCATTACACTTGTGGTGCTAAAGCTTCCAAGAAGATCAAGATAAAGATCAAGGGAATATCAATTGTTTGCTATAACAATTGAAAGGTATGTAAACCCTAAACCCTAGTTTGTTAATTTCGAAATTAGCCTCTCTCCTCTAGGGTTCTTGTATTGCAATTCAAAGTTGTATGTTCAATAGTTAAAACATAGATCCAAAGTAGGTTGCATGTGAACTTAGGAATTGTTTTCTAGTTTATTTGTTTTACCTAAAACCCATCAGTGGTATCAGAGCCATTGTTGTTTTAAATTGAATTGCTACAATTGTTGAATTGCAAATTAGGGTTTATAGCTATTAAACCCTAAAGGCCAAATTTTCAATTTCTAGGGTTTTGGATCAAAGGGTTTTTTCGAAAACCCTAGCCTCCAAAGAACCCTAATCGAAATTAGGGTTAGGGTTTTGAAAACCCTAGCCTCCTCCCTTGTAAATTTCGAAATATGCTAGAGGATAACTAGGGTTTCTTGTTTTTTTTGGATAATTGTTACTTAATTAGATTAATTGGATAATTATCCTTACCCTATTTTTCGAAATTAGAGGGATAAGGATTAGGATTAAATTAATTGATTAATTTAATTAGATAATCCTTACAAGATTTAATAATTTGATTAATAGTTAATTAATAGATAAATATTAAATCTAGTGAATTGGTTTATTTAAATTTGAATTTAACAGCTTAAATTTCGAAATTTATATAAACCCTTGAAGTTTTAAAAAGTTTTAAAACACACCTTATATATATATTATAATTAAAGGTTTAATATTATATGTATAAGAATATGGTCAGTCAAATCGCTAGTATGCCTCATTCACGAAGCTAATCTATAAGGGGGGTATAAGGAAACTGCCTATAAAATGGTAGTTGAATGGGTGTCCACTCTCACCCACCACTTCCTTGATTAGTGGAGGGTCGTTAGTAGAACGGATTTGATAGGACAACTACTTCTCATTAAAAGTATAATGATATTAAAGAAAGTACTAGAACATTATTTTCAAAATCCCAACTCTAGTTACTTTAGGAAAAATGTGAAAAGTATGCTAATCCATGAAATTGCACATTATGCTTTATTGGTCGTTAGTGGAGCGTGTGTGGTTAACCAGCACACTAAAAGGCACTAATAAAGAGTAGCAATGGGTATCTCATAATTGTCATTTTGATGGAGCGTGTGTGGTTTACCAGCACATCAATAGTTAATGATAAAGACAATGAGGTTACCAAGCACATTTGCATGGTTATTCACATCTTGTTTGTGATCCTCGGCATCCCAGTCACAAATAGAAGAGCATAATCTGAGAATAAAACATGCCATTGAATAGTTTCAATGTATCTCAAAAGAATTAGGAATTTCACTTCGTTTGTTTTCGTCTAATGGTGGAATTGGTGAATCGTCATTCACCTACCTTTATGAAATTTGCACTTGGATCTCGGCATCCCATTTCTAAGTTGTGAATCTTCATAGTTGGATCCTAACCTTGATATTATATCTTTGGGTTATTCTATTAAGGTATCTTGAAATCTAACTAAAACTTTCTTTCTTTTCAGATGTCTACTCCTGGAAACACTTCTGCTTCGTCCTCCTCCAACCAAAACTTCTCTTTGCTCAATATATGCTCCAAAGTCGTTATGGATGGCTCAAACTATAACGATTGGATGCGCAACATCAATATGGCTCTTCGTTTCGAGAACAAAGAATATGTTCTTGAAAAGGAGCTCAAAGAGCTTGATGAGAATGAAGCTACTCCTGAAGATCTTGCTGCCTACAAGAAACATTACGATGATGCTACCAAAGTGGCATGCATCATGGTGGCAACTATGTCCCCAGAACTGCAGAGGTACTATGAGGACTACTGGCCTTTCGAGATGAACAAGGACCTTATGGAAAAGTACCATAAGCGAGCTCGTCAAGAAAAGTTCGAAGTAGTCAAGTCACTCATGGCTTGCAAGATGAAAGATGGGGAGTCAGTTGTGTCACATGTGCAAAGAATGCAACGCTACATAGAGCGTTTGGTCAAGCTCAATATTCACTTTGATGAGGAATTGGCCATTGACATGGTCTTGAACTCACTTCCTGAATGTTATGGTCAGTTTATTCTAACTTACCATTTGAACAATACTGAGCAGACCTTGGCCCAATTGCACAACTTGTTGCAGACAGCTGAGGCAGGGATGAAAGGTAAAAGTATACCCTCCACACCTGCTAGTGCCCCTGTTTTGGCTATTGGACAGGGAAAGGGGAAAAAGAGGAAAGGTCCTCCCAAGCAAAACTGGAAGAGCAAGGCTCAAGCTGGGTCATCTAGTAATGGCCCAAAGGCTAAGCCCAATGGTTCCACTCCCCATGTTTCTGATCCAAAAGAGGCAGTTTGCTTTTACTGCAACCAAAAGGGGCATTAGAAGAGATCTTGCCCACAGTATCTGCAAGATATCAAGGATGGCAAAGTGAAGCCATCTTCGGCAGGTATTTACACTATTTCTGCTAATAACTCATTATCTTCTCGTTCATGGGTCCTTGATACAGGATGTGGTTTTCATATCTGTTCTGATTTGCAGGGTCTAAAGGAAAGTGAGGAGATAGAGCGAGGAAGGATAAACCTGATCATGGGAAACAGAAAGTCTTCACCAGTAACCAAGATCGGAGTTTATCAGCTTCTGCTTAGTAATGATGTTAGATTAGATTTAATAAATTGTTGCTATTCGTCTGAGATGACGAGAAACATTATTTCATTTCATGCATTGTTCAGACAAGGTTTTACATATTCTTTTAATGATTCGAATGGTTCAATTTCTGTTTATAAGAATGGTGTTTTTATGTTTGAAGCTTTGCCTTGTAATGGTGTGTATGAAACAGTGACTTGTGTTGATAGCCTAGGAAATAGTGTACTTAATATTGACTTGTCTAATAGTGTAGACAAGGCATGCTTGTGGCATTGTCGTCTTGGACACATTAACAAGAAACGCATAGCCCAACTCCAAAAGGATGGAGTGTTGGAATCATTTGACCTAAAGTCAGATGATATGTGTGAGTCTTGTCTTTTGGGAAAGATGACAAAATCACCATTCACAGGGTCTTGTGAAAGAGGTGAAGGTCTGTTGGATCTCATACACACAGATGTGTGTGGACCCTTCAGATCAACTACAAGAGATGCTAATCGATTCTATGTGACCTTCACTGACGATTATAGCAGATATGGATATATCTACTTGATCAAGCATAAGTCAGAAACTTTTGAAAAGTTCAAAGAGTTTAAGCATGAAGTCGAAAATCAATTGGGCAGAAAGATAAAGATACTTAGATCCGATAGAGGCGGGGAGTATCTTAGTATCGAGTTTAACGACTATCTGAAAGAATGTGGGATAGTCTCACAATTGACTCCTCCTAGGACACCACAGTTAAATGGTGTAGCTGAGAGGCGCAATCGAACCTTGTTAGACATGGTTCGTTCTATGATGAGTCGGGCTTCGCTTCCTATTCACTTCTGGGGGTATGCCTTAGAGACAGCCGCCCACATCCTCAATCTTGTCCCTACAAAGAAGGTTGCCAAAACACCTCACGAAATGTGGACAGGGAAAGTTCCCTCGTTAGCACATATTAAAGTCTGGGGTTGTGAAGCTTTCGTAAGACGAGAGACTCACGACAAGCTAGCAGCTAGAAGTGAGAAATGTGTTTTCATTGGTTACCCAAAGCAGTCTTTTGGATATTTGTTCTACAGGCCTAGTGAGAACGTGGTCTTTGTAGCACGAAGAGGAGTCTTTCTTGAAAGAGAGCTCATATTCAAATAGGACAGTGGGAGCACTATTGACCTTGAAGAAATTCAAGAGTCAGCCAATGAAGGAACCTTAGATGACACTAGCACTCAACCAGAGGAAACAGTTCCTGTTGAACCAATTGATAACTCATTACCTCTTAGAAGATCCACTAGGGTGAGTGTGCCACCTGAGTTGTATGGTTTTCATATTACTTCAGATGGTGACACATTCATAAGTGACAGAACACTGGTAAACTTAGATGAACCAGTCACTTATAAGGAAGCAATGGCAGGCCCAGAGGCTTCCAAGTGGAAAGAGGCAATGGACAGCGAGATTAAGTCCATGTATGACAACCAAGTTTGGAATTTGGTTGATAGTGCACCAGGTCGCAAGACAGTTGGGTGCAAATGGATCTTCAAGAAGAAGACAGACATGGATGGGAATGTGCATACATTCAAGGCTCGACTGGTTGCAAAAGGTTTTACTCAAACCCCAGGGGTTGACTATGATGAGACTTTTTCGCCAGTGGCTAAGATTAAATCTATTAGGATATTGCTCGCCATAGCTGCCTTTCATGATTATGAAATCTGGCAGATGGATGTCAAAACTGCTTTCCTTAATGGGAAGTTGGCTGAAGATGTTTACATGAGTCAGCCAGAGGGTTTTGTTGATGCAAAGTTTCCCAATAGAGTGTGCAAGCTTGAGAAATCCATTTATGGATTGAAACAAGCATCTCGCAGTTGGAATCTTTGCTTCCATGAGAAAGTCAAAGAGTTTGGTTTCTCTAGAAGTGAAGATGAGTTTTGTGTGTATATCAAGGCTAGTGGGAGTATAGTAACTTTTCTGGTGTTATATGTCGATGACATATTACTCATTGGTAACGACGTTCCAACCTTGAAAGAGGTTAAGTCTTGGCTTGGAAAGTGTTTTGCAATGAAAGACCTTGGAGAAGCTGCCTATATTCTTGGGATTAGAATATTGAGAGATAGAAAGAAGAGACTAATTGGACTTAGTCAGAGCACATACTTGGATAAGGTACTAAAGAGGTTTAGTATGGAAAATTCCAAGAAGGGAGAGCTACCTATCCAGAGCAATACCAAATTGAGTAAGACTCAATGCCCGAGTACAGATGTTGAAATAGATGACATGAGTCGTGTACCTTATGCTTCCGCTGTCGGATCGATCATGTACGCTATGACATGTACTCGCCCTGATGTGGCATTTGCTTTGAGCATGGTCAGTCGCTATCAGGGAAACCCAGGTAGAGCTCATTGGATAGCAGTTAAGAATATACTCAAGTATTTGCGAAGGACAAAGGACTGGGTTCTTGTGCTTGGTGGCAGTGATACTTTGAGAGTAGACGGTTACAGTGATGCCAGCTTTCAGACGGATAGAGATAACTTCCGTTCTCAGTCGGGCTGGGTATTTTTACTGAATGGAGGAGCAGTTACTTGGAAGAGTTCCAAGCAAAATACGGTGGCTGATTCTACTTGTGAATCAGAGTACATAGCAGCAAGTGAAGCGTCGAAAGAAGCAGCTTGGTTGAGGAACTTCATCGGGGATCTCGGAGTTGTTCCAACCATCCAGGAGCCTATGGAACTCTTCTGCGATAATGAAGGAGCGGTTGCCTTGACAAAGGAACCGAGAGATCATGGTAAGACCAGACATATCGACAGAAAGTACCATTTCATTAGACATAGAGTTGAAGAAGGCCATCTTATAGTAAAGAGGGTGTCATCTGAAGATAACCCAGCAGATCCCCTCACAAAGGGTCTGAGTAGGGCTAAGCATATTCAGCATGCTCGGAGCATAGGACTGAAAGATGATATTAGTTTTAGTAGTTAGATTAGTTTTTGAAACTTGTAACAAAGTAAATGTAATTGACTTTTGGTGATTAAATAATAAAGTATTATTTATAAGTTTGGCTACTACCTTTTGTCAATTGTTTATTACTGTGTTTCATATTTTGCATGTTTTACTTCCTGAATAATGAGATTATTCAAACTCCACAGTCGGTCGTACTCTTGGAAGTAAGTAGTGAATTAAGACTGTCATGAATTGGATTGCAGATTGTCTAAGGATAGACATGGCAATAGAATTGCTGCAATGTTCATGAGTACTCAGAAATTGAGATTTGAGTATTGGATAAACCCACGCTCAGAGTATTACTTCATGGAATTCATCACGAGTAATACTGAGACGATAATATCTTATAATCTTGAAACGAAGATATATGAGTTGTAATTTACAAGTCGGTTGTGCATTGGTGATACGGAAACGCATCAGTAACTTGGTGTTATAAAACGTATTGTCATGCATAATTTGATGAGTAAAAGATACAAGCATATGAGTCAACGTTTATTCGTTCCTTTTGCCCTAACAGGAAAAGCGATATCTGTGGGCCCCTCGATGATTTGGTGTTGACTTATGTGCTGGGCCCAGCCAGGACTAAATTGATGTGTTCGATTAGAAGTCCTACATCATCACAAATCAGGAATCGGGAAACATAGATTCTGGACAAACAGATTGATTACATTCCATGTCTTTTGTCTGGGGATATCAAGCAGAACGAAGGGTTATATAATCACTTATCTTAGGACACGTAACTGACTGAGTCAGAGTTCGGCAGCAGCTTTTGGAAGCTACAATTTGCTGGTCAAATTTAGAAGGCATACTAGCAATTATAGTTACAGACTTATCCAAGTGGGAGACTGTTGGATTAGGTGTCTAAGCCCATAACTATAATTGGTATGTACTTGAATTGACAGCAGCACAGTCCTTTTGGGTTGCCCTCAACCTAGCAACTGGACAAGGAAATTATGAAAGGAGAGATATTAATTTATAAGATTAATAAATTAATATATATATATATATATATATATATATATATATATATATATATATATATATAAATGATTTATTAATATGTTAATGGATTAATATATTAATTAGAAATCATTATGTTTAATTAATTGTTAGCCAGAAATTAATCAGAATTGATTTTGGGGTTAAAAGAATTAATTATAAGGTGCAGGGACTAGTTTGCAATTATCTAATAGTTGAGTGGAAGGCTCTAGAACCCCCTTGGAAGAGGGTGGACGAAATCTTTAGGGGAAACCCTAATAATTTCGTCCATAGGGGCTTGGATAAGGCCCTTGGGTTTGCTTAGGCCCTAAGCAAAGGATAACTAGGGTTTCCCTTAAACCCTAGATCCCTCAGCTATATAAGGAGCCTCCTGGTTCATGTTTTTGGTCACTCTTTCTTTTGAAGAAACCCTAAGGCCGAGATTTTGCATACTCCCTCTCCTCTCTCTCTCTCTTCTACTTTCCTTCTTGCTAGTTTGGGTGTGACTCCATTAGAGGCATTACACTTGTGGTGCTAAAGCTTCCAAGAAGATCAAGATCAAGATCAAGGGAATATCAATTGTTTGCTATAACAATTGAAAGGTATGTAAACCCTAAACCCTAGTTTGTTAATTTCGAAATTAGCCTCTCTCCTCTAGGGTTCTTGTATTGCAATTCAAAGTTGTATGTTCAATAGTTAAAACATAGATCCAAAGTAGGTTGCATGTGAACTTAGGAATTGTTTTCTAGTTTATTTGTTTTACCTAAAACCCATCAGTTAGGGCCCTATCTGAAAAAGTACAGGCAGCAAATTTAACTTTGCAACCCTCCGGACAGGAGCAAATTTCAAAGATTGCTTCTGTCTTCTCAGTCCATTGCCTTAAAACCATCACTCCTCCAGTTCCATTAAAGGTCCTGGGTTTGGCATTCGAGAAGTCTTTATAAGTGCACTCTCGCGAGTGCTCATGACTCTCGCCATGGTTAGAAGGATGTGCACCAGCTCCCGACCCACTAGCACCAGGAGTATTGATATGAGACATGGAAGCAGCTATAGCTGCCGTGACCGCCACTTGGAACATAACGGGGTCGAATTGAGGAGGTGGTGGGGGTGGCGTCGGTGCTTCATTGTTAAATCTTGGATTTCTACGAGGAGGCATCTTTTCTATAAAAGTTAAAAGATAAAAGATGGTAAGATATCAAGAATGAATATGAATTTGATATCTCTGAACAAAAAACTTAATTCAACATGAATCTTGTAAAGGATTGGAAATAGAAATCTATTGCAAATACAACTTGCAACAGGATAATATGAATTTGAGTGGTTATTTTTCAAAGAGTATGAAAATACAAGTCAACTGTATTGGTATATTAAGTATGTGCAATCTGGAAGACATGACCTGTAAGCAGGTCTATAATATACCACAATACCGAGGAAGTGTCGACATCAAACCGACCTACCGAAAATAAAATTTTCGCGGTCGTATTGAAAAACATGAAAAATAACACTAGAATATGTCTGTACTATAACCAAAACTTTGAAACAGGATGTTTATGAAAATTGTAATAACTCTTGTTGAAGTAAAGTGCTTATTGTTTTATTGATACTCGGTTTTGTACATATCATGAAAAGTAGTATATACATTCAATATACTAAACTAGAAAGTAGAAGTAGTGTAAACACTACTTGCGGCGGTTGTTACGACGGTTGCTGGGTCCTGCATCATCCTATGTTTTCTAGCGCCTTTCTTGTGCAGCTTGATGCTCTCTCAATTCCTTTATCTCAGATTGAGCAGCATTGAGTTGCCTTTAAAGGGCTTCCGTATGATGTTGGGTGTCGTCCTGCATTTCATCAAGACGAAGGATATCTGCAGTGTTAACCTACACAACCGTATTTACTTGTAGGATTCGATTGATCGAAATCCTTGCTTGATCGGCTTGACGGGCTATTCGATTTACTATAACCGGAAGAGCTCTATTGGCTGATCCTCCTCTAGAGACGTTATAGAAACCTCTTGCCATTCCGTAAGGAGGGCGTTGGCCATCTTGCCGACTCCAATGGTTTATATACTGGCCCCACTCTGGTATGGGTTCTACTTCGCCTTGTCTCACGGGACGTTCCCCAGGGTTGCAGACTTGTGGTTCTGTATCCGTACCACTTGATTCACTGTCTTCAAAGGGTTGTTCATCTGAGTCTGAATTCTAACCCGCACCTTGTTGGTTGTAGGGGTCCCCAGGTAAATTGTGTTCCGCCATGTTGTCTGTATTAGAAGTAAGGTTAGTAAAATACTCTCCATAGTATTTTATTCTTTGTGTTATGTTCTATAGTTCTTCTAAATATATGTATGGTAAGTTTTAGACATGTCGCAACACTACTATCACTCCCAAACACATGTTGGTCATATCTCCAATCAATATAGTTGATCAGGCTATATTAATCCCAGGTATGATTACATAACTGTCCAGGTTTGACTATAATGTTCAACATTCAAATACTTTTAAGTTCTTACAACTGTGATACTGTACTTGTAGGTATGAGTGTTAGTATACTTCTTGTAAAAATACTTAAATTTGTTTAAAAAGTATACTTGTAGTCACAGCTCTTAGCCCCGATGTATTTATAGTTTGTATATCTTTTATGGATTGATATATTGAGTTCACTATAAACAATGCTCTGATACCAATCTGTCACACCCCCAAACCAGACGGCGGAAACGTCCGGGGTGGAGGACTTCATTTGTAGTATCACAACACATGCATCATAGCAATCAAAGTACAAACAACCATTCTATTTAAATATTATAAGTATATACATGTGTTCAATCATCATATATTGAAACCAAAATAATTATACAAAAGAAGAAGATATGACTCAAAATAGCTCCATCTTTTCAAAAAGCTCGGGGAGTACCTGTTTATTATTTCCCTGAGAAAACAAGTAATTTGAAAAGAGCGAGTATCAACATAAAGTTGAGTGAGTGCATAAGTATTTATTTTTAAAAGGATGTCTCTGTATCTTGAATATGTAAATTGTTCCAGAAAATCCTATATTTTTTATTGTATATGAAAAGTAGTTTTATTCCCATAAAACCGTTCCATTTGTAAACCAATGTTCTGTATTTGTAAAACTTGTAACTGAGAGTGTGACTGGTTCCACCAGTCTTTATTGAAAAGTGTAATATACTATTGTAACTTGTATTTTGTAAACTGGTACTTTGAAGATGTACTTACGTTTAGTTGATTATACACTAACGTATTGTTAATATATTTTTAATGAGTTATTATAGCCATACTGTGACTAGATGGCCTGAAACAAACGCTTTGTAGGCGTTTAAACTGTTAATAACAATTGTCACTCATTGGTGTGTATGCCTGACTGTATCTAGCAGCTTGAGTGCGGGGTTGTCAATCCCAATATAGATCTACACACCACTCGTTTCGATCCCCTGACTGGAGACTCTGGTTATAATATCAGGACTTTAACTATGTTGTCTAAATGAATTAAACAACCTGAATTGAATGACTCATAAAAAGCATATAAACATTACATGTATAATAGTTATGAAAACCCAATCATCCTAAAATAATGATTGATTGTATAATCATGAATTAGTATTCTTAACACGTATTTGAAAATTGTAAACCCTTGATTTGTTTTGAATCAAACCTTTGTTTCTTGTAAAACGGTGTATTCTAGTATACTTGAATCATGTATTATTGTTCTATGTATCATAAATTATACCTATTATAATTTATATGTACTTTCTGAATTGGTATTTAACTGTTTTTGAATGAAACCCCTTTTGCTAAACATGTTACAAAGGGTATTTAAGCTGATGAAATAACTTTTATATTTATATACATATACAATTACATACAAGTAAAATTTAAACGACATTCGGACTAATAGCCGGTACTATAAGCCCACATCCAAACAAGGAAAAGGACCCAGAATGAGTTACCAGTCCTAAGCCTTTTAAATCTTATTTATATATATATATATATATATATATATATATATATATATATATATATATATATATATATATATATATATATATATATATATATATATATATATATACTGTGACATCCCCAATTTCACGGCCATAAAAGACCGATTTCGTTTATGCTTTTTAAAATAATTTCAGAGTAATCATTTGATTAAAAGTGTTGTGGAATTTGTTCTCAAAACCAAACATGATAAAAATTTATCAACACCTTTCTTTAAGAAATGTATATTTTTATTTCATAACAAAACCTCGGGATGTCATGTTCCGATACAGATTAAAAGCATAAACAAGACATTATAAGCCTTACAAAGTTATTTGCAACTACTGGCCTATAATCCAAAATCACTCATCGTCATCATCCGACTATGCTCGGGGTCCACTACCTGTAATATAAAAAGCTGAGTGGGTCAGACTTGGAAGCCTGGTGAGCATATAGGGTTTTCAACCCACAATACATAAATTTATTATGCTTAAACATCAATCAATAAACCAAATTAACCCTAATTTCCCATTCCCGTTATCCTCACCTTACGTCCCTAAAACAACTATCACAAGGGACCTAGCCTAAGGATTTTCATTAGGGGTGACAACATTGCTTCGGGGGTTTCTCAACAATTTATGTCAAATAAGACAACCAACGGGGTGACAACATTGCTTTCCTCAACAACTTATGTCAAACCAGACATCCTAACATAAACTAACCAATAAGGTGACAATATTGCTTTCTTCAGCAATTTATGTCAAACAAGACAACATTGTTTTCCTTTAACAATTTATGTCAAATAGGCATGAAGTCACATCGTCGCCAAGGTTTATACAACAGACACTAACAACGTCGATCCCCACGTACTGCTCCTATACAGTGATCTTACTAGATCTAGCCTAAAGGATCGATATGAACAACCAACTAACGAAACTGCTTCAGAAATCCCCTAGCAGCAAACAAGGATCGATAAAGATATCGAATGAATGGAATACGTTTAACCACGAACCTTTGTTTGTAAAAGAAATAACCACAAGACAATTAAGTCAGGGGTAATTATCAATGCCTAGGCTGTGGTCTGAATATCGTGAGGTATATAACCCCCAGACTCACCCCTATCCAGTATCGGAAATGAAAACACTGACTAATGCCTAGGCTGTGGTCTGAACCCCGAGACTCACCTCTATCCGGCATCGGAAAAGAAAACACTGACTCATGAAGCTCGTCCGATCACTTCACAAAAGAAACAAAGACTCCAAATCTCTTCAAAATAAAAGCATAGGGAAAATACTAATAAAGTACTCCCGTACGCTCCCGTACCCCGACACGTAATAGTGTCAAAAAGAAGAACTAACGGATGAACACATAGTTCAAAAACACCTAAGGAACATATAGTTCAAGAACACTTTATGAATATATAGTTCAAACATACGTACCGATTACAAGTCTACTAACGTTCCACTAGACTATCTAAAATAGTCTGTGGTCGTTATCTATACTCTACTAGATGACTAGACCATCTTAAACATCGATACCTCTCATCACTTTTATTTCATCACACATCAACTATCTACCCATGTTCTACCCAACATATTTGTAGATAAAAATATATATACAGTTTAAAACTTGTATAAAATATCAACACAACAGTCACCTCAAATAAACAATTAATATATTTACACATAGCACGTATTTTAAGGTAAATACTTCATATATATGTGTAAGGTGAAAGTGACTATACACTCACTTGATTTAACGATAATCGGGCAACACTTCGTTGCCTAAAACGATCGTTTCTAATAAAACCGGGAGTTTTATTGAGAAACCGGGCTATGCAAAAGTCGGGCTTCGAAACCGAAAAGATAAATTTTCCGGGCTTCACGGGCACTTCGTGGCGTATTCCGGGGCTTATAATTGATACCGGGGCTTCGGGGGATGTTAATATGAAAGAAATATGGGTTTAGGGGCTAAAAGTGACATGTTTTCAAAATACCCCCGGGAGGTCTCGCACCCCCCTATTTATAGGGGCCGAAGCTCCTGATCCAACTGCTGAGAAGAGGCCACGCGTCGCTGATCTGGAGTTCGCAGGGGAAGGCTCGCACGAGGCTCGCACCTGCGAAGGCTTGCTGGCAGCCTCCTACTGGATCGAGGTCTACTGGTCCGATGTCGGTTCTGGTGGTGGGGTCCGCGGACTCGCAGTCCATGTGCGAGGCTCCGAGTTGTGGCGTGCGCGGTTCGGATTGGGCCTCCCTTCGGTCAAATCAGAATCCGACACGTGGCTTCCCATGACTCACCATTTCGGACACGTGGCACACGCGAGGCGAGGGTGACGTGGCAACTCGTGACTATGCGAATTTTCTCGGTTTTTGTGCGAAAACTTCTAAAATCCATAACTTTCGCATACGAGCTCCGTTTTTGACGTTCTTTATATGCACACGTATGTAAAATTACGCTCTACAACTTCCGTTTAGACTTCGTCGGCTAATTTTGACTTTAATTTTTATATTATTATTTTTAACAGACTGGGACAGGAAATCCGTTAAAAATTCATAACTTCTTCATCCGACGTCCGTTTTTGTCAGACTTTTTACCGTTGTGCTACTAATGACGAGACCTTCGATTCTTGTTTTGGTTGTGTCGGCTAAAAATCACTCGATCTAAAATTCGAGTTTTTTGCTGTCGACTGCTAAGCTGAAACTTCGAAAAATCATAACTTCCTCATACGAAGTCAGATTCGGGCGTTCTTTTTATCGAACTTCTCGGTTTAATGAACACTACAAGTTTCGTTTAGATCACTAAGGCTAAAAAGTAGTTTATCGAAAACTCACTTTTTACGACATTCAGCACCGAGCCGGTTTTGTCGTGAAACTTCGACAGGTCATAACTTCTTCGTTATAACTCGGATTTCGGCATTCTTTATATATCCGTAATCCTTGTCACAACCACTACAACTTTATTAATAGATATCGGCTTTATCTAAAATTTAATTTTGACGCTTATTTTTGTTTTTAATTAATTAATTCCTAGTACTTAAGCATAAAACACATAAAACACATAGAATTCACATAATTCCTTTTTCATTTCTTCAAAATGAGTTACAAAGGTTAACCTAGACCATTATGTCAATATTAATGCCTAGTCTAGAAACACGGGCGTTACAACTCTCTCCCCCTTAGGATGATTCCGTCCCCGAAATCACACAACGACAAACAACTACGGGTAGCGACTCACAATGTCACTCTCTGTTTCCTAGGTGGGATTTGGCCCATTTATATGTTTCCATCGCACAAGCACTAAATCGACTATCTTACGTTACAACTTCTTAGTCTTACGGTCAAAGATTGGCTCAGGTTCTCCAATTAACCTCTTGCTCTCATCCAACCTTAATTCAGAAATAGGAATTATGTCGGGCACACCTCCCGTGAACTTCCTCAAATAACACACATGAAATGTGTTATGAATACTCTCCAGTTCTTCCGGTAATTCTAGCTTGTAAGCTTGATTCTCGATCCTCCGAAGAACTTTAAATGGTCCAATAAACCTTGGACTCAACTTTCCCCTTCTACCAAACCTTATAAGTCCCTTCCACGACGAGACTTTAAGTAAAACCGAATCTCCAACTTCGAATGATATCGGTTGTCTTTTCTTGTCAGCATAGCTCTTTTGAGCATCTAACATCCTTTCCCTAATCACTTTCAACTTTCCAGCATTCTGATGGACTATTTCAAGTCCCATAAGCTGCTTTTTCCCAACTTCCAGTCACCATGATGACATTCAACACTTTTCCCCATACAAAGTGTGATAAAGTGCCATCTTGAGGCTTGAGTGGAAACTATTACCCTAGAAAAATTCTACTAAAGGTAAATGTTCATCCCAGTTACCTTGGAATTCCAGGGTACATGTTATCAGCATATCCTCCAATGTTTGAATCGTTTATTCGCTCTGACCATCGGTGTGCGGATGGTAAGCCGTATTCAAACACAACTTGGTACCCAATTCCTCTTACAGACTCCTCCAACACCTTGAGGTAAAATGGCTGTTACGATCGGATACAATCGTTAACGGAACACCGTCTAGCCTCACAATTTCCTTCACGTAAGAATTCGCAAGTTTATCCATAGTCCATTTCTCGTTAGCGGCTATGAAATGTGCACTCTTAGTGAAGCGATCAACGACCACCCAAATCATGTCGTGACCGTTCCTTGTTCTGGGCAGTTTAGTCACAAAATCCATGGTAATGTCCTCCCATTTACCCATGGGTACTGGTAAAGGTTCTAAACTCCCATATAGTTTCTGATGTTGTGCCTTAACCCTAGCACAAGTTACACACTCAGCCACATACTTAGCAACATCGAGCTTCATCGTCGGCCACCAGTAATAGGGTTTTAGGTTCCTATACATTTTCGTACTGCCGGGATGAATCGAGTACATGATTTTGTGAGCTTCTTCCATCAGAAGATCTCTTACTCTTCCCGCCTTAGGTACCCAAATCCTATCTTTGAATACCTTCAGTCCTTGACCGTTTGTATCAAACACCAACGTTTTGCCCAAACGTTCCTCCTTTCGGTCATTTCTCTCTAAAGCTTCCTCTTGAGCTTTCTTTATACTTTCCACAACTGTCGAGACAACTTCAATTCTCAACGCTCTTGGCCTTTTCTTTTCAAGATTTACCTTCCGACTGAGAGCATTAGCAACAACATTTGCTTTACCAGGGTGGTAAAGTATCTCACAATCGTAGTCCTTGAGTAACTCTAGCCAGCGTCGTTGCCTCATGTTCAATTCCTTCTTCATATCTTTAAGGCGAACACTACCGCTGCCAACTCCAGACCATGAGTGGGGTAGTTCCTGTCATGCTCCTTCAATTGCCTCGATGCATTCGCTATCACTTTATCCCTTTCGGTCAGATCACAACCTAACCCAACTCCAGAGGCATCATTATAAACTGTGAAGTCATCAACTCCTTCAGGTAACGAAAGAATCGGTGCTTCACACAACGTCTTCTTTAACTTCTCAAAGCTTCCTATGCTTCTCATTCCGAGTATAGACAGCTCCTTTGTGGGTCAAAGCTGTCAATGGAGTCGCGATAGAAGAAAAGCCTTGGATAAATCAGCGATAATATCCAGCTAATCCTAAAAAGCTTCAGGTCTCCATAGGACTTTCGATCGTAACCTTCGAGTTACAAAATAAATCCTTATTGAGGACTCATTCTTCTTCTTAGAATAAGTATTTTCCTTCGTTTATTGTAACAGACTGATGGGTCATGTTCTAATGATCTCTCATTGTATACTGCACTACTTAGACTCAGATCTCCTAGGGACAAATTTCGGAACAAACTATACCTTCCTTCATGTTCTAATGTGATACAATCACATTTCAACATGTATCATTTATAACTACCAACTTCTTTAATAATGAGTGTGATACTTCTATTGATCGCTTTGATCATTTCTCACTTCAATCTTCTGGCTTAAGTCAAATACTACATCGAACTTGGTTCTCTGAACCACATAATAAACTCATCTTAGTCGGACTAGATTCGATATGACCTCTAAGTTCGGAATAACAATCATCTTCTTAGTCATTACCGAAACGATGGTAACGACAGACTAGAATAAGACGAAATCAATTACTAGTTTCTTGGTAACCTTGTGACTTTCCCTGATCCAAGTGTGAGTCCTGTGCTTCCAGTAGTATAGATCTCTACTACTATTCACACCTACTCATACTCGTCCCAAGTACTGTCTCGCAGTCCCCAAGTCCTAAAATCACAAAACAATTTAACACATACGAATGTGCCCAATTAATCATAAAATTTTCCTAGACTCTACTAGGACTTCTTCCATACGTATCTTCAATCATCAATTCTGCTTCAACTTGGTTGGTGATGGAAATTCCAGACAATGGGACAACTTCAAGAATTACACCAACCATTCATCATCCTGCCAATCGGAGGTGTACTTCAGACGTATCGTACCCCTCTAAACGTTTCGTTATTTTATTAGACATATTCTAAAGGCAAGATACCACTCTTACGATATCTTCTGATAGGTATCATTCACTATCATAAGCCTTTCATTTCCTCCATCTACTCAATTCTCTACGAGTCTTCACCATAACGTTTTCTACACCCAAGCAGACGTTCGGTGTACCAGGCGAGAATTTAAGATAAGAAAGCTTTATTTACGATAGACGTATAAATCTCCTTATCACTTCGAAGCGCTTATATGCTAGTTCTAATATCGTAGTCATACGCTTAGAATCCTACACACATAAGGTTTCCAGATCAATTACTTGTTTCCCTGATCCAAGTGTTAGTCCTGTGCTTCCAGTAGTATAGATCTCTACTACGATTCACACCTACTCATACTCGTCCCAAGTACTGTCTCGCAGTCCCCAAGTCCTAAAATCACAAAACAATTTAACACATACGAATGTGTCCAATTAATCATAAAATTTTCCTAGACTATACTAGGACTTCTTCCATACATATCTTCAATCATCAATTCTGCTTCAACTTGGTTGGTGATGGAAATTCCAGACAATGGGACAACTTCAAGAATTACACCAACCATTCATCATCCTGCCAATAGGAGGTGTACTTCAGACGTATCGTACCCCTCTAAACGTTTCGTTATTTTATTAGACATATTCTAAAGGCAAGATACCACTCTTACGATATCTTCTGATAGGTATCATTCACTATCATAAGCCTTTCATTTCCTCCATCTACTTCAATTATCTACGAGTCTTCACCATAACGTTTTGTACACCCAAGCAGACGTTCGGTGTACCAGACGAGAATTTAAGATAAGAAAGCTTTATTTACGATAGACGTATAAATCTCCTTATCACTTCGAAGCGCTTATATGCTAGTTCTAATATCGTAGTCATACGCTTAGAATCCTACAGACATAAGGTTTCCAGATCTGGTCGGCAACAGACCATAGATCCGAACAAATAATGGCATATATGGCAAACATATAGCATTTAGCACATAAAAGCATTTTAGGCATCTTTCCTAAAATAAACTAGTGCTCGTGTCTAAATTATGGTAGACACTCATCTCACAATCATCACTTAGCATTCTAAGTTTAAGTCTAGAAATCGTACAATTTCTTAATTCGCTTAAACTAATGCTCTGATACCAACTGTGACATCCCCAATTTCACGGCCAGAAAAGACCGATTTCGTTTATGCTTTTGAAAATAATTTCAGAGTTATCTTTAAGAAATATATATTTTTATTTCATAACAAAAACCTCGGGATGTCATGTTCCGATACAGATCAAAAGCATAAACAAGACATTATAAGCCTTACACAGTTATTTACAACTACTGACCTATAATCCAAAATCACTCATCGTCATCATCCGACTATGCTCGGGGTCCACTACCTGTAATATAAAAAGCTGAGTAGGTCAGACTTGGAAGCCTGGTGAGCATATAGGGTTTTCAACCCACAATACATAAATTTATTATGCTTAAACATCAATCAATCAACCAAATTAACCCTAATTGCCCATTCCCGTTATCCTCACCTTACGTCCCTAAAAAAACTATCACAAGGGACCTAGCCTAAGGATTTTCATTAGGGGTGACAACATTGCTTCGGGGGTTCCTCAACAATTTATGTCAAATAAGACAACCAACGGGGTGACACCATTGCTTTCCTCAACAATTTATGTCAAACCAGACATCCTAACATAAACTAACCAATAAGGTGACAACATTGCTTTCCTCAACAATTTATGTCAAACAAGAGAACATTGTTTTCCTTCAACAATTTATGTCAAATAGGCATGAAGTCACATCGTCGCCAAGGTTTATACAACAGACACTAACAACGTCGATCCCCACGTACTGATCCTATACAGTGATCTTACTAGATCTAGCCTAAAGGATCGATATGAACAACCAACTAGCGAAACTGCTTCAGAAATCCCCTAGCAGCAAACAAGGATCGATAAAGATATCGAATGAATGGAATACGTTTAACCACGAACCTTTGTTTGTAAAAGAAATAACCACAAGACAATTAAGTCAGGGGTAATTATCAATGCCTAGGCTGTGGTCTGAATATCGTGAGGTATATAACCCCCAGACTCACCCCTATCCAGCATCGGAAATGAAAACACTGACTAATGCCTAGGCTGTCGTCTGAACCCCCAGAGTCACCCCTATCCGGCATCGGAAAAGAAAACACTGACTCATGAAGCTCGTCCGATCACTTCACAATAGAAACGAAGACTCCAAATCTCTTCAAAATAAAAGCATAGGGAAAATACTAATAAAGTACTCCCGTACGCTCCCGTACCCCGACACGTAATAGTGTCAAAAAGAAGAACTAACGGATGAACACATAGTTCAAAAACACCTAAGGAACATATAGTTCAAGAACACTTTATGAACATATAGTTCAAACATACGCACCGATTACAAGTCTACTAACGTTCCACTAGACTATCTAAAATAGTCTGTGGTCGTTATCTATACTCTACTAGATGACTAGACCATCTTAAACATCGATACCTCTCATCACTTTTATTTCATCACACATCAACTATCTACCCATGTTCTACCCAACATATTTGTAGATAAAAATATATATACAGTTTAAAACTTGTATAAAATATCAACACAACAGTCACCTCAAATAAACAATTAATATATTTACACATAGCACATATTTTAAGGTAAATACTTCATATATATGTGTAAGGTGAAAGTGACTATACACTCACTTGATTTAACGATAATCGGGCATCACTTCGTTGCCTAAAACGATCGTTTCTAATAAAACCGGGAGTTTTATTGAGAAACCGGGCTATGCAAAAGTCGGGCTTCGAAACCGAAAAGATAAATTTTCCGGGCTTCACGGGCACTTCGTGGCGTATTCCGGGGCTTATAATTGATACCGGGGCTTCGGGGGATGTTAATATGAAAGAAATATGGGTTTAGGGGCTAAAAGTGACAAGTTTTCAAAATACCCCCGGGAGGTCTCGCACCCCCTATTTATAGGGGCCAAAGCTCCTGATCCAACTGCTGAGAAGAGGCCACGCGTCGCTGATCCGGAGTTCGCAGGGGAAGGCTCGCACGAGGCTCGCACCTGGGAAGGCTTGCTGGCAGCCTCCTACTGGACCGAGGTCTACTGGTCCGAAGTCGGTTCTGGTGGTGGGGTCCGCAGGCGAGGGTGCGCAGATGGCAGCACGTGCGAGGGCCTCGGTGGCGGTTGCTGATTGGACCGCGGACTCGCAGTCCATGTGCGAGGCTCGGAGTCGTGGCGTGCGAGGTTCGGATTGGGCCTCCCTTCGGTCAAATCAGAATCCGACACGTGGCTTCGCATGACTCACCATTTCGGACACGTGGCACATGCGAGGCGAGGGTGACGTGGCAACTCGTGACTATGCGAATTTTCTCGGTTTTTGTGCGAAAACTTCTAAAATCCATAACTTTCGCATACGAGCTTCGTTTTTGACGTTCTTTATATGCACACGTAGGTAAAATTACGCTCTACAACTTCCGTTTAGACTTCGTCGGCTAATTTTGACTTTAATTTTTATATTATTATTTTTAACAGACTGAGACAGGAAATCCATTAAAAATTCATAACTTCTTCATCCGACATCCGTTTTTGTCAGACTTTTTACCGTTGTGCTACTAATGACGAGACCTTCGATTCTCGTTTTGGTTGTGTCGGCTAAAAATCACTCGATCTAAAATTCGAGTTTTTTGCTGTCTACTACTAAGCTGAAACTTCGAAAAATCATAACTTCCTCATACGAAGTCAGATTCGGGCGTTCTTTTTATCGAACTTCTCGGTTTAATGAACACTACAAGTTTCGTTTAGATCACTAAGGCTAAAAAGTAGTTTATCGAAAACTCACTTTTTACGACATTCAGCACCGAGCCGGTTTTGTCGTGAAACTTCGACAGGTCAAAACTTCTTCGTTATAACTCGGATTTCGGCATTCTTTATATATCCGTAATCCTTGTCACAACCACTACAACTTTATTAATAGATATCAGCTTTATCTAAAATTTAATTTTGACGCTTATTTTTATTCTTAATTAATTAACTCCTAGTAATAGCATAAAACACATAAAACACATAGAATTCACATAATTCTTTTTTCATTTCTTCAAAATGAGTTACAAAGGTTAACCTAGACCATTATGTCAATATTAATGCCTAGTCTAGAAACACGGGCGTTACATATATAAATATGAATTTTGGGGAAAAATATAAGTTTATAAAAGAGTTTAATATTTTGAGTATTTTTGATGACTTAATGTCGTTTTATCATGATTTGAAATCATTTATTTGTAAAACAAAGTTCTTGTGTTATACTTGTATTCCCCACCTTAAAATAGTAAAAATTATGAAAATACGGGGGTATGAACTCATTTGATAGATTGTGATTTGGACAGTGTTTCGTTTTCTGGAAAGGAGTTTATTTGACGAAACACTGGCTTTAATGGGCAGAGTTTCGACTAGAGAAAGTTGTTTTTCTCGGGAATCTTAGGGCTTCGAGGCTTTCTTAGGGTTTTAGACTTGATACCGGGGCTTTAGGGGTTGTAGAAAATTTAAAAGTGGTGAAAGAAGTGAAAAAGGATGGAAAATGGTGTGAAATATGTGAAAAATCTGGAGAGTCTCGCATGCCTTTTATAAGCCGAAGCCTCGGATCCGAAGCAAGGAGGGTGCGACGCGTGTTCGGATAGGTGGTGAGAGGGAGGGTTCGCTATACTGTATACTACTATACTGAAACTTAGAAAAATCATAACTTCCTCATACGAAGTCAGCTTTTGACATTCTTTTTATGAAAGTTCCCGGTTTAACATAATCTACAACTTTCATTTAGATTGGTATGGCTAAAAAGCCTTTTATTGAAAATTCACTTTTTACACTGAACGGTGTTTTGCCGGTTTTGTCGCGGATCTTCGATTGGTCATAACTTCTTCGTTATAACTCAGATTTTAGTGTTCTTTATATTTTTGGAAACCTTGTTACAATTTGTACCACTTTGTTTATCCCAATCGAGATTGTTTAATACTTTATTTTTGAGGGTCAATTATGTAAATATACACAGTATGCTAACATTTCTCTTTATTATTTTGAAAAGAACTACAAATTGACTTACATTATTACATATGTTTGAAATAACGGTTTGTTACGCTTGAGCATTAGGATACTCAGTGGGACAGTTGGAGGTAAGTGTGAGCATCAGGGATCAATGGAGCACTTAGAAGCATGTGTGAGCAATAGGGATCAACGGAACGCTTGTAAACACATGTAAACATTAGGGATCATATTTTAGCATTTGGAGTTAGACTAGAGCATCTAAAAGGGAGATGCCATATCATTTGATGCGCCATGAAAGAAGATATTCCATTTGAAAGGAGGGTATGCCACCTTTGGGACAAGGTGCACCACTTATAATCAAAGTGCGCCACCTTTGTGCAAGGTACGCCATTCTTAAGTGTCTTGGTGTACTCTGAAGTGTTCATATATTGCTAAAGCAAGTATGAGCCCTTAATGAGCATGGTGTGCCACTTGAGCATCATGATGCACCATACATGTTCATAGTGTGCCATTGTGGTTCTTGATGCGCAACTAAAGTTGTGAGGTACGTTAGTGTTGTCAAGGTAGTCCAAGGATGCTCGAAAGTTAAAGATGCTCAAGGTGGAAGCCTCAAATAGAATGATGTGCCATGGTGTTTCTTGATGTGCCATGGTGGCTCATGATGCTTCGTCATGTCTATAGTTGACGCTTATACGATGTATCTCAAGGATGAAGCTTCTAGAAGCAATTGCATGGTAGATTGTGATTGGTTGACTCCTTTCATGGGCCTATGGATTGATGGGCTTAGCCTATTATGGTTTCAGGTTTGATCGTTAGTCTACAAATAATGTTGATACCAAGTCAGTTGTGAAGGTCCCGAATTCTAGTGAGTAGGCGAATCTCTGTGAAATTGTACACTACAAATAAAAAGACATTTAGTGGCATAGAAAAAGTGCCACTAAAAACCGAAAATGTGCCACTAAAGACCTATTGGGGAATCAGCAACACATAAAAGTGTCACTAGAAGCGTTCACACTAAAGGCCTTTTGTGGCACTTTTTGGTTGGGTTACTGTAGCCTTGTGCGGTTTTAGTAGCACTTTTCCTATTATGCCACTAAAGCAAATGTAGGTTTTAGTGGCACTATTCATACGACACTATTTAACTGCTAAAATAAATATTATTTTACTGCTTTTAGTTGTTGGGGTGCAAACCTTATTGTTCTTCAATCTTGAGCATGTTTGGGATAGTAGCGGTCCTAACAAGTGGTATCAGAGCTACGGTCATAGCCCGGATGATGTGGTCAGTGTCGGTGGCGTAATCCACAATAGTTCCCGGTCCAACGATGTTGATCTTAAAGCCTTGTATCGAAAGTCTTCCTGATGGCCCAGGTCAGGTGAACGTGTCCCGAGAGTATCGACGGTATGAAAAATGATTGGATCTGATGAACACTCGTTGAGGGGACACCAAGAGCAGAAGTTGGGTTTGAGGGGTGGATTGTTGCGGTGCAAACCCAATCCCACATCGGTAAAAAGAGAAACTATATGCTAGCATATAAGGAAATGGGTAATCCCTTCTATCAGCAATTGGTTTTAGAAAACGGAACCTTATTGTTCTTCTATGTTGAGCATATTTGGGCTAGTAGCGGTCCTAACATTAGTTACATTTTCTAACTAAAGGTTGTATCGATCGGATACACTCAAGTATGAATAACAAAGAACAAACAAACAAAACACGTGTTTAATCTATATGCCCAATAATTGTTATTGACTGACATTTCTAACAATATATGATCCTATAGGGTAACACCTTTATCAAGTTGACACATTTTGCATATTTATTATGAATATGATTATTAATTAATAATATCGATTCATGTATTTAGTTAAGGAATAATTATTGTTTTGTGAAAATAATAATTATAAGAGAATATAACTAGCTATTATATCATCTGATATGATTTAATTAGTCATGTACAAAGTTTTGGACTAGTTGAATCCTTTTGTCTTTTACCTAAAGACAAAGTCTATATTTTATAAACATTAAGTTTATACAATTTAACCAATTCTTCTACTTTACTAGTTAGACAAGTTTGTATTTTTGAAGGCATGACCAAAATTATTATTATAAGAAGAGATGTTGCTTGTCAACTTTCTTCTTAGGTCCCTCATGCCCCTAAAGTAAGGTAATTACTGTACATTATAATAAGGGGTTGCTTTTGTTTTTGCATGGGTACATAAGAGAGTGTCTTGCATGGGTTTTTGACTAGTTTTCCACTAGTTTTTCTTCTCTTCTCTCTTATGAACGAAATTAGCTCTCTTCCGACACCTTTCTGTCTTATGAAGCAAGTTTGACAAATTAGAAGCCCTTTGGAGTTGTTTCCTTTAGTGCTTATTTGAGTTAAGTAACTAAGGCTTAAGACACCCAAGAATACAAGAAGGAACTAGAATTGTAAGTGCCTTATTCTTGATGGTGGATACATATAGAGAAATTCTATTCTTGAATTTTTGCTATCTTCATCAACACCCCAAAACCAAGTGGGTTCAAAGACTTCAAAGATTGTCATTCTAAAAAACTTTTTGGTTGTTTTTTTTTATTTCACTCTAACATCTATAAATGGATCCTAGATGGTTTGGTTTTGTTATAAATTAAAAATAAACTTGTTATTTTTTAATGTTTCAGTTGACCGGTTTTTATGAAAAATTACACTTATATTTTGCATCAAAACTCATATATGGTATCAAAGCCATCTTTTATATGTTAGAATGATTGTTTATGTTTGATAATCTTTGGTTTTTGGAAAACAATCATGGATTTGTTTTGGTAAAGAAATATCGATATTTGTCTTCTTTCACAACTACTTGGTTAAAATTATTTATTTTTATGTATAACCATTTTTCATGCATTTTGGATATATAGAAGTTGCCTTACAAAAAACAAAGATTTGTTTGTTATATTCTTTGATATGTAGTTGTGTATAAACAAACCATTTGGACCTTTTTGTTGTGTTTAGTTGATATTTATTTGTTCATAAGATGTAATTGATCAATATGTATATTTTTCATTTGTTTATTTGTTGTAATAAAATAGGTAGACTAGTTTTATTTCTTTTTAAATGTAACAAGATGAAGAAAAGCCCTCCTTGAAGATGACTTAAACACTTGAGACTATAATACCAACCACGAGCTTCTACTTTTGGTTTTGGGCTTAATTATAGTCTTATTGGTTTATGCGCAACAACTTTTATAGCATAGAGATTTGACGTTCTTTTGCAAGTAAGAGTTGACTTGGCAAGTGGGAGCTTGAAGACCTTTTGAATTGTCCCCTAAGTCCTTTAAGAAAGACTTAATTTTTATTTTGATAACTCACAAGAATTATTACTAGACATGGCTTGGTTTATACATATTATAACGCATGCATGTGATGTTTATTTTTATGTTATTGTATGTTATGTTTTGTTGAGAGAAAAACTTTGAGACACACTTGAACAAACGTTAGAACAAGTATAGTTGCAGAATAGTTTATCTCGAAGGATCTAAAAGCTCAACAATAAGATTAATAGGTTAGAGTTAGATAGTTAGAGAGTTAGTTGCGGAAAAGTAAAGAAATGGAAATGACAACAATTGTTATATCAAGTATACACGTAAGTTGATTCATAACAAGGAATGCATTCAAACCAAGTTAATAAGGAAGATCAAACTTAGTGATTAAGTCACAAGAGACTTGCTCCGAAGAGAGATTGTAATCAGTTGTATTCTAGTAAGATTTGAGAGTAAGAAGAGATGCGTAATCAGATAGATAGATAGAAAAGATATCTTCAGAGTTGTATTGAATAAGAACGAATGAGCTCTATTTATAGAGTCTCAGGAAATACACTAGATTACGTCTCTAAGAGTAGCCATGCAAGGCATACTGGACAATAGAGAGTATTACAGAAAATAGACAAAGTAAAGTAATCTAGTGAAAGAGACTGCGGTTGATGATGACTCTGGGTGCTGATGATGAGGCCTTGACTGCGGATCATTGTGGACTGCGGTAGCTGAAGTTCAAGAGGGTCACTTTTCATGATTCAACATGTTTTAAGTATGAAAATTAGTTTTACATGTCAAACAACATTTTAAAATAAGATAATATCACTTAGAATTTGATTAAAACATATTTAAAAGATAACATAAGATGTTTATAAATAGATATTTATAGAAAAGTTTTTACCGGTTACCGGTTTACCGGTTAAAAAACAATTTTTTGTTAAAATAGTTTTATTGTAAAACTTATAAATACACAACTTTAAAATATTTAAAATGGTTTAAAATGTGTTTAAAGATTATATAAACTCTATGTGTTTAAAATGGTTTAAAATGTGTTTAAGATAACATAAGATGTTTATAAATAGATACTTATAAATACACAACTTTAAAATATTTAAAATGGTTGAAAATGGTTTAAAATGTGTTTAAAGTTTTTATTAAAAAGACTAAAATCGGTTTATAGCGTTATAACGGTAAATAATAAAACTAGTGACTATTTTTTGCGTCAAAACTTAATATATGAAATTTGTGTTTTAAACATAACACAATATGTTGATATTATGTTTTATGCATGCCAAATGAGATTTAAAACATAAGTATCATCATCCAAGTTTTTGTTTATCAAAATATGACTTTTATCATAAGATGCATAAAATTGAGTTTATAAAATAAAATGAGTTTATTCTACAAACTAATGAAGTCATGAAATTTTGATTATTAAATGGAGATTTAAAATTATGAATTTAGAACTCATCCAAAATTCCAAGTCTTAAATATAAAATGAAGTTTCATTTAGGCTATTCCATGAGTTATGGCCTTCCGAAGATATCGTTAGACCAAATATTCTCTATGGAAGACGCATGTTTGGCATAGAACCGATTCAATCTTTCGAATTCCATAGGCAGTCTCTTGTGGTCGGGGAGGTTGCGGTCGAAAGGCTAAAATACGGTAAAGAACTTGGCATTGGGAGAGATTGGAACATCCCAATAACCATCTGAAGGGGGTTCAGCATATGTGAGGTATGGTTTGTAGTCATCATCAAGGAGTCTGCGGTGGGGGTTGATCCAGGAGTTCACTAAGGATTTGTCCATAGTGATGTCGAATCCATTCTCTCTCCAGATGAGCTCCATGAACTTTGCTGCTTTCGAGTCTTTCTTTCTTTGTTGCGTTGCGGGAGAGTCAGCTGAGTGTTCGGAGGACATGTGAGACGCCAGATTTTTAAAATGGGGAGCGGTCTCTGGTCGCTCAGGAGAGATCTCCTTTTGTGGTGGACTCTGATGAGATGGTGATGGTGATGGTTGCGATTTTTTTCAATAATAATGGGGGGATTTCCTGAGCTTCCTCGAAGTGTCCTTCGGGTCCATGGATCCGTGCATATTTGTGCTCACCGTGCCTAAACCACCTGTTACTGATGTAAGCAGAGTAGGATTTCCTGAGCTTCCTCGGTCTCCTTGACCCGTAGTCAAGTTTGGCCTCGGCTCAGTTCTGACAAGGGCGGAAGAAATGCGCTGCGGTTGGGAAGGTTTTTGTAGTGTTTGGGTTACATTCAAGAGGATGGAGTTCAACTCCTCGGGAGAAAAGAAATGGAGTCGGGAAGCCTTGGAGACCTTAGGGCGTGAAACAGTGTCATCCTCTGGGGAGTGAACTGGGGGGAGTCTCCATGATGCAGTGAATCAGACTCACTTTCTGATTCTGATTGGAAGAGGATAGTGGTGTTGAATGGGTCTGCGGCCACCCCAAGGACTACCGGAGCCTTTTGAGAGACTTCGATATTTGTCCGGTCACGCATATGGTCAGTGGGATTGGTTTTTCGTTTCTTAAGGATGGCAATTGGTTGCCCATCCTCATCAGAATCACTATCATTTATGGGTGCGGTTGGGGTGATTTTGCGTTTCTTTCAGGGTGCGGTTGGTTTGGGCGCATATTTCTTTGGGGTTCTTTGTTTCTTGGAGACGTTGCGGGGGCCTTGATGGGTTGAGGCTAATTTCTTTCTTCTTTGAGAAATATTGGAGAGAGTAGTGGAAGATGGAACTGCAGTACTTCCAAGGGTAATGATTTCAGATGGGGTTTGAAGAGGCGGGGTAGGAAGGTATGGGGCAATACCTTCCGTAGCCTCAATATGATCAGAGACATCAGCAGGCTCAAGGCCAAGAGTGGAGAGAATGTGGGTTGGAAGTCTTCTAATAGGTCCAAAAACAGATTGATCAGATGAGGGATTGTACCTTTTGAGATCCTTGGTGACAAAGAAGTTGATGTCGTTGCCCATGTTGATTCCTGCATCCGCATGGTGGTCTGAAATGCAGAGGGACCAGAACCTTGCAAATGTAAGTTCAGTAGGGTTCTCCCGTGGGCTCTCCTTGGGAATGTATTGCAGAAAATCATCCCATAGTATCTGACCGTAGTTTACATGATGGCCAGTGAAGATACTCCATACTAGCTCTAGGAGTTTGAGTCCCATGTTATCCATGCCTCCGGTTCTGCCGGATAGACTGCGGATGACAAAATGGCAAACAAATTGCCAGACTACAGGCAGTTGGTTTTTCTTGAATTCCCCAATGCCTTTGATTTTCTTCTGATATCCCATCTGGTAAAGTGAAGAAGTGATGTCCGCCATGGATGGAGTAAAAATCTTGATTGAGGGATGAACAAGAAGGTTAATGGCAGAGAGATTCTTTTCTTTAGACAAAATGACCAATGAATCGTTAACAAGGTTAAGATGCACTTCTTGTGGGTTCTCGAGTGGTCGATAAGCTGAGAATGCACATTTGAATAGGGTTGAAAGCGGGACAACGTCTGTGAACGAATCGAAGGGGCCAAACAAGGGGTGATTTTTCAGGAACTTGATCATCAGCTTGATCGGAGCATTGTAGGATGAATGATATCCGAACACGGCTCTGAAATTGCTTGAAGCAATCGTAGGTGTGGGATGTCTTGAAGCAGAGTCTGAACCAGTAGGGTTTACTGATCCATATGCTTTGGAGTGTTTCTTGGATACACCGGATTTCACCATTGTAGGAGTTTGAGAGAAAGTGTAGAAACAGAGTGCGAAAATGGAGAAAGGATTCAAAGTTCAGAGAGCGTAAACTGATCTTGGGGAAGAAGAAAGGGTTTTATAGGGATGGATTTGAACAGTAAATGATTTTACCCTAGGTGAAAAGGATAAGGTAAAAAAAAACGTTTGGGGGTTCTTTTGATTTGGGAGGTGAAATCTCAGCCACATAATATGAAACGGTTTAAATTTTTTTTGAGATTTACCAAAAAGGGGTTTCCATTTAATGAAATGTCAGACGTATAACATCACGTCTGGTGATCGTGTGGTGGGGGTTTGTTTAATCTGTTGTGCAAAGAGAAGTTGTAACGGATTGGACGTGCTGGGTAAGAGGAAAAGACGGATTAAAGGATTTGTTTATGGAAAAATGTTCTTTTTGTCATCATACCTAAAATAGGTCCGACACAAGGTTTATTCAAAAAGGTGAGGGGACAGTTTCTCAAGGAATGTTTTTATTAAATGTTTTCCTATTTAATGAAGGATCATTAAATAGCACACCATGAATCAAAGATTAGTGAAACAGTTGAGAAACTATCAAGGTGGTTGTGGATAGAGACTTCAGTGCGGATGGATTCTTTGTTATTACGGATGAACAAATGTCATTGTAGAAGAACTGATGGATGTCTGCAGTAGAAGAACTGAGGAGAACACTTGTACAAGAAGTTAGTAATAACAAACAATAAGGACCAGTGAAGGATATATATGATATATGATTGCGGTACATAGACTGCGGTACACAGGATATACCAAAACCATCTATCATAAGTAACTTTCAGTTAGGACCGCAACAGAGACCAAGGATGGTCTGCGGTACCTATTAATTCAAGAAGAATTGTGGGATCATTCCTAACATTTGCATGAAGGTGTTAAGTTTTGTAGAGTCTAGCGCCTTTGTGAACACGTCAACAATCTCTTCATGAGTATGAACAAAGATGAGTTCAATGTTACCTTTCAGGATGTGGTCTTTGATGAAGCGATACCGTAGTTCAATATGCTTAGTCTTGGAGTGCTGAATTGGATTGTGAGAAATAGCTATAGCACTTTCAGAGTCACAATAGATCGGTATCCGCAGCATTCTGTATCCGTAGTCCATGAGTTGTGTTTTCATCCAAAGAACTTGAGAACAACAGCTGGCTGCGGCCACTTATTCAGCTTCTGCGGTAGACAGAGAAACACAACTTTGTTTCCTGGACGACCAGCTGACGAGTCTTCCTCCCAGAAATTGACATCCTCCTGAGGTACTTTTGCGATCTAATCTGGATCCGGCGTGATCCGCATCTGTGAATGCTTGAAGGCTGAAGTCATTGCCTCCGGGGTACCATAAACCGAGAGTTTTGCTTCCTTTCAGGTATCTTAGAATTTGTTTGGCTGCGGTCATGTGAGACACTTTTGGGTCAGCCTGATATCTTGCACATACACCAGTTGCAAATACAATGTCTGGTCCGCTTGCGGTGATGTACATCAAAGAGACTATGATACCTCTATAAGTCTTGTGATCCACAGATTCGCCTAAGGGATCAGTAGATATCTTATATCCGAAGGCCATGGGGACTTTAGCCGAAGAACAGTTGTCCATAGAATACTTCTTTAGCAGTCTGTGGTGTATTTTTCTTGATGAATGAATATTCCTTGAGGAATTTGTTTCACTTGAAGTCCTAGAAAGAAGTTAATCTTTCTATTCATGCTCATTTGGAACTTGTTGGTCATGAGCTTAGCAAATTCATTCACCATTCCTTGATGAGTTGATCCGAAGATGATATCGTCCACATATATTTGTACGAGCATAAGGTGATTACCATTTGCTTTTCTAAATAAAGTGGGGTCAATCACTCCTCTCTTGTACCCGGACGAGACAAGAAATTCAGAAAGAGTCTCATACCATGCTCTTGGGGCTTGGTTCAGACCGTAGACTACTTTTTCAAGCTTGTAGCAGTGGTCTGGGAATTCAACACTTTCAAAGCCGGGTTGCTGAAGATAAACCTCTTCTTTTAGTTCCCCATTGAGAAAGGCACTTTTTACATCCATTTGATGAACCTTGATATTCTTGTGGGCTGCGTATGCTAGGAAGATCCGGATAGCTTCGATGCGTGCTACCGGAGCATACGTTTCATCGTAGTCAATGCCTTCAAGTTGACTATATCCCTTTGCAACTAACCTTGCCTTGCTTCTGACTACCGCACCAGATTCATCCAGCTTGTTTTTGAATACACATCTAGTGCCAACAATGGTGTGACCACGTGGCTTTGGAACGAGCTGCCACACTTTGTTTCTTTTGAATTCTTCTAGCTCTTCTTGCATTGCGGATATCCAGTCAGGTTCAAGTAATGCTTCTTTGATCGTTCGAGGCTCAACCGAGGACATAAATGTTGCGTAGTGGAAATGATCAGATAAGTCCTTGGAAGATCGAGTCTGGATACCTGCGGATGGGTTGCCAATGAGTTGACCTGGTGGGTGGTCCTTCGTCCATACGTGTAGACGGGGTTGCAGATGATCAGCAACTGCGGTAGAGGGAATGTATTCTATATCAGAAGACTCTGCGGTTGGAGATGGAAGTTCCCCCTAGATTTGAGAACATCCTGCGGAATCATCTTGGATTATTGGAGCGAGAATGGAATTTTCTTGAGCAGTTGGAAGAGGTTCCCCCTGGATTGCGGATGGGAGATCCTCTGGAACCTGAGAAGGTTCCTCCTAAAATGTAGATGGGAGAGTGATAATCCTTGAGTCTGTTCTTGTGTCAATGTTCTCTATAGTTTCATCATCCGAATCCAAAGAAACGTTTGATGGTAATGATTCTCTGCGGATGGGAACTTGTGAAACATCAAGTACTGGAACCTCGATGGTTGTTTCTTGATCCGGAGTAGAGCTTTCCCCCTCAACCGGCAAGGTGGAAGCATTGAGAGATGCTCCTTCGGATAGTGATGAACCAGATACATCAGCGTGCTGCTGTTGAGCTTCCGGAGACACAAGAACTTCGGATAATTTCGCCGTTTCAACAGGATCGAAGAGATCGTCATAGTTGACTTCAACTAGATTTAATGGACCTGAAGAGGCAAGAATATCGCTTTCCAGAATTGTTGTGGTTTCAGTGGATGGAGGAGTGTTGCGGATGTGATAATCATCAAATTTCACATCGAAGCTTTCAATGATTAGCCTTGTACGTCTGATGAGAACCCTATAAGCAACTTTGTTAGTGGAATAGCCAAGGAAGATGCCTTCATCAGACTTTGGTGCAAACTTGTTAAGATGATCTCGGTTGTTGATCACAAAACATCTACACCCAAAGATATGAAAGAAGCGGACATTTGGCTTTCGGTTGTTAAAGGCCCTCATATGGTGTTTTATTGAGATGTTTGCACACAATGCTTCGATTTTGAACAAAGCATGCGGTGGCTACGACTTCAGCCCAGAAGTAGAGAGGAAGGTGTGCGAAGTTAAGCATGGATCTTGCTGCTTCTACTAGAGTGCGATTCCTTCTCTCTACTACCCCATTTTGTTGCGGTGTGTAGGGAGATGAGAAGTTGTGAGTGATGCCCTTGGAAACCAAGAAACTGTTGAGGAGATGATTAGTAAACTCGGTTCCATTATCACTGCGGATACGTCGCACTGGTAGCTTGATATGAAGTTCTATCTCCTTGATGAAATTGATGAGAATCTGCGGTGTTTCTGACTTGAGTCTAAGGAAGAAGACCCATGTGAAGCGTGTAAAGTCATCTACAATAACCAGTATGTATTTCTTGTGATGGAGACTGGCTATGGTGGATGGGCCGCAGAGATCAATGTGCAAGAGCTCCAGTGGTTCAGAAATTGAAGAGTCAATTAACATAGGGTGACTTGCTTTGGATTGCTTTCCACATTCACATGCCGGACAGAGAGTATCATTGCTGAATTTGAGAATAGGGAGTCCTCTGGCTAGTTCTCCGGTGACCAAATTGTTGATGTACCTGAAGTTGAGATGAGCTAGCTTGCGGTGCCATAGCCAACTGACTTCGGATACAGCTTTGGATAGGAAACACAACTGCGGTCTGCCTATGATCAGAGAGACATCCAAAGGATACATGGTACCTACGGATCGGGATTTGATCAGACACGTGTTCCTATCACTTGTCATTACATAGCAAAATTGATCATCAAATTCAACTCGATGGCCTGCCTTACATAGTTGGCCAACACTAATGAGATTGTGTTTAAGGCTTTCTACATAAGCAACCTTCTGAATAGAGAAGTTCCCCGTAGTGAGAACACCATAACCTCGGATGACCCCATTCGCATTGTTGCCGAATGTGACATTTCCACCATTGCAAATTGGCCTGAAATCCCGAAGGTATTCTAACCTTCCGGTCATGTGCAAGGAGCAGGCACTGTCGATTAACCATTCATCTTCTTGTTCCTCCTTGCACAAAGCCTGAGAATTACACGGTTAGTTTAGGCATCCAAACTAGTTTGGAGCCTGGGGCAATTGGTGAATATCTGGATGATGCATGGACCGAGGTTGCCTGGACAGATTTCTTGTCAACTTTTAATCCTAGTCCTGGGTGTTTGTGCTGTTTTGGAGTGTTGTGATTTTTTGAAAAATTACGAGGTTTCTGACTCCAACTAGATTTATCATAGGATGAATCTTTTTGGCAACTACACTGAAATTTACAGGTTGAGATTTTGTCTTTTGTTCTGACACCATGTTTGGTCATCAGTCTAAAGGATGAGTTGGACTTGTGACCGGTCAGAGGTTGGTAATATCTGACATGAGTGTTGTTGGACTTTGAAAAAGTTTGTTTTGTAACAGGTTTAGTACGTGCAGATCTTTGAGTCCTTTTTGTTCGATTTGGTAGAATACCCTTCCACTTGTTAAAATTTTGACGTGACTTTAAAAGTGTTGGAGTGGGTAAGATACCTTTCCATTTAGGATCATTTGAGGAATAGACTTGAAAACCATTGTTTCGAAAGGACTTGACACTCTTTTGGGTTGTGTCAGATGAATTAGGAATGACTGTTGAAACTAGACCTTCCTTTTTGTATGTTTTCTTGATGGGAGAGTTTTTCGAAAAGTAGTGTGAGAAAACAAATTTTTCTGGACTCTTGGACTTTGGAAATATGACATGCTTCTTGTTTTTCGAAAAAGTTTGTCTATTTATGCCTCGGGATCGAATTTCCTCTTTGAAAGCCTTTTTAGCTAAGGATTTCGGGGAAGCACAGTCTTTGTTGTTCAACTGCGGTTTCCTGGAACCCTTTGAAAATTTATGAAAACGAGGGCTTGAGTCATCAGAACATGAAGATTCAGGGATTTGAGAACATTATCCCACTTCAAAGTTTTCTATGGGTAATTCGTGATGAATTGGTTGAAGAGTCGCAGAACTTTTGTTCGAGGACTGCGGTAGGGATGATTTGACTACCGCAGAGTAAGTCTTAGTTGGGACTTCAGTGGGACTTTTGTGGGACTTTTGACTACAGTGAGAAATACTGCGGTCTGAGGGCAGAGATGGAAAGTTTTGCGAGACTTCCGGACCCTCAACAACAATTTCTTCATCAACTTCGGATGATGTTTGAGAATTTGGATAAATGATGCCACAGATAGGAATTTGATCACATGTGTGACCTGAAACCTCACTTTCATTGAACAAATTTTTGATTAAGAGATTTAAGCGTACAATTTCACTCTTAGCTAAATCTCTCTGGTTCAAAGCTATCTCTAATTGTGTTTCACTCAACATTCTTGCATCTTTTTCTAACTCTAAGTCCTTTTCTAACATAGCCATTTTGAGCCTTTTCTTATCCAGCCGTCCTCTTACATGGAACATCTCTTGGGACACAATGTTCTTCTCATCTAAGGCTTTGTTATAGTCTGTAAGGACGGCATCACATGTGTCATTAAGATTATTTATGAAAGGTTGACAGTCATGCATGCTATAGTTTAGAGTTTGGATCATGGTTTTACTTGTTCGACGATGCTTAGAATTCCATCCTTAACCATGTAGCAATAGTTCTTTTTCAGCTTTGTAGACTCATAATCATCCGCAGTTGCCAGCATACAGATTTTCCCTTTTCCTTTGACACTGCTGATGGCTTCATCTTCATCTCCGGATGACCAAACTTGATGGTCTCTTTTGACATGGGCTACGTATGCCCTTGCCTTTTCCTTATCTTCCAACTCTTGAGCCATTCTAAGGTAGAATGCTCTGTCTTTTACTACATTGGCCTTACAATCTCTTGCAAAATGATTCTCTTTGTTGCATTTGTGACAAATCACAACATCAGTTTTGTCTTCTGAGGGAGTACCGGAGTCAGTGGTTTGAGTAGACTGTGGTGCCTCCTTTGGTTGAGTATTTTGAGATTGCGGTGGTGGATGAGAATTTTTGGGATAACGAGAGTGATTATTCTGTGGGTTGAAGTTACGGTTGAATGGAGGTTTGTTGAACTGCTGATTCTTGCGAAAGGAAGAAGGTGGTAGTCGATTGAACAGTTGGCTAACTAGAGCAATAGCCTTCGGAAATTCTTCTTCATCATCATACTCTGAATCAGCTTCGTATGACTGCGGTGGAGTGTCATACGAGGGAGAGTAAGATTGATTATGTGGAGGTTGTGTTATGAGAGCAAGTGGTCCTCCGAAGTCAGCACAGTCTTTGAGTACGGTGGATTCTTGTGCTTGCAATTCTCCATAGAGCTTGTAGAGAGAAAAAGAGTGAATCTTTCTATCGCCTTGGACTATCATCTTAGCCATAGTCCAATGTCTTCCCAAGCCATTAAGAAACTGAAGATCTGTTTCATGGTTACTGCGGATGGTGCCCGCATTGGATAACTTGGTGACTATCAGGTTGAACCTTTTGAAGGAGTCTTCCAAACTTTCGCCAGTATGAGCTTTGAAGTTGTTGAACTCATTGAGTGCGGTTGTAAGCTTCTTGTCTTGTGCTTGTTCAGAGCCTTCGTACAAATTCTTGAGAACTTCCCAGATCTCTTTTGATGATTTGCAATTTATGATAATATCGAAGTTCTCAGGAGCAACTCCACAAGAAATTTCATAAAAAGCAACAACATCATTTTCCATTTTATCGAGATCATCCTTGGTGGGACGGCTCATGACTGGTTGACCTCCTCCTAGTCTGGCTGTAGTGTCGTCAGTTTGGACTGGTGTAAGAATTGGGACATGTGGTCCTTCTTCTACGGATCGCCATACATCTCTACCAAGTCTCCTTAAGTATCTTTCCATTCTTTGTGACCAGTGATGATATTCATTTGCTACCAATATTGGGGCTCGATTAGAACCACCAACACTGTTGGAAACATTCAGAGATAACGATTGTGCCATATTTCCCTTTTTTTTTTAAGTTTTTTTTTAAGAAATGAGCTTCAGTGGTATATAAGGCCCTTTGAAAATCAGAGTTCCGTTTTTCAAAAAGCAACCACTTTGGCTCTGACACCAATTGTTGAGAGAAAAACTTTGAGACACACTTGAACAAACGTTAGAACAAGTATAGTTGCGGAATAGTTAATCTCGAAGGATCTAAAAGCTCAACAATAAGATTAATAAGTTAGAGTTAGATAGTTAGAGAGTTAGTTGCGGAAAAGTAAAGAAATGGAAATGACAACAATTGTTATATCAAGTATACACATAAGTTGATTCATAACAAGGAATACATTCAAACCAAGTTAATAAGGAAGATCAAACTTAGTGATTAAGTCACAAGAGACTTGCTCCGAAGAGAGATTGTAATGAGTTGTATTCTAGTAAGATTTTAGAGTAAGAAGAGATGCGTAATCAGATAGATAGATAGAAAAGATATCTTCAGAGTTGTAGTGAATACGAACGAATGAGCTCTATTTATAGAGTCTTAGGAAATACACTAGATTACGTCTCTAAGAGTAGCCATGCAAGGCATACTGGACAATAGAGAGTATTACAGAAAATAGACAAAGTAAAGTAATCTAGTAAAAGAGACTGCGGTTGATGATGACTCCGGGTGCTGATGATGAGGCCTTGACTGCGGATCATTGTGGACTGCGGTAGCTGAAGTTCAAGAGGGTCACTTTTCATGATTCAACATGTTTTAAGTATGAAAATTAGTTTTACATGTCAAACAACATTTTAAAATAAGATAATATCACTTAGAGTTTGATTAAAACATATTTAAAAGATAACATAAGATGTTTATAAATAGATATTTATAGAAAAGTTTTTACCGGTTACCGGTTAAAAAACAATTTTTTGTTAAAATAGTTTTATTGTAAACTTATAAATACACAACTTTAAAATATTTAAATGGTTTAAAATGTGTTTAAAGATTATATAAACTCTATGTCTTTATAATAAATAATGAGTTTTTATTAAAAAGACTAAAATCGGTTTATAGCGTTATAACGGTAAATAATAAAACTAGTGACTATTTTTTGCGTCAAAACTTAATATATGAAATTTGTCTTTTAAACATAACACAATATGTTGATATTATGTTTTATGCATGTCAAATGAGATTTAAAACATAAGTATCATCATCCAAGTTTTTGTTTATCAAAATATGACTTTTATCATAAGATGCATAAAATTGAGTTTATAAAATAAAATGAGTTTATTCTACAAATTAATGAAGTCATGAAATTTTGATTATTAAATGGAGATTTAAAATTATGATTTTAGAACTCATCCAAAACTCCAAGTCTTAAATATAAAATGAAGTTTCATTTAGGCTATTACCGGTTCTTAAAGCGATCTACGACTAAACTTTAAAATACCGGATTTTAGTTTAGAGTAAATTACACGAATGGTCCCTATGGTTTGGGGTAATATGCACACTTGGTCCCTACATATTTTTTTTAACTCGAACGGTCCCTTAAATGTGTTTTTCTTGCACGCATTGACCCTATCTGACCTAAAAAGACTATTATGCCCTTATTAATTTATTTTTTAATTAAAATATTATTTTTCAATTATTTAAAAAATTAAAAAATAATAATGTTCCTCACCCGTACCATTTGCCTTCATCGGACCCCTTATCCCCTCCTAAACTCTCCATCTCGCTATCACTCTCTCTTCTCTAAAGTCCATTTGCAGAACCTAAAATGTACCCATCGCTTCCATTTGTAGCTATTTAGGGTTCCACCTGAGGCCTACGCTGGAAACTTCTGCACCTAGTGTAACACTAGTCAAAATAGGTCAATAGACAATCACATGTGATTATGCCAATCATGTAATGTGATTATGTTAAACTAGTAATGTGGTAAGAGTGTTATGTAGTTCATGATAAATTCTAATACAAATATGAACCTTCTTTATGATACAACTCAAAGTATATGTCCATACGATTCCAAAAATATAGAGAATGTTTGAATTTGACTTCGCATGAAGAAGTTATGATAAACCGAACACTACAAATCTCTATAATAAGAGGAATTTAAAATAGACTTAGAATTAGCTATTTAAGTCTAAAAGAGAGTTGTAGTACTCGTAAATACCTACGCGTGGATATACAGAACGTCAAAAACGGAGTTCGTATGCAAAAGTTATGGCCTTCCGAAGATATCGCTGTCAGAAACCCTAATTTGACTGAACTCACGACGTGAGCATAAAAACTCACGACATTAGGACTCAAACCGCCACATTTCAGATCTAGAAGGTGTGACGAGGCTGCGAGGGGATAAGATCCAAACTCACGATGTGAACAAGGAGTTTTTCACGACGTGAGGAGTCACATGGCCACCTTCCGAAGCGAGGGACACAAATGGCAAGTCTACGGGATGAACATGCAGGACTCCCGACGTGAGGCTTATAAAACTCACGACGTGAGGTTATAAAATCATTACTATAAATAGCAGGTCTGACTTCAGCCATTCTTACACCTAAACCTCTTCCCTTTCTCTCCTTTGCTGAGGCCCTCTTGCATCCCGAGCCCCGACGACCTCGTACGCTGACCGTTTTTGCTTAGATAACATAAAATCACGCTACTAGGGTGAGTTTCACGACCCCACTTTCTAATATTTCGGGGGAAAACGCATGCTAGATATTATATATATGTTATTATTATAGTATATAGTTATAATAGCCGGGGTATAGTTGTTCTAACTATAATATTTTGAATATATACAACTATTATCAACTTATCAGTATGTTAATTTAATAATGTAGATCTTGAGTTATACTTAAGATTCTGTATATATGTTGTGTGCGTTATAGTTCCGAAGTTATATTCGGAAGATTTATATGTTAAGTTATAAAGTATGTTGCTATTAATAGTTTTATGTCAAGATAAAACTAGATATGTTATACGTTGTTATTGTTAGTTTTATGTTAAGATAAAACTTGGTATTGTTATTGATAGTTTTATGTCAAGATAAAACTAGGAACGTTATATGTTCTTATTATTGGTTTTAGGTCAAGATAAAACCTGGTTTTACTTCAAGATATAGCTGTTATACTGCCTAAATATTATGAAGTTAGGAGTAATGTTTAAAAGCATAGTCTAGTAACTTAGGGTTTTAGACATAAAGATGCTTTTGTTGTTAGAGCTATAGGAAGCCGTCAAAGTCTACATGAGTAATTGTATTCATCAACTAAGATTGGGGATCTTAGTGGAAATCCTCTGAACTGTAACCGTTAATCCCGTGTGAGCGAGGAAGTCGTGTATAATTAGTATACGGGTTGACCACCCCACTTGTGACTGTTAGGTACAGTAAACCAAAAGCAAGTGATGAACTATCCTTTTATTTGTTATTGTTCCGGCGTCGATGAAGCGTACAGTGTTGTTTCTCATGGTAAATCATGAGTGTGTTTGTTTCTCATGGTAAATCATAAGTGTGTTCTATCAGAGGTATTATGTCATAGTAGCGGTTACAGGCTCATGGTAGCAAATTGTTAGAAACATTATACTTTGTCGTATACAAGTATTAATGTTAAGTATAAGTTTCCCCTACTTATACCTTAGGATTAAGGAATGTTTAGGTATAACACTTAATTGATAAGTAAACTATTATACCTAATATACATACTAAATGTTGGAGAGTCAAAATGATACTTTCAAAAACTATACTTTTGAATGTGGAAAATATATTATTTTATGGAGTCAAAACCTGTGGACTCACCAACTTTATGTTGACGTATTTTAAAATGCATGTGTTTTCAGGAACTTGAAAAGCTGGTATGTATTCGAACAGAAGAAGTTTTACTATTACCTTTCTGTTCATTAAGAAGTATGCCATAGTCGGATATTATGTAATAGGTTCTAGAAAAACAGTTATGTAACTTTCAGTTATCAATAAAGGTATGTATTTTCTTTAGTACTGTTCAATGTATGTTATATAACTGTGATACGAAGAATAACGTTACACTACCCGGTGTTTCCGTCGATGGCTGGGGGTGTGACAGAAATTGGTATCAGAGCTATTAACTATAGTGAACTAGTACTTTCTTAGGAAAGCACGTCTATAGTTTAGGACTTACTCTATTAGGTTTAGGTATATCCCTTAGCCTATAAATAAAAAGTATTATTAATTATTCTACTGAAGGACTACTTACGAGAGCGGTGACAAGGATAGACATGTCGATTTGGGTTGCTGGATTTCAGAACGGCTATATGCTAAAATGATCCTGCCCTTTCGACTGTCCTGACTGGCCGGAGCCTTATCAGATAGACCTGAAGTAACAAACAATAGTTAAAGCATGAATACAATAAATAAGAATATAGAGTCATATGTAAAGACTCAGACCCGTGATGAGAATACACCTTAATACCCGGAATGTTTTTGATCTCAAGGATTTAGATCAAATATTCCAACTAAAGTTTATATGTGCATATATCCTATCACAACTAGGTGTAGGTGCGCAACTACATTTTATTATGATCAGATCATATGAACTATTTTATTTGGGAGTAATATTTGATAGACTAAAACTTTTTGGTGATCCAAAACGTGTAGGAATTCGGCATGGCACATTCAAGAGAATGGATAATCATCAAGGACACGGATGAAGAAGAGGAAGTTTCATTCCCCATGATGGTAGGCGATCCTTACTACCCTATAAATCAAACCACCTTTCATCCAATACCTTCTGACGATGGAGCACCTTTACCCTCCAACGAATGGGAAGAGAGTGAACCAATGGAAGGAAGTGAATCCATGGAGGAGACAGAGTCGGTGGCATCATCTTTACCACCACTGAACACTCTTTACCGTAAAGTTCCAGGAGGAGTAAAAATGAAATGCACGACACATAAATCCATACCGATATGGCAAAAGATTAAGAAGAGTCAGAAGGCGACATCTTCAGGAAGTCATAGAGTTCAAGATGAACCTGCACGGATCGCACAAACCGTTGATAGGTGGGTGGCGGAAGAAAGAGCTGCCAAGATGTATGAGACTGGTCAATCATCTCGACCACATCTCCCACATTCTTCTGAAGATAACACTTTATCTCAATTGTTTGAGAAAAGTGTCAAAATTGAAGACAAAATGGAAATTGTCGAAGGGAGGGCTACTCATCTCTCTGGAAGAGTGCGAAGGCTAGAAGGACAAAGGACACGAGATTAGGAATCAGTGATGGATGTCCATCATTGTATAAATTTTGCTTATAATGACATGATTACTCACGATGCTAGGATTGTAGAGTTAGAGCTCTACAATAAAACCTCAAGAAATGAAGAACGCACGGGAAGTCTTGAGCAGAGAACTCAAGAACTTGAAGAGCAAGTGGTTAATGTCACTGACGTGCTGGGTCATCACTTAGGTTTCTGGTAGATAAGTTCCAACTAGTGGTTATATAAATAGAGAAAATCAGACTAGTTAAGGCGAAAAGAGGAAAGTTTATAGCAAGGATGTAGAAAACCTTGCAAATTTTGCAATGTTTATAGAAACTTTTCTCTTATAACCTAAATAAACTGATGTAACCACTGGTAATAATAAGAAGCATATGTTACAGTAATCATTGTGTTGTCTATTATGTTTTACACTGTAAATAATAACTAGAGTATTTAGTACTCATGTATTAAATGATTAACAAAACTCATAAAATTCTTATTATTTATAATAGGAACTAAAACAAAATGCCTAGAAGGAGTAATCGGCTAAACCCTAACCGACCATCAGCACCACAACAACAACAACCGCAACCACCACCAGAAATAAACCCCTCAATAAGTACAGTACAACTTGAAGAAATCATAGCTCAAAGAATTGCTGCGGCTCTATCTAATGTCACAAGAGATGGAGTTAGAAATGAAGGCCATGTAGGGACCACTAGAACATGTACCTACAAAGATTTTATGAATTGCAGGCCAAAAAGCTTTCATGGAAATGAAGGGGTAGTTAATTTGACGAGGTGGATAGAAAAGACAGAGTTCGTCTTTCAAATAAGCTTCTGTCCAGATGATTGTAAAGTACGATTTGCAGCATGTACTTTCGCTGATGCAACACTCACCTGGTGGAACAACCATGTGAATACCATGAGAATTGATACTGCAAATTCCATGAAATGGGAGGAGCTAAAAATGATGCTAGTAGAGGAGTATTGTCCTAGGGAGGAGATACATAAACAGGAACAAGAACTGTGGACCCTAACCATGAAGGGTTCAGAGATAAAAGCTTATACCGCTAGATTTAATGATCTTGCTGTAATGTGTCCAACACCATTAACCCCTGAACATAAAAAGATTGAGCGATATATCTGGGGTTTAGAATCGCAAATTAAAGGCATGGTGATCGCATCAAAGCCTACGACTTATGACAGCACCAAGAGGATAGCTCATCAGCTAACCCTCACAGAGATCCAAGGAACAGAAGTGGTCTCAAAGGCTGAGTCTCCCAAATCTAGAACAAACAAGCGCAAGTTTAATAAGAAGAATCCCAAACAATCATCTGAGAAAAGACAAGAAGTGGTAACCAATTATGCAGCCACAACAACAGTACCTACACAACCAAAATCTTCATGGTGCAATCAGTGCAACCGTCATCATCCAGGTGACTGTTTTGTCTGCATGAAGTGCAAGAAAAAGGGGCATACTGCTAGTTACTGCAGGAGCACAACACCTGCAACAGTCAATCAACAAACCAATAATGGGACAGGCCGTGGTGAAGGAAGAAAATGCTACGAGTGTGGGGAGGTTGGACATATCAAGAAAGAATGTCCAAAGTTAAGGAGTCAGGGAGGCATAGGACGTGGCAGGGCGTTTGTGATTGGAAGCAGAGAGGCTATCCAGGACCCTTCGGTCGTATCTGGTACGTTTCTTATAGATAATTTATATGCTTCTATACTCTTCGACTCTGGAGTAGATCGAAGTTTTATAACTCCAACATTTAGAAAATTGTTAAGTCATAAGTCTAGTAGATTAAAAGAAATCTATGAAGTAGAAATCGCTAACGGTCAAACTGAGAAAACACATGAAATCCTAGAAAACTGTCTGTTAACTCTTAATAACTACCTTTTTCACGTCAACCTCATGCCAATGCCTATCGTTAGTTTTGATGTCATAATTGGTATGGATTGGTTATCTTCACACCGCGCCGAAATTCTATGTCATGAGAAAGCCATACTAACTACCCTTACCAAACGGCGAAACCCTGATTATCTATGGTGATAAATCTGGGAAGAACCTCAAAGTCATCTCTTGTACTAAGACCCAGAAATATCTACATAAGAAATATAGCGCATTCTTAGCCCACATTGTAGATAGGAAGAGAAAGACAAAAGAAATCAAGGACATACCTCAAGTATGTGATTTCCCTGACGTGTTTCCTAAAGATCTACCTGGAATACCTCCCGTCCGACAAGTCGAGTTTCGAATCGACTTAATTCCAGGAGCAACACCAGTAGCGAAATCTCCTTATCGGTTGGCTCCATCTGAAATGCAAGAATTGTTTAGCCAACTACAAGAACTTCTTGACAAAGGCTTTATCTGACCAAGTTTTTCACCTTGGGGAGCACCAATCTTGTTTGTCAAGAAGACGGACGGATCCTTTCGAATGTGTATTGATTATCGGGAGCTAAACAAGCTAAAGATCAAGAATCGTTATCCACTTCCGAGAATTGATGATTTATTCTATCAACTGCAAGGACCCAGCTACTACTCAAAGATAGATCTTAGATCAGGATACCATCAACTCATAGTACAAGAAGACGACATTCCAAAAACAGCATTTAGAACACGTTATGGTCATTATGAGTTCTTAGTTATGTCTTTTGGATTAACCAATGGCCCAGCAGTGTTTATGGATCTCATGAATCGTGTTTACAAACCATACTTGGATAAATTCGTGATCGTATTTATCGATGATATATTGATATATTCACGAACCAAGGAAGAACATGGTCAACACCTTCAAATAATCTTGGAACTACTAAGAAAAGAAAAGTTGTACGCTAAATTCTCTAAATGTGAGTTTTGGATTAGAGAAGTACAATTTTTAGGTCATGTAGTTAGCAACGAAGGAATTCATGTTGACCCATCCAAAGTTGAAGCAATCAGGAATTGGGATGCACCAAAGACGCCAAAAGAGGTGCGTCAATTCCTAGGACTTGCTGGCTATTACCGTAGATTCATAGAGAATTTCTCCAAAATAGCCAAGCCACTTACAGCACTAACCCAGAAGAATACGAAGTTCAACTAGGAAGACAAACAAGAAGCTGCTTTTCAGAAAGTGAAGCAAATGTTCTGCAGTGCACCAATCCTATCCCTTCCAGATGGAACAGAAGATTTCGTTGTATACTACGACGCGTCAAATCAAGGATTGGGATGTGTGTTGATGCAAAGAGGAAAAGTTATCGCCTATGCATCACGACAACTTAAGATGTATGAGAATAATTACACTACCCATGATGTTGAATTGGGAGCTGTAATTTTTGCACTAAAAATTTGGAGACATTACTTGTACGGTACTAAGTGTACTATTTTTATCGACCACAAGAGTCTCCAACACATCTTCGACCAAAAAGATCTTAATATGAGACAAAGAAGATGGGTTGAATTGTTAAATGATTACGAATGTGAGATTCGTTATCATCCCGGAAAGGAAAAAGTGGTAGTAGATGCCTTGAGCCGGAAAGAATATATTAAACCCCGACGAGTACGAGCATTAACTATAACTATCCATTCTAACTTTACCGCACAAATTAGAGAAGCTCAGCTTGAGGCTCTAAAAGAAGAAAACATTAAGAACGAAGGTTTGCGAGGAATGGAAAAGCAACTTATACGAAAAGATGACGGAATATAATACTTTATGAACCGAGTTTGGACGCATAGGTTCGGTGGAGTCAGGGACTTGGTCTTAGAAGAAGCCCACAAGTCCAGATATTCCGTGCATCCAGGTTCTGACAAAATGTACTTAGATTTAAAAGTACATTATTGGTGGCCAAACATGAAGGCAGAAATTGCTACTTATGTGAGCAAATGTTTGACTTGTTCTAGAGTAAAGGCAGAACATCAAAAGCCTTCAGGTTTACTTCAACAACCGGAAATACCTGAATGGAAATGGGAGCAGATATCAATGGACTTCATCACTAAGTTACCTAAAACTCCTAGTGGGTCCGACACTATTTGGGTGATAGTCGATAGGTTGACTAAGTCCGCCCATTTCTTACCAATTAAGGAGAACGACAAGATGGAGAAGCTGACTAGAGTTTATCTTAATGAAATTGTCAGATTGCATGGAGTTCCAAATTCTATTATTTCTGACCGAGATAGTAGATTCACTTCACGATTTTGGCAATCTCTACAAAAATCCTTAGGAACACGTCTAGACATGAGTATCACTTACCATCCACAGACTGATGGTCAGAGTGAGAGAACCATTCAGACTTTAGAAGATATGCTCCGAGCCTGTGTAATAGACTTTGGAAATGCGTGGGATACTCATTTACCGTTAATTGAGTTTTCCTACAACAATAGTCATCACACCAGCATCAAGGCTGCACCATTTGAGGCTCTTTATGGACGAAAATGTCGTTCCCCAGTGTGTTGGGCAGAAGTTGGAGATACGCAGACGGCCAGAGAACGTACAGGCGATACCTTACGTACTGGACCAGAAATAATCCACGAGACAACTGAAAAGATCGTGCAAATTAAGGATCGATTAAAGGCTGCACGTGATCGTCAAAAGAGCTATGCTGACGTAAGACGTAAGCCTTTAGAATTCCAAGTTGGAGATAAAGTAATGTTGAAAGTCTCTCCTTGGAAAGGTGTAATTCGATTCAGGAAACGAGGCAAACTAAACCCACGATATATAGGACCTTTTGAAATTCTGGCAAGAATTGGTTCTGTCGCATACCAACTCAAGTTACCTCAAGAACTAAGAAATGTGCACGATGCTTTTCACATATCAAACCTCAAAATATGTCTATCCGATGACACTCTTGTTATACCTCTCGAAGAGATACAAGTCAATACGAAACTCAACTTTGTAGAAGAACCTATTGAGATTATGGATCGAGAAGTCAAACGATTAAAGCAAAGTCGTATTCCCATAGTGAAAGTTCGATGGAACTCTTTGCGAGGACCTGAATTTACTTGGGAACGTGAAGATCAGATGAAAGAAAAATACCCCCAGCTGTTTAACGAAACCCCATCCATAAGATAAATTTCGGGACGAAATTATTCTAACGGGGGGAGAATGTAACACTAGTCAAAATAGGTCAATAGACAATCACATATGATTATGCCAATCATGTAATGTGATTATGTTAAAATAGTAATGTGGTAAGAGTGTTATGTAGTTCATGATAAATTCTAATACAAATATGAACCTTCTTTATGATACAACTGAAAGTATATGTCCATACGATTCCAAAAATATAGAGAATGTTTGAATCTGACTTCGCATGAATAAGTTATGATAAACCGAACACTATAAATCTCTATAATAAGAGGAATTTAAAATAGCCTTAGAATTAGCTATTTAAGTCTAAAAGATAGTTGTAGTACTCGTAAATACCTACGCGTGGATATAAAGAACGTCAAAAACGGAGTTCGTATGCAAAAGTTATGGCCTTCCGAAGATATCGCTGTCAGAAACCCTAATTTGACTGAACTCACGACGTGAGCATAAAAACTCACGATGTGAGGACTCAAACCACCACATTTCGGATCTAGAAGGTGTGACGAGGCTGCGAGGGGATAAGATCCAAACTCACGACGTGAACAAGGAGTTTCTCACGACGTGAGCAGTCACATGGCCACCTTCCGAAGCTAGGGACGCAAATGGCAAGTCTACGGGATGAACATGCAGGACTCACGACGTGAGCCTTATAAAACTCACGACGTGAGGTTCTAAAATCATTACTATAAATAGCAGGTCCGACTTCAGCCATTCTTACAGCTAAACTTCTTCCCTTTCTCTCCTTTGATGTGGCCCTCTTGCATCCCGAGCCCTGACGACCTCGTACGCTGACCGTTTTTGCTTAGATAACATAACATCACGCTACTAGGGTGAGTTTCACGGCTCCACTTTCTAATATTTCGGGGGAAAACGCATGCTAGATATTATATATATGTTATTATTATAGTATATAGTTATAATAGTCGGGGTATAGTTGTTCTAAATATAATATTTTGAATATATAAAACTATTATCAACTTATCAGTATGTTAATTTACTAATGTAGATCTTGAGTTATACTTAAGATTCTATATATATTTTTGTGTGCGATATAGTTCCGAAGTTATATTCGGAAGATTTATATGTTAAGTTATAAAGTATGTTGCTATTAATAGTTTTATGTCAAGATAAAACTGGATATGTTATACGTTGTTATTGTTAGTTTTATGTTAAGATAAAACTTGGTATTGTTATTGATAGTTTTATGTCAAGATAAAACTAGGAACGTTATATGTTGTTATTATTGGTTTTAGGTCAAGATAAAACCTGGTTTTACTTCAAGATAAAGCTGTTATACTGCCTAAATATTATGAAGTTAGGAGTAATGTTTAAACGCATAGTCTAGTAACTTAGGGTTTTAGACATATAGATGCTTTTGTTGTTAGAGCTATAGGAAGCCGTCAAAGTCTACATGAGTAATTGTATTCATCAACTAAGATTGGGGATCTTAGTGGAAATCCTCTGAACTGTAACCGTTAATCCCGTGTGAGCGAGGAAGTCGTGTATAATTAGTATATGGGTTGACCACCCCACTTGTGACTGTTAGCTACAGTCAACCAAAAGCAAGTGATGAACTATCCTTTTATTTGTTATTGTTCCGACGTCGATGAAGCGTACGATGTTGTTTCTCATGGTAAATCATGAGTGTGTTTGTTTCTCATGGTAATCATGAGTGTGTTCTATCAGAGGTATTATGTCATAGCAGCGGTTACAGGCTCATGGTAGCAAATTGTTAGAAACATTATACTTTGTCGTATACAAGTATTAATGTTAAGTATAAGTTTCCCCTACTTATACCTTAGGATTAAGGAATGTTTAGGTATAACACTTAATTGATAAGTAAACTATTATACCTAATATACATACTAAATGTTGGAGAGTCAAAATGATACTTTCAAAAACTATACTTTTGAATGTGGAAAATATATTATTTTATGGAGTCAAAACCTGTGGACTCACTAACTTTATGTTGACGTATTTTAAAATGCATGTGTTTTCAGGAACTTGAAAAGCTGGTATGTATTCGAACAGAAGAAGTTTTACTATTACCTTTCTGCTCATTAAGAAGTATGCCATAGTCGGATATTATGTAATAGGTTCTAGAAAAACAGTTATGTAACTTTCAGTTATCAATAAAGGTATGTATTTTCTTTAGTACTGTTCAATGTATGTTATATAACTGTGATACGAAGAATAACGTTACACTACCCGGTGTTTCCGCCGATGGCTGGGGGTGTGACACCTAGTTGCTTTCGTTTGCATTTACAGTTGTTTATGACACCATCAGAAATCAACGTTTGAAATGTATGCAACGTCAGAGACCTAGATTCGTCGGTGACCTCACTCATTTACGTCACTGCCACCAGAGCAAACAATCTGTCAGTAGACCTACATATGAACTCGGATTTAGGGTTTTCATTTTTTCTAATTAAATTTGAGAAAATAATTCGTCGGTTTGATCCACCGGTGCCTCCACCACCACCGCCGCCATGAGCCTTCTTCTCTCTCACTCATCTGCGTCGCCATCTGCAAGAGCTAACACAACCACCATCGGTGCTCCTAACCACGGATCTGCACTGTAAAGCCATCCACAACACTCTAAAAATAATAATGTTGCCCACCTAACCACCACTAGTTCTCGTTTCTCGATTTTGTGGTAGTTTGAGTTCTGATTTTGGCATCAAATCGATGGAACATGATAAAAAAGGGTATGGGTTTGGTGCTTGTGGGTTCTCTTTATCGTTTTCTCTCTTTCTCACTCTCATCTCCTCTCTGTCGAAATATGTTTGTGTTTGATTTTCTAGTTTTGATTTCCGGTTTGATTGGATTGAATGCATGCTTTAAAAGGATTGATTCTGGTTTTGATTTCATATTTGATTTCCATTTTGGATTTCTTGTTTAGGATTCTTTGAATTGATTTCTAAGTTTTGATTTTAAATTCGATTTCTAGTGGTGATTTTCTCTTCTGGTTTGTAATAAAGGTTGATTTGTAATTTACTAAATTAAACCTAAATATATAACAATAAATTTAAAAACAATATGTAAAAATAAATTAATTAATAAGGGTATACTAGTCCTTTTAGGTCAAACAGGGACCATGCGTGCAACAAGAATACGTTTAAGGGACCTTCCGAGTTAAGAAAAAGATTTAGGGACCAAGCACGCAAATTACCCCAAACCACACGGACCATTCATGTAATTTACTCTTTAGTTTATAATTGATCGCGACTAATTGAAAATAAAATGAAGTTTTATTCGGCACCTAAAGAACCTCATAACAAGTTATATGAACTTTACAAAAGGGTAAATGAATTGTAGGATGCGTGCAATATTCACGAGACCATGTTTTCATAAACTATATATGTAAAACATATATAAAACCATTTCGTAAAAACGCAAGTCATTGCGGTCCTTTTGAAGAACACTCGATATCATTTGTATGGTCTTAGTGGCACAGGGTCACCTGGTCATTATGATTGTCTTATGATGTTCGAGGTAGTTTTGTAGTTTCTGGTGTCTAAAGGGTCACCTTGTCACTGGTTAGTTGCAATACTACAAGTTATTTCAAGTAGGTTGACTTGATCCGAATCTTGTGTGATAAAGGTCAGCTAAGCATGAGAGGTCTGATGCATAGATGGGATTAACCATTCCAATATAAGCAAGAGTTCTTTAGGATCCCTTTATCTAGTAATTACATATCGTATACAATTCGTAATCGCTACCTACCGATTTTGATTAAGTTTATAGGATAAAGTTCTCCTAATCATTTACTCGTTTCGTTACTTGGATCCTAGACTTTAGTAAATTAAGGTTTTATGGAACAATAAAAGGTATTAATTTTTAAAGACTTAATGTTGAAAATACTAAATTAAACTTTGTTAAATTATGTTAATAATTGTTAATATTCTTACGCCCTGCAAAATCTCTCTCTTGTTGACTTTAAAGATATATTAACATTTGATGGTTATAATTTCTATAACTGGTATAATACCTTGAGGTTCTTCCTTAAGGATAAATAGAAATTATATATACTAAAAGATCCCATACATGAATAACCTGTGAAGGCCAGTCAGTCTGATTATGATACTTTGATGCAAGTGTTATTGTGATGATATTGACGTCTCTCACATCATACTAGAGTAATTAACCTTGAATTGCAGAAAGTCTCGGACAATTATGAAACATATCAGATGTATCATCAAGTAAAGCAGATATTCAATCAGAACAGTAGAAATTGCTTCAAGTATGTTCAAGCATTGAATAAATGAAATCTAAGAGATTGTGTACTGTAATAGACCAATAGTTCAGTTAAGGGAAATACAACATAAACCTAGGAATCAATAAAGGATTTAAATGATTAATGTTGTTTCTATTGTGAAAGAAACTGGACATTGAAAGAGAAACTTCTTTCTAATCTCATCAAGTTGAGAAAGTCTAGCATGATCAAGACTTCAAATATCTATATGATAGAACTATTCATTTTTCCATCATCCACTTGAGTATGTTATACTTAAGATGACACTAATAATTAATATTATGTGCTGATGATTGGAAGAAATAATCAACTAATTACAAACAAATGGTATTTCGTGTTGAAGATATAACAAGTATTATAATAGTCTTTCTTTAAACAACAAATGTTTTTTGTAGCTATTCTTATAGGAATATGTGGTAGTTGTAAAGATATGAATAAATCTAGATTTACTTATCGTTTAATGGATGTTCACATTCATGTTCTGAAATGATGTATTCTATGTTAAAGAATATTTTTTTTCATAATGTCATTTGTGAAGTAAATTTATAATCTTTCGTTAAATTGATAGTTCTAATGAGGATACCTAAAAATTAAATGATATTTGATTGAAACTTATCCATGTCATAATCATCATAACTATATAAATATGAAACACATATACCAACTTCAAACGGATGGAATATTTAAAGGCAAATGAGCTTGATTCATTTGATATATGTGAATCCTATTTATATGGGAATATTATTCGCAAGTGTCTTTATCTATTAGTATTTAAAGAACAAAGGCTTGACAAAGAATTATATATAAGTGATGTATGTAATCTTTTCAATCCATGAATGGATTTGGTGATAGATACTTAGTAAATATCACAGACGACTTTTATTCGTTATTTTTGAAACTTTTGATTTTCTCAAATTGTTTCATCATGAAGATTGAAATACAACTTAATGAGACCATAAATAACCTTTTGTTCTAATAAAGAAAATGATTTTTGTGAAACAAGTCTTCTTGGAACATCTTAGGAGTTGTGGAATCGATTCACAACTTATTCTGTCAAAAACACTCACTCTTCATTAGTATGTTTTTTCACACCCCAAAACCGGAATGGTGGAAACGTTCTGGGGTGGAGGACGTCATGTTTAGTATCACAAGACATGCATCATAGTAATCAAAGTAATAAACTACCATTTCATTTGAAAGAAAGTGTTTACAAAGTATGTGATTCACATAATATTGAATACATAGCAAATAACAAAAAGACATGAAGCTATATTTGCTCCATCTTCTGAATCCCAATGCGCGTAGCTATCTACTGGTCTCCTGAGAATACAAGTTATTTTGATTGCATAGATAAGCATTTAAGCTGGTGAGTTCATAAGATTTTAGTGATGTAATGTAAGTTTTAAGAAAGCTGTAGTAAGTTGCATGTTCTGTTTAGAAACGTTTTCCTGTTCCTCCAGAAAATCCTATATTTCCAGCTTTGATGAAAGATAACTAAAAATGACTCTACAATCCTTTCTATGAGTACTAAATGGATACAAGTTATATAGAACTCAGAGTAAACGAACAATCGGTTGTGTGTATCTTCCCTAAGCCCACAACCAAACAAGGAACATGAAATGAGGCGGAAAGCACACATCCCATTCTTTGTTAGATCATCATTGTATGTAACCCTAGCGTATTCACTTGGTACTCATAGAGTTAACTGTAATAGTTCCTTTAATTTGATGAAAATATTCTTTAAGAAAACCCTTATTTCTTATAATAAAAATGGTAACCATAGTGGTTCCTTCTATAATTACTTAGTTTATACTAGCTATATATAATCTAATATCGATCAGATAACTAATTGTGTGAATCTTCCCTAAGTCCACAACCGAACAAGGAACAGGAAATGAGGCGGAAAGCACACATCCAACTACCTACCGGATATTAATTATATATAACCTTGATGTATAAACTAAGGTATTATAGAATTAATCACCTAAGGTCCTTTACGTTATACTGGTTTAATAAAATGGATTAAACCCTTTACTGGTTAGTTTCTAGTTTTGTATACCAGAAGTTCTATTTGAAAAGTATGTTTTGTACTAGAAAACGGTGCATTGAATTAGTGTCCTCTGACCTGGCCCATACCTGGTACCCCTTATGATTTCTTGGTGTATACGGGACATATATATAGCTAAGATTGGATAGATAGTAGGCTGGGTGAATTTACTCTAAGCCCACAACCAAACAAGGAACAAGAAATGAAGCAGAAAGCACACATCCCACTACCTGTCGGACCCGATTAATATATATCCCTGAATGCATACACTAAGGAATCATAAAGTTAGCATTATGGGCCCCCTTTCTACTGAATGTACTAGACTCGACTGTTCTATTTGTCGTTTATAAAATGTAAGTTTTCCATAGTTTATAACTATTTTGACTCGAAAATAGCTTGCATTAACTTTCAAGTGGAACTGTCAGAAAATGAAAGTAATGGGAAAAATTATAAGTACACAGTTGTCTTTTGAATTAACATCCTGACGTACTGATTACCTTAAAACATGTTTGTTTTATTAAGGTCATAATGTGATGAATAGTCCCCATACTAAACGCTGTCCCTGCAAGAGATTCTGGGAACCAAACGCGACTTCAGCAAACCTGTTGCTGAGCCGTGAAGTAGGCTCACATTAAAGTTATATGATCATGTATACCCAATTTTACTATCACCTTTTGTTTAGAACAGTGAGTTAGTGATTCATTGGTATACTTAGATCCTGTAGTTGTTGTTATGATATAACATCTTAGTATGTTCGTTCTGTTATAGTATCTTAGTATGTTCTCTTTGTTATAGTATATAGTATGTCTCTCTGATGTATTGTATCTACCTCCTTGTTTCTCTTTATAGTATGATCTCTGTGCTATCGTGTATTGTATCTACCTCCCTGCTTCTCCTTATAGTATGATCTATCATCTAGTATGAACTGAACCTCTAAACTATACCCCTTATAGTTTACTAGTATTTCACTTGAACTGTTATTGAAAAGACTCATTTTACTACTAAGTTATGCTTGTACTTTAAAAACGGAGTTTTGTTAAACTCTAAAGTAACATAACTTTAAAAGAGTTTTTGAAATGTTTTGATCACTTATTAAAGACATAAGCAATCTTTTGAAAGATGTTTATAACAAACATTTACACAATTAACATTGTTGTCAACTTGTATTCCCCCCCCCCCTTAAAAGCATTTAAAACAGTTAAAAGATTCTTTATAGGGGTATGAACTCACCTTATGTGGGTGATTCAAACGAATATCCTCGTAAGGATGAGAAGTTCAACGAATGAAGTCCCGAGACTCAACGAGTCCTAAATGACATATACTGGCATATATTGGCATAAATATAGGGTTTAGAAGCAACCACATGCAAGGAAACACCTTTAGGGACTGGGAAACACTTGGACCAAGTGTTAGAATCACATGTGATTCATCTAAGGGATGTTTAAGGCCATCATTTTTTTTACGGCCATGGAGTTTACGGCCGTAAACTCATGGTAAAAGGTGCATAAGAAGGTGTTTGAATGATAGGGAAGCTTGAGGGACTAATCCTCTACACGAGGGTGAGCAAAACTAACCTTTTAGGAGGTGTTGAGGTGTTTACGGCCACACCAAAAGTGTATGGCCGTAAACTCTCCAAATGGTGTCATTTTGGGTTATAAAGGCAAGGGTTCTTAAAGGTTCATGTGTTATAATGGATAACAAGTGTCTAGAACTGTTTAGGGCTCAATACATGACAAAAACTAGGGTTTACGGCCAAGGGAGGTTCCATGGCCGTAAACTCTTGGTATTTATGGCTAGATGGTTGATTCAAGACTATGATCTAATAATTAACATGCATAACTAGATGATAGATGGAATACTCAGACTTTTGAGGGCTTTTGAGGAGTTTACGACCACCAAGAACAAGTGTGTGTTCTTGGTGTTCTTGGTGAAAGTTGAAAATCTAGCCAAAAGATGATTTCCATGGATGAAATCAAAGGGTGATTCATGAGTAAGAAGGATAACAACAACTAGAGGGAAGAATCACTTACATTTGGAAGATCGGGAATGAAAATCTCGATGATACTTGAGAGAGAAGTCAAGTGTTCTTGAGGTGAAAGTGTAAGAATGAAAGAAGAGTGAAGGGAATGAGACTTTATGGGGGAGTTTACGGCCAGCCTTGAGTTTACGGCCGTAAACTCATGTGCCATGGCCGTGAACTCCTTTTTGGTGGTGCTTAGGCTTGAATGTTGCATAGTGACTTTAGCAGGTACTTCCTAACACTCATTCCTTGAATGTACTAGGCTTAGAACACTCAAACAGACTCTAAACAGTGCTAAAAGATAGCAGGAGCGAGTCTCACTTAAGGTTGGTTGTACTGGCTTTACAAGTCAAAACTTTTCAGGTTGTCACATGTTTCTTGTGGCAGAAGATCACCTGGTCGCTTAGATCTATCTTTTGATATTTGAGTTAGCCTTCATATTCTCTAGTGGGATAGGGTCACTTGGCTACTGGTTGAATGATAATAGTACAAGTTTTTGAATAGGAAAAAAAATAGACCTTGCAGTCGATTATATGATGTTTAAAAGGAACTATTTTTACTTTATAAAAATTTTGGAATTATGCTCACTACAACAAATATATATTGAATATATATATATTTCCAACCAAACAAGTGGATTAAATACTTTCATTAGACTAAGGATGAAATGGTTTATCCTTATCTAAAAAGGTATAGAGTTATAGAGCTTATGTTAGAAAATAAGCTTAACCAGTCTAGCATATACTAACTACATTTACGTAGATTATACTAAATGATTGTTTAGGATGAAGTTTCTACTGATACCACTAATTGTCGTTCCATAAGACAAGTGCTTAGAAAGTTCCTTTTCTAAGTCAGAGCCATATGGAACTTTAAAAGCTAAAGAACCATAAGTTAAATGTATCATATTTTGGAACTAGCAAGTTTTCAACTATTGTTGAATATGATCAATAGTTGATAAGAAAATAATAAAGCACATAGAGATGCATTCATGTAAGATTATCAAGTATTCTTGATTAATCTTCGTCGGTATATTATGAATATAAAGAATATGTGAATTTTTAAAGGAGAAAACATACATGAATGAAAATCTTCTGAGATTTAAGCTAACATCTCAAAGTAAGAATCTTCTTTCTTATAACATAATTGCATTGTGTAATTTAATTATAAATCAAGATGACTCTTGTGTTTTTATAAGGGTCGAATTGTTGTAATTAGTCGAAGTATGTTTTGGACTCTTCGAATGTTTTGTAATGTATTTTACTAGGGCGCTTTTATTTGAAGCTTTAGAGTCAATGTCTTAGTATATTTTTTGTATGCTTTCAGTTCCCTATAAATAGGGTTAATTACTAGAGTTAGAGAAGAACTTTTACAGACTTGTCTACTGTACTCTGTAAAGAATTCGAAAGCATAATAGAGCATAACAAGATCATATTTACATCCTGTGTTCAAATCTCGTATTCTTACTTGAATTCATACTCTGATTAATTCATTACTCGATTCATTGGTTCATCAATTGGTATCAGAGCAGGAATCATATCTCTGATCTGATTTTCACGCTGTTCAAAAGGTTTTTGAATCAACTTTTTGATTCAAAAGTTTCCGCACTTTTTGAAAGTGAAAAATTGTCTAGATCTTAGTCTGTGATTCGATTCTGCATTTGAATTGTTGAATCGAGTGTTATTCTCATCAATTCGATTTAATTCATCTAGTTTGTTTTCAAATTCTCAAATCTTCTCAAACTTCTCAAAATCATCTTCCGTACAACAATGGCGAGTTTCAATCTCAATTCGATGACCTCGTTTTCTCATCTGTTAGGTTCATCAACCAAAATTCCAATGCTAATCCCTGAATACTATGATCAGTGGGCTGATCGTATGCAGGATTATCTGAATGGTCTGGATGAAGAATTATGGTCATGTATCATTGAAAATATCAATGTTCCAGTGAATGTTCAACCAATTGGATCATCTTCTACAAACTCTAGAGTTGATAATCAATTTGATCGTCTGAAGAAACTGGAGAAGAGGTGTATGAGAGAACTGCGAGGTGCTTTACCTCCAGTTGTGTACAATTACGTTAGAAGTTGTACAACTGCAAATGAGGTATGGAACAATCTGAAAGATAAGTTTTAAGGAAGTGAGAAAACAAAAATCAATTCAGTCAAACAGTGTTTGGTTGAATTGAAAGATTTCAAACAAAAAGAAGGAGAAACAATTGAAGTTTACTATGATCGTCTTAACGAGTTAATCTATCATTGCAATCGCTATGGAATTACCAGGACATCAATGGAATTCAATCTCATCTTTGTAATGGGGCTTCGAAAAGAGTGGAGAAGTGTGAGTATGATGGTGAAGAATCAACAAAGTTTTGATACATCAACTCTCAATTATTTGTACAATCAGTTGAAAACACACGAAATTGAGGTAAATGAAATTGCTGAGGAATCGAAGCTGAATTTGGGAGGTCCATTAGCTCTTGTGTCAAAGATTTCTGAGAAAGAAGCTGAAAATGGTGATTCTGAGGAAGAAGAAGGATTCATCATGAATTCGGATGATGAAGCAATAGCATTTTACTCGAATAATCGTGTGAAGAAATTTTTCAAAAAGCCGTTCAATTCGAAGACTAAGCTTGCTGAGGTGAAAGGAAGTTCTGTGAGTAAAAATGTTGTTGCAGAGAAAAAGAAAGTTGAGAAGCAAGATTCGAAGATAGCTGATGAAAAGGGTGAGAAGAAGCTGAAAGGTGATGTTGGAATAGATTGTCATTATTGCAACGGTGCGAATCATCTTGCAAATGACTGTATGCTTCGAAAGAAGGATGAGAGGAAGACTAAAGTCAAGGATGAGGCGTATTATGCAGAGAAGCTGGAAGAGGTTCGTACGAAAGCTAAAAGTTTGTCATTGGTTGCAAAGGGTGAGCATGAGGATGAAGATGGAACTTATCAAATCTGGTCATCCGGGTCAGACGATGAAGAAATCAGGAATCCAACGCATGGGGCGATGTATGCGAAAATGGAGGAGGATTCAGATGATGAAGAATTCGAAGTGAAAGGATGATGCTTCGTATCTAAAACGGCAGACAAGTCTCCAATGACAACAAAGGTACGTAAAATTCTCGAATCCTTTAATATTCCTACACATGCTTATGACTCTGAACTAATTTCTTTTGATGAGACGGTTACTTATTTTGATTCAATTGTTGTGTCTGCTAGCAATGAGGCCAATAAGTTGTCAATGGAGTTGTTAGAGGTCAAAAAGAGATTAGACTTAAAAATAAGCAAAATTGAATGTTTGGAATTACAAATGACAAATATTATGTGTGATAGGGATACGTTATCGAGTGATGTTAAACTTTTGCTAGCACAAATAAACATTTACTGTAATTCTGCGAAAAGACTTTATGGCAAATTAACTGATTTACATCATTCAAGTGACATAAGTAAAGAGCAACATAGAAAATTACTACCTTTTCTAGCATTCGAAAGAGCTAAGGTAGATAATATTTCGTATGATTGTGAGCAAATAATAGCTGATTTTGACAAAGTTCCAGATGATAGATATAAATATGGAATTGTCAAAATAGATGAATGTCTTGATGCTAAAGAATTAGTTAACATCGTGAATGATACTTTGACTAAATCTGAACAAATTGAAATTTTGAAAAAGACTGAGAATTCAACATCTGATTCTCAATCTAATTTTGCTGATATTGAAGATAATTCTGACAATATTAGTGAAATTAGTGAACTTGAAGATGTTGATTGTTCTCAGTTGTCTGTTATTAATGTTGCATCAACATCTAAAGGGAAAGAAAAAATTAAGGATTTGATGGTTGAAAATGAAACTGATATACCCTCAACTTCGAAAGTTAGTGATGTGAACTTCATGGATATCAAAGACAGTCAAACTGATGATAGTGATGATGAAGATGATGAGAAAATTTCGAAGCAAAAGAAATCTTCAAAGGAAGAAGAAAATCCACGAATAGTGGTTGATCAGGTGTATGGTGATACACAAAAGTTCGAAAAAGTGATGAATGAAAAAGGTGAACACTATCTTGAAACGAATTCAATGGTTTATCCAAATTTCAAATGTACAGATGATGTCATTTTTCCAAATCAAGTTTTCGTAACTACTGGAAATGTTAAGAATATCAAACCAGAATTAAAGAAGTTAGTTGAAGAGGATAATTCAAAAACAACTAATGAAGGCTTTTTCGCAAATCAAAGCACAGTTGAAAACAACTTAACAAAGAATTCGTATTTTTCCAACGTCAAAAACCACAAAGACAGTGGGTTGAAAAATCAAAATTTGAAAAAGTGAATTCAAAACAAGTTGAAAAGGAATGTGAAAAAGTTGTCAAATTAAACTCCAAGGAATTCAAAGATCAAATTGACAAATTTTCGAAGGAAAACAACATTTCAAAAAGACAAGCAAGAAAGAAAATATTTTGGCAAAATGTTGAGTCTCAAAAGTTGTCTAAATCACAATGTTGAGTCTCAAAGCTAAAAATTCATCTTTTTCAACAAAACCTCAACATTCATCTCAATCAAATCATTCAAAGTCTGAAGTGATTAATCAACCAAGGTTTTCGAAAGTTTCAGAAACTAATATTCCAAGAAAATTTTCAAATAACTCAAATCCAAATCAAAAATTCTTTCAACGTCAACATTTTAAATCAATAGTTGACACATCATAAGCTAAATCTTTTATAACAAATCCAAAAGTTGATTTTGTTCCTAAAAAGCCAAATTTTCCAAATCAAACGAAGAAAGAAACTATGAAAACTTCACGAGAAAAAGGAATAACATCAAGGAAGAACATTGATCATTGGCTTGAAGGCAAAGGAAAGATGTATCAGTCAAATACATTTTCAAAGGAGCAAATTCACGAAGCATATGAAAAGTATGTGAATAATTCATCAAATGGCAGTTCATCATCTAAGGATTCGAACATTTCAGTCAAAGCTTGGAAACCAGTAATAAAAGCAAAGAATGTTCATTCACAAACTCAGAATTCGAAGGGTAATGTCAGTGGACATTCGAAACCATCAAAAACTTATGTTTCGGTTCCTTTAAATAAAGATGTAAACTTAATTGATAGTCTCAAAACAAAAGTTTGTGATTGGGTTAAAAGTTCTTCATTGCATTCGAAATTGAAATCTAATTTCCAAGGACCCAAAAAAGCCTTGGGTACCTAAATTTTTCCATTGAATGTAGGTACTATGTGACGAGCAATATGATAACAAGTGGTACATCGATAGTGGTTGCTCTCGTCACATGACTGGGAAGAAGGAGAATTTACGTGATTTTCGAAGTCTCAAAAATGTTGGAGTAGTGAAGTTTGGGAACAATAAAAAATGTCAAGTCAAAGGATATGGGAAGATCATGAATGGACAATTCACAGTGAATCGTGTGGCGTATGTTGAAGGTCTTCAACATAACTTGATAAGTGTTTCTCAACTTGTTGTGGGCACTGGCAATCAAGTTCTTTTTAACGAAGAAGGAAGTATTATTTCGAATGTCAAAACAAAAGAGGTGTTACTGAAATCCAAAAGGAAAGGTGACATCTTCACTTTGGACATCAATCTGATAGTAGGGAAACCTGCTATATGTCTTCTTTCAAAAGCAACATCAGACTTTAGTTGGCCTTCCCATCGAAGACTTTCTCATCTCAATTTTCGAAACATCAATAAACTTGTGGTACAAGATCTGGTAAGAGGTTTACTTGTACTTAAATTTGACAATGATTCTTTATGTGCAGGTTGTGAAGTTGGCAAGCAACATAAACAAGGTCATCCAATTACGATTGATTCGAAAATAGTTGCACCTCTGGAGCTCTTACATATTGATTTGTGTGGACCTTCGACAGTTTCAACTCTCAACAAGAAACGGTACATTTTAGTGATTGTTGATGATTTTTCCAGATTTACATGGGTTTATTTTCTCAGGCTTAAATCTGAAGTTGCACAAATCATGATTGACTTTATCAAAAAGATGGAAACAACATTGAAGAAGATTGTTCGAAAAATTAAGAGTGATCATGGAACTGAATTTAAGAACAATGTTCTTGATTCATTTTTGGTCGACAAAGGGATTTCACATAATTTTTCATCTCCATACACACCACAACAAAACGGTGTTGTTGAACGAAGAAATAGGTCTCTATGCGAAGCGGCAAGGACTACGTTGGCATATGCGAATCTTCCACAATACCTTTGGGCTGAAGCAGTATGAACAGCATGTTTCACTCAAAATAGATCGTCCATTCATCGTCGTTTTAACATTATTCCATATGAAATTCTCAATAATCGAAAACCTAATGTCAAATTTTTTCATGTTTTCGGATGCAGATGCTTCATTATAAATCTCAAGGATAATCTTATGAAATTTCAAGCTAAAGCAGATGAAGGGATTTTCTTGGGATATTCGCATAATTCAGTCGCATATCGTGTGTTGAACAAAAGAACACGAAGAGTTGAAGAAACTTTTAATCTTACATTTGATGATTACTACATTAAACAAACAACATCACAGTTTGAAAATCATCCTATTCTGACAAAAACACAAGATGAATCTGAATCCTCACAAACATTAGATGTTGATTATGATTTAATTTTTGGAATTTCAGATCATGCTGTTAATGCTGAAATACATGCAAATGATAATCATATCTCTGAACTCACAAAGCTTACTGATGATTCAACATCAACTTCTCCAGAGAAAAGCGAAAGTATGCAAAACAATCCAGTGGAGGGGGAGCAATTGGATTCGAATATTCTAGTTGAGGAAGAGCATTCTTTCGAGGGGGAGAATGGAAGAGTGAATGCTAATGTTGAGGGGGAGCATAATGTTGAGGGGGAGAATTTAGAAAACATTGAGAATAATAATGATTTTGATGATGTTTGTTCGATTGTAGACTCAGAAAACGATGATATATACGAAGATGCACCTTTGGAATTTGATCAAGCATATCCGCCAATGGAAAAGTAGACAAAAAATCATCCGAAGGATCAAGTAATTGGGAATCCACAAGAGGGAGTTTTATCAAGAGCTCAAATTCGTGCAAAGAATGAGGTATTGAATACTCATCAAGAATTTTGCATGTTCAATGTTTTCATCTCTAAAATTGAACCAAAAACAGTTAAGATTGCAATGGAACACTCAGATTGGGTTGTTGCAATGCAATTTGAATTGTCTGAATTTGAACGAAACAAGGTTTGGAGATTAATTCGTAAACCTGAAAATGTTTCAATTGTCGGGTTAAAATGGATTTTCAAAAATAAAACCGACAAAGATGGAAATATTGTTCGAAACAAAGCCAGACTTGTTGTTAAAGGATATTCACAACAAGAAGGAATCGACTATGAAGAAACTTTTGCCCCTGTCGCAAGACTCGAGGCGGTTCGTATATTTCTGGCTTATGCAGCTCACAAAGATTTTGATGTTTATCAAATGGACGTGAATTGTGCATTTATAAATGGAGAGCTTGAAAAAACTATTTACGTGGAACAACCCCCAAGTTTTATTAACGAAGAATTTCCAAATCATGTTTATATTTTAGATAAGGCAGTTTATGGTTTGAAACAACCACCACGAGCATGGTATGTAACTCTTACCTCATTTTTGAAACAATCTAAATTTAAACAAGGATCAGTTGATCCCACATTATTTCGAAAGAAAGTGGGGAATCATCTAATGCTTGTTCAAATTTATGTTGATGGTATTATTTTAGGCTCAACTGACCCTGCTTTGTCTAGAGAATTCGAAGATTTGATGAAAAGTAAGTTCGAAATGAGCATGATGGGAAAAATCAGTAATTTTCTAGGTTTGAATATTCGTCAAAACAGAGAAGGAATTTTTATTAATCAAGAAAAATATACGAAGAATCTATTGGAAAAGTTTGGATTGACGAATAGCACGAAGTTACGAGTTCCAATGGCAACGGGCATAAAGCTAACACCGTCGTTAGATAAACCTGTTGTTGACAGCAAGTAGACCTGATATCATGTTTTCTGTGTGTAATTATGCTAGGTATCAGTCTAATCCACGAGAACCACATCTCACTGCTGTGAAGAATATCTTTCGTTATCTTAAAGGAACAATTTCGTTAGGATTGTGGTATCCTTCGAACACTGGGTTCTTTGTACAAGCATATTCGGATGCTGACTTGGGTGGTTGTAATCTTGATCGAAAAAGCACAAGTGGTGGATGTCAATTTCTTGATGGCAAATTGGTGAGCTGGCAGTCGAAAAAGCAAACATGCGTACGAATTTCAACAGCTGAAGCAGAATATGTGGCTGCTGCTGCTTGCACTTCACAAATAATATGGATCCAAAGTCAATTGCGTGATTATGCAATAAATATGAAAAAGATTCCATTATATTGTGATTCTCAAAGTGCAATAAGAATTTGTCATAATCCTGTGCAGCATTCGAAGACTAAACATATAGCTCTTCGTTATCATTTTATCAAAGATCATGTGGAGGATGGGAATATTGAAGTACATTTCGTGAAAACAACTGATTAGTTAGCTGATATTTTCACGAAACCTTTAGATGAAAAATCCCTTATGAGAATTATAGAGGGACTTGGAATAATCGATGGAAATTCTGTTCCATGCGAAAAAGAAGAATGATGCATGATCAGGAATGAATCAGAGGCGCTGAATGAAAAAAAAAACAAGGCAAAGTCATTCAGCATACAGATGTTACTGTTCATAGTCAACGCTTCGACCCCTTCGAATTCGCACATTTGTTACTTATTTTAAGGGTTGATTCAGATGTTACTGTTCATATTCAACGCTTCGACCCCTTCGAATTCGTACATTTGTTACTTATAAGGGGATGATAAAATTTTGCATATTTGCATCAAGTACTATTTCAATTTTCGAAAATTCAAAAATCCAAAAAGATTTTCGTTTGTTTTGTCATTTAATTTTCGAAAATTCAAAAATCCCAAAAGATTTTCGTTTGTTTTGTCATTTAATTTTCGAAAATTCAAAAATCCAAAAATATTTTCGTTTGTTTTGTCATTTAATTTTCGAAAATTCAAAAATCCAAAAAGATTTTCATTTGTTTTGTCATTTAATTTTCGAAAATTCAAAAATCCAAAAAGATTTTCGTTTGTATTGTCATTTAATTTTCGAAAATTCAAAAATTCAAAAAGATTTTCGTTTGTTCTGTCTTTATTTTCGAAAAATTGAAACAACAAAAATATTTTGATTCTTATTTCTTTTTAGTATTTTGTTGCAGATTCTCATGAAGATACAGAGGAGATTATGCTTGCAGTACTCGGGTAAGGTACATTTTTCGTATGAATCGATAAATTTTTTATCATTCGAACTAGTTAGGATGTCCCTAGAAGCATGCTGCTGTATGTTGACCAAAGCCTCCATGACTCAATGTGTGTGTACGAAAGCCTTAATGAAATTATTCATATGAAGATTTCTTCCCAATCAGGCTTATATTCACATTAGTCTCTAAGCTACCTTACTCTTCTCAAAATGAGTTAAGAGTTTACTGTTTGGTCCAAATATAACAGAGGTACTTTTAGTGTCTTACATCAATCTTTTTCATCCATAAAGTTCTTACATGATCACACACGAAGACATATGTCCGAGAGGTCTCTGATCAAACCCATCGAGACTTAGATATATCAAAACTCTGTGTTTATGATGTGACATCATGAGACCGTGATGAAAGTGAAACCCAATTTTCATTACCTTTTTTAAGGAATTGACGGGGAACTAAGTTCCAGATTTTCACGAAACTTTTGTTTCTGTACCAAAATTCGAAACTCTAAATCATATTCATTTCCATTGAGTGGTCTTGATCAAACATTCGAAACCCACGATGTTTGTTACCCAACAAGATCCAGCACACAATTCAACTTGTCACTGACTACACTGGTCAAACAACTAATTTCTGTTACAATTTCTCACCTTATGTTTAGGATGACATGTAACGAAAATTTTGAACTATCCACGAAGCATTATAAAAGAAGCCCTTCGATACTTATCAAAAAGTATTCGATTGTAATTCACGGGAACCCACACAAGCTATTGATCATTTCTCTTAATGATTAATGAAGTAATCTTTGCCCGGAATTTCATCTACTTTTGTGTCAATGGTTTGACATCACAATATCCCATATTTTTCTTATCTTTGTTTCTCGTCTATATTATTTGGAACACTGCACTCACGAAATCCTTGAGGTTCTGAGTAATACCAACTCAGGCTGATGATTTTGAACTTCTGGCGTATGACTTCGCTTTTCATCCCAAAAGTGAAAGAGCCTTGCTTCCATTCGAAAGTTTTGACGGTTACAATTTTCTTGGGGATTACAAGACAGGCTGTTTATAAATAACGTATGGTATTATGTCCGTTTTTCAAGGCGATGTTACAGCTACTTTTTGACGCATGGCTACTCTTACGCAGTAATGGTCCGATTTTCAAGGTGCCACGTCGGATATCATTAAATACATATCCCGCTTCAAATTCAAATTTAAGGGTTACATATAAAAGGGAATTCAAGTGGTTCATTGTCAGTTTACGCGATCAAAAAGCAAATTTCCCAAATTCTCTGTTCATCATCATCTTCAAACCCTAACAATGGCGACTTCTGCTCATGTTGATTCTCATACCACTGAAGATGCCTCTTCATTACCAATAATGAAGATTCAAGTAACAAACTACTACTTGGGGGGTGAAGTTTCTTAGTACCCGGAAGAATTGAAGATGCTAATAGTTGCTTTGAAGAACTCGGTTTTGGCTAAGGCGATGTTCAATTCTTTCTCTGTTCCATTGTCCTGGCTTTCTCAAGCAGGATCAACTGCAACTTACAACAAAGCATCTGATATGATTACTTTTCATCTGGTGAACAACAAAAAGGTCAGGCTAACCAAGAAACTCTTTTGCCAAATTCTTGATATTCCGAATTCGCCTCCATATGTTTCATTTACTTTTCCACAAATCGTTCACATGTTTAATGAGATGGGATATCAGCCACCATGGTCCAAGATTAGTGATTTTAAGAAGTCTGGTCTTCCACGCCTATGGAATTTCTTAGTTGGTATTTTTCTACGATGTTTGACTGGGAGATCTGCTGGTCTTGATAAAGGAAGAATGGAGGTTTATGCCATGGTTGCTGACATTTATTATGATCTTCAAGTAGATTATTCTACACAGTTGTGGAAGGAATTTCAAAAAGGTGTAGAATACACGAATGCTATTCATGGTATTTCGTGTGCAAGATACTGGAGTTTGATCTTGCAATACTTTTACAATAAGGAAGGGATTTTGGTACCCAATGATGAAGACAAAGCAGTTTTTCAATCATACCACTATCCGAAGGATGTCACAGATAATGCTGAAGCTTTTCCATCAGTTGCTTGTATTCCAGATGCTATGCTTAAAAGAGTTGATCCTTCGAACTCTGTATTGGTGGCATATTTGAAGACTATTGATTCTTCAATCGAAACTGGCATACTCTTGGATAGAGATGATACGAAATCCAAGAAGACGAAGAAGAATGAAACTGAGTCAAAATCTTCGAAATCTCCAAAGAAGAAGCCTGAAACCTATGAAGTATATGTTGCTAAGACTCAAGTGATTGAGCCCATTCTTGAAGAAACACAAGAAAATGTAATCATTCCTTCGAAGACTGGAATGTTTCGAAGAATCAAAATGAAGTCCACCCTCAAAAGCAAGTCTCCTACACACAAAGTGGTTCGAAAACCTCAAATCACTCATCAAGGTGTTTTGATTAGAGAAGTGCCAGTACCTTTTTCTCCGGTGTCTAAGAAACGAAGGGCTGAGGATATGGCAAAACAGTTATCAAAGAAGAAGAAGAAGAAGACTTGACAACTTGTCATTTCTACTAAGTCAACAGAAGATGATGAGGACCGAATTCCAGAAACTCCTGAGCAGACAATCATAATACCACCCGAAGATTCGTTTACCAAGTCAGTTTCTGAGGCGGTTCGAACTTCAGGCATCCCTGCACACGTATCTGATACGGATGCAAATGTCGATATGGGTGAAGGAGGTTCGAAAAATGCAGCTCCAGGTCACGCTACTTCTGCTCCTTTTGAAAGTATTGTTTCTTTACCATTATCCACTACTCCTCTTACTTCAACCACAGATTCCCCAACATTCGAACATATTCTTGATCAACCTTTTACTTCTATTTTTTCTTCACAATCTACTGAGCCACCCAAACCAACTTCACCTGTTCAAGAAACCGTTTTTATGGAGACAGAGACTGATAATGAGGGGTTTGGTGGTACGTTTGAAGAATTAGAATTTCATGAAGAGGAAGAGGAGTTTCCCGATCATATGTTGATGACTATGCAGCAGTTTAAAATTCTGAATCAGAAATTGAATTCAATAATTCAATCTCAAGCAGATTTAGGGGGTGGTTCTTCTGTTTCTAGTTTGGAGGTTGATTCAATGTTGAAAATGATTGAAGCCAGAGTGATTAGCAAAGTATCTGGAATGGTTACTGACTCAGAATCAAGAATTTTGGAGAAGGTTGATTATAATGATCAAAACAATGAACTTCGGATCAATTCTCAAAATTCAAAGTTTTCCAGTGATATGAAGGAATTGAAGAATGTCACAAAAGAGCGGCATGTTCTTTTTGTTCAGGAAGTGAAGAAAGTAAGGGAGGATGTAAATTTGCAGATTCACGAACTTCGTGAAGATATGCAAAAAGAGATTGTCACTGTTCAACAGGATTATGCATCCTTAAATCAGAAGGTTGATATCATTTGTGATGCAGTCACAAGATTTGTTAAGTTGTATGAAAATTTGAGTCCTCAAATAACTCTACTTTCAAAATCCGAAAGTGCAAGTTTTGAGGAAGTATTTAAGTTGCTCAAAGAGTTAAAAGAGATTTTTGATAGGCCGGTTTCTTCTCCATTGATTACTCCTGAATTTTTATCTCAGAAGTTTATCGAATTCGAAGCCATTCTCAACAAACAACTTGCTCCTCTCTTTCGAATATCTAGCCTTCTTCCAACAACAACTGCCCCGCCTATTTTCACAGGGGTGCAAGGGGGAGAAAAAAAAACTATTGAGTCGAAGGCTAGTGGTGAGGATGCGAAAGTTGTGGGAAAAGTTTTTTCTTCAAAAATTCCAACAACAAAACCAATAATAGTTTCTGCTGAACTGGTTACTTCAACAGTTGTAACAACAATGCCAATTGCAAGACCAATTTCGAAAGGAATTGTGATTGGTAAATCTTCGGAGACTGGTGGGAGTGGTTCGAATCCAAAAGAGACAATTGATAATCCAGCCTTGAAAGATAAAGGTAAATCAATTGTAATGGAAAAATCAAAAGAGGAAAAGAAGGCTGAAGCAGGAGTTGAACTTGAAAAACTGAGGATTATTCAAAGCATTATGACTCAGCGTGCTAGTGATCCTGCCAAACACTATAATTACGAAACAATTGAGGCCAAGGTTGCTTTTAATCACATGTATACATTCGAGAAGAAACCAAAGCAGAGTTATTTGGTCACGAATACTGATGCAAGCCAGCTGGATTTTCCCATAAACGAAATGATGTTTATCATGCCTCAGTTCAAAGCAGAAGGGAATTTTAAAAATAAGGATGAAGGTACACACATGAAAATTTGTTTTCATGCTATTCTTGGAAAAGCCCCTGAGGAAGTTTTGTCTTTAATAAAAATCAAGAAGGTCATAAGTATGAAAAAGGATGTGATTTTCGAAAACACAGTCCAGAATGTTAAGTATGTGGTTGCCAGGGCAAATGGAAATATTTGCGAATTCACTGTTGCAGATTTTCCATTAATGAACTTGTATGATCTTATACAGGTTGCATTACTTTTGAAAGACAAATCATTCTCATACCTTCAAAACACAGAACCGGATGAATTCAACCTTGGAGTAGCTCACATCAAGATTTTTATCGAAAACTATTATGAGTGCTTGGCACTAACAAATGTTGAATTAGCTACTGCCAAAGGAATGAAAATTAAAGCTCCGATGGCTCCTACGAAGACACAGGCGGAATTGAAGAAGTATGCTGATGGTGAAATTTGCCTGAAGCCTTTTGGAATGGTCTTCGCAGGAAAAGACAAAGCTGGAAAAGCTAAACGATTCTTGTTCCAGGCAAGCGAAGTGGAGAGATATTCAACGTCTCAGTATACGAATTTAATTGTTCGTATGAATCATTGCAAGAAGAACAATGAAGGTGACAAGAAAGAGCTGAAGAAGATTATCTCCTGGTACACGGAGATTCGAAGAGTGTTGCTGTATTCCATCACACTTCTTACAAATTGAAGACTTCGACTATGATTACAAAGGGGGAGATTGTAAGGGTCGAATTGTTGTAGTTAGTCGAAGTATGTTTTGGACTCTTCGAATGTTTTGTAATGTATTTTACTAGGGCACTTTTATTCGAAGCTTTAGAGTCAATGCCTTAGTATATTTTTTGTATGCTTTCAGTTCCCTATAAATAGGGTTATTTACTAGAGTTAGAGAAGAACTTTTACAGACTTGTCTACTGTACTCTGTAAAGAATTTGAAAGCATAATAGAGCATAACAAGATCATATTTACATCTTGTGTTCAAATCTCGTATTCTTACTTGAATTCATACTCTGTTTAATTCATTACTCGATTCATTGGTTCATCAGTTTTCTATAAAGCTGGTAGGAGTGCAGTAACATTCCTAGTCTTATATGTGATTGACATACTAAATCTTGAAATAAGAATCTATGTAGATAGATCATCGCAACTTAAAGGATTAATTAAAATTTTATTAATTGTCAAGGATCTTAAAGAGCTTAATATATAAGACTCTAAGAGAGTTTATCTTGTAAAATACGACATGAAATGATTTTGAGAACTCCTCAAATCCTAGTACAATGTTTTGCACTAGATAATATGATTGTATGCCATATGTTGCTGCAAATGGATTGATCCTATATGTCATGATTATGCATAAAGGCCAGATAAGTCGTATGCTTAGAACATGTCAAATGATACCACTATAATCCGAGAATAAGTCATGGTATAACTTAAAGGAAGATTTAAAGTACTTGCAAGAACTAGAGAAATATTCATAATCTTCGGAGAATTTGAAAAAAATCTATGTTTAAAGTTGTTACACATGTTCTGAACTTCCAAATAGATTGAAATGACTCTATTTGGGCTTGTCCTCATTATGAATGAAGAGAAAATTACAAGGATACTGTTTCAATGTAGATTTTAATTACAGTTACACAACAGAGTTAGAGTACATTGTGGTTTGGAGAACCACATACAAAGATACTTATGTATAGTTGATTATGACTATGAATAATCCCATTATGCAAGTATTGGTATCTAGGTCATATTTAAGCATCTAATACATTCTCAATAGTTTTGTTCATATATGAGTTATATATATATATATATATATATATATATATATACATATATATATATATATATATATATATATATATATATATATATATATATATATATATATATATATATATATATATATATATAACTGAATTTTTTTGTATTCACAAAGTTTGTACAAATCAAGTTTGTCAAATCTACTTAACAAAACTCCTTCATTAGCTAAAGCATGAAAGTCAAGCTGGTGATATAGGGCCTTGTTGATATAACTAAATGTAGTTGATTGAAATTTATTATTTGGATATTGGAATGATAAAAGCAACATATATTATAATGAGTTGAGATATTGGATATGAGTCTTTCTTTAAATAATTGATGTGCTCTATATTATCATGGTTAGGGTATTCTAAATGGCAATAGTCATTCATAGTTGTGGGAGCATCTATGAGGCAAGACTAATATGAGTGGATTGATTGATTTTCATGGAAATTAAAATAGCAAGAGTTGCTACCAACTTTGTAGGTACTTGATTAGGGGAATAAGTACTGGACCTAACCCACATCAAAATCACTTTATGGATCGTAGTCATGAGTGATATTTTGATCAAGGTTGAATCTTTGTATTCTTAGACCTGAGATACATATTTGAGACTTGAAGTGTTGGAATTGTTGTTCTTTGACATGGTTTAACGTTGTTCCGTAAAAGGCAGTCATAAGGGCCATTGTTAGGTTTGACATGAACTACAATGATAGGCGTATGTAGTCAAGATGTGATTTGTCCCTCTTATTCGTTGAGTGTTAGATATCTAAGGCCTTACTAAAAGTTGAACACCAAATAAGATTGATACCGATCCATATCTCATGTTCAACATGAATTTTGAGACAAAGGAATAACTGATCCCATACCTTTAGTAACAATTGTAGCTTAGAACTCCTGCCATTGGTTGCAGATGAGATGGCACCCTTCGTATGTTGTTAGGGGCAGTAGCCTGTTGCTAGACGTCGGCTACTATCTATGTCAACATGTAATAAATCTTGTATAAGTGGGAGATTGTTGAATCTATATGCCCAAGAATGATTATTGAGTGACATTGTTAACAATTTATGATCCTATAGAGTCACAACTTTATCAAGTTGGCACATTTTGCATATGTATTATTAATATGATTATTAATAAATAATATTCATTCTAGTATTTAATTAGGAAATAATTATTGTTTTGTGAAAATAATAATTATAAGAGAATATAAATAATTATTATATCATATGGTATGATTTAATAAGTGATGTACATAGTTTTGGACTAGTTGAATCCTCTTGTCTTTTACCTAAAGACAAAGTTTATTTTTTATAAACATTGAGTTTATAGAGTTTGAACAATTCTTCTACTTTACTAGTTAGAAAAGTTTTTCTTTGTAAAGGCATGGCCAAAATTATTATTATAAGAAGAGAGGTTGCTTGTCAACTTTCTTCTTATGTCCCCCATGTCCCTAAAGTAAGGTCATTACTTTACATTATAATAAAGGGTTACTTTTTCTTTTTCATTAGTATATAAGAGAGTGTCTTACATGGGTTTTTGGCTAGTTTTTCACTAGTTTTTCTTCATTTCTCTCTTATGAATAAAGTTAGCTCTCTTCCTACACCTTTCTCTATTTTGAAGCAATTTTAGTGAATTATAAGCCCTCTTGAGTTGTCTTCTTTAGTGCTAATTTCAGTTAAGTACTTAAAGGCTTAAGACACTCAAGAATAGAAGAAGGAACTAGCATTCCAAGTGTCGTACTCTTGATGGTGGATACACATAGATAAATTCTATTCTTGAGTTTTTGCAATCTTTATCAACACCCACAACCAAGTGGGTTCAAAGGCTTCAAACGTTTTCATTCTCAAACACTCTTTGGTTGTTTTTTTATTTCATTTTAACCTCTATAAATGGATCCTTGATGCATTTGTTTTGTTATAAATTAGAAAAAAGCTTATTATTATTTAACGCTTCCGCTGACTGGTTTTGATGAAAAACACAATTATATTTTGTATCAAAATCCATCAACAAGAGTAAGCAAAAAAAAAGAATAGGAATGATCACAAAGATACTTTCATCAAGGAAAGGTTCTCACAAAGAGAACGGTCGCACAAAGCGAGGTACAAAGCTCTATTAGGGTTTAACCCTAATAGTATAATATATACGATTACAGAAACGGAGATCACACTATTTTTGGGATATATTCTAATCTATGTAAAGGTCTGATCCTAATGACTAAGATTATAGATTAGATATCTATTCTATATTTAGAGAGATATCTACGTAATATACAAACGATCACTAAGATAATTAGGAGCATGCTGTCGCTGATCAAGCTGATGTTGGGACCGACGCTGATGGATAGCATGTTATGTGTTTGACTCATCAGATCGTAAAGTGTGACCTTACAATCCCCCCCTATCTGATGATGTCAAAATGAATCTTCAAAGGATTCATCAAAATCATTATTGGAGAACTTTTCAGGATCTGTCAAGATCTGAGGTTTCATCCTCTTAAAGTCATCGAGATGAAGATCCGCCAAACTTGTACTGAGTTCAAGGCAGATCGACAAATGATCGCCTCATTCTACTTCTTTATGTCACATGCTCTACAAATGAATATTGAACAGATGCTCGATAGGATCATCATGAAGATCTTCAGTATGTTGAAAGCACATTTGATTTTGACTGTCATGATAGAAGATACCATGTTCTAGTTCCCAAATGAAAAAGTGTTGAACTGGCTCAACACCCATTGACAGCTTGTTATTTATGGAGACAGTGCCATACAGAAGGAGGAACTTAGTATACCTTGACATTTTGGGCTTGCTTGTTCTGTCTGAGGTGGATGGCTGAGATGGATCGGCTGAAGGCACAAAGTTCAGCTTCTTGACGTTGTTAACCAATTGTTGAATTGCCAATTTTACCTCCGGATCATGAACACGATTATGTTTTGAATTATCTCCTAGATCTGAATCCACTCACTATAGCCATATTTAACTAACACATGAGCAAAAACAACTTCAGTGTATTCATACTCTGCCTTCTTCCTGACTAGATGAATTTTTAGCGATTCATCCTTAGGTTTAGAACACCTGACCCTGATGATGGGATCAGGTTGATATCTTGAAGCTAGAACATCTCTAAATTTCTTCCTATTAGTTTGATCATTCTTCTCAGAAACCATGTTTCGTTTGGCAACATCAATGTTGAAACACTGAATATTTGTCTTTTGAACATCAATCCTTTCATCAGCAAAGGCAAGGATCTGAACAAGTTTGATGGATTGATGTTCAACTCTTCTTTTTCGAACTGAATCACTATGCTCCAACATGACTTCTCTGACCTCCTCAATGATCATTTGCCATTTCTCAACCAATTCCTCCAAATTAACCATTAATTTGCTTTTCTAGGAAGGAAGAGGGGTTGAAGAGCTACCAGCGGTAGAATAACTTCTAGCTTCAGCATCATTTTCTCCCCTAAGAAGGAAGCCTTTATTTTTATTGGACTAGGCTGATCATCATCAGACTCAATGTCATTGTGAGTTCCTTGAGGAATCTCCCCCTCATAAGATGCATCAGGATAAACAACACTTAAAGGAATAGCAGTTTGTTCCATGAAGTCCAAATCAAGAAACCTTTCATAATCATCATAATTAGTCTCAGATTGATCATTATCAACTTCCGACATAGGCTGATCATCACTCTTTGGTTCACACTGAAAAAAAACCACTGCTTATTAATTATCTTCCCTTTCTGATTAACATTGTCTAGGCTGAAGTGGAGTTCCGGTCATCATCACCACTCCTTGATTCTCCCCCTATTTGGAATCATCAGTTTGGAGGAGGATTATTACCAGATGGTGTTGGAGGTGGATTATTATTGGATGGTGGTGATGGTGGAGTTGGTTGACCATTTCCTGGAGAGCTAGGAGGATTGCCTTCAATCATCTCATCATCATCATCAATCAAAGACACTCTACGTTTGGTCGGTCTTTGTCCAAGTGACTGAGTCATTTGAACCAATAAAAAGAGTTGAGAGATCACATTCGTTTGGAATTTGGAACTAGACTCTCCCTAAAAGGTAGCAGTAGGTTGTACAAGAGTTGGCATTGGAACGACGGTTGTAGCTTGTGGAGTAGGAGATGCTGGTCTTGGAGATTTTACAGCCTAAATCAGTGAATCAATGGTTTCCATTTGAGATGGGGATGATCTGCATTGTGTTATAGCTTCTGAAGAAGTAATCGTTGATAAAGTAGAGGTCGAAGAAAAACGAATGTGATGGTTTAATCGTGGGGGAGAGTTAGTAATTCCCTGAGCAGAAGCTTCTCTTATATCAACATCTTATGTGTTAGTATCAACGTCAGATTCATCTTCTTCATCATCAGCATCATCATCTTCATCTTCATTATTTCCCTCATCATCCCACTCATCAGAGTCATAGGATTCAACTACATAACGATTTGCAACCCAATCCTCCATATGCTATGTATGATGTATATATCCATCAATGGGGCTGCATTGATAATCTTTGATGAGAGAATTGGAAGTTGTATGGAGACTACATGGTTGACAATGTAACCTTATCCATTACGAAACAGGATTAATGCAAACCAACAAGGATATGGAACATAGGTTGGCTTTTTTTCCAAGTGATGCATTCAATCAATTGATCAAAGAAAATTTAAGAAAATCACAATTTGTTGCTTAAACAGGTTCAACTGGTCTAAACTTCCACTCTTATGTTAAACACACTTGCTAATCGCCCCTATCAAATACTTCCACCAAGCACAATAGCATTGACAAAGGGTATATTTAGTTGGATCACGAGTAGTACCTTGAGGAAAGAAATTATACCCTCATTTGGGTTGAAGGGACCTGCATTTTTCTTCGGAAGGAGTTTTAGAGTAGTTTTCTGATTGAGGAAGGTGTAGAGCAAGTCGAAAGGATGATGCATTGATAACAACCTAGAATGACCGTCTCCAATAGTTCTAGAGATTGTTTGAATATGGGCATTGATAGTGCAAGAATAGTAAAACGCACATACTTGCTAAGGGTAGAATGTCTCCGGAAAATAACAGAATGCATAGCGAAGAGGAGAACTTTTGGCGTAGTTAACAAAATCTTCAATCCCTAAGCTCTTATATTGATTTGGGATAATATATGAGAAGGCAATGCCGTTTTCTTGGACAACGATAGAAGTATCAGGAGCATGGGAGACTTTGACTACATTAGCAGCAGGAGCAAAGACGAATAGAACCTTTGACATGATGGAATCTTGAAGAACTTGAGACAGAGAAGATGATGATCGAGAGAGCCTTTGTGAGAGAACTTCGACTACTTGGACGAGTTGTAAAAATGACCTAGGAGAGAGAATTCTATTTTTTTATTGGAGGATTTTCTACTTTTTTGCAGAATCATTATTGGAGAAAAATGCTTCGTAAAAATATCGTATTTCAAGATATTGTTACATATTCTAACATCGTGATTTTTCACCCAATTTTTTTTATTTTTAAAGCATTTATTTAACAAAATACGTTAGCGGAAGTCTTATATTAAATTTTATGAAAACATCACCAAGGTTACTTTTATTACAAAACACATCATTCATCAAAATTAAAGGTCATAAACCAATCCAAACCAAGTTTTCAAAACTAGTCAAGAGACCCCATCCTCACCAAATTAAAGTTCATAAACAAAATGTCCAGATGGTATCATCACTAAAATAATACTAAAAGTAGCTACCCAATAGGCCCCATCCTTACCAAGTCATCACACTATGATACATGTACCAATGCAACGCAAACAACAAGCAAAGAAACAAGTGTTAGCAAGTGCTAAGTGAGCTAATCATAAGTACAGTGTTCTGGAATGCACATAACTCAAATGAGTCAAACAAAACATCATGAAAACATGAATCCAAAAACTCACATAGCATGACATCGCATACATCACATATCCAATACAATTAAGCTCAATTAATATTATTCATCTTTAGATCTTGTTCACTTAGTTACACTTCATTGTTCATCTTTGTAACTAAATTTTCATTACATCATTCATAACTATAATATTATTAAATAATATTAATCTTCATTTTCATCATTAACAATTACTTTTCTCTTATTCATCTTTGTAATTGTTGTTGTAATACTTCCTATTTATGGGCTATATATTCATCAGTAACCCCAAGGTAAGTATCCCATTCGCTACTAACGTGACCGACATGACCCAATGCACTAAGTGAGGAGCCACTCTCACTCGTAACATTGCCTTCGGTTTTTCTGTGCTCACTACTCTGATGTTGCATACACTAGTACATGTGTTGTCGTTAAGGATTGGTATGAGTAGTGCCAATTCCATCTAGTTACACCTCCCAGACCCCACATGGTGTTTGCACAGACGTTCCATCAATCGTCAACACTACTCCAGTCCCGGTATACCAACGTGCACCAGGACCATGTCCTGAGTGGTTGTCTAGAAAAACCATTCGGCATCAAAGTTGGCTTAAGATCTTATCCTATAGGTATCTTTCAACCTACAAGGTCATCATATTATATGGATAGGGTACACAACTAAGTCTAGGTTGCTACCCTTTGCCCCACTAGTGTATTCCCCTTTTAACTAATTATTTATTAATTCATACTTTTAGGGATGACACATATGACATCCATAACTAATCATGCATATTAATAATCATCTCTTTCTAGCATATTACTTCCCAAGTTACTTCTAATGTAAACAAGTAAATACAAGTTAAACCATTTTACATAACATAGAAGTTCATGTATATATCATCATTATGCCTTGACAACATCACTAGCATGCTTTTTCCTAATCATCATAGACAAGTATTTCCAAGAAAACATGGCATGCATCCATCACAAAGAATCATCACAAAACACTCTTTCTATCATGTCCCTAACACACCACTCACATCAAAGGAATAAGAATCTACCATTTAAGCATCATAAATTATCAAACAAATAATGCAACATGGTAACCAAAAACATATCACATACAATAGGGGAGCATGTAAATTAAATAGCCTAGGTTCATTCCAATCCATCTATGATATGGAATTCTATAACAAAGTTCTTTAATAATCCACAACATTAACCCACCTTTGTCACACAAGCACCATTTCCACACTTAAAATCTTGTAGGACCTGATGTATCAAACCTTCCACTAGTTAAGAAAATATATATATGGATTAATAGAAGTTTACATGAGCAAAGAATGGCAATTTATTACCTAAACGTGCAAATTAGTTATTAGGTCAAATTCTCATATTTTGACCTGAAATAGCAGTCTGTTCAAGGCCACTTTATCCTCACTTAGATCTAAATAAGTTGCAATATTTTATCATATTCCAATATATTGGAGTTTTATCTTTTCAAAAAGTGCTTGCATAAGTCCATACGGTTTTCTATAAATTTCTATGAACTTTACAACACAGCATGTCCGTGCAGCTAATTTCTGACCACTCAGTGAAAAAGATGATTTTCACTGTGGTTAGGGACAATATCGGGTCTTGGGAAAAATCATGGAGAAACTAGGCTCGGAATTCCAACTCTCAGAGTTTACGGATCACCAATAGGACTCTTGATGATTTTTCTAGATGTTTTTTAAAACAGGGGCAGAATGGGAATTTTTTAGAATTTCTCAGCAATGCATTTTCAGGATTAATTGACAACTTAACCCATTAATCCATAACCAAAATTAACTAGAAAGATTGAAATTAATTTTTTAACAGTAAAAACATGTCAAGAAGTTAAAATAATAATTTAAAAGAGAGAACACAGTTTGGGTTTGGGTTTTCTTTACTATTAAGACACATAAAACGACACTCGTGGACTATTTTGAAGATCTTTTGGATGGTTCAAAACATGGTCTTTTTATAAAAAAAATACTCAATATAATTGAGATAGAAATCAACATGAGTTTATGATTGGATTTATGTAAAACAAATAAACTCTTAAGTTTGCATGCAACCCTAATAAAGATCTATTTTTTCTTTAATTTAATCTGTAACTATGAACATCAAATAAGAATCCTAAGGATACCTAGGCATTTTCGAAATTTAGAAATAAATAAAGAAAGCATACCTTTCTATCCTTTGGAAGCAAGCACCACAAATGTTGTGCCTCTAGTGGTTCACACCCAAGCTAGAAAGAAGGATGTTGAGGAGAGAGGAGGAAGGAGCGAATTTTCGGCCTATGCTCTCTAAGGGTTTAGTGCCAAAAATATGAAGGCCTAAGGGTCTTTATATAGTGCAACAAGGAAACCCTGGATAACCCTATACCAATAAAATAACATTATCTTATTTTTGGTATTTGTCCAGCTTCTTAGTTATCCTCTAAGGATAATTCTAGAGCTCCAAAAGGACCTGAAAAACTGTCCATCCATTGATGGAAGGTTTTGGAGCCTTTTGTTCACCTATTTAATAATTTCACTTTTAGTCCCTTCACTTTTAATTAATTCTATTAATCCCAATATTAGTTCCAGTTAATTTCTTATTAATTATTAAATAAATATTACTATTTCTAATTACTATATTATTTACATAATATATTAATAAATTTTTAATTTTAATTTATTAGTCAAATAATAAATCAACCTCTCTCTCCAAAAAACATCAAATCCAATTGCTAGGTTTAAGAGCAACCCAAAAGGACTGTCTTGCTATCAATTCAAGTTTATACCAATTATAGTTATGGTCTTAGACACCTAATCCAAAAATCTCCCACTTGGATAAGTCTATAACTATAACTGCAACTATAACTTCTAAACTGATCAGCAAATTGTAGCTTCAAAAAGTCGTTGTCAAACTCTGACCAAGTTAGATACGTGTCCTAAGATAACTGATCATATAATCCTCCGTTACACAAAATATCATTCAGACATGAGACAAGGAACATAATTAATCTCTTTGTCCATTACTTTGTTTCCCGATTTCTGATTTGTAATGATAAAGAACTATTAATCGAACACATAAATTTAGTCTTTGTCGGGCCCGACACTATAAGTCAACACCAAATCATCGAGGGCCCAAAGATTTTGCTTTTCCCGTTAGGGAAAAGGAACAGATAAACTTTGACTTATATGCTAGTACTATCTACTCACCTAATCATGCACAACAATATGTTTTATAACATCAAGTTACTGATGCGTTTACATATTATCAATGCACAACTGATTTGTAAGCTACAACTCATATATCCTCGTTTTAAGATTATAAGATATTATCATATCGAAATTACTACTGATAAATTTCATGAAGTAACTCTCTGAGCGTGGGTTAATCCAATACTTAAAATCTCTATTTTCAGGTACTCATGAATGTTACAAAAAACTATTTCTATGTCTAAACCCTTAGACAATCTACAATCCAATTCATGACACTCTTAATTCACTACTTACTTCCAAAGTATGATCGACTATGGATGTTTGAATAATCGAATTATTCAGGAAGTACAACATGCAAAATGAAACACAATAACAAACAACTGAAAAAAGGTAGTAAACAAACTCATAAATAATTATGTATTATTTAATCACCAAAAGTAAATTACATTTACTTGTTACAAGTTTCAAAATAACTATCTAACTACTAAAACTAATATCATATTTCAAACCAAAGCTCCTAGCATGTTGAACGTGCTTGACCCTACTCAGACCCTTTGTGAGGGGATCCACAGGATTCTCTTCAGATGACACCCTCTTTACAACGAGGTGACCTTCTTCTACTCTATGTATGATGAAATGGTATTTTTTATCGATATGTCTTGATATGTCATGATCTATTGGTTCCTTTGTTAAGTCAACTGCCCCTTCATTATTACAGAAAATCTCCATTGGGTCCTTAATGGCTGGAACAACTCCAAGGTATCCGATGAATTTCTTCAACCAAATCGTCTTCTTTGATGCTTCGCTCGCCGGTATGTACTCTGATTCACAGGTAGAATAAGCCACTGTATCCTGTTTGGAACTTTTCCAGGTTACCACTCCTCCATTCAGGGTAAACACCCAGCCATATTGAGAATGGAAGTTGTCTGTGTCTATTTGAAAGTTGGCATCACTATACCCTATTACTCTCAATGTATCACTGCTACCAAGTACAAGGACCCAGTCCTTAGTTCTTCGCAAATACTTGAAAATATTCTTAACTGCTATCCAATGATCTCTACCTGGATTTCCCTGATAACGACTGACCATGATCAAAACAAAAGCCACATCATGGCGAGTACATGTCACATCATATATGATAGATCCAACAGCGGAAGCATATGGAACTCTTCTAATTTCTGCTATCTCTGCATCGGTACTCGGGCTTTTTGGAATTCTCCATACCAAAATGTTTTAGTACCTTTTCCAAGTACGTACTTTGACTAAGTCCAATTAGCCTTTTACTCCTGTCTCTCAGAATCCTTATCCGTAGAATATAGACACCCTCTCCTAGATCCTTCATAGTGAAACACTTTCCAAGCCAAGACTTAACTTCTTGTAAAGTTGGAATGTTGTTTCCTATAAGTAGCATGTCATCAACATACAACACAAGGAAGGTAACTACACTCCCACTAGCTTTGACATATACACAAGACTCATCTTTACTTCTAGAGAGCCAAAATCTTTGACCTTCTCGTCAAAGCAAAGATTCCATCTGCAACAAGCTTGTTTCATCCAGTTTCCCATTAAGGAAAGCGGTCTTGACATCCATCTGCCAGATTTCATATTCATGAAAGGCAGCTATGGCTAGCATTACCCTAATAGATTTTATTTTGGCCACTGGTGAGAAGGTCTCAACATAGTCAACCCCTGGAGTTTGAGTAAACCCCTTCGTAACTAGTCGAGCCTTGAAAGTGTGTACCTTTCCATCCATGTCGGTCTATTTCTTAAAGATCCATTTGCACCCAACTGTCTTACGACCTGGTACATTGTCAACCAAACTCCAAACTTGATTGTTATACATGGATTTGATCTCTCTTTCCATTGCCTCTTTCCACATGGTTGACTCAAGGCCTGTCATTGCTTCCTTGTAGTTAGCTGGCTCATCCAAATTTACCAGTGTATTATCATTGATAAACGTATCACCATTTATAGTGATATGGAAACCATTTAACTCAGGTTGCATTCTAATTCTAGTGGAATGCCTAAGAGCTAATGATTCGTCAATCGTTTCAACTGGAATTTATTCCTCAGGTTGAACCTTGGCATCTTCAGAGGTTCCTTCATCGTTTAACTCTTGAATTTCTTCAAGATCAATAGCGCTCCCATTGTCCTCTTTGCACATGAGTTCTCTCTCAGGAAAGACTCCCTTTTGTGCTACAAAGACCACGTTCTTACTACGTCTATAGAACAAATATCCAAAGGAATTATGTGGGTAGCTGATGAAAATACATCTCTCAGTTAGAGGTTCATGCTTTTCGTGAGTCTCTCATCTAACGAAAGTTTCATAACCCCAAACCTTGATAGGTGCTAACGAGGGAACATTCCATGTCCACATTTCGTGAGGTGTTTTGGCAACCTTCTTTGTTGGGACAAGGTTAAGAATGTGGGCGGCAGTGTAAGTCCTGAAATCTCTACATATCAATCGGATTTCACTATGATGGTGCGGAATCCCAATCAAGTGAATGATGAAAGATATAATATGGAATAATAACACAAGATGAATATTCAGTGCACGCTATTATTGAATAGTCGGGTATATAAGATTCTTGATTACACTGGTTCTCTCTTGTTTCTCTCCAAAACACGTTCTAAGCTTATGGCAGCCCCCAAAAACGTCCCCCTCCCTTTTCAAGGCTAAAATAACTATATTTATACCTAGACCTAATAACCAAATCCCACATAAAACCCAAACAAAACAACATTAAGCCCAACCGAAATCACATGTGATTTCAGTCCAAACAACACCAAAACATGATGTTTTCGATGCTAGACCGAGAACTCTAATAGCTTATGAAAAGCAAAGTATAAACCACAATTTATGACCTAACAATCTCCCCCTTGGTATATACCTTTCTTTTCACTTAGTATAAACCATAACTTAGTCCTAACAATCTCCCCTTTGGTTTATAACTTTCTTTTCTTTTCAATCTTCTCTTCGTTCTTGAGTTCAACTTTAATCTTCAATTTCTTCATAACTTCAAGATGAACATATGAATTTATGCATGAATGACTTTATCTTGAACAGTTGGACTTCCTTCAAAGATTTTAACTTTGAATGCACAGTGGGTGTAAGGCTTCTTGTAAAGGTTGTTGTAAAATCAACACTTCCAGCTTTAAGAAACTTCAGAGATAATAACAGAGAAACCGATTCTTCTGGATCACTTCAGCAAGTTCATAGATAGCAACAAATTGAATTGACGAGGCTTCAATGCAATCTGTCACATAACTTCAAGTAAAGCTTCACCTTGCTTCTGGGGTTCAAAAATTGAATGTTGAAAAATAATCTTCACTTCTTGTTCCTTCGAATGAGTATTCTTTAATGATCATCGTTGTGCCTTGAAAAGTAATCATGACTAAAATGTCCCTGTGGATCACAGAATCATAAAGACCCTTCTCACCACAGTTGTTCAAGGACCCAACCTTAGCTCAGAAGGAGACTACTCACAGTATCTGTGTGGACACGGAGGAACGCACTGCGATTTGATGAGTATCGGAGAACTACTCATGGCCTTTTTTCATTTCATCCCCTGTATATCCTAGATCAAAGATCTCAATACAGTTTTTCAAGTTAAACAAGTTAACTTGGCCCTTGGCGAGATGTTCTGCGATAATCGTGCCTTGCGAGGTGCATCGCCCTAGTGCCATGACATCTATATAGTTTCAGACTTTTAATTCCTTAAATACGACACTTCTTAGAAAGATATTGCCTAACTGACAATTTGTACAGTTTCAATCCTTCAATTCCTTGTGAAAATAGAGTGAAGTGTAATAACCATCAACTCATTTCCAAGTTTCTTCTTCTTGCTCATAAAATTCCGATACAGTCTCCTTGAGTCTCTTCTTCTTTTTGAATTCGCTTTTTAAGACAAACAAAACTTTGAGATAGTAAAAATAAAAGTAAAAATAGAATTAGCACACAATAGAAATAACTAAGAAATAAAATTAAAATTAAAAATACACTCAAAATAAAATATTTTTGGATTTTTAATTTTCTTAAAAGGAAATAAAACTGAGGAAAAATATAAAAAATTTAACAAAAACAAAAATAATAACTAAATTTAAAAGTTTTTGGGATCAAAGTGGTCAAGCAATTCAATATCGTTTTAGCTTTGGTCAATCACCAATATTGTGGTCCACTTAAACACAAATGATATTGACAAGTTAGACAAATTATAAGTGACAAGACATTGCAACTATATTCCTAAATGGACCATTTAGCTGATGACGACCAATGATATTGTTGTCCACCTAAATTCAACAATGAAATCTATAGAGAACCTTTAGTTAATTATATTATAAGTGAACTAGAATTTGTTCCCCATTTCACGACATACCTTAGCAATCAAGGAATTCCAAAGAACTCTTTACTTTAGGTGAGTGCTCAATTATTTGAGTGAGAATATGGATATAGAGATGCATATGTTGTATCACAGGTCGGATCTCTTCCAATCACGTAGAGGGACAACATATGGCTAACATAGATAGAGGGATAGAGAGATAGAAAGTTGCATATGATGTGTCCCAGGTCGGATCTTCCGCTCACGCAGAGGGGACAACATATGACTGACATAGATAGATAGAAAGAAGCATATGTAGAGATGTATAGAAATAGAGGTGCATATGTTGCGTCCCAGGTCGGATTTTCCGATCACGTAAAGGGGGCAACATATGACTGATAGAGAGGATAAGAAAGAAAAACAATTTCACACAGACCTACTTTATCAGAACCCCCTAGTCACCCTATCAGCACCAGAATTAACGACATTAGTCTGTACATCGAAGAAATGTTGAGCCACAGTTCTAGATGATAAGTAACTTTAATGTATCTTGTAGGATCCCTTGTTTATCTCACTGCAAAATTTATCCAAGCGTTGTATGGCCTGTCCAAATGAAACTATCTAAGTCCAGATAAGTTAAAACTGTCAAGTCCTTTCATTATCAACAGTGTCTAGTCCTTTCATTTGAAATGCTTCATGCCTACCAGCACACTGAACACAGAGTCTAAAAAATTTAGCTTCAGTGCATTACACGAATTTCAGATTCCCCTTTAACACTAAACTTCATATCACTTCCCTAAAGTACTTACGAAAAAAACTATCTTTGGGATTTTTCTAATTTTATGATGATTTTTTTGTTGATTTCCCCACCCCCCCTTAAATTTGTGCAGGGGGAAGAAAGAAAATAAATGCGCAAATTTAAAAAAAAATAATTTTCATTGAAACGAATCATTTTTAAGAAAAACTCAGGAGTATCAAAAGAATTCAAACCGTATTTCAGCAATTGAAGACGCATTCAGATGACTTGATAACAGCAAGCAGATGCAGCAACGAATTCAGCCTTAGTTGTGTTTTAATTCTGGAACGAAGTTAACAAACTCAAAATTCAACACGCCGTTAAGTACGATCCCTGTTTGTGATCCTTTCTTTCTTCTTTTCCCGCAGAGGACACATGCCCTCACTTTAATTCTGAATGTTGTGCAGTTGAGAGATGTCTCCTATCATGTTCCTGGAACAGCCGATAACAACCTACCGAAGTTTGATGATATTCCTCCATAGCTGCTCCGACACAGAGTGCATGATTAGTTTGCTTTTGGAACCCAGTTCATTTTGAAGCTGGGTTGACCTTTATCATCTACACAAGGTACTTTCTCCCATAACATATCCTTTTTATCATACATAGAAGATGAAGAAATGTTTGATTCATTAGATGATTTGGGAGTATGAACCTTTTGGTACCCATCTGTAGTCGGGTTTAACTCATTTATTGTTTAATCGGGTGGATGCCTCAGCACTTGCTTTAGAACTTGAAATCGACCATCGAGATGACTTCGACCTAAACGACCTTGATCTAACATAACCATCTCTTAAATTTGGCATCTTGTCAGACATTCCCTTGTTCTCCTTGGGAGTTTGATTCTTGGCCTTTTTCGCGTTCCAGTCAACATTGCGTGAATGTGACCTCTAAGGATTTCTTTTGGAGAATCCCCCTCTTGGCACATTCTGCCAACCTAGTGCATAGTAAGGAGCATATAAATGATGTGGGCAATTTCTGGCAATGTGACCGGGAGTCCTACAGTTAAAGAAAGTCTGTCTTTTCAAATAAATCAGATTGTGACTTGGTCCTTGTCCAACAGAAATTCGTTTCGAAGAACTTCCACAAGCACAAGCACAAAAACATTTGTTAGACTGCTTAATAGATATTTATGACTGGAATTTTTCAACAGTGGGGGTATCATCATTACAGGCTTTTGAAACCTTTTCAGCAGAACTAGAATTGATTTTGTTCTGCTCACTTCCATCTTGCATTGCTACATTCTCTTGACATGAAGTAGAAGCATTAGAACATGAGTTTTTGAATCATTATCAGCAGAGCAAGAATTATTTGTGTTCTGCTCATGCCCATCTTGTACTGTGACCTGCTCTGCATTTGAGGTAGTAATATCAAAATCATTCACCTCAACACTTCTAGTAGGGCCAGACTGTTCAGTCTTAACTGAATTTGTTAGCGGAGGCTGGCCATATTGTGCAGGTGTCTCTATCTCATTGGTTTCGAGGGTCAAGGTATAGTTATCATTGAAGGGAGGTGGAACACTATGATACTCTAGACCCTTATTTTTATTATCATTAAATTTTAATTGTTTCTCAATCATAGTCTCAACTTTCTTACTTGACACATCAAACTTTTTAAAATTGAAGTCTTCATTTTCAAACTTATTTTTCAATCTGTTAAGCTCGCCAGTTAGAATGGCAATCTTTACTTGAGCATAATCATAATGTTCACAATTATCGCTATATTCTGCTTGATGTTTTCTAAAGTCCTTTGTTTTGGCCTCGAATTGATTTTTTAAGGGTTTTTGGTCCTTTCTGATAGTATATCATTCATATTTAAGGTCCTCAATTTCCCTATTTAATAATTCATGTTGATCACGATAAAATTTAATTTTAGCTTCACAAGACTGAGAGCATGAAGCTTCCTTAACCTTGGTGATTGAAGAACTCATTATTCACCAAAAAGAATAATTTACCAAAAATAGAACTAATTGTGAAGCCAAGAAAAATACCATTTGACTTGAAACCTCAAAAGTCAAACTTGAAAGTCAAAGTTGAAAGTCAAAAGTCAAACTTGAAAGTCAAAAGTCAAATTTGAAAGTCAAAAGTCAAACTTGAAAGTCAAAAGTCAAATTAGAAAGTCAAAAGTCACACTTGAAAGTCAAAAGTCAAACTTGAAAGTCAAAGTTGAAAGTCAAACTTTTTGTCGAAAAAAATAACCTTGACCGAGAAAAAAAGTTTCTAGACCATAAACGAAGCTTCAAGACCAAGAACCGAGGGTATTCGACCGAATATGTAACTTTTTCACTAAATATGAAGCCTTAGAATCGAATACAAAGTTATTTGATTGAAAACATGCCTTTTGGACTGAAAACAAGCCAAAATCTTGAAAATCCGAAATTATAGCCGAGGATGCGAGGGGCTAAATATCCGAACGGAAGATATGCCAAAATCTCGGACCGAAATCAAGAGAAACCGAGAAGTGGAGCTGACAAGCGAATGCGAGATCGAAATCGTGGAAGCGAACCGAAATCAGGCGCACCGAGAACTGCTGGACCGAGAACCTTCGCTGCCGACCAAGAATGTGTGAATCCGACCGAAATTGTTGTTGTGCCTCCGAGATCCTCTAGGGATTGACCGATATCTGAAGCTGCCGCTGAGATCTGGCAGATTTTGACCAAAAATCACCCAAAACTTGCTAAAAACACAAAGTTTGCTAATTTTAAAACCAAATTCGATCCAAATCTTCAAAATGGTGAAGAAGACGAAGAACAATGATAAAAACTTCGAAAAAAATAAATCAAAAACACCAATAAACTCCAAGAAAAACAGTTTGCTATGACCCGATTAATACCAAACTAGGCTTTGATACCACTTGTAAGTCCCAAAATATCTACATATCAATCGGATTTCACTATGATGGTACGGAATCCCAATCAAGTGAATGACGCAAGATATAATATGGAATAATAACACAAGATGTATCTTCAGTGCACACTATTATTGAATAGTCGGGTACATAAGATTCTTGATTACACTTGGTTCTCTCTTGTTTCTCTCCAAAACACGTTCTAAGCTTATGGCAGCCGCCCCAAAACGTCCCCCTTTCCTTCTCAAGGCTAAAATAACTCTATTTATACATATACCTAATAAGCAAAGCCCAGCCCAAAATCCAAACAAAACAACATTAAGCCAACCGAAATCACATGTGATTTCGGTCCAAACAACACCAAAACATGGTGTTTTCGGTCCTAGACCGAGAACTCTAATAGCTTATGAAAAGCAAAGCATAAACCACAAGTTATAACCTAACAATCCCTCCCTTGGTTTATAGCTTTCTTTTCACTTAGTATAAACCATAATTTAGTCCTAACAATCTCCCATTGGTTTATAACTTTCTTTTCTTTTCAATATTCTCTTCGTTCTTGACTTCAACTTTAATCTTCGATATCTTCACAACTTCAAGATGAACATATGAATTTCTGCATGAATGACTTTATCTTGAACATGTGGACTTCCTTCAAAGATTTTGACTTTGAACACACAGTGGGTGTAAGGCTTCTTGTAAAGGTTCTTATAAAAGCTGCACATCCAGCTTTGAGAAATTTCAGAGATAACAGAGAAACCGATTCTTCTGGATCATTTCAGCAAGTTCATAGATATCAGCAAATTGATTGAGGAGGCTTCAATGCAATCTGTCACATAACTTCAAGTATAAGTTCACCTTGCTTCTGGGGTTGAAAATTTAAATGTTGAAAAATAATCTTCACTTCTTGTTCCTTCAAATGAGTATTCTTTAACGATCACCGTTGCGCCTTGAAAAGTAATCATGACTAAAAAGTTCCTGTGGATCATAGAATCATAAAGATCCTTCTCACCACTGTTGTTCAAGGACCCAACCTTGGCTCAGAAGGTGACAACTTGCAGTATCTGTGTGGACACGGAGGACCGCACTGCGATTTTATGAGTATCGGAGAACTACTCATGGCCTTTTTTTTCATTTCATCCCCTGTATATCCTAGATCAAAGATCTCAATATAGTTCTTCAAGTTAAACAAGTTAACTTGGCCCTTGGCGAGACGTTCTGCGATAATCGTGCCTTGCGAGGTGCATCGCCCTAGTGCCATGACATCTATATAGTTTCAGACTTTTAATTCCTTAAATACGACAGTTCTTAGAAAGATATTGCCTAACTGACAATTTGTACAGTTTCAATCCTTCAGTTCCTTGTGAAAATAGAGTGAAGTGTAATAACCATCAACTCCTTTCCAATTTTCTTCTCCTTGCTCAGAAAATTCCAATGCAGACTCCTTGAGTCTCTTCTTCTTTTTGAATTCGCTTTTTAAGACAAACAAAACTTTGAGATAGTAAAAATAAAAGTAAAAATAAAATTAGCACACAATAGAAATAACTATGAAATAAAAATTAAATTAAAAATACACGCAAAATAAAATATTTTTGGATTTTTAATTTTCTGAAAAGGAAATAAAACTTAAATAAACATAATTTTTTTTAAAATTTTATGATTTTTGTTTGACTTCTTTAATTCTCCCCCTAAATTTGTGCATAGAGGAAAAATATAAAAAATTTAACAAAAACAAGAATAATAACCAAATTTAAAACTTTTTTAGGATCAAAGTTGTCAAGCAATTCAATATCGTTTATCAGCACACACCTGCATGTTTAGCTCTGGTCAATCAAAAATATTGTGGTCGAATTAAACACAAAGGATATTGACAAGTTGGACAGATTATAAGTGACAAGACGTTGAAACTATATTCCTAAATGGGCCATTTAGCTGACGAAGATCAATGATATTGTTGTCCACTTAAATTAAGCAACGAGATCTACAGACAACCTTTAGTTAATTCAATTTTAAGTGCACTGGAATGTGTTCCCCATTTCACGACATACCCTAGCAATCAAGGAATTCCAAAGAACTCTTTACTTTAGGTGAGTGCTCAATTATTTGAGTGAGAATATGGATATAGAGATGCATATGTTGTATCCCAGGTCAGATCTCTTCCAATCACGCAGAGGGACAACATATGGCTAACATAGATAGAGGGATAGAGAGATAGAAAGTTGCATATGCTGTGTCCCAGGCCGGATCTTCCGATCATGTAGAGGGGACAACATATGAATGGCATAGATGGATAGAAAGAAGCATAGATAGAGATGTATAGAAATAGAGGTGCATATGTTGCGTCCCAGGTCGGACCTTCCGATCACGCAAAGGGGGCAACATATGACTGACAGAGAGGATAAGAAAGAAAAACAATTTCACATATACCTACTTTATCAGAACCCCCAGTCACCTTATCCACACCAGAATTAAGGACACTAGACCATACATCAAAGAAGTGTTGAGCCACAGTTCTAGATGATAAGTAACTTTAATGCATCATGTAGGCTCCCTTGTTTATCTCACTGCTGAATCTATTCAAGCGTCGTATGGTCAGTCTAAATGAAACTACCTAAGTCCAGATAAGTTAACACTGTCAAGTCCTTTCATTGTCAATAGTGTCTAGTCCTTTCATTTGAAATCCTTCGTGCCTAACAACACATTGAACACAGAGTCTAAACAAAATTTAGCTTCTATGCATTACACGAATTTTAGATTGCCCTTTAACACTAAACTTCATAGCACTTCCCTAAAGTTCTTACGAAAGAAAACATGTCTTTGGGATTTTTCTAATTTTATGATGATTTTTTTGTTGACTTCTCCCCTTAAATTTGTACATGGGGAAGAAAGAAAATAAATCGCAAATTTAAACAAAAAAATAAAAATTTGTCTTTGAAACGAATCATTTTTAAGAAAAATTCAGGAGTATCGAAAGAATTCAAACCGTATTTCAGCAATTGAAGACACATTCATATGATTTGATAACAGCAAGTAGATGCAGCAACGAATTCAGCCTTAGTTGTGTTTCAATTCTAGAACGAAGTTAACAAACTAGAAATTCAACACGCCATTAAGTACGATCCGCATTTGTGATCCTTTTTTTCTTCTTTTCCCGCAAAGGACACGTGCCCTCACTTAAAGTTCTGAATGTTGTGCAGTTGAGAGATGTCTCCTATCATGTGCCTAGAACATCCACTATCAACCTACCGAAGTCTGATGATATTCCTCTATAGTTGCTCCGACACAGAGTGTAGGATTAGTTGGCTTTTGGAACCCAGTCCAGTTTGAACTTGGGTTGAGCTTTATAATCTACACAAGGTACTCTCTCCCATGACATATCTTGTTTATCAGACACAGAAGATGAAGAAATGTTAGAATCATTAGATTATTTCGGAGAATGAACCTTTGGTACCCATCTGTAGTCGGGTTTAACCCATTTCTTGTTTGATCGGATGGATGCCTTAGCACTTGCTTTAAAAACTTGAAACCGACCGCCGAGATGACTTCGACCTAAACGATCTTGATCTAACATAACCATCTCTTGAATTTGGCATCTTTTCAGACATTCCCTTCTTGTCTTTGGGAGTTTGAATCTTGGCCTTTTTCGCATTCCAGTCACCATTGCGTGAATGTGACCTCGAATGAATCTCCCTCTTGGAACGTTCTGCCAACCTAGTGCATAGTAAGGAACATATAAACGATGTGGGCAATTTCTGGAAATGTGACTGGGAGTCCCACAGTTGAAGCAAGTCTGTCTTTTCATATAAATGAGATTGTGACTTGGTCCTTGTCCAACAGAAGTTCGTTTCGAAGAACTTCCACAAGCACGAGCACAAGAACATTTGTTAGATGGCTTGACATATTTTTTTGGCTGGAATTTTTCAACAGTAGGGGTATCATCATTACAGGCTTTTGAAACCTTTTCAGCAGACCTAGAATTGATTTTGTTCTGCTCATACCCATCGTGCATTGCTACATTCTCTGCACATGAAGTAGAAGCATTAGAATCGCTCACCTCATCACGAGTTTTTGAATCATTATCTGCAGAACAAGAATTATTTGTGTTCGGCTCATGCTTGTGTTGCACTGTGACCTACTCTGCATTTGAGGTAGAAGTATCAGAATCATTCACCTCAACACTTCTAGTGGGGCCAGATTGTTCAGTCTTAACTGAATTTGTTACCGGGGGCTGGCCATATTATGCAGGTGTCTCTATCTCGTTGGTTTCAAGGGGCAGGGTATAGTTATCATTGAAGGGAGGTGGAACACTATGATTCCCTAGACCCTTATTTTGATTATCTTTAAATTTTAATTGTTTCCCAATCATAGTCTCATCTTTCTTACTTGACACATCAAACTTTTTAAAATTTAACTCTGCATTTTCAAACTTATTTTTCAATCTGTTAAGCTCAACAGTTAGAATGGAAAATTTTACTTGAGCATAATCATAATGTTGAAATTCATCGCTATATTCTGCTTGAAGTTCTCTAAAGTCCTTGGTTTTGGCCTCTAATTGATTTTTAAGGGTTTTTGGTCCTTTCTGATAGTATATCATTCATATTTAATGTCCTCAATATCCCTAATTAATAATTCATGTTGATCACGATAAATTTAATTTTAGCTTCACAAGACTGAGAGCATGAAGCTTCATTAACCTTGGTAATTGAAGAACTCATTATTCACCAAAAAGAATAATTTACCAAAAATAGAACTGATTGTTAAGCCAAGAAAAATGTCCTTTGACTTGAAACCTCGAAAGTCAAACTTGAAAGTCAAACTTGAAAAGTCAAACTTGAAAGTCAAACTGGAAAAGTCAAACTTGAAAGTCAAACTTAAAAGTCAAAGCTGAAAGTCAAACTTGAAAAGTCAAACTTGAAAGTCAAACTTAAAAGTCAAAGCTGAAAGTCTAAAGTCAAACTTGAAAGTCAAAGGTCAAATTTGAAAGTCAAAAGTCAAATTTGAAAGTCAAAAGTCAAATTTGAAAGTCAAAAGTCAAACTTGAAAGTCAAACTTTTTGTCCAAAAAAAAAACCTTGACAGAGAACAAAAGTTTCTAGACCGAAAACGAAGCTTCAAGACCAAGAACCGAGGGTATTTGACCGAATACGTGCCTTTTTGACCAAATATGAAGCCTTAGAACCGAAAACGAAGTTATTTGATTGAAAACGTGGCTTTTGGACTGAAAACAGGCCAAAATCTTGAAAATCTGAAATTATAGTCGAGGATGTGAGGGGCTAAATATCCGAATTGAGGACAGGACAAAATCTCAAACAGAAATCAATAGAAACCAAGAAGTGGAGCTGACAAGCAAATGCGAGACCGAAATCATGGAAGCGAACTGAAATCAGGCGCACCGAGAACTGCTTGACCGAGAACCTTCGCTGCTGACCGAGAACGTGCAAACCCGACCGAAATTGTTGTTGTGCCTCCGAGATCCTCTAGGGATTGATTGAGATCCGAAGCTATCGTCCAGATCTCGCAGATTTTGACCAAAAATCTCCCATAACTTACCAAAAACTCAAAATTTGCTAATTTTAAAACCAAACTGGATCAAAATCTTCAAAATGGTGAAGAATACGAAGAACAATGATAAAAACTTCAAAAAAAATAAATCAAAAACACCAAGAAACTCCAATAAAAACCGTTTGCAATGACCCGATTAATACCAAACTAGGCTCTAATACCACTTGTAAGTCCCAAAATCTCTACGCCTCAATCGAATTTCACTATGATGGTGTGAAATCCCAATCAAGTGAATTATGCAAGATATAATATGGAATAATAACACAAGATGAATCTTCAATACACACTATTATTGAATAGTCGGGTACATAAGATTCTTGATTACACTTCGTTCTCTCTTGTTTCTCTCCAAAACATGTTCTAAGCTTATGGCAGCCCCCAAAAACGTCCCCTTCCCTTTTCAAGGCTAAAATAACTTTATTTAAACCTAGACCTAATAACCAAAGCCCAGCCAAAAACCCAAACAAAACAACTTTAAGCCCAACCGAAATCACATGTGATTTCGGTCCAAATAATACCAAAACATGGTGTTTTCGGTCCTAGACCGAGTACTCTAATAGATTATGAAAAGCAAAGTATAAACCACAATTTATGACCTAACAAGGAGTCTCTAAGGCATACCCCTAGAATGAGATTGGAAGAGAAGTACGAATCATCATGGAATGAACCATGTTCAATAAGGTTCGATTACGCCTCTCAGCCACATTATTTAGTTGTGGTGTCCTAGGAGGAGTCAATTGTAAAATTATTCCACATTCCTTGAGGTAGTCGTGGAACTCGATACTCAGATACTTACCACCTCTATCGGATCTATGCATATTTATCTTCCTACCCAATTGATTCTCGACTTCTTGATTAAACTCTTTGAACTTTTCAAAGATTTCTGAGTTATGCTTGATTAAGTAGATATAGCCATATCTGCTATAATCATCAACAAAAGTCACATATAATCGATTTGCATCCCTTGTGGTGGATCTAAAAGGCCCACACACATCTGTGTGTATGAGATCCAATAGACCTTTACCTCTTTCACAACATCCAGTGAAAGGTGATTTTGTCATCTTACCCAATAGAAAAGATTCACATGTATCATCTGACCTCAACTCAAATGATTCCAACACTCTATCCTTTTGGAGTTGGGCGATACGTTTCTTATTAATGTGTCCAAGACGAAAATGCCACAAACATGTTTTGTCTAAACCATTTGACGAATCAATTTGAAAAAACTATTACCTAAATTGTCTAAAATCATTACAGTTTCATAGACACCATCACAAGGTAAAGCTTCAAAATAAAAAACACCATTTTTATAAGCAGAAATAGAACCATTCTAATAATTAAAAGAATATCTAAAACCTTGTTTAAACAATTCATGAAAGGAAATAATGTTCCGTGTCATTTCTGATGAGTAGCAACAATTTATTAAATCTAATGCTGACCCATTACTAAACACTAAGCCATAAACTCCAATCTTGGTGACAGGTGAAGATCGCCTATTCCCCATGATCATGTTCATCCTTCCATGCTCCACATCCTCACTTATTTTTAGCCGATGTAAAGCAGAACAAATGTGAAATTCACATCCTATATCAAGGACCCAAGAACGATAACATGATGAGTTATTAGATAAGATAGTGTATATATATGCCAAAGTTGGCTTCACCTTTCCATCTTTGATATCTTGCAAGTATTTTGGGCAGCTTTGTTTCCAATCCCCTTTGTCGTTGTAGTAGAAGCAAGTGGCCTCTTCAGGATCAGAAACAGGGGGAGCATCCTAACTGGATTTTCCTTTGAGTCCACTGCTTGATGACCCAACTTGAGATTTTCCTTTCTGGTTTTTATTAGGAGGACCTTTCCTCTTTTTCCCTTTCCATTGACCTATGGCCAGAACCAGAGTAGTAGCAGGAGTGGAGGCAACACTCTTTCTCTTCATTCCTCCTTCATCTGTTTGTAGGAGGTTCTATAGTTAAGACAAAGTTGTCTCATTATTGTTCAACCGATAGGTCAAAATGAATTAATCATAACAACTAGGTAAAGAGTGCAAGAATATATCAATAGCCAATTCCTCATCAAAGTTCACATTGAGCTTAATCAAGCGATCCATGTATCGTTTCATCCTCTACACGTGCCTGCTAACATATTCTCCATCTTTCATTTTTCTTGTTATGAAGGACTTTACCACCTCGTACTTTTCCTGACGATCTCGCTTATGGTACTTTTCAGTAAGTTCCTTGTTCATCTCCTACGACTGGTAATCCTCATAGTGTCTCTGCAATTCATGAGTCATTGTAGCCACCATGATGCAAGCAACTTTTGTTGCATCATTATGGCCAACATGATGCAAGCAACCATTTCTTGAGGAGTGGCCTTCTCTTCATCGATCTCATCCAATGGTCTGTCAAGGACATATTCCTTGTCCTTAAAACGAAGGGCCATCTTTATGTTGCGCATCTAGTCATTGTAGTCGGTGCCATCCAATTTCACCTTTGAGCAGATGTTCAACAACGAAAAAGTTGTTGTTGTTAGTGGAGGAGGAAGAACCAGAAGCATCAAATGGAGTAGACATCTATTAAAGAAAGATAGTTTTGGTTAGATAAGTATAATCTGAAATATAACACCCAAAATAAATATTAAGGCTATGATCCAACTAGATAATTCACAACTTAGAAAAGGGATGCCGTAATCTAATTGTAAAATATATAAAGGTAGATAAATGACGATTTACCAAATTCACCACAAGAAACGAAATTTGAACGAATTAGGTTTTAATGAAATTCCTATATCTTTTGAGATTCATTGAAACTCTTCAATGGCATGTTTAATATCAATTATGCTCTTCCATTTATGATTGGGATACCGAGGATCACAAACAAGATGTGAATAACTATGCAAATTAGCTTGGTACTCTCGATGTCATTTATCATCTCATTTTAATGTGTCGGTTAACCACACACGCTCTATTAATCAATGATAGTTTTCGAGACACCCATTGCCACTCTTTATTAGTCCCTATTAGTGTGTCGGTTAACCACACACGCTCCACTAACGACTTATAAAGTGCAATGTGCAATTTAATGGGTTAGCACACAAATTTACATTTTCCCTAAAGTAACTAAGATTGGGAATTTTAATAAAAGGTTTAGTTTCTTTTTAATTCATTATACTCATTAATCAGAATTAATTTGTCATATCAAACTCGTTTGGCTAATGACCCTCCACTAATCATGGAAGCGATGGGTGAGAGTGGACACTCATTAAACTACCATTTTATATGCAGTTTCCTTATACCCCCTATAGACTAGTTTCGTGAATGAGACGCACTAGCGGTTCGACTGACTTAAACTTATACATATAGTAATTATTAAACTTTTAATTTTACATATAGTATAAGGTGTATTTTAAAACCTTTCAAAATACTAGGTTTAAATATTAAATTTCGAAAATTAAAAAGATATTAAAATTAAATTTAAAATTAAACCAAATGATTAATAATTGTCTATTAATTAATTAAATCATATAAGGATTATCCAATTAAATTAAACAATTACTTTAACCATAATCCTTACCCCTAATTATCGAAAATATGGGTAGGGATTATCTAATTTTATAATTAACCTATTTAATCTGATAAACTAGTAATTACCAAAAATAAGAAAACCCTACCAATACTTACCAGTTTTCGAAAATTGCTTGCTTGGGGAGGAAGGTAATGATTTCAATCCTTACATTATTTTTGAAATCTTGAGGGGCAAGGAACCCCTCTCTAAATCGAAAACTTGGAGGGCAAAGTAAGGGATTCATCCCTTACCAAAATTTTGAAACTTAGGGCCTAAGAAACCCTAATTTCGTAACCCTTGACCAAGAGGGTTTAATTGCCATAAACCCTAATTTGATCAATTCATCTATTATAACAATTTAATAGAAAACAAGCCAAGGCTTTGATACCAGTGATGGGAACAAACTCTTAAGTGTGCATGCAAACCTAATAAAGATCTATGTTTTCTCTAATTTAATCTATAACTATGAACATCAAATAAGAACCCTAAGGATACCTAGGTATTTTCGAAATTTAGAAATAAAGAAAGAAAACATATCGTTTTATCTTTTGGAAGCAAGCACCATAAATATCGTGCCTCTAGTGGTTCACACCCAAGCTAGAAAGAAGGATCTTGAGGAGAGAGGAGGGAGGAGGGAATTTTTGGCCTATGCTCTTTAAGGGTTTAGTGCCGAAAATATGAAGGCCTAAGGGTCTTCATATAGTGCAACAAGGAAATCTTGGATAACCCTAAACCAATAAAACAACATTATCTTATTTTTGGTATGTATCCAACTTCCTAGTTATCCTCTAAGGATAATTCTAGAGCTGCAAAAGGACCTTTAAAATCGTCCATCCCTTGATTGAAGGTTCTTGAGCCTTTTGCTCACCTATTTAATACTATTAATCCCAAAATTAATTCCAGTTAATTTCTGATTAATTATTAATTAAATATTACTATTTTAATTAATATATTATTCACATAATATATTATTAAATTATTTATTTCAATTTATTAGTCAAATAATAAATCAACCTGTCTCTCCAAAAAAACATCATGTCCAATTGCTAGGTTTGAGGGCAACCAAAAAGGACTGTGCTGCTATCAATTCAAGTTTATACCAATTATATTTATGGGCTTAGACACCTAATCCAATAGTTTATGAAACAACAAAGAAGGTAATTATTCCAAAACTTTGAGCAGTTCATGGACTTGATAAGTAACACTTTTTGTAACGTCCTAAAAACAATAGTAAAATTTTTCTTTTTAAAACTTATCAAGTCATTCATTAAATCGTTCAAAATCAACATCAAGTCATAATATCCAAAATATCAGAGTACAAATATATCAAATGCAGAAATCGTGAGGGGAGGATATTGTGCCATCACGTCGGGCCCTTCCCTTTGGAACTACTAGATGTACCTGAAACCATAAACATAAAATGTAAGCATAAAGCTTAGTGAGTTCCCCCAGGTACCACATACCACACATGAAAGAAGATAAATGTTGTGGGCCAAATCATAGACATATAATCATTTCCTTCCATGGTCTTTCCATTCAGTGCCGGGGGCTAAATCCTGGTCTTACATACAAATGCCAGGGGCCAGATCCTGGTCTTTCATATAACTGCCAGGGGCCAGACACTGGTCTTTCATGCAAATGCCAGGGGCCAAATCATGGTGTTCGATATAATTATCACAAGGCATATAACATTCTACACAACAAGCAATGGGTCGACATTGGTACCTTCGACCCATGGATCTAGTGAGGAAACTCACCTCTACTACTGAAAAACCAAATAAATGCTCGGGCTGCTGGACTGGAAAAATCCACGTGCTAACTAAACAAACAAAGCCCCAATTAATAATTGGGACATAACCTATAGCTGAAAACCTACATTACTTGCCTAATGTCCAAAGTAAAAGGGCCAATTTATCCTTTCTTTTAAGCTCAATAAAATCCTAGGCCCAACCCTAAAGATCATCCAAAGTACAAAATGGGCCCAAACTCATAAGTGACCAATTACCATGAAAATCTATGGTCTAAGCCCCACAAGCAAAGCCCAACAATTTAGGGCCCAAAATCACCAAGGCCGGATTGGGCCGTAGACCCAGCGTACTCGACCGATGCGGGAATGGATTACGAATGAGGTGTAGTATGCACGACTTACTAGTTTTACGCCCAACGTACGCACCCCTAAGGCAAAACCCATAATAAGGTCTTAATGCCTTAAGACCCTACGACCAAGTTTCAGATTTGAGCTTAACAAGAACCATAACGCCATAAAGTTGCAAACTTTATGCCTTTGCATGGCTAGAAGAAGCCCAACACTGAAAACCTAGCTTACTCAAACCTTTTCTACACCATAACTCTTGCATGGGGATAAATCAAGATCTATGCTTGCATTTTTATGACTTAGAATGCATTAAAACGTCTGAAACGACACCGTAAAGGCTTTGGAGTACCTCCTACTCACCAAGATCTTGTTTTTGGGACAAAAAGTATGAAAATCAAGGCCCAACTAAGATCTAAAGAAACATAAGCCAAGTTTGGAGCTTTATACCTGCAAATGGTGCGCAATGAAGAGAAGATGTTGGATCCCAAGTCTTGACAGCAAAGCCTACTCCTTGAAGGTCCTTCTTCACAAACAAGGAAGCACATAACTCACTCCAAAAGCTCAAAATTCTCAAAATAGACTAGAGTTTACAAGGAGGGTCGATCTTGGGATGGAGGCTGATAAAGGGAATGGTCTTGGGGCTATAATGGTGCTTAAATAGTGCGGAAACCCTAAATATCAGGGTTTTGGTCTGAACCACGTACACCCAGCATACCGGAGTACACACAACGTACTGGCGCGGGTGTCAGTACGCCCAGCGTACCAACATGTATGCACAGTGTACTCAAGCAGCACCCAAAAGTCATGGAATTTCCATTGGGGACCTTCTTGCAAACATTTCATAACTCAAGGGTCCAAAAGCAAATACCTTGAAAAATAGGCGTTAAAACTTTTGAGAGTGTTCATGATAATATTTTGGCAGCGACTAAACAACCAAAACACACTCAATATGGCTGAAAAAGTGACCACACATAGAAACAAGTAACCGAAATAGAAAACAAAGTCTATGTTTCATATTTTGAAGCTTCACAGCCCGACCTCTGGTCAGTATTTTGAGCGTAAAACAAAATATGTAACTCCAAAAAGGGTGTTATCGGACTTTCTTGAAAGTACACTCGATTTAATACAATTTAATATATCTGGAGAATCATCTAATTCGGATAATATCGAGCTATACATCCTTCACAAAACAGATCAAGAATTTTTTCCATATTTGTAACTTTGACAAACATCAGCAAATACTTCAAGGATTTAGAAAAGGACTCGAAAAATAGAGATGGATGGTAAGAAATTAATTTATACCTCTGGAAATGTGATGAATTTACAAGAGAAGAAGTAAGGAAAAAGTCTTGATCTCTACAAGGAATTATCTCCCTTCAAAAGCACCAAAATCACCACTCCAACTTCTTGGATCTTCACCAAATCTTCAAGTATGGAAACCACACTTAATGATTCACTTCAAAGACAGTTGGAGGCTGATACTTAGGGTTTGGTGGCTGAAAAATGATTTGATTCTCGTATTTTAGGGTTTAGCGTCCTTAAATACTTGATAACTTTCATTCTAGGCCCCTAAAATGTGAGAAAATGACTCCATGATCCATATATATTATCAAGTACCATTTTCTTACACTTTGACCGCCATAACTTAACGTTAAACAAAGGAAATGGTTTGTTTAATAAATAAACTTTAAAGAATACTATTCTCATTAATAGTATATCAATTTGGGTCGTTACCCATATCTTGATCATCGTCTAAAAATTACCGTTGAGATCAGAGAATTATGTATCAGTGATACATAACATCAGTGACATGAATCATCAGTGGAAGCGTTCAGATTATTAGATTTACATTATCAGTGGATCAAGTTTGTAGCTGTCAAACAAATGAGATTGTGATGTCTCCTGATATCATGTGCTTGTACCATTCACTGACATAGTATTGCGAAGTCTCATCAGCATATGGTTTGATATGTTGGATCATGAACTTCTTTTATTAGAAGAAAATGAATAAGAATGGTATGATGCGTGTAATACATTTTGGTGTTTAAATATACCCATCAGACTACAATATCAAAGTTTTATCAGTGTACAGTACATACAGTGAATCATCAACTTCTTTAATAGAAGATTTATTGGGAGAGAATAGGTAGGTGCATGTAATATATCACAGTACATGATACCCATTGCCACAGAGTTATCGAATTCTCATCAGTGTCTGGTTTCATACGCTGAATCATAAAGTTCTAAACAAGACTGTACAGCGAGAATAAAGTGGTGTGTGTGTGATAAACTATGGTACATAGCCTAACCATCGACACAAAATTTTCAAGTTCTCATCATCTTATCGTATGTTATGCTGAATCATAAGGCTTTTAAGAAGAGTTCAAGGGCATGAATGGATTGGTGTGTGTGATAGCCTATGGTACATAGACTAACCATCAGCATACAGTTTTAACATTCATCAGTGTGTGGTATATCATAGTGAATCGTTAAGTTCTTAAAAGAAGAAGTTAAAGGAGAGAATAGGATGTTTCAATCACACTAAGGTGAAATGAGCATGAATCATAAACAATGTAAACTTATCAATGAGAAGTGGTTTATCTTCTTTGCAATCTAGAATTTAAAATTCACAATCAATTCATTTAATATGGTACTATATAATAAAATAGTAAAGAATAAAATGAATAAAGCAATAAGGGAATAAAATAAAAGAGTTAGTTAAACAAGGAAGTTTTCTAAACACGAAATTTGTGCAACTTTTTCATAAAAGAGATAAAGACCCAATCTAGCAAATTTGTTGAGTTGAAAGGCCAGAAATGAGTTTCCTTTCTCTGAGATATCTGCCCCTCAACACTGTTTATAAAATAATATACAAACATAATCAAATGCATTACACAAAACACAATTATCATCATACATAAAGAAGATGCCCTTAATCAGGAATTTCGTCATTATTTGTTTCACCCTGATCAGAATCATCAGAGTCGCTGATAGGACTGGCTACTTCCTTACTAGAGACCACGGCTACATATTTTTTTTATTGGAGTCCAACATGATGTGTTTATGAAGAGCTTTAGTTTCTTCATAATTTTGTAGATTTCCAAATAAGGAGTTAAGATCCATGAGGTTTATTTTCTCATTGTTCTTAAGAAAATCAGCATGATGTTCACATCATTTCCCAAGAGAATCCAAGAACATCAAGACCAACTGAGAGGAATGCTTGACAATCCCCAACTTGCCGATATCATTCAGAAAACAGTTAACCTTGTTAAAATTTTGAGTTAGAGACCCAACTTGCTGATCAAAGAAATGCTCGTATCTCCGGTTGAGATTGTTGATGGTTGTTCCTTGAACTTCCACAGTGCATTGACAAGCCACAATCCGTGTTTCCATCATATTTTGAGTAGATGCACAGTTCTCAACAAGATGATACACATGATAAGGAAGAGAGTTTCCTATTGCTACCCTTCCTTTAACATCAATACTGATAAGTCATTTGACATCATCCTCATATCTAGACATTGGCTTTTATTTCATGGGACCAAAAGGAGCGTTGTTAACCATAGGTTGATTCATGGGAATGTGTGGACCATTATCGACGATATTGAGCATGTCAAAGTGCATGGTTTCATAACAACCATAACATTTGATTTCCAAATTGTAATGTTGTGTTCATCGAAAGGATGGATCTTGTTAACAATAGTGGACTTTTGATTATAGGAGGAAGAAATGATAACTTGAATGTATCGTAAACCCGCTCTGATACGAACTAAAGGTTTGTATCGATCGGATACACTCAAATATGAATAACAAAGAACAAACAAACAGAATAAGAGTAAAAATAAATAGAAGAACATGGATAATCACAAAGATACTTTGACCAAGAAAAGGTTCTCACAAAGAGAACAGTCGCACAAAGCGAGGCATAAAACTCTATTAGGGTTTAACCCTAATAGTATAATATATACGATTATAGTAATGAAGATCCCATTATTTTGGGGATATGTTATAATCTATGTAAAGGTCTGATCCTAATCACTAAGATTACGGATCAGATATCTATGCTATATTTACAGAGATATCTACCTAATATACAAACGATCACTAAGACCGTTAGGATCACGCTGTCGCTGATCACGTTGTCGTTGATCAAGCTGATGTTGGCATTGGCGCTGGTGGACAACATGTTATGTGTTTGACTCATCAAATCATAAGGTGTGACCTTACAAACACTAAAAATTATATTAATAAATTAGTTCTCATTTTTTTAATTTTAAATGGAATATAAAGTAATTATAAGAAAATTAAGATAATAAATGAAAACACAATATCATTAAATCCTTCATACTTGTCTAAAAACTATATTCTTAATATATTTAAAACACAATACTATTGAACTAAATACTTATTGGGGAAGAATTACGAAACTTGATTGACCTCGAACTTTGTATAATTGCTCATCTTGGTTATGCAACTTACGAATAATTGACTATCATACATAATACATCATATAAAAACATATAGAAATATCACCAATAAAAATGACATATAAGAAGAACATATCACTTATTTATCCGAGTTAAAAGTAATTACCATTATCATGATGTCGTTCAGATGAGGATCTTCAGTTTCCTAAAGGAGAATTATTAGAAAAATTATCAGGTTCCTCAAACAAATGCAGAGTAATATTGTCAATATTATATAGTGTAATACTAAACAAGTCATTAACTTATATTTAATTACCTCTAAGTGAAAATTGTTATTGCTACCTTACATAGTATAACAATTATAAATTTATATTCTAAAATTAATTTATAGCCATTATAATCTAAAATTAGTAAATTGTAGTTCTTTTAATCAGAAAATAAGGAAATTACACATGATTATAATCAGAACATTACTTACACATACAAAATCACAAGTCAGTGAAGTCACAATGCACAACTTATCCAAAAAAAGTCACAACTCTTGCATATTTGTATAAGAGTGTTTCCATTTTTCCATTGATAGCCATCATATTATAGAAGGTCTTCTAATTATATTACAATGAAAATCAAGTTATAAATGTGTTAGCTCCTTAGGCATCAGGTTGCGTTGTATGTTTTCTTTTAATAGAAAATGCATTACAAAATTCTATAAAAACAATAGTCACTAGAAAACTACAACTTACTTCCTCTCATGATGAATTTCATCACATGATAAAATTTCTTGGTGGTGCACTTCACTACATTAAAACTTACTTCCTAAATTGGGATTTTGTGATACAAATTTTCATTTTTCCTGCTAAGAAAGATGAGACGGTAATGAAAGTTTTACATTTTAGGGTTTTTTAATATTTATTTGATGAACTGTTTTATTTTTCCAATATAAAATATAAGGTTTTAGTGGCATTTCAATTTATTATATAACTAATAGAGTATGGTAATTAGTATCATACAATATAAGGTGTCATTATATCTATTAAAAACTTATTATGAAATAAACAAAAGTGCCACTAAAAGTAAGTTATTAGTGTCATGAGATACAAAGTACCACTATATCTATAAAAACTTATAATGGTACAAACAAAAGTGCCACCAAAAGTAGGCTATAGTGGCACAAAAGAAAAATGACACTAAAATATTATGCCACTAAATGTAATTTTATTTTTAGTGGTACTTGTAATCTTTTTTTGAGAAGTGTGAATAAAGAATACTCCTTCTTCCCAGTAGACGTAGGTCACCTTGATCGAACCACATAAATACTATGTCTTTGTGTGTGTATGGTGTGTGTAGTTTTGTGCTTTATCCGTTTTACATGATAACTGTGAGAACAAGATGATCTGATGCGCAGGGAAAAGGTTTGAAAACTCAAACCTTGAGTAAATGCTTAAGATCAATGCATGCTTGCTAATAAATGTTCTAGTCAAGCCTGGATAGACCAGTCAAGTCGGAGTTAACGCATTCAACTTTGCATTCAACGCTCCTATAAATAGGAGTGAATGAAACATGGTACAGACTAGTAAACATACATAGGACCGGATAAAAGGAATGATTCTTACATTCTGATTGTCCAAGTTGACAAACAGTCTAAGTCCTATGTAATGTCTAATCATGCAAAGTGACAAAAGTAGTTAATACACAAAGAGACAAAAACAGTGACTCCAGATCAGTACACATTCCGGACATAATGTTCATTCCAGAATGTCGTCACTTCTGAACTTCTTATCTTCTTCTCTCCAAGTCCAGACAGATTCCAGACTACTCTTCACTTCGGAACATAGGCTGACTTCAGAATTGGTGATAGGACTTATGATTGCTAGAGGTTCACTTTCAGGTTCCAACAATCTCCCCCTAAGTGAACTTAGCAATCCAGTCAGCTTAGGTAGCTTCTTCCTTGATGAAGGTGAAGGATCTGAACAACCATTCTATGACTTTAATGTACCAGGTCAGTTGACTCACAAACTTTGCTTTGATCACTTCCGGAGCTTCAGAATTGGATGCACGGGAAATGAACTTCTAAAGGTCTTTGGTAGGAACTAGGTGTTTATCAAGGACTCAGAAATTGTCTTTCTTGTTTGTCTTCCTGGTTGTGTAGACAAGCGCTAGAACCAGGTCATCAATTGGGCCATCTGCAAGCAATTCAGCTTCCGGAAGAACAAAGTCGATTTTCGCAGCAAAGTTTTCAGTTCCGTATAAGTGGGCCAGCTCATAGTCGCATCTGCAAAACTCCGCGACGTAGTCCTTGAAAAAACTCAGAGCAGCATGGTAAGCACCCATGCTGATGTCACCGTTTTGAATTCCTCGTAAGTGAGCAGCCAATGTAAGAATGTCATTCAGATTCATCGAAGGGAAATCAACGTTAGTGATGGTCCATTGAGTTGGTTTGTTTCGGAGGATGTAAAATCGAAATAATGGGTAGTTGAGTTCGAATTTCACCAAGATTTTTCTTCCAAAACCATGGACTTTGGTAATTCTTTTCATTGTCCACACTTCCTTAAGAGGTTGTGCATTCTTGGGGTAGAATGTTTCAAGCCTTTCATGCTCAGTCCGGAGGATCACTTCTGGACCGTGATTGGGGTGAAGAGGAGCGAATTTGATGTACTATTTGCTGTATAGAGAGAGAGGAAGATCGAGCTGTTCGGAATCATTTGCTGGAACATCGTAATACATGAAAGGAATGATTTCATGATCACGGAGAATGGCTTCACGGCATAGAGGATATATTCCACGCATCGGATTAGCATTATCCTTGAGATCTTGGATGCGGATGCTGTCCTCTAATGCCTTGTTAATTTCCTCCTGAGACCATCCATGTTTTTTCTTTAGGGGATGTCCGGAGAGGAAGGCTTGTTGTTCGGCTGTCATAGGCTTTTTGCCTTTTTCTTTCTTTAATACAGACATGATGAACTGCATGTTCTTATCTACAACGAATTCCATAGTAGGGTTCGGAAGAGGTTTTTCCGGAATATTATCAGGGATCCGGAGTGTAGAACCCTGGTCTAAAGGAGCGATCTTTGGAGCCGGAATAGGAGGAAGCATTGAAGGAGTGGCTCGGAAGGCTTGAACTATGAGGAGTGATTTTTCTTTGGCCATTTGTATAGCCCTTTGGAGAACGTCAGGCAAAGAGGATGGCCAAGAGACTGCAGACCATATTCTCTTTTCTTCCTCTGTCATCAACTTTGGAAAGAGCTTGGTTGGAGCTTCGAGACCAAGAAATCCATTCATAACATACTTCTCTTCATCACTGTCTTCATCATCATCAGAGTTGTTTCCTAGAAGTCCGGAAACAACATGGACTTCATCATCGGAATTAAGATCTTCATCTCGGAGTTGAAAAACCTAGGCAGGCTTCCATGGTTGACTGGGTTGACTGGGACCTTCTCCCCCTCTTGCGTCGGTGGCTTTCGGAACCGGTGCAAGCAGTAAGGAGTCCTTCATATCATCAAACTTGGTGAACACTTTTTGAAGGCCCGTTTTGAGTTGACGAGTAAGCGTATCATATGCTTCGGAAGTAGGTGCTTGAGCAGCGAGATGATTGAACATATGTCCAAGAATGTCTAACATCTCATCAAACTTTCGATTCGAAACGTCAACAATGTTCCAAGTTGATCGAAGGAGTTTGATGAGGACTTGTTTAATTATGAGATTCATCTCATCCTTCTTCTTGATTTACTTCTCCAGCCTTTGATCTTGCTTCTCATGACGAGCATGGGTCTGCTTGATAAGATCATTGATAGCAGAAACAAAGTCATCATGGACCTTGAGCATTGTTGTGATCCTATCAAGGTAGTGATCAACCGAGGCATCATATTTAGCTTCAACTTTTTCTATGGAGTGCTTGAGCAGGAGTGAGATTAGTTGATCTAACTGAGCTTCTCTTTCAGCAACGGAAGGTCCGAACTGAGTAGATAGGGACTGGAGAATGACATCTAACTTGGAGTCCAGTCCAGACACCTTGTGTCAATTTTGGTGTTGACCTCAGATACATAAGTTTCAATAATGGTAACCTTCTTCATAGTGTCTGAAACATTGGATTGGATATCCAACAGAGCAAACGGATCAATATGATTTCCGACTGAGGATCTGTTGTCGGAGCTGGAAGGTTGAGGAGTGTGTTTTGGAGATTCCGGAGTGATTGGAGTGACAGAAGGCCCGGGTTTGTTGGTGACATCATCATGAAGCTTTTGTGTTGATTCGTATTCGTGCGGAGTACAGGATTAGGATCTGAAATCAAATGCTGGCTTGGACGAGGATGGCTTAAGATAAATTTGAGCTGAGGAAAACACGTTAGTGTCAGCAACGTGTGCAACATCTGTTGTTAGAATCACTTCTTCGGAAATTTCATCATCCGAAGCTTGAGGATTGGAAGAAGGAGTAGTAGGTCGTGGAGTTCCTACGGATGTGAATTCAAGATCAGCAAGCTCATCAGTAGGAGCAGTATAGGGAAGGTTGCTATGAATGGCTCGGTTCCGCATGGAAATGAGAGTGGCTTCTACTTGGGCTCTTGTAAGTTCCGGATGCCTTGATTGTGCCATGTTTACAAAATCTTCCCACAAAGGATCGTTAACTCCTGGTCGTCCTGTACCCTTTCCAGGTATCAGACTACTTGTGGCACTGGAGGTTGGAGGGACAACTCCAGCCTCGGAGTGCTTAGGGTCCGGAAAATGGGTTCCGGAGTGTGTGCGTGATGAAAAAATTGGGATATCAAATTTGACACGTGGGTTTGTTCCAGGGGCAAGGAACTTTGTTCAACACCAGCATCACCTTTTTGAGAAGGTGAGGGTGGATAATGTGCAGACTCCCCGTGAGTGTTTGTTTGTGATTTTGAAACACCGAGGGGTACCTCGGATGAGTGGATGGGAGGGGTGTTCTGACGGCCAGAGTCAGCCGGAATGTCATGAGCATCTTCCTGTGGAGAGGAAAAGATGACTTTGGTTCTCTTTTGAGGCTTTGACTTAGTAGGAGAAGTTTTCCGCTTGGCGGACTTCTTGGTCTTCTTTGGTTTGGAGGATGTTGGCTTGGCCACTTCCGGAATGGGCTCAACGGGGACTTGGGTAGGCTGTGTTCGGTCGAACAGAGTCGAAGTCTCCAAATGTCTTTGTAAATGAACAGATTCGGAAGGGATGAGGTCCAGCATATGTTGAGGTAACCTCCGAACAGGACCAAAGGAAGATTAGTCCGGAATTCTATATGATTCAACAGTCTTGAAAGAGACGCATACCTCCGGAAGAATTGTAGCAATAGGAAGAGGTTCTGAAAGTTCCTTAAAGAGTTCCTGAATCCTCAGAGCCCAGAACCTAGGGCTTGAAATCTCATTCTCCTTCCTCTTGATGGCAAACTTGCAGAAGTCTTGCCATAGCACTTCCGGAAGGTCAACCGCATTGTCGCGCCCGGAATAGATGTTGTAGACCTCATACAGTCAGTCTGTAACAACGTAAATTATCAAAACAATTTTTCATTTTTAAATCATACTTTCAATCACAAAACATAATGTATCCACTGTGTCATAACAAAACATGTCCCAGAATCTCAATAACATAAACTCCATAAGTGTGTACGGATCATGCCGGCGCCTTCCCGCAATCCTCGCTAGTACCTGAAACACATATCATAACAACTGTAAGCATAAATTCTTAGTGAGTTCCCCAAAATACCACATACCACACATACGCCTTTCCAGGCCATAACTCTGTAGGATCTTCCGATCCATGTGTCTCAGGGACTTCCGTCCCAAATCCCGGTAGACCTTCCGGTCCTACCCGTATCGACCTTCCGGTCCGTAACCTCTTGACCTTCCGGTCCATATCATCTTGACCTTCCGGTCCATATTATCTTGACCTTCCAGTCCATGTCATCTTAACCTTCCTGTCCATACCATACATAACATATATAGGACATACATATCACATAACCGCATATAGCACATACATCTCATAGCATACAAGACCTTCCGGTCACCCATATCACATAACCGCATATAGCACATACATCATAGCATACAAGACCTTCCGGTCACCCATATCACATAATCGCGTATAGCACATACATCATAGCATACAAGACCTTCCGGTCACACATAGGTACCCTTCCAGGTACTGTATAATGAGAAGACTCACCTCGGGTAACTCGGTAATCTCGAACTCGGTAAAATCAGCTCTAGCCTCCGCCTAATCACATGCAATAAGCACTCTAATCAATACAACTCTCAAGGCTAGATTGTTCCCTATCTTAGCACTCTCAGAAGGCTAAAAGACCATTTTACCCCTCAAGGGTCCCAAAAGTCCAATTGTTTGACCAAACCCTAAAAGTCAACAAAAGTCAACTCTCCGGGTTACGCTGCGCGTACCGAACCTGTACGCTGGGCGTACCCGGCGACCTCACAGAAACGGGGAACGCGACCCCCTACGCCGCGCGTACTGGGATTACGCACAGCGTAACTCCCAGTTTCAGTCTCCTTAGCTTTTGGGGTCTTAAACAGTTAAGACACACGTCCAACTTTCAGATCTGACTACCCGTTAGCCTCTTAATCCATAAAGTTGGTGACTTTAAGCCTTTGCATGGCTGTAAGAGTCACCAACACCCAAATCATTCCACTTCCAACACTTTAAAGCCCATAACTCAAACATGACTCCCTAATGACGACCAAGTTGGGATTTTTATGGATCTACAACACATATATCACTGAAATGGGACAGATCTAGGTCCATGGAGTCCCTTGTGCTCATAAAGTCTCCACCTTTTGGACTTTATCCCTAGAAATGGACCATGAAACACCAAATCAAAATAAAGAGGAAAGTTATAAGCTTTTTACCTCTAAGTGAAGCTCCTTCCTCTGAACAACTCAGATCCAAGCTTGTACCCCAACTTCTAGCCTTCACAAGAACCTCCTCTTCTTCTTCACTAACACATAAAGGCACTTTTAGCTCAAAACACTCACACACAAGCTTTAGGACGAAGGAAATGCTCTCTTAGGGTTTCTCTCTTCGAAATGGTGGCTGAGGATAAGGCCATATCATTCCTTATATAGTGCACAAGTCTCATTTAGGGTTTGCATCTGGACCAGTTACGCCCAGCGTACCTTAAAGGGTCCGCGTCCATTTCAAGCGCATGAGTACGCGCAACGTACTCTCTAGTACGCCCTGCGTACTCATTTGCAACTTTTCCCACTCAGGGACTAATCTTGACAATCTTGACAAAAGAGAGGGGTTAAATAGTTGTATCTGAATTTCGGGATGTTACAATTCTCCCCCACTAGAACCAGACTTCGCCCTCGAAGTCTCATGCTGTAAACAACTCCGGATGCTGCTCCCGTATCTCTAACTCCGTCTCCCAAGTCAGATCAGACGCCCTCTGAAGTTGCCACTGAACCTGAACCAGGGGCACCTCCTTGTTCCTCAGAACCTTGATCTTCCGATCCCGGATCGCGATTGGTCTCTCAGCATAATTCAGGCTCGCATCCACCTGAATATCCTCCAGCAGTACCACCACCGACTCGTCGGCTATACACTTCCTCAACTGATACACGTGGAAGGTATCATGAATATGGCTCAACTCCGCAGGTAACTCCAACCGATATTCTATCTTGCACACCCTCGCGGTCACCCTGAACGGACCGATGTACCGGGGCCCCAGCTTGCCCCTCTTCCTGAATCGGATCACTCCTTTCCAAGGGGACACTTTCAGGAGTACGAAGTCCCCCACCTGGAACTTCAGCTTGGATCGTCGCCGATCCGCATAACTCTTTTGACGACTCTGAGCCGTCAGTAACCTCTGTCTAACATGTTGTATCTGCTATGTCGACTGAAGCACTATCTCAGTGCTACCCGTCACGCGCTGCCCTACCTCTCCCCAACAAACGGGAGTCCGACACCTCCTCCCATACAACAACTACCTCGGCCCAGTGACACTCAAGTCACGAAGTTCGCTTAACCCTAAGCGAATGCTACCTTCCCAACTGGAGATCGACTCAACCCCGACCTCTATCATATGATACCCATCGTTCCATGCAACTTGCGGTACCACCCGTACCTGAGTACTGACCGATATAGGTCTAAGACATCATATGACAACAATATTCCTCAACATGGAACCCACCTCAGAATCCAGAATCTCATCTCGCCTATCCAACGCACCACCAGAGCCAAACTCAACTCAAGATTTTGGTCCGTCCAAGAGTTGCAACCACTCGTCCCAACGAAGCACTCAACTCAGAACTCATTTCTCGTAACCCATGCGTACCTCACTTATCCCATTCTTTCGGATTGTGATGACCACACCTTACTCCTGACCATAATGACTCCCTATCATTGAGGAGACCCCGGTCTCGCCCCTGGTCCAACCACCAGGCGCCCAAAAACTCATAAATTAGGGCCATCCCATGCCTAAAACTCTTCTGCACCATGCTCTGATCAAAGAGTACTTTATAATGACAACTTCTCGCTGACTAGCATGAACTACGTTTTCCCCGTAGCATCACATCAACTTCTCATTGACCGGTGAGTACTACGGCTTCCTGCGGTATCACCACAACCTCTGACTAGCTAGTACTACGGCTTCCCATAGCATCATAACAAACTCTGACTAGTGGGTACTACGGCTTCCCGTAGCATCATAACAACCTCTAGCATAACAACAACCTCTGACCAGTGAGTACTACGGCTTTCCGTAGCATCACAACAACCTCTGACTAGTGAGTACTACGGCTTTCCGTAGCATCACAACAACCCCTGACTAGTGAGTACTACGGCTTCCCGTAGCATCACAACAACCTCTGACTAGTGAGTACTACGGCTTCCCGTAGCATCACAACAACCTCTGACTAGTGAGTACTACGGCTTTCCGTAGCATCACAACAACCTCTGACTAGTGAGTACTACGGCTCCCCGTAGCATCACAACAACCTCTGACTAGTGAGTACTACGGCTTCCCGTAGCATCACAACAACCTCTGACTAGTGAGTACTACGGCTTCCCGTAGCATCTCAACAACCTCTGACTATTGAGTACTACGGCTGCCCGTAGCATCACAACAACCTCTAACTAGTGAGTACTACGGCTTCCCGTAGCATCACAACAACCTCTGACTAGTGACTACTACGGCTTCGTGTAGCATCACAACAACCTCTGACTAGTGAGTACTATGGCTTCCCGTAGCATCACAACAACCTCTGACTAGTGAGTACTACGGCTTCTCGTAGCATCACAACAACCTCTGACTGCAATCGTCATTACAAAACACCCTTCCCCAGCAGCTCCTGGAGCTGCGAGGATAACTCATGCGTCTTTGGCGGCGCAAGGCGATAAGGCGCCTTGGTGATAGGCGCTGCCCCCGGAACCAAATCAATGCGGAACTCTACCTGCCTCTCGGGAGGCACACCCGACAACTCCTCGGGAAAAACATCCGGGAACTCACGCACTATCGGAACGTCATCCATCGAAGTTGGCCTCCCAGCGGCCTCTCGTGTGTCCATCACATAGGCTACAAACCCGCTGCAGCCCTGCTGCAAACTCTGTCTCGCTCTGGCGGAAAAACAAAACGCCGACCCACATCGGGTACCCTTGCCGTGCACCGTAAGTACTCCCTGACTAGGGTCTTTTATCGTCACCAACTGTCGCTCGCAGTCTATGACAGCCCCAAATCGGCTCAACCAATCCATGCCCACTATGACACATACGTCCCCCAACGCTATCGGGACCAGATCTATCGAGAACTCAACGCCGAAGATTTCGAGTATACATCCTCGAATCACATCCGTAGCAAACGCTGCTCGCTCGTCAGCTATGGAAACTCGTAAAGGTTGTCTCAACGCCTCTCGTCGGCTACTGATGTGTCGACTAAACGCTATCGACACAAATGATTGACTCGCACCCGAGTTAAATAACACTAAGGCAGGTACATAACTCACAAGAAAAGTACCTATGCATAGCACAATATCTCATCCCATCATAAATCAATAAAGAATACATACCAACCACAACATCGGGTGCTGCGCGGACCTCCTCCGCTGTTAACTGGAAAGCTCTCCCACGAGCCTTCGGTGCCTCGGCCTTCGCTGGCCGAACCTCGGTAACCCTAGCAGTAGGTGCAGATCCCTGTGCTGATCCCTGATGTAGCTGCGGGCACTCGGCCTTTCGATGGCCAGTCTGGTTGCAATGAAAGCAAATCATAAATCCCTTGGGGCAATCCTTGGCGATATGCCTTTCCTTGCCACACTTGTAGCAAGCACCCGATCGACAGACCCCATCATGTCCCTTGCCGCACTTCACACAGGTGCGGCCCTTCTGGCCTCCAGATCTCGTATCAGCGGACTTTGCCCGCTTGGCTGCCGGCTGAGACTGTGCCGGCCGCCGATCCATCCTTTGAGACTCGCACTCCTCCCTGGCCTGAGTCTCCAACTCAATCTCCCTCTTCCGGGCATTTGCCTGAAGCTCAACAAATGTCCGGTAAGTCGAGTTCGACACGAACTCCCGTATATCACTCCTCAAATCGCCCAAATACCGGCTCATGCGTGCCTGCTCAGTTGACATCTGCTCAGGGCAGAACATCGCCCTCTCATGAAACTTCCTGGTAACCACAGTAACCGAATTAGTACCCTGCTTGAGGGTCAAGAACTCCTGAACCAACCGTTCCCTCTCCACAGGGGGAACATACTCATCTCTAAACATGATGGTGAACCTCTCCCAGGTCACCACTGAAATCTCTGCAAGAGTGAAGCTCACCGTCACGAACTTCCACTAATCCTTCACTCCCAAGCGAAGCTGGTTCAACGCGAACCGTACCCTTAGATTCTCGGGACATGAACACGTGTAGAAGCATCCCTCGATATCAACAATCCATCTCATCGCAGCGATCGGATCCTGCAGTCCCATCAAACTCTGGTGGCTTTGTGTTGCTGACTCTCGAAGCAACAACGAGTCACCTCCCTGAGGTCTAGCAGCAGCCACTGCTGCAGTAGCTGCAGCAGCCGCAACCTCAGTCACCGCTGCATACTGCTCATCAAAAGTGTCAATCAATGTGGTCTTGCTAGACCCAAACATCTCCGGAATCTCGGCTCGAATTGCCGCTGCCACCTCATCGTGGATCATCTAACGAAGCTCCTCGTCACTCACGCCACTCGGCTCAGGTCTGTGACGTGTCCCAACCATGATGTCTCTCAAATACAACATAATAATATTAGAGACTCGCTCGAGCATACTTGCACTCGATAACTCAACCCTACTTGTTCTCTATTACCCAAAGGATTCTTACTTAGAGTGCGCACTGCTCCGGTGTCTTCAGTAGTACGGGCCCTATACTACCGTCCACACCGCATCAGTATTCACCCTAAGTCCTCCTCCTTGGATCCTAGATCACAAGTACTCTATATCTTACTGGCATAGGCTACCCTTCGGTAGACCTCTCTTCATCTCCTCACTGCTACCTACTCGCTCTCAAGCATCACATAGCAGCAAAATCCTTCCTAGGCTAAGGCATCACAAATCAGGCCACTCTAGTCCTAATATGAATACCTAGCCTACTCTAGCATGCATATCATATCATAACATATCTCATAACACATAATGTAAGGGTATTTTGGGAAATCACCGTTCAGGCGCTGGCTGATCGTACACACTACTTCCTTCTGCCTTTCTCAAAATCTTTTACTCTTTTAGAAAAATTGTTTATTTTATGAAAAACTTTCTCAATTCCTCAGTTTGAGTTCAGATTCATCCGAAGATGCACCCGAATCCCTCAAACCAAGGCTCTGATACCAACTTGTAACAACGTAAATTTTCAAAACAATTTTTCATTTTTAAATCATACTTTCAATCACAAAACATAATGTATCCACTTTGTCATAACAAAACATGTCCAAGAATCTCAATAACATAAACTCCATAACTGTGTACGGATCATGCCGACGCCTTCCCGCGATCCTCGCTAGTACCTGAAACACATATCGTAACAACTGTAAGCATAAATGCTTAGTGAGTTCCCCAAAATACCACATACCACACATACGTCTTTCCAGGCCATAACTCTGTAGGATCTTCCGATCCATGTGTCTCAGGGACTTCCGTCCCAAATCCCGGTAGACCTTCCGGTCCTACCCGTATCGACCTTCCGGTCCGTAACCTCTTGACCTTCCGGTCCATATCATCTTGACCTTCCGGTCCATATTATCTTGACCTTCCGGTCCATCTCATCTTGACCTTCCGGTCCATACCATACATAACATACATAGCACATACATATCACATAACCGCATATAGCACATACATCTCATAGCATACAAGACCTTCCGGTCACCCATATCACATAACCGCATATAGCACATACATCCTAGCATACAAAACCTTCCGGTCACCCATATCACATAATCGCGTATAGCACATACATGATAGCATACAAGACCTTCCAGTCACACATAGGTACCCTTCCAGGTACAGTATAGTGAGAAGACTCACCTCGGGTAACTCGGTAATCTCGAACTCGGTAAAATCTGCTCTAGCCTCCGCCTAATCACATGGAATAAGCACTCTAATCAATACAACTCTCAAGGCTAGACTGTTCCCTCTCTTAGCACTCTCAGAAGGCTAAAAGACCATTTTACCCCTCAACGGTCCTAAAAGTCCAATTGTTTGACCAAACCCTAAAAGTCAACAAAAGTCAACTCTCCGGGTTACGTTGTGTGTACCGAACCTGTACGCTGGGCGTACCCGGCGACCTCACAGAAACGGGGAACGTGACCCCCTACGCCGCGCGTACTGGGATTACGCACAGCGTAACTCCCAGTTTTAGTCTCCTTAGCTTTTGGGGTCTTAAACAGTTAAGACACACGTCCAACTTTCAGATCTGACTACCCCTTAGCCTCTTAATCCATAAAGTTGGTGACTTTAAGCCTTTGCATGGCTGTAAGAGTCACCAACACCCAAATCATTCCACTTCCAACACTTTAAAGCCCATAACTCAAACATGACTCCCTAATGACGACCAAATTGGGATTTTTATGGATCTACAACACATATATCACTGAAATGGGACAGATCTAGGTCCATGGAGTCCCTTGTGCTCATAAAGTCTCCACCTTTGGGACTTTATCCCTAGAAATGGACCATGAAACACCAAATCAAAATAAAGAGGAAAGTTCTGAGCTTTTTACCTCTAAGTGAAGCTCCTTCCTCTGAAGAACTCAGATCCAAGCTTGTACCCCAACTTCTAGCCTTCACAAGAACCTCCTCTTCTTCTTCACTAACACATAAAGGCACTTTTAGCTCAAAACACTCACACACAAGCTTTAGGACGAAGGAAATGCTCTCTTAGGGTTTCTCTCTTCGAAATGGTGGCTGAGGATAAGGCCATATCATTCCTTATATAGTGAACAAGTCTCATTTAGGGTTTGCATCTGGACCAGTTACGCCCAGCGTAACTTTGGTACGCCCAGCGTACCTTAAAGGGTCGGCGTCCATTTCAAGCGCATGAGTACGTGCAGCGTACTCTCCAGTACTCCCGGCGTACTCATTTGCAACTTTTCCCACTCAGGGACTAATCTTGACAATCTTGACAAAAGAGAAGGGTTAAATAGTTGTACCTGAATTTTGGGATGTTACACAGTCCTTGCGGAGAGTATCCGTACCGTCGTTCTTTCCGGATAGTGCTCGAATGATAAGATGCATAACCACGGTCCAGAGTCCTGAAACGGCTGAGTTCTTGAAATCCTTTGCCTTGTAGTCCTGCTTATACCCAATGTGATTCAAGAACAATTGGAACTCTTCTGTAGTTGGTTCTTGAACTTTGAAACCCATGGGGTTTTCTTTTACACTGATCGCTTTAAGGAATGTGGATTTATAGATGGGTACTATTCTGTTGCCAATGATTTTCGTTTCCAACACACCGTCTTCTTCTTCTTTGATTCTTGTGAAGGCTCTATGAAGATGATGAAGTGGAGGAGGTGGTTCAGGGATATTTGTGAGAGGGATGGAGAGGGGATGCTTTGCAATAAACTCAATCATGACTCTAATGGATTCATGGTAATCCATAGGGTTTAGCGAAAACAATTGGGTTGTATCCCTAAGAAAGGGTTCAGGCGATGTAGACGACGATGATCCCTTGGAGGGTTTCTTCTTTGCAATCGATTTCTTGGGAGTGGAGGTCATTGGTGCGTTTTTCGGTGAAGAAGATTGGGAAGCCATTGTTGCAGACAGATGAATGCTCGAAGAACACGATGAACACAGAGAGAATTTGAAGTTGGAGGGTTTGAGCACGTAAAGAGGAAAAAGGGGGTTTTGATGGGTATATATAGGTAAGGGAAACAGGTCGGGTTAAGGATGGTAATGATGAGGGTCCGAATTTCAACCGGGTTGCATTGAATGAAATAACCGCTTTTAGGGGTTGAGTTAACATGGGAAGGGAAAGGTAGGGTTGTTTTGTACCTTGAAATAGAAAACCCAAATGGCGATTAGATGGTTGCCTTTGAAGACGTGCATTCATGGTACGAATATCAAGGAAGATTGGATAAAGATCCTCACAAAGTAACCGTTGTAAGTCGTTTCTCCTCAAAAACATTTGGCATTCGGGATGGTTGATTCCAGACAGTGTGAGATTCGGAGGATAAAAAGTTGAGCTCCGGAACATGGTCTTTTGAAAAAGGTCCGGAATAGAATTAATCCGGAGAGAGTTTAAAGTTCCGGTGTAAAAAAAGGTTGTCGATTCCGGGGTCAAAAATTGATTGTAGTTTCGGAGTTAAAAAAGTTTATGATACTGGAGCAAAATTCCGAAATGAATTTTTTAAAAGAATTTCCGGAAGGGATTTGAAAGATATTCTGGAACAAGGTTTGAAAATTTTGAAAGTACATTGATGTTCCGCAGCCTAAAGTTTCGGAGCATGGTTGGAATGAGTTTCTGAGTAAGGAGAACAATACCTTTCCGGAGTGGAATTCTGGGATGACTTTATGAAATAAATTCCGAGCTGAAATTTTGATCACTGTGATTATGTGGACTTCGAACAACAAAGAATGAGGAAGAACTTTACAGCTTTAAACTCAAGTGATGGTTAGAAATAAAGACAAGTAAAATGATCCTATGTATTCCGAGAGAAAGTAGTTCCGAGATGAAAAGTTCTTTTGAGATCGGAACAAATTTTCTTTCAGAATACTTCCATCAAAGAGAGCAAGTCTCTTGAAAGAACTGAGGATCTGACATCATCATGCCCATCTTGTTCAGAAAGCCATTGAATTTGGTTTCGTCTAATGCCTTAGTAAAGATATCAGCAATCTCATCGTTAGATGGAACAAAAATGAGTTCAATGTTACCATTTAAATCATGATCTTTTGTGAAATGGTACCGTATGTCAATGTGCTTAGTCATGGAGTGTTGAATTGGATTATGTGAAATCATAATGGAACTTTGACAATCACAATATATAGGAATGCGTTGAAAGAGGTAACCATAATAAAAAAGTTGAGACTTCATCCACAAAACTTGAGAGGTACAGCTGGCAGCAGCAATGTATTCGACTTCTGCTGTAGAGAGTGCAATGCAGTTCTGTTTTATGGATAACCAACTAACCAAACGAACACCTAAGAATTGACAGCCACCTGATGTGCTTTTTCTATCGAGTTGAAGACCACCATAGTTTGAATCTAAATATTCTTGAAGTAGGAAGCTCTCGTTTTCTAGGTACCAGATTCCGAGACTCTTCGTAACTTTGAGGAATCGGAAAATTTGTTTCACAGCCAAAAGATGAGACATCTTTGGGTTGACTTGAAATCTGGCACACAAGCATGTGGAAAACATGATATCTGGACGACTTGCTGTGAGATAGAGCAGGGATCCAATCATTCCTATGTACTTCTTTTCATCAACTAGTACACGTGTAGGGTCAGCAAAGATCTTGTGTCCGAAGCCCATTGGTACCTTGGCTGAGTCACAAGTTTCCATTGAGTACTTTTTGAGGAGTTCTGAAATGTACTTCTCTTGGTGAATGAAAATTCCTCTATTAGTTTGTTTGATTTGGAGACCAAGAAAGAAGCTTCACTTCCGATTCATGCTCATTTGGAATCGATTGATCATCAGTTTAGCAAAGTCAGCAACCATAGATGAATCTGTAGATCCAAAAATGATGTCATCCACACAGATTTGAACCAGCATGAGATGCTTTCCATTCGATCTTCGGAATAGAGTAGGATCTAGAATACCTCTTTGGAAACCGGAGCGCTTGAGAAAGTCAGTGAGGGTTTTGTACAATGCACGAGGAGCTTGCTTGCGGCCATACACTGCCTTTCGAAGTGTGTAACAGTAGTTCGGAAAAGAGAGGTTAACAAAACCGGGGGGCTGTTGAAGATATACGTCAGAGTCAAGTTCATCTTTAAGAAAAGCACTCTTAACATCCATTTGGTAAACTTTGAAGCCTTTATGAGCAGCATAAGCTAGAAAGATTCTGATGGTTTCAAGACGAGCAACAGGAGAAAAGGTCTCATCGTAGTCGAGCCCTTTAATCTGTATAAATCCTTTTGCCACCAATCTAGCTTTATTTCAAATAATAACTCCTGTGTCATCTAGCTTATTGCGAAATACCCATCCCGTACCTACAATGGAATGATTCTGAAGAGGAGGCATGAGAGTCCAAACTTCGTTTCAATCAAATTATGCCAGTTCTTCTTGCATTGTTGTAATCCAATCAGCATGCTCTAATGCTTCCTTGATGGATTTAGGTTAAACCATAAAGATAAATGCCGAAAAATGACATTCTTTTTTAACACTTGAGGCAGAGCGAGTTTGTACAACAACGTTAGGATTTCCTATTACTTGCTTCGGAGGATGATCCTTGGTCTAGACATGTAACCTTGGAAGTTCTTGAGCGGCAGACGATCCAACTAATACAGTAGAATTGAGTTGCTCCCCCTAAATGGTTTGAACGTGAGGGTGATGCTCCCCCTGAATTTCTGAACCAGAGAGTTTAACATCTTCATCAGAAGGGAACTCAAAGAAATTTTCATTTTCATCAATGTTGACAGGATTGGAGTCGTTGAAATTAGCAGCTGCATCTTGGAAACCATCCACATTTGATTCAAGAGAGGGTTGACCAATCTCCCCCTCAATCTAAGAAGGTTGAAATGGCTCGGAATCAAATGGAGAGAGAGAGGGGAGGGAAGAGGACCCGAAACAGGTTGAGAAATAGGGAGTTCCGAGGTTAAAATTTTCCTTGATCTAGATTTTGAATCAATGGTGGTTTCGGAAGGTCCAAAGAGAGTTTCAAAGTCGACTTCAAGGATGGTTTGCTGGTTCGGACATCCTGGCGCTGGAGCATCAGACTCCATAATGTGAGTTGTAACATGATTTGGACCAGAATTCTGAACAAAATTATCATCGAATGTAACATCAAAGCTTTCTTCCAACACACGAGTTCTTCGATTAAGAACTCTGTAAGCCTTTGATTTTGAAGAGTACCCAAGGAAGATGGCTTCATCAGCTTTAGGTTGGAACTTGGTAAGCTGATCACGGTTGTTCTTTATGAAGCATCTACCTCCGAAAACATGAAGAAACGAGATTGTTGGCTTCCGACCATTCATTGCTTCGTACGGTGTCATGTTGAGGCGTCGATTGATGATACTCTGATTTTGAGTGAAGCACGCAGTTGATACGGCTTCAGCCCAGAGATAGAGTGGTAAATTTTTGATGCTAAGCATGGAACGAGAAGCTTCAACAAGAGTTATATTGCGTCTTTCAACTAGACCATTATATTGTGGAGTGTACGGTGCTGAGAAGTTGTGGTCAAATCCTTTCTCGGTGAGGAATTTCTCAATGGGTCCATTTGTGAACTCCGAACCATTATCACTTCGGATACACCTAACAAGAAGTTTGATGAGGACTTCAATCCCTTTGATGAAGTTGATGAGTTCAAAGGTTGTTTCAGACTTTAATCTGAGGAAGAAAACCCAAATAAACCTTGTAAAGTCGTCAATAATCACAAGAATGTATTTCTTATGATGAAAACTTTCTACAGAGGATAGTCCACAAAGATCAATGTGCAGGAATTCCATTGGTTCCGAGATTGATTTTTCGATGATAACTGGATGACCCTTCTTTGATTGTTTTCCACACTCACATGCAGCACATAAATGATCATTTTCGAATTTGAGAATAGGTAAACCTCTCACCATTTCACAAGACACAAGATCATTCATGTACCGAAAGTTCAAATGTGCAACAAACGTCAGGAACGACTTTGGAGAGATGGCAGAGTTGCGGGTTGCCAATAATCATGTTGATGTCGAGTGGGTATATATTTTTGTTTCGATTTTACTTGATTCAGCATATTTGCGGTCTTCGGTCATTACATAGTTGTGCTTCTTTCAAAATTCCACACATCGATTTGAATCAGTGAGCTGAGCTACACTTATCAAATTATGTTTCAGATCAGCTACATAAGCCACATTTGAGATAGAGAAATTTCCATTTCTGAGAATTCCATAACCACGAATTTGAGAGTTGGAGTTGTTTCCATATGTCACGTAACCAGCATTCGGAGAAAGCTTGACATCTCGCAGAAAGTCTTTATGCCCCGTCATGTGCATGGAGCAAGCACTATCAATATACCATATTGTTTCTTGCTCCGAAGCACAAAGTGCCTGCAAAATTAGTGAGTAATGGAGTTTTTAGGCTCCAATTTAGATCTAGGGACATAGGCATGGGCTTTGGACTTGGATTGTGACTTAGGAACAACTTTGTGTTTCTTGGGAGTACTATTTGAGTTCTTTAGAAACAGACATAAGGTTAATGTCTTTTCATCTATCCAATAGTCATATTCAATGACTTAGGGGTTGCGAACACCCTTCTTTGGACCATTGACTTCCGGAGCGTTAGAAACAGATGTAACCTCCAGAACTATTGATTCATCAATGTGAGATTTGACTCTCCACACAAGATTCCTTTTTGAGGATTTTGAAAATTTTGTTTTCTCAGCAATTTTTGATTTTCTTGATGACACATTTGTTTTTGAAAGATTGGGTTTAAAAATTGTGCCATCAGATTTAGCAATGAAAACAGATGAAACAGTCCGAGGTGAGGTGTTTTGGATAGTCATGGTGTTTACACGAGATTTAGGCTGAGTGGCACTGACTACTTTCTTGGGTTCTACAAGACTAAGAGAATCAGAAGGTCATTTGAGGATCTTAGTAGGTGTGAAGGAGTTTTGACTATGGGTTGATGAATGAGGATTCCGAGATACACTCTTTTTGGAGTTCTCAAGGAACCTGGAATTTTGTCTAGTCTTAACTTCCTTTTTATGAGCATTTCTAGCCTCCACTTTGGGTTCTACTATATCCTTTCTATTCAACATTGGTTTTCTTTTGGGATGAGACGAGGATTTTGAAGTTTTCCTTGTAGACGGATTGCAGAACTTAGGAGCAATGGGAACCAAACTTGTTTTTGAAATTACTAAAGAGTCCGATTCACAAGAATCAGAGGAGACACAGCTTGAGATTTCAACTTTATCATCTAAGGATGCCCATGCAAACTCAGAGGCAACATTATCAGTTGTCACCGGAATGATTTCTTCAACAACACAGTGGTCAGGAGGATTACTCTTAGGGACGTAATCTACACAATTTGAAACACTGTGATGAAATTTTGTGGTCCGATTCAGGTCCAGGTTTATAAGAGGCGGAAGAGGCGTGGAATCGGGACATTTAACAACAATTGGTTGAAACTCAGGAATTAAGGACGCAAAGTGGTTGTGGTCTCATGAAGAGGTGACAAAGGTGAACGGAGGTGTCCGAATGTTTGATGTTCGGAACCTCTCCCATGAATGTCAAATTTTGCAACTCTTTCAAGGGACAAGCAATTGGTTTCAGATTCTCGCTTCCGAGACCAGGTGCTTTAGACTATGGATGACGAAAATTATGAGTCATCTGAAGATTCGATTCAAGTATGTCAATTGAATTATGCAAAGAATCTATCTTAGCATTGAGACGTTTGTTATCAGTGATCAAGACATTTCATTCAGAATAGGTAATTTCACATTTGTCTTTCAAAATCATACATTCAACTTTAGACATTACAAGCTCATGCTCTAAAGACTCGATTTTTAATTTTTTATCCTCAAAACGCAACCTAAGACGAATTAGTCCACACTTCTTCTTCTCACTGGCTTCTATGGCAGACTCATAGGCTTTATAAATGGTGATCATATCTGTTTGGATCTGGGTCAGATAGGGTTCACAAAGAGATAGATCAAAATTATTATCAGTAATCATAGATTTTACCTGCTGAACGATGCTTTGACCGGGTGGATCATTGGTGGCCATATAGCAGTAGTGTGGTTCATAACATCATCTTCATCTTCAGAACCGGAGGACCAATAGCCTTCTTCACATTCAACAGATTGTCTTGCCATCAAGCGCATGTTTCTTCCAGTTACCACGTCATCATCATCTCCGGATGACCAATATCCTTCAACATCCCTTGATACAGTTGTTACGAAAGCTTTTTCACTTTCAGCCATTTCTTGAGCTCTTCGGGCGTAGTATACAGAGTCCTTGATCTTTGGTTTTTGTGGAGCTTCAGCCAAGCAATCTTTTGCAAAGTGATTTGCATGTCCACACTTGTGACACACAATTTTTGGTTTATTAGATTTTGGATTCTGCTGTGGTTATGCGGTAGAGTTTGGTTTTGAGATGTTCGGTTTGTATGAAGGAGGATTTTCCGGAGTTGGTTGTGGTTCCGGAGCTGAGTATGTTTGAGGATTGTTTTGGTGAGGAGCATGAAACCGATTTTGGTATGGTTTGTAAGAGGGATTGAAAGGACTTTTGTATTTCATGGACAGGAGAGTAAACTCCTGTTGGAAACGGAGTTCAGAGTCCATGGCTTCAGAATCATCAACTGGATAGTTTGGTGAAGGTAAGACAGGTAAGGAGGATTGAACAGATGGAATAACTGGTTTGAAAAGGTCTGAGGTGGATGTGTTTGCAAGGGTTGGTTCAAAGGAACTGATAAGAGCAAGAGGACCTCCGGAGAGTTCCCGTATGGTCTGAGCAACATTAGATTCATGTCCTTGAAGTTCATCAAAAAGCTGATAAAGCTTTAAATTTTTCAAAGAACCATTACTTTGGAGACAAGATTTCACATTTCCCCATCCTTTATCGAGACTGTTTATGAATTTGAGATTATAGTCCAAGGGAGTTCGAACAATCCCATGAGCAGTCATGTTGTTGACTACGATTCGATAACGGTTAGAGGCTGAGGCTACTGATTCACCAGTAGTTGTAGTGAAGGTATCAAAATCATTGACAAATGAGGTGAGACGCTTGTCTTTCATATTTTCTGAACCTTCAATCAGGTCTTGAAGCGTGTCCCAAATCTCTTTTGCTGACTTACACAATTTAATGTGGTGAAAGAGTGAAGGAGGAACACCAAACACCATTTTTGAGAAAGCAACTTGATCAGCATGCAGCTTCTCAATATCATCTGCTATTAGAGGAGCTGGACGAGTTTCATCTTCACGCATAAGTTGAGCAGCAGCATCTCTCACAACCGTTCTTACAGGAACATGAGGACCTTCTTTGACGGATCTCCAAATCTCTTCACCTTTCTCTTTAGCTAGTAAAAATCTTTCCATTCTAAGTTTCCAGTGATCATATTCTTCCACAACTAGCAATGGGGTACGTGTAGGGCCACCCACACTATTTGCGATTTGCATTGAAATCATTTGTTGAGGATTAGAAGCAGCCATTGAAGTTAATATAACCTCAAGCAAAAGTGGTATATAGAAGAACTTTTATCCTGAATACAGAAATGGTTGAGGTACCAAGGTAATTTCAAACCAACTATATATTCAAAGGACAACCACTCAAACTCTAATACCAATTGTGAGAACAAGATGATCTGATGCATAGGGACAAGGTTTGAAAACTCAAACCTTGAGTAAATGCTTAAGATCAATGTCTGCTTGCTAATAAATGTTCTAGTCAAGCCTGGATATACCAATAAGTCTGAGTTAATGTACTCAACAAATAATCAAGCCATGAATGAAGAATGAGAATAAAGATCAAAGTAAAGTTAATAAATGAAGAACAAGAAGAATGTTTGAAAGGGATCAGAAGTAACTTAGTAAATGCCAAAATGAGTGAAAGATCCGTCATTTAACTTTGCATTGAAAGATCCTATAAATAGGAGTGAATGAAACATGGTACAAACTGGTAAATATACATAGGACCAAATAAAAGGAATGGTTCTTACATTCTGATTGTCCAAGTTGCCAAACAGACTAAGTCCTATGTAATGTCTAATCATGCAATGTGACAAAAGTAATTAATACACAAAGAGACAAAAAAAGTGACTCCGGATCAGTACACATTCCGGACATAATGTCCATCCCGGAATATCTTCACTTCTGAACTTCTTATCTTCTTCTCTCCAAGTTCGGACAGATTTCGGACTACTCTTCACTTCGGAACACAGGCTGAGTTCGGAATTGGTGATAGGACTTATGATTGCTAGAGGTTCACTTTCAGGTTCCAACAATAACAAGTGGTAGCAGAGCTTGGCACGTGGCATCATATTTGTTATGATTCTTGACAAGTGACGTCTGATTCATAACAAGTGGTATCAAAGTTGTGATTTGTTTTCTAGTTAATGGAAGATGGTTTCTAACAAGTTTGATTTTTAGAAATTCAATGGTTCGGTTGATTTCACTTTATGGAAGGTAAAGAAAAGGGCACTTCTAGTTCAACATGGTTGTACGGCAGCATTAGAAGGAGAGACGAAACTGCCAAAAGACATGGTTGTTGAGAAGATGGTGGATATTATATCAAAGGCACAAAATTCCTTTTTATTGAGTTTGACAGACGAACTACTAAGAGAGTTCATGGATCAACTGAGTGTTGCTAGGCTTTGGGCGAAGTTATGTGACAAGTATTAGTATAATTCTCTGATGAAAAGCTTTATCAGAAGCAATATTTGTATACTCTTAAAATGTTTGAAAGTTCCTAAATAAAGGATCATCCGGAAAACTTCAATAGAATCATCTAGGATTTACAAGGTGTGAATGTAAAGATCGAAGATGATGATGAAGAACTTAACCTCTTATATATGTTCACCACCGAATTTCTATGAGAATTTTGCTGATACCATGATGTATGGTAGGACAACGATCACTGTGAATGATGTAAAAGATTCTTTGTTTTCCAAAGAACTGAAATGAAAGGTTTCATTTAGTGAAGATGTTTTCAGTTCTGGTTTATTCACAGGTAGAAGAACATCAGATAGATGTGGAGGTAACAGAGGCAAGTCATGTTTCGGATCTAAAGCCCCAGCTAATATTAGATGTTATTACTACAAGTAAAATGATTATTTCACAAGATATTATCCATTGCATAAGAAGGGAAATCACGAAGTTGAATCAAGAAACAACAACAATGGTGTTGTGGTTCAAGAGAGTTTTGATGAAGGGGATGATGGTGAAGTTTTGACTATGTGTGCAACTAGATTTGCATATGCTTGGATCTTATATAAAATATCATATTATCATATGACTCACAATCACGACTGGTTCGACTCCTTTAAATAGTGGAATATCACAATGAAGATGGGTGATGATTAGATATGTAGGCTCCAGGGCAGTGGTACAATGAGAATCAAGATGCATGATAGTATGGTTAGGAAACTAGATTACTGGGTTGTCCCAGGTCTTCAAAAGAAAATGATTTCTCTGGGAACCTTAGCATACGATGGACTAAATTATTCTGATGAAGGTGATTTGGTAAAAGTATCCTAGGGTGCTTTGGTAGTTCTGAAGGCTAAGCTGCAACATGTAATTTGCTTTTTGGAGGGTTGCACGATGAGAGGAAACATGATTGTATCCCAATCTTGGATCAATGTAATGAAAAATACAAAGTTGTAGCATCATAGGATGAGACATATAAGTGAGAAAGGCATCTTAATCTTGACTACACATGGATTAATTGCAGGAGAAAGAATTAGAAAGGTTAACCTTGGTGAAGCTTATATCGAAGATATGCAGTGCATGCTGAAGTTCAGTTTGATTCAACACTCAAGCAAGGAGGTCCTTCAGGATGTTCACTTAGATTTATGGTGTCGTTCTTTAGTGAAATCTCGTAGTGGATGTCATTACTTTGTGTCTTTTATCGATGACTACTCAAGGAAGGTTTGGGTGTATTTTATGAAGACAAAATATGACGATAGAGTGTTTCGGCAGCTCAATGAGTGAAAGACTTTTGTAACATCCAGATCCTCGAGGTATGGAATTTTAAGTAAATTATGAATTTTGAGTGGGTCAAAATGTGAGGGAAGTATCGTCACAATGTGGCGTGACCGCATGATACTTCAGTCTCATCTAAGTGCCACGACGTGATAGTATGTTGATGACGGTGTGACAACTCATCAGGGGAAAACCCTAATTTACAGACTTGGACCTTATTTAAAGGAAGTGAGGGCTTGGGTTTTCTGCACCCTCACCCTCCATCACCTCCTAAGCCCCCTTGAAGAAACCCTAATCTCTCTCCTCTATTTTTGAGCTCATTTTAGTGTTCTTGGTGACTTTTGAAGGAAGAATAAGACCTTTGTTGTGAAAAGATCACTTTGGCAAGCTTGGAGTCTTCTTTTGAGCATCTTCTAGAGCATTATGAGTGCTAGCTCTATGCTTTTGTCTCGTTTTAGCCACCTTTGGGAAAGTTTGGGTGGAAGGATTCCATAAAGTTGGGAAGTTTATTGATCCTTAAGGTCCCTTGAAGGTTATATTCTTTGGATATGGAGTTTGGTGTGGTTTTGAATTCATGCATAGGAATTTGGTTCTATTTTCACCATTTTGACCTATTTTGAGTTCAAGACATACATTGGACATGCATGTCATTAAAGCACTGATCTTCATAACGGTTTTGGGGTAAGAAATCCCTCTAAGAAGTTAGGATGATTGGCTTAATGGATAAGGGGCTTAATGTATGAATCTGCCCAATACGGTTCTCACGATGTGACCATATGGGTCTCACGACGTGACGATGAGGGTTCATCGACTGTTTTGGCGGACACTATCACGACATGGTGGCATGGCCATCACAACGTGACAATAGATTTGCATGAGACTGAGTTGGATCATGATCGAGTATGTGATCAGCCCGAGTTCATTTTCGCACGACATCACCATAGGCTAGTCACGACATGAGGGTCAACTGATGGTCATGTTGATTGTTGACTTGTTGACCTAGGGTTGACTTTTGGTCAAATTGCTAGTTTTATAGTATATATTAAGGCGAGACCTTATTTGATTCGATAGGTGAATTGTAGCACCTATTTCACTATAATTGAGATGTGGTTTATCTAACTTCGTGAGAAAGGTGAATCTTCTCACTATACTATGTAGGATGTTAGTTGTCTTTGTGACTCTTGCATTGTGTGTTGGGATGGGCCCATTTTTATGTTGGGTCGGGCCCATTTGTATGTTGTGCGAGGCCCGTTTGTATATTGGGTGGGGCCCGTTATGATGGGTGAGGGCCGATATGATGGATGGGGCCCAACATGTGGGTCGGGCCCGATGTTATATATGGTATGTGGTATTTTGGGCAACTCACTAATCTTTGTGCTTACGGTTTTGTGGTTTAAATATTTTCAGGTACTTCAAGTTCCAAATGGAAGGGTCCGAATTGACTACACAATACCCACACGATGGATTTTTTCACACTGTTTGTTATCATTTTACACTGATGTTTGAGAGATACATTTTACCATGGTTGGTTTTAAACAAATGATTATATGGTTTTGATAGTTTGAAAATGAAAATTTTTACTACTATTTTTGGGATGTTACAACTATGGTTGAAAAACAGCCTAGGAACCAATTCATATCACTTAGAATAGAAAATGGGTTGGATTTATGCAAGGCTTTGTTTGACAACTTCTGCAAAACATAAGGTATAGTGAGGCATCACATTGTACGATAAACACCACATAAAAGCGGGGTGGAAAAACAAATGTACCAAAAACTAATGGATCGTGCTAAGCGCATTAGATTATTTGTTGATTTATCGGAGCAATTCTGGGTGGAAGCAGTTAACACTGATTGTTATCTAGTAAATATATCTCCATCAACTATAATTGATTATAAGACTCCTCAAGAGGTGTGGTATGAGAAACCTTCTCATAATTATGGTTTTCGAACATTTGGATGCTCGGTTTACGCTCGTGTGAATGATGCTAAGCTAGAGTTGAGGGAAATTAAGTGCATATTTATAAGATATGCATTTGTGAGAATGGTCATCATATGTGGTGTATAGAAAAAGGAAAGGCTCTAAAATTCATTATTAACATGGATGTGACCTTTGATGAATCAGCTATGTGTAACCAAAAAATATGTGGTATAAGTGTTGTAGGGAATGATCACAGTGCTAGACAGAAGTTGGGGTTTGCAACATAAACTCCACATAGACAAAATAGACATGTGGAATCCATTGTACAACCCAGGGAAGAAGTGTCTAGTGATGTTGATGCAGAAAATATAACTTGCAGGAGCTTCAGAAGAATGACTTTGTGATGTTGGATTGAAGAGCTGAAAAGAAGATATCACAGATGGAAATTCAAAGGGATAGAAGTTAAGGATGGTTATATATTTCTCTCGCCACATTAAGAAATTCTTGCTTTCATTTTATTTTGATCGGTCCAAACCTATTAGTATTCCTTTGGCGGTTCGGCATAATCCTGGTAAAGTTCATTCGGAATTCGTCAAGCGGATCTTGCAACACTTGAAGGGAACGACTTATGATTGGTCGATGTATGGTGCTAAGACACGACATGGTAACTTGGTTGGATCCATAGACTCATACCTTGGAGGTAATCTGTTGATAAGAAGATCAATGGTGAATGGTCTCGTTCAGTGTCTTATTTTGAAGGTGGAGAAACCTATTGTGTTATATGATAGGCTTTGCATTCAAAAGATTGGTACCAAGGAGAATCCATAAAACATGTTGACAAGGTCGTTTCCCAGAGAGAAGTTCCATCTTTTTTTGGACTTGCTTGATCTTCGCATGTGTTAAGTCCTTACAAGCAAAGATGGTATGATGGGGGAAGAAGTTCTTGGTTTCTGGAGTAGTTAAGAGAATATTCAAGTCAAGGTGGAGATTATTAAATATGACTTGTGTTGGAAAGAGTCTCCAATGTAATTAACTATTGATAATATTTCTAATAATAGCATGGTCCTTTTATGTTGTCTTCATGACCCAATTGAACAAAAAGAAATCGGAGAAAATAAGTTTTTTAATTTATTATAGTTTAATAAGTTAATTGGAAATTATTTTCGGAGTTATTAAATATTTTTAATTAAATAAAAGGATGAATATTAATTAGTTAAATGGTAACTGATTAGAATATTCCAGACCACTTACGGATAAAGGGAAAGTCGAAAATCACTCCATCCCACATGGGATGGGAGGTGAATTTTTAAATTCACTTCATCCCACATGGGATGGGAGATTAAACTAAGGTAAGGATCCAAGGCTATAAATACAATGCTAGGGATTCTTATTCTCCTTGCACCTTGGCTTGATTTTTCGCCATCCTCCTTCCTCCATTTCTTAGTGAACTTTCTTACCCTCTTGGGGTTTGTAAAATTTACCCTCCTCCTAGTTATTTTTGGATACTCTCTTGGAGTCTTGGGTGTGAAGCAAAAGAGGTAATCCTACTACTGGGTCATTTCCATCCAAAGCAAAGGTAGTTATGACTAGATCTTAGTGGAGGACTCTTCCAGAAGATCAAGAAGATCAAGAGCATCAAGATATTAGTAATTCTTCTATTGTTTTACATAAGTAGGTTCCTACAACAGTACAAACCTAGATCCTTTAGGGTGCATGTACACGTAGGGTTTCTTGCTTATTTGTTCCGTTGCCATAACAAGTGTGTATAGAATGTTTGAATACCCATCACTGGTATCAGAGTCATTAGTCTATTGTTAAAACACTGCTTACACAATATAATTGCTTAATCATATTTGCTAGGGTTTTGATTTAGGGGCTTAGAAAAGTGCGGATTTTACTTCGTTTTTCTATGGTTATTCGTTCCTTGTGCCCTAATTTCGGGTTTAATAGCCATGACCTTTAAAACCATAATCAAATCAAAAAATTTGAAATCTTGAAAAGCGTGGTGCACTGTGTTGATTTTTTTTTTTTTGGGGTTTATTGTATAACCCTGATTGATTGACAAGTTTCCTAACGTGTGCAACAAGAAAAACAAATATGAAGATATTCGAATTTTAGGACAACCTCTTGCCTTAAATATTATTTAAATTAGATTTAAATTTGAATATTTAATTTATTTTAAATATTAAAATATTGTATAAATAAGATTTAAATTTGAGTATTTGATTTGAATTAAACATTTAAATATTATTTAATAGAAAATTAAATTAGAATATTTAAAAGGTAAGTTATAAATTTATAAGGTTTTAATTTATTATATAATAGTATGATTACTATATGTATTACACTATTTACCACATGTGCCCTCACATGTTTGAATAACACATTATCATTGATTAGGGTCATCTATTATAATGTTATAAGAGAGTTTTAAGGATGACTCTTCAAGCCTTAATGAGGTCGGTTTCTAAAAGCTCATTTCTTGTTATCATTGTTAGCTTTTTTTTTGTTTTGAGAGTGGAGTTACCGAAAGGTTTTGATGTTATATGTGTTTAAGTTAAAAGTACTAACTTAAAAGTATAAAACAAAATTTTGTTTTATTAAAAATTGTGAATCTTATGTTACCCATGAAATATGAACATTCGCTATATAATCAGTTGATGGAGCTCGTGTGTTTAATCGGCACATCAATTTGAATGTAAAGTTGAAAATGATGTGGAACTCACGAATATCAAGCATAACTTGAGTCGGGGACCACACATTTTTGCATGATTGATTCACCATATTTTTTATTATCCACGACGACCCCGTCATAGAATTTCATATGAGCATAATCTGAGATTAAGATTCCATTGATAGTCAATGAATCTTAAAGATCTAGGAGTTTCATGGAGAATTAAATTGACAAAGACTAATGGTCACCTAAATAACTTCGTGGTGTCTTTATGGCGACCATTTACACATCATAAAGCCAAATGTGGATCCTAGCCTTATTAAATAATTTTATTTAGGGTAATTATTTTAAGGAGTAATCGTATCAAACTAATTGCAACTCTCTTTTGTAGATGTCAATCCGAAACAACAACAACAACAACCTTCCTCTTCCTCATCCTCCTCCTCTACCAACTCAAAACTCTAGCTTCTCGCTTCTATCAGTTCTAAATACAATAAAACTCTCGGGACCCAATTATCTTGATTGGATCAAAACATTGAGGTACAAGAACAAGGACTATGTTCTCGACGAGGATGTTCCTAAACTTCCATAAGAGCCTACTAATGAAGAAGTTGATTCCTAGAACAAACACTATGATGAATCGATCAAAATGGCTTGCCTCATGTTGGTGATCATGTCCTACGAGATCCAAAAGAGCTTTGAGAACTAGGATGCTTTTGACATGAATCAATAGCTCAAGGAAATTTTCCAAGAGAAAGAAAGGCAAGAACGATTCAAGCATGTAAACGAAAAGAGTGAGCATATGTGTGTGCACACATCTAAAATATGAATTTGTACATAGACAGATTGAGAAATCTTGGTGTCAAGTTGCCAAAGAATTTGACCATTGACACGGTTTTGAACTAGTTGTCTAGTTTGTATCAACAACTCATTGTTAACTATAATATGAACAACCTCAATAATACCTTGATAGAGCTACATGGCATGCTTAAGATTGCTAAAGAAGGCATAAATAAAACTCCTAGATCCACCCCTACTGATCTCGTCTTGTCCATTGATCATAGTGCTACTAAAAGTAAAAGGATTTCTCATCCCAATGGAAAGGGAAAGGCTAAGGTTGGACAGGCCAACCAAGGCCCTAAGGGAAGATTCGAATCTGACATAATTCCTACCATTAACCCCAATGAGGGCAACTATTTCTATTGCTACACCAAGGGACATTGAAAATGTAGCTACCGCAAATACTTGGAGGATCTGAATAAGGAAAAAGTCAAAGTGGTTGGCACTTTAGGTAAGTTTATGATTGAACTCCATAGTACATCCACTTCTAATTCTTGGGTTCTTGATATATAATATGGTACTCACATTTGCTCTGATATGTAAGGACTAAAGGAAAATAGGAAGTTGAAGCATAGGGAGCTCAACATGTTCATGGGAAATAGTCACACTGCAGCTGTTACAAGGATTGGGGATTATGAGCTCGTGCTTAGTGGTGGTGTTCATCTTAGATTATTAAATTATTGCTTTTCGCTTGATATGGCATTAAACAATATTTATTTTCATGCATTGCATAAGGATTCTTGTCGATTTTCTTTTGATAATGAAAATGGTGACATTTTGGTTTATAAGAATAGTTCTTTTAATTTGAAAGCTTGTCCTTGCAATGGTATATATGAGGATGTTGTTTGTGTAAGTAAGTTTGATAATCTAATATTAATCGTTGGTTCTTCCAATAGTGAATTGGATAAATCATGTTTGTGGCATTGTCGTCTTGGGCTTATAAACAAGAAGCGCATCACCAAGCTCCAATCGGATGGGGTCTTGGAATCGTTTGAATTAAAGTCAGATTATGTATGTGAATCTTGCTTACTTGGCAATATGAAAAAAGCAACATTAACAGGTCACCATGAATGGAGAAAGGATATCTGGGACCTCATCCCTACAAATGTATGTGGACCATTCAGATACGCCACAAGACATGGTGAATGATACTTTGTGACTTTCACTGATGATTTTAGTAGATATGGGTGTATCTATTTAACCAAGCATAAGTCATAAACCTTTAAAGTATTCAAAGAATTTTAAAACAAAGTAAAGAATTAACTAGGCTGAAAGATCAAGATGGACCGCTCTAATTGTAACACCCATAAAATCAAGCCAATTTAAAACTTTTAAAAAAACATTTCAACCCATTAAAAATTATTACACATTGTTTTCAAAATCTATAATATCCGAGTTTTCCCAGAAACATAAAAAAAACATGAGGAGATGTACGATCATGCCTTCGCCTTGCCGCGATCCCCTGATATACCTGAAACAATAAACTGAAACTGTAAGCCCGAAAGCTTAGTGAGTTCCCCCAAAATACCCATACCTGCAACAATACACATATAATCATAAACAGCATACTATGGGTCCAGTCAACCATCGGGTTGGAATACCCCAGGCCCTCAACCATCCGGTTGGAATGCCAACATACTATGGGTCCAATCATCCTCGGGATGGAATACCCCAGGCCCACAACCAACATGTTGGAATGCCTACATACTATGAGTCCAGTCATCCTCGGGATGCAATACTCACGGCCCACGACCAATAGGTTGGAATGCCCAGGTCTATTGGCTTTCGCAAAAAGCAGATAAGCCTCAACCGCCAAACAAACATGTGCACATATAACAGATAATCACATAACAGTCTATGGACAACAATCGATCTAACGGATCATACCACATACCGCATAATATTATCCTACCCTCTAGGATACCGAACTAACAGGTCATACCACATGTCATATAATGTCATCCTACCCTCTAGTATACTGATCTAACAGGTCATACCAGCATAACATAACCGATAACAATTCAAAGGGTCGGCCTTTGTGCCTTTGACCCTTGAGTATAGTGAGGATAACTCACCTCACAATGTCGCATTGAAAATGATAGGTTCAACTATCGAATCACCAACACGAGCTCCACCGCCTATAGTTACCATAAAACCTTTTTTCCATAAATTTCCAAATTACCAAAATGCCCCCAGAGGACAAATGGTCAATCCTTGGTCAAAGTTAAAGTCCATAGTCAAAGTCAACAGTCCATGTTGACCCGACTCATCGAGTCCTTCCTGAACTCGAGAAATCGTGAAAACCTTAGTTGACTCATCAAGTTCCCCTAAAACCCGTCGAGTTATACATGTCCCAAGCTTGGGAAAAACCCTATCCGACTCGCCCAGTCATTCGACTGACTCGCCGAGCCCAAGGCGAACTTCATCGGACTCGCCGAGTTGTTCATTCAAACTCGTCGAGTACATGACTATCTTCATATGACTCGTCGAGTCGATGTTGCGACTCGCCGAGTCCTTTCAATCCTTCAACCATGCAGATGCATTTTATGTCATGCAAAGGCTCCATATTGCAGATCTAAGCTCCTAGGGCATGATTATCACGTAAAGTTGCAAACTTTACGTGCATGCAAGATGATAATGCCCCAAAACAAGCTAAAGGAGTGGCTTAAGGTAGAGGAAAGGTCATAGCTTGACAAAGACTGATACTTTATGACAAGGAGGGACTAAAGGAGTCCAGATCTGAGGTTGCAAACCTCAGATCTTAACCCAAAACGGAGAACCACCTCGAAAACCCCAAAAAGGATCTAAACCCATAAATGAAAAGATCTAACTAAAGGAGAGTCAAGGTAGAAACTTGTTACCTTCAAAACAGTGCCAAAACAGAGAAGAATCCGGATCTACAACAGCCCCTTGCTTCAAACTTCTTGAACTCCAAGCCCCTTTACTCCAAAGATCTTCATTCAAGATAAGAGACACACAAAAATAGAGGGAAAGCACAATTAAGGTTTTTGAATTCGAGGGAGGCAGTAAGAGATGTTAGGGGAAGTAAATGATCCTTAAATAGGGTGAAAAACCCCGGAAATTAGGGTTTCTTCCTCCAGCTCCTACTCGTCGAGTCCCTTCTTGGACTCGACGAGTAGGTCACTAAAAACACGCAAAGCAACCCGCTGCTACTCGACGAGTAGGGCAACCAACTCGTCGAGTAGACCTTGAATCAAGGAAATTCTTATTTAAAATCGATACCTGAGAATCGGGGCATTACAGTTCTCCCCCACTTGAACTAGACTTCTTCCTTGAAGTATTCCACGACGAACAACTCCGGATAGTGCTCTCGCATATCTGCCTCTAGCTCCCACGTCCACTCGGACCCCCTCCGATGCTCCCACTGTACCTTCACCAAAGGTATCTCCTTGTTCCGTAGAATCTTCGCCTTCCTTTCTAATATGTGTTGGAACCTGAAAGTGAACCTTTAGCAATCCTAACTCCCTATTCCGAAGTGGATGAATTCCGAAGAGAAGAAGTTGTCTGGAACCTGTCCGGACCAATAAAGAAGGAAAGAAGAGTGAAGGCAATCTGGAGCTGATCCTCCTGCCCGGAATGCATGCTGATCCGGAAACAACTTTCATGTCCGGAACATTGCTTGTCCGGAATGAAGTCATTTGTCTTTTGTGCATTTATTACTTTTGTCTTGTATTTGATGTAACGTTTCATAGGACTTAATCTAAAGTTGTATTTGGACAATCATAATGTCAGACTTATGTCTATTGTCCGGTCCTATGTAAACATCTGGGTTAATTCGTTGTAACATTCTCTCCTATTTATAGGAGCCTTCAATACAAGTCAACTACGGATCTTTCACTCACTTTTTAGCATTCACTATAAGCATATTCAAACATTCTTCTTGTTCTTCATTCATTAGCTTTACCTTGATCACTTATTATTATTCTTCATTTAATGTCTTGATCATTTGTTGAACATATTATCTAAGACTTGACTGGTCTTTCCAGCCTTGACTTGAACATTGTTTACTAAGCAGACATTGATCTTAAGCATTCACTCAAGGTTTGAGTTCTCAAACCTTGTCCCTGCGCATTGATCTTGTTTTCACAATTGGTATCAGAGCTTTACTGGTTGTCCTTTGAATCCATAAAGATCAGATTATAGTTGGTTTGAAATTACCTTGGTATTTCAACCATTTCTATGTCAAGGATAAAAGTTCTTCTATATACCACTTTAGCTTAAAGATATCTTAACTTCAATGGCTGCATCTAATTCTCAACAAACGATTTCAATGCAAATCACCAATAGTGTGGGTGGCCCTACACGTGCCCCATTGCTAGTTGTGGAAGAATATGATCACTGGAAAATTAGAATGGAAAGATTTCTAGTTGGAAACGAAAAAGGTGAAGAAATATGGAGATCTGTCACTGAAGGTCCACATGTTCCTGTAAGAACATTTGTAAGAGATGCAGCTGCTTAGCTCATGCATGATGATGAAACTCGCCCAGCTCCTCTAACTGCTAATGATATCGAGAAGCTGCATGATGATCAAGTTGCTTTCTCTGAAATGGTGTTTGGTGTTCCTCCCTCACTCTTCGAGCATATCAAGTTGTGCAAATCTGCAAAAGAGATATGGGACACTCTTCAAGACCTGATTGAAGGTTCTGAAAACATGGAGGGCAAGCGCCTCACCTCAGTTGTCAACGACTTTGAAACCTTCACTACCACTCCATTTGAATCTGTGGCATCTGCTTCCAGTCGTTACCGAATCGTTGTCAACAACATGACTGCTCATGGGATTGTTCGAACTCCTTTGGAGTACAATCTCAAGTTTACCAACAGTCTCGGAAAAGGATGGGGAAATGTGAAATTTTGTCTCCAAAGCAATGGTTCCTTGAAAAAGCTGAAGCTCTATCAACTTTTTGATGAACTTCAAGGACATGAGTCAAATGTTTCTCAGAACATAAGGGAACTCTCCGGAGGTCCTCTTGCCCTTGTCAGTTCCTTTGAACCAACCATTCCGAACTCATCTACCTCAGATCCCTTCACACCCATTGTTCCATTGGTTCAAACATCCACACCTACCTTACACGCACAAATCTTAACGGTTGATGAATTTGAAGCCATGAACGCTGAACTCCGTTTTCAATAGGAGTTCGCCCTACTCTCAATGAAGTACAAACGTCCGTTAAACTCCTCTTACAAACCATACCAAAACTGATTCAATGCTCCTCACCATAACAATCCTCACCCTCACTCTGCTCCTGAACCTAAGCCAACTTCCGAAAATCCTCCAGCATACAAACCAAACATCACTAAACCAAACATTGATCTGGAATCCTCTCAGAATTCCAAATCGGACAAATCAAAGATTGTGTGTCATAAGTGTGGACATGCAAATCATTTTGCAAAAGATTCCTTGGCCAATGCTCTTCCAAAACCTAAAGTCAAGGACTCCGCCTAATATGTCCGAAAAGCACAAGAATTGGCTGAAAGTGAGAAAGCGTTTGTTACAACTGTTTCAAGAGATGTTGAAGGATATTGGTCATCCGGAGATGATGATGACATGGTGACTGGAAGAAACATGTGTTTGATGGCAAGACAAATAGTTAAATGTGATGAAGGATACTGGTCTTCTGGGTCCGAAGATGATGATGATGTTACTGAATCTCACCACTGCTACATGGCCACAAACGATCCACTCTGCCGCAGCATCGTTCAGCAAGTAAAATCTGTGATCTTTGATGATAATTTTGATTTATCTCTTTATGAACCTTATCAGACCCAAATCCAAACAGATATGAACACCATTTATAAAGCCTATGAGTTTGCCATAGAAGCCAGAGAGAAGAAGGATTGTGAACTAAATCATCTTAGGTTACGTTTTGAGGATAAAAAATTGAAAATCGAGTCTTTAGTGCATGAGCTTGTAATGTCAAAAGATGAATGTATCATTTTGAAATATAAATGTGAAATCACTTATTCTGAACGAAATGTTTTGATTGTTGATAACAAACGTCTCAATGCAAAAATAGATGCTTTGCATAATTCTGTTAACATGCTTGAAGCGGACATTCGGATGATTCACAATTTTCGTCATCCATGGTCTAAAGCACCTGGTCTCGGAAGCGAGTTTCTGAAACCAGTTGTCAGTCCCTTGACGGAATTGCAAAATTTGACATTTATAGGAGAGGTTCCGAGTATCAAACATTTGGACACCCCTGTTTCTCCCTTGTCACCACTTCCTGAGACTACAGACCAATTTGAGTCCCTAATTCCTGAGTTCAAACCAATAGTTGTCACATGTCCTGATTCCACGCCTCTTCCGCCTCTGACAAACCTGGACCTGAATCAGACCACGGATTTTCATCACAGTCTTACAAATTGTGTAGACTATGTCCATAAAAGCAATCACGTGAACATTTGAAACAACTGCTTCTGAGGTTGTACGGGCATCCTCAGATGATAAAGTTGAAGTCTCAAGCTGCGTGTCCTCTCATTCTTGTGAATCGGATTCCTTAGTCATCTCAAAAACTAGAGTGGTTCCTATTACTCCTGAGTTTAAGAATCCATCTATAGGACAAACCTCAAAATCCTCGTCTCATCCTAAGAGAAAACCAATGTTGAATAGGAAGGATATCGTAGATCCCAAAGTAGAAGCTCGAAATGCTCATAAAAAGGAACTTAAGACTAGACAAAATTCCAGGTTCCTTGCCAACTCCAAACCAAGTTCATCCCGGAATTCTCATGTATCCACTCATAGTCAAAACTCTTTTGTTCCCTCTAAGATCCTCAAAAGACCTTCTGAAACTCTTGGTCATGAAGAACCTAAGAAAGTCATCAGTTCAACTCAGTCTCAAGATCATGTAGCTACCAAATCCGTACGAAAAACTCCAATAGAATCTCGGAATGCTTCATCTGTCGTTATTGCAAAATCTGATAGCACAATTTTTAAACCTAATCTTTCTAAAACCAATGTGTCATCAAGAAAATCCACAAATGAAAAGAAAACATCTTTAAAATCTTCCAAGAAAAATTGTGTGTGGAAAGTCAAAACTCCCATTGTTGAAACAGCAATTCCGGAGGAAACCAATTATACCAACCCTCCGGAAGTCCAAAATCCGAAGAAGGCAGTTCGGAATCTTCAAGTCATTGAATATGACTATTGGATAGATGAAAACACATTAGCATTCTGTCTGTTTCCAAAGAATTCCAAAAATATCACCCAGAAACACAAAGTTGTTCCTAAGTCACAATCAAAGTCCAAAGCCCATGCCTATGTCCCAAAGTCTAATTCGGAGCCTAAAAACTCCATCACTCACTAATTTTGCAGGCACTTTGTGCTTCGGAGTAAGAAACAATATGGTATATTGATAGTGCTTGCTCCATGCACATGACAGGGCAGAAAGATTTTCTATGAGATTTAAAGCTTTCTCCAAATGCTGGTTACGTGACGTATGACAACAACTCCAACTCTCAAATTTGTGGTAATGGGACTCTCACCAATGGAAACTTCTCTATTTCGCACGTGGCTTATGTGGCTGATCTAAAACATAATTTGATAAGGGTTGCTCAGCTCACTGACTCAAATCGACGTATGGAATTTTGCAAAAAGTATAGCTATGTAATGACCGAAGACCGGAAAGAGTGTTTAATTAAGTCGATTCGCAACAAGAACATGTACCCGCTCGACATTAACATGATTATTGGAAAACTGCAACTCTGACTTCTCTCCAAAGATGTTCCTGACGTCAGTTGGTTATGGCACCGAAGGCTCGCTCATCTAAACTTTCGGTATATGAATGATCTTGTATCGGCGAAATGGTAAGAGGTTTACCTCTTCTCAAATTCAAAAATGATCATTTGGGTGCTACTTGTGATTGTGGTAAGCAATCGAAGAAGGGTCATCCTGTTATTATCGAAAAGTCCATTTCGGAACCATTGGAGCTTCTACACATTGATCTCTATGGACCATCCACTGTAGAAATTCTTCATCATAAGAAATACATTCTTGTGATTGTAGATGATTTTACACGGTTCACTTGGGTCTTCTTCCTAAGGCTGAAATCCGAAACAGCCTTAGAGCTCATAAATTTCATCAAAGGAATAGATGTTCTTACAAAACTCCCAGTTAGGAGAATCATGAGTGATAATGGTTCGGAATTCACTAATTCCACCATTGAGAACTTTCTTACTGACAAAGGAATCGACCATAACTTCTCAGCTCCTTATACCCCACAACAGAACGGTGTAGTCGAAAGACGCAATAGAAATCTCGTTGAAGCTGCTCAATCCATGCTGAATTTCTCAAATCTACCACTCTATCTTTGGGCTGAAGCCGTCTCTACTGCTTGCTTCACTCAAAATCGGAGTATCATCAATCGACGTCTCAACATGACACCGTACGAAGCAATAAATGGTCAGAAGCCATCAATCTCGTTTTTACATGTCTTCGGATGCAGATGCTTCATCAAGAACAACCGTGATCAGCTTACCAAGTTCCCAACCTAAAGCTGATGAAGCCATTTTCCTTAGGTACTCTTCAAAATCTAAAGCCTATAGAGTTCATAACCGGAGAACTCGTGTTCTTGAAGAAAGCTTCGACATTACCTTCGATGACAACTTTGTTCGGAATTCTGGCCCTACTCACATCACGACTCACATTATGGAGTCCGATGCTCGTCCGCCAGGATGTACGAACCCTCAGACAATTCTTGAAGTTGACTTTGAATCTCTCTTTGGACCTTCCGAAACTGCTCTTGATTCGGAATCTCGATCAAGATCTCCTCTCATTCCAATCCCCTCTTCGGAAGTTCCAGTCTCTCGAAATGTTTCCGGTCTGATCCCAAGTCTCTCTCCATTTGATTCTACTCTGTTTCAACCTTCTCATGTTGAGGGGGAGAATAATCCCAATTCCTCTCTTGAATCAATTGTGAATGCCTTCCAAGATGCAGCTGCTGAGTTCGATGACTCCAATCCGCTCAGCAATGATGAAAATGAACAATTCTTTGAGTTCCCTTCTGATGATGATGTCAACCTCACCGGTTCGGAAGTTCAGGGGGAGCATCATCCCAACATTCAAACCGTTTAGGGGGAGCAAATCAATTCCACTGTTGATATCGGTTCGAAGGCTGCACAAGAACTCCCACGATTACATGTTCTTTCAAGTAATCGATAACCCCAATGCTGGTGTACAGACTCGATCTGCTACAAATATTCAAAAAGAATGTCATTTCTCAGCATTCATTTCCATGGTTGAACCCAAATCCATCAAGGAAGCATTGGATCAGGCTGACTGGATTACAGCCATGCAAGACGAACTGGCAGAATTTGACCGAAATGAAGTTTTGACTCTCGTGCCTCCTCCCCAGAATTATCCCATTGTCGGTACAAGATGAGTATTCCAAAACAAGCTTGATGATGCAGGTGTTATCATCCGAAATAAGGCAAGACTGGTGGCTAAAGGTTTTACTCAAATAGAAGTGCTCGACTACGACGAAACTTTTGCTCCTGTTTCACGTCTTGAAGCCATCAAAATCTTTCTTGCTTATGTAGCTCATAAAGGCTTCCAAGTTTACCAAATGGAGGTTAAGAGTGCATTTCTTAACGGAGAACTTGATACGGAAGTGTACCTTCAACAACCCCCCGGATTCATTAATCTTTCCTTTCCGAAATACTGTTATAAACTCCGGAAGGTTGTCTATGGACTCAAGCAAGCTCCTCGCATGGTACGAGACCCTCGCTGATTTTCTCAAACGCTCCGGGTTTCAAATAGGAATTCTAGATCCCACTCTATTCCGAAGATCAAATGGAAAGCATCTCATGCTGGTATAAATTTATGTATATGATATCATTTTTGGATCTACAGATTCATCTATGGTTGCTGACTTTGCTAAACTGATGATCAATCGATTCCAAATGAGTATGAATCGGGAGTTAAGTTTCTTTCTTGGTCTCCAAGTCGAACAGACCAACCGAGGAATATTCATTCACCAGGAAAAGTACATCTCGGAACTCCTCAAGAAATACTCTATGGACACCTGTGCCTCTGCCAAGGTACCAATGGGCTTCGGACACAAGATTTTTGCCGACCCTTCCGGTGTTCCTGTTGATGATAAGAAATACCGCGGAATGATTGGATCTCTACTCTATCTCACAGCAAGTCGTCCGGATATCATGTTCTCAACATGTTTATATGCCAGATTTCAAGTCAACCCATATATGTCTCATCTTCTGGCTGTGAAACAAATCTTTCGATATCTTAAAGGCACAAAATGTCTCGGACTCAGGTACCCATTCTATGAGAGCTTCCTTCTTCAATCCTACTCAGATTCCAACTATGGTGGTCTTCAACTCGATAGAAAAATCACTTCAGGTGGTTGTCAATTCTTAGATGGTCGATTGGTTAGTTGGTCCTCCAAGAAACAGAACTGCATTGCACTCTCTACAGCCGAAGCTGAATACATTGTTGCTGCCAGCTGTACATCTCAAGTTTTGTGGATGAAATCTCAACTCTTGGATTATGGTTACCATTTTCAATGCATTCCCATATATTGTGACTCTCAAAGTGCTATTGCGATTTCTCATAATCCAATTCAGCACTCCATGACTAAGCACATTGACATACGGTACCATTTCATAAAAGATCATGTTTTAAATGGTAACATTGAACTCATTTTTGTTCCATCTGACGATGAGATTGCTGATGTCTTTACCAAGGCATTAGACGAAACCAAATGTAACGGTTTTCTGAACAAGATGGGTATGATGATACCAGATCCTCAGTTCTTTCAAGAGACTTGTTCTCTTTGATAGACGTATTTTGAAAGAAAATTAGTTCCGATCCTCTTTTTCGTAACTACTTTCTCTCTGAATACATAGGATCATTTTACTTGTCTTGATCTCTGACCTTCACTTAAGTTTGTACAGTTCACCTTGTTTGTTTGCTATTCAAATCCCACAGTGCCATGATGATCGGAATATACTTCATAATCGAATTATGAAACCCCTCCTCGGATAATGTGTAACATTATGCGCTCCGGAATTTCAAAAGTGCTCCGGAATCTCATTTTGCTCCGGAATTTTTCAAAACTGCTCCGGAACTTCAAACTGCCATGGAATTCTCAAATGTCTCCAGAATTTTCAAATGTCTCCGGAAATTTTCAAATGTTTCCGGAAATTTTCAAAAGTGCTCCGGAATTCTCAAAAGTGCTTCGGGATTTCAAAATGCTCCGGAATTTCGAATTGCTCCGGAAATTCTCAAATTGTGCTCCGGAATTTCAAACTGCTCTGAAATTATAAAAAAGTGCTCCTGAATTTTCAAAATTGCTCCGGAATCTCAAAACATGCTGCGGAACTTTCCGGAACACCACTCTTACCCTCCGGATCATACACTATCCGGAACAGATCATCAAGAATACCAAAGGGTAATAAGGTGAAACGGTTTTCTTCTCAACGGTTACTTTTTGGGAGATCCTTATCCGATCCTCCTCGATTTGCGTGAGATGATTGCACGCCCCTTAAACAAGATATCGATGTGACGGTTGAATTCACTATTTTTGGCCCCAAATTACCTTGCCCTTTCACCTCACCTGTCAAATCTCATTACCAAACATTAAATGCGAACCATTTGTTCTCGGATCCTAATCATCATTTTTCCTAACCCGACCCGTTCTCTTTACCTATAAATACCCTCTCAGAATCCCTTTTACCTCTTTACGCTCTCTAAACCTTCAAATATCCTAAACTCTCACTGTTCTTCGTGTTCTTCAAAAACTCATACCTGCAACAATGGCGTGCTCACCAGAAATCACTCAAACAGCCCCTGCTCCTAGGAAGTCCTCCAAGGGCTCTAAAGGTTCTTCTTCATCCGCTGATCCAGAACCTTTCTTGAGAGACACTACCCAACTTTTCTCCCTTAACATACTAGACTACGATGAATCGATTAGAGTTATGATCGAGTTTATCGCAAACCACCCCATCTCCATTCCTCTCACTAAAATCCATGAACCGCCACTTCCCATTCATCACCTTCACCGTGCCTTCACCAGCATTAAACTCGTCGATGGTGCTCTGATGATCCCAATCCTCGGTGACAGAACCGTTCCAGTCTTCAAATCGACCTTTCTCAAGGTGATTGGTGTTAAGGCAAATCCAAACGGTTTTAACGTTGTTGAACCAACATTTGAAGAGTTTCAGACGTTTCTGGACTACATTGGATATTCACAAGACTACAGAGCAAAGGATTTCAAGAAGACAGCTGTGTCCGGACTATGGACTGTATTGATGCACCTCATCCTCAGAGGGCTGTCCGGAAAGAATGGAGGTATGGATACTTTAAGCAAAGACTGTCTCAATGTTGTATTCAGCATTTACTCTGGACGCGAGAATGCTGTTGATCTTCCGGAGGTCTTGTGGCAAGACTTCTGCAAGTTTAATACCAAAAGGAAGCCGAACAAAATTTCAAGCCCTAGGTTCTGGGCTCTGACGATTGAACAAATCTTCAAGGAGCTTTCGGAACCACTTCCGGTTGCCACCATTCCTCCTGAGGTATGTGTCACGTTCAAACTTGCCAAATCTTATAGGATTCCAGACCAATCTTCTTTTGGTACGATCAGACGACTTCCGGACCATATGTTTGCTGTAATTCCTTCTGAGTCCCCTTATTTAAAACATCACTTAAAGACTTCGGTTGTGTTCGACCTAACACAACCTGCCCTGTCTCTATTGAGCCCATCTCGGAAGAGGCCATTCCAGCTACGTCCGGACCCAAAACCAAGAAACCAGCCAAACGAAAGGCTTCTCCTACTAATCCCAAGGCCAAAAAGAAAACCAAAGTCAGTGCTCCCTCTCAACAGGAGTGCACCCATGACATTCCGGCTGATTCTATCCATACGCACACTCATCCGAGGCACCCCTCGATGTTTCAAAAACACATGCACACACACATGGGGAGTCACCACATAATCCACCCTCGCCCTCCCAAAAGGGTGATGCCGGTGTTGAACAAAGCTCCTTGCAGCCCCCTGGAACACACCCACGTTTCACATTTGATGATCCCATTATCTCTTCAACACGCACACACTCCGGAACCACTGTTCCGGACCCCAAGCTGTCCGGAGCTGGAGTAGTCCCTCCTCCTACGGAAGCCTCAACTGGTCTGATACCCGGAAGGCGTACAGGACGACCAGGTGTTAATGATCCCCTATGGGAAGATTTTGTGAACAGGGCGGCATCCAAACGTCCGGATCTCACCAGAGCTCAGGTGGAATCCACACTTATTTCCATGAGGAACAGGGCCATCCAAAGCAATTTGCCCTATGTTCCTCCCACTGACGCTGGGGCTATCCAAGAGCTCACCTCGGAACTCCCCCCCCCCCATCACCACTCATCAAATCATCTTCCATACCGATCTAGAAGAGGAAATATCTGAAGAAGTTATGCTGACAGAAGAGGCAAGAACCATTCCGGATGCACATCTCATGACCTCAGTTCACTACCAATCCAAGGCATCCGCATCCAAGACTGCCTATGACTTTGGATCCTCCTCCTCCACCACTCCGGACGGCCATTCCAACTCCAAACATCAAGAAGATGACGATGCAACCAAACCGGGTCCCTCCTCAAATCCGAACGTTCATCAACCTCCTCCACAACACTCTGATTCTGATACAGAATCCTCAGTTCGTGATTATGTTGACCCTTTTTCCCTTCATGAGATCCGATCAAATGTCTGTGACACCATGCAGAAAGTGGCATCCGTGGAGACCTCAGTAACAGAGCTGAACTCTAAACTGGATCAAAAAGTCTCTGGACTTGATTCCAAACTCGATGCTATTCTCTAGTCTCTCTCCCAACAGTCCGGCCCATCAGCTGCTGAAAGAGAAGCCAACCTTGATCAGCTGATCTCCATCCGGCTCAAGCACACAGTTGAGCAAATTGACTCCAAGTATGACGCCTTGGTGGAAAATTATCTCAACACCATCTCCTCAATGCTCAAGGTCCATGATGATCTGGTGTCTGCCACCAACGACCTAATGAACGGTTGGAGAAGGAGATCCGGAAGAAGGATGAGATGAACCTCGTCATCCAACAAGTCCTCATCAAACTTCTCTGCTCAACTTGGAACATTGTTAATGTTCCGAACATGAAGTTTGATGAGATGATTGCCATCCTCAGCAGCACCTTCAAACATATTTCTGATCAAGCCCCCACTGCTGATGCTTACGATGTTCTCACTCTTCAACTCACCTTCGGCCTTCAGAAAGTCTTCTCAAAATTTGAAGATCTGAAAGTGGTCTGGAGCTTGCACCGGTTCCAAGATTCACCGATGCAAGAGGGGGAGAAGGCCCAAGTAGTCAATGGAAACCCGCCTCTGAATTTGTGCTCCGAGATGAAGATCTGGATTCCAAAGAAGACGTTCAAATCGTCTCCAGAATTCGTGGGATCACGGAAGGAGAAGAAAGTGAAGATGAAAACATTTATGTTCCGGATGAAGCTCCCAAAGGAGTTATTGGTCTTCAAGCTCCTAAACTGACCATTCCGAAGGAAATGTCTGAAGAACAAAAGAGGATTTGGTCTGCAGTATCTTGGACATCCTCTCTTCCAGACGCGTTTGAAATGGCTGTCAAAATGGCAAAAGCAAAATCTTTTTTGACCGCTCAAGCCTTCCGAGCCACTCCTTCAGTTCAGACTTCCTTTCCGGAACCAAAAATAGCTCCAATCGACTAGGGCTCTCCCCTCTAGACCCCTGATGAGATTCCAGAAGAACCACTTCCAACTCCCATTCTGGAATACTCGATTGATGAAAATATGAAGCTGGTTATTGATGCGCTTCGTAGAGACAAAGGGAAGAAGCCAATGACTTCCGAACAGCAAGCCTTCGCCTCCGGACCTCCCCTCAAGCAAAAATTTGGATGGTCTCAGGAGGAAATTCATAAGGCACTAGAGGACAGCATCCGGATTCAAGCCTTAAAAGACAATCCCGATCCGATGTGTGGCATCTCTCCTCTTTGTCGTGAAGTCATTCTGCAAGCACAAGAGATCATCCCAACCCTTTACTATGATCTTCCTACAAATGACACCGATCAACTGGATCTTCCTCTCTCTCCTTACAGCAAATTCTACACCAAGTTTGCTCCGCTTCACCCCAACGATCATCCGGAACTGATCATCCGGACAGAATGAGAAAGGCTCAAAACCTTTTATGAAAAGAATGCTCAACCCTTCAAGGAAGTGTGGACAAGGAAGAGGATCACCAAGGTTCAAGACTTCGGAAGAAAAATTTTAGTAAAATTTGAGCTGAACTGTCCTCTGTTCCGTTTCCACCTCCTCCGGAACAAGCAAACTGCCCGGACCGTTACTGATGCGGATTTTCCTTCTATGAATCTGAATGACATCCTCACCCTACCTGCTTACTTCAGAGAAAATCAAAAGGATGACATCAGTATGGGTGCCTACCACGCAACTCTCAGCTTTCTCAAGGATTATGTTACTGAGTTCTGCCGATGTGACTACGAACTTGCTCACGTCTACGGAACAGAACAGTTCGTTGCCAAGATCGACTTCGTTCTTCCGGAAGCTGAAATTCTCACAGTAGGTCCGATTGAAGAACCGGTTCTAGGGTTTGTCTACACCATAAGGAAAACTAACAAGAAGGACTTCTTTTGAGTCCTTGACAAATACTTAGTTCCAACCAAAGCTCTGCAGAAGTTCATTTCCCATGCATCCAAGTTTGACGCTCCGGAAAAGGTCAAGGCAAAGTTTGTAAGTCAATTGTCGTGGTACATTGCGGTGCGAGAATGGTTGTTCAGAGCCTACACCTTCATCAAGGAAGAAATGAACTAAGACTGTTGGATTGCTAAGTTCACTTAGGGGGAGATTGTTGGAACCTGAAAGTGAACCTTTAGCAATCCTAACTCCCTATTCCGAAGTGGGTGAATTCCGAAGAGAAGAAGTTGTCCAGAACTTATCCGGACCAATAAAGAAGGAAAGAAGAGTAAGGCATTCTGGAGCTGATTCTCCTGTCCAGAATGCATGTTGATCCGGAAACAACTTTCATGTCCAGAACATTGTTTGTCCGGAATGAAGTCATTTGTCTTTTGTGCATTTATTAATTTTGTCTTTTATTTGACGTAACGTTTCATAGGACTTAGTCTAAAGTTGTATTTGGACAATCATAATGTCAGACTTATGTATTGTCCGGTCCTATGTAAACATCTGGGTTAATTTGTTGTAACATTCTCTCCTATTTATAGGAGCCTTCAATACAAGTCAAGTACAGATCTTTCACTCACTTTTTAGCATTCACTATAAGCATATTCAAACATTCTTCTTGTTCTTCATTCATTAGCTTTACCTTGATCATTTATTATTATTCTTCATTTAATGTCTTGATCATTTGTTGAACATATTATCTAAGACTTGATTGGTCTTTCCAGCCTTGACTTGAACATCGTTTAGTAAGCAGATATTGATCTTAAGCATTCACTCATGGTTTGAGTTCTCAAACCTTGTCCCTGCGCATTGATCTTGTTTTCACAATATGGCCACGGGCCTCTCAACATAGTTCAGGCGCTCATCAACCTGAATGTCGTCTAGTGATACCACCGCTTCCTGGTCCATAACGCACTTTTGCAATTGTGAAACGCGGAAAGTGCTGTGAATCCGACTAAGATCCTCCAGAAGCTCTAACCTATATGCCACCTTGCCAATCCTGGAAATGATTCTGAACGGCCCAATACATCGGGGACCCAATTTTCCCCTCTTCTTGAAGCAGGTCACCCCCTTCCAGGGCGAGACCTTCAGGAGTACCATATCACCGACCTGAAACTCTAACTCGGATCGGCGCCGGTCGGCCTAACTCTTCTGCCGACTCTGAGCGGTCTGTAGCCGTTGCCTAATTTGTTGAATCTTCCCGGTAGTTTGCAAGACTACCTCTGTCCGTCCCATCACCCTGTGTCCGACCTCACCCCAACAGACTGGGGTGCGATATCTCCGTCCATACAAAAGCTCAAAAGGCGGGGCGCCAATGCTGGAATGATAGCTGTTATTGTAGACGAACTCCGCAAGGGGTAGGTGGGAATCCCAGCTCCCACCGAAATCAATAACACAAGCCCTCAACATGTCCTCGTGGGTCTGTATGGTCCGCTCGCTCTAACCATCAGTCTGCGGATGGAATGATGTACTAAAGTGCAGCCGCGTGCCCAGTTCCTCATGGAACTTCTGCCAGAAAGGGGAGGTAAACCTAACATCCCGGTCGGAGACAATGGACACTGAAACCCCATGGCGAGCCACAATCTCGTGGACATACATGTCGGCCAACTTCTCGGCCGACGAACTCTCCCGTATGGCCAAGAAATGGGCACTCTTTGTCAATCGATCCACGATGACCCATATGGCATGAAACCCCTTCGCCGTCCTTGGTAGCTTGGTAATAAAATCCATCATGATCTGTTCCCATTTCCACATGGGAATCTCCAGAGGCTGCAGTTTGCCATGCGGCCTCTGATGCTCGGCCTTGACCATCCTACACGTCAATCATCTCTCGACATACCAAGCAATTTCTCGCTTCATGCACGGCCACCAGTAGCTCAAACTCAAATCCCGGTACATCTTGGTGGCCCCCGGGTGAATAGATAAGTGAGACTTACGAGCCTCCTCCATGACCGTCTGTCTGATCCCACCAGTCATCGGAACCCATACCCGACCGCATCGGGTAAACAACCCCCGGCTATCCTGCAAAAATCGGTCGTTCTCGCCCCTGATCCTCTCTAGTTTCTAATTCTCTGGTCGCATACCATCCACCTGAGCATCTCTGATCAAACTCAGAAGCGGGGAATCCACTGCTATCCTCATACATATCGCTGGGGTGGGAGTCCCAGCTGACTTGCGGCTCAGAGCGTCCGCCACCACATTCTCTTTATCGGGGTGGTAAAGGATCTCGCAATCATAGTCCTTGCCTACATCCAGCCACCTGTGCTGCCTCATGTTCAGGTTCGGTTAATCTACGATATTTCTCAGGCTCTTGTGATCCGTGTAAATGGTACAACGAACTCCATATTGGTAATTTCTCAAAATCTTGAGAGCGAAAACCACCGCTACCAACTCTAGATCATGAGTAGGATAACTCGTCTCATGCGGCTTCAACTACTGCGATGCATAAGCTATCACTCGTCCGCTCTGCATGAGAACTGCCCCTAAACCTGTGATGGATGCATCACAGAACACCACGAAATCCTCAACTCCCTCCGGGAGTGTCAAAACTGGAGCCTCACAAAACCGCTGACGGAGGATCAAAAACTCCCTCTGTTGCTCATCGCCCCACCAGAAATCCACCCCCTTCCTTGTCAGACGAGTGAGAGGTACTACAATCTTGGAGAAATCCTGTATTAATCTCCGGTAGTACCCTGTCAATCCCAGAAAACTCCTGATATCTGACGGAGATTTCGGAACCTCCCACTACATGACTGCCTCGATTTTGGCCAGGTCGACCAAAATCCCCTCCTGGTTAATGATGTGTCCCAGGAACTGGACCTCTCATAACCCAAACTCGCATTTCAAGAACTTGGCATAAAGCCGTTCTCACCTCAGAACTCCTAATAACTCCCTGATATGCTCCTCGTGCTGCTCTCGAGTCTTGGAATACACCAAGATATCATCTATAAATATGATGATTGAGCGATCCAGCATCGGTCTGCAGACCCAATTCATCAGGTCCATAAATACTGTCGGCGCATTGGTGAGCCCAAACGGCATCACCACGAACTCGCAATGACCATAACGAGTCCGGAATGTGGTCTTCTCCACGTCCTCCTCTCTGACCCAGACCTGATGATACCCCGAACTCAAATCTATCTTGAAGAACCAAGATGCCCCCTGCAACTGATCAAAGAGGTCGTCTATCCTTGGAAGTGGATAACGGTTCTTCACCGTAAACTTGTTCAACTCCCTATAATCAATGCACATCCGGTGCAAGCTTTCCTACTTCCTGACGAAGAGGATCGGTGCCCCCCATTGGGAACTGTTAGGTCGAATGAACTGCTTGCCTAGCAGCTCCTGTAGCTGTGATGACAGCTCCTGCATCTCGGGTGGCACCAACCGGTACGGCGCCTTGGCGATAGGGGCCGCACTTGGCACTAGGTCGATCCTGAACTCGACCTGCCTCTCCGGAGGCACTCCAGATAACTCCACCGGAAACATATCAGTAAGCTCTCTGACCACCGGAACCTCTGAAACTGAAACCTGCTCCCTGGCCCGCGTATGCTAAATAACCTGCACACCCATGCTGAATATACTGCCGAGCCCTGGCAGCTGAACAGAACCCTGATCCCACTCTGGTGCCCTCGCCATATACAATCAGTTCTCCCCCACTTGGGGTGCGAACTACCACCCGCTGGCCCTCACAATCTATCATAGCACCGAACCGACTAAGCCAATCCATCCCCACAATCATGCACACCTCCCCCATGGGAATCAGTATCAATTCTATCAGAAAGGACACTCTGAAAATTTCCAACTCCAATCCTCGGTAGACCGAAGAAGCAGAAATCTCGTGTTTATTGGCGATGGAGACTCGCAACGGACACTCTAGCTCGCCTACTGGCACACTGAACTCCCTACTAAAAGTATGAGATACAAACGACCAACTCGCCCCCGAGTCAAATAACACCAATGCGGGTAAGGAGTTTACTAAAAATGTACCTAATCACAGGTACAATAGATAAGCATACAACAGATATAACAAATGGGAGTAAGGATAGAAACATACCAGCAACCACATCTGGTGCTGCCCTGGCCCCCTCAGCTGTAAGCTGGAAGGCACGAACCTGAGCCTTCGGAGGCTCTGCCCTGATTGGTCTCCCATCCGTGATCCTCAACGTAGTCGCTGCTAAAGCCTACGTCGCCTTGGCGGCTAGTAGAGGACACTGGGCCTTCATATGGCCCACCTTCTCACAATGATAGCAAAGCCTGACTTCAGAACTCGGAGTCGGCTGCCTGCAATCCCTGGCTAGATGGCCCTGCTAGCCACATCGGTGGCATCCACTCCATGCTCGTCACGTCCCTAAATGAGCCTTCCCGCACTTCCCACAAGTACGGCCTGGCTGTCCCCCAGTCCTGGTATCAGCGGTCTTGGACCGCTTCGGCACCGGCTGCAACTGTGCCAGGGCCTGCCTCTTCTCCCTCAACTGCAGCTCAGATAGTGTGTCATCTGAGCCTGCTCTGAGGCAAACTCCGGGCAAAACATCGCCCTCTCAGTAAACATATGGGTGATTTCCATCACCGTCTCAGTATCCTGTCTCAACTCCAAAAACTCATGAGATAACCGCTCACGCTCGGCCCTCGAAATGTAGCGAGCATTGAACATGTCCCTAAACTGCTCCCAAGTAACAGCAGCTCTCTAGTCATCCATATACGCACCCGTCATCAATCTCCACCAGTCCTTTGCCCCGGACCTCAGCAGGTTCAGGGCACATCTGACCTTCTGGCCAGTAGGACATGAACATGTAAAGAAACATCCCTCCACATCCGACAGCCACCTCATGGCTACAATGGGATCTTGAGTACCATCAAAAGTCGGGGGCTTCGTGTTATCGAAATCCCGGTACTGGAAGCCCCGACTGGCTCCTCCCCCTTCTGCCGTTGTTACAGCCACGGTAGCTGCAGCGGCAGCTGTCTCAACAAGGGCTGCATATCTGTCATCAAAGCACTCTATCATAGCGGACTTAAAAGTCCCAAACAAACTCCGGAATCTGACCCCAGACAATCTCGACCACCTGCTCGCGGATGATCTTCCTGACCTGATCCTCTGTCAACATTGGCCCCTCCTGGCCGATAATCTCAGGTGTCGCTGGGGCCTCCTGATCACCCTGTCCTGATCCCGATCTGGATCCAGTCGTGAAACACCTCGTAACCACCATACTGAAATATAAGAGGAAGATATGAGACAATCCGCATAAATAACCGGGAACCGACTCCCGACCGAACCCTAGGGGTTGTGACTTCCTTGCTACGCATATGGGTCCTGTGCTTTCAGTAGTATGGGCCCCTACTACCTTCCACACCTACCCATATTTGTCTCAAGTATCACCAGAACACCCTAATACTATACATACATCTGGTGGTCGCTCAACCTCACTCCTAGAGGAAGGCTAACTGTCTCATAACTGACCTACCGGTCTCACACAACCCACCCATCCATGAAACTTCCACCAACCCTGCAGCACTAGTGTATTCTAGCCATACATAACGCTGGACCCTATAGACTTTCGAATATCCAATCCTACCCTAAGCTCCCAATCAAACAAGAACAGAACATAAGGCCAAATCAAACATTTTCAGGTTATAAGATCTTAATTATGTATAACCGTGATGCATACACTAAGCAACTAGAGTAATGATGTCAATCTCATATAAAGGAAACCCTAGGCTAGCAAGCATCATGTAATCAGGCAATTCTTTCATGCAATTCCTGAAGATCCGTAGCCTAGCAGTAGCATGTTGTTCTAACATATCACATAATAAAATAGTTGTATGGTATTGTGGGGTCTACTTATTCGCTCCGGCTGATCGTACACCCTGCATCCTCATTTACTTATTTTGAAAACCACTTAAAATAAATCATTTTAAAATCCTTTCCTTGATTTGAGACTGGATTCACACGAGTGTTCCTCCAATTCACTCAAACCAAGGCTCTAATACCAACTTGTAACACCCATAAAATCAAGCCAATTTAAAACTTTTAAAAAAACATTTCAACCCATTAAAAATTATTACATCTTGTTTTCAAAATCTATAATATCAGAGTTTTCCCAAAAACATAAACAAAGCATGAGGAGCTGTACGATCATGCCTTCTCCTTGCCGCGATCCCCTGATGTACCTGAAACAATAAACTAAAACTGTAAGCCTGAAAGCTTAGTGAGTTCCCCCAAAATACCCATACCCACAACAATACATATATAATCATAAACTACATACTATGGGTCCCGTCAACCATCGGGTTGGAATACCCCAGGCCCTCAAGCATCCGATTAGAATGCCAACATACTATGTGTCCAATCATCCTCGGGATGGAATACCCCAGGCCAACAACTAACAGGTTGGAATGCCCACATACTATGAGTCCAATCATCCTCGGGATGGAATCCTCAAGGCCCACAACCAACAGGTTGGAATGCCCAGGTCTATTGGCTTTCGCACAAAGCAGATAAGCCTCAACCGCCAAACAAACATGTGCACATATAACAGATAATCACATAATAGTCTATAGACAACAACTGATCTAACGGATCATACCACATACCACATAATATTATCCTACCCTCTAGGATACCGAACTAACAGGTCATACCACATGTCACATAATGTCATCTTACCCTCTAGGATACCGATCTAACAGATCATACCAGCATAACATAACCAATAACAATTCAAAGGGCCAGCTTTGGTGCCTTAGACCCTTGAGTATAGTGAGGATAACTCACCTCATAATGTCCCACTGAAAATTATAGGCTCAACTCTCGAATCACCAACACGAGCTCCACCGCCTATAGTTACCATAAAACCCTTTTTCCATAAATTTCCAAATTACCAAAATGCCCCTAGAGGACAACTGGTCAATCCTTGGTCAAAGTCAAAGTCCACAGTCAAAGTCAACAGTCCATGTTGACCCGACTCGTCGAGTGTAGTTCACCGACTCGTCGAGTCCTTCCTGACCTCGAGAAGTCGTGAAATCCTTGGTTAACTCGTCGAGTTCTGTCACACCCCAAAACCGGAACGGCGGAATCGTTCGGGGGTGGAGGACGTCATGTACAATATCACAACAATGCAAAGTAGTAAACAAGCAACAACATCATCCATTGCATTAATAATATAATTTCATACAAGTGTGTTCTGTCAAGTTATATAGACACCAAAAATAATATACATCAAAATAAAGACGATTCTTGAACGAGCTCCATCTTCGCAAAAACCTGGCTCCGGTACCTGTCTACTGGCGACCTGAGAATACAAGTTATTTTGAAAGAGTTTATCAGCTTTAAAGCTGGTGAGATCATAAGTATATTAGTGTCTGTAGTTGTATGAAAGTGTTTTGTAAGTTTATAATTGTATATGTTTGTAAAAGTTTGTAATTGTTTGAACTCTCCTAGAAAACCCTATGTTTCCTACTAAAAGTAGCCTTCTACCAAGGCATCTAGTATCTGTGTGTGTGTCTCTTGTAAGAGTGTGTATTTTCCCAAATCCGACTATCATTTACCAAAAATATAGTATTTACATTATTGTTTATTGTGTGAATATCACAAAGTAAAATGTAATGGGAAAATGAACTAGTATTGTAGTGTTGTATTAAGTAACTATTGTTGTACTAACTACTTTAAACCAATTGTTATTTAAAGTACCATGTTATCGGCCTGTATCCTGCTACCGACTTAATAGAAAAACGACGATGTAAGACGTCGTAAGAAATGACATTTGGCACCCGTAGACTTGCAAGTCCCACTGTAGCGAGCAGCAAGGTGTAGGATAGTCAATCCAGTATAGATCTATACACAAACTCATACGCTCACCAATTAAGGAGATTTTGGATACAAAAACGGTCATGGTAGGTAGTGCCATGCTCCGTTAGGTGGCTCACATAACTGTAATAATGTATATGTAATGAATGTTCTAGCTGTATTGTATGTTCTCCCTCTGTCTAGCATGTATGTTCTCTCTGTATGGTATTGTTTGCTATCTCTTTCTCTGTATGGTATTGTTTGTTATCTCTTTCTCTGTATGGTATTGTTTGTTATCTCTTTCTCTGTATGGTATTGTTTGTTATCTACTATGTATGGTATTGTTTGTTATCTCTTTCTCTGTATGGTATTGTTTCATGTATGAACTGACTCTTTGTATGTTTCATTGTTCTAGTAATAGTTTTAGTATCTTCCTAAACTACTCCTATAGTAGCTTACTAGTAATGTATGAACATGTTTGTATACCCTTGCTACCCAAAGGTATGGAGCTGAATGAAAGAAGGAACCTTTGTATCTATATACATATACATAATATATAACTAGGATTCAAACGACCTTCGGACAGATAACCCTAATACCCTAAGTCCACAACCAAACAAGGAACAGGAAGTAAGGTGAGCTATCAGTCCTAAGTCCTTTCAATCCTACTTATATAACTATATCTATATAGATACACATTTAATAGAATATAAGTTTAAAAGAGTTTAAATAAAAGTATTTAACATGAAAAGGAGTTTGTAAAACAGTTTGAAGTAAAACAGTTTGGTAACACAGTTTGAAAAGTAAGAAATCCACTTGTTTGGTAGTTATTAATCACATGTGATTGATATAATAACTATAATAATTCAACTTGTATTCCTCCCCATAAAAGCATTTAAAAACATTTAAAAGGTTAATTAAGGGGTATGAACTCACCTGTAGTGAGTGGTTTGGATGAACTGATGATATAGGATTGCTAGGTGTCAAGTGAAGACTTATACACACACAATGATCCTAGTTAACATATAATAACAAATATATGTATCCAATTAGTCTTTAAACAACTAATTAACAAAGTTAAGACATCCTAGGGCATGAAAAACACCTTATATAAGTGTTATAAGTGCTAAGGATTGCATCTAAATGTTGTAGGACATTGCTATTGAGTTTAGGGTTCAAGGGAACCCTTTATATGAGTTTACGGTTTTGTGACCATAACTCATTGAGTTTACGGTCGTAAACCCATGAGTTTACGGCCATAAACTCATGCTTCTTTGACCATGTGTTGTTTTGAAGCTCTACAAGTCCTTAGAAGCATTTCCACTTGAAGTATAAGCCTATGGAAGTGATTAGGGCACCATTTCACTCCTAATTGGAGTTTACGGTCCTTGGACCATTTGCCTTTGGGTTTACAGCCGTAAACCCAAATGGATTATGGTCTTTTGATGTTTTCATGTACTTAACTCATTAGGGAAGGGATCTATGCAAGTTTCCAAGGCTTAGAAGGGACTAGGGCACACTTTGGCACCCTTTTTAGGGTTTAAAGTCCAAGGTGTTCTTGGACCGTAAACACCCTTGATCCTTGGTTTCCTTCGTGTTTTCTTGATGTATAGAAGTGTAACAAGCCTTATTATACTCTAGGATAGAAGTACTTACAAGATAGAGGCTTGAAAAGGTGCTAAAAGTCCAAGAACACTAGTGTGTGTTCTTGGTGTTCTTGGTGAAACTTGAAGATCTTACCTTTTGGAATGATTTCACAGATGGAAGTGTGTTAAATCACTAGATTAAGCAATATATCAACTTAATAGGGCTAGAAACACTTACAAGTTGAAGATCTTGAAGAATTGTTGGATGATACTTGAGAGAGAATTGAGTTTGGATCTTGAATTTGTGAAAAATGGTAAATAATGACTAAGTGTCATATATATACCCCCAATTTAGGGTTTACGGCCGTAAACACCTTTGTTTAGGACGTAAACTCCAAACTCTTGCAGCTTTGGGACTTTATTGTTGCACAATAAACCCTAGATCATCCTCTCTCCTGGTATCTCCTAAAGTACTAACTTAAAAAGACTCGAACTTATTCCAAAAAGCTTGAAAGTTAGCAGAAATTGTTCTGACTTCTATTGAATTGAAATGTTGTACAGTATAGAAATTTCGGGTTGTCACAAGTTCCCCTAAATCCCGTCGATTTCATGCGTGTCCCAAGGTTGGGAAAAACCCTAGCCGACTCGCCGAGTCATTCGACTGACTCGCCGAGTCATTCGACTGACTCGCCGAGCCCAAGGCAAACTTCATCGGACTCGCCGAGTTGTTCATCCATCTCGTCAAGTACATGACTATCTTCATATGACTCGCCGAGTCCCTTCAATTCTTCAACCATGCAGATGCTTTTTAAGTCATGCAAAGGCTCCATATTGCAGATCTAAGCTCCTAGGTCATGATTATCACGTAAAGTTGCAAACTTTACGTGCATGCAAGATGATAATGCCCCAAAACAAGCTAAAGGAGTGGCTTAAGGTAGATGAAAGGTCATAGCTTGACAAAGACTGATACTTTATGACAAGGAGGGACTAAAGGAGTCCAGATCTGAGGTTGCAAAACTCAGATCTTCACCCAAAATGGAGAAACACCTCAAAAACCCCAAAAACGCTCTAAACCCATAAAAGAAAAGATCTAACTAAAGGAGAGTCAAGGTAGCAACTTGTTACCTTCAAAACAGTGCCATAACAGAGAAGAATCCGGATCTACAATAGCCCCCTGCTTCAAACTTCTTGACCTCCAAGCCACTTTAGTCCAAAGATCTTCTTTCAAGATAAGAGACACACAAAAATAGAGGGAAAGTAAAATTAGGGTTTCTGAATTCGAGGGAGACAGTAAGAGAGGTTAGGGGAAGTAAATGATCCTTAAATAGGGTGCAAAACCCCGAAAATTAGGGTTTCTTCCTCCAGCCCCTACTCGTCGAGTCCCTTCTTGGACTCGGCGAGTAGGTCACTAAAAGCACGCGGACCAACCCGCTGCTACACGACGAGTAGGGCAACCAACTCGTCGAGTAGGCCTTGAATCAAGGAAATTCTTATATAAAATCGATACCTGAGAATCAGGGCATTACACTAATAAGGGTGGAGAATATTGAAGTCTTGAATTATACGATCATCTTAAGAAATGTGGAATAGTTTCACAATTGTCCCCTCTCGGAACACCACAGCTTAATGGTGTTGTTGAGAGAAGAAATTGAATGCTATTTTATATCGTTTGATATATGATGAGTCGAGCTACACTTCCGATAAAATTTTAGGGGAATGCCATAGAGACAGCCGCCCATATCTTTAACCTCGTACTAAGTAAGAAGGTTGCTAAAACACCATCTGAAATATGGAGTGGGATACGTCCAGATCTAGCACATTTAAAATTATGGGGTTACAAAGATTATTTTCATCACGATGCCAACGATAAAATCAAACCCAGATCTAAGAAGTGTTACTTCATTGGTTATCCACAAATGTAATTTGGATACTTGTTTTACAAGCCTTCTGAGAACCAGGTGTTTTTTTGTTCTCAAAGGGCATTCTTCCTTGGGAGGGATCTCATAACCAAAGAAGCCATTAAAGAGTCAAATTGATCTTGAAGAAATGAAAGATTAAAGCGAAGAAGAACCGATAGTTGACACCAGCACTCAACTAGAGGTTGATACACCTGTTGAGGAATCTGATATATTGCAGCTACTGAAAAAGGAAAAGAGTCTACATAGTTGAAGACTAGCATCTATGATCTAGTGTCATTCCTAGCATCAAGGTTCCCATGGAAATATTTTGTGATAACGAAGGAACGGTCGCATTGAATAAAGAAACTAAGGACCATGGGAACTCAAGACACATACTCAGGATGTACCACTACGTGAGGAAGCAAGTTAAGGATCGAGAATGATAGTCCAGCTGATCTTATCACGAAGCCATTATCGAGGACCGAGAATGATAGTCGTAATAGGTCGATAGGCATGGGATTTTCTAATGACATGGTTTAAATATTTAGTTGTTAGTTTGATTACTTGTAAACATATAACAATATGAATTACAACCTATTTGGTGTTTATTTGTGGTGACTTAATCAAGATCTGGTGATACTACCATTTTGTTCATTTATTACTGTGTTTCACTTTTGAATGTTTAGAACCCACTTCCTGATTATTAATTTACTCAACCCCCATAGTCGGTCTGTCACACCCCCAAACCGGAACGGCGGAACCGTTCGGGGGCGGAGGACATCATTTACAGTATCACAACAATTGCATAATAGTAATCAAAGTACAACAACCATGTATTTATAAGGTATAATTTTTTACATACGTTTTCAAATAATTGTATACTTGACACCAAAAATGTATATCAAAAATTAAAAGACATGAGTTTATAATGCTCCGTCTTCTCAAAAACTTGTAGATGTACCTGTTTACTGATTTCCTGAGAATACAAGTAGTTTTGAAAAGAGTGACAACAATTAAGTTGTTGAGTTCATAAGCATGTTTGTAATTGAAATCTGTAGTTTGTTCCTTGAAAATGTAAGTATGTTTTCCCAGAAAATCCTATATTTTCTGTTGTAATGTATTGTACTCAAAACGTGTAAATGTTATTGTACACTGAAATAGTATAATGTAGTTTCACATAAAACCATGAAAAGTATGTTTTCTCTGTACTATAATAGTATTATGTATTTGTACTTGTATGAAAACTGTGAAATTATAAATGTTTGGATTCACCAGTTGTACTTGTAAAATACTGTATTAAAGTATTCTTATTTAATAAAACTACGTGAAGTTGTTTACTTATTCATACACTAATCGTATTGTTCAATACCAAAAATTGTGAGTTATCATAACCATGCTTGATGACCTAAGATGGCCTAAACACGACGTTCTTCAGGCATCGCAATCGGTATGACAATTATCACCTCAGGCCTGCCAACCCAGTTGTTGCTAGCAGCTCTGTTGCGGGATTGTCAGTCTCATATAGGTCTATACATGAGTGTCACGTTCTCCCTCTAGGAGACTCTGGTTATAATTTCAGGACTTGGTTGGTACTCAAATAAGTACTTGAATTAAGTCTCACAAATGTTATATTGATGGTTACATATAGAATAATGAAAAGTTACTTTGTAATGGATAAACTGCAAGTATATTTTATAAACTATATTTATTATAGTTTATATGTTTGTTTTCCATCATGTTTTCTGAGTATGTAAAGTAGTGCATATGATTCATATTGTATTCTGAGCTTTGAAAAGAAATATGTAAGTTCCATAAACTATACCTATTACAGTTTATATGTTTGTGTTTTACTGAAATGAAAACATTTGTATTGTTAATAATTCGACATATTTAAACTGTAAAATCTCTGTAAAATTTGTGATACGGTTGTCCCGTGAAATTTAATATTTATACCCGAATGGTATTAAAATAGTTTGCAAAATTTATATTTTCATTTAACAAGTTTAAAATGATTTTATGCTTATATAAATATAATATTTATATAGTTTTGATTAAATAGACAGTCGAATAAATATTTCTACCCTAAGCCCACAACCAAACAAGGAACAGGAAATGGAGTCAAATTATCAATTCTGAGCCTGTTGAATCCTTGTTATATATATATATATATATATATATATATATATATATATATATATATATATATATATATATATATATATATATATATATATATATATATATATATATATATATATATATATATATATATCTATCTATATATATATATATATATATATATATATATATATATATATATATATATATATAATTTTTGTAACGGCAATGATTAAAAAAATATTGTAAACATTTAGATATTAACACAACTTGTATTGTGTTAGACTTGTATTCCCCCCCCCCTCCCCCTAATATAGTGGAAAATCATGAAAACCTAGGGGTATGAACTCACTTCAAATGTGATAACGGTTTCGATAACGGGGTAGAAAACGATAACTTCGAGCTAGAACACGGGAAGGGTATCGTTATCCTAATGGTTTTAAACACATAATCATGTGTGATTAAGATGATACAAGTAATATATATGTGTTGTTTAATAAAAGTTTTATAAATAAAACTTACCAAAACTTGTAACTAATTTGAAGATCTTGGAATTTAGCTAATATGGAGAGAAATGAAGGTAATATCGTTTACTGCATGTGAGAAATGAGAATAAACACCTTTTTGGTTGCTTAAATATGAAGGAAAACATGAGGCAGCATATGGGTTTTCGGCCGAGAACTCATCCCGAGGAAGGTGTTTTCGGTCGAAAAGAGGATAACCCACTGAGGAGGGTTTCCTGCTGAATAGGTGTTTGCAGCCGAGAATATAAGGAGCAGCTTCGCACGTTTTTGGCCGAAAACAAGGTTTGTTATCCGAGGTTTGCGGTGCCAGGGGTTGTCGATGGAGAACCTGTTTTCGGTCCGAAGGTTTTGACTTATGTGAGATTTCTCGGATTTTGATGTATTTAAATTTTCAATCTTTGCAACACTTTAAAATTTATTTAACCTTAATAATCTTTGCAACACTTTAAAATTTTTTACTTTTATTGACCTTGGTTGACTTTTGTTGACTTTTACAGATTTGAAACTAACGGGTTGTTACATTATCCCCCCGTTAGAGGGAATTTTGTCCCGAAATTGTTTCTAAAGTGGTGCTCATGAACTAGGGAAAGGATGTGGATTCGGGTCCCCGCTTGGCATTCCAGCGAACCTTCACTATTGGTATACAGCTTTGTTTTGTTTTTTTGACTTCTCTATCCATGATTTCCACTGGTTCTTCTACGAAATGTAGACCCTCGTTTAACTCGATTTCTTCAAGTGGGATTACAAGAGTCTTGTCATACATATACTTCTTGAGATTAGAGACGTCAAAAGTGGGATGAATGTTACTGAGTTCATGCGGTAGTTTGAGTTTATAAGCAATCGGACCAATTCTAGCAAGAATCTCAAATGGCCCGATGTACCTTGGATTTAATTTTCCATGTTTTCCGAAACGTATCATTCCATTCCAAGGTGAGACCTTTAACAAGACACGGTCACTAACCTGGAATTCCAAGGGTTTTCGTGGTTTGTTCCCATAACTCTTTTGTCTGTCTCTAGAAGCTTTCGGTCGTTCCCGGATTTGGACAATCTTTTATGTGGTTTCTCGAAAGATCTCGGGACCGGTTAGAGTACTGTCGGGTACTTGGTTCTTGGCTAGTTGCGTATCACCCACTTCAGCCCAGCATATAGGGGATCTGCACTTACGGCCATAGAGATCTTCAAATGGAGAAACTTTGATGCTAGTATAATAGCTCTTGTTGTACGAGAATTCAATGAGTGGTAAATGGGTATCCCAAGCTTTACCAAAATCTATCACACAAGCTCTGAACATGTCTTCCAACGTTTGTATGGTTCTTTCGCTTTGTCCATCAGTCTGAGGATGGTACGCTGTACTCATGTCAAGATTTGTTCCCAAGGACATTTGCAGTGATTGCCAAAACCACGAGGTAAATCTACTATCTCGGTTAGAGATAATGGATATTAGCACACCATGCAATCGTACTATCTCTTTAATGTACATCCTTGTTAACTTCTCCATTTTATTAGTTTCTTTTATTGGCAGGAAGTGTGCAGATTTGGTTAATCTGTCGATGATTACCCAAATGGTGTCATGACCACCCGTTGTCCTGGGTAACTTGGTTATGAAATCCATTGTAATCCGCTCCCACTTCCACTCAGGTATTTCTGGTTGTTGTAGTAAACCTGAGGGCTTTTGATATTCTACCTTGACTTTGGCGCAAGTCAGACACTTGCCAATATAGGTAGCAATCTCAACTTTCATGTTCGGCCACCAGTATAGTTTCTTAAGGTCCATATACATCTTTTCTGAACCTGGATGAACGAAGTATCAAGTTTTATGGGCTTCATTCATGACAACATCTCTGTAGCCACCAAACTTCGGTGTCCAGATCCGATTCATGAGATTATGAACTCTTTCACCCTTGATTTCCATGTTCTTTTCCATTCCTCTTAAGACTTCACTTGTCATATTCTTTGGTTTTAAGGCTTCCAGCTGAGCTTCCTTGATCTGTGTAAATAGTTTGGAATGGATAGTCATAGTTAGAGACTTTACTTGGCGGCCCAAGTACTCTTTATGACTAAGGGCATCTGCTACTACATTTGCTTTACCCAGATGATAGCGAATCTTACATTCGTAATCATTGGGTAGTTTCACCCATCATCACTGTCTCATGTTCAGTTCTTTTTTATCGAAGATGTGGTGGAGGCTTTTGTGGTCTGTAAAGAATGTGCATTTCGTACCATAAAGGTAATGCCTCCAACTCTTCAGAGCAAAAACCACTGCTCCCAGTTCAAGTTTGTGTGTGGTATAATTGACCTCCTGGTTCTTAAGCTGTCTCGAGGCATAGGATATGACCTTTCCTCGCTGCATAAGAACGCAGCCTAGCCCTTACTTGGATGTATCGCAGTTGACTACGAAATCTTCCGTCCCTTCTGGGAGGGACAAGATCAATGTGCTGCAGAGGGCTCGCTTTAATGTCTAGAAAGCAATTTCTTGTTTTTCTTCCCATTTGAAGGTTACACCCTTCTGGTTCAAGGTGGTGAGCGGCTTCGCGATCTTTGAGAAGTTTAGGATGAATCTCCTGTAGTAGGAAGCGAGACCTAGAAACTGACGAATCTCTGTTGGGGTTCGTGGGGTCGTCCAGTTTTCGATAGACTTGATCTTGGAGGGATCAACATGTATCCCTTCCTTGCTAACTACATGACCCAAGAAATCTACCTTCCAGATCCAGAATTCTCACTTCGAGAACTTTGCATACATATTCTCTGCCCTTAAGGTTTCCAAGACTTTTCATAAATGTTGGTTATGTTCTTCCTTACTTCGGGAATAGACTAATATACCGTCAATGAAAACAATAACGAACTTGTTTAAGGTCAAAACACACGGGTCATCAAGTCCATGAACACCGCGGGCGCATTCGTTAGACCAAAGGGCATCACTACAAATTTATAGTGACCGTAGCGAGTTCTAAAAGCGGTCTTTGGGATATCGGTCTCCTGGACTCGTAGCTGATGGTATCCTGATCTTAGGTCAATCTTGGAGAAGAAGCTGGCTCCTTGAATTTGATCGAAGAGGTCGTCTATTCGCGGTAGAGGGTATCGGTTCTTGATAGTAAGTTTATTCAATTCCCGGTAGTCTATGCCCATTCGGAACGATCCATCCTTCTTTTTCACGAACAATACCGGTGCTCGCCAAGGTGAGAAGCTTGGTCTAATGAATCCTTTACTGAGAAGTTCGTTTAATTGGCTGGACAGTTCCTGCATCTCTGACGGTGCAAGACGATACGGGGATTTAGCTACACAGGTAGCTCCGGGAATCAAGTCGATTCGGAATTCGACTTGGCATTCAGGAGGAACTCCTGAGAGATCTTCGGGGAAAACATCAGGGAAATTACAGACTTCAGGAATATCCTTGATGTTTTTCACTTCTTGTGTCTTATCCACCATGTGAGCTAAGAAGGCGCAGTAATCTTTGTGAAGATACTTTCGGGCCTTGATGCAATAAATGATTTGAAGATTCGTATCGGGTTTATCGCCATAAATAACGAGAGATTCGTTACTTGGCAGATTAAGACGAATGGCTTTTTCATATCATAGTATATCAACACGATGAAGACTTAACCAATCGATGTCGATGATAATGTCGAAGCTTTTAATTAAGACCGGCATAAGGTCAATTTGAAAGGAATAGTTGTTTAGAGTAAATGTGCATCATATGTATATGTCGTTTGTATTATCGGTGTTTCCGTTTTCCATCTCTACGGTAAATGTGTCTTTTAATGTTTGGGGATTTTGTTTTAGTAGATGTTTGAATTTATGGCTCACAAATCTTTTCTCCGCACCACTATCAAAAAGAATGCATGCGTAGGAATTATTGAGAAGAAACGTACCAGTAACCACGGTAGGATCCGCTATCGCTTCCTCATGGCCAATTACCAAAACTCTTACTACACCGCCAGCATTCTTTGTCTTTGGGCAGTTTCTATTGAAGTGCCCGATTTCGCCACACTCATAACAAGCTTGGCTTACTCCCTCGGTGGGAACTTGAGAGATGGGATGTGCTGGTGCTTTGCAGAAACGGGCGGTGTGCCCCTTACTGTTGCAGTTTCTACAGTGCATTTCCCTGCAAGCTCCCGTGTGATGGAAGTTGCACTTATTGTACTTTGGCAAACTTCCAGCATATCGACTCGGGGTTGTTGGAGTAGTAGAAACAGTTGTAGGTGTAGAAGTAGGAACAGCAGCAGGAACAATAGCAGTGTGTACTGCCACAATTTGTTGCTTTTTAGAATACTCTTGCGATTATTAGCCCTTTCGTTTATTCTAGAATTTCTTTTTGCTGCCTCCTTCTTTGGGCTTTTCAGGTACGGCTGGCATGGAGCCTTGACAAACTCCATGACCTACAATTGTTTGTGCCATACGCTTGGCACTATCAAATGTAAGTGGATTGGCGGCAATAACGTTTCCTTGAGTTGGGGGAGTTAACCCCCAGATGTATCTCTTCACCTTCTTACTCTCCGGGGTGACCATCCTGGGGCACAGTAAAGTCAAGCCACTAAATATAGCAGTATAAGCAGCAATATGTGAGTCCTTCATCTTCAGACTCCAGAGTGTTGGATTAGATGTCTAAGCTCATAACTATTATTGGTATGTACTTGACCCGAGAGTAGCATGGTCCATTTGGGTTGCATATCATCAAGACAATTTGTTAGGATGGATTCTTGAGAGAAGGTTATATATGATTTATTAATATATTATAAGTTATAATATATTAATATGAAATCATATGTTTTAATTAGTATTGATCAAGAATTAATTTGGAATTAATCTAGTGATCAAAAGAGACTAATTAAATCTATGGGCACTAATTATGGTAATTAGTTATATTTATATATGTTGGGCTTATGATCCATGTTGGACTAAGTTTATGTATAGATACATAAAGAGTTGGGTCACATGAACCATGGATCATAAAACCAATGGGTATGGATTTGGGTTATACCCATGACCCTTGGAATCCTACATATAAATAGGTGAGTACATAGCCAAAAACGCCACTTAGCATGTTCTTGGAGTTCATGGGTGCTTTTGGGTGCATGGAATTCTCTCTCAAGTTCCACCTTTGTCCATGATGTGTTGTGACTTCATTTGAGGCTTCCATACTATTGGGGCTAAGCTCTTAAGGACAAATACATCAAGACTTCAAGCTACATGATAAGGTATGTTACCCTAACTAGTTTCTTGTATGGTATATGTCAATTGCATGCTAGTTATAGGCTTAATGCCTTGGAAACACCATTGCATGTATAATTAGTGAAAACATAGATCCAAGGTATTTAGGGTTGTATGTGCACCATAGGATGTTGTAGTATATCAAAACCCTTCATAGAGTTCTTGCTCTAACTTTTGTATTTCGCCTCTGGGACAATATTCTGCCAGCATCAGAACCTTTAAGTCTTCCCAGCTCATGGCATTGGCAACTAGGAGGGATAATGACTTGACATAGCTGTTCCACCAAGAGAGAGCTCTATCCAAGAAAGTGCATGCTGCAAATTTTACTTTGCTAGATTCTGGGCAGGCACAGATGTCAAACACCGATTCGGTTTTCTCAAACCAGCGAGTCAGAGCAATGACACCTCTGGTGCCATCAAGGTATTTCAGTTTAGCATTCGTAAAGTCTTTATAAGAACACTCCCTTGGGTGTCCAAGACTTTCCCCGTGATTAGAGTTGTGAGCACCACTGTCGCCTCCACTAGTACTACTGGTGTTTATTTGCGTCATGGCGGCAGCCACGACAGAGGTTACTGCTGCTTGGAAGATAGCAGGATCATACTGTGGAAGTGGTGGCGGTGGTGGAATAGGTGGATTATTGTTGAAACGCCTATTTGATTTACGTGGCGGCATCTTTTCAACAAAGTTTAAAGAGGAAAAGATGTTAAATCCTCTATAGTAGTTACGAGTCAGGTGATATTGAACAAGATATATCTTAGTTCTAAACGTATTAAACCCTGACTTTCATAGTGTTCTGCGATTTACAATACAAGTCTACTAATATAAGTAAACAATCGTTGATGTCGTCATAGCAATACTTGTAATAAGTTTGCATAGTGTGTTCCATACCAGGTCTCTCTAAAATTACAATAAGTAATCATAGATTACCATAAGTAAGTAGATTGAAATCACGAAGTCATGAAATGAGTGTTAACTAAAATGCTTGTCAATTTCTTTGATATATTTGATACATAACATTTTGCAAAATTTGACCTTGGTACAAGTCTATAATACATCAAAGCTTAAAGGAAAATATTGACAACATTATGATTCCCTGAATAGTATAAACACATAAACACAGGGTTAAGTTTATATGTAGATAAGGTAGTATCTAACGCATATCCGTAGTCCTAGTTTATATCAAAAATGTGAGTAGTGTAAACACTACTCATGGCGGGCACTGCCCTGAGTACTGGACTCTGCCACATGGCGCTCTGCTTCCATCAAATGTCTCTCTAATGTAGCCTGATGCTCCCGAAGTGTTCTTATTTCGGTTCGGGCAGCAATAATCTCTTCTTGAAGAGTTTCAGTGTGGTTCCTGGTCTGATCATGGTCTTCTTTTAGGTAGTGAATACGAATCGTGTTGACTTCGGTGGTAGCACCAACCTCCATGACTCGGTTGTTGGCTGCTCTCGTTTGCTCATCATTACGAGCAATATGACGTACTAATACAGGGAGGGCTTTGTCTGCTGAGCCTCCTCCATCAAGGTTATATAACCCTCTTTCCATTCTGAAAGGAGGGCGTTGGCCTTGTTCTTGAATCTAGTTGTGTAAATCTACGGCCCATCTTGGTGTCGGTCCTTGAAAATCCTGTCTGACTACGGGGTACTGATCCACTTGCAGTGGATTGTAGACCTCAGGATCCGTGTCGGAGCCTTCCGAATCATCTTCATCTTCGACTCCCATTAATTTTTCAGGATCGTCCTCCGGATCCTCTACAATCCAACCACTGTTGCCTTGATTTGGAAAATAGGGGTCTCCATGTAAGTGAAATCCTGCCATTGCGTCTGTGCGAGAATAGAGATACATGAAAACTCAAGAGGATGATACATGTTAAAGCCTATATATTATAGTTATGGTTCTTATAGTATCGTAAAATACTCCTATAGTTATTTAACTTTATGTTTGGTTCTAGAGCTCTTCTGCTATATAGGTTTGGTAAGTTTTAGACTTGCAACAACACCACGATTACTCCCAGACACATGTTGGTCATATCTCAAATAAATATAGTTGATCAGGCTATATTTATTCCAGATATGATTACATAACTGTCCAGGTTTAACTGTAGTGTCCAACATCTAAATACTTTTATGTAGTACTCACTGTGATATTGTTTCTTGTATGTATGCATGTTAGTATACTTCTTATAAAATAGTTAGATTTTAAAAGTATACTTTTAGTCAGAGCGCTTCAGTCCCATTGTATTTATACTTTTATATGTTTTGTGGTTGATATACTTAGTTCACTCTAAACAATGCTCTTATACCAATCTGTCACACCCCTAAACCAGAACGGCGGAAACGTTCGGGGGCGGAGGACATCATGTACAATATCACAACAGTTGCATAATAGTAATCAAAGTACAACAACCATGTATTGATAAGGTATAAGTTTTTGCATATGTGTTTAAATAATTGTATACTTGACACCAAAAATGTATATCAAAAATTAAAAGACATGAGTCTATAATGCTCCATCTTCTCAAAAACCAGTGGATGTACCTGTTTACTGATTTCCTGAGAATACAAGTAGTTTTGAAAAGAGTGACAACAATTAAGTTGGTGAGTTCATAAGCATGTTTGTAATTGAAATCTGTAGTTTATTCCTTGAAAATGTAAGTATGTTTTCCTTGAAAATCCTATATTTTCTGTTGTAATGTATTGTACTCAAAACGTGTAAATGTTATTGTACTCTGAAATAGTATAATGTAGTTTCACATAAAACCATGAAAAGTATGTTTTCTCTGTACTATAAAAGTATTCTGTATTTGTACTTTTATGAAAACTGTGAAATTGTAAATGTTTGGATTCACCAGTTGTACTTGTAAAATACTATATTAAAGTATTCTTATTTAATAAAACTACGTGAAGTTGTTTACTTATTCATACAGTAATTGTATTGTTCAATATCAAATTGTGAGTTATCATAACCATGCTTGATGACCTAAGATGATCTGAACATGATGTTCTTCAAGCATTGCAATCGGTACGACATTTGTCACCTCAGGCCTTCCGACCTACCTGTTGCAAGCAGCTTAGGTGCGGGATTGTCAGTCCCGTATAGATCAATACACAAGTGTCACGCTCTCCCTCAAGGAGACTCTGGTTATAATTTCAGCACTTGGTTGGTACTCAAATAAGTACTTCAAGTAAGTCTCACAAATGCTATATTGACGGTTACGCGTAGAATAATGAAAAGTTACTTTGTAATGGATAAACTGTAAGTATATTTCATAAACTATATTTATTATAGTTTATATGTTTGTTTTCCATCATGTTTTCTGAGTATGTAAAGTAGTGATTCATATTGTATTCTGAGCTTTGAAAAGTAATATGTAAGTTTCATAAACTATACCTATTATAGTTTATATGTTTGTGTTTTACTGAAATGAAAACCTTTTTATTGTTAATAATTCGACATATTTAAATTGTAAAATCTCTGTAAAATTTGTCATACGGTTATCTCGTGAAATTCAATATTTATACCCGAATGGTATTAAAATAGTTTGCAAAATTTATATTTTTATTTAACAAGTTTAAAATGATTTTATACTTATATAAATATAATATTTATATAATTTTGATTAAATAAACAGTCGAATAAATAATTCTACCCCAAGCCCAAAATCAAACAAGGAACAGGAAATGGTGTCAAATTATCAATTCTAAGCCTCTTGAATCCTAATTATATATATATATATATATATATATATATATATATATATATATATATATATATATATATATATATATATATATATATATATATATATATATATATATATATATATATATATATATATATATATATATTTTGGTAACGGCAACGATTAAAAAAATATTGTAAACATTTATTAACACAACTTTTTTTGTGTTACACTTGTATTCCCCCTCCCCCCCCCCCCTTCTAAAATAGTGAAAAATCATGAAAACGTAGGGGTCTGAACTCACCTCAAATGTGATAACGGTTTCGATAACGGGGTAGAAAACGATAACTTCGAGCTACAACACGGGAAGAGTATCGTTATCCTAATGGTTTTAAACACATAATCATGTGTGATTAAGATGATACAACTAATATATATATATATATATATATATATATATATATATATATATATATATATATATATATATATATATATATATATATATATATATATATATATATGTGTGTGTGTTGTTTAATAAAAGTTTTATAAATAAAACTTACCAAAACTTGTAACTAATTTGAAGATATTGGAATTTAGCTAATATGGAGAGAAATGAAGGTAATTTCGTTTACTGCATGTGAGAAATGAGAAGAAACACTTTTTTTGTTGCTTAAATATGAAGGAAAACTTGAGGCGCATATGGGTTTTCGGCCGAGAACTCATCCCGAGGAAGGTGTTTTCGGCCGAAAAGAGGATAACCCACCGAGGACGGTTTGCTGCTGAATAGGCGTTTGCGGCCGAGAATAAAAGGAGCAGCTTCGCACGTTTTCGGTCGAAAACATGGTTTGATGTCCGAGGTTTGCGGTGCAAGGGGTTTTCGGTGGAGAACCCGTTTTCGGTCTGAAGGTTTTGACTTATGCGAGATTTCTCGGATTTTGATGTATTTAAATTTTCAATTTTTGCAACACTTTGAAATTAATTTTACCTTAATAAATTGCAAATCAAATTGTACTTTTATTTAACAACTTTGACTTTTGTTGACATTACTTGACTTTCCTGATTTGAAACTAACAGGTTGTTACATGGTCATACTCTAGGTACTAAGTAACTGATTTAATAATTTCATGAATATTAGTGGATTGTATATAGTGATTAGACATACCATAGAGATTGTGTAAAAATTGGGAAATTCCTGTCATCGTCCTTCATTAGACATTAGCATCGACAAATGATGGTAATAGAGCTTTTCATATTACAGGAAAAATATGATCAATTATATAATAGGGTCAAAAATAAGTGAGCAAAGAGTTACACCACTTTTAATAATGATCAATATATTTGCAAAGTACACAACAAAGTGGTCCCAAGGATATAAACTTTGCAAAAATCTGACTCAAATTGGAGGAGTTATAATTTTATAAACAAATAAAAATCAACCATGTTAATAACGTTGTTAGCGCCAAAATGGCACAAAGAAATCAATTGAGTCTCTGCTAACTTCACTAAAAGGGAAATCGTAGTACTCCAAGAGATAATAACTTTAAAAAGAAAAAGGTCAAAAATGGAATTCGTATGAAGAAGGTACGATTTTTAGAAAAATATAAAATACGAGTTAAAAATAAAAGTTAAAATTTGACAATGCAACCTTAAGGAAAGTCGTAGTACTGGTAGATAGCTACCCAAATATATAAAGAGGGTAAGAAAAAAGATTCGTATAAGGAAGATATGAATTTTTATAAAAGATTTAGAGTTGTACACCAAGTGCGCGCCATGCTCAACGGGCACGTCTGACACCCAGATTCGTCGAGATTAGAGAGACGTTGACCATTAGAAGTGTGACACGTGGCAAACTTTGTATGGAGCCATGATTTGAGTGCACGTCGCGCGTGAAGTGCATCGCGCGCACAAGCACTATAAATAGAGGTGCTCATTTTCTGATTTCTTCACACCCAAAACTCTTTCTCTCTATCTCTCAAGCCATTTCGGAAGTCCTCTCAATGGCGCGAAGTTTCAGGTATAGTAGCATGGATGCTTCACATTAAGCTACTAGAGTGAGTTCAAAGCCCTGTTTTATTATTTTAAAGGTTTTACGAGGGAAATACATGTTTATCAAACTGTTTTATCAAAATATATTTATATCTATAAATATCAATCATATATAAAGCATGAAACCTGAGGATAATGTAGCTATAGATACTATACCGAATTGTAAGCTATAATATTATGCCTAAGAATTATGATGTCTGATAATCTAGGAAGAGATATTACCTAGATGTTATAATGGCCAATTTCCTAGGATAACATAGCACCTAGAAGTAATGCTGGTCAAATATAAGGATATGCATTGTATCTAATCGTTACTCCACCCAAATATCCAGTTTTTTCAAATTAACCATAATTAGGGTGTATATGTATGGAAAACAATATATATATATATATATATATATATATATATATATATATATATATATATATATATATATATATATATATATATATATACTAGATAATTATGAGATGTAAAAGGTATAATTATAAAATATAAAATTAAAAAGGTTTATATTGTGATAATTATAGGAAATCACAAAGAAAGAAAGGTAAAAGATAAAATACCTAAGTTTAATGCGTTAGTGAGCTGTTATTATTTATCCTTAGCCTGATTAAATTCGGCTACCCCGAACATGTAATCGTTAATCTTGCTAGAGTCATAAAGATATGTATCGGTCTATACGGGGTTTGACACCCCCACATGCGATTCTAGATACAATCCCGGTAGGATAACTTTCTTATTACTCACTAATAGACGTCCAATGAAGCGTCGTGCAGGGAAATCACTAGTTAAATAGCGTCGATTATGGGGGCTCATGGTAATACATTACAACCACCTTACAGATCCGACAACCAAGAGGGACACCTTTGAGTGGTAGATAAAATACATTGCGATTAATAAAATATCCTAAAATATAATAAGATAGGATCGGTAAATATCCTACAAAGATAGTAAATTAGGATTGGTAAAGTATCCTAAAAAGATAGTAAATTAGGATTAATAAAATATCCTAAAGATAATAAGACACGATCGGTAAATATCATACAAAGATAGTAAGTTGGGATTCGTAAAGCATCCTATAGAGATAATAAGATAGGATTAACATAATGTCCTAAAAAGAAAATAAGATGGGAGATGATATAATAAAGCATAGGAAACCAGGAGTTTAAGAAAAATGATTATAATCATTGTAAAAATTTCTAGGAAGTTTTCAAAGAAAGTTTATCATATGTTTATCTTAAAACCTATGAACTCACCAACATCAAGTTGATGTTTCCCAAAAATTGCATTTGTTCCTAGGATAGAGTAAGGATCAAGGCAAGGAAGGACTATCAGCTTGAAGATAGATGGGTTTCGATTAATAGATAGGCATGGTTTGCGCTCTGTGATTTGGGTGATCTACGTAAATATCGTCACCACTCGACATTTCCGCCTATGGCTGGGGATGGTGTGACAGATTGAGCTAATACTTATGAGTACCTGAATAGAGATTTATGTATTGGAACAACCCGCACTAAGCGATTATTTCATGGATCAAGTTATGAGTAATTCTAAGATGATATTATCTATTATTATTCAAACTGGGATGCATATTGTGGTTTTTCTTTACCGTTTTGTTGTGTATTGATTTTCTCAAACGTTATCCATAAGTGGTAGTTGACTTTTAGGGGTCAAAGTGCAAGAAAATGATACTTGATCATATACATAGGTCATGGAGTCATTTTCTCACACTTAAGTGACGTAAAATGAAAGTTATTAAGTATTTAAGCAATCCTAACCCTAAAATCCAGAAATCATCTTCTATTTACAGCCAACAAACCCTACTTCTAGCCTACACCTTACTTGAGAATGATTCCTAAGAGTTCTTGTCTTTGGAGGAGTGTGAGAGTGAAGAAAGTGTGAAGGAAGAAGCCAATTGAAATATTCTTGGTGGTTTTTTTGGTGGACATTCTTCTAGCAATCATCTTGGTGAATTCATTTCTAGATTTACCAAAAGGTATGGATATATTTCTTTAGGTTACCTTGTTGTTCTTCAAACCACACAAAAAAGGGACCTTGGATGATGCCAAAATCCATGATTTAGGTGTGTTGGTTGGTCCCATTCTTGTACTAGCCATTACGGACACTTAGGTTTGGTCTAGAGGTGTTAAGATCATCCCAAAAGAGGCTTTGATAAGACTTAAACCAAGCAGGAGAATACAATCAATTGATTTTCTGCTTTGTAACTGTTAGCCCCCACAACATGGACATCTAGTTGCCACGACGTGGCGACAGGAGTTGATCGTCCCAGGATCGCAACTGATGCTCGGACCATGACGTGGTACCCTCCTTACCACGACATAGCTTCTGTCTGAATATAACTATTTTTTTATGTTTTGTTTCTGATAAGATCTTTGTGCATTCTTTTAGGGGTGTTATTTTGTTGGTTAGATGGTTTCTTTCCTCAGTTCATAACCTCTCACAACTTAGACTAGAGGTGAGTCAATTCTTCTGGTTTTTAGGCACAAGTATGGGAAAATTTTCATTTTCTTGTACATATGTTAGGTCTAGTTGATTTTGTGTGATGTTATAATCTGAGTATATTAGATGTGTGCAACCTAAAATTGTTAAATAATTGTAGAAACAATTTATTTAGGAGATCTTTGGTATGCTAGAATTCATAAACTGATATTTGATGAAAAAAGAGAGTGTTAGGGCCATGCTACTAATGAGGTTTATTCATGTTGTTAAAATATGATGATATGTATGTTATTTTTCTATTTTGTCATACTGGAATCAAACTAGGAAATACATGCTAGAAGTTGGTTACTAAAAGGTGTAATTCTTTAGTTGCAACAAAATGATGATGTGTGGTAATTTTGAAAGTATACCTTTATTGTATAATGTGAGATGTAATATGCCTTGGAATAATAATAATAATAATAATAATAATAATAATAATAATAATATACAAGCATGATTACATAATGTTAATGGTGAGGTGTGTATATGCCCATCTAAGTGGATTAATTAATTATAAAATTAATTAAAATAAAGGGGAATCCATATAGCGGGGGTAAAAGGGTAGAAACCTTCTTAGGTGCTTGTCGTATTGGATATCACATATGAAGCATATCGTTTGAGGAAAAGAGCTTAAGCCAAATCGATGTCCAATGGTTTTCTAGGTAACCATTTCGAAACATGGTTCTAGTACACTTGGTATACGGGGACTGGAGTGATTTTGGCTACTCGGAGATCCCAGATCAATCATCATGTTTGAGTGTAGGTATGCGTTTGGAAGTATCGTTGTACCACCCTCGAACGACAACACATCGTGTTCGTACATGCAATGTCAAAGTAGTGAACGTGGAGAACCAGGGACAGTGTTACGGGTAGGAGTCATGCCCCATTTTGTGCATTAGGTCGCCATGTCACGTTAGTAGCGAACAGGGTCTTTCTTTGTGGATTTTAGCTATGTTTTAGACCCATGTAGTGAGGGACATTAAAAGTAATTATAGCGATGTGTACAATAAAATAAATATTATGATGAAAGAATGTCCAGAATAATATATGCAAAATATATTAATAATATTAAGCGATTTGTGTTGAATGATACGATTTGATTGCTTGATTAAACATCATGTATGAAATGTTTATTTTCCTATCCATGTGTTGGGGTTGACTCACTGTGCTGATGCTGACACTTATTGTTGTGGCTTTGCATTGGTACAGGTAGCTTGATATTGATGGCCTGGTGAGGTTGGTACTTTTGGGTAGTTTTTACTATGTTATTTAGAGATGATACCAGTTTGAGACTTGTTGTGATGTTTCATTTATACTTGGTTTTAGTACTTATTTTTTGTACCGGTTTGCAAGTTTAAGTTTTAATGGTTTGTTTTCGAAAGTAATATTGGTGATGTTTTTAATACAAAAATTAAGACTTTCGTTGCCTAGATGTTTTAAACAATATTTTTAAAAATAAAAAAAATGAGGTGGAAAATGACGGGGTTACATTAGGAGTTAATTATATAGTTTTAGTTAATTAAAGGGTTGAATATTAATTAGTTAAATGTTAACTAACTGGAATATTCCTGAACTCTTAAGGGTAAGAGGAAAGTCAAAAATTATTCCATCACAAATGGGATGGGATATGAATTTTGAAATTCAATCCATCCCACATGAGATGGGAGATGAAACTAAAACAAGGATCCAAGGCTATAAATACGGTTCTAGGGATTCTCATCGTCCTTGCATATTGGCTAGATTTTTTTCCATCCTCTTTCCTCCCTTTCTTTCTAACCCTCTTAGGATTTGTGAAATTGACCATATTCCTAGTTTATTTTTGGTTACTCTATTGGACTCTTAGGTGTGAAGCGAAAGAGGGATTCCTGCTACTTGGTCCTTTCCATCCAAAGCGAAGGTGGTTGTGACCAGATATCAGTCAAGGAGTCTTCTAGAAGATTATAAAATTAAGAGGTCAGTAACTATTCTATTTTTTTCATAAGTAGGTTGCAATAATATTATAAACCTAGATCCTTTAGGGGACATATACACATATAATTTCTTATTGTTTTCGCTGCCATAACTAGTGTGTTTAGAATGCTAGAAAATCCATCAACTTTAACATTTGGATACTCAATGGAACATGTAGAAGCATGTGTTAGCACCAAAGATGAATGGAGCACTTGGAAGAATACTTCCCCTCCTGCCCGTGGACATAGGTTACTTTAACCAAACCACATAAATAATGTTTTTGTATGTATGTGTAGTTTTGTGTTTTACCTTCTTTACTTCATAAGATTTCTTTTAATAAATAACCTTTATTTAATTTCCAATAAATATATTATTTATTTATTTAATATGTATTTGACTAACAAATAACAAACATATATTATTTCAATATTTATTTTATGTTGGTAAACAAAAAATTATACACTATAAATATTATTATTTATTTATTTCCTTTAATGCATTTTAATGTATGACTCTAGAGATTTACATATGAACAATAATAGAGTTCAATTCTTAGTTCTTTTAGCATTAATCAATCAGACTCTTACATATACAAGAGATAAGTGAATTCAATTACACACACTACTTTCATGGAGCTTGGACCATGAACATAATCATTTTGATATATGCTTAACATTTTGGTTTCTTGATCTATGAATAAATAAGATAAATAAAATAATATTAATATGACCATATATTCTTGTCTATTCACCCATCAAATGGCTCAAAATGATCTCATACTCTAACAATTAAAATGGAACAAATCCTTACTGACTACATGTGTTCCTTACAAAGTTTCATATTATTTCTGAAAGTAGCCAAGTGTCTTGTTCAAAATGTTTGACATACATCAAAAGATATTCCTATGCTTTCTCAAAATCCGACATATATTTTAGGTCGAAGGACATTCAGACTCAAACCATTTTCAAGATTCACTTAGTGATGTTGGTTCATGAAGCGAGTCTTTCTAAAAGTCATAAATAATGAATACGTGAAAAATAAGTTCTTCTCTAATATATATCCATCTCAATAGATGTCACAAATCTTTTTTATTAGACTTAATTCATAATTACTCATGTAATCATGATCGACTATGGATGTTTTAGAATAGTTGATACATATTCAATCATTAAACATGTCAATGTAGAGTACATCTACGTTTAATGAGATAATTATAGCCAATGCATTAATTCATATTGTAAACGTCATTTCTTAATGCTTTAATATCTAAATACTAACATGATCTAACATACGATATAATTTCTTGTATATTGTGGCGAGGCTAAATGTCATCAGTATAAATATGTTGTAGGAGAGACATGATCTCATCCATCGACTTGTAATTTTGTCAAAGTAAATTTTTCAGTAACCAATAACTTTACTTGTTTATCAACAATAAATGAAAAGTTTTTCTTTGAAAAAATTGATTCCTTGTATGGAGTTATTGGGAAAACATAAGCACCGCCATAATATATCTCTACGGGGATTCAAATGTTACTAAGCCTTCTGATTTTATAAAACCGATATGCACATTTCATATGGATTCTAAAGTTAAATATGAAAGTTGTGTTATATTTAGACTTTCTCTATTAGATCAACCATAACGTTGTGTTAAGAAAACAATTTAGTTAGCTAAGTTTCATAAAATATAGGAGTTGAAAACTTTCACTAAAAACCATAACGTGCATTTCTAAAATACTTACATTGACTAATGGTGGGCTTAAACCTATTAACTAATCAACTAAGCTCAAAAATCATCTAATTAATTTTTTTTATCTTATTAAATAAACTCTTTTATTTAATTGATTAATTAAACTCATTTATTTAGTTTTTCTTGGACATAATAAATAATAAATAACTAATTTATTTTCATATTTATTTTGGTTAATAAATAAATTTATCTAATAAATATTTATTCTTTATTCTAAATCTTTTGTGGCTTTTAGTATGTAAATCTATAGTCTCACACATAATTTGTTTATTTGTTGCACACTATTTCCAAAATACTCCCATTTTTCTAAGGGATAAAACAACAGGCTATATTAGAAGTGTTATGCATCTAAAAACAAATCTATATCCCTAACAACATATGAATTTTGTCTCCGTAAATCCAACATTAACACTTGATGGGAAAAAGCATTTTTATATGTAATTACTTTTATTCTGATATCATTGAACACAACAAATGAATTTTGTCACTTGTTTGTCCAATATAGGTTTTCGATATGTGGATTCATTTAAGACAAACAAACTTCAGCTTGATAGTTTGGGTATGACCTTAAACTTCATCTTATATGATTCTATAAATGGTCCTAAACAATATCAAACTCTAATTTTTTACACGAACAAATCTCATGTTGAATATATGTGTTCCTCACAAGTTTCATGTAATACCTAATAACATCCTTTATAACTGTCATGTTTCATATCAGTGTTTTACATACCTTTAATTATAACACTACACTCACTCAAAATCTAGATACATCTTAGGTCGAAGGTAAAAAACTCGACATATTCTTTCAAAATTCACCAAATACTTTCGATCCATGGAGTGAAATCTTAAAGTGGGTCGTTCTAATTTTCATCTCTATGAATACATGTGACTATTGGATCTTCCGCTAAGATAAATCTAACCATAAATATCTCCAATAGTTCACATTAGTCTTATTTCATAATTACTCATGTAACCACAATTGACTATAGACATGTTAGAATAAATCAAGAGAAATAAACATTTAGAATATAAGATAGTTTCGCTAGATGAAATAACAGTACTCCCCGGAACATTAGTCTATACTAACAACAAGACTTCTAAATGTTCAAAATATCCAAATATGAATTTTGTTTAAACATATGACCTCAGCTGCTCATATGATTAGCTCTAGTTCCGTCAATACTCTTATGTTGTATAAATAGACGTCATGTTTAAAAATAACATATTAATGATTTCACCAAAATAAATCCTCCATGAACCACTAAATTTATTTAGTCTAGTTCATCATGAATTCTTTAATTAAAAAGTGTTGGATTTATTCAATATCGATTCCTTATGCACAAACATTTTCCAGTAAACAAATATTGCCTAAATATATATCTTTAGATATTAAATGTACTTTAAAACATTAATCTATCCCTTTCATGTGGTTTAAAAAATTATATATGCATGTTAAGAAAACCATATTTATATGTCTTCTGTTAAAATAACTACATTTCTCTTATTAAAAGTGATTTGAATTTGTCTAGTGTTTCATACTTGGTGAAAACATAACCTAAAATCATCAAGATTCATCTTCACAATACTGGAAATTTACATCATACTAATCTCATAATCCATGTATTCATAAACAAGTTTATTCTTAGTTCTCTTAGAACTTCAGAATACTCTTCTTTGATAAAATAAGTGGCATAAAATTCTAATAATCCATGCAACTCATCAGATGAGGTATCTTAATGCCATGTTACATTTTTTACTTCAAAACTAAACCACATTTCTTGAACCAATTTCAAGATTTCCATTGTTCGTACATTAACTGGTGCAAACTTGTAGTACAGACTTTGATTCCCACATTGTATTCTTGAACCACATTTCTTGAACAAATTTCAAGATTTCTATTGTTCGTACATTAACTGGTGCAAACTCGTAGTATAGACTTTGATTCCCACATTGTATTCTTGGATCTTATTACAATAATATATTCCCAAATATAGTTTGACATTCAATTATATTTTAAAATTAACTACATATAACTTGTGTTTCTTCTACAAGCCATATTTAGGTAATTAGAAGTGGTTTTATTAGCTCTAATTAAAACTTGTAATCTGTTTTCTACCAACAAGATCAACTTACTTGGTTTTTAATATAAGAAGAGTAACAATTAGATGCATGTTTTGGATAAAGCGTATACATATCATTTGGACCTCTAGGCTTCCAAATTTATTTTGGTGAAACAATAATTCCATCCTTGTTGAAGTTATCACTGAAGAATTACTTTGAAGAGGTTTCATCATATTTAATAATATGTATAATCAAATGTGACAACCAACATCTTTATGAGTACTCTACTTGTTACATGAGAGGAAACATAACTCTATACCTTTTGGGCAACAAGTAGTACACTTCCTTGTCCATACAAATCTTTTACATTAAATCTATTTGTGTTTTAAACAATTCTACTATTAAGAAAATGATTACTAAGAATTATTATTGGTTGTTCCCCATGGAATGCATATATTCATTCATGACTCTAAGCCTTTTATTAGTCTCTAATACACATATAAAAAGAATTTCTAGGCACTAAACTAATTTACTATAAATCCGTGAATTTATATCCTTATATAGATATAAGGAATTTTTATTTCCTCACCTAGTTTGGAAAAGTTATCAAAAATTCGAATGCTTGGTGGTTTTGAATTGTGCCTCAACATTTCAAATGCAAGGCATAACAAATTATCTTATAGTAATAGAAGTTGATATATATATATATATATATATATATATATATATATATATATATATATATATGTTTCAGATTAGACTAAAGGATAAGACTAAAGGTTTCAGATTTGTCATGTATCGAATAAGATCAAATAATGTCCAATTCCACATATCTAAAAACACCTTGTTATATGGGGTGTCATAAGTGGAGTGAATCATGAGACATTCTTACAATTCGATAGATGATCTGAAAATTCTAAACTTACATACTCACCATCATGACCTAATCATATGGTTTTGATGCTTTTTCCGAGCTAAATCTATACTCTATAATGGGAACACATAATAGGTCACATGTCCAATCCGAAACATATTTGACATAAAAATATTAAAGTAGTGTTATTGTTTCTAGACATGGTTTTAAAAGATTTACATGTATTGATATATAAGAATCTTAACATATCCTAGACAATTTATAGTAAAAAAAAATCCTTAATCATATTTTTAAATATAACAAGAATCACATGAACCAAGTGACTTAGAGTTATTTCATTTCAAAATTTCTTCAGAATGGAACATTGTCATGTGTTTCTGTCAATGTGTTCAAGATGAAAACATCTCAGAAAAGAATTTTAGGTCATACTTGAAAAAATTTGGCATCATAGGTATGATTAAAACATTATTATGTACATCCATTTCAAAAAGATAATAATGATGAGTAACTATGAGACATGAAGAGTGAGACATTTGGCCTTCCAACTGACGATCGAGGCCAAATATTGTAAGGGTCGAATAGTTGTAATTAGTCGAAGTATAAGTTTTGTACCCTTCGAACATTTTGTAATCTATTTTACTAGGGCATTGTATTCGAAGCTTAACGCTTAGTCCTTAGTATATTTTTTGTACGCTTTCCTCTCCTATAAATAGGAGTGTTTACTAGAGTCATATAGAAGAGTCTTTATAGAATTGTAATTTTGTACTCTGTAAAACTTGAAAGCGTAATAGAGCTGAAACAATATCATATTTACATTGGTGTTCAAATCTCACAATCATACATTGATCATTAAACTCTGATTCTTTTCATACTCGATTCATAGATTCATCAATTGGTATCAGAGCAGGAATCATATCTCTGATCTGATTTTCATCTTTTCAAAAGTTTTTAAATCAACTTTTTGGTTTAAGAAATTCCGCACTTTTTGAAAGTGAAAAATTCATTGGATCTAAGTCTATGATTTGATTCTGCACTTGAATCATTGAATCGAGTGTTCTGCTAGTGATTCTGATTTGAATCATATAGTTTGTTGTCAAATTCTCAAAGTTTCTTCAAAAATTCTCAAGGAATTATTCCGTACATCAATGGCGTCTTTCAATCTTAATTCCATGACTTCATTTTCTCATCTTCTAGGATCATCCACCAAAATTCCTACGCTAATTCCTGAGTATTACGATCAATGGGCTGATCGTATGCAGGATTATCTCAATGGATTGGATGAAGAACTGTGGAATTGCATTTCTGGGAATCTCAATCCACCAATGAATGTTCAACCAATTGGATCATCTTCTGGAAGTTCCGAAGTTGAGAATCAGTCTGATCGTCTGAAAAAGCTAGAGAAGAGATGCGTGAGAGAACTAAGAGGTGCTTTGCCTCTAGTTGTTTACAACTATGTGAGGAGTTGTACAACTGCAAAGGAGATCTGGAACAATCTCAAGGAGAAATTTCAGGGGAGTGAGAAAACAAAAGTTAACTCTGTGAAGCAATGCTTAGTGGAACTAAAGGACTTCAGACAGAAAGATGGTGAAACGATTGAAGTTTACTACGATCGTCTTAATGAATTAATCTATCGATGCAATCGATATGGTATCACTAGATCAGCCATGGAGTTCAATTTAATTTTTGTTATGGGTCTTCGTAAGGAGTGGCGTAGTGTGAGCATGATGGTTAAGAATCAACAGAGCTTTGATACGTCAACTTTGAATGATTTGTACAATCAGCTGAAGTCTTATGAAAGCGAAGTGAACGAAATTGCTGAAGAATCAAAGGCAAGTTTGGGAGGTCCACTAGCTTTGGTTTCGAAGATCTCTGAAAGGGAAGCTGAGAAAGATGTTTCAGACGAAGACGAAGGGTTCATCATGAACTCAGATGATGAGGCGATTGCTTTCTATTCGAACAATCGTGTGAAAAAGTTCTTCAAAAAGCCATTCAATCCGAAGGCAAAGTCATCTGAGACAAAAGGGAATTTTATGAGTAAAAGTGTTGGGGATGAGAAGAAGAAGGAAGAGAAGAAGGATACGAAGTTTGTTGAGGAGAAGAAGTTAAAGGGAGATGTTGGGATTGATTGTCATTATTGCAACGGGGCTAATCATTTAGCTAATGATTGCATGCTGAGGAAGAAAGATGAGAAAAAGAATAAGACTAAGGATGAAGCATACTATGTAGAAAAGTTGGAGGAGGTGCGTGCGAAGGCAAAGAATCTTTCGTTAGTTGCTCGTGGTGAACAAGAAGAAGATGGAACTTATCAAATTTGGTCATCTGGATCAGATGATGAGGAGATGCGAAATCCAACCCACGGAGCAATGTATGCAAAGATGGAAGAAGATTCAGATGAGGAGGAATACGAAGTTCATGGGAGATGCTTCGTATCAAAAGTTGCTGACAAATCTCCGATGACCACGAAGGTACGTAATATTCTTGAATCTTTTAATATTCCAATACATGCTTATAATTCTGAATTAGTATCTTTCGATGAAACTGTTACTTATTTTGATTTGATTATGGTATCTGCTAGCAATGAGGCTAAGAAGCTATCTATGCAGTTGCTAGAGACAGAGAAGAAACTAGATTCGAAAATTACTAAGCTAGATTGTTTGGAACTTCAAATAACTAATATCATGATGGATAGAGATAACTTGTCTAGTGAAACGAAACTGTTGTTAGCCCAGAGGAACATTTACTGTAATTCGGCTAAAAGATTGTATGGGAAATTAACTGAACTTCATCATTCGTGCGAAATCAGTAAAGAACAACATAGAAAATTGCTGCCATTTTTAGCTTATGAAAGAGCTACGGTAGATAACATTTCGTATGACTGTGAAAAAGAAATAGCTGATTTTAACAAAGTTCCGAATGATAAATATAGATATGGAATAGTTAAAGTTGATGAGTGTCTTGATGCGAATGAATTAGTTCATATTGTGAATGATACTTTGACTAAATCTGAACAAATTCAAATTTTGAAAAAGACTGAGAATTCTACGTCTGATTCTCAATCTAATTTTGCTGATATTGAAGATAATTCTTATAATATTAGTGAAATTAGTGAGCTTGAAGATGTTGATTGTTCTCAGTTGTCTGTTGTTAATGTTGCTTCAACATCTAAAGAGAAAGAAAAAGTAAAGGATTTGATGGTTGAAAATGAAAATGATATACCTTCAACTTCGAAAGTTTGTGAAATGAACTTCATGAATCTCAAAGACAGCCAAACTGACGATAGTGATGATGAAGATGAAGAGAAAATTTCGAAAGAAAAGAAATCTTCAAAGGAAGAAGAAATTCCTCGAATAGTTGTTGATCAAGTGTATGGTGATACACAAAAGTTCGAAAAAGTAATGAATGAAAAAGGTGAACATTATCTTGAAACGAATACAATCGTTTATCCAAATTTCAAATGCACAGATGATGTCATTTTCCCAAATCAAGTTTTCGTCACAACTGGAAATGTTGAGAAAATTAAACCAGAATTAAAGAAGTTGGTTGAGGAGGATAATTCAAAAACAACTGAAGAAGGTTTTTTCGCAAATCAAAGCATAGTTGAAAACAACTTAACAAAGAATTTGTATGTATTTCAACGTCAAAAACCACAAAGACAATGGGTTGAAAAATCAAAAGTTGAAAAAGAGAATTCAAAACCTGTTGAAAAAGAAAATGAAAAAGTTGTTAAACTAAATTCTAAGGAATTTAAAGATCAAATTGACAAATTTTCGAAGGAAAACAACATTTCGAAAAGACAAGCAAGAAAGAAAATATTTTGGCAAAATGTTGAGTCTCAAAAGATGTCTGAATCACAATCAAACAAAAATGTTTTCAAACCTAAAAATTCCTATTTTTCAACGAAAAACCAACATTCATCTCAATCAAATCATATAAGGTCTGAAGTGAATAAGCAACCAAAGTTTTCGAAAGTTTCTGAAACTAACAAATCAAGAGCATTTTCAAATAAACCTAATCCAAATCAAACATTTGTTCAACGACAAAATTTTAAATCACCAGTTGATTCATCATATGCTTCTTCTATTCTAACAAAACCCAAAGTTGATTTTGTTCCTCAAAAGCCAAATTTTCCTAATCATACGAAGAAAGAAACTATGAAAAAGTCACGTGAAAAAGGAATGACTTCAAGGAAGAACATTGATCATTGGCTTGAAGGCAAAGGAAAGATGTATCAGTCGAATGCATATTCAAAGGAACAAATTCATGAAGCATATGAAAAATATGTGAATACTTCTTCAAACGGAAGTTCATCTTCTAAGGATTCGAACATTTCGGTCAAAGCTTGGAAACCAGTATCAAAGGCAAAAAATGTTCATTCTCAAACTCAGAATTCGAAGGGTAGTGTCAGTGCATATTCGAAACCATCAAACACTTATGTTTCGGTTCCTTTAGATGATGAAGTGAACTTAATTGATAGTCTCAAAACCAAAGATTGTGATTGGGTTAAAAGTTCTTCATTACATTCGAAATTAAAATCTAATTTTCAAGGACCCAAAAAGCCTTGGGTACCTAAATTTTTCCACTGATTGCAGGTACTGAGTGACGAGCAATATGATAACAAGTGGTATATTGATAGTGGTTGCTCTCGTCACATGACTAGGAAGAAGGAGAATTTACGAGATTTTCGAAGTCTCAAAAATGTTGGAGTAGTAAAATTTGGGAACAATCAAAAATGTCAAGTCAAAGGATATGGGAAGATCACAAATGGACAATTCATAGTGAATCGTGTTGCATATGTTGAAGGTCTTCAACATAACTTGATAAGTGTTTCTCAACTTGTTGTGGGCACTGGCAATCAAGTTCTCTTTAACGAAAAAGGAAGTATTATTTCGAATGTCAACACAAACGAAGTATTACTGAAATCCAAAAGGAAAGGTGACATGTTCACTCTGGACATCAATCCTATAGTAGGCAAACTTGCTGTATGCCTTCTTTCGAAAGCCACATCTGATCTAAGCTGGCTATGGCATCGAAGACTTTCACATCTCAACTTTCGAAACATCAACAAACTGGTGGTACAAGATCTAGTAAGAGGTTTACCTGTACTTAAATTTGATAATGATTCTTTATGTGCAGCTTGTGAAGTTGGAAAGCAACATAAACAAGGCCATCCAATTACGATAGATTCGAAAATTGTTGCACCTCTGGAGCTTTTACATATTGATTTGTGTGGCCCTTCGACTGTTTCAACTCTCAACAAGAAACGGTACATTTTAGTTATTGTTGATGATTTCTCCAGATTTACGTGGGTTTATTTTCTCAGGCGTAAATCTGAAGTTTCACAAATCATGATTGACTTTATCAAAAAGATGGAAATAACGTTGAAGAAGACTGTTCGAAAAATCAAGAGTGATCATGGAACTGAATTTAAGAACAATGTTCTTGATTCATTTTTGGTGGACAAAGGGATTTCGCATAATTTTTCATCTCCTTACACACCACAACAAAATGGTGTTGTAGAACGAAGGAATCGTTCACTATGCGAAGCAGCAAGAACCATGTTGGCATATGCGAATTTACCTCAATATCTTTGGGCTGAGGCAATATCCACTGCATGTTTTACTCAGAACAGATCTTTCATATACAGGCGTTTTAATATTACACCATAAGAAATTCTGAATAATCGTAAACCTAATGTGAAATTCTTTCATATTTTCGGATGTAGGTGCTTTATTATGAATCTCAAGGATCATCTTTCGAAATTTCAAGCAAAAGATGATGAAGGGATTTTTCTTGGCTATTCACACAATTCTGTCGCATATCGTGTGTTAAATAAGCGAACACGAAAAGTAGAAGAAACTTTCAATCTCACATTCGATGATTACCATGTTAAACAAATGAGCATAAATTTGCAAATCATCCAATTTTACAAGACGCACAAGTTGAAAATGAATATTTACAAATGGATGATATTGATTATAATTTGATTTTTGGAATTTCAGATCATGCAGTTGATGCTAAAATTCATGCTCCTGATAATCACATACCCGAATTTGCGAAGTTTACTGATGATTCACCATCAATTCCTCAAGAAGGCGAAAGTATGCAAAATAATCCAGTGGAGGGGGAGCACTAGGATTCGAATACTTTAAATGACGAAGTGCATTCTTTCGAGGGGGAGAAAGAAAGATTGAATGCTAATGTTGAGGGGGAGCCTAGAGTTGAGGGGGAGCATATAGAAAATATTGCAAATAATAATGATTTTGATGATGTTTGTTCGATTGCAGGTTCTGAGAATGATAATATATACGAAGATGCTCCTTTGGAATTTGATCCAGCATATCCACCAATGGAAAAATGGACAAGAGATCATCCGAAGGATCAAGTAATTGGGAATCCACAAGAGGGAGTTTTAACAAGAGCTCAAATTTGTGCAAAGAATGAGGTATTGAATAATCATCAAGAATTTTGCATGTTCAATGTTTTCATATCTAAAATTGAACCAAAAACAATTAAGGTTGCAATGGAACACTCAGATTGGGTTGTTGCAATGCAATCTGAATTGTCTGAATTTGAACGAAACAAGGTTTGGAGATTAATTCCTAAACCTGAAAATGTTTCGATTGTCGGGTTAAAATGGATTTTCAAAAATAAAACCGACAAAGATGGAAACATTGTTCGAAACAAAGCCAGACTTGTTGTTAAAGGATATTAACAACAAGCAGGAATCGACTATGAAGAAACTTTTGCCCCTGTCGCAAGACTCGAGGCTGTTCGAATATTTCTGGCATATGCAGCTCATAAAAATTTTGATGTTTATCAAATGGACGTGAAGTGTGCATTTTTAAATTGAGAGCTTGAAGAGACTGTTTATGTGGAACAACCCCCAGGTTTTATTAACGAAGAATATCCAAATCATGTTTATATTTTAGATAAGGCAGTTTATGGTTTAAAACAAGCACCAAGAGCATGGTATGCAACTCTAACTTCGTTTTTGAAACAATCTAAATTTAAACAAGGATCTGTTGATCCCACATTATTTCGAAAGAAAGTTGGGAATCATCTAATGCTTGTTCAAATTTATGTTGATGATATTATTTTTGGCTCAACTGACCCTGCTTTGTCTAAGGAATTCGAAGATTTGATGAAAAGTAAGTTCAAAATGAGCATGATGGGCAAAATCAATAATTTTCTTGGATTGAATATTCGTCAAAACAGAAATGGAATTTTCATCAATCAAGAAAAATACACGAAGAATCTGCTCGAAAAGTTTGGATTGACGAATAACACGAAGTTACGTGTTCCAATGGCAACAGGAATAAGTTGACACCGTCGTTAGATAAACCAGCTGTTGATATAACTCTTTATCGAAGCATGATTGGTTCATTACTTTATCTTACAGCAAGTAGACCTGATATCATGTTTTATGTGTGTAATTGTGCCAGGTATCAGTCTAATCCACGAGAACCACATCTCACAGCTGTGAAGAACATATTTCGTTATCTTAAAGGAACAATTTCGTTAGGATTGTGGTATCCTTCGAAAACTGGATTCTTCGTCCAAGCATATTCGGATGCAGACTTGGGTGGTTGTAATCTTGATCGTAAAAGAACGAGTGGTGGATGTCAATTTCTTGATGGCAAATTGGTGAGCTGGCAGTCGAAAAGGCAAACATGCGTATCAATCTCAACAACTGAAGCAGAATATGTGGCTGCTGCTGCTTGCACTTCACAAATAATATGGATTCAAAGTCAATTACGTGATTATGCAATTAATATGAAAAAGATTCCATTATATTGTGATTCTCAAAGTGCAATAAGAATTTGTCATAATCCTGTGCAGCATTCGAAGACAAAACATATAGCTCTTCGTTATCATTTTATCAAGGATCACGTGGAAGATGGAAATATTGAAGTACATTTTGTGAAAACAACTGATCAGTTAGCTGATATTTTCACAAAGGCATTAGATGAAAAATCTTTTGTGTGAATTATAGAAGGACTGGGAATGATCGATGGAAATTCTGTTCCATGCGAAAAAGAAGAATGATGGGTGACACAGAATAAATCAGAGGCGCTGAATAAAAGATAACATAAAGTCATTCAGCATTCAGAGGTTACTGTTCATGGTCAACGCTTCGACCGCTTCGAATTCGCACGTTTGTCACTTATTTTAAGTGTTGATTCAGTGGTTACTGTTCATAGTCAACGCTTCGACCGCTTCGAATTCGTACATTTATCACTATAAAATTTCATCTGTTTGCAAAAAGTTTTGTATTTCAAATTTTAGAAAATTCAAAAATTCAAAAAGATTTTCTTTTGTTTTGTCATTTCATTTTCGAAAAATCAAAAATCCAAAAAGATTTTCTTTTGTTTTGTTACTTCATTTTCGAAAATTCAAAACTCCAAAAAGATTTTAGATTGTTTTGTCATTATTTTCGAAAAATCAAAACAACAAAAATATTTTGATTCTTACTTCTTTTTAGTATTTTGTTGCAGATTATCATGACGCTACAGAGGGAACTTAGCATGCAGTATTTGGGTCAGGTATTATTTTTTCGTATGAAGTGATAAATTTTTCATCATTCGAACTAGTTAGGTTGTCCCTAGAAGCATGCTGCTGCATGTTGAACAAAGCCTCCATGACTCAATGTGTGTATACGAAAGCCTTAATGAAATTATTCATACGAAAATTTCTTCCCAATCAGGCTTATATTCACATTAGTCTCTGAGCTACCTTACTCTTCTCAAAATGAGTTAAGAGATTACTGTTTGGTCCAAAAATATAACAGAGGTACTTTTCGTGTCTTAAATCCATCTTTTTCATCAAAATTCCTACACGATCACACACGAAGACATATGTCCGAGAGGTCTCTGATCAAACCAATCGAGACTTAGACATATCAAAAATCAGTGTTTGTGATCTGACATCATGAGACCGTGATGAAAGTGAAACCCAATTTTCATACTCTTGTTAAGGAATTGACGCGGAACAATGTTCCAGATATTCACGAAACTTTTGTTTCTGTACCAAGATTCGAAACTCCAAATCATATTCATTTCGCATGAGTGGTCTTGATCAAACATTCGAAGCCCACGGTGTTTGTTACCCAACAAGATTCAGCATACAAATTTTTTTTCTTGAATATGATTTAAGTGTGAGTTTTATTCGAATGTCCTAGTCATTTTAAAATTTATCAAAGCCAACTTGTCACTGACTACACTGGTCAAACAAGTAATTTCTGTTACAATTTATCACCTTATGTTTAGGATGACATGTAACGAATTTTTGAACCTACCCACGAAGTATTCTCAAAAGAAGCCCTTTGATACTTATCAAAAAGTATTCGATTGTAATTCATGGGAACCTACACAAGCTATTGATCATTTCTCTTAATGATTAATGAAGTAATCTTTGCCCGGGATTTAACCTGCTTATGTGTCAATTGTTTGACATCTCACTAATCGGAAAAAAAAATTATCATTGCTTCTTATCTATATTCTCTGGAACACTGCACTCACGAAATCCTTGAGGTTCTGAGTACTACCAACTCAGGCTGATGATTTCGAACTTCTGGCATATGACTTCGCTTTTTATCCCAAAAGTGAAAGAGCCCTGCCTCCATTCGAAGGGTTCTGACGATTACAATTCTCTTGGGGATATAAAGACAGGCTGTGTATAAGTGATGTATGGTATTCTGTCCGGTTTTCAAGGCGATGTGACAGATACTTTTTGACGCATGGCTACCTTTCCGCAGTAATGGTCTGATTTTCAAGGTGCCATGTCGGATATCATTAAATGCACATCCCGCTTCAAATTCAAATTTCAGGGTTACATATAAAAGGGGATTCAAGGGTTCAGTATCAGTTTCCGCATTCCAAAAGCAAAAATTCTCTAAATTCTCTAATCTTTCAAATTCTCAAACCCTAACAATGGCGTCTTCTGCTCATGTCGATCCTTCCACTGAAGATATTTCATCCGCACCAGTCATGAAGATTCAATCCACTAACTATTACGTGGATGGTGAAGTTTCTCAATACCCAGAGGAATTGAAGATGCTCATTGTTGCACTGAAACACTCTGTTTTATCCACGGAGATGTTCAATTCCTTTTCTGTTCCATTATCCTGGCTTTCTCAAGTAGGATCCACTGCAACTTACAACAAAGCATCTGATACGATCACTTTCCATCTGGTAAACGATAAAAAGGTTAGGCTATCCAAGAAACTCTTCTGCCAGATTCTTGATATTCCGAATTCACCTCCTTATGTTGATTTCACATTTCCACAAATAGTCCATATGTTTAATGAGATGGGATATCAGCCCCCATTGTCCAAGATAAGTGACTTTAAGAAATCTGGTCTTCCTCGGCTATGGAATTTCTTATTTGGGATTTTTCTCCGATGTTTAACCGGAAGAACAGTTGGATTAGACAAAGGAAGGACGGAGGTGTATGCAATGGTTGCAGGCCTATACTATGATCTTCAAGTGGATTATTCCACACAATTATGGAAGGAATTCCAAAACGGTGTAGAACATACGAATGCAGTTCATGACATTTCGTGTGCACGATACTGGAGCCTTATTTTGCAGTATTTTTATAATAAGGAAGGGATTATGGTACCAAATGACGAAGAGAAAGTTACTTTTCAATCATACCATTATCCAAAGGAAGTTGTAGATAATGCTGATGATTTCCCATCTGTGGCTCGAATTCCATATGCGATGCTCAAACGGGTTAATCCTACAAATTCTGTTTTAGTGGCCTATTTGCAAACAATCGATTCTACTGTTCAGACTGGGATTTTGTTGCCTAGGGAAGAGAAGAAGTCTAAAAAGTCAAAGAAGGCTGATCCTGCTTCATCTGAAAATAAAATCAAGGATTCGAAATCCTCGAAATCTCCAAAGAAAAAGTCTGAAACTGTTGGAGTAATTGTTGCTGAAACACAAGTGATTGAGCCCATCATTGAAGAAACACAAGAGAAGGTTGTCATTCCTTCGAAAACAGGAATGTTTCGAAGAATTAAAATGAAGTCCTCTCATAAACGCAAGTCTCCTACACAGAAAATGGTTCGCAAACCTCAAATCACTCATCAAGGAGTGTTAATTCGTGAAGTACCAACACCTGTTTCTCCGGTGTCGAAGAAAAGAATGGTTGAGGATATGGCCAAGCGTTTGTCAAAGAAGAAGAGGAAGACTCGAAATTTGGTGATTTCAACTGAGTCAACCGAAGATGATGATGACAAAATTCCAGAAACTCCAGAGTTCACTCATCTCACTACGAGTTCCACTCCTGAGAAGACAGTTGTCATACCACCCGAAGTTTCGATTGCCAAATTAATTTTTGAGGAGGTTCGAACTTCAGGCATCCCTGCACACGTATCTGATACGGATGCAAATGTCGATATGGGTGAAGGAGGTTCCAAGCATGACGATCAAGGTCCTGTTATTTCTACTCCTTTCGAAAATATTGTTTCTGTCTCACCATCTACTATTCCCATTACATCATCCACTCATTCTCCAACATTCGAACATATTCTTGATCAACCTTTTACTTCAATTTTTTCTTCACAATCTACTGAGCCACCCAAATCCACTTCTCCTATTCAAGACACTACTTTATGGAGACAGAGACTGACAATGAAGGGTTTGGAGGAACGTTTGAAGACTTAGAATTTCACGAAGAGGAAGAGGAATTTCCCGATCATATGTTGATGACCATGAAGCTGTATTAAATTGTTAATCAAAAATTGAATTCTATAATTCAATCTCAAGCTGATCTTGGAGGAGGTTCATCCGTATCAAGTCTGGAAATTGACACTATGTTAAAGATGATGGAATCACGGATAATCAGCAAAGTATCTGGCATGATTAAAGATTCTGAATCTCGAGTCTTGGAGAAAGTTGATCTTAATGATCAAAACACTGAAATTCGACTTAATTCTCAAAGTTCAAAATTTACTAGTGATTTGAAAGAGTTGAAAAATGTAGCAAAAGAACGCCATGTGCTTTTTATTCAAGATGTCAAGAAAGTCCGAGAAGATGTCAACATGCAAATTCGTGAACTCCGAGAAGACATGCAAAAAGAAGTTGCCACTGTTCACCATGATTATGCCTCTGTGAATCAAAAGGTTGATATCATTAGTGATGCAGTCACAAGATTTGTGAAGTTATATGAAAATTTGAGTCCTCAAATAACTCAAATTTCAACATTCGAAAATGCAAATTTTGAGGAAGTGATTAAGTTGCTCAAGGAGTTAAAAGAGATTTCCGAAAGGCCGGTTTCTTCTTCATTAATTACTCCGGATTTTTTATCTCAGAAGTTTGTTCAATTCGAAGACATTCTCAATAAGCAACTTGCACCGCTCTTTCGCATATCCAGTCTTCTTCCCACAACAACTGCCCCTCCTGTTTTCATAGGGGTGCAAAGGGGGAGAAAGGAAGTCAAGTGAAGAAGATGCGAAAGTGGTAGGTAAAGTATTTTCTTCGAAAATCCTTACAACAAAACCAGTGATCCCTACAACAAAACCGATGATTGTTTCTGCTGAACCAGTGACTTCTACAGTTGTAACAACATTACCTATTACAAGAACTTTTTCGAAAGGGATTGTAATTGGTAAATCTTTGGAAACTGGTGGGAGTGGTTCAAAACCAAAGGAGGTAATAGATAATCCAGCATTAAAAGATAAGGGTAAATCGATTGTTGTTGAAAAATCGAAAGAAGAAAAGAAGGCTGAAGCTGAAGTTGAGATCGAAAAACTGAGGATCATTCAAAGCATTATGACTCAGCGAGCAAGTGATCCGAAGGGAATGAATAAAGGGGATCCAGCTAAACACTATAACTACGAGACAATTGAGGGCAAGGTTGCTTTCAATCACATGTACACATTCGAAAAGAAACCTAAGCAAAGCTATTTGGTCACAAATACTGATGCAAGTCAGTTGGATTTCCCAATAAACAAAATGATGTTTATCATGCCCCAGTTCAAAGCTGAAGGGAATTTCAAAGAAAAAGATGAAGGCACACACATGAAAATTCGTTTTCATGCTGTACTTGGAAAAGCCCCTGAGGAAGTATCGTCACTGATCAAAATAAAGAAAGTGATCAGCATGAAAAAGAATGTGATTTTCGAAAACACAGTCCAAAATTTTAAATATGTGGTTGCCAGGGCAGATGGAAAGATTTGTGAATTTACTGTTGCTGATTTTCCATTGATGAACATGTATGACCTTATACAAGTTGCATTACTTTTGAAAGACAAATCATTTTCTTATCTTCAAAACACAGAACCAGAAGAATTCAAGATTGGAGTTGCTCACATCAAAATCTTCATCGAAAATTACTATGAGTGTTTGGCAATGACTGATGTGGAGTTAGCAACTGCCAAGGGAATGGAAATAAAAGCTCCAATGGCTCCTTCGAAGACTCAGGCTGATTTAAAGAAGTATGCTGATGGTGAAATTTGCCTAAAGCCTTTTGGATTAGTCTTCGCAGGAAAAGACAAAGCTGGAAAAGCAAAAAGGTTTTTATACCAGGCCAGTGAAGTGGAAAGGTATTCAACGTCTCAATATACGAACTTGATTGTTCGTATGAATCACTGCAAAAAGAACAATGAAGGAGATAAGAAAGAGTTGAAGAAAATTATATCTTGGTACACAGAGATTCAAAGGGTGTTGCTGTATTCCATCACACTTCTCACTAATTGAAGACTTCGACTATTATTACAAAGGGGGAGATTGTAAGGGTCGAATAGTTGTAATTAGTCGAAGTATAAGTTTTGTACCCTTCGAACATTTTGTAATCTATTTTACTAGGGCATTGTATTCGAAGCTTAACGCTTAGTCCTTAGTATATTTTTTGTACGCTTTCCTCTCCTATAAATAGGAGTGTTTACTATAGTCATATAGAAGAGTCTTTACAGAATTGTAATTTTGTACTCTGTAAAACTTGAAAGCGTAATAGAGCTGAAACAAGATCATATTTACATTGGTGTTCAAATCTCACAATCATACATTGATCATTAAACTCTGATTCTTTTCATACTCGATTCATAGCTTCATCAAATATAACCTTGACGTTGTTTTACGTACTTTTACCTTCAATTCCTTACAACTATGTGCATCTTTTTATTCGGTTGAAACCTTTTCTTTTGTGTCCACTCTAATGGTTGATTGAATAGTCGTCCCTTTTATACCTTTAAATGAGGTTGTCATTGTTGAACTAGTGAATGGGATTCATACGCTTGTTAGAGATCAATTGAAAGGGTGTGTCACACCCCCAAACCAGAATGGCGGAAACATTCGGGGGTGGGTGACTTCACGTAGTATCATAACATTTGAATATTTGTAAAGAAAGTAAACACAACCATCATAAATATAATTTAAAAGTTACATTGTTGCATGTGATACATGTTTCAAAAGAATATTACAATATGATGATTTAATAAGTTTTGAAAACTGACGCCTTAGCGTCCCTTCTCCAAAAGCTGATGTTTTACCTGTATTACTGAATCCCTGAGAATACAAGTAGTTTTGAAAAATGTCAACAATGAAGTTGGTGAGTTCATAAGCGTTTTTGTACTAAAATTGTATGTTTTTCGTTAAAAATAACTGAGCGTGTTTCTAGAAAATCCAATATTTTCCATGTGTGTGTGGTAGTTTGAAAAGTTCTGAAGACTGGAATGCATAAGTATTTTTCATACTAAAAATGGTGTAAGTGGATTTATACAATTATAATGTAATTACTGATGCATTTAATAGTCTCGTAAATCAAAATGTTTTGATACTCCATGTGAGTTTTATAACCATGCTATTGACCCAGACTGCCTATAACAACGTTCTTCAGGCATTGCAGTGTTAGGACGTTTGTCACCCCAGACCTGCCGGTCTAACTGTAGGTAACAGTTTAGGTGTGGGATTGTGAATCCCGTATAGATCTACACAAGTATCACGCTCTCCCTACAAGATATTATGGTTTATAATACAGGACTTAAAATGCATACGTGAGAGTACGGTGAAGCCACTCTCACAAAATTTAGTATCAATAGATTAACGGAATGAAAAATCCATTTTTCTTGTAAATGTAAGTATTTCCTTTTTATAGTGTTTATGTAAAAATGTCATAAATAACTTCTAAACTATACCTATTATAGTTTTTCGAAAGTGTGTTCCATTTGGTGATAAAACTCGGTGTAATACCAACTTTGCATGTAAAGTGTAACGTTGGTAGTAATATTGTTCAACATTTATAAACAAAATGTAGGTAAAGTATTTGAAACCATATGTAACGATGCGTATTTTAACATAAGTTTTTCTTGTGTTTCACTTGTATTTCCCCCCCCCCCCCTAAAACATGAAAAAGACGTGAAAATGTAGGGGTATGAACGCACCTGGAAAGTGTGATGATTTGATGAAAACGAGACTTTACTCGGGTAGCACTTCGACCGGGAAGTGGTAAGTATCTCGGGCGTTTCGGAGTTTCGGGCCTTCTTCGGGGCTTGGATATGTAATCGGAGTGTCGGGTTCGTCTCGGGGTGCTTAACGCGGAGTAAAAGTGGGAGAGAAGATAGAATTGAGCAAATAAAACCAAAACCCTTGGTTTCTATTTATAGGGTGCAATTTCAGGACTCACGTCGTGAGCATGCGATGGCTCATGTCATGAGTTTGGTCCGTAGACGCAACGTCTGGTGGTCTAACTCTGGCACACATCAGTCATAGACTCACGTCGTGAGTCATAGAGCTCACGTCGTGGGTCTTCGGATAAGGTTGTTTTGCGTGCCCCGAACTTCATAAATTCATATCTCTCGTATACGAGCTCCGATTTCGACGTTCTTTATATCCACGCGTAGGTGAGATTATGCTCTACAACTTTCTTTTAGACTCCGTTGGCTAATTTTGAGTTAAGTTTTTAATATTATATTTTTAACAGGCCGGGACAGGAAAAGTCCGTTAAAACTTCATATCTTCTTCATCTGACGTCCGTTTTCGTCTGTCTTTTTACCGTATTTCTACAATTGTCAGAATCTTCGATTTTCATTAAGGTTGCGTCGGCTAAAAGTCGTTCGATCTCTATTTCGAGTTTTTAGCTTTCTACTGCTATATCCGAAATTTAGAAAAATCAAAACTTCCAAACACGAAGTCAGATTTGGACGTTCTTTTTATACACGTTTACGGTGTAACATAATCTACGAATTTCGTTTAGGTACCTAAGGCTAAAAAGTATTTTATTGAAATTTCACTTTTTACACTTTACATTGTTTTACCGGTTTTGTCGCGAATTTTTTATTAGTCATAACTTCTTCGTTATAACTCTGATTTGAGTGTTCTTTGTATTTCTAAAAACCTTGACACGATATCTAACATTTTATGTAACCCAATTGAGACTTTTGAACAATTCATTTTTGACGCTATTTGTATTGATTCTAAAAATAGATTATAATATTTGACTTTAGATCAATACATTGCCTTGAAATATCGGGTTGTCACATCATCCCCCCGTTAGAGGGAATTTCGTCCTGAAATTTAATCTAAGGTAGAGTTCATGGACTATGAAAAAGATGCAGGTTCTTTTGTTTCATCTGATCCTCGCGCTCCCAGGTGTATTCAGGTCCTCGCTTGGCATTCCAACGGACCTTTACAATGGGTATGCGACTTTGTTTAATTCTTTTAATTTCCCGATCCATGATTTCTACTGGCTCTTCTACGAAGTGGAGACTCTCGTTGATTTCAATTTCGTCCAGAGGGATGAAGAGGGTCTCATCGGACAAGCACTTCTTTAGGTTTGACACTTGAAAGGTAGGGTGTACGTTATTGAGTTCCTGCGGTAATCGAAGTTTGTATGCCACCGGGCCGATCCTGTCAAGGATCTCAAATGGTCTGATATACCTAGGGTTTAGTTTCCCACGCTTTCCGAAACATATTAATCCCTTCCAGGGTGAGACTTTCAATAGTACACGGTCCCTAACCTGGAATTCCAAGGGTTTCCGTCTTTTATCCGCATAACTCTTTTGTCTGTCTCTTGAAGCCTTTAGTCGTTCTCGGATTTGGACAATCTTCTCGGTAGTTTCCCTTATGATTCCCGGGCCAGTGAAAGTGTTGTCGGGTACTTGACCTCTAGCTAGTTGCGTGTCACCCACTTCAGCCCAGCACAGAGGTGATCTGCACTTGCGGCCATAGAGAGCTTCAAATGGGGCAACCTTGATGCTAATGTGGTAGCTATTGTTGTACGAGAACTCGACCAATGGCAAATGGGTATCCCAAGCCTTACCAAAATCGATCACACAAGCTCTTAGCATATCTTCAAAGGTTTGAATGGTTCTCTCACTCTGGCCATCGGTTTGTGGGTGGTAGGCGGTACTCCTGTCTAGTCTCGTTCCTAAAGATTTTTGTAGTGACTGCCAGAACCTCGAGGTGAATCTACTATCTCGGTCCGAGATAATGGATATTGGTACCCCATGCAATCGCACAATCTCCTTGATGTATGTTCTAGTTAGTTTCTCCAGCTTATATGTTTCCTTTATTGGTAGGAAGTGCGCGGATTTGGTTAACCTGTCGATGATCACCCAGATGGTGTCAAGTCCACCCGCTGTCTTGGGTAACTTTGTTATGAAGTCCATGGTTATCCGCTCCCACTTCCACTCGGGTATTTCAGGTTGTTGCAATAATCCCGAGGGCTTTTGGTACTCTACCTTGACTTTGGCGCAAGTCAGACATTTGCCTACATAGGTAGCAATTTCGGCTTTCATGTTTGGCCACCAATACAGTTTCTTGAGATCTAGATACATCTTGTCTAAACCGGGATGTACAGAGTATCAAGTCTTATGGGATTCATTCATGACAACATCTCTGAATCCACCAAACTTCGGCGTCCAGATCTGATTCATGAAGTAACGAACCCTGTCATCCTTGACTTCAAGATTCCTATACATACCTCTTAAGGCTTCCCCCGTCACATTTTCGGATTTCAAGGCTTCTATTTGAGCTTCCTTGATTTGTGTGGACAGGTGTGAATCGATCATCATGGTTAAGGATTTCACTCGGCGGCCCGAGTATTCCTTTCGGCTGAGGGCATTAGCTACTACATTTGCTTTTCCGAGATGATAACGAATTTCGCATTCGTAATCACTTAGTAGTTCTACCCACCATCTTTGCCTCATGTTGAGTTCCTGTTGATTAAGGATGTGCTGGAGACTCTTATGATCGGTGAAGATTGTGCATTTCGTGCCGTAGAGATAGTGCCTCCAGATCTTTAGAGCGAAAACGACTGCTCCCAGTTCGAGATCGTGCGTGGTGTAGTTGACCTCGTGCGTCTTGAGCTGTCTCGAGGCGTATGCGATGACTTTTCCTCGTTGCATTAGAACACATCCAAGGCCCTGGTTTGACGCATCACAGTAGACCACAAAGTCTTCTGTTCCTTCTGGCAAGGATAATATAGGTGCGCTGCATAGCGCTCGCTTCAGTATTTGGAACGCAGCGTCTTGTTTTTCTCCCCAGCTGAAGGTTACACCTTTCTGAGTCAGTGTGGTAAGTGGCTTAGCAATCTTCGAGAAGTTTTGTATGAACCTTCGGTAATACCCAGCAAGGCCCAAGAATTGTCGGATTTCCGTTGGAGTCCTTGAAGTTGTCCAGTTCTCGATTGCCTTGATTTTGGAAGGGTCCACGTGTATCCCTTCCTTGCTGACCACGTGACCTAGGAAATCTACTCTCCGAATCCAAAATTCGCACTCTGAGAATTTTGTGTATAGCTTCTCTGTCCGTAATGTTTCCAAGACCTGTCGGAGGTGTTGGCTATGTTCCTCTTTGCTCCTTGAATAGATGAGTATATCGTCTATGAATACGATCACAAATTTATCCAGGAAGGGACGATATACTCGGTTCATCAAGTCCATGAACACCGTCGGTGCATTTGTCAATCCCAAGGGCATTACTACAAACTCGTAGTGGTCATAGCGAGTTCGGAATGTGGTTTTGGGAATGTCTCCTTCCAGGACTCGCAGCTAGTGATACCCAGATCTTAAATTGATTTTTGAGAAGTATCTTGCTCCTTGCAGTTGGTCGAACAGATCGTCTATGTGTGGTAGGGGATATCGGTTCTTGATCGTGAGTTTGTTCAATTCCCGGTAATCGATGCACATGCGAAAAGATCTGTCTTTCTTCTTTACGAACAGAACCGGTGCTCCCCAAGGTGAGAAGCTCGGTCTGATGAATCCTTTGCTTAGAAGTCCGTTCAGCTGGCTGGATAATTCCTGCATTTCTGCCGGTGCTAGATGGTACGGCGATTTTGCTATGGGGGTAGCTCCGGGAATCAAGTCGATTCTGAACTCGACTTGACGTTCTGGTGGGACTCCTGGAAGATCTTCAGGAAAAATATTGGGGAAGTTGCAGACTTCCAGAATGTCTTTAATGTCTTTTGTTTCTCGTTTCTTATCTACCACGTGGGCTAGGAAGCCATGATAATCTTGCGCAGGTATTTTTGGTCTTTGACGCAAGAGATGATTTGTAAATTGGTACCGGGTTTGTCACCATAAATGACAAGAGTTTCACCACTTGGCAGATTTAGGCGAACGGCCCTTTCGTGACACAGTATGTCGGCATGGTGAAGGCGTAACCAATCCATACTGATGATGACATCAAAGCTTCTTATAGTGATCGGCATTAGATCGATTTGGAAAAAGTGTTCATTTAGAGCTAGAGTGCATCCTACATACAAATCGTTTGTGCTTTCTGTTTTACCGTTTGCCATTTCTATGGTATATATCTTATTGAGTGATTGGGGTTTTTGGTCAAGTAAGTGTTTGAATTTATCACTCACGAAACTTCTCTCCGCACCACAGTCAAAGAGTATGCATGCATAAATGTTGTTGAGGAGAAACGTACCCGAAACCACCGTGGGTTCTGCTATTGCTTCGTTCTTCCCTATTGTCAGCACTCTTCCTACGCCGCCACCGTTCCTTGCCTTAGGGAAATCTCTCTTCTAGTGCCCAGTTTCCCCACACCCATAACACGCCTGGCCCACTCCGGTACCAGGAACTTGGGCGATTGGTTGCGCCGGTGTCTTACAGAAACGGGCAGTGTGCCCTTTCCTATTGCAGTTTTTACAGTGCATTTCCCGGCAATTTACGTGGTGATGGTACTTGCACTTGTCACACTTTGGTAGGTTCCCGGCATATTGTTTTACTGGCATAGGGGTAACAGGAACAGCAGTGGGGGCAGTAGCGGCATGGACTGCCACTATCTGTTGTTTCTTTGAAGGTTCTTGCGAAGATTGACCTTTCCTCTTGTTCCAAAACTTCTTCTTCTTGTTGTTGTTGGCATTTCTCTTATTGTTGTTGCTTCCTCTGGTTGGTTCTGGGACGACGGTCATGACATCTTGGCAGACTCCATGATCAACGAGGGATTGTGCCAGTTGTTTGGCACTATCGAACATCGTAGGTTTGGAAGCTAGCACACTTCCTCGAAGTTGGGGCGACATCCCCCAGATATACCTTTCCACCTTCTTGCTTTCTAGGGCCATCATCCCCGGGCAAAGTATTGTCAAGTCACTGAACCTATTCGTATAGGTTGTGATTTCCGAGCCCACCATAGTAATGCCTCAAAGCTCCTGTTCGAGTTTCTGAATCTCGCCCCTTGGGCAGTACTCTTGCATTAGCATTTGCTTCAGGCTCTCCCAACCCATGGAGTTAGCCACCACCAGAGTTAGCGACTTAACATGGCCATTCCACCATGTTAGGGCACGTTCGGAGAAAGTGCAGGCAGCAAATTTTACTTTCCTCCCTTTTGGACATGAGCAGATCTCAAAGACTGCTTCTGTTTTCTTTATCCATTGAGATAGAGCCATCAATCCCCCAGTCCCATTAAAGGGTATGGGTTTGCTCTTGGTGAAGTCCTTGTAAGTACATTCCCCAAAAAGACCCTGGTTTTGACCATTAGTAGAGCTATTTATTCCTCCTCCTGATCCGTTGTTACTCATTTGTGCCATTGCTGCGGTTACGGCAGCTGTTACAGCAGCCTGAAAGGTAGTAGAATCCATTGATGGAGGTGGTGGTGGTGGTTCTCCTCTAGTATTGAAGCGCCGCGGATTCCTCCTTGGTGGCATGATTCTGCAATAACTTTAAAAGACGACATCTTGATAAGTCTTCAGAAATGGTTATAGAGAGCCCTAATATTATTTGCTTTATGTTCTGGACATTTTAGAATTTGTAAGATAATTTCCAAGATGGAAACTTACAAGATAACTACATGATTTCTTAGTATCTTTAGACATGAAAGAAAATACTCGAGGAATTTATAATGCGTGTCAATCTCATTGATATTAATATTAGATACAACGATCAGGAAAATTTGACCTTACATAGGTCTAGGGTACATCAAAGAAAGAGTAGCACCTACGCTCACTCGATAAACCTAATATATAACATAGTGCTAGTAGTACGCGCTCTACTCCGAACGGGTGGTACGTTGTGGACCACGGTATGTGGTTGTGGAAGTTTGAGCTCGGGCTACTTGACGTTCAGCCTCGATGATGCGCCTCTCCGTTGCGGCTTGACTTTTACGGAACTCCCTTACTTCGGCTCTAGTAGCAGTAATGTCCTTATGAAGGGAAAAGGTGTGCTCCATTGTTCACTCATGTTCTTCGTCTAGATGAAGAAGACGTACCGTAGTGATAGCAGCGGTGACCCCAATGTCCAAGAGTTGGCTGGCATTCACTCTTGCTTGCTCGCCTTGGTTGGCAATGTGACGAACCATGACAAGGAGTGCCCTGTCAGCCGCACCCCCGTTGCTGAGGTTATAAAAGCCTCGTTCCATGCCGTAAGGTGGGCGTTGTCCTTGTTCCCTGCTCCATCGTTTCAGATCCACAGCCCAGCGGGGCGCCGGGCCCTGAAAGTTCTGTCAGAGATTTGCCACTCCCCGGGGAGGATTGTAGACCTCCGGTTCCGAGTCAGTGCTCCCACCATCTCCTTCCTCTTCTGAATCCTCGTCTGGGTCTTCCTCGAGATCCTCTTCGGAATCCTCTTCTGGTTCTTCCTCGGGTTCCTCCTCGTAATCCTCTTCTGGACCTTCCTCGGGAATTTCTTCGGGATCTTCTTCTGGGTCCTCCATGATCCAGCATCCACTGCCCTGATTAGGGTAGTAGGGATCCCCGGGAATGTGAAATCCTGCCTTTTCTTCTGATCGAGAATAGAGGTAAGAGAATTACATATAAAACGTGAGAGTAAATAGGTAATTTTTGTTAAGCATAATTCTACTTCTTTGACGATTCCTAGTTCTAACTAAATATCGAGGTTCGTACGATTATTACAGTTCCTAAAATACTCCTATAGTATTTCAAATCTGTAAGTTTGATTCTAGTATTTCCTTTGGTAAGTTTTTGACTTGTTGTTCACTAAGACTATTCCTCGACATACGTTGGTCATATCTTGGATAAACATAGTTGATCAAGCTATATTTATTATCGATCTGATTGAATATCCCGAGGCCTAGTCGTAGCGTCTCAACTTGTCTTAATACTTTTGTAAAATTTTGGCTATGATACTAGACCGATGCATGCATGTACTTATACTTTTATAAAACTAGCATTTTATTTTCTTAAAAGTATAGTTTGTGAAAATGTTTTTTCAGAGGGTTTTAGTCCCTTTGCATTTATAGTTTGTATATCTTATGTGTTTCGATATACTTAATTCACTATAAACAATGCTCTGATACCAATCTGTCACACCCCCAAACCAGAATGGCGGAAACATTCGGGGGTGGGTGACTTCACGTAGTATCATAACAGTTGAATATTTGTAAAGAAAGTAAACACAACCATCATAAATATAATTTAAAAGTTACATTGTTGCATGTGATACATGATTCAAAAGAATATTACAATATGATTATTTAATAAGTTTTGAAAACTGACGCCTTAGCGTCCCTTCTCCAAAAGCTGATGTTTTACCTGTATTACTGAATCCCTGAGAATACAAGTAGTTTTGAAAAATGTCAACAATTAAGTTGGTGAGTTCATAAGCGTTTTTGTACTAAAATTGTATGTTTTTCGGTAAAAATAACTGAGCGTGTTTCTTGAAAATCCAATATTTTCCATGTATGTGTGGTAGTTTGAAAAGTTCCGAAGACTGGAATGCATAAGTATTTTTCATACTAAAAATGGTGTAAGTGGATTTATACATATATAATGTAATTACTGATGCATTTAATAGTCTCGTAAATCAAAGTGTTTTGATACTCCATGTGAGTTTTATAACCATGCTATTGACCCAGACTGCCTGTAACAACGTTCTTCAGGCGTTGCAGTGTTATGACGTTTGTCACCCCGACCTGCCGGTCTAACTGTAGCTAACAGTTTAGGTGTGGGATTGTCAATCCCGTATAGATCTATACACAAGTATCACGCTCTCCCTACAAGAGATTATGGTTTATAATACAGGACTTGAAATGCGTACGTGAAAGTACGATGAAGTCAGATGTCTCACAAAACTTAGTATCAATAGATTTACGGAATGAAAAATCCATTTTTCTTGTAAATGTAAGTATTTCCTTTTTATAGTATTTATGTAAAAATATCATGAATAACTTGTAAACTATACCCATTATAGTTTTTCGAAAGTGTGTTCCATTTGGTGATAAAACTCGGTGTAATACCAACTTTGCATGTAAAGTGTAACGTTGGTAGTAATATTGTTTAACATTTCTAAACAAAATGTAGGTAAAGTATTTGAAACCATATGTAACGATGAGTATTTTAACATAAGCTTTTCTTGTGTTTCACTTGTATTCACCCCCCCCCCCCTAAAACATGAAAAAGACGTGAAAATGTAGGGGTATGAACTCACCTGGAAAGTGTGATGATTTGATGAAAACGAGACTTTACTCGGGTAGCACTTCGACCGGGAAGTGGTATGTGTCTCGGGCGTTTCGGAGTTTCAGGCCTACGTCGGGGCTTGGATATGTAACCGGAGTGTCGGGGTCGTCTCGAGGTGCTTAACGTGGAGTAAAAGTGGGAGAGAAGATAGAATTGAGCAAATAAAACCGAAACCCTCAGTTTCCATTTATAGGGTGCAATTTCAGGACTCATGTCGTGAGCATGGGATGGCTCACGTCGTGAGTTTGGTCCATAGACGCGACGTCTGGTGGTCTAACTCTGGCACACATCAGTCATAGACTCACGTCGTGAGTCTCTAGCTCACGTCGTGGGTCTTCGGATAAGGTTGTTTTGCGTGCCCCGAACTTCAGAAATTCATATCTCTCGCATACGAGCTCTGATTTCGACGTTCTTTATATCCACGCGTAGGTGAGATTATGCTCTACAACTTTCGTTTAGACTCCGTCGGCTAATTTTGAATTAAGTTTTTAATATTATATTTTTAACAGGACGGGACAGGAAAAGTCTTCATTTGACGTCCGTTTTCGTTTGTCTTTTTACCGTATTTCTACAATTGTTGGAATCTTCGATTTTATTTAAGGTTGCGTCGGCTAAAAGTCGCTCGATCTCTATTTCGAGTTTTTAGCTGTCTACTGCTATATCCGAAATTTAGAAAAATCATAACTTCCTCATACAAACTCAGATTTGGACGTTCTTTTTATACACGTTTACGGTTTAACATAATCTATGACTTTCATTTCGGTACCTAAGGCTAAAAAGTATTTTATTGAAATTTCACTTTTTACACTTTACAGTGTTTTACCGGTTTTGTCGTGAATCTTTGATTAGTCATAACTTCTTCGTTATAACTCTGATTTGAGTGTTCTTTGTATTTCTGAAAACCTTGACACGATATCTAACATTTTATGTAACCCAATTAAGACTTTTGAACAATTCGTTTTTGACGCTATTTTTATTGATTCCAAAAATAGATTATAATATTTGACTTTAGATCAATACATTGCCTTGAAATATCGGGTTGTCACAGGGTGTAATTTAGAAATTCATGGAAACTTATTTCCGCTCAACTTAAAACATATCTGAACGAAGGAATTTGAAGTAGTGGTGGGCATGGATATGCTTTCGACCAATAATGAATTATATACAATAAAAGATTGTTATCATTGATGCGCCTGATGGATCAAAGAAAGAGAGTTTATTATACGTGGATTGTGTGGTTGAGACTTTCCTTGGAAAAAAAGACAATAGACAATATGAATGTGATGTGAGAGTATCTAGATGTGTTTTTCTAAATGAATTACCAGGTTTGCCACCCAAATGACAAATTAAAGTTACAATTAATCTAGTTCCAAGATCCACTCCTATAGCTGCAGCATCTTACCATTTGGCTCCCTCAAAAATAGAGGAAATTATGAGACAATTGCAAGAAATATTGGACCGCATATTCATTCGACCAAGTTCATCTCCTTGGGGGTGCACTCATTTTGTTTGTGAGAAAGAAAGACGGATCAACGCGGATGTGTGTTGATTACCGTAATCCGAATAATATTATGATCAAGGACCGATATCATTTTCCTAGGATTGATTATCTATTTCATCAACTGCAAAACACAAGCTTCTTTTCAAAAATTGATCTATAAGCTTTACTCCAACAACTTAAACTTCCGAAGAAAATATTCCAAAGACGACCTTTAGAACACGATATAGAGATTATGAATTCTTGATAATGTCGTTCGGGTTGACAAATGCTTCTGTAACATTTATGGATATGATGAAGCATACTTGATAAATCAGTGATTCGTTTTATCGATGATATATACCCAAGAAAACGAGATGAACATGAAGTGCACTTATAGAAAATATTGAACATTCACCTTGTTGTAAATATTGATGGGGTCAAGATGTGAATTTTTCAAAATTATGAATTTTGGTCAGCTAGAGTTTCAATTTTTTGCCCATGTTGTAAATAGTGACGGAGAAAAATTAAATTTCTTTTCCATGTTGTAAATAGTGATGGATTCAAGGTTGATCCTCCATAAAATTGAGCTATTTTGTGTTGGAAACCTCCAAACCCCACCCAAAGTCCATAGTTTCCTTCGACTATCCGGTTGTTATCGACATTTCGTAAAGGATTTCTCTAAGTATTTCTACATAAGTGATGAAGTTAAAAGATACTACGTATTTATGTTTCTCAATGGTTTGATTGTTATGAGTTATTGAAATATATAACTTCTCAATGGTTTGATTCTTATGATTTATTAAAACATATCTTAAACAATTTGATACCAAAATGGGTTAATCACATTATCACATAAGCAATCCACATATACAACAGTGGGTAAAAGAAAAAAGAAAGAGACTATAATTAAGGGGTATACATGGAAGGGAAATATACGATTCAGAGGTAAAATATATATATATATATATATATATATATATATATATATATATATATATATATATATATATATATATATATATATATATATATATATATATATATATATATATGGTTTCTAATACTCCCCCTTAAGATGGCGCATGTAAGTTTTGAATGCCCAACTTGACAAGTAGTGTATGTAGTAGATGAGAGCCAAGAGGTTTGGTAAGCAAGTCGGAAATTTGTTGCTTCGAATTGAGGTGAACTAGTAGAATCTCCTTTCGTTCGACTCGTTCTCGGATGAAAAAACAATCTATCTCAATGTATTTTGTTCTTTCATGAAAAACGGGATTGTTAGCTATATGTTTTGCGGCTTCATTATCGCAAAATAACAGTGTGGGATCTATCATCGCTGCATTAAGGTCTTCAAGTAGCCAACTTACATATATAATATTGCTAACTATAGTGGTCGTTGCCTAGTATTCTACCTCAGCCAAGGAGCGAGAGACTATTGATTGTTTCTTTGATTTCCAGCATATTTTGGCACCCCCTAACACGAGCACGTATCCTGACCTTGATCGTCTACTAAGGGGACACCCGAGCCAATCGGCATCACAGTAAGCCACAAGGTTGATGTTTTTCGTGTTTGGTAAGAGAATTCCTTGACCCATGGTGGTTTAAGGTAGCGTAAAACTCTGTTAGCAGCCTCCATGTAGACACGTCGTGGGTCTCCGACAAATTGGCTTAGAATGCTCACAGAATAGGCTATTCCTGGGCATGTGACTTGTAGATAAAGTAGACGACCTACTAGTCTTCGGTATTTACTTGCATCAATCCTTTCTTCTTCTTCTCCTTTGTCAAGTTTCATATTTGGTTCCATAGGGAACAAACTAGGGCAGCATCCCGGTAACCCACTATCTTCAAGAATGTCTAGCATGCACTTTCGTTGGCTGAGAATCATTCCTTCGGACGTTCTTGCTACTTCGATGCCCAAGAAATACTTCAAAGGGTCGAGATCCTTTATGCTAAACTCCTTGTCAAGATAAGACTTTTTCATTTCAATCCATTCCATGTTGTTTCCCGCAAGTATCACATCATCCACATATATGAGGGTTGTCACGTATGCATCACCATTTTTGTAGATGAACAATGAGTGATCAGCCTTAGATTGTTTGCAACCTAAGCTGATGATGGATTTTGTAAAGTTGTGGTACCAATTTCAGGACGCTTGCTTCAACCCATAGATCGACTTTTTCAGTTTGCATACTCTTGTTTCGTTCTTCTCCGAGAATCCTTGAGGAATATTCATGTAAACCTCCTCATCTTAGTCTCCATGAAAAAAGGCATTGTTCACATCGAGTTGTTGAATCTCCCATCCACGTTTCACGGCAATGGCTAAGAGAGTTCTCAAAGTTACTAATTTAGCGACAGGAGCGAACGTGTCATGATAATCAATACCCTCTATTTGTGTAAAACCTTTTAAAACAATTTCTGCCTTATATCTTTCTACTTCGCCATCTGGTTTGAACTTGACCTTATCCACCCACATAAATTCAATGGCTTTCCTTTCGGTAATTGTTCAAGGGTCCATGTCCCATTTTTTCAAGAGCATGAACCTCCTTTCTCATGGCTTCTTTCCAATTTTCATTTTGTTCTGCTTAATGAAACGATTTCGGCTCATCATGATTATTGATGGCGGACAAAAAGCCTTTGTGAGTGTTAGAAAAATGCTCATAAGAAACGTAATGAGATAAGGGATGTACCGTTGAGGATTCTTGACCGGAAGCGGGTTGCATGTGGTCGATGGATGGGGGAAGCTTCGTGTGATAGTCGCTTAAGTTCCTTCGTTGTGTTATTTTTCTCATTTGTCTTCCTTCTTCGATTTATTGTTGAAGGACAGGAGGTTCTTCATGATTTTCCATGTGTATATTTTCAACGTAGGAATCTTCCTCACCACTTTGCATGTTTTTTTCTTCTTCAATAAGTCTTTTGTATGGTTTTCCAAAGTGTCTTCAATATTGCATGTTAGCTCTTCCTCACCATCGTGCATGGAATCTCCCCCTGTGTCTACAATTTTGTCAGGTGCTTCATGTGGATCATCATATTGTGAAGTGGGTCAGTATTAAATTATATCTTGCTCACAATCTATCACTTTTGAAAAAGGAAAAGTATCTTCAACAAATTTTATGTCTCTTGTCATCACCATTTTTCTTTGTTTGAGATCGTAAATTTTGTACCCTTTCTTTCCCGGGGGGTATGCTAAGAATATCCCTGGTTTTCCTCTTGGTTCAAATTTGTCTCCATTTGTTTCGGTGTTTTTATAATAGGCGAGGCAACCGAAAACCCGCATATGATCATATTCAGGATGTCGTCTGAATAAAACTTCATATGGAGTTTTGTTATTTACGGCCTTGGAAGGCAATCAGTGGACAATGTAGGCAGCAGTGATCGAGCGCACATTCTCTCCAAAATGTTGTGGGAAGGTTTGCTTCAAATCGTAAGGCCCACACAATCTCCAAGAGATATCTATGCTTTCATTCGACTACCCTATTTTGTTGTGGTATATGGGGGCAAGTTGTCTTTAAGACAATTCCTTGAGCTCTATAGACTTCGTTCATGTTTTTTGAAATGAACTCTCTACCATTATCACATCTAATTCTTTTGACTCCCTTTTTCAAATTGTGTCTTCACCATGTTGCAAAAATTGATCAGGTAATCACTTGCCTCGTGTTTGTGTTTGAGTAAGTAAACCCATATCGATCTACTATAGTCATCGACTATTGTAAGGAAATAATTTGCCCCTGTTAGAGATGGTCTTCTATATTTCACCCAAACATCACAATGGATCAATTCAAAACAAATGGTGGTTTTAGTACAACTAATCGGAAAATGTAATCGGATGAGTTTTGCATTATTACATGAATCACAAACTTTATTTCTAATATTTGAAGAAACTTCCTTGATGAAGCTAACACGAGACAGTTTAACAATGGATGCATGCCCAAGACACTCATTTCATGCTTCAATAGTGACTACCATAGCCTTTCTTTCTTCTTTTATTCCCCGAATCCAATAGAGACCACCATGGCTATCACCCGCTCCAATCAAGTTCCTCGTTTTTAAATCATGTATAACAAAGAAATCGGGAAAGAACGTTACAGCACAATAAATATCCTTTGTGAGTTTTCGAACCGATATAAGGTTGCATTTAAAATTTAGAACAAAAAGTACCCCCCTTAATATTTATTCCTCCCTTGAAATTAGTTTCAGCTTTCCCCTTTACAGTAATAGATTCCCCATTAGGAATGGTGTGACAACCCGAAAATTTTTGCTTTATAAGTCAAGTCAATCAAACTTAAGTCAGACTCACTCCTGCTATCATTTAGCACTGTTTAGAGTCTGTTTGAGTGTTTTAATCCCAATACATTCAAGCAATGAGTGTTAGGAAGTACCTGCTAGATTCACTGTACAAAGTGTTGGGTTTTGAGCATTCTAACACTCCTATGGTGTACATGCAACCCTATAAACCTTGGATCTATGTTTTCTCTATTATACATGCAAATATTAACTATTCCAAGGTTTCATCCTAACTAGCATATTATGAAGCACCTATACTACAAAGTTCTAGTTAGATGACATACCTTTTGATGTAGCTTGATGTCTTCAAGCTTTAAGAGCTTAGCCCCAATAGTGTGGAAGCCTCAAATGGAATCACAAATCACCAAAACACCTTGGAAGAACTTGAGAGAATATGTATGCACACTAAAATCGGCCCACTCTTATTTTCACACACTTGTGTCAATTTTGTGAGCCAAGGACCCCTTTATATATTATGGAGGATTGGGGTTACATCCATGTAAACCCTAATACCCATGACCTTTCATTTACATAGGATCCATTGGTTAAAAGCTCCATGGACCGTCCATGAAAGCTTAGCCCAACCTAAATGAACTTGGCCCATTCCATATATATAAGAGTCCATATTTAATTAGTTCTTTTTGATCACTTAATTAATTCTAAATTAATTCTTGATCAATACTAATTAAATAATATGATTCCATATTAATATATTAGAACTTATAATATATTAATATAAATCATAAATATACTATTCTCAAAAGACTATCCATATAAATTGTGCCGGTGAAGTGCAACCCAAATAGACCATGCTGGGTCGGGTCAAGTACATACCAAATATAGTTATGGACTTAGACATTAATCCAACAGTCTCCCACTTGGATAAGTCTAAAACTATTATTGAGTATGACTTCAAAACCTAACTGGCAATCGTAGCTCTTAAAGCCGATGTCGAACTCTGACGTTGTTAATGACTTGTCCATTAGATAAGGGATCATATATTCCTCCATTCTAGATATCATATGGACTGAGACATGGATTATAATCATTCTCTCTGTCCATTTGTTGTTTCCCGATTTTCGATTTATGATGACTGACTGATTGAACAAATCAAATCAGTCCTGGCTTGGCCAAGCACTCACATGTGTCATCGCTAAATCATCGAGGGGGCCACAGATATCGCTTTTATCCCGAAGGTAAAAGGAATGGATAAACTTCGACTCATATGGCTTGTTCTACTACTTGTTGAATCATACACAAAGGTACGTTTTATAACATCGAGTTATGCGTTTTCGTGCAATCAATGTATAACCAACTCATAGTAACAACTCATATCTCTAGGTTTTAAGAATATAAGATATTATCTTCTCATGATCACTCGGGATAAAATCCATGAAGTGATTCAAATGAGCGTGGGTTGAATCCAATACTCAGAACTTATGAGCACTCATGAGTGTTGTAGCACCACTTTGTCCACCAACTTGGACCTCTACAAACCAGCCCATGACAATCTTGATTCATATCTACTTCCAACATATGACCGACTGTGGATGGTTTGAATAACTTAATCATTCAGGAAGAGCGACTTAGTTATTCTGGAAGTCAAAACATGCAAAGTGAAACACAAGAATAAATGAATCAAATATGGTATCAAACCCTATGAATATAAATAAACACTTTTATTTATCACCATACTGATTACTCATTATTCATTGTTTCGGTTTTATCAACTTTATACTTGAATTAAAAACACTAGTTGTCCCATGCTCCAAGCATGTACACTATGTTTTTCTTAAACAATAGCTTTGCCATACACCAAGTATGCACTCTATGTTTGTCTATGATCCTTACTTTGTGAAATAAACCAATTGAACATAATTTCAATGATTCTAATTTCACACTCCCAAATCCTTATCAAAAAATGTGAGAATTTCAAATTCCTATCATTTATCGAAATCTGTTTAGATTTTAAACTTATATGCACTGACCCTCCTGTAATGAATATGTACAAAGTCACAAAGACTTGTCAACAGTCATTATAAGGTATTCCAATGGAGATCAACTCCATGGAAACTAAGTCTCATATTCAAAGTACATTGCTTTGGACATGCTTCTTGCATTAAGTTTTCTAATCTTACACAGATAACTTCCACCTATGGAGACAACTCCATATTCTCATTTTGACTATCACTTCTGAATAAGAGATGCCTCTTTTCAGAATATGTCAATATGGTCCTTCCAAAATTAGCACTATACTTCCAACTGTCCCTGAGCAACCAATCTTTGGTAAACCTCAGATTGTCCTCGACAATTGCTTAATCATTTTAGTCATATCCAATTCTAGACCTTTTCCCTTCTTAATGCCCCTGGGCATTTGGGAAAATTTAGAAATGACAAATATTATAGCACATGCAATCGATCCTGTACCCAAAGCAAATGGTACACGATTCATGATGTCTCACATAAAGACATGATTCTAGACCAGTCTTTTGCTACAATATTTTTATTTGCCATGTTTTCAAAATTTGACTATGAAGAGGGATGCTGTAATCATAATCGAATTTTGAGAACGCAATATATAGAATTTCCTTAAGTTGAACCAATCCAACATGAAATTCATATATATATATATATATATATATATATATATATATATATATATATATATATTCTTGACTAAGGATGATTAAGGTCTCAATCTAAGCCTTTAGAACTGAAATGAAGTATATCATATCCCTTAATTATAGCAAAACAACTTTTTCAATCCCTGCAGCCTCACGAATTGAAACTTTTGTTTTCTATAATTAACATTGCTAACTTGCAACATTAACACTAATTATCATGCTCCCACTAACATGATGATTATTAGCATAACACTCATGCTCCCACTAGCTTTGACATGTATCCAGAAAACAGTTGGACTTCTAGAAGTCAATACTTTATTGACTTTCTTACCAAAGTTCAGATTTCTGATACTAGATTGCTTTGATAAGACTTTATCAAAATCATAAACCTTATTTTAGACAGCTCACAGGTGTGTCTAAAGAATTTCAGAACTATGAAAAGGATGCCGTAATCATAGTCTCAATTGTTTAGATTTTTGCCATTTCTCATAAGTCCATGTTAGTGTGCTGGATAACCATGCACGCTCCACTTAACGACTTTGAGAATGCAAAGATTACAATTGCTATCTTACTTAAAATCTACTTGGTGGAAGTGTTTCCTCACCATCATTTTCATGAATCGGAGAGAAACCCTATGACCCTTAGATTTTATGGTGTATGTGTTCTTATCCACGTGGATTTGTCAAAACCATAATCACAAGACTAGGTTAGTGACAAATCCTAACTCATATGGATTGAACTTGTGCAATCTTAACCTCTTGTCACCTGGCAGCATAAGGGCCTGCCATTGCTTCCAAGTAGTTGTGCAAACAATTGAGAACATGTAGAACTCAAATGTTATAGCCAACTTAAATGGAATGGGCACAGAAATGTCAACACGATAGGTTATAAACCTCAAGTCATGTGCTAGTGAAGAACCTCAGGTTTTATTCTTGATTAGTTCTTGAAATTCTTTTTAGGATCTTTAAGACTCCCACTATCCTCTTGACATATAAGACTATCTTGCCAAATATTCAAGAGATAGTGCGGATTCTTTATCAAGACAAACACTTCACACAATTGGCCTTAGTTGGTCTTTGTTTTATCCAAAACATCACAACTTACCAATTTCAAATGTACAAGAGTAGGACACTTTTACTCTTACATTTGACAAGTGTTTTAAACCTTTCTTTAAGATATGTCACTCAAGTTACAATCTTGGAGTATGACTCTAAGAATTGTTTTGGAACGAAGTATGACTCATCTTCCTGATCTAACCATTTCAACAATTCATGACTTCTCTTCTTAGTCATAAGAATGCACTAAGATGACCTTTAGAGGACTAATTGTGATATGATTTCTAAATCATTAAGATGATCACAAACATGATACTAAAGTACTCTCCCATCTTTTCAGATTTGAGAAACTTTTATCTTTCTGCCTAATTTGATTCTTCCCATTCGTTCTACCATACATTGAGACTTTTCCAATGTTTCAGAATTATACTTAAACTTGTAAGTATAACCATATTTACTAAACTTTAGTAAATCAAATAGTCTTAACGAGCTTTGTGGTGGACATGACTAGTGCACAAGAATGTGTACTCGATCCCTTTAGTCCTTCACTTGACTCATACATCCATGTGAACAAGTAATTAGTCTTGATTTTCCAATGCTTGAAAGTTCTCATTCATCATACTATTCAACTTGCTTGATTCCAAGTTTCGGTCCAATTGAAACTTGGGTGATGAGGAACTTTCCTGATTTGGTAAATTTAGACACTACCACAAATGAAAGAATCAAATCCATTTTCCAATATTGCTGTCAGTGGAAACATATAAGCAACAATTTTCTACAAATGCCATTGTAAGGATACTTCAAATAAATAAAATTAAACAATTTTCTTTTATTTTAAAACTCTGCGGAAAAACTTATCCTTACAATCCACATGGAAAATTATTGTTATCTATTCCTTAGCAATATATCATAACTTCTTAAGCAACTGCTCAAAATTCTGATGTGATCAAAATCCACGTTAGCGATCAGAATCAACATATACTTCCTTTAAGATTTCTCTCTATTCTTTTATTCTTAAAACATCAACATGTGACCCATTGGGAAGAGAATGCTTTTTCTGGATTTCCAATGTCACCATTGTCACTGTCCATAAAGTTTTTGGGAAGTTGATCTTCTAATCAAATTTGCTTTACTATCGTTCCAAATCATTGCTGATTCAGCAGCACCAAGCAAATAGATATGATCATTAAGGTTCATGTCATAGTCCGTTTCATAGTAGTCCCAAAGGAACTCACTATGTGACTTAGAAAGTGATTGAACATCCAACTGTCTCAAGACTTTGACACCCAACTCTCCCGGCTTGTCAATAGGTGACTTCATCTCTAAGATGTGATCACACATAGACCTTGCTTGCCATTAGGGCTTGAGTGACCTTGAACTTGTGGGTTAGGGAGAATAATTGGAGGAGGTGGAGGAAGTGGAGTATGACTTCCATGAGCCAAACTCGGGAAGTCATATTCATTAGGAAAGCTTGGTTTGGGAAGATCATTGTTGTCTAAACCAGACATCAACAATGGGAGAAATTCACGTAAAGTTGATTTAAGTCCTTAATATAACACCCAATATGATATATTAAGGCTAGGACCCAACAAACTATTTTATAACTTGGAAGAGGGATGTCGTAATCCAAGCTATAAAATATTTGAAGGTAGGTGAATGGCGATTCACCAATTTCCACCAAGATAAACGAAATGTATTATTAGGTTTTAATTGGTTTTGAAACTCCTAGATTCTTTTGAGATTCATTGAACTTTTCAATGGCATGTTTCAATCTCGAGTGTGCCCTTCAGGTTTTGTGACTGGGATGCCGAGGATCACAAAACAAGGTGTGAAGTAACCATGCAAATATACTTGGTACCCTTAATATTTACCCCTCAATCGATCTGCCGGTTAACCACACACGCTCCAACGATACTATGATAAACATTAAGTTACCCTTTGCCTACCTTGTTAAGTCCAGGTTAGTGTGCCGGTTAACCACACACGCTCCACTAACAGCTTAAACAAAGTGCAAAGTGTAATTTCATGGATTAGCACCTTATTCACATTTTCCTAAGTAACTAAGATTGGGAATTTATATGTGTTTAGTTACTTAGTATTTATCATTAATACTTTTAATGAAGGGAGAATTATAGTCATTGTCCTACCTGTTCGGCTAATGACCCTCCACCAGTCAAGGAAGCGGTGGGTGAGAGTGGACACCCATTAAACTGTCATTTTATAGGCAACAACCTTATACCCCCCTTATAGACCGGCTTCGTGAATGAGGCCTACTAATGGTAAGACGACTTGCTCTTATACATATAATATATTAAACTTTTAATATTATAATAGTATAAGGGTGTATTTTAGACATTTAAAATACTTGGTGGTTTAATATATTAATTAAACTAGACTTTTAATTTAATTAAACTCAAACCATATATTTATGGATTAATAATACTCTTTTAATTAAACGTTTTAATTAACTATTAATAAAGTCCATAAGAGTTAATTCAATTATTCAACAAAAACATCATAATTCCAATTATTAAATTCAAAATTAAAACCATTTAATTAATTGTTTAAGTTATGAACCCAAGAGTTTTAGAATTCAATTCTTTTTTTTTATAATAAAAAAAACTTTTTCCAAATTCCAAAACTTGAGGGCAAGTTTTGTAACTCTTGAAAACTTTTGGATTCCATAACTTATGGAGTTAAATACTTGTATTATGATGAAACTTTTCATGTTCCATAACTTAAGAACAAGTTATGGAATTCTTTAAAACATTAAGACCAAGTTTTGTAACTCCATAAAAAACTTTGAATCAATTTTTTTAAAAACCTTTTCATATCCATAACTTATGGAGGTTTCAAAAAACTCTTTAGATCAAACTTTTAAAACTAATAAAATAATCATATCATTTTATCTTTTACTAAATTTGACCTAATTCAACTCATATAGCAAATGATTCAAATTTTACAAATAATTAGTTTTTCACAAAAACAAGTAATTATCTTAAAATTTGACAAACGTCATGTTTTTTTTTTCTTTTTTTTTTCAACTTTGAAAATAAAACATTTGCATCAATATAACAGAAAACAACCCATGGCTCTGATACCACTGTTGGGTTTTGAGCATTCTAACACTCTTATGGTGTACATGCAACCCTATAAACCTTGGATCTATGTTTTCTCTATTATACATGCAAATATTAACTATTCCAAGGTTTCATCCTAACTAGCATATTATGAAGCACCTATACTACAAAGTTCTAGTTAGATGACATACCTTTTGATGTAGCTTGATGTCTTCAAGCTTTAAGAGCTTAGCCCCAATAGTGTGGAAGCCTCAAATGGAATCACAAATCACCAAAACACCTTGGAAGAACTTGAGAGAATATGTATGCACACTAAAATCGGCCCACTCTTATTTTCACACACTTGTGTCAATTTTGTGAGCCAAGGACCCCTTTATATATTATGGAGGATTAGGGTTACATCCATGTAAACCCTAATACCCATGACCTTTCATTTACATAGGATCCATGGGTTAAAAGCTCCATGGACCATCCATGAAAGCTTAGCCCAACCTAAATGAACTTGGCCCATTCCATATATATAAGAGTCCATATTTAATTAGTTCTTTTTGATCACTTAATTAATTCTAAATTAATTCTTGATCAATACTAATTAAATAATATGATTCCATATTAATATATTAGAACTTATAATATATTAATATAAATCATAAATATACTATTCTCAAAAGACTATCCATATAAATTGTGCCGGTGAAGTGCAACCCAAATGGACCATGTCGGGTCGGGTCAAGTACATACCAAATATAGTTATGGACTTAGACATTAATCCAACACAAAGGTCAAGCCATAAACTCATTCAAGAGGAGTTTACGGCCAAGACACCAAGATTTTACGGTCGTAAACTCAAGGTGGCCGTAAACTCACCCCTATATATGAAACACTTAGCCATTTTTCTCATTCTTTCCTTTCCTTGGCCGAAATCTCTTCAAACTCTCTCAAGTATCATCGAGTTCTTCATCCTAGATCTTCAATATGTAAGTGATTCCTTCCATCTATGTGCTAATACATATCTTATTCTTGAATCACCCTTGAATTCATCCATGGATTTCATCTTTTGAGCCTAGATCTTCAAGATCCTCATGAACACTTAGGTGTTTTGGGCCGAAAACACCCTCCTTTGCCTTCTAAATCATAAGTACCCTCTTATATACTTACTATCTAGTTAAGACTCTAAATTCTAGCCTTGAAATCAAGCCTTTCCCAAGAACATGAGGTGTTTACGGCCAAGAGCATCTCCCTTGGCCGTAAACCCTAGTTTGTAGTGCATTTGGACCTTAAACACTTCCTAAGGCATGGACAAGAACCTAGAACCCTTCCTCAATGCTTGAAAGCCCTTCAAAACACCCTTATGCACAAAGTAGCATGAGTTTACGGCCGTAAACTCTTGAGGCCGTGAAATCATTGGCCGTAAACTCATAGGGCCGTGAACTCCTCTTTGTGGTCGTACACTCCCCTTTGGTCAATCACATGTGATTCCAACACTTGGTCAAAGTGTTTCCTAGTCCCGGAAGGTGTTTCCTTTCATATAGTTGCTTATAACACTATATTCATTCCAATATATGTCATTTAGGACTTGTTGTGTCTCGGGACTTCATTCGTGGAACTTCTCATCCTTACGCGCATATTCGTTTGAATCACCCACATAAGGTGAGTTCATACCCCGTAAACAATCTTTTAAAATGTTTTAACTGCTTTTAAAGAGGGAGTACAAGTTGAACACAATGATAATTGTGTAATTGTTTGTTATAAACATTTTCAAAAGACTGCTTAGGTCATTTATAAGTGGTCAAAACATTTCAAAAACTCTTTTAAAGTTATGTTACTTTATAGTTTAACAAAACTCCGTTTTTAAAGTACAAGCATAACTTCGTAGCAAAATGAGTCTTTTCAGTAACGGTACAAGTAAAATACTAGTAAACTATAAGGGGTATAATTTATAGGTTCAGTTCATACAAGATGCTAGAACATACTATAAAGAGAAACAGGGAGGTAGAAACAATACACGATAACATAAAGAGAAACAGGGAGGTAGAAACAATACATCAGAGAGACACACTATACACTATAACAGAACAAACATACTAAGATGCTATAGCATGAGAACATACTAGATCTAATTATACCAATGAATCACTAACTCATTGTTCTAAACAAAAGGTGATAGTTATATTGGGTATACATGATCACATAACCTTAATGTGAATTCTACACGACCTAGCAATTTGTTTGCGGAAGTCGCGTTTGGTCCCCAGAATCTCTTACAGGGAGAGCGTATAGTATGGGTACTATTCCTCACATTATGACCTTAATAAAACAAACATATTTTAAGGTAATTAGTACTACAGGATGTCAATTCAAAAGACAACTGTGTACTTATAAATTACCATTACTTTCAGTAAGTGACAGTTCCACTTGAAAGCTAATACATACTATTTTCGAGTCAAGATAGTTATAAACTAGGGAAAACTTACATTTTACAAACGACAAACAGAACAGTCGGGTCTAGTACATTCAGTAGAAAGGGACATATAATGCTAACTTTATGATTCCTTAGTGTATGCATTCAGGGATATATATTAATCGGGTCCGACAGGTAGTAAGATGTGTGCTTTCCGCTTCATTTCCTGTTCCTTGTTTGGTTGTGGGCTTAGAGCAGATACACCCAACCTACTATCTATCCGAGCTTAGCTATATACATATATGTTCCGTATACACCAAGTAATCATAAGGGGTACCATGTATGGGTCAGGTCATAGGACACTAATTCAATGCACAGTTTTCTAGTACAAAACATACTTTTCAAATGAAGAACTTTTGCAATACAAAACTAGAAACTTAACCAGTAAAGGGTTTAATCCATTTTATTAAACCAGTAAAACTTAAAGGACCTTAGGTGGTTAATTCTATAATACCTTTGTTTATACACCAGGGTTATATACAATTAATATCCGATAGGTAGTTGGATGTGTTCTTTCCGCCTCATTTCTTGTTCCTTGTTTGGTTGTGGGCTTAGGGCAAATTCACACAATTAACTATCTGTTCGATATTAGATTATATATAACTAGTATAAACTAAGTGATTATAGAAGGAACTACTGTGGTTATCATTTTATAATAAGAAATAAGGGTTTTCTTAAAGGATCTTTTCATCAAATATAAAGGAACTATTACAATTAATTCCCTGAGTACCGAGTGAATACGCAGGGGTTATACACAACGAGGATCTAACAAACAATGGGATGTGTGCCTTCCGCCTCATTTCCTGTTCCTTGTTTGGTTGTGGGCTTAGGGCAGATACCCACAACCGATTGTTTGTTTACTCTGAGTTTTATATAACTTGTATCCATTTAATACGCATAGAAAGGACTGTTGAGTCATTTTTACTTATCTTTCATCAAAGCATGAAATATAGGATTTTCTGGAGGAACAGGCAAACTTTTCTAAACAGAACTTACTACAACTTACTGTAACTTTCTACAACTTTCTTACTACTTCCTACATTCACTAAAATCTTATGAACTCACCAGCTTAAATGCTGATCTACGCTTTCAAAATAACTTGTATTCTCTGGAGACCAGTAGACAGGTACGCGCACTGGGATTCAGAAGATGGAGCAGTACAGCTTTATGTCTTTTTGTTATTTGCTATGTATTCTATATTATGTGAATCACATACTTTGTAAGCACTTTCTTTCTAATTAAATGGTTGTTTATTACTTCGCTTACTATGATGCATGACTTGTGATACTAAACATGACGTCCTCCGCCCCAGAACATTTCCGCCGTTCCGGTTTTGGGGTGTAAGAAATGGTGACTGGCCCTCCAATGGTGTTTATCAAGAAATTGTCAAGGAGGTGTCTTAGAAGGGGTTATGTGGTCGGTGGCACCTGAGTCCACAACCCAGTCATCATCATCAGTTCTTATTCTACCTGTCATGTTAGCAATGATAGGCTCTTCGCGGTTTTCCCTAAACAGTTCCAAAAAAGTATGTAACACCCTGACTCTCAGGTATAAACTTTACAGCCTTATTTCCACTTTGAAAGTTCTACTTGACGAGTTGGATGCCCTGACTCGTCGAGTTGGAGGATACAACTCGACGAGTTGGAGCTGGAGGATGAAACCCTAATTTCCAGGGTTTTGCACCCTGTTTAAAGGGTCCTTAGCCTCCCTTACAGCCCCCCTTGAGCTCAGAAAACCTAAATCGTGTTTACTCTCCATATTTGTGTGTTTTTAAGCTTAGAAGGTGGATCTTGGTGAGAAGATCTTGAAGTTCAAGAAGCTTGGAAGAAGGAGAAGTTGTAGATCCGAATTCTACTCCATCTTAGCATCACTTTGAAGGAAATAAGTCGTTGCATGGCTCTCCATTAGCTAGATCTCTTCATTCATGGTTTTAGAACCCTTTTTGCTGTATTGTTGTGGTATTTCTGCTTTTGGGGAAAGATCTGAGGTTGTAACTTCAGATATGGACTCCTTTAGCCCCTTATTGTCACAAAGTTCTAGTCTTTGTCAAGCTATGGCCTTCTCCTTGCCTTAAGCTTCTTCTTTAGCTTAGTTTTGGATCTTAAGACCTTGCATGCACGTAAAGTTTGCAACTTTACGTGGTAATTAGGCCCTAGGAGACTGGATCTACCAATTGGAGCATTGGAGTAGCTTAAAAATCATTTGGACAAGAAATGGACTCCATAAACTCGACGAGTCGCATAGACGACTTGGCGAGTTCGATGAAGGTTTACCGTGTTTGGGTTCTGCATGGACTCAGCGAGTCAGTAGGGGGACTCGGCGAGTCAGTAAGGCTTTTCCCCGACTTCTGGACACGCATGGACTCGACGAGTTGGTTGGAAACTCGGCGAGTCAGTTAGGGTTTCATGACTTCCTGAGTTCTTAAGGAACTCAACGAGTTGCTAGATGCACTCGAAGATTCGGGTCAACATTGACCGTTGACTTTGACCAAGGGTTGACCAGTTGGACTTTGAGGGTATTTTGGTAATTGGGATTCTGATGGACTTGGTTCTATGGTGGTGATAGGTGGTTGAGTTCGTAGCTGTGATACGAGAGTTTTGCATTATCACTACAGTTCGACATCTGTGAGGTGAGTTCACCTCATTATATCAACAGGGTCTAAGGCACCAATGTCGGCCCTTATCGGATTTGTATTCGGGTTTATTGCATGATATGCTTATTGATTTACATCCTGGTGATATGCTTAGTGACCTGGTTAGGTCGGTATTCTGGTATATAGGATGATGCTATGTTAGTGACCGGTTAGGTCTGTATCCTGGTTATAGGATGTTGCTATGATTGGTGATCGGTTTGACTGATATATATGCTAGTGTATGATATTTATGTGCACATGTTTGTTTGATTGGGGGTTGGGTTGAGGCGGTCCTGCTTTATGCTGAAGGCCAACATACCCAGGGCGGTCCGGATAGACTACAGGCCCAGGAGGGCATGTTAGTTAAACCGAAGGCCCGGCGAGCGGTCTGGATCGGCTGTAGGCCCTGCAAGGCGCTCCAGACATGCCGAAGGCTTAGAGAGCGGTCCATATAGGCTGAAGTCCTGCGAGGCGGTCCAGTCAGGCTGAAGGCTCATTATGCATGTTGTTTGCTTATATGTTATTGATATGTTTTATGGTGTTGGTATTTTGAGGGTAACTCACTAAGCCTTCGAGCTTGCATTTATTGATTATTGTTTAAGGTACTTCTAATGATCCCGGAAAGGCGAAGGCGTGATCGTACAGCTCCTCATATTTCATGATTTTATGATTTGATTCTGGGATACTCTGACATTATGCTATTTTGAATACAAGTTTTGTAATAATCATGGGTTTTGAAATGTTTTAAAAAGTTTAAATTTGGCATGATTTTTATGAGTGTTACAAAGTAGAGTATTGTTCTTCCGGCATGCCCGGTATCGGGCACGGTTTTGTCTCCACCATGGCTGCCTTTGATTTCGGTCTGTCTCCCTTTCCTTTGCCTGTCCACCATTCGGGGTAACCAATCCTCTTGAAACATCCATCTCGATCGTGCCCTTTTCTTCCACATTGACTGCAAGGTTCAATGGAGGTGGTGCCCTTTTCAGTTTTTATCAACCCTTTTTCTTGCTGGTTACAAGCTTGGTCTCGCCGCCCTTGAAAACTCGCTTGAAAGGCAGCCATTTCACGGATGGGTTTCTTTGTAGTAGTGATCATATGCCGCTGTTCATCCTCCGCCACAAGGTGATAGACAATGCTCAGTTTTGGTGTTGGTTTCATGGCCAATATTTATGTTTTGATAACATTAAACTGGTCATCAAGTCCCATGAGAAACTCATAAGTCCTTTCCTTCTCTTTCAATTTTGTTAGTTTCTTTGAAAGTCCAAACGAGCAGCCATTGCAGGAACACTGAGGAATGGGCATAATTTTCTCCATTTCGTCCCACAGAACACGAAGCTTGGTATAGTGTGTTGATATGGTGGCGTCATCTTGCCGGGTGTTGTTAAGGGACTGCTTTAGTTCGTATGCCTTGGGAGCACTCTCCTTCCCAAAGTGTTCCTTCAAGTCTTGCCAGATCTCTGCTGTTGTTTTCGCGTATTTTACGTTGTTTCATATCTCTTTCTCCATGGGCGTAGTCAACCAACCTTTGATCGTTGCAGCGTAACGCATCCAAGGTAGGTATTTGTCTGACCCTATCTCCAGTCTTTTGATTGTGCCATCAATGAAGCCGGTTTTATTCTTGGCGAACAAGAAGTTCATCATTTCTTGTTCCCAATCGTTGTAGTTCTTGTCGGTAAGCACTTCATTTACGTGCATCTGTTTCGGGTAGTCGGAAGCGTGTAGGTAGAGAGGAGAGTTATGATCGATGCACTCCTTTTCATTTTTATTCTTTGTTGAGTCGTTGTCGGCCATAGGGTTGGCTAGGGTTTTGTTTTCTGAGGTTTCTGGATTGACCGCTCTGATACCATAAACAAATTGATACCAAAATGGGTTAATCACATTATCACAAAAGCAATCTACATATAAAACAGTGGGCAAAAGAAAGAAACTATAATTAAGGGGTATACATGAGAGAGAAAGAGAGAGAGAGAGAGAGAGAGAGAGAGAGGGGGGGAGGGAGATGGTTTCAATATATATATATATATATATATATATATATATATATATATATATATATATATATATATCTTGTCAGCAATTGTATAAGTTCTCTAGAATTAGAAAGGAAAATTATCAGAAAAATCCTAATATTTTCAGGAAAGTTACACTTTAGTCCCAATATTTTTTTTTGGAACAAAAAAGTCCCGATTATTTCATTTTGGCTCAAGTTTACAAAAAAATCATTTTTTCTTTTAACAGGAAATGACATATTGTCGTGTTTTTAAAAATAATCGGGACTTTAATGTTCAAAAAAGAAAATTTTGGGACTAAAATGTAACTTTCCTGAAAATATTGGGACTTTTCTGACAATTTTCCAATTAGAAATTATAATGTATGAGTAAACCTAATCACATGATTTTGTTTTTCCTAAGAACCAAAATATACACTATTCGTCACCCTTTCGCGAGTGCATGGACTAAAATTCACATTTAATGGACATAATTGCTCTTAGGTTAACTACGATTCCTTTCCTGTAGCAAACAGTCCAGATCGTAACCCTGCTACAAAATGGCACACCATCATATAGGACCCGGGTTTTAGAAAAAAAGGGGTTATATTATCTTAAATATCACACGTATTGCTAGCGAGAGTTGGTATTGCCTCGGGCCCATATGCAAATAAACCACTCAACATCGATTCAGATTTGCCTTGGATTTGTGTCGAATGATAGGTTCTTGATATTAAACAACTACCATACGTACCCACCATCCATATTGATTCATCGAGCACATGGTTTTACCAACATTCATTCAAGAACTCAAAGCCACATATAGGGCACCTTCTGTTGTCTTTAATTACGTACACTTGATCAGTTGAAAAAACTTAAGGCGTAAATTAATACATCTATATGTTAACACAGTTATTTAATCCCCCATCTAATCCCATCTGGGATTAATTAACCTGCATGCATGACCTATTGATTATCGGGTGATGATCTAAAGTACATTCATATTTTCGTTATCATATAAGAAGGATCATGTTCAGTGGTGATAAATGGTTGACAAATTCTTGTACATTAAATATACTTTTAATTTGTATCCACGCAATGTTGAATTGTGGTTCACAAATCACACTATCCTTGCTAATTGTGTGAACCAGTTGTTTGGACCCATATGTGACCCAACCATCCGACAACAATGTAATTATGTTTGGTTTACCTTACACCTTGTGTTGCCGCATCGTCCTTTCTCACTACATATCAATAGCTAGAATTATGAGAGTCTCTAATGCTGTTATATATATAAGCAAATACACTTTCTCAAAACAAATCAATCAAGAAGGTTCATAACTCGAATTTTGAGTGAATCTTCTCCCTATCTATCTACTTAATCTAAGGTTTCATAAAAATGATAAACCCCACCAAACTCATCAGAAGTGCAGGAGTACTAAAGCAGAAACGAATCACACTCCCAAGAGCCGCTAACCCCACAACCAGAGGCATTGATAAGGGTCACTTTGCAGTGTACACATGTGATGAAATACGGGTTGTGTTGCCTTTGGGTTATCTAAAGAACGACATATTTCAAGAGCTCTTGAAGGTGGCTGAGGATGAGTATGGGCTGCAGACAGATGGACCAATCAGGCTCCCGTTCGAAGCCACATTTATAAGTACATGATATTTTTGATAGAAAGGTCTGTGTGTAATGGTATTGAGAAAGCACTTCTCATGTCTTTAATTACGCCAGAAAAGTGCTTATTGAGTTGGAACATTCAACTAGAACATAGTGAATCCCAAGTGCCAGTTTCTAGCTTTTGAGAGGAGTTGAAGTGTTATTTTTTACTAAATGTATAGCGACAGAATATTGTAGCATCATACAGACACTTCAATCATGAGATCTGTTAACTGTATTTTCATTTGTTTATAGATATTAACAAATAACGTCTTTTCTCTTACTTCGGGACATTCAGGGTCTCAGGGAGCTTGTTAATCAAATGGCTATATTTGAAAACCGACCTTGCTGATTTCAGAGGTGAATAAAAAACAGATTAAACAGATGATTTATTTTTTTAAAAGGCTATGGAATATTCATGAATCACGCACATGAAAACCCAATAGATAAGTAAACAAGTTAAATAATTAACAATAGCAAAACTTATAGGAACCAAAAAAAAAAAAAAAAAGATATACTAAACTGATAAAATGACAAAGGAAAAAAGCTCATGTCCATGCTTTGTTTATTTTTGAAAAAAAAAAATAACATTATTTGAGTTTGACTTCAACAAATTCCTAACATAAACTCAAATCTCTTCCTTCCATCACTCCCATCTTCGTCTTGCAACTTTGAACAACTCCTTTTGGAGTGACTTTGTAAAATTGGAATATATATATATATATATATATATATATATATATATATATATATATATATATATATATATTCCAATTGTGTGGTTGTAAGGACAATTCTAAACCAACAGATGAAAAATCAAGAATGGTTATGATCTAGGGTCTATAGTATTACAGTGGAATAGCATGTACCATATAATAACATAAAATTCATTGAAATTATATTTTAGTCAATTTAGCTAGATTTAAAAAAGGCAAATTACGGAATTTATGGATACTTTTTCTTATTTTTAAAAACTCTGATTTTGAAGGATAATCATTCTTTTAATTCGAAAATCTGAAAAAATATGTTTGTAACTATGGTGTGCATTCTGACAGAATATATTTAAGAATATGAAATCAACTTTTTCTTTTTACAAAATATCTATTCTAAGCAGAATGTAATACATAAAAACATTTTTTATACTAATAACATATTAAATAATTACATTCTATAAAGTAGTCTACATCAAAAAATTGAAAAATCTGAAAACCAATAACAATATTTAATTTTGCATTCTTGAAGAATGAGATACAAAAACTCGTTCTGTGATAATGGCAACAATAGAATCGAATTCTAGGTCTTCTTCATCTGGATTTTTAATGAAGTTGTAGGTGGTAAAACTAGCAGAATCCATCATCTTCTTTTGTATATCTCTCAATTTCATTGAGAGGATAAAAATGCTTTTGTTCTTGACTTCTTGAATGTCCGACTATTGAGATGTATGGAATCATTATTCGCTTCTTGATTTTCGAAATATGTGGTATTCTAGAATCAATCTTGGATTCTTCAATCATTCTTGGTTTTACGAAACTATAAAACAAATATGAAGAACATCAACATTAACTATAATCAATATTTTAAATTACAACCAACACATATGACAATCCTTAAACCAAATTCACAAATTACAGTCCAATCTTCCAAAATAGAATGCATACCACATTATATTGTCATAAGATTCTAATAGAATGAATGGTTGTATATTATAACAAAATGATGTTATTTTAACCGAATGATCATTTAAATATTCTAATAGAATGATTTTATGCGTATTCTACACACATATTGATGTTACTGTATCTAATTTGTTCTTTGGTTATGTCCATCAAAGACCTATTAAACACATACAAGCATGTATATACACATCAGATCTTGTCAAGTGAAATACAAGTATAACTCTTAAAGATAAACATTGGTCACATATTTCTTGAAAAATTATACTCAACCACAGATCAAGAAGAAGATCGTTGGTATCTACTATCTAGTAGTATTACTATGACCGGAAGATAATGAGAAAAAAATATGTAAACAAAACTTAATTAACTAAATTAGAAAAAGGGGGAAAGAAAATAACATACCTGCATAAGATAAGAGGTGTACGAGATAGTGGAATCAAGCAAAACAGTTAGATTTACAGAAAGAAAACTAGAAATTATAATAGTGAGAAACAATTAGAAAACCTCGGTTGAAACAAATGTAAGAAACATTTAGATTTACGGAAAGAAAACTAGAAATTATAATAGTGAGAGAATAGGGGCTGACCTTTTCCAAAAATCCCGATAATACCTCCCCAACTTCTAAAATGGCAGCCAAATAATGGGCATGTGATTGGATAAACTTATCCTTCATCGTAAAAATAAATTGCTTGTGCTTCCTTTTCGTGTCTTCATTGTTCCCCATGCCCATCTTGCCAGTCATATCATCACACGAACGAGAGTGAAAGTGGAATTGAGGACGAACGGTGAGGAGGGTTGTCGGTAAACTTCTCGCTTTTATTTGAGGTTGAAGCGAATCATCCGATTCAGAGGCGACAATGAACATCAGATGGGTAGGTTTCAAAATCGCCAAACTTCAACTATGACCATCGAACAATGGCGCGCTTGCTTAATTGGGTCTTGTTAACACTTGTAGACGAATCATATATCGATGGACTGTGAACCTCCTTATCAAGAATTTTGAAACAGTGAAGGATTGTTATTATTTTGAGGAAGCGACGGATTGAAGGAGATTTGACCTAGAACAGATAAGTGTGCAACCAATGAACCTTTCATCCTCTTCTGCGTTTCTTTTCTTCTACTATTGATCCCCTCCCTCTTCAAGATCATTCTCCTCATCATCTGATCGATGGTGATGTAGAGGATGGTGTCATGGTGTTGATGAAGTCGACTTAGGGTTATCGATGGCAGCCATGCTTTAAAGGGATTCATCCATGATTTAAGGAATTTAATTTTGGTTATTATTAAATTTATATGTAATATCACTTACCTGCCCTTATTAGATTATTTAATTATTTATTCTTTTTCTAAAATCTGATTGGTTCTTACAACCACACAATAGTTATTGATCCACATATGAACCTAGCTCTCTCTCTCTCTCTCTCTCTATATATATATATATATATATATATATATATATATATATATATATATATATATATATATATATATATATATATATATATATATATATATATATATACATATATAATCTTAATAAAAGAATCCAATTGTCACATGGCACTCCACAGATCGTTTTTCTTCAAATGTGAATTTACTCTAATACCCATCATTCCTTTTTTTCCGTTATTTTGCCCTTCAATTTATATAGAATTTATTTCGGTTCCATTTTATTTAGCAATTGATAAGTGACTTATCTTTATTTTTGAACTTCCAATTATAAATGGTTTAATTTGGTAAGCTTTAAAATCACACTACTAACCAACAATGTAAATAAATCATATTATATTAAACTAGGTGTGAGACCCGTGTACTACACAAGTTTATTAAACATAAAAGTTTTATATTAAGATGTAAACATTAAATATTTTTAATGCCTACTTCATTTCAAACTTTAACAAAATATATTTTATTATATCTCAATTTTGACAATATTGTTTTATAATATTTCATTATTTTAATTATCTAACAAAAAATCATAATAAATGATTTTAGTGGTAGAAAAAACAAACTATTTATTATTATATTCATTTTATGGGGAAATATATATTTATCTTAAATAATAAATGTTTCATTAGTTATAGTGTTGATCTACACATTTAATATAATAAATACTTTACATATATAATAACAAATGTGTTAATTAGTGGAATTGATTAATTTTTTATTAATAAAAAAATGAAAATACCACATAAAGACAGGTGAAATTTAAGTAATTCAAAAATCACACATAATGACATATGACAAAAATCCTGAGGAAATGACAAGTGGTAAAAATATTTTTGTTTATTAGGATAGGATGTCTATATTGGATATTCAACTAAAAATATATGTTAATTTTAAATAATCAATATAATAGTCTAAACAAACCTTATATCTTATTAGCTTAATAAAATTTTATAAATTTTATACATGTGGTTTTCACAGGATGTAACCTAGTGTGTGTATATATATATATATATATATATATATATATATATATATATATATATATATATATATATATATATATATAGGGTTAAGTTCAAATGAGAACATTATTTAATGTGAGAACATGAGAACACTACTTTATGTTATTATTCTACTATGAATTTAATATGTATAGTATTGTAGTAATTATAATATGAATATATTCAATTTTATATTGTTATTCTACTATAATATACATATATATATATATATATATATATATATATATATATATATATATATATATATATATATATATATATATATATATATATATATATATATATATATATATGTAGTAATTTAGTAAATTCTAATGTGAATGTTAAATATGTGATTGTTCATATATTCGTTGATGAATAATGTCATAAAGTTGTACATACAAAATTTTAAAGTGAATATTAATGTGTGATTGTTCGTATATTTGTTGATGAATAATGTCATATCGTTGTATATACAAAATTCATAGTAGAATAGTAACATAAAGTAGTGTTATCACGTTCTCACATTAAATAGTGTTCTCATTTGAACTTAACCCTATATATATATATATATATATATATATATATATATATATATATATATATATATATATATATATATATATATATATATATATATATAGCCGTTTACCCGCGCTAAGCGACGGGTACGAATAATTTTTTCAAAAATTAATTTCTATAGGCGATTAGTTTCCTTTCGGTGGGCCTTTAAGGTTTATGTTGATTTATAGTCTACGTCTTAAGGATTTATCATTTTCAAGGAGAAGCTTAGTTTTTTTACGAAACATGTCATAATCCTAAAAACACACTGGGGAAACAATTTTACTCAGGAAAATTTTCAAAATTTCATAATTTTAGGTATATTCGTGAATTTGCGATCAAAATCCGAGAGCTTTTTTATCTTCATAAAGGGTCTATTTCATGTGCATTTAGTTGACCATTTTTCACAAAATAAACCATTGATTTTTGTGAAAACTTGAAAATTAGTTGGTTGGGTATATTAGACTTTTGTATATGTCACTCTAAAGAATAACTCTTTTATTTTATCTTGTGCCTATACTTTGTAATAACATAGATTATGTATTTTTCATTTTTTTTTTCTTACTTTCAATAAAAAAAATCGAAAAATATATATTTTTTAATAATTTTTTTAACATTTTGTCAAAATTACAATTATAGATCATTTTAAGATTGTTATTAATTAACTTTACATATAATATAAAATCGAATGCGAGTTGCCTTGTATACAATCTGTTTTTTATTGCAAATATATTTTTCATTTATATTTAATAAAATTATGTCATATAAAATATATTTTTTATTTATATTTAATAAAACTATGTCATTTAGTAAATTAAATAATGGTATGACTGTGGTATGTTATTGATATTTTCTTATTACCATTAAATAATTGGTTGTTAGATTTATATGTTTCCTTTTATCCTAGTAACATTAATGGATACATCACCTAACGAAGAGAAATATATAAGATTATTGTTTATGAATTTAATGGATCAAGTCATAACTTATCAAGTCATCTAAGTGAATATTTGATTTATGGACGACCATTATACCCCTCTATTCATTTGTTTAATGTAGTAGGTTATAAACTCATATACAACACATAAACTTAAAATAACATAGATGCTACATCCAAACACCAAATGTATAGTTTTTGTTTATTATAAAGTAATTATGGCTAATGATAGTACCATAATAGAAATACTTATCATAATCATAGTGATGATTCCAACGATCAGGCCCCTTTATTTGTTATCTTTGGTAAGAATAAAATAGGTAAGTCAAATATGAAAAATCATCGGTTATCGTTATGGAAGTTAGGGGTAGGTTTTAGATTAAAAAAAAGGCGCTAGATATAATGTCATCATTTTTAACCAACTATTATAGCAGTTTTAGCAATGTACTTATAAAGTACAATGCAATAACACCCAGGCGACGTCTAAGATCTCTCCTGCAAGTTTTGAACCAAAATTACAAAATTATTAAATGGGACACTTTATAATGGTAACTAAGATAATATATTTTTGTAAGAAATTCATATTACCTTTGTCTACAAAAACTGATCAATGATGAAGTTTTTCATGAGCATACATGATGCTTTGCTCAATGTCATCAACTGTTACATCAAATGAGGCACACAAATCCAAGAGATGTAAAGATATACACCACATAACATGAATGGGTTTTATTTGTTTGGTATTTCAAGGGTTATATTGCATATTTCATTTCTTTTTGTGACAGTATGAACGAATAAATACAGTAAGCACGAAACAAACTATTTGAATACACTAACTGACCTCAATTTTTGTACACACTTAAAGTTCATCAAACTTAATAAAATCATCAGCAACAATTAATTTATGATCTCCCTCAGTTTCTGAAACAACATAGTTGTCATGACCAATAACCACAACTGATTGATCCTGTGAAAAACAACACATTGGTCAAAACATGCAGCAACTGAATATCTACAACCAATCTTATGTCCAAAATCTTGTCATCTTTAAGATTGAAACAGAACATTATCGAAGCTCATATATTGTAAATTAAGGTTTTATGTGATCTAATTATTATTGTGCACATTTATTATCGCTATCTAATTGCAAGTCTTTAAATTTAGTTTCTAGAAGTTTAATATATTTAGGGTTCAATACTTATCAACCAACAATATGCATATCACTAAACACTAATAAAAATTGAGTACAACCGTCGAAATGTCTTTCAGAAGTAAAATTACTTGCATATGAACTACAAGATTATGGTCTATGGACTGAAAAGTTTAAAGATCTTGTTATTTTTTTTTATAAAAAAAAGTGCTAGTAAAGCTAAAAAGCATTTTTCAAGTGATCATGAAGTGGGTTTCGTTGTGGCATCAAAACAAACAAGTTGCATGCACTTAAAAGCTTTATGTTTTTTTAAAATCAAACTTGGTAGAAAATTCCCGTTGATCTCTCTCTATAACAAAACAAACACTAACATTAGTTTATTTGTTATTAAACAACATAATATTTTTTTTCTTATTAGCTACAACACCATTCATGGCCACAACAGCTAGCTTATTTGGAAGAATACTTAGAGAAGTAGCAAGCAATAAATTTTGTACCTTAAGGCCAAAAGAAATTTCACCTTTGGGTCCATCAAAATTTTATCATCTCCATCATCAACACTTTCTATTTCTTCATCGTGATATTTCTTTTCATATCTCCTTCAGAGAGAAATTCAAAAATATATAGAAATCCAAATCATCCAAAATCACAAACATTTTAACATCCACCGTAGCAGTCTTTGAACCTCCATGTCCCTTCCTAGCTCACCTGTATTAGAAAAATCAAGAACAATAGCTTGGTCAGAAGACTTAGAATTAGGAAAAGAATTAGGAAAAAGATAAACATGGTTAATAGAGTAGAGAAAAAGTGTTTTATAAGAAAATGGAGATGAGGAATTCATATTTCAAAACCTGAATCCCACGATTTATAATAAATAAATATGAAGGAACGAAAATACATGTATAAGATTCAAATCAAAGAAGATTTCTTTCCTAATCTTTTGAGATTATGATAAACAAACCCTGAAGATAAAGCCTTCCTACACTTCTTTCTTTTTTGAATTATTTGAAAAAGAACCTAACCAAATGGTTGAAAACCCAAATCAAAACTTGATCAAATGATTAAAACCCAACCTGATAGTAGACAAAATAACAGAAAACTAAACATTCAATCGATAGCCCTTGTTTTTTTTGAAAGAAGTCATCATTCAAATTTATAGTCAAAACAATCAAAGAGCTCAATGGTTCCTTGATCAACCTGTTACAAACACCCCATCACAGTTAGTATAAACCATTTTAAAATGCTTGGTAACCATACTCACTTTAAGAAAAAATATTATCCCAAATGAAGTACAAATAAAGAAATTTGATTTTTATAAGGAACAATCTTGACCCAATAAATGAAACTATACATGTTTAGTACAATTATAATTAAAAGGCACCGAAAGACCTTATAATTAAATAGGGAAAAGGTGTGTAAAGAATTTTCCACAACCCCCAAACAAACGAATCAATTCTATAAATGTACAAACCATTGTAGCCCGTAATAAAAAACATCCACTTTTATATGCCAATAATAGTGCTTAAATAACATTTTAGTAAAATGGTTGATTTACTTATAGTTACCTTTCATTCTTAGGGATCTTCACTGAACTTCAATAGCATCTTCAGTATAAGTGATGACAAAGTTGGTGGGACCTAAAATTTTTTAAGAAGATAATGACAGCAACCAGTGATTACAACTATAAGTATGAAGCAGAGATACAACTATTAACTTAATCATAGAATCTTATATGTGTATCAATCGAAAGATATTTACTTTCGTCACCTAAAAATCTCCAAAACTTGGTACACTTCATCTAAATTAGCTCCCACTAATCACTAAACTGTTAAGTGTTACTGCATCTGCCACATTTTGAGTGTTTTCTTGTAAGTTTCAATGTTTAATGGTAACTAATTGAGTTTCATATGGTAACTAATTGAGTTTCATATGGTGTATTAAGTAAGAACATGGAGAGATTTGTGGTTTCCTACACCTGCAGTAAGTCGATGGCAAAAACAATAGAAAGATTTACCTAGAAACCTGGGAAAACAAATAAAAATCATCAGATATGGACAAATTAGATAATTTGCATACTTCTAACATGTGTCTTCATTTGCATATGAGAAACCTAAAAAAAACATACCTTAGCATCAAAGACCCAAGATTTCAGTCAAATCTGTAAATATAGAAAGAGGTTTGTGGGATATTTTTGAGTTGAACATATCCTATCCAAAAAAAGGGTGAACCAAGCCCTAGCTTTCAAAAAATCAAAATCAACTGGAACTACACCTGCATCGACGAATACTTTATGAAATCATTGTATTTAGGAAGTCGGTAGGATCAAGCGTACATACAGAGATAAATGACGGTGGTTGTGAAAATAACCCTTTGTTGTCTTGCAAAACCAAGTCTAATCACCAAGGAATGAAGAAATAACCTTTTAATCACTGGACTCGTTCAAATCCATCCCAATCAAAATAAAACCTTGAAAAATCAAAACTAAAAAGAAACTTGAAATCGACCACAACACGGTTAGAGAGAGAGAGAGAAAGAGAACTTGGGTAATGAGGGCAGTGAAAGGCGGCGACTTTCTAGCCTTCTTGTTCTCAAAAGAAATCAGTAAATATAATATGGTATCAATCGACCCTAAAATCAAAAGTATTTGTAGGAACTTCCATTGGAAGGAGATCGAACCACAAATAAAAAGTATATGTGTAAAGAATTTATGATTTGCTTGCCAAACCTGAATCCAAATTGCACACTAAAATAAATTCAAAATTACTAAAACCAAAATAAAAGATGAGACAAATCAACAAAAACACAACAGATGAAACAGATGTAGAAAGTACCTGAACATTCGATTCTAGGGTCCAAATTTCAAAAGCATCAACATGAAGACCTAAATTAAAAGTAGGTCGGTGGTGGCATGCATAAACTAAGACCTGTATACACAATCAAAGAATCACACAGTTAAAGAGCCCGAAAGATAGAATTGATGTACCTTCGCCGTTGTAAGTGGAGGGGAAGGTTGATGACGATGTCGAAAGTTGGTGGTGGAGGGGTGGTTGGTCGTGGGGTTGGCTAGGGTTTGTGGACGGCAGCGACAAGTCTCTGTGTATTGTGGTGGTATTAAAGGGGGTGGGCGAGGATACTGGCGGTCGTAGGTGGTAACCGATGATGGTGGTCGCGATCATGTCGCTGGAATTGCCTGTAGGTGGTAACTGGTTGAATTGGGTGAAAGATAGTATATAAAATGTATTTGTTGACCGATTCATTGGCGTGAGAAATACTCGTTCAACACTGAGCTATAGTAGGAGCTGAAGATAAAAAACTATAATTCAGGACTTCAATTTGAATCTGCTTATTACTTTGCTTGACTTTTTCAAGATGTTGACTGTATAAGTTTTATCTATTTTGCAATGCATAAATTCACAGTACAAATCGCATATAGGGTTGTATCTCTTAAAATTCAGCAAAACCTTGTAAATGCTTATTAAGGTATAAAGATATATATATATATATATATATATATATATATATATATATATATATATATATACCATTTAAAAAAAGAGCTTGGATTGGCATTTCATAATACAAAAAAGAATTTATTTGAAAAAAAAAATCATTGTCACTGTTCATCTCCATAATCAAAAAAGTGGCTATCAACTTTGAAACTCTATTATTTCAGTTAAACTTCTTAACCTATAAATTCATCTTATTGAATATATTTATATTTCATACTTATTTCACAATTCTCCATCATTCTTTCCTCAAATTTGCACTATCGATATTTTCATGTTCTCTTCTTTCATCTTTCTGAATTACTGAACTTAGGTTGTCATGTTCTTACAAGAAAAATCTCTTCTCCGAATCGAATCTACGCATATTGTATGAGTCATAGATAACTAGTTATTCAATATATTGTTACACCACCCCGAATGTGTTTACTTAACATCTAATCAAATCTAGTCAAGATTCACATTCGCATTTGAATCTTCATTAATCAACATTCATTCGTCACTTAATTATAAGATATGTATTCTTAAGATTTGTCCATATATTTGATCTAAATGTTATATGTAACATAATCATCATGGATCTTATGCAAGGACAATTAATTAAAATACCACAACCGTAGAATAAACATGAACAAAAAGACAGGTCTCACAGTCCCTAGAAAATCAGATGGGCCTGAGTACGTTCCGAAAAAAGAACGGACCGCTTCGAGGTCGGTCATAAAAAAGACCGGACTGTTTCGAGAACGATGCAACACCAGTCTAAAAAAATGGAAGTAAAATTTTATATATGTGATACTTGTTTTTCATAACATGTATTATTTTGCATGAATGGATAGGAGCTAGTGGAAGAAAATGATAGATTACTCTGAGATGATTATGCGGATATAAAAGATCGTCAAAAACGGAGTTCGTATGAGGAAGTTATGACCATTTGAATTTAGGATAAAAGTATGTTGCTATTTCAAGAAAGTCAACGAAAGTCAAACTCAAACGATCAACTCTTGGGTTACGACGGCGTGGTTGCACACTTACCACGACGCGGAGTGGAATGAGTCACCGATACATGTGGCAAAGGAGTACGACACATGGCAAAGACAAAGATATCCTCATCACCGCGGCGCAGTATGCTTCTTTTCGCGGCACAACGCACTTCTTGCAGCGACACGACACGCAATAGTATAAATAGCTTGCACTTGTGTTATTTTAAGGGTTTTCGCACATTCAGTTAGGGGAGCGGCTCAGGAGGTGTTCCCGGAGGCCTATAACAGAAGAGTTGTACTAGTGTATAGTGGATATAAAGGTTGAGTTACTTATCTTTATTTTTGAACTTCCGGTTATAAATGGTTTAATTTGGTAAGCTTTAAAATCACACTACTAACCAACAATGTAATTAATTCATATTATATTAAACTAGGTGTGAGACCCGTGTACTACCCGAGTTTATTAAAAATAAAACTTTTATATTAAGATGTCAACATTAAATATTTTTAATGCCTACTTCATTTCAAAGTTTAACAAAATATACTTTATTATATCTCAATTTTGACAATATTGTTTTATAATATTTCATTATTATAATTATGTAACAAAAAATCATAATAAATGATTTTAGTGGTAGAAAAAACAAACTATTGTTATAAAATATGATCAAATAACAAGATAAATTATAAAGTAAAGAAAGACATGAGAGTAGAGAGAACTCTTATTCCAATACTTGTGATGAAATCATCAAATTTCTAATACATATGGCTCACTATTTATACTATCCAAATAAGATGAAAGATGAGTTATAATATGAATGCATAGTATGATGGTGCATTATTACATTCATAAAACACATTGAACTGGTTGTTACTAATGCTAAATAATGATGGGGAGTTATGGGATAAATGGAGAATCCAATGGTTATTCACAAACTAATATTTCATAACACTCCCCCTTGAATGAGGATTGTATCATGCCTCGTTAAAACCTTAATAGGTAAAACCTCATGGGAAAAACCATTTATTAAGGAAAAAGAGTACATGATTAATAATAGATATTTGGAACAATTGCCTCGTTAAAAACCTTGCTAAGAAAACCCAGTGGGAAAAACATAGCTAAGGAAAAGAGTACAATATGTTTCCAACTCCCCCTGATCATCACATCACTTGATTTCCTTAAAGCGCCGCATTCCAATATTGTGTACCATGTTTTCAAATTTGGATGTAGGAAGCGCTTTAGTGAACAAATATGTCAAGTTGTTACTTGATTGAATTTTCTGGATGTTGATGCCACACTCTTTTTGAAGATCATGAGTAAAAAAAAAACTTTGTTGATATATGTTTGGTTCTGTCTCCTTTGATAAACCCTTCCTTGAATTGGGCTATACAAGCCGCATTATCTTCATATAGTATGGTTGGAACGTCCCTGTTAGAAGTTAGACCAAAATTCTCACGAATGTGATGAGTTAAATTTCTTAACCAAATACATTCACGGCTTGCCTCATGAATTGCTATAATCTCTGCATGGTTAGAAGAAGAAGCAACTAAAGTTTGTTTAACAGAACGCCAAGAAATTGCGGTACCTCCACAAGTGAATAAATAACTTGTTTGAGTTTGAGCTTTATATGGATCAGATAAATATCCAACATCTGCATAACCAATTAACTTTGAATTTGAAGAATTTGATTAGTATAAATGCATATCCACTGTTCCTCGAAGATACCAAAGAATGTGTTTGACTCCATTCTAGTGTCTTCTTGTTGGACAATAACTATATCTTGCTACTAAGTTTACAGCAAAAGATATATCCGGTCTCGTATTATTAGCAAGATACATTAGTGCACCAATAGCACTAAGATATGGTACTTTGGGACCAAGAAGTTTTTCATGTTTTTCACAAGGCCAAAATTGGTCCTTTTTGGCATCTAAATGCCTTACTACCATCGGGGTACTCAATAGATGTGAGTTATCCATATAAAACCTTTTAAGTACCTTTTCTAGATAACTAGATTGATGTACAAAAACTCCATTTTTGGTGTGCTCAATTTGAAGACCCAAACAAAATTTTGTTTTACCAAGATCTTTCATTTAAAAAAAATTCTTTCAAACAAGAAGTGGCATTTTCCAATTCTACAGGAGTTCCAATTATGTTCAAATCATCTACGTAAACAGCAATTATCACAAATTCTTATCCAGATCTTTTTATGAATACACATGGGCTTAATGGATCATTTTTATAGCCCTCTTTTAAAAAGAAATGTACTTAAACAATTGAACCACATACGGCCAGATTGTTTCAATCCATACAAAGATTTATTTAATTTTACCGAATATTCTTCACGAGAATTAGGATTTTGTGCTTCTGGCACCTTAAACCCTTTTGGGATTTTCATATAAATATCATTCTCAAGTGAACCATATAAATAGGCGATAACTACATCCATCAGACGCATCTCCAATTTTTCATGTGTTGCCAGACTTATTAGATAACGGAATGTAATTGCATCAACCACAGGAGAGTATATTTCTTAATAATCAATTTTGGGCCTTTGGGTAAAACCTTGTGCAACAAGTCTTGCTTTATATCTCACAACTTCATTCTTCTTGTTTCTTTTGCGCACAAATACCCATTTGTGTCCTACTGGTCTTACTCCGTTTGGTGTACGGACTACAGGTCCAAAAACTTTTCGTTGAGTAAGAGAATTAAGCTCTTTGTTGATTGCATCTTTCCATTTTGGCCAATCTTTTCTATTTCTACATTCATCTATAGATTTAGGTTCAAGATCCTCATTTTCTTCCATAATCTCACGCGCAACATGATATGAAAAAGTATCGTCGACGTCTATCTTATTTCGGTTCCATCTTATTCCTGTCATGACATAATTTATTGAGATCTCTTCATTTTCATAATTATCAGGTACCCCGGTTTCTTTTGTTATGTCATTGGGCTCTTCTGGAGCTTCATTAATCTTTTCAAAAGATTCTATTTTCTCTTTTGGACCATCAATTATATTTGATCCCTTTCGTTTTCGAGGATTTTTATCTTTGGAACCAGTTGGTCTTCTACGCTTCAGGCGTGCCTTTGATTCATTTGTAGTTGTATTTTTTTGTAACGCCCGCAGATTCGGGCTAGTAAATTTAGAGATAATAAGCGTCAAAAAATGACTTTTTAATAGATGATTATTTATAATAAATAATCTTAACCAAGTTATATTATATTTCACAAGGGTTCCGTACATATAAAGAACGCCGAAATCTGAGTTATAACGAAGAAGTTATGACTCGTCGAAGTTTTACGGCAAAACCGACACGACACCGTGAACCGTAAAAAGGAATTCACGATAAAATACTTTCTAGCCTTAGCAGTTTAAACGAAATTCGTAGTATATGTTAAACCGAGAGTGTGCATAAAAAGAACGTCCAAATCTGACTTTGTATGAGGAAGTTATGATTTTTCTAAGATTAGGCATGGCAGTGCACGACCCGAAACTCGAATTTTAGATCGAGCGGTTTTTGGCCAACGCGACCTAAATGAGAATTGAATATCTCATTAATAGTAACTAAACGACAAAAAGACAGACGAAAACGGAGTCCGTATGTAGAAGTTATGAATTTTACGCGGACATTTAGCAGTGTAGTCACCTTCTACTGTTACATTTAAGATCGGTCTAGAATCAGCCGACGGAGTCAAAAGGAAAGTTGTAGATCTTATTTTTACCTACACGTGGATATAAATAACGTCAAAAATGGAGCTCATATGCAAAAGTTATGGGTTTTAGAAGTCAGAAGTGTGCTGTGCGAAAATGGGTGATGTGGCATAATCTTGGTTATTGCTTTCTCCCCAAGTCTTGCCACCAGATGGTGACATGTGGCACCAAGTTTAGCCATATTTCACCCTATAAATAGAACCTCTCCCACCTTTATTTTCTTCACACCTTTCCCATTCTTTCTTCTCTCTACACTCTCTCTAAACCTCCCAAAAACTCCCCTAGCACTAGAAGAAAGCCCCGGAGCGCTCGACGGCTCGAGAAAAAGAGTTTTCGGCTCGGAAGTCCTGCCACTGCAGAGCCCGGCTTCAAGCCAAACCCCCTCATAGGTAAGATACGTCTACCTAATTTTTAATATAGCTTTTATTTAAATATAGTAACGTTATTAGGACCTTATAATAATTATTTGAGCTATTATTATGGGTTATATAAGTGTCGTTATAATATCTTTGTAACCATTCGCGGTACGGGGAATCCGATTTGAAGGGCCGCCTGGGTTGTTGGTTTTCAGAAGTGTTATATGCCAAAATGATTCTGCCCTCCGCTGTTTCATGTCTGGCTCCTATATGTACATAGTGGGTGAAGAGTATTGTTTTAACGCTTATATAATAGTAATAATAGCAAGACTATTAATTAGTCTCGTTGAACATTAGACTAAACTCTAGTGGTAATGATACTAGGTTTTGTCAAAGGAAAATTGTTTTAAGAGTAACGAAGTGATGTCCGAGTGCCGAGTCACCACCTTTACAGGTGAGTGCATAGTTACTTTCATCTTACACATAGATATGAAGTATTTTATATAAATTACATGCTATGTGTGTATACTATCTGAATACTTGTTGTCTATGTTAGATGAAATGTTTTATACATGTTTTAAATTATCTAAACTGTATATGTATTTTATATCTACAAAATGTGTTGGGTAAAACATGGGTAGATTAGAGGTGAGATAAATGATGAACGATAAAAGATGAGATAAATGATGAGCGATGAAAGATGAGATGAATGATGAGCAATGATATATGAGTGATAAAATATGGTGCGAAGCGATGACCTAAGTGATGACCTAAGCGATGAGCCAAAGCGATGAGCCAAAACGATGAGCCAAAGCGATGAGCCAAAACGATGAGCCAAAACGATGAGCCAAACGACGAGCCAAACGATGACCCAAGTGATGGCCCCGTCATCTAGCAGAGTATGGATGACAACCACGGACTATTCTAAATAGGCTAGTGGAACACTAGAAGGCTCGCAACCTATAGGAATGAATGAACGAGGAATAGCTAAATCTTAGGGAAGATCCTTAAGAGTAAAGAAGATAATGGGGATGGGTAATTGGGTTGATTGTTTGATGTTGAACATAATAATTATATTATTGTTGGTTGAAAACCCTATGTACTCACCAGGTTTCCCAACCTGACCCACTCAAGCTTATTTGTATCACAGGTGTCGATATGAAGCTACTTTACACTGAGAGATTTAAAAGAGATGTAGATCACTAGTGTAAATGAATGTAAGTTCTGTTTATGCTTATGTTTCTGTATTGACGATGACATCCCAAATGTTTTAAAATGGATAAAAACACATTTATTCGGAAATCCTTTGATAACGTATTTATCATGTTTTTTTCTGGGAACAAATTCCGCAACATTTTTATTAAAAGAGGTACTCTGATTTTTATAAAGCAAAAACAAAATCGGTCTTTTCTAGCCGAGAAAATGGGGATGTCACATTTTTCCTTCTGGGATATCAATTCTAACTGGAGCATTTACAGTTGGTACATGAGACTTTGTTACTCTCTTAGGGTCAGTAAATGCATCCGGCAATTGATTTGCTATATTTTGTAAATGAATTATCTTTTTCACTTCAAGTTCACATTGACTTCAACGAGGATCTAAAACTGAAAGTGATAATTCATTTCAAGAGATTTATTCTCCAGCTTCTTTATTTCTCCCCCTAATGTTGGAAAAACTGATTCATCAAAATGACAATCATCAAATCTAGCTGTAAATAAATCTCCAGTTGATGGTTCTAAATATTTTACTATAGATGGAGATTCATATCTAATATAAATTCTCATTCTTCTTTGATGACCCATTTTGTGCGGTGAGGTGGAGAAATGGGTACACAAATTGCACATCTAAACATCCTTAGATGGGAAATATTTGGTTCTTGACCGCAAACCAGTTGAATAGAGGAGAACTTATGATAACTAGTTGGCCTGATGCGTATAAGTGATGCTGCATGTAAAATTGCATGCCCTTATGTCTATAGGAAGTTTATAATGCATTAGTAATGGTCTTGCAATTAATTGAAGTCGTTTGATTAACGACTCAGCTAAACCGTTTTGTGTATGAACATATGCAACAAGATATTCAATAGTTATCCCAATCGACATGCAATAGTCATTAAAAGCTTGTGACTTAAATTCTCCAACATTGTCAAGTTGAATTTTCATAATTGGGTAATCGGGAAAATGTTCCCTTAGGCAGATTATTTGTGCAAGTAATCTTGCAAAAGAGAGATTACGACTACACAACAAGCACATATGTGACCATCTAGTTGATGCGTCAATTAAAACCATAAAATATTTAAATTGTCCACATGGTGGATGAATTGGTCCACATATATCCCCTTGAATTCTTTCTAAGAAACTAGGACTTTCATACCCCACTTTATTCAATGATGGATGAGAAATTAATTTTCCTTGAGAACATGCAACACAAGACAACTCATTAGCTTGAAAAATCTTCTAGTTTTTCAAGGAATGACCACTTGAAGTTTCAATTATTTTGCGCATCAGAATTGATCCGAGATGACCCAACCGGTCATGCCAAACTTTGAAGGTGTTATCATACCTTTTATTTTCAATAGCATGAGATTCAATCATTCTAATATTTGTATAATACAATCCGGAGGACAATACGGGTAATTTTTCCAAAAGACTTTTCTTTCCCGATATCATTTTGTAATATTGAGATACTCTTTATCACCATCATTAGTTGTTTCAACATGATATCCGTTAGACCGAATATCCTTAAAACTTAATAAATGTCTTGGTGATTTTGATGAAATAATGCATCACCAATTATAATTATTGTCCCTTCTGGTAATATGATATTCGCTCTTCCGGAGCCTTCAATCATTTTTGCATTACCCGTTATTGTATTAACATTTGCTTCTCTAATTGATAAGTAAGTAAAATAATTTTCATATTAAAAATGCTATGTGTTCTTGCACTGTCTGCAAGACATATATTTTCCTCATTTCTTTTGCGAGTATCCGTATTTCTCTTCAATAAATAAATAAAACATAAGATACATTCGACTTAGAGAAATAAATTCATATTTTACTACTTTGAGAATATTGTGATGGCATCATTTCTCATGATATGAATATGACATAAAAACATAATAAATGACATGAAACAAAACTACACATCATTCTTCCATCACCATCCATAACACCACTTGTCCCTTCTGGGCAGACAAGAAAATCGACAACATCCAAACGTGTCATTTATGGTCGATCTTCGTGAAAATCATTTTGAATAAATTTTGTTTTGATATTTTATTTTTCTTCAGATTGTAGAGAAGCTTGATAAAGATCAACAAAATGTTTTGGTAAGCGGCATGTACAAGACCAATGACCGGTCATTCCACATCGGTGACAAACATTTTCAACTTTCCTTTTTCCTTGACCACTTTTATCATTAGGATGTCGATTTTTGCTATTTTCCAACTTCTGGTGGTTACTTGTAATCTTGTTATTTTTATGATAATTATTATAACCTCCACGATCTCGGTTAGACCCACGACTATTATGATTATATGATGTTGCATTCACTATAGGGAATGCACTAGAACCGGTCAGGATTGATCGGTGATTTTTCATCAATAACTCATTGTTTTGTTTAGCCACAAGAAGACATGAGATTAATTCAGATTCTTTTTTAAACCTTTCTCACGATATTGCTACTACAGGAGCATGTTGGTGGCATGGAAAGTAGAGAAAGTTTTCTCTAGCATAACATAGTTTTCCATAGTGAAAATACTAATCAAAATAAAGACTTGTATGTTAAGGAATTGTTAGTTAAGAAATTTCGTAAAATAATTTGTAATCATTATACATGTGGACTTATAAAAAATACATACCTGAAAATAATATGAGCGATAAAGAGTTAGAGCTCTATGGTAGAGTCGTGCTGATAACGTGTAATAAAATATGATCAAATAACAAGATAAATTATAAAGTAAAGAAAGATATGAGAGTAGATAGAACTCTTATTCCAATACTTGTGATGAAATCATCAAGTTTCTAATACATATGGCTCACTATTTATACTATCCAAATAAGATGAAAGATGAGTTATAATATGAATGCACATTATGATGGTGCATTATTACATTCATAAAACACATTGAAATGGGTGTTACTAATGCTAAATAATGATGGGGAGTTATGGGAGAAATGGAGAATCCAATGGTCATTCACAAACTAATATTTCATAACAACTATTTATTATTATATTCATTTTATGGAGAAAAATATATTTATCTTAAATAATAAATGTTTCATTAATTATAGTGTTGATCTATACATTTTTAATATAATTAATATTTTACATATATAATAATAGAGATGTTAATTAATGGAATTGATTAATTTTTTATTAACAAAAAAATGAAAATACCACATAATGACATGTGAAATTTAAGTAATTTAAAAATCTCACATAATGATATGTGGCAAAAATTTTGAGGAAATGACAAGTGGTAAAAATATTTTCATTTATTAGGGTAGGATGTCTATATTGGATATTCAACTAAAATTATATGTTAATTTTAAATTATCAATATAATAGTCTAAACAAACCTTATATCTTATTAGCTTAATAAAATTTTATAAATTTTTTACCTGTAGTTTTCATGGGTTGTAACCTAATATATATATATATATATATATATATATATATATATATATATATATATATATATATATATATATACCATTTAGAAACAAGAGCTTGAATTGGCATTTCAGAATACAAAAAAGAATTTATTTGGAAAAGCCAAAAAAAATAAAAATAAAAATAAAATACTGTCACTGTTCATCTCCATAATCAAAAAAGTGACTATCAACTTCGAAACTCTATTATTTTAGTTAAACTTTTTAACCTATAAACTCGTATTATTTAATATAGTTATATTTCATACTTATTTCACAATTCTCCATCATTCTTTCCTCAAATTTGCACTATCGATATTTTCATATTCTCTTCTTTCATCTTTCCGAATTACTGAACTTAGGTTGTCATGTTCTTACAAGAAAAATCTCTTTTCCGAATCGACTCTACGCATATTGTATTAATCGTAGATGACTAGTTGTTCAATATATTGTTACACCACCCCCAATGTGTTTACTTAACATCTAATCAAATCTAGTCAAGATTCACATTCCCATTTGAATCTTCATTAATCAACATTCATTCGTCACTTAATTATAAGATATGTATTCTTAAGATTTTTCCATATATTTGATCTAAATGTTATATGTGACATAATCATCATGGATCTTATGCAAGGACAATTAATTAAAATACCACAACCGTAGAATAAATATGAAAAAAAAGACAGGTCTCATAGTCCCTAAAAAAATCAGATGGGCCCGAGTCCGGTCCGAAAAATAACGGACCGTTTCGAGGTCGGTCATAAAAAAGATCGGACCGTTTTCGAGAACGATGCAAGACCGGTCTAAAAAAATGGAAGTAAAAGTTTATATATGTGACACTTGTTTTTCATAACATGTATTATTATGCATGAATGGATAGGAGCTAGTGGAAGAAAATGATAGATTACTCTGAGACGATTATGCGGATATAAAAGATCGTCAAAAACGGAGTTCGTATGAGGAAGTTATGACCATTTAAATTTAGGATAAAAGTATGTTGCTATTTCAAGGAAGTCAACAAAAGTCAAACGAAAACGATCAACTCTTGGGTTACGACGGCGTGGTTGCACACTTACCACGACGCGGAGTGGAATGAGTCACCGATACATGTGGCGAAGGAGTACGACATGTGGCAAAGACAGAGATATCATCATCATCGCGGCGCAGTGTGCTTCTTGTCGTGGCACAATGCGCTTCTTGCAGCGACGCGGCGCACAATAGTATAAATAGCTTGCACTTGTGTCATTTTAAGGGTTTTGGCACATTCAGTTAGGGGAGCGACTCAGGAGGTGTTCCCGAAGGCCTATAACAGACGAGTTGTACTAGTGTATAGTGGATATAACAGTTGTGTTATAGGATTAGTTGATGTATCTTTTATCCTATTATTACATAATTACGTTCATGTGATATTTCGCAGAGGGTTGTTAGACCCGAGTATGTGTTACGAGATTTCGTGATATGGTGAACTAGGTGATTTGTTAAATGTTAATCCAGTCATTGCGGGTTAAATACCCTAATTTACCGAGATTTGTCGAATGAGTTAATGGGTTGCAAGATTAAGTCGTTAGGCGATTATATTAAAAACTTGATTGGTTTGGTGACAAATGTTTACCAAGTCTGGTTATTGATCTGATAATTGATCACTGATCACTGTAGTTGATGTAGTGATGAGATTACACAAGTTCTAATGAATTTAATATATTGTCCGAATAGGCTTGGACAAGTGATGAATTGGAAAGCAGTCTAGAGATGGAGGCCAGAATAATAGTTAGTCATCACTAACTAATAAATTAAGTAACATTACCTCCCTCTAGATTAATGATATTTAGATATGTGATAATTATTATGCATAGTTAGAGTTGAGTAAAATATTTGAATCATAATTTATTAGTATCATATGAGTTGAGTATTTTAATTAAGAATTATAAGTGCCTAATGCAATATAAGTCATTAAATAGAATAGTTAAGTATTATTGTAATTTATTACTATTTAAGTAAACAGACAAGTATGATTGAGATACATAACAAAGTAATATTCATAACGAGTACATTTGAAATATAAAATATAATATTAACAAATGCGTTAATAGAAAATATATATAATTGAGACATGTAGTTGTATATTACTATAGGCGTTAAGGAGCAAGTATTACTGAGATAAATAATAGAGTATTATTATACAAGTTAATGAGTTAGTATAGCTGAGATATTGATATATATATATATATATATATATATATATATATATGTGTGTGTGTGTGTGTGTGTTTGTGTGTGTGTGTGTATAATGAGAGAGATATTGATAGAGAATAAAAGAGAGGGATAGGTATATATATATATATATATATATATATATATATATATATATATATATATATATATAATGAGCAAAACATATCAAGAGAGATAGTGACAGTTAGAGAGAGAGAGAGAGAGAGAGAGTGAGTGATGAAAAAGAGAAGTATAGAGATAGAGAGATAGAGCGTTAGTATAAAGATAAAGAGAAATAGAGTATGTGTATAGCAACAGAGAGAGAGAGAGAGAGAGACATATAAAGAAAGAGTATAGATAAAGGAATAGAATGAGTATAGAGAGAGTAGAGAAAGAAAGAGAAAGTGAGTGAATGTAGAAAAAGAATATGATGAGTTGAGAAATGATTAAATTTAAACGAGTTTCGAGAAACTATACACCGATGAGTGATGTATTTTTATCTCGTAATTATTATGTCTATCATTGTTAATGATTACTTACTAAACTCTTTGTAGCTTATTCTTTTATTTATATATGTTTTGTAGGTAACTTTATTTATGAAATAGGGATTTCAGAAGAGAGGGAGAGAGTAATACCTTGCTCGGATCATTGTATGATATTTTCTTTGAACCGATTATGTTGATAACTACTTGTGGTAGATTGTTATTGTAAGCGTACACCAATGTGTTTTATAAATAATAAATTAAAATTTTGGGTATAGCGTGTGTTAAAAAGTTGGTTGTTATAAGTTAGTATCATAGACGTGGTTTGAATGAATTAGGCATCTAGTGTTCGATTCCTAAACTTAAACCAATGAATAGAGAAGAATAGTATAAGTTAATTTAACTATACGAGTATAAGTTAGTTAACTTAACTATACGGGTAAGTTAGTTAACTATTATATGTAACTAGAGAATGTTGTGCTGTTTATACCTTAATTTTTATTGAATGATATTGTGAATATAGGAGTTGAGTAACAAGAGTGAGAGTTTTAACTATCACCATAAAAAGAGTACAGTGAGTCACAATACCAGCTTTTTGTGATAATACTTGACGAGTAGAGAGAATGAGTATTGTAAACAACATAACGGGTATTTTGTGGTAAAATATTTTAAGTAAGTGTAATATAACTATATTGAAGCTATATAGTGTAAAGAATTGAGTATAACCCTTGTATGCATTGAGAATAGAAAGTTGAGATTGTGTATAGTGGTATAGAGTAATTAGATAAACTAAATCACATACCAAGTTTCTTGTGATATGTAGTAACGAGAGAATTGAGGTCACATAATGAGTATTTTGTGACGATTGTAATGGTAGCTTGAGTAACTCAAAATGCATTACTAAGAATTGTTAGTTACGATGATGGTCTGAGCAACCGTAAAAGTATTATCATTATAAATAAGTTTTCAGCATCATAGAGTTGTTGCCTATAATTATGTGAACTTTATGCGTTCGTAACGCTGAGAGATTTATTCGACTATAATTATGACTTAGTTATTACCGTGATACGTGAATAAATTTTGATATTTTTAAAACTAGCATTAGTGACAAGATGTTAAACATATTTGAAATCGTTTGACTAACGAGATTAATTGTTAAACAATACAATCATAATAGTAGAGTTAAAAGTAACAATGTACTTTGGTATATATAAATGAGTAAGTGAAATGACTTATCCTTTATAAAAATCCTTAAGTCTTATGTGATTATGATGCCTACGAGTCGTATATTAAATAACATCTTTAGAGTTGTGTATTGATAAATTTATGGTGTTAAATAGGCTTGAGAGGCATACGTGAAATACGCTTAAGTGGAGGTGAAATGAGAAAGTCTGGTTGCTAGAGTTAAAGCTACCAAAAGAAGAAATGGATGTATTTGAGATTGGAGTTATCGAATGAACACAAATATTAAATTAGAGTTCTTAAGGGGTATATTAAGAATGATATGTTTGATTGAAATCATCGGGATTATTTTCCCTATCGATTAAAGTTATCCATAGCCAAATAGTTAGAGTAACACTTTTAGAAAAAGATGACAATTTACTTGGGATTCGTGACGCGGTTGAAGAGAGACCGTGACACAGTTAAGAAGTATATTGTTATATTCAAAAGACTAATTAGAAAATGTGGCACTCTTTTGAAAGGTCACGACACGGTTTGTGAAAAGACGAGCTAGAGTTATTAATAACATAAGGAAATACATGAGTTGTTTAAACCTAGAGAAAATGTAATAAGTATTTGAGAAGAAACAAGTGGCGCATTGCGTAAGTAACGCAGCCAGAGTAGTATATGAAAAGAACATATTGTTATGACAGAACAAAAGTGAAGTTAGAGTAATGTACATATGAAGAAAATGAGCTTTTGATTGATTATGTCTACAAGAATGACCATGAAGACCTGAGATAAAGTATTCGTAAGAGTTAAATGTGATATCATCACAAGATTGACATCATTATTAAGAATCAAAGGGTTAATCGATTATTATATAATACATTATTCATTGTGTGCATAGCTGACTTAAGATTTGAGAGTATAAATAATTGAAATAGTGAAACGAGAGATTTCGAAAATTTTATTGTAATTATTATGAGTATTATAAAGAGATCATGTATGGAGTTCTTTTAGAGTGGAAGTTGAATTATGTCTTTAATGAGAATTAGATGACGAATTGGGATGAGTGAGTAGTCATAGCCATAAGTTATGGTTAATAGTAAGAGAAATATTATTAATTGAAAATAGCCAAATACTAGTCGATTGTGAATAGTAGTAAGAGGAATACTACTGGTTGAAAAGAGTTAAGAGTTGTGATTAGCAATAAGTAAAATACTATCGGTAAGGATGATTAGAGTCGGAGAGAGAACATACATTGAGAATGTATTATGATAATAAATAATAAAATGTGAAGCCCTTAGTTACATTAGTAGAGTTTAAGAGTTGTTGCAGTTATGTGTTAGTTGACTTAACCGCATTATACTAATATTTACTTTTGAGATTTATCTTTGAGATCTCCTAATTTCTTTAGCAATCAATATGCTTTTTAATTGCAGAATGGTCTTTAATGACCAAAGTTTTAGAGATTTACAAACATGTTTGAGATACATGTAAAATTTATGCATTATAACAAACGGTGAGAGTTTCAGATACTAGTATGGTAGGAGTACAGTAATCAACATGATAAGTCACGGTATGACTTAATTGGGTTACTATTATGATAGAGATAAATGACTAATTAGTTATTGGAGAAAGTTTAAGAGAAAACAAATTTAAAATACCTACGAGTATTATATGGTATGAGAAAAGAATAAGAGTCCTCAAGACACTTATATATTAATATTTGACGAGGGAAATGTCTTATAACAAATTGAGATTGTGACATAAGATTCTGAGAAGATATATAGATTGAAATACCCTTACTTACTTAGCGAGATTCCGAGAACGGAATCCTTTTAAGGAGGGGAGAACTGGTGACACTTGTTTTTCATAACATGTATTATTATGCATGAATGTACAAGATTTATTGGAATAAAGTTATAGATTACTCTGAGACGATTTCGTGGATATAAAGATCGTCAAAAACGGAGTTCTTATGAAGAAGTTATAACCGTTTGAAGTTGAGATAAAAGTATGTTGCTATTTCGAGAAAGTCAACGTAAGTCAAAGTCAAATGGTCAACTATTAGGTTATCACGACGCGTAGTGGAATGAGTCACCGGGTCTGGTTAGTGATCAGATAATTTATCATTGTAGTTGATATACCGAAGAGATTAGACAAGTTCCAACGAACTTGATATATTGTCCAAATAGGGTTGGACAAGTGATGAATTGAAAGCAGTGCAGATATGGATGCCAGAATAATGGTTAGTCTTCACTAACTAATCAAGTAAGTAACCTCGCCTCTCTCTAAATTATTGATATCTAGATATGTGATGATTGTTGTACATATTTTGAGTTGAGTATAGTATTTGAACTATTATTTACTAATATTGTATGAGTTGAGTATTTGTTATAATTGAGAATTATAGCTTCCTAATGATATACGAGTTATTAACAGAATAATTGGGAATTATAGTACTTTACTACTATTTGAGTAAATAGAAGAATATGATTGACATACATAACAAAGTATAATATTCATAACAAGTACATTCGAAAGGAAAAATAGAGTATTAGCAGATGCATTAATAAACAACTATGATTGAGACATATAGTTGTATATTACTATAGGCATTAAGGAGCAAGTATTACTAAGATAAATAATAGAGTATTATTATACAAGTTAATGAGTTATTATAGTTGAGATATTGAGAGAGACAGGGATATATATATATATATATATATATATATATATATATATATATATACACACACACACATACACACACACACACACACATATATATATATATATATATATATATATATATATATATATATATATATATATATATATATATATATATATATATATATATAGAGAGAGAGAGAGAGAGAGCGAGAGAGAGAGAGAGAGAGTGTGAGTTATCTATATAATGAGATATAATAAGAGAGATAGATAGAAAAAGATATATAATAAGAGAGATATTTATAAAGAATAAGAGAGATGGGGAGGGAGATATATAGAGAAAATTATATAGTGGGAGAGATATTGACAGAGAGAAGGATATATATATATATATATATATATATATATATATATATATCAAGAGAGATAGAGACAATTATAAAGTGAGAGAAGGAGATATAGACAAGAGAAGTATAGAGATAGATTGTAAGTATAAGGTTGGGAGAGATAAAGTATTGTATAGCGACATAGAGAGAGATAGAGAGATGGAGAGAGAGAGAGAGAGAGAGAGAGAGAGAGAGAGAGAGAGATAGATAGATAGATAGATAGATAGATAGATAGAGAGAGAGAGAGAAAGAGAGAGTAGGGAGAAAGAGAGAGAGAGAGAGAGAGAGAGAGAGAGAGAGAGTAGAGAGAAAGAAAGAGAATGAGTACAAAGAGAGTAGCAAAAGAGAGTGAATGTAGAAAGAATATGATAACTTGAGAAATGAGTAAATATAAACTTTAATAGGTAACCGAGTTTCGAGAAAATATACACCGATGAGTGGTGTATTTTTGTCATAATTATTATGTTTATCATTGTTAAAGATTACTCATTAAGCTCTTTATAGATTATTCTTTTGTTGATATGAGTTTCGTAGGTAACTTTATTTCTGAAATAAAGATCGTAGAAGAGAGAGAGTAATACCCGACTCAAATCATTGTATTTTTTTTTTTTGAACCAATTATGTTGATAACTACTTATGTTGGATTGATAATGAAAATATACACCAATGTGTTTTATAAATAATAAGTGAAATGTTTTGGATGTACTTTATGTTAAAAAACTTGGAGTTACAATATACATATAATTTTTATGTTAATTACACATTTTTTAATCAGACATTACCTAACTTTTCCCTTCTTTCTTTTAGTAAATTTCAGTGTACCATTTTTATTAAATCTTAATGTATCATTTGGTATTAATCACACATTTGTTAACGAAAAAAATCGAAACCAAACAAAAAAACCAAAAAATTACCAAAATCGAACAGAAAAAAGCGCACACAAAGACTTCAGACCCAAAAAGACCAGACCAAGGTTCGAGACCATTCGGGAATGGTCAGATAAATGTCGAACCTTTTGGAGACCTGCTTTAAAAGATCGGACCGTTTCGAGATCGATCCAACGAATCTTGGACCACCAATTAGATTATTTGATTTGGACCTATAGACTACTAGACCTAGGCGTGGGCAAAAAAACCTGTTCAGGAACCGAACCGGTAGCTGAACCGAAAACCGGTTTAGCCCTGAACCGGTTCACGTAAGAACCGAATCGATGCCGAAGCGAACCACCGGATTGGACCAATTCGCACTTTGTACCCTTGATACCGGTTTGGAACTGGTTTTTTCTGAACCGGTTTGCGATTATTACCGTTGGTGAACTGGTTTTGAACCGGTTTTCGAGTGTTACCATTTTTTGTCTTTTCCTAACGGCTATATAGATGTTTGAGGCTGTTGAGGACCCGATTTTGGCTCCTTTTTGACCATATTAACCATTGCTTATAGTATATATATGTATTAGATGTTTAGGTCTCAACTTTACCTTAACCAAACCTTAAAAAACCTCTCTTAGTTCAAAAAACGCTCTTAATTCAAACAATGGATTCGGCTTCCGTTGGTGTTGGAGATTCATCAAACAATCTTACATTTGTTAGCATCAAAGAAACAAATAGAAATCCGGCTATTTGGTGCAACTATGATTTGTGTGTAATGTCGAACGGTATAAAAAAAGCGCGATGCAAGAAATGTGGTGCTTTTTTTAATGAAGATGGGAATTCGACATTGAAAACTCATATGACCAAAAGATGCCCCGCGTTGAAATTTGGGTCGGGACATAATCAAACAACAATGGCGAATGATGCAACATTGTGGAGTTACGATTTGGCTAAAGTTCGGGATAGGATGGCGAAGTTCGTGATTCAAGAATGCTTGCCTTTTGACCACTTCGACAACAAACGATTGACTTCACTCATCCAAGATACTCTCCAACCACGATATTGCCATGTGAGTCGTACTTCTATTAGACGTGATTGTATTGAAATTTGGAAACTTGCAAAAAAATGAAATGATCTTAGGATTTTAATCTTTAGAAACCGGTGTGAATTTAACTTCTGATGTTTGGACGGCTCCTCACGGTTCACCGGATGCGTACCTTTGTGTTACCGCTCATTGGATTAATCCAATTAATTGGGTAATGATGAAGCATACGATTACATTTGAATTGTTTGAGTACCCGCACACCGGTAGAAACTTATTTAAAATTTTCGATTGTGGATCAAAACTTATAAACTTGAAGGAAAGATTTTTTCTATATCTTTTGATAATGCTTCAAACAACACCGTCACGGTTGGACAACTAAAACTAAAATATAAACTAATTTGTGATGGTGTTTTTTTTCATAGTCGATGTGTTGCACATATCATTAATTTGGTTGTGCAAGATGGACTAACTAGCATTGAAACTATAAAAGATGGTTTCAAAGACATGCTAAAAGATATTTTTAGTTCTAGTAACGCTCGATATCATAATTATATGCAACTTTTTGTCGATGCGAATGCCCTCTTTTTAGGTCCGAATTGGGAAAATAATACTCGATGGAACTCCACTTGCAAAATGTTTGAATGTGCCTTACGTCAAAAAGATACTTTAAAAATGTTCCATGACAACCTTGCGGACCGTAATAAGGTTATGGCTTATCCGGAATCAAGTTGGGATACTATCAAACTTGTCATGGACATGTTTGATGTTTTTTAAAAAACAACTACTTTTTTATCGGGGGTTTATTGTCCTACAAGTTTTTTAGTTTTAAACGAAATTTTTTTAATGTGTGCGAAAATAAATGAGTTTGAAATGATGAGCACAATGTTTGCTAATATGATGAAACCGATGAAAGCAAAGTTAAAAAAATATTTTCAAGAAATGCCTCCCATTATTACTTGTTCTGCCGCTTTGAATCCGGCTCTAAATGTTGGGGGGGTTGAGACTTTAATTGAAAATATTTGTTACGATTTGGGTTTATTGGATGATGACATGGATTATGCATCAAATGAAGTTTCAAAATTTAACAAAGTTCTTCAAAAACCGATGGTGCGGAGTTTATTTTTTTGAAAAACCGAATTTATTGGTGCGGTGCGGTTTTTTTCTAGAAACCGGACCTCCAAAACCGAACCGCACCGCAAGCTTATTAACACTAAAACAAATCACTAATTTATACATATATTATATATTACACTTGACAGTAATTAGTAATTGGGTATTAGGTTTAATATGTGAGTTTGTCACTTTATGTTTGTGACTTAATGATTATGTGTAAGTGTAAACACTATGTGGGCTACAACTTGCAAGCTTGTAACTTCAAAGTGCAAATTGAATAAAAAAATGAGCTTGGAAATATGAGTTGCAAATGAAGTGATCAAGTAAACAACATAAAAAAACTCAAAATTACAGCTTCTAAATGTGAGGAAATAAAATGACACCATGTCATACAATCATAAATCTTCACATGAACATCACAGTTAAAAAAATCGTACCAGTGAACATAAAAAACTACACCATATGTTTAACTCGGTTTAAAACCCACACCGAACCGGTACAAACCGAAAGTGCACTTAAAAACCGTAAAACCGAACCATTGAAAAACCGCACACAACGGTTTCTAAAATTCAAAAACCGCACCGTGCGGTTTGCGGTTCGGTTTGATCCTAAAACCGCACCAAACCGCATCATGCTCACCCCTAATTCATGACATGATGCAAAATACGGGGGCATCCGGATCCACTTCTCACCAAAATAACGAAACAATTAGGCTTTATAATACTTTGAGGAATGAAAATTCGAAACGAGCTCGGTCTAACACCCCTAGTAGTGAGCTCGGAAGGTACATTGGTTCCGATTTCTTGTCTCAAATGAGTATTCAAGAGTTTGAAAATTTTGATATTTTGGCTTGGTGGAAAGGAAAGGAAACCCAATTTCCGATTCTAGCCGCTATGTCCCGTGATCTACTAAGCTCCTAAGCTTCTACGGTAGCTTCGGAATCGGCTTTTTCTGTTAGTGGCAGGGTAATATCACCAAGAAGAACAAAACTAACCCCTTTGTCGGTGGAAGTGTGTATTTGCTTGAAATGCTACCTTGATGGCGTGGAACAGATACAAGACGTTGAAGTACTAGAAGGCACATCATTGCATGCCGAAGCACGAGTACATGAGGAAGAAGGTGCCACTCACCCTAGAAGAGATCGAGTATGAGAGAGGATTACGTAACGACATGACGGATGACGAATAAATACAATGACTACGAACTTGGAATGAAGACTACGACGACAACAATGTTTTATATTTGAAGATGTATTAGTTTGACAATTTGGATGTTTTGTGTTTTTATGTTTGAAGTTGTATTATGTATTTCCAATATAAAAAAACAAAAAAAAAAGGTTGAAAATTGCTCCAAAAAATGTGTTCATTCAAGTTGAACAATTTTGTACATACATTATGTTTTTGTACATATACACAAACATCAAATATAAAACCAAAAAAAAAAAAAAGTTAATACATCAAAAGATATGTATTTTATTATTAAACAAGAAACAAATAAAAAAAAATGAAAAAAATCTTTTGGCATATATATGGACGTGTATATGTAATATGTGTGTATTATAAGGCTTTATACCTTCCAATTCATTCAACCCCCAAAAACCTATTGTGAAGCCTAATTTTTTTTTTTTATGGTTAAACACAATCAAAATCAATATAATCTAAAAAAAAACCATTCCTATTTTACACTTAAAAAACCTTATATGAGCCGAACCGGTTTTGAACCGTTTTTGAACCGGTTTTTTGAATCGGTTTTTTCTGAACCGGTTTACATATATTCGGATTTTTTTAGGACTACCAGTTTGGAACCGAACCGATTTCCGAGTGAACTGGTTTTGACTACGTTGACCAGAATCAAACCGATTTTCTGAACCTGTATTATTCATAAAAAAACCGGTTTGTGCATGCCTAACTAGACATAAGTGGCTAATTTCTGTCTTAATTTTAGGATGTTTGTGCGATGGGCCTTGAAGTAAAGCCCAACATCGATAACGTGTTAAATTGAATGTATTAAACTAACTTTTTAGAACATAATGAACACGGACTGACACAAACACAGAAAACCGATCAAAGATTTCCTCCATTTCTCCGAACTGAACGTATTAATCAAAACAATTTAGTAGCGGGGGATTGGAATTTGTGATCGGAAATCGTAACGATGCCGCCGAAGAAGATGGGGGTGAACAGCAAAGCGGAGGCTTCTAGGGCACGGAAGAGCGCCACGGAGGCGGAGCGTAAGGAAAAGGACGCGCGTGAGAAGGAGGAGAAATACTGGCGTGAAGCGGAGGGAGGGAAGTCACGTGCTGCGAAGAAACGCGAGGAGGAGTCGGAGAAGAAAGCCGAGGCTGCTGCTCGGAAGGCGGAGGTGCGGCGGCTGGCAGAGATTGAGGAGAAAGAGCTCGAGAAGTCTCTTAAGAAGGTGGATAAGAAAGCGACTAGGGTTTCGATACCGGTGCCGAAGGTGACTGAGGCGGAGCTGATTCGGCGGAAGGAGGAGGAGCAGGCGCAGATCTTGAAGAAAGCGGAGGAGGAAAAACGGAAGCAGAGTCGAACGGCGAAGGAGGAGGAGTATGAGAAAATGGTGCTTGTTGAGAATACTAATCGGGATGATGCAGTGATCGAGGCTAGGTCAGTGGAGGAGGCGATTGCTCAGATGTCGGTTGCGGATAGCTTGCCTGTGGATAAACATCCTGAGAAAAGGCTTAAAGCCTCGTTTAAGGTGCGTTTTTGGTTCTTAGTTCATTAGTGACAATGGATAACTTCTACAGATTACAGTTCTGATTGTTTTGATTATTGGGTGTTTGATTGTTTGAGAAGTTTTGTTTTTTGCTGTGAGAATGCTGAATTTGGCTACATATATGTTGGTTAATACATCATCAACCTGCCTATATTAGAACTAAAAAGTTGAATTTTATGATGTTATTTGGTCTTTCTCAAGTGTTGAATTATTGAAATTTGCAGGCTTTTGAAGAAGCTGAGCTTCCCAATCTGAAAGCTGAAAAGCCTGGCCTAACTCACACCCAGTATAAGGACATGATATGGAAGCTATGGAAAAAATCTCCTGATAATCCACTTAACCAGGTATATATTTGATGATCTTATGTCTTACTTTTGTTTTAGTATTTTAGTAGGCTTTTGATGATGTGTGGTGTTATCTCATCTTAAGAGATACTTACATGGTGACTCTGACTTCAGGGATAAACATGCAGTTTTTTCAATCATTAGTAGGCTCATGATCAACATAACATTATAAACTCATTGTAATTAGACTATTTACTAAATATTTATTCCTAATAGAGATAATAATTATATTTTTTGTATTCTTTTAGGTTGCAGAGAAATAGGTCGCACAATTTCAACCGAGATGCAATATATATTCCTAATAGAGAGAGAGAGATTGTGGTTTCATGTATAGAGGTGATCATTTGTGTATAAGGTAACACCTAATTTGGAGGGTGTTTTTGCCCCTTTTTGTGCTCCCTTATGCATTTGTGATTGTTGTTCTAAAGTTTAAACAATGGTATGATCTTGTATGAACTTTGGACTCATATTTCTCTTATTTTAATGAAAGTAATAATAATTTCCTTTGTCCATCTTTAAACAATTTTTGTGTACTTGTAGTAGCTGTTTCTTTAATGTGTTATCTGATTGATCAAATAACTTGTGTGGCTTGTGACACACCACGAATATGATATGTTTTTAACGGTGTTAACATGAAAAAAAAGGTTTATACGAATTTATATTTTGTACAAAATAGAAACTCCTTATGGCATTCCCAAAATGTTTTAAAACAAGTAAATGACTTACTTAACCCTGTTTTGGTATAAATTAACTTCACACAACCAAAACTTTTATTTGCGATCTTGACAAACCTTTTACACTTCACACTTTGTCTTGCTTTTTGAACACAATAATCAATCTCTTTCTACCCATCTTGAACCATCAAATTTAGTATGTGAGTACATCTTATATGAAAAAAATTGTCCATTTTTAATTAGTGTCACTGGATGAAAAAAATCATCCATCTAAAAGAAACAAATAGTTAAAAAAACTAGTTCATATAGTTGACTGTTAAAATCGAGAGTTTATACAGTAAACCATCTAAGAAATTCATTGTTCAAACAAGAGATTTTAGTCAAAATTTAGCCTTCTGGGACCCGTATATCTAAAGAAGCTATGGTGAAAGCTTTATGAACACCACATAAAAAGGAATACCAAAGACTAAACTCAAGAAGCTATGGTGAAAGCTTTCTAAATACCACATCTGCTACAAATCGCACCAAAATCCACATACATAAGGATCTAAATTTTGAAAGCTTTATGAATATCAAAGACTAAAATCAAAAGTTAGAGGTCATACAGAAAAAGGAAAAAAGAAACGTACCATGGTGTTAGAAGCCATAAATTCTGAAGAAACAAAGGTGGAATTTAGAAATTTGAGCGGAGCTTCAGGTTTCATTTGGGAAAGTCAAGTCGTGAAAGAGAAAGCCTTGAACTTTTGCAGTAGACTTGACAGGAATCCGAGGATTGAATCTAGATTCTAAAAGCTTGGTGTAATTCAGGTCATATAGTGAGACTCGACAAAAATTGGAGTGAAGTCGTGAAGCATGACTGAGTAGCCTAAGATGGTGAGACTTGAGAGTGAATCTTGATTCTAGTGAAAGGCAGGACAACTAGGATAAGGGCATTGATGATTATTAGCCAATCAGGGTTAAAATTTAATAGATTAAAGTTTTTGTTTTAATTTTATTAAATTATACATGTTTACACATGTTGCGTGTCACATTAATTTAATTTGTGTCATATATACGTCAGAAGGCAAGTTTGAATTGGAATGAGTGGATGCTAAACCCACTCATGAACTAATTATATTCTTGTTCTAGCTTTTTGCTAGTGTTTTTTTTATGTATTCACCGTTCAAAAAAAAAAAAATTAGTGTCATATACATTTTTAAACATGTAAATTCATGTATGACCCTTGTTATAACACAAAACACAAATTTAAATTTTCTGTCGACAAATAAACACGAATATAGAATCAAGCTCCTTATTAAAATCATCGAGCATTTGCCACATACTTGGAATCGAGTTCTTCAACGCAATTAAATTGCCCCATAAATTGAAATTTTGAAGTAATAGAATCAAAAATCTCAGGAGGAGCCAACCGATATGGTGCCTTGGCTATCGGAGCCGCACCAGGGACCAGATCAATCCTAAACTCAACCTGCCTCTCCGGAGGTAACCCAGACAGATCCTCCAGGAATACGTCCGGATACTCTCGCACTACCGGTGCATCATCCACTGTCGCCTTACCCTTATCCCGAGTATCCATAACATAGGCGACATAACCCGCGCATCCCTGCTGAAGGTAGTGTCTCGCCCTCGCTGATGAGCATAAAGTCAATCCACCCTGCGGTCTCTCACCCTGTATCACTAACCCTCCCCCACTAGGAGTCTGAATCCTCACTAGCTGCTGCTCGCAGTCGATCACTGCCCCATTGGGGCTCAACCAATTCATACCCACTATAACCTTGTTCCCTCTCAGGGGAATAGGAACCAGGTCCACTGAAAACTGCTCGTCGAATAGCTGTAATGTACAACCTCTGTGAACCCTCGCAACCCTAACGGTCCTGTCATCCGCTATCTCTACATCCAGTGGACAATCTAGCTCCCCCAGAGCTCCTACGAATTGCTTGCTGAGCACGAGCGACACAAAAGATCGGGTTGCACCCGAATCAAACAGTACCAAAGCTGATATACCGTTCACTAAGAACGATCCTATAACAAACACATAAACATAAGTAATAATCAAGATAAATAGAGAGATAGGGAGAAGATACATACCCGTAACAACATCAGGAGCTGCTCGTGCCTCCTATGCTGTCAACTGGAAGGCTCTGCTCTTCGCCACTGGCGCCTCGGTCCGGCCCTGACGGCCGTCTGTAATCCTCAATGTAGCAAAGGCAGGTGCCACCACCTTCCCTGTTACTGCCAAACTCGGACACTGGGACCTCTTGTGGCCCCTCTGATTACACTGAAAGCAAATCAGATCAGATAATGTGGTGGTGGTAGTGGTAGAAGCAGCAGCACAATCCCTGCTCAGATGTCCAGTTCGGCCGCACTTGAAGCAGCCCGAACTACCCACCCTGCACGTCCCCCTCATGCGACCTGCCACACTTGCCGCAACGGCCTCGGCCCTGCTGGCATTTCCCTCCGGAATCTACCTTGGGCTTTTTGCCCGAACCCTCCAAGCCAGACACCGACTTTGGCTTCCTCTTCCTCTCCATCTCTAAATCAATCTCCTTCTCACGAGCCCTAGTAATCATGTCCTCCAGCGTCTTGCAGCTGGAGCGGCTCACAAACTGGCGGATATCACTCCGCAACATCTCATGATATCGGGTCTTCTTTATCTCCTTGTCCGCCACATTCTGTGGAACGAGAAGGGCCCTCTCCCTAAACTTGGTGGTGATCTCCGCCACAGTCTCTGTCGTCTGCTCTAAATCCTGAAACTCCCTCACTAACTGTTGCACCTCTATTACAGGTGAAAACGCGGCCCTGAACCTGGTCGAAAAGTCACCCCAGGTCATCGCATCCAACACTGCATCATCTCCAATAGCTCTCCCAACCTCCTCCCACCAGTCCCGTGCCTTGTCCTTCAGGAGACATGACACAAGTCTGACCTTGTCCTCCTCGGGACATCTGCTGGTGCGGAATGTGTTGGAGACATCTGTCAACCATCTGGTGCTAGCAATGGGGTCCCGAGCCCCATGGTAACCGGGAGCTCCACTAGCCCTGAACTCCCTGAAATTCAGCGTGCGCGGCCCCATCATGGCTTCCACCTCAGTGCGGAAGGCGCTTAACTTCTCATCTAGAAGCTCCAAAATACCCTCCTTGACCGAACCAAAGATCACAGGAGTCTGGCCTAGAATAGTATGTGTGACCTCAGAAGAGATGAACTCCCTCGTCTGCTCGTCAAGCTACCCAGCTCCAGAGCCCGAGCCTAATCCCTCACTAGTGCCTAAAGTGCCAACCAGCCTAGTGCGTAGCGTCACCATACTAAAAATACACCATAATAAACATCAGTATACTCATCATATCTCGAGGGTTCTCACATACTACAAGTTTCCTGGATTCATCTCAGCCTTCGTTGATTCGAGTACGCATCCTCTGCTTTTAGTAGTACGGGCCCATACTACATTCCACATCTATCCATACTTTCCTCAAGAACTGCCTCGACTCCACCAAGTCTCTTCTACTACTACTGCTGATCTAATGCTAAACTCATCCTAGGCTTGCCCTAGGGTAATCACCAACCCACTCTCCGCTATCAGCTGCATAAGAAGTGTCTGCTATCTCCCCCTAACTAGCTTGTGAATACTATTACATATCACTAAGACTAGATAAATCTTCAAATGAAAGATCCTACCCTACAACGGTTGGACTCAAACAAGAGCTGCGCGATAGAGCTAGACCTAACCTTCTGAAATTATTTAATCCTTGCAATATATAACTTAACATATTCATTTACTAGTTAGTAAGAGATAACTAGAACTCCTAAAAGCACAAAGCAAGCAGCATTCGAGCATCGAGTACACATAATCAAGCATATCACATTCAGGCTATCACTGACTAATCTGTACTAGCATGCGGTTTATAAAGCTGAGATACATATAACAGGCACATAAGGCATCCTTCCTAGATCCTTAGCCCTAATCTAGCATGCAATTCTCATAAAGCTGCTACACATATAATAGGCAAATAAGGCATCCTTCGTAGATCATTAGTCCTAATCTAGCATGCAATTCTCATAAACATATCATAACATAACTTGTATGGGTAATTTGGGAGTACTTACTTGAGCTCGGCTGATTGCATGCACCACACCCTTTTTCTCTTTTCCAAGTTCTTTTCTTTACTAAATTCTTTTGTAAAAATGATTTTTTTTTGAAAATTTTCATACCATGTCCTTAGTTTGAGTTCAGACACACCCAAGAGTGTGCCCAAATCCCTCAAACCAAGGCTCTGATACCAACTTGAAACATCCCAAAAATACAGTCCAAAAATTTCGTTTTAAAAACTTATAATAAAACCACAAATCATGCATTGTCATAAGGAAAATCAAGAATCATGTATCTCAAAACATCATGTCAATCACTGTATCAAAATCATATGACAAAAAATATCAGAGTCTAAACATCCCAGGCTAAAGCTGTGGTGTGTGCCATGCGATCATCCCGAGCCCTTCCCCTTGCCAGTGGAAGTACCTGAAACCAAAACTAAAAACTGTAAGCACGAAGCTTAGTGAGTCTCCCCAAACTACCACATACCATACACATATAACATACAACTAGGAGATACGGGCCCCGTCCACACTCATGGAGATACAGCCCCGCCCACACTCCGCTAACTGGGAGATACGGGCCTCGCCCACACTCCGCTGACTCTGAGATACAGGCCCCGCCCACACTCAGCTACTACGAGATACGGGCCCCGCCCACACTCGGCTACTATGAGATACTGGCCCCACCCACACTCAACTGCTATGAGATATGGGCCCCACCCACACTCGGCTACTAAACATGCATACAATATCACACAGACAACAAGTATCACTAAATCTATCAATGAAGCATATATCCATAATCAAACTAAGCTGTAAGATACGGACCCTGCCCATTCTCAGCTAACTGGGAGACACGGGCCTCGCCCACACTCAGCTACTAACATAATCATACTGTGGGCCGGCCTTGGTGTCGTAGACCCGTTCCTACTGAAGGAAACTCACCTCGAAAGGCTGACTGCTGAAACTCGAGTGAAGAATCTCTGACTAGTACTCCGGTGACTCCCTGACTATCAACTACATAATACACTTAATCAAAAATATGATAATTCTTCTCATGGTAACATGACCATTTTACCCTTGGTCAAAGCCAACACCTTGGTCAAAGTCAAAGTCAAGGTCAACTCCCAGTCAGCCCCAACTCATCGAGTTATCTCCTAACTCGTCGAGTTCCATGCTACTTAGTCTCGTGGTCAACTGAGTCAACTCGGCGTGTCCTTTAACAAACTCGTCGATTTCTGTCTGCCATAAAATCGGGACAACCCGAATCAACTCGTCGAGTCTCTCTTTGGAATCACCGAGTTCCTAAACCCTCAAATCCAAAACTATGTCCAGCTCACTGAGTCATCTCCTAGACTCAGCGAGTTCACTCATTAACAGGAGAGTTGGGGAACCACGACCCGACTCGCCGAGTCGCAAGAACGACTCGTTGAGTCCCCCATATGCCAAATCTATACAGTCGATTCTAATCAATTCCAATGCTTCCAACTCATAGATCTGGACTCCTTAGACTAGCATTACACGTAAAGTTGCTAACTTTACATGCATGCATGGTGTTATGAAGCTAAAACACCTACCAAAAGATAAAATGGAGGTATAAGTCATGGAATAGGTCCATGGCTGAATAAAGGTGGCAACTTTGAGCTCCTAAAGCTCAAGAGTGCCCAGATCTGAAGTCCTTACATCCCCAAGAGTTCAAATCTCGGAATGACCTTGGAGATGGCCCAAAAGTGACAATATACAAGCTTAAATGAAGATCTAAGTGAATAGAAGCCAAGGTATAAGCTTTATACCTTTATCAAATCAGAAATGAGTCCTAAGCTATGGATCTTCAACCTTCCTTCTGCAACTCCAAGTTCTTGCTTCCTTCTTCTAGCTCTGACTCACAAAAATGGCAAGAAATAGCTCAAGATCACTCAAGGTTGATTATGGTTTCGAAATTAGGGTTTAGAGGTGATGGAGGCTGGGGCGGAGGCCAGATATGATGCTTAAATAGGGTGCAAGCCCTAAAGATTAGGGTTTCATCCATACTGTCCTACTCGTCAAGTCAGGGCTTCGACTCGTCGAGTAGTTCGCTAAAAACTCGTGCATATAATGCCTCGACGAGTTAGGGCCACCAACTCGTCGAGTAGCCCTTCCAAAATGAAAAAATAATTAATTTAAGTGCATATCAGGAATAAGGCATTACATTTCATCAGCATGTGGTTTCATATGCTGACTCATTAATCACTTTTATTAGAAGAAAAGGGAAAGAGTAGAATGATGTGTGTAATACATTCCAGAATGAAATGTACCCATCAGCAAAGAGTGTCGAAGTTTTATCGGTCTATGGATAGTACAGTGATTCATTAAATTCTTAATAGAATAATTATTGGGAAAGGATGGGTAGGTGCGTGTAATACATCACGGACATTGATATACCCATCGACACAAATTTTTCGAATTCTCATTAGCGCCTGGCTTCATACGCCGAATCATAAAATTCTAAAGAATAAGTTATGGAAAGAATGGATTGATGCATGTGGTAAGTTGTGGTGTTTTAGCTTAACATGATGGGTTTTATAGATTACAATAACAATGTGCTTGCATAATTTCACTAAACATTTAAGGGCACATGCAACCTAAAGGATCTATGTCTTGAACACTTTGAATGTAACATGCTATGAACAACAAAAATTAACTTGAACCCTAATAAATCTCTAGTATAATTAATTGAATAATTAGGGTTACATACCTTTGATTTGTTATAGTAAACAAATCACTCCAATCTCCGTCTTGAAAACGTTGGAAAGCAGGCACCATCAATATCGTTCCTTTAATGGCTCACACCCAAAATCTAGAAACCCTATAATGAAGAGGAGAGAGAGAGAGAAAAGAGGTATAATTTTCATTCCTAAGCCTTATGGGAAGAGAATGGACAAAATTGTGGCTATAAAGGGTCCTATTTATAGTTTAGGTAACTTAGGGACAAAGCAAGATTTGAATAATTAAATAATAGATTTAATCATTATTCAAATCTTTTCCTTATCTACATCTAGGAGGCTTATGGAAACCCTAAGGAAGCTACCAAAACCATCCACCCCTTGGATTGTTCTACAATCGCTTCTTTTGTTCAACTATTGAACAATTATAATTCACCCCTTGCACATTTAATTAATTCACATTAATCACAAATTAATTCCAGATTAATTCTGATTAATAATTAATTAATTCTAATTGATTTCATATTAATTTATTAATTATATAAATTAATAAATCAACTATATAACAACTGATCTCGGGTTAATTTATTGATTACATAATAAATTAACATATCAATTATCTGTTTCCAATTAATATATTAATCACATAATATATTAACAAATTATTGATCTCTTTTTCTCTTAATATCATTTCTAGCTATTTCTGGTTATGACGGTAACCCAAAAGGAACTTTGCTAATAATTCAAGATTATACTAATTTAGTTATTGGCTTAGACACCTAATCCAACAGTCTCCCACTTGGATAAGTCTAAAACTAAATTATAGGTATAACTTCTAAATCAAACAACAAAGTGTGCTTTCCAAAGCAACTACCAAAATCTGATCCGATCAGACATTGGTCCTAAGATAACTGATCAAATATTCCTTCGTTATGCAAGATATCATATGGACATGAGACATGGATCATAATCAATCTCTTAGTCCAAGATTTTGTTTCTCGATTTCCAATTTATGATGACTAGATTCAGACTATTAATTGAACACATCAATTCAGTCCGGGCAAGGCCTTGCATATGAATATCAACATCAAATCATCAATGGGCCCAAAGATATCGCTTTTGCCTTTTAAGGTAAAGGAACAAATAAATTTTTACTCATATGCTTGTATCTTTTACTCACCAAATCATGCATGATACTACGTTTTATAACATCACGTTACTGATGCATTTACGTAACACCAATGCACAAATGAATTGTAAATTACAACTCATATATCTGCATTTCAAGAATATAAGGTATTATCATCTCATAATTACTCGTGATAGAATCTATGAAGCAATTCTCTGGGCGTGGGTTGATCCAATACCCTAAATCCCCATTTACTAAGTAGTCATGAACATTGTAGCAATCTTATTTCAATGTTTAATCTCCATAGACAATCTACAATTCAATTCATGACAGTCTTAATTCACTACTTACTTCCAAAAGTATGAGCGACTGTGGAATTCGAATAATCAAATTATTTAGGAAGTAAAAAATGCAAAGTGAAACACAATAATAGACTAATTAACTATGGTCTCAAACCTATTGAATATAACTAATCTCTATTAATTAACCACCATAATAATTACGACTTTATTCATTGTATAATGTTTCGAGTAATCAAACTAACCACTTCAATTAAATAACATCAGTCATGCCATGTTATGAACATTCATACTATGCCTCTCTATGGTCCTTCCTTTGTGAACAGATCAACTGGACATTATTCCAATGTTGCTCATTTCACAATTCCAAATTCTTGTCACTATCTAAAATGTATTGGAATTCCAACTTTACATGCAGTGACCTTCTGTCATAACGAGACTTCAAAGTCATAGAGACCGAACCAACGATATTACAGAATGCTCCATTGGAACTTTGTTACTAGAAACAATTCCATGGTAATGAAGTTTCAAATTCAAGGTACACTCCTTGAACTCTTCTCTTGCATTAAATTTTCCAATTCACATGTAGATTTAATAATCAATTCCCATTATGGAAACCTTTCCATATTCCCATATGACCATCAATTTTGACCAAGAATCATCGCAATCTAAAACATTTCACTATGGTCCTCCCAAACAATACCATACTTCCAAATATACATAAGCAACCAATCTTCAGTAAACCTCAGACTGTTCTTGATAGTTGTTTAAAAACTCCAGTCACACAAAAAATTCTAATCCTTTTCCTCTCAATGCTTAATGAATTTGGAAAAATCAGAATAAGTAAATATGATAGCATATGTAATCGATCCTATATCTGAAGCATATGGGACTCGACTCATTATATCCGATATTTGTTCAGTTTCTTGCTATAATATTTCCATATATGGAATTTCCTATGTTGAACCATTTCAACATGATATTCACATGTATCTATGACAAAGTTCTATTAAACCTTACAATTTTCAAATTAAAAACTTTGTTCCCTACAAACAGTTATGCTCCCACTAGACTTATAAAGCTTATACACCTTCATTGGATAGCTTGTGTGTATGTGTTTGAACCCTTTAAAAACTTATAGATATATGTCTTGAAAGTTCAAACAATTTCTTGACATTCCTCAAAATTCGAAATGCGAAGAGGGATGCCGTAATCATATTGTAAATTTGAGAATGCAATTAACACAATCAATATCCATACTATCTTTATCAGTTCTTTTAAAATCTACTAGCCAAAGCATTTCCTCACAATCATTCTCATGAATTAGAGTGAAACCTTTGCCACCTAGATTTTATGGTGCATACGTTCCCATCCATGTGAATCTATCATTTCCAACCTACAATCATAAGACGCGGTTTAGGACAAAAAAAACAAATTCAAATTTCGATTTCCTTCATGGACTGAACTTCGCTATTCTAAATCTTTTGCCCTTTGGTAGCACAAGGGCCTACCAGTGCTTCTGTGTTGTTAGCAACTCACCCATATTGATCAATGTATTTTTACTGACCAACGTGCTTTTCTTTTGTAGTTAAATGAAAACATAGAACTCATAAGCATTGCCAACTCAACTGGAAGGTGCATAGAAATAAGAATGTATCAAACATGCACGATTGGTTATCAACTTCGTCACGTGCTAGTGATAACTAAAAGGTTTATTGTCGATTGACTCTTGAAACTCTCAAGATCAATACGACTCCCACTGACTTCTTGGGATATGAGTTTTCTCTCAATGAACATTCCTTTGACGAGCTAAAACAATTATTCAAAAGTTCGTATCGATTCCTGATAAGAAAACGCTTCATAGAATTGGTCTCATTTTGTTTTGACGAAAACATCACAACTCCAAATCTAAATCTGCTAGAGTAAGAAAACATTATTACTCCACATTTCACAAGGTGTTATAAACCTTATTAGTTTGAAATTAGTTTCTAGATACGATTTGTAGTAACTAGAGTATGGCTCTAAAACTTGATTTTGGAAACGAAGTATGACTCATCTCTTGATTGAACCATTTCAACAATACCCAATTCCTCTTCTTAGTCATACAATTGTACTAAGATGTTCTTTGAGGATCAACTGTGATATAGTTCCACAATCATAAAGATGATCATAAAACATGATGCGAAAGTACTCTCCTTTCCTTTCACAGATTGGAGAAACTTTCATCTTTCTGCCTAATAGATTCTTCTATTTGTTCTGCTATTCTTTGAAAACCTTTTCAAAACTAGTAGAATTCTATTCAATCTTATGAACAAAAACATATTTACTGAAACATCAGAAAATCATGATGAATAGAGTTATCGTCCTTTGTGGTGGATCTAGAGAGTCCATATCAATATGTACTAGATATATTAGTCCTTCACTTGACTCACATAAATATGTGATCCATGAATTAGTTATAATTTTCCAATGAACAAGATTCTCATACACTATACAATGTGAATTGTACAACACCAAGTATATGTCCAGATGGTGATGAGATTTCTTTTCACTTGGTCAATTATAACAATACCACACACGATATTATGAGAATCAAATCCACAAATAATATTGCTAATATTAGGAACATAACGAACACTTTCATAATTCCATTGCAAGGAAATAAGAATAAGGAAACTAGATAAACAAAAATTTCACTTTTATTGAAAATAAACGAAAATTGGAACTTATCCTTACAATGCATAAAATGAAAAAACCATGTTTCTAGACATCTCCTAAGAGTAATAGCAATCTATTAAATTATCCTAACTCCTAAACCATGTTTCTAGACATCTCCTTAGACCTCCATTTTAGCTTGTGGTGGGTGTTTTAGCTTCATAACACCATGCGTGCACGTAAAGTTAGCAAATTTACGTGTAATGCTAGTCTAAGGAGTCCAGATCTATGAGTTGGAAGCATTGGAATTGATTAGAATCGACTGTATGGATTTGGCATATGGGGGACTCGACGAGTCGTTCTTGCGACTCGGCGAGTCGAGTCGTGGTTACCCAACTCTCCTGTTAATGAGTGAACTCGCTGAGTTTAGGTGATGACTCAGTGAGCTGGACATAGTTTTGGATTTGAGGGTTCAAGAACTCGATGAGTCCAAAGAAAGACTCGACGTGTTGAGTCGGGTTGTCCCGATTTTATGGCAGACAGAACTCGATGAGTTTGTTAAAGGACTCGTGGAGTTGACTCGGTTGACCACGAGACTAAGTAGCATGTAAATCGACGGGTTAGGAGATAACTTGACGAGTTGGGGTTGACTGGGAGTTGACCTTGACTTTGAATTTGACCTAGATGTTGGCTTAGAACAAGGGTAAAATGGTCATGTTACCCTGAGAAGGATTATTAGATTTTTGATTAAGTGTATTATGTAGTTGATAGCCGGGGAGTCGCTGGAGCAGTAGTCAGAGATTCTTCACTCAAGTTTCAGCAGTCAGCCTTACGAGGTGAGTTTCCTTCAGTAGGAACGGGTCTACGGCACCCAGGCTGGCCCACAGTATGATTATGTTAGTAGCTAAGTGTGGGCGAGGCCCGTATCTCCCAGTTAGCTGAGAATGGGCAGGGCCCGTATCTTACAGCTTAGTTTGATTATGGATATATGCTTGATTGATAGATTTAGTGATACTTGTTGTCTGTGTAACACTTGTATGCATGTTAGCAGTCGAGTGTGGGTGGGGCCCGTATCTCATAGCAGCTAAGTGTGGGCGGGGCCCGTATCTCATAGTATCCGAGTGTGGGCGGGGCCCGTATCTCGTAGTAGCTGAGTGTGGGCGAGGCCCGTATCTCCCAGTTAGCGAAGTGTAGGCGGGGCCCGTATCTCCATGAGTGTGGGTGGGGCCCGTATCTCCTAGTTGTATGTTATATGTGTATGGTATGTGGTAGTTTGGGGAGACTCACTAAGCTTCGTGCTTATGGTTTTCAGTTTTGGTTTCAGGTACTTCCACTAGCAAGGGGAAGGGATCAGGATGATCGCATGACACACACCACAGCTTTAGCCTGGGATGTTTAGACTCTGATATTTTTCTCATATGATTTTGATATAGTGATTGACATGATGTTTTGAGATACATGATTCTTGATTTTCGTTATGATAATGGATGATTTGTGGTTTTATAATAAGTTTTTAAAATGAAAATTTTGGACTGTATTTTTGGGATGTTTCATGAAATATCGCAATACTATGTCAATGAATGGTAGGTCAAACCTATACTATAAAGAGACATCACAAACTCACTAGATTACGAGCTGTAACTCTGATATGCTGATTGATTCCGTTGATGGCTTTGAAGCTTATGTTATGTCACACTGATATAACTTCCTTATCTCAATGATAACTTTTAGATGACTATCTCATAATCTTGAAGCACGAGATTTTTACGGCGGTCTTTTTTCTACTAATCATTACGCAAGGGTAAAAAGATCTTCTTATAAAATAGGCGAATTTGTTGGATTAATGTCTAAGTCCATAACTATATTTGGTATGTACTTGACCCGACCCGGCATGATCCATTTGGGTTGCACTTCACCGGCACAGTTTATATGGATAGTCTTTTGAGAATAGTATATTTATGATTTATATTAATATATTATAAGTTCTAATATATTAATATGGAATCATATTATTTAATTAGTATTGATCAAGAATTAATTTAGAATTAATTAAGTGATCAAAAAGAACTAATTAAATATGGACTCTTATATATATATGGAATGGGCCAAGTTCATTTAGGTTGGGCTAAGCTTTCATGGATGGTCCATGGAGCTTTTAACTCATGGATCCTATGTAAATGAAAGGTCATGGGTATTAGGGTTTACATGGATGTAACCCTAATCCTCCATAATATATAAAGGGGTCCTTGGCTCACAAAATTGACACAAGTGTGTGAAAATAAGAGTGGGCCGATTTTAGTGTGCATACATATTCTCTCAAGTTCTTCCAAGGTGTTTTGGTGATTTGTGATTCCATTTGAGGCTTCCACACTATTGGGGCTAAGCTCTTAAAGCTTGAAGACATCAAGCTACATCAAAAGGTATGTCATCTAACTAGAACTTTGTAGTATAGGTGCTTCATAATATGCTAGTTAGGATGAAACCTTGGAATAGTTAATATTTGCATGTATAATAGAGAAAACATAGATCCAAGGTTTATAGGGTTGCATGTACACCATAAGAGTGTTAGAATGCTCAAAACCCAATAGTGGTATCAGAGCCATGGGTTGTTTTCTGTTATATTGATGCAAATGTTTTATTTTCAAAGTTGAAAATAAAAGAAAAAAAAAACATGACGTTTGTCAAATTTTAAGATAATTACTTGTTTTTGTGAAAAACTAATTATTTGTAAAATTTGAATCATTTGCTATATGAGTTGAATTAGGTCAAATTTAGTAAAAGATAAAATGATACGATTATTTTATTAGTTTTAAAAGTTTGATCTAAAGAGTTTTTTAAAACCTCCATAAGTTATGGATATGAAAAGGTTTTTAAAAAAATTGATTCAAAGTTTTTTATGGAGTTACAAAACTTGGTCTTAATGTTTTAAAGAATTCCATAACTTGTTCTTAAGTTATCGAACATGAAAAGTTTCATCATAAAACAAGTATTTAACTCCATAAGTTATGGAATCCAAAAGTTTTCAAGAGTTACAAAACTTGCCCTCAAGTTTTGGAATTTGGAAAAACTTTTTTTTTTTATGATAAAAAAAAAGAATTGAATTCTAAAACTTTTGGGTTCATAACTTAAACAATTAATTAAATGGTTTTAATTTTGAATTTGATAATTGGAATTATGATGTTTTTATTGAATAATTGAATTAACTCTTATGGACTTTATTAATAGTTAATTAAAGCGTTTAATTAAAAGAGTATTATTAATCCATAAATATATGGTTTGAGTTTAATTAAATTAAAAGTCTAGTTTAATTAATAGATTAAACCACCAAGTATTTTAAATGTCTAAAATACACCCTTATACTATTATAATATTAAAAGTTTAATATATTATATGTATAAGAGCAAGTCGTCTTACCATTAGTAGGCCTCATTCACGAAGCCGGTCTATAAGGGGGGTATAAGGTTGTTGCCTATAAAATGGCAGTTTAATGGGTGTCCACTCTCACCCACCGCTTCCTTGACTGGTGGAGGGTCGTTAGCCGAATAGGTAGGACAAGGACTATAATTCTCCCTTCATTAAAAGTATTAATGATAAATACTAAGTAACTAAACACATATAAATTCTCATGTTGACGTTTTAAGAATCAAAGAATAGAGAGAAATCTTAAAGGAAGTATATGCTAATTCTGATCGCGAAGGCGGATTTCGATCGCATCAGAATTTTGAGCAGTTGCTTAAGAAGTTATGATATATTGCTAAGGAATAGATAACAACAATTTTCCATGTGGATTGTAAGGATAAGTTTTTCCGCAGAGTTTTAAAATAAAAGAAAATTGTTTAATTTTATTTATTTGAAGTATCCTTACAATGGCATTTGTGGAAAATTGTTGCTTATATGATTCCACTGATAGCAATATTGGAAAATGGATTTGATTCTTTCATTTGTGGTAGTGTCTAAATTTACCAAATCAGGAAAGTTCCTCATCACCCAAGTTTCAATTGGACCGAAACTTGGAATCATGCAAGTTGAATAGTATGATGAATGAGAACTTTCAAGCATTGGAAAATCAAGACTAATTACTTGTTCACATGGATGTGTGAGTCAAGTGAAGGACTAAAGGGATCGAGTACACATTCTTGTGCATTGGTCATGTCCACCACAAAGCTCGTTAAGACTATTTGATTTACTAAAGTTTAGTAAATATGGTTATACTTACAAGTTTAAGTATAATTCTGAAACATTGGAAAAGTCTCAATGTATGGCAGAACGAATGGGAAGAATCAAATTAGGCAAAAAGATAAAAGTTTCTCAAATCTGAAAAGATGGGAGATTACTTTAGTATCATGTTTGTGATCATATTAATGATTTAGAAATCATATCACAATTAGTCCTCTAAAGGTCATCTTAGTGCATTCTTATGACTAAGAAGAGGAGTCATGAATTGTTGAAATGGTTAGATCAGGAAGATGAGTCATACTTCGTTCCAAAACAATTCTTAGAGTCATACTCCAAGATTGTAACTTGAGTGACATATCTTAAAGAAAGGTTTAAAACACTTGTCAAATGTAAGAGTAAAAGTGTCATACTCTTGTACATTTGAAATTGGTAAGTTGTGATGTTTTAGATAAAACAAAGACCATTAAGGCCAATTGTGTGAAGTGTTTGTCTTGATAAAGAATCCGCACTATCTCTTGAATATTTGGCAAGATAGTCTTATATGTCAAGAGGATAGTGGGAGTCTTAAAGATCCTAAAAAGAATTTCAAGAACTAATCAAGAATAAAACCTGAGGTTCTTCACTAGCACACGACTTGAGGTTTATAACCAATCGTGTTGACATATTCTGTGCCCATTCCAGTTAAAGTTGGCTTTGCATAGGAGTTCTGAAAGTTCTCAATTGGTTGCATAACAACTTGGAAGCAATGGCAGGCCATGTACTGCTAGGTAGCAAGAAGTTAAGATTGCAGTCTACCTGGTACGCTCACAGTCTACCTGGTACGCTCACAGAACCTTCAGCATGACTGGTACGCCACACCGGACCTTCAACCCATCTGGATCGTTCTTCGGGCCTTCGGCCTAACTGGTACGCCCTACTGGCCTTCAGTCTATCCGGGACGCCCTGGGTCTGTTGGCTGAAAGACCCTAACTTTCGAACTAAAGACAATTGTTACACCAAAACATGCTACATGCATATTTATAAAACAATATCTTCCATTGATAAAGTGATTACAAAAGATTGGATACAAACCGACTATATTTTAATATTTTACATAACTACCCAGGATATTGTAATTTTATACAAACATAAACCGAAATACAAAAGTAATAGTAAAAACTATTCTACATCTTCCGACAGTATATAACCATACCGGTTACTTATTTCCTGCAATTGTTAAACACTGAGAGGGGTAAGCGGTGACGCTTAGTGAGTTCAATAATAGATACAATATAACGCTATGCCATATACATATCAATAGGACAGAAGCAAAGAGGTACAAAGAACAACAAGAGCAGATGAGTATCATATGACATACTTTCCATATCAATCAATAAGACATAACAATTTCAATAATAATTGATATACATCAATAAAGTTTCGGCCCAAATGGCACAGAAGACATATACTTTCTGATTAAACATTTTGGTAGATTTCAGGCTTTCAGCCCTGTCTAACCATCTGCCAATGCCATAGAATAGAATTCATTCTCTTACGAGACATGCTCTACATGGCCAGAGGCTACATACCAATACCCAAGTGATGCTTATGTCATACACTTCAAGTCAAAGGTATAGCTCCGTTAGTATTCCGTTAGTATACAAATCATGTTTTACATAACCAAAGGTATAAAACCAGAATAACACAAGAAAGCACATTGTATATAACACATAACATACAATTGTTCCTATATATTGAACTCACTGTGAAATAACCGGGGGTTAAAATAGTAATTTGGGCAGCACTTCGGCTCTAAATATAACTTCCTTCGTTGAAAACCGGGAGATTTATTGAAAACCGGGCTCTGCAAAGGTAGAGCTTCAAACCGAAAAAATAAATTTCTCGGGATCTCCGGGCACTTCGGAACGTATTTCGGGCTTTAAAATGATACCGGGGCTTCGGGAGAAGTCAAAATAGTGAAAATATTGATTTAGGGTGAAAAAGTGGCAAAATCTTCAAAATACCCGGGAAGGCTCGCAGCCTTCTATTTATAGGGTGCGAAGATGCGAGGGTCGGCCGAGAAGGGAGAGTCAGCGAGGGCAAGTGGCAGCAGCAGCGAAGGCCACGCGGCTCATGCGAAGCTCGGACACGCGAAGGGCACGCGTCGCTCCGCGGTTGGTCCATCGCCTCGGATGCGAGGAGTCACTGTACACGCATCGGCTGCTGCTTCGGCTGAGTCATCGGCGTCGGACACGGGGCTTTCAGCATCGGACACGGTTCGAGTTCCGGACAGGGGTGACGTAGCCGAACACCAGCCAAGCGAAATTCTCGGATTTTGTGCCCAAACCTTCTAAAATCGATAACTTTCACATACGGGCTCCGTTTTTGACGTTCTTTATATGCACGCGTAGGCGGGAATATATTCTACAACTTTCGTTTAGACTCCGTTGGATAATTTTGAATTTATTTTTAATATTACTATTTTTAATAGACCGAGACTGGTAAATCCGTTAAAAATTCATAACTTCTTCATCCGACATCCGTTTTCGTCAGACTTTTTACCGTTGTACTACTATTGACGAGACCTTCGATTCTCATTTAGGTTGTGTCGGCTAAAAATCACTCGATCTAAAATTCGAGTGTTTAGCTGTCTACTGCTAAGCTGAAACTTACAAAAATCATAACTTCCTCATACGAAGTCAGATTTTGGCGTTCTTTTTATGAAAATTCTCGGTTTAACGAATAATAAGACTTTCATTTAGATCACTAAGGCTAAAAAGTAGTTTATCAAAAACTCACTTTTTACGTCATTCGGCGCCGTGCCGGTTTTGTCGCGGATCTTCGATTGGTCATAACTTCTTCGTTATAATTCGGATTTCGATGAGGTTTTCGCCTAAATGCTTGTAATGGGATTCTCTAAAACTTTCAATAATAAAATTTTACTTATTTCAATTTTTATATTTTCGTTAAATTTCAATATTAGATTGGAATCTCATAAGACTTCCAATATTTTCCGAGTGATTCTAAACATAGTTTTACTTCATTTCTAGTAAAAACTATCTGTTAGAACTCAACGCTCAAATTCATATAATATTTTATTATATTTTTCACTTTTAAAATTACATAACACGATTTCAAAACGTGTATGTTACATTGGCCTTCAACACAATCAGGTCTGCCTCAAGCCAACCACACATACACCGTGTCAACACACATATATAACAAAGAATCGTACAATTTACCAGCCAATAACAAGCATATAGATCTTACAGATCACTAAGCATAGCATCATCATATCTACCAGGATACAGATCTAACATATCATTACAATACTCAATCATACGATAATCAGGATGACAATCCGAAGGGCCGACCTTGGTGCCATTGACGCAAAAGTACAGTGAGGAACACTCACCTAGAAAATTGAATAGAATTCATGAGGCCCGACTCCGAATATTAGCTCCCTACACGATACCTGATTCCATTAATTGACCAATTTCCATAAGACTCCAAAATACCCAAAATATCGTCAAGGTCAAACTTGGTCAAAATCAAAGTCAACGGTTGAGGTTAATAGTCCGTATTGACCCAACATGTCGTGCTTACTCATGAACATGCCGTGTTCCACCAATAACCAAATGATCGGGAAAACCTCAGCCAACACGTTGTGTTTGCCCGAGTTCCAATAACTTAATACATTTAGCTGCTTTCTTCGATTCCAATGGCTCTAAAGCTCAGATCTAGCCCATAATGCTATTATGAAGGATAAAGTTTCCAACTTTATCCACTAGGACTACTCAAAAGGTCTAAACACCCAACCACAAGGCTTGACTATAGAAGGGCTTAACCAATAAGTACTTAATTCTTAGAGTCTGAAGCCCAACCTTTCCAGAAGAGATTCTAGCACCAAAAGCGTCCCAAAAAGTTGGTGCTTTATAGATATGGATGTCTTGAACCCATATTAGGTCAAAATGGGGATTTATCACCTAATCTCCATGAATGGCACCAAAACTCAACTATAGGCCAGATCCAAGACTTTACTAGGTCACCTAGACCTGGAGATACATAAAGATGCAAACTTTATGAGATCTACCTATCCCAACCTTCAAGAGCAAGGAGCTAAAGGGACAAAACCCAAGATCTAGCAACATGGAAGAATAAAAATCGGATATTGGATACTTACAAAGGTCCATAAGAGTGCCACACTGAAAGATGAGGGCTTGCTTGCTTGATCCTTGCTTTCTTCTCTCAACTTCTTCTTTTTTTGGCTCCAAAAGCACCCCACTAGCTCACAAATGAGAGGGAAAGATGATTAGGGTTTTCAAGGGTCAATTTGCAGAATTGGAGGTTGATAAAAGGCCATCTCTTTGGACTTAAGTGGATTATATAAGGTGCAAAACCCTAAAATTAGGGTTTTTCTCAACCAGCCGCCAACACGCCGTGTTTACACACCAACATGTCATGCTGGTCCATGAAAATACACAACCCAAAAGTTCTCAACATGCCGTGGTGAGGCTTCACGACGCCGTGTTCCAAGGGAAAAGACATGCATGAATGGAATTAATTTCATACCTAAAATAACAAGATGTTACAATTCTCCCCCACTTGAACTAGACTTCGTCCTCGAAGTCTGCTATGGTAAATAAATCGGAATAATGCCCCCGCATCACCGCCTTCGGCTCCCAAGTCCATTCGGAGCCCTTTGGGTGCTACCACCATATCTTCACCAAAGGTACTTCCTTGCTACACAAAACGTTTACCTTCCTTTCCAAAATAGCCATCGGTCTCTCAACATAAATCAAACGCTCATCGACATGAACATCATCCAAGGACACCATTGCGTACTCATCCAATATGCACTTCCGCAGCTGCAAAACATGGAAGGTGTTGTGAGTCTAACTGAGCTCCTTAGGAAGATCCAATCGGTAGGCAACCTTGCCAACCCTGGCAATAACCCGGAATGGCCCAATTTATCGGGGACCCAATTTCCCCCTCTTTCTGAAGCGGATCACACCTTTCCAAGGTGAGACCTTCAGTAGTACCATGTCGCCGACCTGAAACTCCAACTCGGATCGGTGCTGGTCGGCATACCTCTTCTGCCGACTCTAAGCAGTCTACAATATCTTTCTGATCCGCGGAATCATCTCCGTGGTCTGAAGGACCACTTCGGTCCATCCCATCATCCTGTGACCAACCTCCCCCCAACAAACCAGGGTACGACATCTCCGCCCATACAAGAGCTCAAAAGGCGGAGCACCAATGCTGGAGTGATAACTGTTGTTGTAGGAGAACTCCAAAAGAGGCAGGTAGGAGTCCCATCTCCTACCGATATCGATGACATAGGCCCTGATACGTGTAAAATCTACTAGTTTTAATCCGAGCTAACTTAAACACAAAAATAAACACACGGTAGGCAGTGTACCTATCGATTAGCAGTTTAGTGAAGGTAAGTACGGTATCGAACACAGGGAACGGTAAACAATTAAAGTTACTACTAATATTATCTAATTTTAACAATGAATTAAAGAGGGGTTTTTCTCTAGTTTTACAAGACTAGAAACTTATGCAATTACTAAAACAATTAGCAAGTAAAATAATGACTAGAAAGAGGAACAAAAGACAACTAGATTCAATAATATTAAAGAGACTTCTGTTTAGATTCAATTCACTTATTCCTATGGTTGATTTCGTGGCAAGTGCAATGGATTAATATATCATTAATTACCGATTTCTAATATGATTAGGTTCATGTTCATTATTATTAATCCTTTAGCAAACAAATCAATTCAAGCAGTGATCAAGTGATTAAACTAAAGAGTTTACTAGTGTTTGTTAACGTTACCATGAATGGCCATGTTAAATGTAACGAAATATACAAATGGGACGTTATCTCGCCAGAACCTTGGCTAAGGCCTGACCTTAGCCTAAGTAATACAGCACCAGGGTGGCAGTTCGTTTCCCTTCATGAGGAAAGAATATTCCACGTGATCTTCTCATTCACTCACGACCAATCAGGACATGACAAGAAGCTTAGGTGACGCCCAAAACTGACGTCACCAAGCAGTTAGTTAACATGGGCGTAATTCTCCCAGTCAGAGGATGCCACGTATCACACTAATTGGACGAGGTCCCCACGATCCGTTACTAACAGGTATAAAAGGATCTCTTCCGCCTCAAGAAAGGGATCCATCTTCTCCCTCACCAATTTTACCCTAAAATTCTCTCTCTCAAAAACCCAACTTGATTGTTGGAGTGACGTCCTGGGTGAACACCCGTACGTCCTTTAGCGATTCTTCTGTGTTGTGTTCTCACGAAAGCTTCCAGGACAGATCCATCATCCGGCATCCAAAATCCTGTAGAGCATGTCACAACATTTGGCGCCATCTGGACGTATCCTCAGAGTGATACAACCAATAAAGGATGCTGGCTCTCAATAAACGGGCAATCTAAACCCAACAATATCTACGACTGCAGCAGACGACCTGTTTCAAACACTGGTGATGGTAAACAACAACCATCACTACGAGTATAGAACACATGACCCAACCCAGGTGCTCACGGCACAGATCCCACCGATTACGGAGCCAATACTCCATAGCATTTTCTGGCAACGATCGTTGGATAGTTCACTGCCTCAGACGGTGATATCACATCCTGATCTGTTGCAGGTGCCTCCGTATGACGGCACAGAGGTACTCACTATTTCTAACTCTCGTAAGAGGAACACACCTCACCACACGGAGGACGAGATAGGGGTACTCTCGAGAAACCTACTCAATATTAGTTTCTCGAGCAGCGATCCCAGACCATCGAACTGGGATCTACGGGACCCACTCCTCATATCTGGATTCATTCGTAACATGAAAATCCATCGGATATACATTGACAATGGTAGTTGCTCTGATATACTCTATGAGCATTGTTTTAGGCAACTACCAAATGCGTGGAAGGAGGGGCTACGGCCCCCAACCGGTGGGCCATTGGTAGGTTTCATCGGACATAGGTTGTGGCTATTGGGCACTATTCGGTTGCCATTAACGTTGGTCAATCACGACGAGAGGGACCGGATCACACGAACAATTGAATTATTTGTGATCCGGTACCCAGCAGAACACAATATTCTGCTCGGACAGTCGACAATCTTCTTACTACAACTCGTACCATCGACGATCCATGACATTGTTAAATTTAGCACACGCCAGGGATCAGCGACGATCCTCGCCACAAACACCAGGGCACAACATTTCCACCAAATCATAGCCGCTCTAGAGCTTGTGCGAGAACCAAAGAAGTCCAAGGAGGGATGTTCCACCGAGCAACACCAGATAAACATGGAATATACAGAACAACTCGTGCGAATCGGCACTCACTTATCAGATGAGACTAAGGCACGACTGGTAGCACTCCTGAAGCAATACTCCACCGTTTTCTCCTGGAAACCATAGATCTGACAGGCGTTGATCGACAGGTTATAGAACACAGCCTTAATATCACGCCTGGAAGCAATTTTGTTAGACAAAAAAAGAGGGGCCAGACAGTAGAACGGAACAGGGCCATAAATGTAGAAGTGGCCGATCTGGTGAACACCGACATACTCAGGGAGGTAATGTTCCCAACATGGATAAAAAATCCTGTCATGGTAAAGAAAGCCAATGGGTCATGGCAAATGTGCATTGATTACTCAGACCTTAACAACGCCTGTCCAAAGGATTGTTATCCTCTCCCGGAGATTGATCAAAAAGTCCAATCGCTCGAAGGTTTTCAGCTCAAATGTTTTCTTGATGCGTACAATGGCTACCATAAGGTACAGATGAAACGAGAGGACGAGGCGAAAACTGCCTTCCACACTGAAAAGGGCACTTTCTGTTACCAGAAAATGCCGTTTGGGCTCAAAAATGCGGGTGCTACTTACAAAAGGCTCATGGACAAAGTATTCGTCGATCAAATTGGTAGGAATATCGAAGTCTATGTCGACGACATAGTAGTTAAGAGCCGCAGTGAAGAAACATTACTCCACGACGTGGAAGAAACTTTCCAAATGCTAGCTAAAGAGAAGATGAAGTTAAACCCGACTAAGTGTACTTTGAGGGTAGAAGAAGGGGAATTCCTTAGGTATAGAATATCCAAGGAAGGGATTCTGCCTAATCCCACCAAAATCCAGGAGTTGCTCGAGTCGAAGATGTTGGATTAATGTCTAAGTCCATAACTATATTTGGTATGTACTTGACCCGACCCGGCATGGTCCATTTGGGTTGCACTTCACCGGCACAATTTATATGGATAGTCTTTTGAGAATAGTATATTTATGATTTATATTAATATATTATAAGTTCTAATATATTAATATGGAATCATATTATTTAATTAGTATTGATCAAGAATTAATTTAGAATTAATCAAGTGATCAAAAAGAACTAATTAAATATGGACTCTTATATATATGGAATGGGCCAAGTTCATTTAGGTTGGGCTAAGCTTTCATAGATGGTCCATGGAGCTTTTAACCCATGGATCCTATGTAAATGAAAGGTCATGGGTATTAGGGTTTACATGGATGTAACCCTAATCCTCCATAATATATAAAGGGGTCCTTGGCTCACAAAATTGGCACAAGTGTGTGAAAATAAGAGTGGGCCGATTTTAGTGTGCATACATATTCTCTCAAGTTCTTCCAAGGTGTTTTGGTGATTTGTGATTCCATTTGAGGCTTCCACACTATTGGGGCTAAGCTCTTAAAGCTTGAAGACATCAAGCTACATCAAAAGGTATGTCATCTAACTAGAACTTTGTAGTATAGGTGCTTCATAATATGCTAGTTAGGATGAAACCTTGGAATAGTTAATATTTGCATGTATAATAGAGAAAACATAGATCCAAGGTTTATAGGGTTGCATGTACACCATAAGAGTGTTAGAATGCTCAAAACCCAACAGTGGTATCAGAGCCATGGGTTGTTTTCTGTTATATTGATGCAAATGTTTTTTTTTCAAGTTGAAAAAAAAGGAAAAAAAAAACATGACGTTTGTCAAATTTTAAGATAATTACTTGTTTTGTGAAAAACGAATTATTTGTAAAATTTGAATCATTTGTAATATGAGTTGAATTAGGTCAAATTTAGTAAAAGATAAAATGATATGATTATTTTATTAGTTTTAAAAGTTTGATCTAAATGTTTTAAGGAGTTACATATTTTGTCATAAAATTTTGGAGCTCAAAAGTTTTTTTTAAAGTTGTGATCTTAAGGGTTTTTGAAACTTCCATAAGTTATGGATATGAAAGTTTTTTTTTTTTAAAAAAAAAAATTTGATTCAAAGTTTTTATGGAGTTACAAAATTTGGTGTTAATGTTTTAAAGAATTCCATAACTTGTTCTTAAGTTATGGAACATGGAAAGTTTCATCATAAAACACCATTAATTCCATAAGTTATGGAATCCAAAGGTTTTCAAGAATTACAAAACTTGCCCTCAAGTTTTAGAATTTGAGAAAAGTTTTTTATGAAAAAAAGAATTGAATTCTAAAACTCTTGGGTTCATAACTTCAACAATTAATTAAATGGTTTTAATTTTGAGTTTAATAATTGGAATTATGATGTTTTGTTGAATAGTTCAAATTAACTCTTATGGACTTTATTAATAGTTAATTAAAGCGTTTAATTAAAAGAGTATTATTAATCCATAAATATATGGTTTGAGTTTAATTAAATTAAAAGTCTAGTTTAATTAATAGATTAAACCACCAAGTATTTTAAATGTCTAAAATACACCCTTATATTATTATAATATTAAAAGTTTAATATATTATATGTATAAGAGCAAGTCGTCTTACCATTAGTAGGCCTCATTCACGAAGCCGGTCTATAAGGGGGGTATAAGGTTGTTGCCTATAAAATGGAAGTTTAATGGGTGTCCACTCTCACCCACCGCTTCCTTGACTGGTGGATGGTCGTTAGCCGAACAGGTAGGACAAGGACTATAATTCTCCCTTCATTAAAAGTATTAATGATAAATACTAAGTAACTAAACACATATAAATTCTCAATCTTAGTTACTTAGGAAAATGTGAATAAGGTGCTAATCCATGAAATTACACTTTGCACTTTGTTTAAGCTGTTAGTGGAGCGTGTGTGGTTAACCGGCACACTAACCTGGACTTAACAAGGTAGGCAAAGGGTAACTTAATGTTTATCATAGTATCGTTGGAGCGTGTGTGGTTAACCGGCACATCGATTGAGGGGTAAATATTAAGGGTACCAAGTATATTTGCATGGTTACTTCACACCTTGTTTTGTGATCCTCGGCATCCCAGTCACAAAACCTGAAGGGCACACTCGAGATTGAAACATGCCATTGAAAAGTTCAATGAATCTCAAAAGAATCTAGGAGTTTCAAAACCAATTAAAACCTAATAATACATTTCGTTTATCTTGGTGGAAATTGGTGAATCGTCATTCACCTACCTTCAAAAATTTTATAGCTTGGATTACGGCATCCCTCTTCCAAGTTATAAAATAGTTTGTTGGGTCCTAGCCTTAATATATCATATTGGGTGTTATATTAAGGACTTAAATCAACTTTACGTGAATTTCTCCCATTGTTGATGTCTGGTTTAGACAACAATGATCTTCCCAAACCAAGCTTTCCTAATGAATATGACTTCCCGAGTTTGGCTCATGGAAGTCATACTTCTCTTCCTCCACCTCCTCCAATTATTCTCCCTAACCCACAAGTTCAAGGTCACTCAAGCCCTAATGGCAAGCAAGGTCTATGTATGATCACATCTTAGAGATGAAGTCAGATATTGACAAGCCGGGAGAGTTGGGTGTCAAAGTCTTGAGAAAGTTGGATGTTCAATCACTTTCTAAGTCACAGAGTGAGTTCCTTTGGGACTACTATGAAACAGACTATGACATGAACCTTAATGATCATATCTATTTGCTTGGTGCTGCTGAATCAGCAATGATTTGGAATGATAGTAAAGCAAATTTGATTAAAAGATCAACTTCCCAAAAACTTTATGGACAGTGACAATGGTGACACTGGAAATCCAGAAAAAGCATTCTCTTCCCAATGGAAAGGGATTGGCCATAGTCAACCCGGTTGACCAAATGGTAAAGAGAAAGGCTAAGTCTAAGATAGTCCCATTACCAAAGGGTCCATATGTTTATTTTTCCAAAGGAAGGGGCGTTGATTGCAAAGCTGCCAAATTTACCTAAGGATGTTAAAGTCAATAAGTTTGACTCTACATCAGGTAGAGCCCATTATCTAACTCTGTTAAGTTCTATTCTGAGATCCTCATTACATGATGTGACTGGGTCACATGTTGACGTTTTAAGAATCAAAGAATAGAGAGAAATCTTAAAGGAAGTATATGCTAATTCTGATCGCGAAGGCGGATTTCGATCGCATCAGAATTTTGAGCAGTTGCTTAAGAAGTTATGATATATTGCTAAGGAATAGATAACAACAATTTTCCATGTGGATTGTAAGGATAAGTTTTTCCGCAAAGTTTTAAAATAAAAGAAAATTGTTTAATTTTATTTATTTGAAGTATCCTTACAATGGCATTTGTAGAAAATTGTTGCTTATATGATTCCACTGACAACAATATTGGAAAATGGATTTGATTCTTTCATTTGTGGTAGTGTCTAAATTTACCAAATCAGGAAAGTTCCTCATCACCCAAGTTTCAATTGGACCGAAACTTGGAATCATGCAAGTTGAATAGTATGATGAATGAGAACTTTCAAGCATTGGAAAATCAAGACTAATTACTTGTTCACATGGATGTGTGAGTCAAGTGAAGGACTAAAGAGATCGAGTACACATTCTTGTGCACTGGTCATGTCCACCACAAAGCTCGTTAAGACTATTTGATTTACTAAAGTTTAGTAAATATGGTTATACATACAAGTTTAAGTATAATTCTGAAAAATTGGAAAAGTCTCAATGTATGGCAGAACGAATGGGAAGAATCAAATTAGGCAGAAAGATAAAAGTTTCTCAAATCTGAAAAGATGGGAGAGTACTTTAGTATCATGTTTGTGATCATCTTAATGATTTAGAAATCATATCACAATTAGTCCTCTAATGGTCATCTTAGTGCATTCTTATGACTAAGAAGAGGAGTCATGAATTGTTGAAATGGTTAGATCAGGAAGATGAGTCATACTTCGTTCCAAAACAATTCTTAGAGTCATACTCCAAGATTGTAACTTGAGTGACATATCTTAAAGAAAGGTTTAAAACACTTGTCAAATGTAAGAGTAAAAGTGTCCTACTCTTGTACATTTGAAATTGGTAAGTTGTGATGTTTTGGATAAAACAAAGACCAACTAAGGCCAATTGTGTGAAGTGTTTGTCTTGATAAAGAATCTGCACTATCTCTTGAATATTTGGCAAGATAGTCTTATATGTCAAGAGGATAGTGGGAGTCTTAAAGATCCTAAAAAGAATTTCAAGAACTAATCAAGAATAAAACTTGAGGTTCTTCACTAGCACACGACTTGAGGTTTATAACCTATCGTGTTGACATATTCTGTGCCCATTCCAGTTAAAGTTGGCTTTGCATAGGAGTTCTGAAAGTTCTCAATTGGTTGCATAACAACTTGGAAGCAATGGCAGGCCATGTACTGCCAAGTAGCAAGAAGTTAAGATTGCATAAGTTCAGTCCATATGAGTTTGGATTTGTCATTATCCTTGTCTTGTGACTATGGTTTTGACGATTCACATGAATAAGAACACATAAACCATAAAATCTAAGGGTCATAAGGTTTCTCTCCGATTCATGAAAATGATGGTGAGGAAACACTTCCACCAAGTAGATTTGAAGCAGATGGCAAAAGGTCTAAACAATTGAGACTATGATTACGACATCCCTTTTCATAGTTCTGAAATTGTTTAGACACACATGCATGCTATCTAAGGAAAGGTGTATGATTTTGATAAAGTTTTATCAAAGCATCTCGTATCAAAAATCTGAACTTTGGTAAGAAAGTCAATAAAGTATTGATTTCTAGAAGTCCAGTTGATTTCTGAGTACATGTCAAAGCAAATGGGAGCATAAGTGTTATGCTAATAATCATCATGTTAGTGGGAGCATGATAATTATTGTTAGTGTTGCAAGTTAGCAATGTTAATTATAGAAAACAAAAGTTTCAATTCGTGAGGCTGCAGGGATTGAAAAAGTTGTTTTGCTATAATTAAGGGAGAGGATATACTTCATTTCAGTTCTAAAGGCTTAGATTGAGACCTTAATCATCTTTAGTCAAGAATATATATATGAATTTCATGTTGTATTGGTTCAACTTAAGGAAATTCTATATATTGCGTTCTCAAAATTCGATTATGATTACGGCATCCCTCTTCATAGTCAAATTTTGAAAACATGGCAAATAAAAAAATATTGTAGCAAAAGACTGGTCTAGAATCATGTCTTTATGTGAGACATCATGAATCGTGTACCATTTGCTTTGGTTACAGGATCGATTTCATGTGCTATAATATTTGTCATTTCTAAATTTTTCCAAATGCCCAGAGGCATTACGAAGGGAAAAGGTCTTGAATTGGATATGACTAAAATGATTAAACAATTGTCGAGGACAATCTGAGGTTTACCAAAGATTGGTTGCTCAGGGACAGTTGGAAGTATAGTGCTAATTTTGGAAGGACCATATTGACATATTCTGAAAAGAGGCATCTCTTATTCAGAAGTGATAGTCAAAATGAGAATATGGAGTTGTCTCCATAGGTGGAAGTTATCTGTGTAAGATTAGAAAACTTAATGCAAGAAGCATGTCCAAAGCAATGTACTTTGAATATGAGACTTAGTTTCCATGGAGTTGATCTCCATTGGAATACCTTATAATGACTGTTGACAAGTCTTTGTGACTTTGTACATATTCATTACAGGAGGGTCAGTGCATATAAGTTTAAAATCTAAACAGATTTCGATAAATTATAGGAATTTGAAATTCTCACATTTTTCGATAAGGATTTAGGAGTGTGAAATTAGAATCATTGAAATTATGTTCAATTGTTTATTTCACAAAGTAAGGATCATAGACAAACATAGAGTGCATACTTGGTGTATGGCAAAGCTATTGTTTAAGAAAAACATAGTGTACATGCTTGGAGCATGGGACAACTAGTGTTTTTAATTCAAGTATAAAGTTGACAAAACCGAAACAATGAATAATGAGTAATCAGTATGGTGATAAATAAAAGTGTTTATTTATATTCATAGGGTTTGATACCATATTTGATTAATTTATTCTTGTGTTTCACTTTGCATGTTTTGACTTCCAGAATAACTAAGTCGCTCTTCCTGAATGATTAAATTATTCAAACCATCTACAGTCGGTCATATGTTGGAAGTAGATATGAATCAAGACTGTCATGGGTTGCTTTGTAGAGGTCCAAGTTGGTGGACAAAGTGGTGCTACAACACTCATGAGTGCTCATAAGTTCTGAGTATTGGATTCAACCCTCGCTCATTTGAATCACTTCATGGATTTTATCACGAGTGATCATGAGACGATAATATCTTATATTCTTCAAACCTAGAGATATGAGTTGTTACTATGAGTTGGTTATACACTGATTGCACGAAAACGCATTTGGTAACTCGATGTTATAAAACGTGCCTTTGTGTATGATTCAACAAGTAGTAGAACAAGCCATATGAGTCGAAGTTTATCCATTCCTTTTACCTTCGGGATAAAAGTGATATCTGTGGGCCCCTCGATGATTTAGCGATGACACATGTGAGTGCTTGGCCAAGCCAGGACTGATTTGATTTGTTCAATCAGTCAGTCATCATAAATCAAAAATCGGGAAACAACAAATGGACAGAGAGAATGATTATAATCCATGTCTCAGTCCATATGATATCTAGAATGGAGGAATATATGATCCCTTATCTAATGGACAAGTCATTGACAAGGTCAGAGTTCGACAGCGGCTTTAAGAGCTACGATTGCCAGTTAGGTTTTGAAGTCATACTCAATAACAGTTTTAGACTTATCCAAGTGGGAGACTATTGGATTAATGTCTAAGTCCATAACTATATTTGGTATGTACTTCACCCGACCCGGCATGGTCCATTTGGGTTGCACTTCACCGGCACAATTTATATGGATAGTCTTTTGAGAATAGTATATTTATGATTTATATTAATATATTATAAGTTCTAATATATTAATATGAAATCATATTATTTAATTAGTATTGATCAAGAATTAATTTAGAATTAATTAAGTGATCAAAAAGAACTAATTAAATATGGACTTTTATATATATGGAATGGGCCAAGTTCATTTAGGTTGGGCTAAGCTTTCATGGATGGTCTATGGAGCTTTTAACCCATGGATCCTATGTAAATGAAAGGTCATGGGTATTAGGGTTTACATGGATGTAACCCTAATCCTCCATAATATATAAAGGGGTCCTTGGCTCACAAAATTGACACAAGTGTGTGAAAATAAGAGTGGGCCGATTTTAGTGTGCATACATATTCTCTCAAGTTCTTCCAAGGTGTTTTGGTGATTTGTGATTCCATTTGAGGCTTCCACACTATTGGGGCTAAGCTCTTAAAGCTTGAAGACATCAAGCTACATCAAAAGGTATGTCATCTAACTAGAACTTTGTAGTATAGGTGCTTCATAATATGCTAGTTAGGATGAAACCTTGGAATAGTTAATATTTGCATGTATAATAGAGAAAACACAAGGTTTATAGGGTTGCATGTACACCATAAGAGTGTTAGAATGCTCAAAACCCAACAAAATTCTCTCTCTCCCAGGTTATTTTGCAATTCATTCAAGCAATTGATTTTCTCTCGAAAAAGAATATATCAACGGTCGTCTTCCTCAAGCTCTCATCATCTCAAAGGTTATGTACGAGTTTTCTCCTAACGCCAATTTCGTCAAAGGCCATCATGCCCCTGATTCTCCCATTGTCATTTAAGCAAACAATATGGCATTCTCTGATGTCATACCAAAATAGTTCGTGAAATCATGAATTAAAAACTTCGTCAACTATGTCAAAAGCTGCCCTCTTTGATATGCCATCTGCGACTTCCCAGAGCCATTCTACCCTAAGCAAGTATGTGAGTTATACTATTCCTGCTCTATTGATTCTAGTGCTTAAACCATTACCAAAACCATTGGAGATGGTCAATCTAGGGTTACTATTGATGTGTAATCTTTTCGAATTGCTCTTCGTCTTCCTCGATCATAAAACTATTCTGAAATTCCATCGGAAGAAAAATTCAAGTCCATTGGTGAAAAAATAGGGTATAAATTTTCTCTTAAGGGCACCTCTCATGATCCATTAAAATACACACTTTGTCAATGCTTTGGTGTAGGGTGGAAATACCTATCAGGGATAATTGGTAAATGCCTTAGACACAAAACTCGGAGCTAAGATCAATTGAATATTTTTTAGCGAAGAATGTTGTATTCCATTGTGTGCAACAAAAGACTGGATTTTTCTCAACTCTTTTTTGATCAGCTGATTGATTGTATCACTGGGAGCAAGAAGCCAACGTATGTTCCTTATCCCCATTGGCTTGGACTGATTTTAGCTCGTGATGAAGGTTATATTGATAATCATGGGATCATCATTCCAATTCCTGACCTCTCCTCAAAGATCATCAATGCTGCTCCTTCTGATGATGATTTTCATATTACGCAGAGGATGGAAAAATGGATTTCAAATCCCTACATTGTTGAATCCTCTAAATCTGAAGAAGATGATGATGAGGATGATGATGATGATGAAGGCGTTGATGATGAAGAAGATGCTGATGATGATGAAGACGCCGAATATGAAGAGGATGAACCTGTCACTGATAAAGGTGAAGCTTCTGTTCATGGAATGAGTTCTCCTCCAATATTGAACAAGCACATTCGATTCTCCTCTACTTCTTCATCCACTCCCTCTGGAGATGATATTGTACAGTGTGGATCAACCCCACCTCAAATGGAAACTATTGATCCACTGATTCAAGGTGTGATTTCTCCAAGATCAACGTCTCCTTCTCCTCAAGATGCAATTGTTCCACCTATACCAACAACTATTTAAACTACTTCCTTTTATCAAGGGGAATCAAGCTCCAACTTTCAAACTATTGTGCTCTCTCAACTCTCTCTAATAGTGCATATAACTCAATCGCTAGGAGAAAGACTGACTAGAGTAGAAAAGGATGTGGCTGATATGAAACATTTTATGACCTTGGGTGATGATGATGATATGGTTAGTGATGACACTCCACCAAATTCTCTAGGTGATAATCCTCCACCACCTCCACCTCCATCATAAAATCCACCTCCACCTCCTCCTCCTCTATCTTATCCCCTTCCTCGCACCCCTTCACCACCTTCTAGCTCTCCTTCCCAATCTGATGATGCCAAAAAGGGGGATAATAGTCAAGAAAGAAATTATCAGCAAATGGTGGTGATTGCATCAACTCCATCTTAGCATGAAATGTCTGAATCAGGAAGGGTTGAAGTTGATAATCAAAAGGAAATCATTGTAGTTGAACAAGAGAGCAACATCCCAGATGCCGATGCAACAAAAGATGATCAGCTTATCCCAGATGCGGGTGATCAATCTGACACTGATGACTATGAAGGTTTTCTCGACTTGGGGTTTATGGCACACGTTGTTGTTCCTTTAAGGGTTATTTACCCTGATTCGGATTTTGAGGGGAACATTCCTCATGGAACCCACAATGACATAGAGTATAATAATGAAGAACTCAATCCTAGAAAGAGGAAGGTTGCGTTCTCAGTGGGAGCAAATGATGCTAAAATTGGAAGCTCCTCTGCAGCTGGTGATTCTTCAGCCGCTCCTCCTTTGAAGAAAAGCAAGCTCACTGTTGATCTGAATGATTTAGCTAAAGAATAGGATATAACTGTTGAGGAAGTTAGAGAAATTATGATGGATCATAATGCCACTATTCAAGCTAGAAAAGAAGAACGTGCTGATGTTCAAAGCACAAATGTTCAAAACAAGAATATTCATCTGTTCAACAATAATATGGAAAAACAACACAGGGTTTCTGAGCTGAATGACAGGATAAACAAAAAGAAATTTGGAGATGTTCTGGCTCGTAGATAAAAACTTGATCACATTATCAGGGTAAGGTGCACTAAACCAAAGAATAAGTCATTGAAGCTTCACTTGGTCAGGAAGAAGACTGAGTATGAATAAATTGAGGTTGTGCTTTTTCGTGAGCCAGTCAAATTTGGTTACTGCGAGTGGATACAAATTCAGGAAATTATTGGTAAACATAAAGGTATTCATGCTCAGGAGGTGAAATTGGCAATTCAGTAGCTGCTTAATAAAGTCAAGAAGCCGAATCTTGTACCATCAGCTGGTCCATCTAGACCATGCACTTCAGGAAGAACAGGCACCCCCAAATTGTCCAAGTTTAATAATTTTTTTTCCATATGGAACTCGCTACATCAACAACGAACTGCCAGTGGGTGTTGAACCAGTTTAACACATGTTCATTCAAGAACCAAAACATGGAGTTTTCTATATTAACAGTCAAAATCACATGTGTTTTCAACGCACTGATGATCTTCCCGCGGCACCCACTGAGCCTTTATTTCATTTTCGCATGGAAGGACTTCGTCATATAGAACTTGAAAGAGGATACCATGTACTGATTTCTCTTGAGCTTAGCAAAAGATTAGAAGATCTTCAAATTGATGAATTTAGATGGGTAAAGCCTGAAATCTTGAAAGAAGCTAATAAATTCTACAATGGTTCTTTTGATGACTCCTCTGAAGAAGATTAGTTTTGACATCATCAGATATGGGTAGAATGTAAGGTCACACCTTATAATCTAATGAGTCAAACACTTTTTCTATTCTTTATTTTGGTTTAGTTAGTTTGTTCTTTGTTAAATATACTTGAAGTGTATCCGATCGATACAAACCTTCAAACACACATACAAAGAGATTGTATTTTTACATTGTTCGGTCAAGGTGACCTATATCCACATGGAATGAGGGAGTATTATTATTCACGATCTCAAACAGAGATAAATAGTAAAATCGAGACACACAAAAGACCACCAAAATAAACAAATTATAAATCCTAGCTAGCCAACCACTATTTGTAGACTGATAATCAAACATAAAACCTTGATGGGTTATTTGTAACACTCCAAATCAGGTATTACTCATTAGACCCTTGAAAAGGGAAAAGATGGCATAAAAGGCCCCTTAGTACGTGGGGCTTACTCCAGGAGTACGCTTAGCGTACTAAGGATGCATGATCGCGGAGGTTGGCCGCGTACGCAGGGCGTACGTGCAGGTACGCGGGGCGTACGCGACAGAGGTCCAAAACCCTAATTCTCGGACTTGAAACCTATTTAAACACCCTTAAGCCTCTTGGACCATACCCTAGTCAGCCTCCATAGTCTTATTTCGCCCTTCTACACCATAGATACCTTGTGAGAGTTTTTTTGAGCTTAAGGAGTGTATTTGTGGCCATTTTAGTGCCCATTCAAGAAGAAGGAGTTGCTATGCAAGTTTGTAGTGGCATTGGGCTTCAAGAATCTGCATCTAGCTCACCTTGATGAGCTTCTGGAGGTATAAAGATTTGATCTTGCCATCTTATTCATTAGATCTAGCTACGGTTTTCTATTTTGTCCCTTTAGTTGGTTTTGGAACTTCTCTTGAGAGTTGAGCAACTCCAGAGGCTGAAATGGTTAGATCTGAACTTTGTGAGCATACTAGATGCATAAAGGTTCTAGCTTGAAGAGTATCTAGACTCCATGCATGATTTGAATCTTTATATGAAGTCCTAATGTGAAGAATGAAGTTTTTAAGTCCCATATAGCATGCAAGGGCATAAAGTTGCCAACTTTATGCCCTAGGACGTCTTAATGAGCCCAGATCTGTTATTGGACGTTAGAACATCGAGTATTAAGCACTTAATGGAAGAAAGTGCTTAATTTTTTTGTACGTTGGGCGTAAGTTAGAGTACGCAGCGCGTACAGCTTAGGGACTTAGTACGATGCGTGTACCAGGGTGGTAAGCAAGGCGTACGCACCTCAGACGAGCTCGGACTTGTTTTGGGCTTGTAAGCTTTTGGGCCTTAATTAGTCTTTGTGCCTGGTCACGTTTTGGAATTAGTGGGCCATCTTATCTGTTTTAGGCCATGGTTCCTATGGTTTGTCTTTATTGGGCCATGAGGCCCATTTAGGATTTTGGACATGGACTTTAGGCCCATTAGCAAATGAAGACTTTTTGGGCCATTGTGAAATGACTTAGGGTTTGGGTTCTTTAATTGGATTTGTGTTCAGTCCTAACCTTGGGTAGTGTTATTATTGTTCAGCACGGGTGGTTACGGACTGTTTGGAGAGAAGCTTTCAGATTCAGCAGACAAAAGTGAATCTCCTCACCATACCAATGGGTCTAAGGCACCAAGGCCGGCCCATTATTTGTATGTGACATGCTAGTTGGTTATGAGATATGTGTATGCTAGTTGTTTGTAGTACTTGCATGAAAGACCTCGGGGGGTTCCCGAGGCATTTGGGTATAAGACCTTGGAGGGTTTCCATGGCATCCCTGGGCTAAGACCATGTGGGGGTTCCCATGGCTCCCGGAGTAAGACCCTAGAGGGTTTTCAGGGCATCCTGATATGTTTGCATGTCTGGATTGTATGGTGGTGGGCTAAGACCGTGTGGGGGTTCCCATGGCACCCGGAGTAAGACCCTGGAGGGTTTCCAGGGCATCCCTATATGTTGTATGCATGGCTTATGTGATATATGTAGCTTTTATAACTAATATGATATGTGGATTGTGGATTGTGTGTGCAGTATGCTCTGGGGAACTCACTAAGCTTCGTGCTTACGGTTTACAGTTTTGGTTTCAGGTATCATCGATTTGGAAAAGAAGGGTCTGACTTGATCGCAACGCACACACCCATGTTTTCCGCATTGACTAATTTTGGGATGAACTCTAATAAATGTTTTTAACTAATGATGTTTTGGATGTTTGGATTAAATGATATCTATGTTTTGACTATATTAAAAATGAAATTTTTACCCGTGATTTTAGGGTCGTTACATTATTCCCCTCAATTCTTAGGACTAAATGGATGGCAACCAATTACAAGATGCCATGCAACTAGGAGTACCTTTGACCTAGGTGAAAACCTTTACACCAAGAGTATATTTATTGCCCAAAGAGCACCATTATTGAAATTCGTTTGTATTCTTGAAGTTCCAAGCCATCCTAACGCATCATGCACCAGTCCAATGCAACTTCACATGTTAGAGTGCACTTGGTCATGCATGGAGTGCATTTGGCTTGCATCCTACACATTCAGCTAAAACCCAGAGCATTTGAAAAAGTCTAGAACACATTTGTCTTGTCTCTCATTTTGGCATGCATTTAGCAAATGCTCCAACCCTAATCCAAATGCTCTAGTGTGTTACAAAATGCTCCATCGCATATTTCAGGCCTTCACTTTTCAAATCACAATCAACAAGTTTAGACTTATGTTCCCTTGTAGTCATTGGGCTACGATCAAGGCCAATGCATTCAAATGGAGAGTCTCACTTAATAGGTTTCCATAACCACCAATCTTGTTTACTTATGGGATGCTAATGTCATTACGATGTTACGATTTATGTCCTTATACCAAGATGGAAGTATTGAGCACATTTTCCTCTTACGCCCTTTGCCCTTGACATTTGTAAAAAGATGGAGCAATGGACAAGAGGCAAACATTTCATGCAACAACCATTGGAGATTAATTCACTGTTAAAAGCAACAAACACTCGCGGCGGTCGAATAAATTGAAAAAATAGTTGGGTACAATCATTTTGGCGGGTTATGATTCATATGGAAAGAAAGAAACGAAGTGAGGTTTAATGAAGTGATTCATCTGGATTGTCTCTCCATTTTTAGCTTTTAACATTTAAAAACACTTTTTGTATGGCCTAGATTGCTTGTAAGGGTCGTTTGCTTTTTTTTTTCTTGGACGAATTGCATAAAGATATTAAGTTTCCAAAAAAAAAACTCAATTTTGACATTGTGCTTTTTCTCAATTAAGCGACTAAGTTTACAATTTTGTTACTAAGTTAACCAATCTATCAGTTTGTTTTATGTTTATCACTTGTTGACTAGGCAAAAAGCTGATGTGGTTTCCATATATGATCATAATTGGCAAAACATTTGGGTTAAGTGGTTCATCATCCCAGAATGGTTTAAGCAAGGCAAAGAAGATTGTGCACTATAACATCTCCTAAAGGAAACCTTCATTACCTTGCTTACACCACTTACAACACTTTAGGATGATGAACCACTTTAGCAGCCTTGAGAAGCCATTACACAAAATCGTGATTCATTGAAAGAAAAAAAAAGAACTAAAGGAAAGTGGATATAGAATTATATAAAAGTTCAATTTAACCCAAATGTTTGTCAACTATGATAATATGTGGAAGTCACATCAGCTTTTTGCCTAGTTAGCAAGTGAAAGAAACAAAACACTTGAAACAAACTGATTGATTGATTAAATTTACAAGAAAATTATAAACTTATTAACTTAATTAAAAGAAAAAAATATGGTGTTTCAATTGAAGTTTTTATGTTATTTGTTTTTTTTACTATGTTATATTAATTTGTGTTTCAAAAATAAACAATTGAGTCCATTATCAGTTAATATTAGTATCAAAATTAATTATGCTTAACAAATGGCTTCTAGCAGGTGTTTCCCTCCCTCCGGTCGAGGGTTGAACTTAATTTGAAAGCCATATTTCGACCAAGACGTTTTCAGGATGCCACTAATAACCAACGAATGACAAATGTTTTTCCTTGTGTGGATCCTATTTCAATGGGAACTTGATGAGTCGATCCACCTACACGTCTTGCTTTTACTGAGTCCCATCGTAAAAATAAATGAAATTAATGAGTAGTTTAGGAGTGTATTAGATTTTTTGTTCAAAATAATAATAATAATAATAATAATAATTATGCTTTATTGAATTTATTGTTATTTGACCTTAACGATTTGAAGACCATTTCACGTGATTGTGAAATTAATAGCAAATGAAACGTAAAGTAAGTGTATATGTACTTTTAAGATCAATGTTAAAAGTGTAAGATATGTATTTATAATTAAATATTTTTTATTAATAAATCAATTTTTATCTTAAATAACTTATGTGCTGTTTGTTTTTTCGAAACGAAAATTCATGAAGTCTGCGTACCATCTCTGCAATCATCTGTAGCAGAAGAAGTGGAACAAATGACTGCAGTCCATAATAAGAAGCATGTTTGTTTTTTAACATCTACAGACTACTGCAGTAAACTGAAATTTAAATAAACTAATTTTATAAACTGAAAATAGTTCTTAACATCGAAATTTTAATAATTCTAGTATTAAAACATTGAAAGAGTATTAAAAAGAACATATAAAAAAATAAAAATATAAAATTTTTTAAAAAAAACTTACAAAAATATAAAAGAAACTAACAACTTTATTCTAGAAAAAAACTAATTTTAAAAAAATAAAAAAGAAAATAATAAAAAAAAATTAAGAAAGTATTACAAACGATGTCTACAAATTTCGTAAAAAATTATACACGTTAAAAAAGATGAAACCGAAACTGAAAATATTATTAACAGAAAACACTACAAGAAACAGAGCCTTTAGCGGCTACATCAATAGCGGCGACAGAGAGCTTTAGCGGCGACAAATTAAAAAGTCGCCGCTAAAGGCATATGTCGCCGCTAAAGGCTGAATGACACCGATCCGCTCTTTGACGTTCTGGCAAACACGAATCGTCTGATCGTGGTTCTAATCCAACGGCTAGGGTGCTCGTGGAACGCATAAAGGAAATATCGGCGACTTTTGTCGCCGCTGAAGATCCAAAAAAGTCGCCGCTAAAGATAAAAAAATGGTGCGGTAATAATTCCCTCCTGATAGTCGCCGCTATTGATCGTTGTCGCCGCAAAAGACCAATTTGTCGCCGGTAAAGGTGTTGCCGCTAAAGGCCGACGCAGTTAACCCCAAAAAACTCGATCTTTTTCCTTTTGCTCTTTCTGTTTCACTTCCTTCGCCTCTTTCTCTTCTCTCGTCTGCATCTTACTTCGCCGATTATTGTGGGATACCAGTGAGAATTATCAATTTTGGGTGTGTGAAATTGTCCACAAAGAAGATACCCCCGGTGGAGAAAGATTTTCCGGTGAGGACCAAGCTTTTCCGGCGACACCAAGCTTTTTCTGGCGACACCAAACTATTTCCAGGTCAAGTTTCGGTCCCTTTTCTCTTGTAACATCGATTTTAAGCTTATCGGAGTGGTTAATTGTAAAAAATTGTCAATTTTAGTTTTGTTGATTGTGTTACTACGTTCCCGACCACCACCAGCGACTACCGCCACCACTGGACCATTTTCATTGATTTCCGCCACCACAGGTTCTATTTACTTCTATTTATTGTGAAATTTTAGTTTAATTGCAAAATATGTGTAGTTGTCTCAATTATTTGAAAATTGTCATATGTATGTATATTTGATATTTGTATGTGAATCTATATAAATTTGGTGTATATATGTCAATGTATGTGTGTTTGATGTATATGTGGTATATGAGTATTTGGTAGAAGTATGTTGTTATTATGTGAAATTATGTGTAGTTGGTCTAAATACCATCTCTTTGATTTGATTTGTTTATTTCATTTAATTAAAAAAATTAGTTTTGTTCCTATCTATCTTTCTATTGTCATGATAAATGTTCAAATTAAAAAATAAAATTAATAAATTATCTATATTATTATTTATAAGTAACAGAAAAAAAATATATATATATATATATTTAATTTTTCTTTAACTAAATCAATAATATGGTAAAAGGTTACTAAGTTTTTCAATATATTAGTTTTGTTCCTATCTATCTTTCTATTGTGTTGTTCATTCTTACATAATATTTCAAACTATCGATATGAAAATTTGAAAAGTAAAAGGCATTAAGGCAATAAATTCAAATCTAAAGTTTTGGTATAAGTAGGATGCTATAATTGGAAAAAATAAAAAAATAAATTATTGTTATAATTGAAAAAAAAAACAAAAAAATGTTATAAAATTGGTTAAAAACTTATATACAAATACTAGAAAGTTTTAGTTTAAATAGAAATGTTTATTCCTATGTAAATGTTTATTTCTATGTAAAGTGAATTTGTAATAAAAATTGTATCTGTATATCTTATAATTTTTTAGGAAATGTTGTCAATTTGGCTTTTGTTTGTGTATACCATGGCTACTGTTATGGGCCGTAGACATGGGGGTGATGGAGCTGAGGACCCACCTTTCCCAGGTGGTAGAGGTGCTGGTCATCATGAGCAGGACCGTAAGTTTTATTATGAATTTTTATTTACTATTTTTATTCAGTTATTATAAATTAAATACCATTTCTTATAATTTTTAAGTACATTTGTAGTTGAGCAACGTGCACGTACGAAAGTCCGAGGCAAAGCCAAAAATATAAAGCTTGAAAGAGCGATATTACAAAATAAGGGCAAACCGATTACCATGGAGTATGATAAGGATATAACATATGATCCCGTAGGAGAGCCGAAAGACATGTTTTCACGAGAAATTGGAAAAACAATGTGGCATATGGTCCCTTTTGATAAATGGACTTGGAAAAAAGTTTCCCCTGCAATAAAGGACACCGTAATACAACATTTAGGGGTAATTATTTATTTAAAAATATTTTATATGGTTAATTATGACTGGTTTTTACTTGGTTAACTTTTTTTTTTGTAGACAAAATTTGATTTGGATCAGATGTACCAGGATGTACAAGCTAATATGTTGACAGAGAGTTTTCAAGCAGCTTTGTTAAAAGGTTATCGAGAACGGAAAGCTGACGCAAAAAAATATTTTTTGATAGTCGGAGGGTATGATGATATCCCGAGAGCATTAGCCAACCCTCCAGAGGATATGGATGCTGATAACTGGAAGAAAGCTGTTGAGTATTTCCAAACGGAAGAACACAGAATTGCTTCAGAAAGGAACACAAAATTGCTTCAGAAAGGAACTCAATAAATGCATGTTGAGTTGGTAATTTTTGTTGGTGGTGATTATTTTCTAAAAGCTTTGGTAATTAGTTTTTTGTCCCAAGTGCAACAAATAGCAATGTACTTTGGTTTTTTGTCTTAGTTTAAAAATAACGATGTACTTTGGTATCATAAAATGCATGTTGATTTGGTCATTTTGGTTTTGTGGTGATTATTTGCTAAAAGGTTTGGTAATTGGGTTTTTGTCCCAAGTGCAATAAATAACAATGTACTTTGGTTATTTGGCTTTAAAAATAGAAATGTAGTTTGGCATCATAAAATGTATGTTGATTTGGTCATTTTGGTTTTTGGTGAGTATTTGCTAAAAGCTTTGGTATTTGAGTTTTTGTCCCATATGTAAGAAATAACAATGTACTTTGCTTTTTTGTCTTAGTTTAAAAATAGCAATGTACTTTGGCGTCATAAAATGCATGTGGATTTGGTAATTATGTTTTCGTCCCTAGTTGGAAAATTTAACTTATAATTTATATATGTTGTTATTTATTATGTAGTTGGAAAATCTTCGGGCATTACTCAACGACCCGGCATGTAGGGAAGATCTTTATTCGTTTTTTCAATCACAAAATAATCAAGGAGGAAATGATGGGAACGAAGATGATGATATGTAGGGAGGAGCTTTATTTGTATGTTATACTTGTCACACTTTGCTATTTGTTAGAATTGTAAAACTTACTTTGCTACTTGTTAGAATTATCAAACATTTGGTTGTTTTATTTTGGTATTAAATTAATTATAACAGTATTTGGTATTTAATTTGATGTTGTTATGTAATTTTTGGTATAGAATTAATTATAACAATATTTGGAATAAGTTATACCCAAAATTGCAAATATAAAAAAAATGAAAAACGTTATTACCGGCGACACTATTACCGGCGACATGAGTATTCTCTTTAGCGGCGACAAGAAGTATTAGCGGCGACAGGTGCATTAGCGGCGACATTTGTCTTTAGCGGTGACAATCTGATCAATAGCGACGAAGCAGTAGCGGCGACTCTTTACCGGCGACGTGTCGCCGCTATTAGCTTTAGCGGCGACTTCTCGACCCTTTACCGGCGACTTTGGTCGCCGCTAATTGCTCATTTCCTTGTAGTGTTTAAAGGTAAAAAAATTTAAAAAAATCAAAGTTTTTTTTTTAAATCAAGTTTAAAAAATTTGTGGAAACTATAATAAGAAATTGTATCAAATCCGTAAATAAAAGCTTTTTAAAAAAAAAAATAAGTTTTAAAAAAATAAGTTATACCAAAATTCTAAAAAAAAACACTTCAAAAAAGTAAAAGCTGAAGAGGTTTGAAGAGACAAGTCAAGTGCTGCGCCACGCAGCACATGCGTAGAGATTTTGCAGTCTGAAGTATTCCAAAAAACAAACTGTTGCGAGAGGGAAAGTGTTGCGCGTATGCTGCGCCGCGCAACAGAAAGTCGTTTGAAAAGGTTTTTTTTTAAAAAACAAACAACACCTAACTATCTCTTAGGTAAGTATAAACTTACATATAATTCGTCTTTAAATATTGTTTTTTCAAAGTACTATTCTTGAATTAAAATTCACTTAAACTAGTTTTTTTTACGTGCAATAACCTTGAAATTATATGTCCCAAGGAACATGGATGAGACTTGTACAATCACCTAGCTAGATATATTGGTTTTATTTAAGATTTTTTTTTTAATTTTTAATTTTAATTTATGAAAAGTTCTATCAACAATTTATGATTTTCATCGCCATGTTCAATACAAAATCACCATTAATCTTATCCCCAATTTTTTTTTCTTTCACCAATTTAACAGCAAAACGATGTTTGTACTAATGTTTAATGCATGTAAAACACGACCTTTTTTCCTTTTGAGAAGGTCATACAAAATTAAGAGAGATAATATTATAATTTGATGGAAAAAGCAAACCCTAATATCATGTCATTAAAAATTTTAGAGAAGGTCATACAAAAATTAAGAGAGATTATATCATAATTTGATGGAAAAAGCAAACCCTAATATCATGTCATTATGTCTATTTCAATAAGTTCAAAGTACATAATATCAAACGATGAATTGGTATATATATAATTTATAACAATACAAAAGAGAAACTTGTTGTATTTATTTTATAACGAAGTGAGTAATTGTAAATGATTAAAGAAATTTAAGTATACATTGTTGAAATGTTTACAAAAAAATGAAGTGTGACAAAGAATATGATCAATTATTTTGTTATTTGTGACTAATCATGATTTTTTCCCGACAGCTTGACCGCACAGAAGGGCATTTTCGGGCAACAGATATTCATCTCGTATTGACATCACTGGAGAATAAACCCGAAGATAGAATTGTTCACCAAGATACTGTCGCACCCAAAACTCGTTTCTTATATTCCACATCCCTACATTATCAAGGGACATATATATTGATGTCCACGATTTTGGATATACCTGTATATAAACGAATAAATCTGTTTTTAGACAGATGTACAAAATGACTAATGCAAGTTAAACTAATATGGCTAATTATAGCACCCATGATGCATTGCCAACGTTTTTCTTGTCTTGATTAAAGGCTCCTTTTGATGATGCATTAATACTTGTTCGGTAAAAGTAACTAAAGCACAAGTAGTTCGTTCGAGCTTTTATTCAAACAACCTTAAAAGCTTTTTGTTAAATGTCCGTTTTTTCAAATTTGATAACATTGACCATGACATCTTTCTTTTTGTCACTAAAGTTTATAGTAATATATGCAATGATTACTTGTATTGTACAAGTACCCAATGCATAAAACATCGTATCTAGTTCAGGCAAAAGAATCTAACCTGCACGGTACAGCGTGAGACAGCATCGATAAGATTGTAGTCATTTCGACTCGTATCACTCCATGTCCCTTCATCCATTCTGCATGTGTAATAACATTATTAGTGACAGAACAAGCGTCGCTAAGTATTTCATAGGTGAAAGCTTGAGAAAAGCAGATTACCCAACAACAAAGAAATTGTAGCCATCAAGATGCCAACTTTGCATGACATTTTCACGATTCTCAAACACAATCTCAATGAAATCCCGAAAATCAGCACCCATAACTGAAGTGTCAAGATAGGGGTTCTGATTTGTGGGGGCATCGGGAATACTCCCGACCTTAAAAACTCCACTAATGTTGAAGTAATCTGCCAACTTAAGAGGTGTATCAGCTTGAACAAACGACACCCCGTTGACATTATATCGTTGTTTTCGATCAATTATGGATGCAGATCCAGTGATTTTGATTGTTCTTGTAATGTTAATCTGTCCATAATGATATGAGCCTTGTGGGTTCGGTCTCGGTCCACTAGCAGTCAAGTTAGTCCTGGAAAATAAACAAAAATTTAGAACACAATGTAATAGAACTGTCGCGAAAAATGTTAAACCGTTGGGAAAGGTGATAATTGTTTACCTGATGGATCTAGCTTGGTTTAATGACCAGGTGATGTCAGTGTCGATAGGCGGCGGCGGTGTGCCAGAAACGGCCTTGACGGAGTTTGAATAGCGGAGGATGGCGGTGGTGTTGAGGTTTTGACTGGTGAATCGGGAGGAAACTGCAATATAGTAATCTTGAGGGGGCTGATCCGCAGTGACCAAAACAGAGTATGATTGTCCCACATGGATGTCAAGAGATGACAAGGATGTTTGGACAGTGTGTGTCCCTTCAACTTCCACTAATGTCATCGTGTGATTTTCAATTCTGAAATTTAGCGAGTTTTGTAGGCCCACATTCGATATTCTTAACCTATAAGTTTTACCTGATAAAATATCAATATCAGTATCAATATCAATATCAGCAGGATCAGGATCAAGATCATTTAGAATAATCGGTTTAACCATGTTATTATAATGTACCTTGCTCGACATTATACGATACGCCACCATCTCCGCGACCGTTAATTAAGATTCCATCGGGAAAAGGAAGTCTCCATCCGAGGTCCATAATTTTCTCGAGTCTCTATAACACATAATATAATAAAAACATTTTTATTATCGGTAAAAGATAATTGTTGCCTTTGATTAAATGTAATGTAGATAGTGATTAGTTTTAATTACGGTGTGATTTGTTGAATAGGCGTCGCCGATAAGAATGGAGTAATCGTCAGTTGGATCTGGAAACGGAACCGGAATCCGTGGTCTGCTAAGGATTTTGATGGCTCCATAACCCCCAGCAGCCTTTTGGAATCCGATAGATGGAAAATAGAAAAAGCTTCCAATCTGATCTTTCACTTGTAATTTATATGTGAAGTTTTGACCCGGTGGAATCGGGCAATTTGTCCCATAAACTCCATCTTGATATGAATTTCTTCTTTGTTGTATGCCATTCCTGTGTTCAAGAACACAAAATCACATTAGAATCAATGTTAAATTTGTAGATATTGCAAGAATTAAAAAGATATTTTAGTCATTTGTCTTGATAAAACAATCATAAATTACCATTTGTTAATCGGCATATTCTTAAACTTGTTTTCTTATTTAAAACGCCAAAAATGAAAAAAATAAAATAATATAAGATAAAGCATCATTTCGTAAGTCGTAATCAGTCTACATTGAATAATTAAAAAATAACATCATACATAGTTGTAATTAACGCGGAATATGGAATAGGAATGTTCACATGATCATTTCCTATCATTTCCTAATGTTCACACTTCATTGATCATATAATTAAATGCATTACTTTTGTTTGTGTATTAATCATCTATTAAAAGATTGTACATTATGCATTATCTTGTACAAATCTTAATGTGTCCACTACATTCATTCTACATCACTTATTTTTATTATACATTATGCATTAAAAGTTATCCAGCATTGAGAGATTACCATGAAATGAGAAAAGGCTCGGGCAAGTTGTTGAAGACATTGATGATGAGATTATCGTTTGTGACCGAATATATTTCCGGACCTGGAAACTGCCCGTTTATCAAAATTCCCTGCAAAATTAGACACGAGAAGCGTCAGCTCGGCGAGACAAAATACAAAATTCAAGTGTTCATATGATCAGTCTTATTGAACACTGGTAAAATGGAGTCGACTCAAGGTTCGAACTTTTGATACCCTATCGTTCAAAAGAGTTATAAATTAAACAATCTTATCAAATTTTACCTGTTGAAGGACACCCATAGGGTATATGTCTCCATAAGTAACATTCCAAGTAAAGAATCGATACGGATCCTCAGCATTGACAATCGCAACAAGACAAAGAACTACACACAAATAGTTTGACCTAACAAATCCTCCGTAACGTTTTAGCATATTTTCAAGGATGGTTAGAGAGAAATATGTGAGATAGAGAGAGAAAGTAGAGAAAGTTGATTTTGCATGGAGAGTTTAGTTGAAGGATAGTGTTTATATAGGAGTCGTCTTTGTGAAGCACATGGACCCACTTGTGCGTGTATACATTCAACCTTTCCAAATGAATGCTAATTAAATATTATGAAAAAGATATACCATAATCTGTTTCATATTAGGAGTAGGGCTACCATGTAAGAATATAATAGAAATATCGATGGTTCTAAATAGTTTTTCCTTTAAATTACAGCTGGTGATTAAAATGAATAAGCATGATGATAATTAATCGGGTAAAAGGTGATCAAAATATATTTCGTGGAGTATTCTTCTTATAAACATGTTTTGTGTATGTTTTGGGTTGATTTATACAAGATAATTAGCATGTTAAAGATTATTAAGAATCACATTTTACATTGATAGTTGAATCTTTAAATGAAACTCAATATATCCTAAACAATTTCTAATTGTCTATTTTATATTTAACCCTTTAATTGCTTGGTGTATTATACGAATGTGATGAGTGGGCGAGTATGTGTATGTTTGATTTTTTATGCGAATGAACAAAATAGTAACGTTGTTTCTAAGTACTTAACTTTTTGTTAATTTAGCCCATTTTAATTTTAGTAACAATTATTGAATTTGTCCATGTGATTTGTCAAAACTACGTATTTAGTATCTAACCATTTTTTTTATACTCAGATTGTCCCTAAAGTTTGTTTTTGTTTTGCTTTTAGTCATTGACAAACATAAAAAGATTATAACACCGTTTTTTCACTCCAACAAACAATTTATGAACTCATATACCGACTCTTTATGAGCTCTAGCGAACATTAAACTCAGGTGAACATCAAAACACCGGTGATCACCACACCCCGCAGATCCCCTTTATCCTCTCTTTTTCATATCTTTATAATTCTCTTTCTCATGGTTGAATTATCTTTCCCACTTATGCACTCCGATCATTACCTCATTTCATGTATCTCTTCTTGTTGGCCACCACAACACCGCCTTCAAAATCTGACTAGTCTTAATGAGGTCAAGTTCAACGGGGTGGAGGCACACTTCAGTTTTCCCCTCCCAGTGGTTTTTGAGGGAATGGTACCGAGTTCTATCTGTGTCCAAAGCAATGAAGCCCGTAATGGGAAACTGTGTTGGTAAGGATGTTGTTGTTATCTCTTTGGGGAGGGATCGAACCCAGGTTTGTTGGGTGTTATCGCATACTTCCCTATCGGATGTTACTGTTCGTTGCACCAAAACTGTCGTTAAAAAAATCAGACTAGTGGTTCCTGTTGAAATTGATGGAGGAATATCCAAACTTGATGGAATAGATTAATCCCGGGAGTTTCCTGATGAAATCGATGGATGTATATATGATTCATGAGTTGTAGGTGGCTGGGCTTGTACTGACAAAGCTTGCAGAGGTGGAGCTTGTAGAGGAAGGCGACAATGGTGATGGTGGCTTCGATTTAGGTCAAATATATCAGAGGAATTGCGGAAGTCAATGTCCTTCTAGGTTGGAGATCCAAACAGGGGCGAGACCAAGTGCAACTAATGTGGGTCCAATGACCCACCTAATTTTTTTAATTTATCTAAAATTTCTATAGATTAATTTTAGTGACCTACCTTAAAATAAATTTAAGAACTACCTTACCTATAAATCTTTGAAATTGTATAAAAAGTTTTCTATAGCAAAATTAATGAACTATATAGTTTCTCTATTTTAGACTCGTCACTGATCCAAAAGCTGTATTTTTTGGGTTACTATTTTAAGTTTTGATTTGGGTTATCTTTTCGTCATTTTGGGTTGACGATGGGTTGCAAACAAGCTTTTAAATCTGGGTTAAAGACCAAATTTAGATTTTCACAAGATTTTGAAATTATGTTGTTTTTCAAGAACAGAGATATAGAGTCAAAAACCATTGGAATCTATAGGTGTGGCAGGTGAGGTGTGACCGGTGAAAGAAAGTACAATGGTTGGGTCGATGGAGAAAGAAAACCTAGCAAGTATGGGTGTGGATGTTGTTCAGCGACAATGGTGGTGACCAACGACAGTAATAGCGGTGGCGGTCGAGGGCAATGGTCAAGGGCGGATCTTTATTAGGGCTAGGGGGGGCTGTGGCCCCCCTGATTTTTTTATTACAATTAGCCTCTATAGTTTAATTTTATACATATTAGGCCCAAAAATATAAAATTTTGGCTGTGGCCCCTCTACTTATCGATTTTTATACATATTATATTTCCGGCTCCCCCAAATCAAATGTTGAAGCTCCGCCCCTGACAATGGTGGTGGTCTTCTTCAATTATAGTGTTGATGGTGGTGTTCAATGGTAGTGGTGGGTGGAGGTAGGGATTTTTAATTTTTTTAATTAGGAAATTATATATAAATAATGAATAAATTACAAAAAATAAATAAAGGTACTACCATAGTATTGTCTTTTTATATAAGATGGGGATGAAAAATGCAACAACATAAAACCATAAAATGAGTCCTGAATACAAAATAGTTAGGGACCAAAAACATAATTTTGTCAAACCAGATCACAATTTCATTAACTTGTTTTTATTTTTATTTTTTGTTTAAATATTTATCGGGAATTTAAAAAATTAAAAAATAAATAAATAACATAAGACCATTGACATCTGCGTACGTAATGGTAGTAAAAAGGGTGGTGTATTTTATAATTTTTATTCACAGTTCGCACCTTATATTTTTCAATAATAACACATTCATACCTAAACTTTTGCTCGTTTATGACAGGTTTTTCGATATATAATATTTCAATATGGTACATTTGTAATAAACATAGAAGCTTGTATATTTATATAACAGATAGATTTTTCCTCAAATGTGATTTTGTTACAAAAGAATGCTTTGTCAGACGATATTTAATATTTCCAGTTTTAGCTTTTCAATACTATTCATCTTAAGTAAAAATCTTAACTTTTACGACATGACATTTCCATAATTTATCTTTTTTCCAAAATGGCTAATTTAGAACGCAGAAATGTCTTCATATAGTAGTAATTTAAGTAATAGTTATATAAAATACAGGTTATGAGACGATACAAAATATAAATAAAAACTTTAATATATAAAGTTAATATGTGTGACTTCTACGCTATTAAATGTGCTTACCAAAATCCTAAACTAAAGCGAACGCGTAGGACCCGTGATCAGCGAGAACGAGATACACGGGAATTCCATGTGTACTTTCTTTAAACAGCTCAGAGGATTTAATCGCATCCGTCCAAATTGTGATGAAGCTTCCATGGCCCACTCGTATGGTAGATCCGCGGCGAATTGACGGTGGAGATTAGCACCAGCTTGATATAGTTGTACGCGCTTAACAGCTAATATATTGGGAGGAACTAGACCGCCGCAAATTATACATGTTCTTTTGGACTAAATACGCCCCAATCATTTTTAATTTTATTATTTTATTTTATTTGACTTGTATAATCTATTAATTGAAGTGAAATAATATAAAATCCAATTTCATACTTGCAGGTGGATATTAATGCTGTAAAAGTGTCACACATTTGTAGAGTTTGTTAGACTCCAATTGAAATCGGTGTATGGGCAAGTATAATTTGATCAAATACAAAAGGTAACTTTGAGATGTATAACTAATTTTTAATAGATATTTTAAATTATTTAACTGTTTGAAAAAAAAATTAGTGACGAGCCATCAATTGGAACGAACTTTAATCTTTCTACAATTTATAACAAAATAATCATGAGACAAAAGTAAAGTAACATTTTTACATACATCTTAAAATTGAAACAAAACATTTGCTAAATATCAAAAAGCTAAGAAACATTAGTGTATTATTTATTCTAGTCGGTCCATGTATTGTAGCCCTCGTCATATGACCTAAAGAGCATTGTATTATGTATTTATATTTATATATCTATATGCGTGATGTATTCTTTGGAAGGCAACAAAATACCAATTCATAATATTGTATTATAGCTGTATTCCTAAAATCTTCCCTCTCTATTCTCCTCTCTCTACCTCACTCACGGCGGCCTCTCCTTTGCATTGATGAAACCCTTCATTGCCTTCCAAAGAACACATCACATGTATAAAGACATAATGTAATCCCCTTTGGCCCATACAACATAGCCTGTAACTGTCGTTTCTCGAAACAAGCATATTCATAAGTTTGATGTGTAGAATGTTTTTCTTTACGGTCACCTTCAGCATACATAGCATATGCATCACCCTCCAGATTTCCATGATCCACGATACACAAATCATGTGTTCCACCTACATATATATCTTTTTTATGACCTCAAGCAGGCTTTTCATACATGGTATCATAGGTTTCCCAGTATGTTTCACGTATTGGATTTTAGCACAGCCACATACCTATCACTATTCATTTATCAACCGCCTTATAACACGTCATATCTTTTGTTGTACGTAGATCATACCATCATCATTACGTCATCCATGACTTTACTTCATCAGATCATCAGCCTCCTCAGTCACTATTTTGTCCTGACAGATCTTGGAGCCCTAAATTATTTTGTTATCATTTCTATGTACAAATCACCAATAGGTCTTTCATGTCTCAACAAAAGTATAGAAATGAAATATTAGCACGTACGAATATGACTAGTTGTAATTCATGCTAAACACCAGCTGAACCAATCTTATCTCTCAGTCCTCAAAACAAGATGGTACCATTTCCAGATCTAGTACGGGGGGAAATACCACGGGGTGACAAACACGGTTGTTGAGACTTCATGGACTGACTAAATATAATGTATGATAACAACTAAATCTTTGGTCTTCAACTAAAGTATCTAATTTGAACAAATGCCAAAATATGTAGGTTACATTTAGAAAACCTAGTGATCATTCTTGGGGTTAGACATTGTTAAGTGTAAGGAAACTGCACAATTCAAACACAATGGAAACCCTAATACATCTTAAAACAACAATAAGGTCATACTTACAATTTAAAATTTGGAAATAAGTATTTTAACAATAGTAACATTGTTAAAACATCATCAACACTCATTCATATCAAATCAACAACTTCAAGCAAATACAATGACATATTCTTCTATTTCTTAAATTCCATAGTCAATGTTAATGTCCAAACAACTCATCGATGATTGATAAATGGGGTATGTGTATAGTTAGCACATACTAACTAAACACTATTTTTTCATCTACCTTGTACAAGTGAGTGGTCATGCATGTACCAGCTGAACCAATCTTATCTCTCAGTCCTCAAAACAAGATGGTACCATTTCCAGATCTAGTACGGGGGGGAAATACCACGGGGTGACAAACACGGTTGTTGAGACTTCATGGACTGACTAAATATAATGTATGATAACAACTAAATCTTTGGTCTTCAACTAAAGTATCTAATTTGAACAAATGCCAAAATATGTAGGTTACATTTAGAAAACCTAGTGATCATTCTTGGGGTTAGACATTGTTAAGTGTAAGGAAACTGCACAATTCAAACACAATGGAAACCCTAATACATCTTAAAACAACAATAAGGTCATACTTACAATTTAAAATTTGGAAATAAGTATTTTAACAATAGTAACATTGTTAAAACATCATCAACACTCATTCATATCAAATCAACAACTTCAAGCAAATACAATGACATATTCTTCTATTTCTTAAATTCCATAGTCAATGTTAATGTCCAAACAACTCATCGATGATTGATAAATGGGGTATGTGTATAGTTAGCACATACTAACTAAACACTATTTTTTCATCTACCTTGTACAAGTGAGTGGTCATGCATGTACCAAATAAGGTATAGTAAATCCATCATACACGTGAGGTAGTATAGAATGCCATCACAAGACCTAATTTCAAATTTTTGGATACCCAAGTCTCAAGTGGCAAATTGCCATATAAGGCTAAACCCATCCTATAGTAGATGTACACGATCATGATTTCAAACCCAAAGAAGTTGCATAAGTTATCCTCGTTGAAAATCCATTTTAAGATATTCATGAATGCAACACGTATTACATATAATATTTTCATAGTTATTATAGATATTAATTTACATACTCAAAATGTAATGCCCGAATTGCTAGGGAAAACTCTTAGCAATCTTTTCCTTCATTTGGACGTTTGGGGTTCGATTACGCGGGGTGTATATGTGGTACGCCGGGCGTACTTTGTTGTTTGCATGAGGCAGGGATGTCCCCTATGTATGCTGGGCGTACCCATGCATACGCAGGGCGTACGCAACTTAGGGACAAACCCTAATTTTTAGGGTTTGTACCATATTTATGTTCATTAAATCCTTCAAATCCCTCACCTTACCATCCTCCATTTCCTTTTGAGCTAACCTCGAAACCCTAATCCATCTTCCAAAGAGATTTACCTTGTGTGTGTGTGTGTGTGTTTTGTGTGTTTGTGGTGTGCCTTAAAGAAGGAGAAGTCTAGTGGAGAAGGATTGGACAAGAGGAAGCTTGTAGATCCAGAGGTTATTCACCATTTCTAGCGTCTTGAAGGTATAAAGTTCTTACCTTGATGGTTCCTTGCTTATATCTCTTTTGATGGGTAGATTTAGAAATTTTGGTCCCATAACTTTGGTCTTATGGAGTATGGACTACTCCAGACCATTTGAATTGTCATGTTGAACACTTAAGAGTCCATGGAGTCATAAAAATCGAATCTTGGAGGTTAGAACTCAACCATGCATGAGTTGGTGACCATTTAAGGGAGATAGAAGGCTAAATACATGGTTTGAGTCCCATTATGACATGCAAAAACATAAAGTTTGCAAATCTATGGTTTAATACATTTCAAGATGCTTGGATCTAAAATTGGACGTTAGGTCTTAACTGATTAAGATCTTAAAAGGAGGAATTGGCCAACTACAACGTACACCGGGCGTATCTAGATGTACGATGTAAGTACGCACATGAGGTCCCATCGATGCGAGGGTCTTGAGTACGTTGGGCGTAGTGATGGTAGGTGAGTGTACTCACTAGAGTGGATTTTGGGCTTTTTAGCCTCGGGCCATCATGGACTTAGGGATTTGGGCCTTTTTTGGGCCGCAAGCTTTTCGGTGGCAGGCCTTATTGATATTGGGCCGATTTTGGACATGGAATATCTTATGGGATTTCGGACTAATTGTATTTGGGCATTAGTTGGTTAGGCCCAATAAGGCAAGGGTTAAGCAACCTTTTCAGGGTTTGTACTATCGGGTTGGGTTATTGACCTAATTTTAATTAGGGTTTTTATCACTTGTGACTTAGTGAGAGGATTTCACGAGTCACCAACTCGAGTGTGATTTGATACCTTCAGTCTGAGGTGAGTTTCATTCGCTATATTCGTGGGTCGAAGGAACTAATGCCGGCTCACTAGATTATGTTTGTAGGATGATGATTGTCTTAGTGACAATTACCTGTTATGCATGTATCTACTTGATATCTCTGTTATAATTATATGTGTAAGCGATATGGGATGAAATAAACCCGATATTGGTTGAAACATACTGAAGGGGGTGAAATAGAATCGATATCGGTTGAAAGATACCAAAGAGGGTGAAATAGACCCAACATCGGTTGAAAGATACCGAATGGGGTGAAATAGACCCAGTACCGGTTGAAAGATACTGAAGGGGGTGAAATAGACCCAATATGTTTTTTACTGTTATATATGTATGGTATAGGGTATTTTAGGGTAGGTCACTAAGCTTTGTGCTTACGGTTTTTGGTTTATGTTTCAGGTACTTCCAGCTCGAAAGGGAAGGGCCCAGCCTGATCGCACTGCATCCACCTATGTTTTCCGCATCACGTGATTTTGGGATTTTGTACTATGATATTATATTACTTTGATATACTTTTGACTGTTTTGATATGATTATCGTATGATTGGAATGAATTTAAAAATGAAAATTTTATCTGAATTTTTGGGATGTTGTTCGGAGCAGGGCATTTTAGCTGACAGTCGAGGAGGCTCGTTGTAATATCCATATGTTTCACGAACAATTTAAACTTTTTTAACAATCCAAATCACCATTGTTTACAAAAATTGTTTTCCAAAACATGTATATTATTAGAGTTTCCCCAAAATCATAAACAAACCATGAGGAGGTGCACGATCAAGCCTTCGCCTTCCCACGATCATCTGAGGTACCTGAAACATAACCCAAAATTGTAAGCCCAAAGCTTAGTGAGTTTTCCCCAAAGTACCAACACAATACAAAGCCGACATAATAACAATAAACAACATACATACAGAGTCTTCAGTCTGACTGGAACGCCTTACCGGCCTACAGTTTACCTGGTACGCTCACAGAACCTTCAGCATGACTGGTACGCCACACCGGACCTTCAACCCATTTGGATCGTTCTTCGGGCCTTCGGCCTAACTGGTACGCCCTACTGGCCTTCAGTCTATCCGGGACGCCCTGGGTCTGTTGGCTGAAAGACCCTAACTTTCGAACTAAAGACAATTGTTACACCAAAACATGCTACATGCATATTTATAAAACAATATCTTCCATTGATAAAGTGATTACAAAAGATTGGATACAAACCAACTATATTTTAATATTTTACATAACTACCCAGGATATTGTAATTTTATACAAACATAAACCGAAATACAAAAGTAATAGTAAAAACTATTCTACATCTTCCGACAGTATATAACCATACTGGTTCCTTATTTCCTGCAATTGTTAAACACTGAGAGGGGTAAGAGGTGACGCTTAGTGAGTTCAATAATAGATACAATATAACGCTATGACATATACATATCAATAGGACAGAAGCAAAGAGGTACAAAGAACAACAAGAGCAGATGAGTATCATATGACATACTTTCCATATCAATCAATAAGATATAACAATTTCAATAATAATTGATATACATCAATAAAGTTTCGGCCCAAATGGCACAGAAGACATATACTTTCTGATTAAACATTTTGGTAGATTTCAGGCTTTCAGCCCTGTCTAACCATCTGCCAATGCCATAGAATAGAATTCATTCTCTTACGAGACATGCTCTACATGGCCAGAGGCTACATACCAATACCCAAGTGATGCTTATGTCATACACTTCAAGTCAAAGGTATAGCTCCGTTAGTATTCCGTTAGTATACAAATCATGTTTTACATAACCAAAGGTATAAAACCAGAATAACACAAGAAAGCACATTGTACATATAACACATAACATACAATTGTTCCTATATATTGAACTCACTGTGAAATAACCGGGGGTTAAAATAGTAATTTGGGCAGCACTTCGGCTCTAAATATAACTTCCTTCGTTGAAAACCGGGAGATTTATTGAAAACCGGGCTCTGCAAAGGTAGAGCTTCAAACCGAAAAGATAAATTTCTTGGGATCTCCGGGCACTTCGGAATGTATTTCGGGCTTTAAAATGATACCGGGGCTTCGGGAGAAGTCAAAATAGTGAAAATATTGATTTAGGGTGAAAAAGTGGCAAAATCTTCAAAATACCCGGGAAGGCTCGTAGCCTTCTATTTATAGGGTGCGAAGATGCGAGGGTCAGCCGAGAAGGGAGAGTCAGCGAGGGCAGGTGGCAGCAGCAGCGAAGGCCACGCGGCTCATGCAAAGCTCGGACACGCGAAGGGCACACGTCGCTCCGCGGTTGGTCCATCGCCTCGGATGCGAGGAGTCACTGTACACGCATCGGCTGCTGCTTCGGCTGAGTCATCGGCGTCGGACACGGGGCTTTCAGCATCGGACACGGTTCGAGTTCCGGACAGGGGTGACGTGGCCGAACACCAGCCAAGCGAAATTCTCGGATTTTGTGCCCAAACCTTCTAAAATCGATAACTTTCACATACGGGCTCCGTTTTTGACGTTCTTTATATGCACGCGTAGGCGGGAATATATTCTACAACTTTCGTTTAGACTCCGTTGGATAATTTTGACTTTATTTTTAATATTACTATTTTTAATAGACCGAGACTGGTAAATCCGTTAAAAATTCATAACTTCTTCATCCGACATCCGTTTTCGTCAGACTTTTTACCGTTGTACTACAATTGACGAGACCTTAGATTCTCATTTAGGTTGTGTCGGCTAAAAATCACTCAATCTAAAATTCGAGTGTTTAGCTGTCTACTGCTAAGCTGAAACTTAGAAAAATCATAACTTCCTCATACGAAGTCAGATTTTGGCGTTCTTTTTATGAAAATTCTCGGTTTAACGAATAATACGACTTTCATTTAGATCACTAAGGCTAAAAAGTAGTTTATCAAAAACTCACTTTTTACGTCATTCGGCGCCGTGCCGGTTTTGTCGCGGATCTTCGATTGGTCATAACTTCTTCGTTATAACTCGGATTTCGATGAGGTTTTCGCCTAAATGCTTGTAATGGGATTCTCTAAAACTTTCAATAATAAAATTTTACTTATTTCAATTTTTATATTTTCGTTAAATTTCAATATTAGATTGGAATCTCATAAGACTTCCAATATTTTCCGAGTGATTCTAAACATAGTTTTACTTCATTTCTAGTAAAAACTATCTGTTAGAACTCAACGCTCAAATTCATATAATATTTTATTATATTTTTCACTTTTAAAATTACATAACACGATTTCAAAACGTGTATGTTACATTGGCCTTCAACACAATCAGGTCCGCCTCAACCCAACCACACATACACCGTGTCAACACACATATATAACAAAGAATCGTACAATTTACCAGCCAATAACAAGCATATAGATCTTACAGATCACTAAGCATAACATCATCATATCTACCAGGATACAGATCTAACATATCATTACAATACTCAATCATACGATAATCAGGATGACAATCCGAAGGGCCGACCTTGGTGCCATTGACGCAAAAGTACAGTGAGGAACACTCACCTAGAAAATTAAATAGAATTCATGAGGCCTGACTCCGAATATTAGCTCCCTACACGATACCTGATTCCATTAATTGACCAATTTCCATAAGACTCCAAAATACCCAAAATACCGTCAAGGTCAAACTTGGTCAAAATCAAAGTCAACGGTTGAGGTCAATAGTCCGTATTGACCCAACATGTCGTGCTTACTCATGAACATGTCGTGTTCCACCAATAACCAAATGATCGGGAAAACCTCAGCCAACACGCTGTGTTTGCCCGAGTTCCAATAACTTAATACATTTAGCTGCTTTCTTCGATTCCAATGGCTCTAAAGCTCAGATCTAGCCCATAATGCTATTAAGAAGGATAAAGTTTCCAACTTTATCCACTGGGACTACTCAAAAGGTCTAAACACCCAACCACAAGGCTTGACTATAGAAGGGCTTAACCAATAAGTACTTAATTCTTAGAGTCTGAAGCCCAACCTTTCCAGAAGAGATTCTAGCACCAAAAGCGTCCCAAAAAGTTGGTGCTTTATAGACATGGATGTCTTGAACCCATATTAGGTCAAAATGGGGATTTATCACCTAATCTCCATGAATGGCACCAAAACTCAACTATAGGCCAGATCCAAGACTTTACTAGGTCACCTAGACCTGGAGATACATAAAGATGCAAACTTTATGAGATCTACCTATCCCAACCTTCAAGAGCAAGGAGCTAAAGGGACAAAACCCAAGATCTAGCAACATGGAAGAATAAAAATCGGATATTGGATACTTACAAAGGTCCATAAGAGTGCCACACTGAAAGATGAGGGCTTGCTTGCTTGATCCTTGCTTTCTTCTCTCAACTTCTTCTTTTTTTGGCTCCAAAAGCACCCCACTAGCTCACAAATGAGAGGGAAAGATGATTAGGGTTTTCAAGGGTCAATTTGCAGAATTGGAGGTTGATAAAAGGCCATCTCTTTGGACTTAAGTGGATTATATAAGGTACAAAACCCAAAAATTAGGGTTTTTCTCAACCAGCCGCCAACACGCCGTGTTTACACACCAACATGTCATGCTGGTCCATGAAAATACACAACCCAAAAGTTCTCAACATGCCGTGGTGAGGCTTCACGACGCCGTGTTCCAAGGGAAAAGACATGCATGAATGGAATTAATTTCATACCTAAAATAACAGGATGTTACAATTCTCCCCCACTTGAACTAGACTTCGTCCTCGAAGTCTGCTACGGTAAATAAATCGGAATAATGCCCCCGCATCACCGCCTTCGGCTCCCAAGTCCATTCAGAGCCCTTTGGGTGCTACCACCATATCTTCACCAAAGGTACTTCCTTGCTACACAAAACGTTTACCTTCCTTTCCAAAATAGCCATCGGTCTCTCAACATAAATCAAACGCTCATCGACATGAACATCATCCAAGGACACCATTGCGTACTCATCCAATATGCACTTCTGCAGCTGCAAAACATGGAAGGTGTTGTGAGTCTAACTGAGCTCCTTAGGAAGATCCAATCGGTAGGCAACCTTGCCAACCCTGGCAATAACCCGGAATGGCCCAATTTATCGGGGACCCAATTTCCCCCCTCTTTCTGAAGCGGATCACACCTTTCCAAGGTGAGACCTTCAGTAGTACCATGTCGCCGACCTGAAACTCCAACTCGGATCGGTGCTGGTCGGCATAGCTCTTCTGCCGACTCTAAGCAGTCTACAATATCTTTCTGATCCGCGGAATCATCTCCGTGGTCTGAAGGACCACTTCGGTCCATCCCATCATCATGTGACCAACCTCCCCCCAACAAACCAGGGTACGACATCTCCGCCCATACAAGAGCTCAAAAGGCGGAGCACCAATGCTGGAGTGATAACTGTTGTTGTAGGAGAACTCCAAAAGAGGCAGGTAGGAGTCCCATCTCCCACCGATATCGATGACATAGGCCCTGATACGTGTAAAATCTACTAGTTTTAATCCGAGCTAACTTAAACACAAAAATAAACACACGGTAGGCAGTGTACCTATCGATTAGCAGTTTAGTGAAGGTAAGTACGGTATCAAACACAGGGAACGGTAAACAATTAAAGTTACTACTAATGTTATCTAATTTTAACAATGAATTAAAGAGGGGTTTTTCTCTAGTTTTACAAAACTAGAAACTTATGCAATTACTAAAACAATTAGCAAGTAAAATAATGACTAGAAAGAGGAACAAAAGACAACTAGATTCAATAATATTAAAGAGACTTCTGTTTAGATTCAATTCACTTATTCCTATGGTTGATTTCGTGGCAAGTGCAATGGATTAATATATCATTAATTACCGATTTCTAATGTGATTAGGTTCATGTTCATTATTATTAATCCTTTAGCAAACAAATCAATTCAAGCAGTGATCAAGTGATTAAACTAAAGAGTTTACTAGTGTTTGTTAACGTTACCATGAATGGCCATGTTAAATGTAACGAAATATAGAAATGGGACGTTATCTCGCCAGAACCTTGGCTAAGGCCTGACCTTAGCCTAAGTAATACAGCACCAGGGTGGCAGTTCGTTTCCCTTCATGAGGAAAGAATATTCCCCATGATCTTCTCATTCACTCACGACCAATCAGGACATGACAAAAAGCTTAGGTGACGCCCAAAACTGACGTCACCAAGCAGTTAGTTAACATGGGCGTAATTCTCCTAGTCAGAGGATGCCACGTATCACACTAATTGGACGAGGTCCCCACGATCCGTTGCTAACAGGTATAAAAGGATCTCTTCCGCCTCAAGAAAGGGATCCATCTTCTCCCTCACCAATTTTACCCTAAAATTCTCTCTCTCTAAAACCCAACTTGATCGTCGGAGTGACGTCCTGGGTGAACACCCGTACGTCCTTTAACGATTCTTCTGTGTTGTGTTCTCACGAAAGCTTCCAGGACAGATCCATCATCCGGCATCCAAAATCCTATAGAGCATGTCACAACATTTGGCGCCATCCGGACGTATCCTCAGAGTGATACAACCAATAAAGGATGCTGGCTCTCAATAAACGGGCAATCTAAACCCAACAATATCTACGGCTGCAGCAGACGACCTGTTTCAAACACTGGTGATGGTAAACAACAACCATCACTACGAGTATAGAACACATGACCCAACCCAGGTGCTCACGGCACAGATCCCACCGATTACGGAGCCAATACTCCATAGCATTTTCTGGCAACGATCGTTGGATAGTTCACTGCCTCAGACGGTGATATCACATCCTGATCTGTTGCAGGCGCCTCCGTATGACGGCACAGAGGTACTCACTATTTCTAACTCTCGTAAGAGGAACACACCTCACCACACGGAGAACGAGATAGGGGTACTCTCGAGAAACCTACTCAATATTAGTTTCTCGAGCAGCGATCCCAGACCATCGAACTAGGATCCACGGGACCCACTCCTCATATCTGGATTCATTCGTAACATGAAAATCCATCGGATATACATTGACAATGGTAGTTGCTCTGATATACTCTATGAGCATTGTTTTAGGCAACTACCAGATACGTGGAAGGAGGGGCTACGGCCCCCAACCGGTGGGCCATTGGTAGGATTCACCGGACATAGGTTGTGGCCATTGGGCACTATTCGGCTGCCATTAACGTTGGTCAATCACGACGAGAGGGACCGGATCACACGAACAATTGAATTATTTGTGATCCGGTACCCAGTAGAACACAATATTCTGCTCGGACAGTCGACAATCTTCTTACTACAACTCGTACCATCGACGATCCATGGTATTGTTAAATTTAGCACACGCCAGGGATCAGTGACGATCCTCGCCACAAACACCACGGCACAACATTTCCACCAGATCATAGCCGCTCTAGAGCTTGTGCGAGCACCAAAGAAGTCCAAGGAGGGATGTTCCACCGAGCAACACCAGATAAACATGGAATATACAGAACAACTCGTGCGAATCGGCACTCACTTATCAGATGAGACTAGGGCACGACCGGTAGCACTCCTGAAGCAATACTCCACCGTTTTCTCCTGGAAACCATAGATCTGACAGGCGTTGATCGACAGGTTATAGAACACAGCCTTAATATCACGCCTGGAAGCAATTTTGTTAGACAAAAAAAAGAGGGGCCAGACAGCAGAACGGAACAGGGCCATAAATGTAGAAGTGGCCGATCTGGTGAACACCGACATACTCAGGGAGGTAATGTTCCCAACATGGATAGAAAATCCTGTCATGGAAAAGAAAGCCAATGGGTCATGGCAAATGTGCATTGATTACTCAGACCTTAACAACGCCTGTCCAAAGGATTGTTATCCTCTCCCGGAGATTGATCAAAAAGTCCAATCGCTCGAAGGTTTTCAGCTCAAATGTTTTCTTGATGCGTACAATGGCTACCATAAGGTACAGATGAAACGAGAGGACGAGGCGAAAACTGCCTTCCACAATGAAAAGGGCACTTTCTGTTACCAGAAAATGCCGTTTGGGCTCAAAAATACGGGTGCTACTTACAAAAGGCTCATGGACAAAGTATTCGTCGATCAAATTGGTAGGAATATCGAAGTCTATGTCGACGACATAGTAGTTAAGAGCCGCAATGAAGAAACATTACTCCACGACGTGGAAGAAACTTTCCAAATGCTAGCTAAAGAGAAGATGAAGTTAAACCCGACTAAGTGTACTTTGAGGGTAGAAGAAGGGGAATTCCTTGGGTATAGAATATCCAAGGAAGGGATTCTACCTAATCCCACCAAAATCCAGGAGTTGCTCGAGTCGAAGATGTTGGATTAATGTCTAAGTCCATAACTATATTTGGTATGTACTTGACCCGACCCGGCATGGTCCATTTGGGTTGCACTTCACCGGCACAATTTATATGGATAGTCTTTTGAGAATAGTATATTTATGATTTATATTAATATATTATAAGTTCTAATATATTAATATGGAATCATATTATTTAATTAGTATTGATCAAGAATTAATTTAGAATTAATCAAGTGATCAAAAAGAACTAATTAAATATGGACTCTTATATATATGGAATGGGCCAAGTTCATTTAGGTTGGGCTAAACTTTCATGGATGGTCCATGGAGCTTTTAACCCATGGATCCTATGTAAATGAAAGGTCATGGGTATTAGGGTTTACATGGATGTAACCCTAATCCTCCATAATATATAAAGGGGTCCTTGGCTCACAAAATTGGCACAAGTGTGTGAAAATAAGAGTGGGCCGATTTTAGTGTGCATACATATTCTCTCAAGTTCTTCCAAGGTGTTTTGGTGATTTGTGATTCCATTTGAGGCTTCCACACAATTGGGGCTAAGCTCTTAAAGCTTGAAGACATCAAGCTACATCAAAAGGTATGTCATCTAACTAGAACTTTGTAGTATAGGTGCTTCATAATATGCTAGTTAGGATGAAACCTTGGAATAGTTAATATTTGCATGTATAATAGAGAAAACATAGATCCAAGGTTTATAGGGTTGCATGTACACCATAAGAGTGTTAGAATGCTCAAAACCCAACAGTGGTATCAGAGCCATGGGTTGTTTTCTGTTATATTGATGCAAATGTTTTTTTTTCAAGTTGAAAAAAAAAGGAAAAAAAACATGACGTTTGTCAAATTTTAAGATAATTACTTGTTTTGTGAAAAATGAATTATTTGTAAAATTTGAATCATTTGTTATATGAGTTGAATTAGGTCAAATTTAGTAAAAGATAAAATGATATGATTATTTTATTAGTTTTAAAAGTTTGATCTAAATGTTTTAAGGAGTTACATATTTTGTCATAAAATTTTGGAGCTCAAAAGTTTTTTTTAAAGTTGTGATCTTAAGGGTTTTTGAAACTTCCATAAGTTATGGATATGAAAGTTTTTTTTTTTTAAAAAAAATTTGATTCAAAGTTTTTATGGAGTTACAAAATTTGGTGTTAATGTTTTAAAGAATTCCATAACTTGTTCTTAAGTTATGGAACATGGAAAGTTTCATCATAAAACACCATTAATTCCATAAGTTATGGAATCCAAAGGTTTTCAAGAATTACAAAACTTACCCTCAAGTTTTGGAATTTGAGAAAAGTTTTTTATGAAAAAAAGAATTGAATTCTAAAACTCTTGGGTTCATAACTTCAACAATTAATTAAATGGTTTTAATTTTGAGTTTAATAATTGGAATTATGATGTTTTGTTGAATAGTTCAAATTAACTCTTATGGACTTTATTAATAGTTAATTAAAGCGTTTAATTAAAAGAGTATTATTAATCCATAAATATATGGTTTGAGTTTAATTAAATTAAAAGTCTAGTTTAATTAATAGATTAAACCACCAAGTATTTTAAATGTCTAAAATACACGCTTATACTATTATAATATTAAAAGTTTAATATATTATATGTATAAGAGCAAGTCCTCTTACCATTAGTAGGCCTCATTCACGAAGCCGGTCTATAAGGGGGGTATAAGGTTACTGCCTATAAAATGGCAGTTTAATGGGTGTCCACTCTCACTCACCACTTTCTTGACCGGTGGAGGGTCGTTAGCCAAACAGGTAGGACAAGGACTATAATTCTCCCTTCATTATAAGTATAATGATAAATACTAAGTAACTAAACACTTATAAATTCCCAATCTTAGTTACTTAGGAAAATGTGAATAAGGTGCTAATCCATGAAATTACACTTTGCACTTTGTTTAAGCTGTTAGTGGAGCGTGTGTGGTTAACCGGCACACTAACCTGGACTTAACAAGGTAGGCAAAGGGTAACTTAATGTTTATCATAGTATCGTTGGAGCGTGTGTGGTTAACCGGCACATCGATTGAGGGGTAAATATTAAGGGTACCAAGTATATTTGCATGGTTACTTCACACCTTGTTTTGTGATCCTCGGCATCCCAGTCACAAAACCTGAAGGGCACACTCGAGATTGAAACATGCCATTGAAAAGTTCAATGAATCTCAAAAGAATCTAGGAGTTTCAAAACCAATTAAAACCTAATAATACATTTCGTTTATCTTGGTGGAAATTGGTGAATCGTCATTCACCTACCTTCAAATATTTTATAGCTTGGATTACGACATCCCTCTTCCAAGTTATAAAATAGTTTGTTGGGTTCTAGCCTTAATATATCATATTGGATGTTATATTAAGGACTTAAATCAACTTTACGTGAATTTCTCCCATTGTTGATGTCTGGTTTAGACAACAATGATCTTCCCAAACCAAGCTTTCCTAATGAATATGACTTCCCGAGTTTGGCTCATGGAAGTCATACTTCTCTTCCTTCACCTCCTCCAATTATTCTCCATAACCCACAAGTTCAAGGTCACTCAAGCCCTAATGGCAAGCAAGGTCTATGTGTGATCACATCTTAGAGATGAAGTCACATATTGACAAGCCGGGAGAGTTGGGTGTCAAAGTCTTGAGAAAGTTGGATGTTCAATCACTTTATAAGTCACATAGTGAGTTCCTTTGGACTACTATGAAACAGACTATGACATGAACCTTAATAATCATATCTATTTGCTTGGTGCTGCTGAATCAGCAATGATTTGGAACGATAGTAAAGCAAATTTGATTAGAAGATCAACTTCCCAAAAACTTTATGGACAGTGACAATGGTGACACTGGAAATCCAGAAAAAGCATTCTCTTCCCAATGGAAAGGGATTGGCCATAGTCAACCCGGTTGACCAAATGGTAAAGAGAAAGGCTAAGTCTGAGATAGTCCCATTACCAAAGGGTCCATATGTTTATTTTGCCAAAGTAAGGGGCGTTGATTGCAAAGCTGCCAAATTTACCTAAGGATGTTAAAGTCAATAAGTTTGACTCTACATCAGGTAGAGCCCATTATCTAACTCTGTTAAGTTCTATTCTGAGATCCTCATTACATGATGTGACTGGGTCACATGTTGATGTTTTAAGAATCAAAGAATAGAGAGAAATCTTAAAGGAAGTATATGTTGATTCTGATCGCTAACGTGGATTTTGATCACATCAGAATTTTGAGCAGTTGCTTAAGAAGTTATGATATATTGCTAAGGAATAGATAACAATAATTTTCCATGTGGATTGTAAGGATAAGTTTTTCCGCAGAGTTTTAAAATAAAAGAAAATTGTTTAATTTTATTTATTTGAAGTATCCTTACAATGGCATTTGTAGAAAATTGTTGCTTATATGATTCCACTGACAGCAATATTGGAAAATGGATTTGATTCTTTCATTTGTGGTAGTGTCTAAATTTACCAAATCAGGAAAGTTCATCATCACCCAAGTTTCAATTGGACCGAAACTTGGAATCATGCAAGTTCAATAGTATGATGAATGAGAACTTTTTAAAGCATTGGAAAATCAAGACTAATTACTTGTTCACATGGATGTGTGAGTCAAGTGAAGGACTAAAGAGATCGAGTACTCATTCTTGTGCACTGGTCATGTCCACCACAAAGCTCGTTAAGACTATTTGATTTACTAAAGTTTAGTAAATATGGTTATACTTACAAGTTTAAGTATAATTCTGAAACATTGGAAAAGTCTCAATGTATGGCAGAACGAATGGGAAGAATCAAATTAGGTAGAAAGATAAAAGTTTCTCAAATCTGAAAAGATGGGAGAGTACTTTAGTATCATGTTTGTGATCATCTTAATGATTTAGAAATCATATCACAATTAGTCCTCTAATGGTCATCTTAGTGCATTCTTATGACTAAGAAGAGGAGTCATGAATTTTTTGAAATGGTTAGATCAGGAAGATGAGTCATACTTCGTTCCAAAACAATTCTTAGAGTCATACTCCAAGATTGTAACTTGAGTGACATATCTTAAAGAAAGGTTTAAAACACTTGTCAAATGTAAGAGTAAAAGTGTCCTACTCTTGTACATTTGAAATTGGTAAGTTGTGATGTTTTGGATAAAACAAAGACCAACTAAGGCCAATTGTGTGAAGTGTTTGTCTTGATAAAGAATCCGCACTATCTCTTGAATATTTGGCAAGATAGTCTTATATGTCAAGAGGATAGTGGGAGTCTTAAAGATCCTAAAAAGAATTTCAAGAACTAATCAAGAATAAAACCTGAGGTTCTTCACTAGCACATGACTTGTGGTTTATAACCTATCGTGTTGACATATTCTGTGCCCATTCGAGTTAAAGTTGGCTTTGCATAGGAGTTCTGAAAGTTCTCAATTGGTTACATAACAAGTTGGAAGCAATGGCAGGCCCTGTACTGCCAGGTGGCAAGAAGTTAAGATTGCATAAGTTCAGTCCATATGAGTTTGGATTTGTCATTATCCTTGTCTTATGACTATGGTTTTGACGATTCACATGGATAAGAACACATACACCATAAAATCTAAGGGTCATAAGGTTTCTCTCCGATTCATGAACATGATGGTGAGGAAACACTTCCACCAAGTAGATTTGAAGCAGATGGCAAAAGGTCTAAACAATTGAGACTATGATTACGACATCCCTTTTCATAGTTCTGAAATTGTTTAGACACACATGCATGCTATCTAAGGAAAGGTGTATGATTTTGATAAAGTTTTATCAAAGAATCTCGTATCAGAAATCTGAACTTTGGTAAGAAAGTCAACAAAGTATTGATTTCTAGAAGTCCAGCTGATGTCTGAGTACATGTCAAAGCTAATGGGAGCATAAGTGTTATGCTAATAATCATCATGTTAGTGGGAGCATGATAATTATTGTTAGTGTTGCAAGTTAGCAATGTTAATTATAGAAAACAAAAGTTTCAATTCGTGAGGCTGCAGGGATTGAAAAAGTTGTTTTGCTATAATAAAGGGAGAGGATATACTTCATTTCAGTTCTAAAGGCTTAGATTGAGACCTTAATCATCTTTAGTCAAGAATATATATATATATGAATTTCATGTTGGATTGGTTCAACTTAAGGAAATTCTATATATTGCGTTCTCAAAATTCGATTATGATTACGACATCCCTCTTCATTGTCAAATTTTGAAAACATGGCAAATAAAAATATTGTAGCAAAAGACTGGTCTAGAATCATGTCTTTATGTGAGACATCATGAATCGTGTACCATTTGCTTTGGGTACAGGATCGATTGCATGTGCTATAATATTTGTCATTTCTAAAATTTTCCAAATGCCCAGAGGCATTAAGAAGGGAAAAGGTCTAGAATTGGATATGACTAAAATGATTAAGCAATTGTCGAGGACAATCTGAGGTTTACCAAAGATTGGTTGCTCAGGGACAGTTGGAAGTATAGTGCTAATTTTGGAAGGACCATATTGACATATTCTGAAAAGAGGCATCTCTTATTCAGAAGTGATAGTCAAAATGAGAATATGGAGTTGTCTCCATAGGTGGAAGTTATCTGTGTAAGATTAGAAAACTTAATGCAAGAAGCATGTGTAAAGCAATGTACTTTTAATATGAGATGTAGTTTCCATGGAGTTGATCTCCATTGGAATACCTTATAATGACTGTTGACAAGTCTTTGTGACTTTGTACATATTCATTACAGGAGGCTCAGTGCATATAAGTTTAAAATCTAAACAAATTTCGATAAATGATAGGAATTTGAAATTCTCACATTTTTCGATAAGGATTTGGGAGTGTGAAATTAGAATCATTGAAATTATGTTCAATTGGTTTATTTCACAAAGTAAGGATCAATAGACAAACATAGAGTGCATACTTGGTGTATGGCAAAGCTATTGTTTAAGAAAAACATAGTGTACATGCTTGGAGCATGGGACAACTAGTGTTTTTAATTCAAGTATAAAGTTGATAAAACCGAAACAATGAATAATGAGTAATCAGTATGGTGATAAATAAAAGTGTTTATTTATATTCATAGGGTTTGATACCATATTTGATTCATTTATTCTTGTGTTTCACTTTGCATGTTTTGACTTCCAGAATAACTAAGTCGCTCTTCCTGAATGATTAAGTTATTCAAACCATCCACAGTCGGTCATATGTTGGAAGTAGATATGAATCAAGACTGTCATGGGTTGGTTTGTAGAGGTCCAAGTTGGTGGACAAAGTGGTGCTACAACACTCATGAGTGCTCATAAGTTCTGAGTATTGGATTCAACCCACGCTCATTTGAATCACTTCATGGATTTTATCACGAGTGATCATGAGACGATAATATCTTATATTCCTAAAACCTAGAGATATGAGTTGTTACTTTGAGTTGGTTATATATTGATTGCACGAAAACGCATTGGTAACTCGATGTTATAAAACGTGTCTTTGTGTATGATTCAACAAGTAGTAGAACAAGCCATATGAGTCGAAGTTTATCCATTCCTTTTACCTTCGAGATAAAAGCGATATCTGTGGGCCTCTCGATGATTTAACGATGACACATGTGAGTGCTTGGCCAAGCCAGGACTGATTTGATTTGTTTAGTCAGTCAGTCATCATAAATCGAAAATCGGGAAACAACAAATGGACAGAGAGAATGATTATAATCCATGTCTCAGTCCATACGATATCTAGAATGTAGGAATATATGATCCCTTATCTAATGGACAAGTCATTGACAAGGTCAGAGTTCGGCAGCGGCTTTAAGAGCTATGATTTCCAGTTAGGTTTTGAAGTCATACTCAATAATAGTTTTAGACTTATCCAAGTGGGAGAATGTTGGATTAATGTCTAAGTCCATAACTATATTTGGTATGTACTTGACCCGACCCGGCATGGTCCATTTGGGTTGCACTTCACCGGCATAATTTAAATGGAAAGTCTTTTGAGAATAGTATATTTATGATTTATATTAATATATTATAAGTTCTAATATATTAATATGAAATCATATTATTTAATTAGTATTGATCAAGAATTAATTTAGAATTAATCAAGTGATCAAAAAGAACTAATTAAATATGGACTCTTATATATATGGAATGGGCCAAGTTCATTTAGGTTGGGCTAAGCTTTCATGGATGGTCCATGGAGCTTTTAACCCATGGATCCTATGTAAATGAAAGGTCATGGGTATTAGGGTTTACATGGATGTAACCCTAATCCTCCATAATATATAAAGGGGTCATTGGCTCACAAAATTGGCACAAGTGTGTGAAAATAAGAGTGGGCCGATTTTAGTGTGCATACATATTCTCTCAAGTTCTTTCAAGGTGTTTTGGTGATTTGTGATTCCATTTGAGGCTTCCACACTATTGGGGCTAAGCTCTTAAAGCTTGAAGACATCAAGCTACATCAAAAGGTATGTCATCTAACTAGAACTTTGTAGTATAGGTGCTTCATAATATGCTAGTTAGGATGAAACCTTGGAATAGTTAATATTTGCATGTATAATAGAGAAAACATAGATCCAAGGTTTATAGGGTTGCATGTACACCATAAGAGTGTTAGAATGCTCAAAACCCAACAGAAGACTCCTCACAACCTCAAGGGTGTATAGGAGATCAACAGTAGGTTGACGACATTAGGAAGATTCATCGCCAAATCTACAGAAAAAGCGCTTCCTTTGTACCAAATACTTAAAAGGTGCCTAGAAAAAAAGCCGTTCAGGTGGATAGAAAAAGTAGATGCGACATTGCAACAACTGAAAGATGCCTTACACCAACTACCGGCTATGTGTTAGCGGTGGAGAGGGAAGGCAAGAAGGTCCTCATCCATTTTGTTAGTAGGGCCCTACAAGGACCAGAGGTCAATTACCCGACCTTAGAAAAGTTGGTCCTCGCCCTGGTATACACTGTGAGACGGCTACAGAGGTATTTTCAAACACACGAGGTGGATGTTCTGATTAGTTACTCGATAAAGTAAGTGCTTCTAAAGCCGAAAAAGTCCCGGCACCTGGCCAAGTGGGCGGATGCTCTCAGCAAGCTAGCCTCAACTTCTTATGATCACTTAACGAAGAAAGTGCTAGTTGAAGTGCTCACGGAGAGAAGTATCGATAACCAACAGGTTAATACAGTATCGACTACACCGGAATGGACTAAACCATACGCCGATTACTTACACCATGGCATGCTCCCTGATGACTCGGAGGAGGTGAGAAAAGTCAAGATCAGGGCGTCGCATTTTGCAATCCGAGACAACCAACTGTACCAACGAGGGTATTTAAGCTCATGGCTAAAGTGTATCTCTAAAACAGAGGAGCAGACGTTCCTAGAAGAAAATCATTCCGGAGACGCGGCAGCACATGAAGGCGCTCGAGCAATCACGGGCAAAATACTCCACCTAGGAGTATATTGGCCATATGTTTACAACGACGCCGCAACCCTAACCAAGAATGCAAAGAATGCCATGCATTCGGTCCTTTCCAAAATCAGCCGACCATTCCGTTGACCAGCATCACCAGCCCCTGGCCTTTCCACCAATGGGGGATTGATATAGTGGGACCCTTCCCACCAGCGCCAGGGGGTGTGAAATTTTTGTTAGTAGCCGTGGATTATTTCACTAAATGGATAGAAGCAGAACCGCTGGCCACCGTCACTGGCAAGAAAATGATAAAGTTCATGACCAAGAATATCTTGGCCCGCTTTGGCACCCCCAGAATCGTCATAAGTGATAACGACACATAATTTGAAGGAAGTCCCTTCAAAGAGTGGTGTGAAGACAACAGAATCCACCACCGTTTCATGTATGTGGCACACCCTCAGGTCAACAGACAAACTGAGATATCGAACAAAACCATAGTTAATGGTTTGAAGAAAAGGTTACTCAGTTCAAATTCCGCCTGGGTGGATGAGCTCCCGACAATACTGTGGTCGTAAAATACCACAACAAGGTCAAGCATGGGAGAAACACCATTTAGTCTAACCTATGGGACGGAAGCAGTCCTCCCATTGGAAATAGTGGCTGGCTCCCTGCGAACATAGAGTTTCGAGGAAGTAGCCAACGAAGAATGGTGACACCAGGACCTGGATATGCTCGATGAAAAATGTGAGGCGGCACAGATGTGCCAAGCACTATACAAATCAAGAACTGAGAACTATTACAACCGCCAAGTCCGGGTCAAGAACTTCAAGGTTGGAGAATGGGTGCTAAGAAAGAACGAGTCCAGTCATGCTGAACCACTGGGGAAACTCAGTGTCACTTGGGAAGGACCATGCAAAATTGTAGAAGCCCATAAGAATGGTGCTTATGTCCTAGAAGCTCAGGACGGGCGTGCCATTCCAAGAACTTGGAATGTGTAGAGCCTACCTCATTTTTATTCTTAAAGCGAGCGTTAAAGATAGATTCAATGCTAGCAAAGGCATTTTGTATTAGTTTTCACAAATGAATGTAACCAGCAAAAACTATTTTACCATCTTCAGTCTTATAACGCTCCAATGTTAAAACTAGAAAAAAGAGAGAAAGCAATTCAGATGCTTCTTATTTTCAAGTTTGAAAAGTAAAACAAAGAGGTTGTGTACATTTACCGTGTGACAACAAGGACTGATCATCCAACGTCACACGAGCGAAATCGTTACAAGGATGCAGCCAGGGAGTTTGTATAAAAAAGGCTCAAAACCTTTCTCCCAAAACATTTTCATTAATTACATTATAGAAAACATACGAAAGAAGATGTGACATAAGTGTAGAAGAGTCATAACCTTCCACTAATGAGAAAAAAACCGGGTGAGCCTCAAGATGATGATATTGGCTACACCTATGGTCTTTAAGAAACAAATTAGATTAAATTTCTCAAAAACCAACATTAGTAAAGTATAAAGAGTTCACCAATAAAAGAACTCAAACCAGGGGTATAAGCAAACCCTGCGTAAATGACATGTGATGTCCAACATAAACCATACATGAAGCAACCAAACAAACGAACATGTGCGGTAACAAGAAACATTCATACCCACAAGTTAAAAGTGAACATTGTGACAACTGGCAGTTCTGGGTCAATCAAAGCCAACAAGTCAGAAAAAGTCAAACAAGTCAACTAAAGTCAACTGATTAGGACATAAATTTTGAGTTATACTTTGCTTCTAGAGTTTTTGGTTTAGGACCGAAAATTCTATGATCTCACTTTTGGAGTTCTCGGTTTGGGGACCGAAAACTCTATGATCTCGGTGGTACTGGATCGAAATCACCATGTGGTTTTGGTGGCTAAATGAGGTGATCGGTTGATAAAAAAAGGAAAGAAAAAGAGTTGACTTAGTGACATTAGGGTTTCATCCTTTCAAACACAAATTATTATCCAACATGTATCAAGGCTATTATCCAACAAACAACAATGCAAACATCATCTCACCCCTCCCTCTTTAGCTTCGGCCGAGAACTCCCCAACCCCACCATCTTCAAACTTCTTCACTTTTGTCTCAAGAAACAAGTTCAAACCTTCCAAGAATTAATTCTCCTAGTTGGTTCTTAGGATTTTTGGTAAGTATTCCTTGTTAATCTAGTGTTTCTACACACTTTCATGCTAATTTCATTTTATTTACACACATTATCATGTGTTAAAACTCATAGGATAAAACCATCTTCAAAGAGTTCTTCAACAACCTTCAAGTGATCTAAGCTTGAAGATCTTCACCATCACCTCTTTATCTAACCACAAACACACTCAAGGTGAGTTCATACCCCATATTTTTCGAGTTTTCATGTTTTAGGGGGGGGGGATACAAGAAATATTTGGAATATTTACACAAATGTTTGCATGTTTCAATTCTATGTTGAATTTAAAGCATTATTTGCATGAAATATGGTTATTACTAACTTTTAGAACATTTATATGTAGTATGTTCTTTAGAAAAGGGTTAAAACCATAAAGCTACAAAGATTTTAAGACTTTTATGGGATATAACTAGACAGGAAACTAGACAAGAATACCAAAGTACTAAAGTACACAAAAAGGAAAACTCAAAAATCTAGTATTTTGTGTAAAAATGGAATTTTAAACAAAAGTGGTTATAATAAGTTTGTGACATCATTTATGTGGGATTTGACTAAAAATATATGGTTTTAAACTTATAAAGTTAACTTGAGTTAAATACCCCCAAAAAAGGTAAAAATAAGTTTTACAAAGTTATATTTTACTAGTTACCGGCAAATGTCGTTAAAAAGGGGCAAAAACTACAAAGTTGACTTTTTCATACCAAATGTTCTCATACCTGTGTTAGATGTAAGTTTATTTGATATAAAACGTCTAAACATGTTAATTTATATATATTAATATATATGGACACAACAAAACATTTATATTAAACTATAATAGGTATAGTTTATGGGACATTGACACTATATTACCGTTTTGGGATACAATACAAATAATTATTTAAAGGTATAATTATCTTACAGTATGTATTTACTATGGAAAGACAATATTTCCGCTTACAAAAGGGTTTCATTACACTATACGTAAACCGGTTGATACAATTTTGTGAGACACTATCTTCACTATACCTATCAGAGTACACACTAAAATCCTGTATTATAACCAGAGTCTCGGTAAGAGAGTGTGAAACTTGTGTATAGATCTATACGGGAGTGACAACCCCGCACCCAAGATTTTAGCTACAGTTAGACCGGTAGGCCTAGGGTGACACATGTCTAACATTCCGACGCCTGAAGAACATCGTTGCATGCCACTAGTTGCTAGTATGGTTATAATAACTCAGATGGGGTATTAACAATACATTTGGTTTACGGGGCTAACATACATTCAATTAGTTTTATGTAATGATAAAACTTCATAATACTATTTTCCAGTACAACACTACTTACATTTGTGGTCCTTGAGTTTAAGACTTACAACTCATTTTTAAAGAAAATATTGGATTTTCTATAAGCGCACTCTATCATTTTACAAGGAAAAGTTACCGATTTTTCTCATACAAAACTCTTATGAACTCACCAACTTAATTGTTAGACACTTTTCAAAACCACTTGTATTCTCAGGAAATCAGTAAACAGGTAACCAAAAAGGTTTTGATGATGGGGCGTCGCCGCGTCACGTTATCTTCATTTGTCATATGTATTTAATACCAAGCAAACAATGTTTTATGTACAATGTAAACTTCTTAATTATCATTTTGATGGTTGTATAGATTTGATCACTATTATTCATTATGTTATCATACTGTATATGAAGTCATTCACCCTCAGACGTTTCCGCCGTTCTGGTTTGGGGGTGTGACACCAGCAAAGTAATCCACCCCCAAGATGCAATTTTCGGGACAAAATTCCCTCTAACGGGGGGATAATGTTACAACTGGCAGTTCTTGGTCAATCAAAGTCAACAAGTCAGCAAAAGTCAAACAAGCCAACTAAAGTCAACTGATTAGGACATAAATTTTGAGTTACACTTTCCTGCTAGAGTTTTCGGTGTAGGACCGAAAACTCTATGATCTCACTTTTAGAGTTCTTGGTTTGGGGACCGAAAACTCAATGATCTCGGTGGCAGTGGACCGAAATCACCATGTGATTTTGGTGGCTTAATGAGTTATCTGTTGATAAAAAAGGATGGAAAAAGAGTTGACTTAGTGACATGAGGGTTTCATCCTTTCCAACACAAATTATTGTCCAACATGTATCAAGGCTATTATACAACAAACAACAATGAAAACATCACCTCACCTCCTCCCTCTTTAATTTCGACCGAGAACTCCCCACCCCCACCATCTTCAAACTCCTTCACTTTTCTCTCAAGAAACAAGTTCAAACCTTCCAAGAATTAATTCTCCAAGTTGGTTCTTAGGATTTTTGGTAAGTATACCTTGTTAATATACTGTTTCTACACACATTCATGCTAATTTCATCTAATTTACACACATTATCATGTGTTAAAACTCATAGGAGAATACCATCTTCAAAGAGTTCTTCAACCACCTTCAGGTGATCTAACCTTGAAGATCTTCACCATCACCTCTTTATCCAACCACAAACACACTCAAGGAGAGTTCATACCCCATATTTTTCGAGTTTTCATGTTTTGGGGGGGGGGGGGGAGACAATAAATATTTGGAATATTTACACAAGTGTTTGCATGTTTCATTTCTATGTTGAATATTAGGCACTATTTGCGTGAAATATGGTTATTGCTAATTTTTAGAACATTTATAAGTGGTATGTTCTTTAGAAAAGGCTTAAAACCATAAAGCTACAAAGATTTTAAGACTTTTATGGGATATAACTAGACAGGAAACTAGATAAGAATACCAAAGTACTAACTACACAAAAAAGGAAAACTCAAAAATCTGGTATTTTGTGTAAAAATGGAATTTTAAACAAAAGTGGTTATAATAAGTTTGTGACATCATTTATATGGGATTTGACAAAAAATATATGGTTTTAAACTTATAAAGTTAACTTGAGTTAAATACCCCCAAAAAGGTAAAAATAAGTTTTACAAAGTTATATTTTACTAGTTATCGACAAATGTCGTTAAAAAGGAGCAAAAACAAGAAAGTTGATTTCTTCATACCAAATGTTTTCATACCAGTGTTAGATGTAAGTTTATATGATATAAAACGTCTAAACATGTTAACTTATATATATGAATATATATGGACACAACAAAACATTTATATTAAACTATAATAGGTATAGTTTATGGGACATTGACACTATATTACAGTTTTGGGATACAATACAAATAATTATTTAAAGGAATAATTGTTTTACACTGTGTATTTACTATGGAAAGGAAATATTTCCGCTTACAAAATGGTTTTCATTACACTATACGTAAACCGGTTGATACAATTTTGTGAGACACTATCTTCACCGTAGCTACCAGAGTACACACTAAAGTCATGTATCCAGAGTCTCGGTAAGAGAGCGTGACACTTGTGTATAGATCTATATAGGACTGACAACCCTGCGCCAAGCTGTTAGCTACAGTTAGACTGGTAGGTCTAGGGTGACAAATTTCTAACATTCTGACGCCTTAAGAACGTCATAGCAGGCCACTAGTCGCTAGTATGGTTATAATAACTCACATGGGATCTTAACAATACATTTGGTTTACGGGGCTAACATATATTCAATCATTTTTATATAATGATAAAACTTCATAATACTATTTTCCTATACAACACTACTTATATTTTTGGTCTTTGAGTTTAAGACTTACATATCATTTTTAAAGAAAAGATTGAATTTTCTAAAAGCGCACTCTATCATTTTACAATGAAAAGTTACCGATTTTTCTCATACAAAACTCATATAAACTCACCAACTTAATTGTTGACACTTTTCAAAACCACTTATATTCTCAGGAAATCAGTAAACAAGTAACCAAAAAGGTTTTGAGGATGGGGCGTCGCCGCGTCACGTTATCTTCATTTGTCAAATGTATTTAATACCAAGCAAACAATGTTTTGTGTACAATGTAAACTTCTTAATTATCAATATGATGGTTGTATGGATTTGATCACTATTATTGATTATGTTATCATACTGTACATGAAGTCATTCACCCTCAGATGTTTCCGCCGTTCTGGTTTGGGGGTGTGACACCGGAAAAGTCATCCACCCCAAGATGCAATTTTCGGGACGAAATTCCCTCTAACGGGGGGATAATGTTACAACTGGCAGTTCTGGATCAATCAAAGTCAACAAGTTAGAAAAAGTCAAACAAGTCAACTAAAGTCAACTGATTAGGACATAAATTTTGAGTTATACTTTCCTGCTAGAGTTTTCGGTTTAGGACCGAAAACTCTATGATCTCGCTTTTAGAGTTCTTGGTTTGGGGACCAAAAACTCTATGATCTCGGTGGTACTGGACCGAAATCACCATGTGATTTCGGTGGCTTAATGAGGTTATCGGCTGATAAAAAAGGAAAGAAAAAGAGTTGACTTAGTGACATGAGGGTTTCATCCTTTCCAACACAAATTATTATCCAACATGTATCAAGGCTATTATCCAACAAACAACAATGCAAACATCACCTCACCCCCTCCCTCTTTAACTTCGGCCGAGAACTCCCCAACCCCACCATCTTCAAACTTCTTTACTTTTCTCTCAAGAAACAAGTTCAAACCTTCCAAGAATTAATTCTCCAAGTTGGTTCTTAGGATTTTTGGTAAGTATTCATTGTTAATCTAGTGTATCTACACACTTTCATGCTAATTTCATCTCATTTACACACATTGTCATGTGTTAAAACTCATAGGATAATACCATCTTCAAAGAGTTATTCAACCACCTTCAAGTAATCAAACCTTAAAGATCTTCACCATAACCTCTTTATCCAATCACAAACACTCTCAAGATGAGTTCATACCCCATATTTTTTGATTATTCATGTTTTAGGGGGGAATACAAGAAATATTTGGAATATTTACACAAATGTTTGCATGTTTAATTTCTATGTTGAATATAAAGAATTATTTGCATAAAATATGGTTATTACTAATTTTTAGAACATTTATAAATGGTATGTTCTTTAGAAAAGGGTTAAAACCATAAAGCTACAAAGATTTTAAGACTTTTATGGGATATAACTAGACTGGAAACTAGATAAGAATACCAATGTACTAACTACACAAAAAGGAAAACTCAAAAATCTAGTATTTAGTGTAAAAATGGAATTTAAAACAAAAGTGGTTATAATAAGTTTGTGACATCATTTTTGTGGGATTTGACTAAATGGTAGGACTAAATTATGGTTTATTCTTTGTGAAAAGAAAGTTATAAACCAAGAGAAGATTGTTAGGTCATAAATTATGGTTTATACTTTGCTTTTCATAAGCTATTAGAGTTCTCGGTCTAGGATCGAAAACACCATGTTTTGGTGTTGTTTGGAACAATATCACATGTGATTTTGGTTAGGCTTAATGTTGGCTTGTTTGGGTTTTGGGTCTGGGCTTTGTTATTAGGTCTAGGTATAAATAGTGTTATTTTAGCCTAGATAGGAGTGAGGGACATTCTAGGGGGCTGCCATAAGGAAAGAACGAGATCTAGAGAGAAATAGAGAGAAAACAGTGTGTAATCGGAATCTTATGTACCAGACGATTAATCAATATATCGTGTGCATTAAAGATTAATTGTCTTGTTCTTATTCATCTTATATCTTTTATTATACACTTTGATTGGGATTCTGCACCATCAAAGTGAATCCAATTGATACGTAGGAGAATTCGGGACTTACACTTGGTATCAGAGCAAGGATCGGTAGCAATCGGGTTATTGCAAAATATTTTTAAGAGTTTTTCTAGGAATTTGTAGTTGTTTTTTATTTTAGTTTTGACAAAATTTTGGCCATTTTTCTTCGTGTTCTTCATATTTTTGCAGTTTTGATCGAGTTTGGCATTAAAGATTTGAAAATCCCGTGTGTTTTGGCAACTTTTGGGCATTTTAGGTCAAGATTTGCAAAATCTAGGCGGATATCCTCGGTCTCGGTCAAACGCTAGGCGGCCAACGGCAGATTTCGGAGCACAGTAGCAATTTCGGTCAGGGGCGAGGGTTCACGATGCGAAGTTCGCGGAGCGAGGGTTCACGATGCGAAGTTCGCGAAGCGAGGGTTTACGGTGAGCAGCGAGAGTTTGCGGTATGCAGCTTCGGTTCTCGGTGCTCTCGGCTCGCACGATTTCAGTCTGGCTTCTCGGTCTACACTTGGTATCAGAGCAAGGATTGGTAGCAATCGGGTTATTCCAAAATATTTTTAAGAGTTTTTCTAGGAATTTGTAGTTGTTTTTTATTTTAGTTTTGACAAAATTTTGGCCATTGTTCTTCGTGTTCTTCATATTTTTGGAGTTTTTCTAGGAATTTGTAGTTGTTTTTTATTTTTAAGAGTTTTTCTAGGAATTTGTAGTTGTTTTTTATTTTAGGATTGATACGTAGGAGAATTCGGGACTTACACTTGGTATCAGAGCAAGGATTGGTAGCAATCGGGTTATTGCAAAATATTTTAAAGAGTTTTTCTAGGAATTTGTAGTTGTTTTTTATTTTAGTTTTGACAAAATTTTGGCCATTGTTCTTCGTGTTCTTCATATTTTTGGAGTTTTGATCGAGTTTGGCATTAAAGATTTGAAAATCCCGTGTGTTTTGGCAACTTTTGGGCATTTTAGGTCAAGATTTGCGAAATCTAGGCGAATATCCTCGGTCTCGGTCAAACGCTAGGCGGCCAGCGGCAGATTTCGAAGCACAGTAGCAATTTCGGTCGGGGGCGAGGGTTCACGATGCGAAGTTCGCGGAGCGAGGGTTTACGGTGAGCAGCGAGAGTTTGCGGTCTGCAGCTTCGGTTCTCGGTGCTCTCGGCTCGCACGATTTCAGTCTGGCTTCTCGGTCTACACGTTTTCGGTTTAGCAATCCCGGCTTCGAATTTCAGCCTTGTTCTCGGTCCGAGATTTCGGCCTTGCAACTTCAGTTGAAATTTCAGATTTTCTAATTTTTGACATATTTTCGGTCCAAAAGCCATATTTTTGATCCAATAATCTCATTTTCGGTTCTAAGACTTCATATTTGGTTAAAAAGGCACGTTTTCGGTCAAATACCCTCGTTTTTGATCAAATACTCTCATTTTTTGTCTTGAAATTTCGTTTTGAATCTAGAAATTTTCGTTTTCGGTCAAGGTTATTTTTTTTGGACAAATAGTTTGACTTTCATCTTTGACTTTAAAATTAGACTTTTGACTTTCAAGTTTGACTTTTAGTTTTGACTTTTCAAGTTCAACTTTCAAGTTTGACTTTTAAGTTTGATTTTTAAGTTTGACTTTTACGTTTGACTTTCAAGTTTGACTTTTTAAGTTTGACTTTTACATTTGACTTTCAAGTTTGACTTTTAAGCTTGACTTTCGAGGTTTCAGATCAAAGGGCATTTTTCTTCGTTTCACAATCAGTTCTATTTTTGGTAAATTATTTTTTTGAATAATGAGTTCATCAATCACAAAAGAGCTCAAAGAAACTTCCTGTTCTTAAGCCTGTAGTGATACAATTAAATTTCTTCGTGATCAAATTGATATATTACGTAGAGACAGTGAGGACCTTAGGCATGAATGATACACTCTCAGGAAGGACCAAAACCCTTTAAAAAATCAATTAGAGGCCAAAACCAAGGACTTTAGAAAACTTCAAGAAGAATACAACACAAAGTGTGAACGTTATGATTATGCTAAAAAGGAAATTGCCAAATTAACTGCCAAACTTGATGCATTAAAAGCTAAATATAAAGATGTTGAATTTAACTTTAAGAAATTTGACATGTCAAGTGAGGTAGTTGTGTCCATGATTGAAAAACAATTAAAATTTAAAGATAATCAGAATAAGGGTCTAGGGTATCACAGTGTTCCACCTCCCTTCAATGACAACTATACCCCACCCCTTGAAACCAATGAGGTAGAGATACCTGCTCAGTATGGCCCACCCCCTGTACTAGCTTCAGTTAAGACTCAACAATCTGGCCCAACTGAGAGTATTGAGGTGAGCGATACTAATGCCTCTACTTTATGTATAGGTGAAGTAGTGGAAGATGAGAACAAGGAGAACATAAACAATTATGTTAATTCTGTTGATTGTCAAACAAATGTCACTTTGAACTCTGAATTTGTTGCTTCTGATAAACCTGCCGTTGATAAATACAGACCACCAACACAAGCGAAACAGACTGCTTGTTGCAAGTGTGCATGAGGGAACAATCAGAAACAAGGCATGGGCATGTCACCAGAGACAAGCAGAAATAATTTTTACCTGAAGAAACAGACTTATTTCGATTGTGGAACACCTGGACACAATGCCAAAAATTGTCCAAAGCGTGCATATGTTCCTTACTATGCACAAGGTTGGCAGAACGCGCCAAGAGGGAAATTTTCCAAAAGAAATCCTTCGAGGTCACAATCACGCAATGGTGACTGGAACGCTAAGAAGGCCAAGAATCAAACTTACAAGGACAAGAAGGGAATGACGGAGAAGAAGCCAAATTCAAGAGATGGTTCAGTTAAACGAAGATCAGTTAATTCGAAATCATCTCGGAGATCGGTTTCAAGTTCTAAAGCAAGTGATAAGGCATCCATCCAGTCAAACAAGAAATGGGTTAAACTTGAATACAGATGGGTACCAAAGGTTCACACCCCCAAATCGTCTAATGATTCTAACACTTCTTCATTTTATGTGTCTAATAAACAGGATATGTCGTCGAAGAGAGTACCTTGCGTAGACTATAACGGTCAACCCAGTTTCAAAATGGACAGGGTTCCAAAGACCAACTTATCACGTACTCTTTGTCGGAGCAGCTATGGAGGAATATCATCAGACTTCGGTTTGTTGATAATGGCTGCTCCAGGCACACGATAGGAGTCATATCTCAATTGTACAACACTCAGAACTTTAAGTGAGGGTATGTGCCCTTTGCGGGAAAGGAAGAAAGAAGAGGATCACAAATGGGGATTGTACTTAACGATGTGAAAATTTTTTGATTTTGTTTCGGAATTGAAACACAGCTAAGGTTGAATGTGTTGCTGCATCTGCGTGCTGTTCTCAGATCATCTGGATACAACTTAAATTGCTGAATTACGGTTTGAGTTTTCTTCTCGATACTTCTAAGTTTTTCTTAAAATGATTCGTTTTGAAGACAATTTTTTTTTAATTTACGTGTTTATTTTATTTTCTTTCTTCCCCATGCCCAAATTAAGGGGGAGAAATCAAAATAAAAAAATTAAAAAAATCAAAAATACAAAAATATGTTTTCTTTCGTAAGTATTCTTGGGAAGTGATATGAGATTTAGTGATAAATGGCAAGTTAAATTGCCTGACAACTTTGATCCCAAAAGTTCTTGTTTTGTACATTTTGTATTTTATTTCTGATTTTCTTAAATTTGTTCATATTTTCTTATATGCACAAATTTAAGGGGAGAATTAAAAAAATCATTAATTTAAAAAAATCCAAAAATATGTTTATTTCTGTTTTATTTCCTTTTCAAAAAAAAATTATTTTTACTTTTGAGTGTATTTTTAACTTTATTTTTATTTCTTAGTTATTTCTATTGTGTGCTAAGTTTATTTTTACTTTTGTTTTTATCTCAAAATTTCTTTTGTCTTGAAATGTGAATTCTTAAGAAGAAGAGACTCAAGGAGATTGTATCGAAATTTTCTAAGCAAGGAGAAGAAACCTGGAAAGGAATTGAAGGAGGATTCAAATGAGAGTGATAGACTCTTTCATATTGAGACATATATCAGTCTTAATAGGAGTCTTCGCATCAAATGTTAATGATCAAAAGTCATTTTCACCATGACTAATGTGAAACACCCAACCATTCTTCACCCATATCTAAACTTTCTCCATTAAATCACTTCCACGTACCGATACCCCTTGAGGTTCGAGTATAAAACAACTCGGCTGACGGTTACCAAAAATTCTGTGTTTGTGATCTTGGAAGTCATTATCACCATGATTCTAAGTGAAACCCAAATCCGAAATCCATCCATTTCTGAATTGACGGTGAATATTTTAATGTTCTAGATATTTTCACCCATGAAATTGAAGGATAATGGTTCATACCTGGTGTGACACCGTACAATATGTCAGTTAGGCAGTTTTTCTAAGAACTGTCGTATTTAAGGAATTGCAAGTCTGAAACTGTACAGATTGTCAAATTGGTCTTGTCAGTTTTTTTTTACCTAAGAACTGTCACGACATCAGGGCGATTCACCCAACATGGAAACAGATATCGCCGAACGTCTCGCCAAGGGCCAAGTTAACTTGTTTAACTTGAAAACCTGTATTGAGATCTTTGATCTAGGATATACAAGGGATAACATCAAAAAGGCCATGAGTAGTTCTCCGATACTCAACAAATCGCAGTGCGTTCCTACGTGTTCACACAGATACTGCGAGTAGTCTTCTTCTGAGCCAAGGCTGGGTCCTTGAACAACTGTGGTGAGAAGGGTCTTTATGATTTTGTGATACAAAGGGACTTTTTAGTCATGATTACTTTTCAAGGCGCAACAGTGATCGTTAAACAATATTCATTCGAAGGAACTGGAAGTGAAGATTATTTTTCAACATTCAAATTTTCAACCCCAGAAGCAAGGTGAAGCTGTTTTTGAAGTTATGAGACAGATTGCATTGAAGCCACCTCAATCAATTTGCTACTATCTATGAACTTGCTGAAGTGATCTAGAAGAATCGGTCTCTCTATTATTTTCTCTGAAGTATTTCAAAGCTGAAAGTGCTGATTTTCAAGAATCTTTACAAGAAGCCACTGCACCCAATGTGCGTTCAAGTTAAATTCTTTGAAGGAGGTCGAATTGTTCAAGATAAAGTCATTCCTTTAGAAATTCATATGTTCATCTTGAAGTTGTAAAGAAATTGAAGATTAGAGCTGAAAGCCAAAGATCAAGGAAGACTGAAAAGAAAAGAAAACAATAAACCAAGGGGGAGATTTTTAGGACTAAATTATGGTTTATCCTTTGTGAAAAGAAGCTATAAACCAAGGGGGAGATTGTTAGGTCATAAATTGTGGTTTATACTTTGCTTTTCATAAGCTATTAGAGTTCTCGGTGTAGCACTGAAAACACCATGTTTTGGTGTTGTTTGGACCAAAATCACATGTGATTTTGGTTAGGCTTAATGTTGGCTTGTTTGGGTTTTGGGATTGGGCTTTGTTATTAGGTCTTGGTATAAATAGTGTTATTTTAGCCTAGATAGGAGTGAGGGACGTTCTAGGGGGCTGCCATAAGCCAAGAACGAGATCTAGAGAGAAATAGAGAGAAAACAGTGTGTAATCGGAATCTTATGTACCAGACGATTAATCAATATATTGTGTGCATTGAAGATTAATTATCTTATTCTTATTCATCTTATATCTTGCATTATATACTCTGATTGGGATTCCGCACCATCAAAGTGAATGTGATTAATACGTAGGAGAATTCGGTACTTACAATTGGTATCGGAGTAAGGATTGGTAGCAATCGGGTTATAGCAATTTATTTTTAAGAGTTTTTCTAGGAGTTTCTAGGTGTTTTTTATTTTATTTTTGACAAAATTTTGGCCATTGTTCTTCGTGTTCTTCATATTTTTGGAGTTTTGATCGAGTTTGGCATTAAAGATTTGAAAATCCCGTGTTTTTGGCAAGTTTTGAGCATTTTAGGTCAAGATTTGCGAAATCTAGGTGGATATCCTCGGTCTCGGTTAAACCCTAGGCGGCCATCATCAAATTTCGGAGCACAGTAGTGATTACGTAGGAGATTTACGGTGCGAAGTTCTCGGAGTGAGGGTTTACGGTCAGCAGTGAGAGTTTGCGGTCCGCAACTTCGGTTTTCGGTGCTCTCGGCTCGCACGATTTCGGTCTGGCTTCTCGGTCTACACGTTTTCGGTTCAGCAATCTCGGCTTCAGATTTCAGCCTTGTTCTCGGTCCGTGATTTCGGCCTCGCAACTTCGGCTGAAATTTCGGATTTTCTAATTTTTGACTTATTTTCGGTCCTAAAGCCATATTTTCGATCCAATAATCTCGTTTTCGGTTCTAAGGCTTCATATTTGGTTGAAAAGACACATTTTCGGTTAAATACCCTCGTTTTTGATCAAATACTCTCGTTTTTTGTCTTGAAATTTCGTTTTCAATCTAGAAATTTTCGTTTTCGGTCAAGGTTAATTTTTTTTGGAAAAAAAGTTTGACTTTCATCATTGAATTTTAAATTTGACTTTTGACATTCAAGTTTGACTTTTCAAGTTTGACTTTTAAGTTTGATTTTTTAAGTTTGAGTTTCAAGTTTGACTTTTACGTTTAACTATCAAGTTTGACTTTTTAAGTTTGACTTTTAAGCTTGACTTTCGACGTTTCAAGTCCGAGGTCATTGGGCGGAGGACCTGGAGAGGTGGAGCAGACAACAACACCAACATTCCCCATACGACATGGAACGAGGTTTCTATAACGTCAGTCACGGAGGTCCGGCAGACAGGGCCCTCCCTGTCATGGTTCAGCGGATCACGCATCTCGAGGATCAGACCAGGGCATCGACGAGTCGGATCTTGGAGCTGGGGGCTGTCACGAAGGTCACTGACGCACGAGCTCGACGACTGGAGAGGGACTACCCCTGGACATGTAGTACCGCCTCCAGGAGGACCTCACCACCGCTCAAGCGGAAACGAGAGAGTACCAGGAGAGATACTCGGCCGTCGAAGAGAGGGTGATCGCGGTTGAGCGCCGGATAGCGGAGATGCAGGCCTCCATGACTTCATCTCGTGGCCTACTGGAGACCACCCGCCATGAGTAGGGCTTATACTACTCACATTTTGTTATAGATTAGGTTTACAGGTAAGCGTTGGTGCTACTATTTCCTGAATGTAGGTTCGACCCTACGAATAAGTGATTACACTATTCAAGGGATCGTTATGCTGCCAAATTTTTTTATGTAAACCTTCTTAAAGGTCGATTTTCACAAACCTATGTACTAATACTATATTATCAATGAAATGGGCATGCGTTTTATTTCATTGGGTGTTGCTATTTGTTACGCAATTTTTTACTTATTATGGTAAATTTCCATTTATGAATTGCTTGCAAATTACAATAACAACGAGACCTAATACATATATAATCAAGACATCCCATTACGGTAATGCCCGACTCATAACCCTTATCAAAGCCTTATCGTCATTCCACCTTTAAACATTATGGCAGAAAGATGCCACCTCGAAGAGTTAACAGGCGTGTCGTCAACACCTCAACAACTCCACCACCGACACTTACACAGATGGACTCTGCCGTGTTCCAGGCTGCTGTAACAGCCGCGATGGTTTCCGCCATGGCCCAAATTAACAGTAACGGCACAAATGGGAACGAGAATGGAAACAGCAACGGAAGCGAAAACGAGACTAACAGATCTAATCTGGGTGAAAGCCAAGGGCACCAACGATTGTGCTCCTACAAAGAATTCATGAACTGCAAGCCCAGGACCTATCATGGCGACAGTGGGGTTGTCACTTTGATAAGATGGTTTGAGAAAACCAAGTCCATCTTTGAAATCTGTGCATGCCTAGACGAATTCAAAGTCAAATATGCAGCGCGTACATTCGCGGACTCGGCCATGTCATGGTGGAACGGCCACGTTAAAACTCTGACTCTTGCTGTGGACAACGGCATGAGTTGAGAGGACATGAAAGTTATGATGATGAAGGAGTATCGTGCAAGGAGCGAGATGTAGATACTGGAACAGGAACTATGGGATCACACCATAAAGGGCTCTGATATCGCCACTTACACCGCCCGATTTAATGAAGTGGAAACTCTGTTCCCTAGGATGGTCTCCCCATAGGACAAGAAAGTGAAACGTTACATCTGGGGACTATCCCCTCATATTCAGGGAATGGTCATATTCTCCAACCCAAGAACCTTCGACAGTGCCAAGCGTTTGGCGTAAAATCTTGTCGACCAGGGAGTCCGCCAAGGCATTGTAACCCCCGCGCCGAACAACCAAAATGGGGACCGCCACTTCCACAGATGGACTCTGCCGTGTTCCAGGCTGCTGTAACAGCCGCGGTGGTTGCCGCCATGGCCCAAATCAGCAGTAATGACTCGAATGGGAACGAGAATGGAAACAACAACGGAAGCGGAAATGGGACTAACATCTCCAATCTGGGCGAAATCCAAGGGCACCAACGATTGTGCTCCTACAAAGAATTCATGAACTACAAGCCTAGGACCTATCATGGTGACAACGGGGTCGTCACTTTGACAAGATGGTTTTAGAAAACAGAGTCCATCTTCGAAATCTGTGCATGCCTGGACGAATTCAAAGTCAAATATGCAGCGTGTACATTCGCGGACTCGGCCTTGTCATGGTGGAACGGCCACGTTAAAACTCTGACTCTTGCTGTGGACAACGCCATGAGTTGGGAGGACCTGAAAGTTATGATGATGGAGGAGTATTGTCCAAGGAGCGAGATGTAGATACTGGAACAGGAACTATGGGATCACACCATAAAGGGCTCTGATATCGCCACTTACACCGCCCGATTTAATGAAGTGGAAACTTTGTGCCCTGGGATGGTCTCCCCATAGGACAAGAAAGTGAAACGTTACATCTAGGGACTATCCCCTCATATTCACGGAATGGTCATATCCTCCAACCCAAGCACCTTCGACAGTGCCAAGCGTTTGGCGCAAAATCTTGTCGACCAGGGAGTCCGCCAAGGCATTATAACCCCCACGCCTGAACAACCAAAACGGGGAGACAACAAGCGAAAGTTCGGGTATAAGAAGAAGGGGAACCCACTCAAGATTTGATCAAGAAACAACAAAATGTGGCCGTCCTTGTCGTCACCGCCCTATTGCCCATGCACCAGCCAAGCAATATGCTGAGACTCTTCCGAAATGCAACAAGTGCAACTACCATCACCAGCTTGTAGGAGCTGCATTGCAACAATTTCAACGGGAAGGGGCATATCGCTCGCTTCGGTAAGGCACCAGCACAACAAACCACCCAAGCCGCTAATGCTGGGGTGAATCAGGCTTGCTACGGATGTGGCGAGACGGGGTATTTCAAGAAGGAATGTCCGAAGGCAAAGAACATAAATGGCGGAGGTGTGGGAAAGGTTTTAGCAATAGGGCATGATGAGGCCATGAAGGATCCTACTGTGGTTATGATGGGTTTTGAGCATTCTAACACTCCTATGGTGTACATGTAACCCTATAAACTTTGGATCTATGTTTTCTCTATTATACATGAAAATATTCAATATTCCAAGGTTTCATCCTAACTATCATACAATGGGGAACTTGTAATATAAAACTTAGTGGGATGACATACCTTTTGCTTGTGGTTGATTCCTTGGAGCTTCAAGAGCCTAGCACCAATAATGTGGATGCCTCAAGTGGAATCACAAATCACCAAAAACACCTTGGAAAGCTTGACAGAATAGCAAGCACTTCTAGAAATCGGCCCACCCTTTGTCCTTACACACTAGTGCCAATTTCAAGTGCCAAGAACCTCTTTATATACTATGGAGGATTAGGGTTTCATCCATGTAAACCCTAATACCGATGACCTTTCATTTCCATAGGATCCATGGGTTAAACACTCCATGGACTATCCATGAAGCTTAGCCCAACCTAAATGAACTTGGCCCATTCCATATATATATATAAAAGAGTCTATATTTAATTAGTTCCTTTTTTATCACTAAATTAATTCTTGATCAATACTAATTAAATAATATGATTCCATATTAATATATTAGAACTTATAATATATTAATATGAATCATAAACATACTATTCTCAAAAGACTATCCATACAAATTGTTCCGGTGAAGTGCAACCAAAATGGACCATGCCAAGTTGGGTCGAATACATACCAATTATAGTTATGGACTTAGACACTAATCCAACAGTCTCCCACTTGGATAAGTCTAAAACTATTATTGAGTTTGACTCCAAAATCCGACTAGCAATCGTAACTCTTAAAATTGTTGTCGAACTCTGAACAAATCAATGACGCGTCCATTAGATAAGGGATCATATATTCCTCAATTATAGATATCATATGGACCGAGAAATGGATTATAATCATTCTCTCTGTCCATTTGTTATTTCCCGATTTCCGATTTATGACGACCGACTAATTGAACAAATCAAATCAGTCCAGGCTTGGCCAAGCACTTCAGGGTGTCATCACTAAATCATCGAGGGGGCCACATATATCGCTTTTATCCCATCAAGGGAAAAAGGAGTGGATAAACTTTGACTCATATGCTTGTCCTGCTACTTGTTGAATCATACACAAAGGCACATTTTATAACATCGAGTTACCAATGCGTTTTCGTATAATTAATGTATAACCAACTCATAGGTAACAACTCATATCTCTAGGTCTGAAGAATATAAGATATTATCGTCTCATGATCACTCGTGATAAAATCCATGAAGTGATTCAAATGAGCGTGGGTTGAATCCAATACTCAGAACTTATGAGTACTCATGAATCTTGTAGCAACTCTTGCTATGTCCAATACCTTGGACATCTACAAACCAACTTTATGACAGTCTTGCCTTAATACCTACTTCCAACGTATTATCGACTGTGGATGGTTTGAACAACTTAGTCATTCAGGAAGAATGACCTAGTTATTCTGGAAGTCAAAACATGCAAAGTGAAACACAAGAATAATCGAATCCAATATGGTCTCAGAACTTATGAAGATAATAGAACACCTTTTATTTATCACCATATTGATTACACATCATTCATTGTATACTGTTTCAAATTTATCAACTTTATACTTGAATTAAAACAATAGTTGTCCCATGCTCCAAGCATGTACACTATGTTTTTCTAAACAATAGTCATGCCATACACCAAGTATACATACTATGTTTGTCTAAACATTAGTTATGTCATACACCAAGTATGCACACTAAGTTTGTCTATGATCTTTACTTTGTGAAATAGATCGATTAAACATAATTCCAATGATTCTCATTTCACAGTCCCAAATTCTTACCGCAAATGCCAGAATTCCAAATTCCTGCCATTTACCAAAATCTTGTTAGATTTTAAACTTATATGCACTGATCCTCTTGTAATGATTATGCACAAAGTCACAAAGACTTATCAATAGTCATTACAGAGTATTCCAATGGAGATCATTCCATGGAAACGAAGTCTCAAATTCAAAGTACATTGCTTTGAACATCCTTCTTGCATTAAGTTTCCTAATATTACACAGATCTAATGAATAACTTCCACCTATGGGAATATTTCCATATTCTCATTTTGACTATCACTTCTGAACAAGAGTTGCCTCTTTTCAGAATATGTCAATATGGTCCTCTTCAAAAATTCACACCATACTTCCAACTGTCCCTGAGCAACCAATCTTTGGTAAACCTTAGATTGTCCTCGACAATTGCTTAATCAAATTAGTCATATCTAGTTCTAGTACTTTTTCCCTCTTAATGCTCTAGGCATTTGGAAAAATTTAGAACAGATGAATATCATAGCACATGCAATCGACCCTATATCCGAAGCATATGAGACACGATTCATGATGTCTCACATAACGACATGATACTAGACCAATCTTTTGCTATAATATTTCTATTTCTATTTGCCATGTTCTCATAATTCAGATTGTGAAAAGGGATGCCGTAATCACAATCGAAATTTAGAACACAAATAATGTTCCCATATATAGAATTTCCTTATGTTGAACCATTCCAACATAACATTCATATATATATGACTAAATTTGATTAAAATCTCACGATCTAAGCTTTTAGATTTGAAATGAAGTATAATTTCCTCTCGTTTAATTATAGCAAAACAACTTTTCCCAATTGAGACTTTTGTTTTCTATAATTAACAATGATTACTTGCAATTATAATTATCATGCTCCCACTAACATGATGATTATTAGCATAACACTTATGCTCCCACTAGCTTTGACATGTACTCAAAAATCAGCAGGACTTCTAGAAATCAATACTTTATTGACTTTCTTACCAAAGTTCAGATTTCTGATACTAGATGCTTTGATAAAACTTTATCAAAATCATACACCTTTCCTTAGATAGCTCACATGTGTGTCTAAACAATTTCAGAACTATGAAAAGGGATGCCATAATCATAGTCTCTATTGTTTAGACCTTTTCCATTTCTCACAAATCCATGTTAGTGTGCCGGTTAACCACACACGCTCCACTAACGACTTTGAGAATGCAAATATCACAATTGCTATCTACTTAAAATCTCTTAGTGAAAGCGTTTCCTCACCATCATTTTCATGAATCGGAGAGAAACCTTATGACACTTAGATTTTATGATGTATGTGTTCCTCTCCATGTTAATTTGTTACATCCATAATCACAAGACACGGTTAGTGACAAATTAATATGGACTGAACCTGTGCAGTCTTTACTTCTTGCCACCTGGCAGCACAAGGGCATGTCATTGCTTCCAAGTTGTTATGCAATCAATTGAGAACTATCAGAACTCATATGCAAAGCCAACTTTAACTAGAATGGTCACAGAAATAGGTATATGTCAACACGAAAGGTTATAAACCTCAAGTCGTGTGCTAGTGATAAACTACATGTTTTATTCTTGATTAGACTCTTTCAAGATCTTTTAGACTCCCACTGTCCTCTTGACATATAAGACTCTCTTGCCAAGACCCATTACTTGACAAAACAAATATTCAAGAGATAGTGCAGATTCTTATCAAGATAAACACTTCACACAATTGGCCTAAGTTGGTCCCTATTTTATCCAAAACATAACAACTTACCAATTTCAAATGTACAAGAGTAGAAAACCTTTTACTCTACATTTGACAAGTGTTAATAAACCTTCTTTAAGATGTGTCACTCAAGTTACAATCTTGGAGTATGACTCTAAGACTTGTTTTGGAACGAAGTATGTATCACCTTCTTGATTTCACCATTTCAATAATTCATGACTCCTCTTCTTAGCCATAAGAATGCACTAAGATGTCCCTAGAGGATGAATTGTGATATGGTCTCACAATCATTAAGATGATCATAAAATATGATACTAAAGTACTCTCTCATCTTTTCAGATTTGAGAAACTTTTATCTTTCTGACAAATTTGATTCTTCTCATTCGTTCTGCCATACATCGAAACTTTTCCAATGCTTCAGAATTATACTCAAACTTGTAGTATAACCATATTTACTAAAATTTAGTAAATCATGACGAATAGTCTTATTGATCTTTGTGGTGGACTTGACCAATGCACAAGAATGTGTACTCGATCCCTTAGTCCTTCACTTGACTCACATATACATGTGAACAATGAACCAGTCTTAATTTTCCATAGATGAAAATTCTCATTCACCATACAATACAACTTGCATAATTACAAGTTTCTATCCAACTGAAACTTTGTTGATTAGAATCTTTCCTTATTTGGTAAATTATGACACTACCACAAACGAAAGAATCAAATCCATTTTCCAATGTTGCTATCAATGGAATCATATAAACAACAATTTTTTCACAAATGCCACTGTAAGGATATTTAAAATAAATAAAAACGAAAGTTTTCTTTTATTTAAAACTTGCGGAAAAACTTATCCTTACAATGCAAATGCATATGAAAACTATGTTGTTATCTATTCCTAAGCTATCTATCACAACTCTTAAGCAACAGCTCAAAAATTCTGATCACCCAACCATGCGATCGAAATCCATCTTCGCGATCAGAATCAGCTTACTCTTCTTTAAGCTTCCTCTCTTTTCTTTGATTCTTAAAACTTCAACATGTGACCCAGTCACATCATGTAATAAGAATCTCCAAAATAGGAACTTAATAGAGTTAGATAGTGGACTTACCTGAAGTAGAGTCAAACTTTTTGACTTGACCAACCTTATGATCTTTCGGGTAAATAGGGCAGCTTTGCAACCAATGCCCCTTCCTTTGGCAATATAAGCATATAGACTCTTTGGGAATGGTACACGAGACTGTCTCAGACTTAGCCTTTCTCTTTACCATTTGGTCAACCGAGTTGACTATGGCTGATCCCTTTCCATTGGGAAAAGAAATCTTTTCTGGATTTTCAATGTTACCATTGTTAGTGTACATGGAAGTTTGGGAAGTTGATATTCTAATCAAATTTGCTTTACCAGTGCTCCAAATCATTGATGATTCAGCATCACCTAGCAAATAGATAAGATCATTAAGGGTCATGTCATAGTCTATTTCATAGTAGTCCCAAAGGAAACTCACTATGTGACTTAGAAAGTGATTGGACAACCAACTTTCTCAAGACTTTGACACCCAACTCTCCCGGCTTGTCAATATGTGACTTTATCTCCAAGATGTGAGCACATAGACTTTGCTTGAGTGACCTTGAACTATTCAAGAACTTGTGGGTTAGGGAGAGTAATTGGAGGAGGTGGAGGAATTGAAGTATGATTTCCATGATCCAACCACAGAACATCATCTTCATTAGGAAAGCTTGTTCCAAGGGATTTGGGAAGATCATAGATGTCTGAACCAGACATTTTCAATGGGAGATATTCAAGTTAGTTGATTTAAGTCCTTAATATAACACCCAATATGAAATACTAAGGCTAGGACCCAACACAATACTTTTATAACTTGGAAGAGGGATACCGTAATCCAAGCTATAAAATATTTGAAGGTAGGCGAATGACGATTCACCAATTTCCACCAAGAAAAACGAAATGGGAATTAGGTTTTAATTGGTTTTTTGAAACTCCTAGATCTTTTGAGATTCATTGAACTTTTCAATGTTATGTTTCAATCTTGATTGTGCCCTCTCAAGTTTTGTGACTGGGATGCCGAGGATCACAAAAAAAGGTGTGAATAACCATGCAAATATACTTGGTACCCTTAATATTTATCAGTTAATCGAAGTGCCGGTTAACGACATGCACTCCACCGATCCTATGATAAACATTAAGTTACCCTTTGCCTACCTTGTTAAATCCAAGTTAGTGTGCCGGTTAACTACACACAATCCACTAACGATTTAAGCAAAGTGGAAAGTGTAATTTCATGGGTTAGCACCAAATTCACATTATCCTAAAGTAACTAAGATTGGGAATTTATAAAAGGTTCAGTTACTTTATATTTATCATTATACTTATAATGAGAATTATATTCCTTGTCCTACCCGTTCGGCTAACGACCCTCCACCAGTCAAGGAAGCGGTGGGTGAGAGTGGACACCCATTAAGCTGTCATTTTATAGGCAACAACCTTATACCCCCTTATAGACCGACTTCGTGAATGAGGCCTACTAACGGTAAGACTGATTCGCTCTTATACATACATATATATATATATATATATATATATATATATATATATATATATATATATATATATATATATATTATTAACTTATAATACTATAAAGTATAAGGGTTGAATTTTAACTTTTAAAACTCTAGCGTTTGGAATTAAAGTGTGTGTGAGACTTTACAAATTCCAAAACTTGAGGGCAAGTTTTGAACTATTCAAAAACTTTTGGATTTTCATAACTTATGAGTTTAATTAAGGTTTTAAAACTTTAATGAAGAGACTCTCAAACATCCATAAATTGAGGACAAGTTATGGAGTTCATAAAACAAGAAAACTCTTCAATTTTTGTAACCTATGCATTATAATGAACCTTTAAAAGAAATGTCTTTTGGTAATCCATAACTTGAGGACAATTTATGGACTCCATTAAAATACATTTAGATCAAGAATTAACTAACAAGCAATTTGCAAATAATTCCTATGATCTACCAAAACTCATAAGTGTATGAACAATCATATCGTTGCTTCACATTATGCTAGTTAGATAACATAAACACACATAAAACTTGAAATTTTGATAACAACGTTGAAATTGGTTTACCATAATCATTACCACATCAAAAATAGGTTTTATAGGACCAAAATAGTTTAAGGTAATGATTCTAGACCAATTTCAGCCTTAAAACTCGAAGATATGCTGTTAGGGGTCCAACTCGTCGAGTGCACGAACCAACTCAACGAGTTGGATGAATTTAGGCACGGACTCGTCGAGTCCCTTAATGGAATCGGTGAGTCAGCTGACCAGACATCATACAAACTTCGATTTTCAGCAATTTGCATCAAGTATAAAAGAAAACAAGCCTAGGCTCTGATAACACTGATGGGTTTTGAACATTCTAACACTCCTATGGTGTACATGCAACCCTATAAACCTTGGATCTATGTTTTCTCTATTATACATGAAAATATTCAATATTCCAAGGTTTCATCCTAACTAGCATACAATAGGGAACTTGTAATATAAAACTTAGTGGGATGACATACCTTTTGCTTGTGGTTGATTCCTTGGAGCTTCAAGAGCCTAGCACCAATAATGTGGATGCCTCAAGTAGAATCACAAATCACCAAAAACACCTTGGAAAGCTTGAGAGAATAGCAAGCACTTCTAGAAATCGGCCCACCCTTTGTCCTCACACACTAGTGCCAATTTCAATTGCCAAGGACCTCTTTATATACTATGGAGGATTAGGGTTTCATCCATGTAAACCCTAATACCGATGACCTTTCATTTCCATAGGATCCATGGGTTAAACACTCAATGGACTATCCATGAAAGCTTAGCCCAACCTAAATGAACTTGGCCCATTCCATATATATATATATATATATATATATATATATATATATATATATATATATATATATATATATATATATATATATATATATATATAGGTAAGTTCAATTGAGAAAATAAAAAAGGTTGAGAATGGGGGAATCATTCTCAGCCACTCATTTATTTTTGCCGCAAAATCCTTCATTGTACCAGCGGAAATGGATAAAGAATACACATGTGTTTCCAACAAAACATGTTTCCTTAAACTATGCTAATCATTACCTTAATATATACAAAAACATAGTTTTTTCGTTTTTTTTTAATTTTTAAGAAGCTATTTTTATCGAAAAATGATTTTAAATATACCAACATTCATGATTCTCTACAAATAGACATCCATATTGATATACTTTTAAGATAAAATAATTTTTTTTAGATTTTCAGCTATCGTTATTCATAAGTGAATAAAAATACATCAGATTTTTGCTACAGTACATTCATTATTCACTTATGAATAAAAATATATAATTAATTTTTTTACAGTTTAAGTATCATTTATACTACTTATTCATATATGAATAACAAATTAACTGTAACAAAAATCTGATAAATGTTTTATTCATATATGAATATAAAATATGACGACAACTAATACACATTTTATTCATATATAAATATAATATATGACGAAAGATGATGTAAAAAATATATTTTAAGTAAGAAAAACTTTATTACGTGTCATATTCATATATGAACGATACTTAAACTATAAAAAAAAATTAAGCATACGTTTTATTCATAAGTGAATAACGAATGTACTGTAATAAAAATCTGATAGATTTTTATTCACTTATGAATAACGAGACCTGAAACTCTAACAAAAATAAATTTTTTATTTTATCTTAAAACTATATCAATATGGATGTCTATTTATAGAGAATAAAAAATTATGAATTTTGATATATTTAAAATATTTTTTCGATAAAAATGGCTTTCTAAAAATAAAAAAAACAAAAAAAAGTATGTTTTTATATATATTAAGGTAATGATTAGCATAGTTTAAGGAAACATGTTTGGTTGTAAAACACATGTTTATCCGTTATCCATTTCCGACGGTACGCCTAAATGTGTTGCGGCAAAATAAATGTGTGGCTGAGAATGATTCCCCAATTCTCAACCTTTTTTTTTCTCAATTGAACCCTCCTCTCTCTCTCTCTCTCTATATATATATATATATATATATATATATATATATATATATATATAAGAGTCCATATTTAATTAGTTCCTTTTTTATCACTAAATTAATTCTAAATTAATTCTTGATCAATACTAATTAAATAATATGATTCCATATTAATATATTAGAACTTATAATATATTAATATAAATCATAAACATACTATTCTCAAAAGACTATCCATACAAATTGTTCCGGTGAAGTGCAACCCAAATGTACCATGCCAAGTCGAGTCGAATACATACCAATTATAGTTATGGACTTAGACACTAACGCCTTGTTCCCGAGTTTCATTGAGTTTCATTAAACGAAAGAAAAGAAAGGGAAGGAAAATATGGAGAGAAAAGAAAGGGAGGGGAAGGAAGTGATTAACTTTTTCGTGTTCCCGAGTCCAAAGGAAAGGAAATGAAGTTTTTTAAAAAATGTGTTCCCGAGTTCGAAGGAAAAGAAAAGAAAAAAAGCTAAATAACAACATTACAATTTTATCTTTATTTTTTTTTTGTCTTCACATTCGTTTACACACATACATATATATTTTGTCAAATACCACCTACATATAATATTAAGTTAAATTATCAATGAGTAGCAAAATATAAATAATATTAAAATGAAATCACTCGTGGATATCTTTTAATTGCATTTGTCTAATTGAAAAGAAACCAAACTATAAAATCATCCAAAACAATGCAATTTAATCAAACTACGATTCCAAAAACCATAATTCAATTCGTGAAGCCAAAAAAAAGTCTAACAAAGAACCAAAAAATAAACATCTATCCTCCTAATTCATCATTTACCTGCGCCCATCATTGTTTTTAGTAGATCCTTCCGTATGTTCATTGGACAAGTAAACAACGTCCTCGCATCTGCTTGGTTACGAGCCAAATACATGAGAGCACCTGGTATTTCATGGGGTTCCAAACCCATCGACTGCAATTCTTGATAAATTTCATCACCTGTTAACTCATGATGGTAAGCTCTTTCAAAGATTTTGTTACCTTCCCTCATAGCATTAGCCACATCACCAACAACATTCATAATCTTTGTTTCAAATGTTTCAAGTTCACGTTGAGGCTGAGGTTCAACTTCCTTTTCTTCTTCATCTATGAGTTTTCTTTTTTTAGGTTTACACTTTTTCGCACTTGAATTTTGTTTAGACGTAGGAGATACCACTTGAATGTCATCTTCATCATCATCTATACGTTGGTTCTCCAGTGTAACATCTTTACTTGCTAATAAATCATCAACCTCTGAAATACTTTCTATTTTGATGTTTGTAGTCTTGTTAAACCTAGCATTTCTCTCATTTGTTGTTTCAACATTTTCTCCTGAAGCTCTATCTCTTGCAAATAATACCAACATTTGTTCAAAGCGGGCCACCTTTTTTATCTTCAGTATAACTGCTTCAGGCTTTGACTGTTTAAAAACCCCAAAATAAATTAAAATTATTATTGATAACATAATATAAAAAAAAAACTAAATACAACCTTAGATGAACACTATCCTTAATTAAGTTATCCCAAACCTGCTCATCTGCTTCAATTAGTTGGGTATCAGCATTCCAACCGAACCCACTCAAGGAAATCCCATTGAACATGTCATACCATTGTGAAAAACCAGATTTCAAAGTTTTCAAACGATTTTTTAGATGACTTTTAGTTAAATTCATGTTAAGTTTCTTATTGAGCTCCTCAACCATATTCGCATACGCTTGTGAAGTAAAATTTCCATGAAGCCTATTTCCTTTTTCTTGTTGTTGTACCATTGCATCAACAAATTCAACATCCATATGTTTTGTCCAGTTCAAGAGTGACTTCTTACCGGTATTTACAAAAGGTTCTTGCTTGTTCATTATCAGTTTCTACATAACATAAAAAGAAACATACATTATTATAAAAAGAACATAGTTATAAAGTGTACAAGTTATAAAAAATAACATTAAAAAAATTAAATAACACAAATAAATTCACAAAACAATGTTCAATAAAAAACCAAATTGCAAATGACGTAATATAACGAAATACTCTTAAACTATGTTGACATATTTATTTCATTGTTTGGATTCAATAAGTAGTTAGTCCACATTTGATTTGCAATTGAGTTCCTCAGTTGCTCTGCCATGCTGTTACCCTCACGCCCACCACTTGAATTATGTCTCACTTCCTCTGTTGGTGTACTTAACACCTCCTGTAATACCTCATCTTCAAGATCTTTGTCACGATCTTCGACTATCAAAAAGTTATGTAAAATACAACACGCCAAAAAAATGTCTGATTTTGTTTCACAAGAATAAAAATGTTCCTGTGTACTTCTAATGATAGGGAACCTTCTTTTTAGAACACCAAATGCCCTTTCTATAGCATTACGTAATGATGTGTGGCGAAGATTGAACAACTCTCTAGCATTTTGTGGTGCAAGAGTGGAATATTCTTTTAAATGATACCTAACACCTCTATATGGCGCCATTAATATAGTTGAGTGAGGCAAACCCATGTCTACTAAATAATAGCGACCTATAATTAAATTGTAATTAGTTTTTTAATAATAATTTAAACAAAAAAAAAAATGAAAAGTTGGTACTAGAAATTACCATTTGGAATTACTAGTTTATCATCTCTATTGAGGGCATTCTTCAGTATCCTTGAGTCTGATGCAGTACCCTCCCAGCCGGTTAAAACATATGTAAACTTTAAATCAAATGAACAAGCAGCCAAGACATTTAACGTTGGGTAATCCTTGCGGCCACGGTATCTAGGGGCATCTCTATTAGGTACTTTGACACGAACATGTGTACCATCAATTGCCCCTACACAGTTCTTGAAGTAAGGAAAGAATCTCCTTTTCTCTTGAATTTCTTTGGGGACAACATCACCTTGTGGTTGTTGAATATAAATACTTTCTAATGCTATAACCGAGCGCAAAACTCAATGGAAGCACCTACTCGTTGTGGATTTCGAGCGCCGATACATCCAAGAGACAAATGTATTTCTCAAATCATTACCTACAATGTGCAAAAATCTTGCAACTTGCTCTTCAACAGACATTCGTTGAGTAGGTCGAATACCACCATCACGCCGTAAGATAACACATAGCTTCTTAAAAGCTTGCACACTCATATGGATAAGCTCACGACATTGACCACCATTTGAAAGGTTATGTAACAACTCTTCCCGTACACGTCGACGTTTTAAAAGAGTTTTTCTAGTAGGTAAATTAGGACCATTGTTGATGGTAAGTTTGCGTTGTGCCAAAATAGCCATCAACAAGCAAATTAGATGAACAACTTGCATTTGTCTTGATTTAAGAATATAAGCGGGTGAAGGAATGTCATTATCCATTGAAATCAATGTGACCTATTTTATGTACAAAATGTGAAGGATTATAAAGAGGGCATCCTAACAGCAGCAAAAACATCCACACACCCAAAATAAAAGCAAGGGCAAAATAGTCCAACAGGAAAGATCTTGAAATATGATAAAATAACGTATGCTTAATTGTGATTATGTAAATTAGATGTCTACTCTTCAACATAATTAATTACCTTTACAACCTCCTCAAACAAATTCTTGGTATTGTGGTATAAAAAACAAGACTTTTTTTCCTTCCTGTGGTAAGTGATGTACATACAAGAAAGCTTCTCTTTACAATTAATGGGTTCACTGATTTCCATCTTTCTTTGAATGTAATTTTGAGAATTGCATTGACTCACAGTTTATGCATTGACTCATAGTTTATGCATGTATTTGCTATTGAAAGGAACAATCACAGAATGTTTTTGACATAAACACCTCCTGTTTAACTTCATATTTACTTTCATATAATTAACATTCATATTTACTTCTATAAAATGATGTTCTAAACCTATAATCACAGGTAACCTGTAACGCCCGTAGATCCAGGCTAGTCAATTTAGTGATAATAGGGGTCGAAAACGACTCTTCGACAAAAGATTATTTAGAATAATTAATCTTAACCAAGTTGTAGAATATGTCTCAAGGGTTCCGTACATATAAAGAACGCCGAAATCCGAGTTATAACGAAGAAGTTATGACCCGTCGAAGTTTCGCGACGGAACCGACACGATACCGGGAAACGGAAATAATGAATTTACGATAGAGCGAGTTTTATCCTTAGCGATCTAAACGAAAGTCGTAGAATACGTTAAACCGAGAGCGTCCATAAAAAGAACGCCCAAATCTGACTTCGTATGAGGAAGTTATGATTTTTCGAAGTTTCGGCTTAGCAGTGTACAGCCCGAAGTTCGAATATTAGATCGAGCGGTTTTTAGCCGACACAACCTAAACGAGAATCGAAGATCTCGTTGATAGTAGCATATCGATAAAAAGACAGACAAAAACGGACGTCGGATGAAGAAGTTATGAATTTTTAACGGACCAATCCTGTCCCGGCCTGTTAAAAATATAAATTTGAAATAAAGTCAAAATTAGCCAACGGAGTCTAAATGAAAGTTGTAGAGCACGTTCCTACCTACGTGTGGATATAAAGAACGCCAAAAAAGGAGCTCGTACGCGAGAGTTACGAATTTTTAAAGATTTCACTTGAATTTGCGAAGCTGATGATAGAAGTGCTGATGTGGCGCATTTCCAGCCGTCCGATGATGATCTAGCCTTGCTTCAGATTTCGACGCGTCACCCTTCGCTACGCCCCGCGTCCGAGGCCAAGTACGCCCAGCGTACTTCGGTTCTTATCCGGTTCCGAGAGTGGGCGCGTGCGAGACAGCTGGAAGCCATATCCGAAGTTACGCCCAGCGTAACCAAAGGCTACGCCCAACGTAGTCCGAAGGTTCAGGCCTATAAACAGAAGGCCGAGGCTGCCTTCTTTTTCACACCAAAACTCACTCTCTCTCTAACTTCTTTCTCTCTCTAGACTACCCTAAACCCCTCCTAAGCCTAGGTGAAAACCCTAGCACCCGAAGGAAGCCCCAAGGCTCCCGGAGTTCCGAGAAAAAGGGTCTTTCGGTTCGGAAACGCTGCTCCGAGCAAAGCCCAGTTTTCTTTAAAATTCGCTGTAAGTGAGCTACGCCTACGTAATTTTTAATATAACTTTTAAATAATTATAGTAATGTTATTAGGTCCTTAAAATAATTATTTGGGCTATTATTATGTGTTATATTGAGTGTTATTTAACGCTTATATAATAATAATAATATCTAGACTATTAATTAGTCGCGGTTAACGTTAAAACTAAACCATAGTGGTATTTATACTAGGTTTTGTCGAGGGAAATTGTTTTAAGAAGTAACGAAGCGCTGTTCGAGTGCAGAGACACCACCTTCCAGGTGAGTGCATAGTTACTTTCATCTTACACATAGATATGAAGTATTTTATATAAATTACGTGCTATGTGTGCATATTATCTGAGTACTTGCTGTCTATGCTAGATGAACGATTTTATACACGTTTTAAATGATTTAAACTGTATATGTATTTTATATCTACGAAAATGTGGAGGTAAAACATGGGTAGATGTGATAGATGAAATATGAGTTGGATGATGAGGTGAGAGGTGAAATAGACCAGGAGGTGAGGGTGAGAGGTGGATGATGTGAGAAGCCTTTCCCAAATGATGGCCCCGTCATTCAGCAGAGTATGGATGACAACCACGGACTATTCTAGACAGTCGAGTGGAACACTAGCAGACTCGCAACCTGTAGGTGTTGTGAACGATGTGTTCGCCGGTGTACTCTAAAAACCCATTGACATGTATTGCGAGTGGATTCTTAGAAACGATACTGTCGATAAATGAGATAACCCTGGCAGTTGCGCCTAAAGGACAATACCGACAGATGCGCCTCGTAGAGAATGTCACAATTTTGGCAGTTGTGCCTAAGTGACAGCACTAGCTGTGTTTGACAGATGTGTCATCGACAACGATGAAATTCGTACCTATTCCTTAGGATAATCCTTAGGAATGAATGAACAAGAAATAGCTGATTCTTAGGGTAGATCCTTAAGAATAAAGAAGATAATGGGGATGGGTAATTGGGTTAACTTTTTGATGATTAAACATAATAATTATATTATTGTGGGTTGAAAACCCTATGTACTCATCAGGTTTCCCAACCTGACCCACTCAGTTTATTTGTATCACAGGTGCCGATACGAAGTTACATTACACTGAGAGATTAAAGAGATGTAGATCACTAGTGTAAATGAATGTAAGTTCTGTTTATGCTTATGTTTCTGTATTGATGATGACATCCCAAATGTTTTAAAATGAATAAAAATACTTTTCTTCGGAAATGTTTTGATAACGTATTTATCATGTTTTACTGGGAACAAATTCCGCAACATTTTTATTAAAAGAGGTACTCTGATTTTTATAAAGCATAAACAAAATCGGTATTTTCTGGCCATGAAAATGGAAATGTCTCATAACCTAACGAATCAATTCAACTTTAAACAATAATGAAGAAGAAACAAATCATAATGAACCAGAAAAAAAAGGTTGTAACATATATTGTGAACACGATCTCACAAAAAAAAATACAAGGAGAAGAATGGAAGAATGGAACCTGATGGATGATGGACCGATTTGAACAATAAGATGCAGCAGGGTTGTCGAAGCAACAAAGTCGTCGAAACAGCAGGAAGAAGACCGATCTTTTTTTGTATGTTGAGAATGATAACGTGATCTTATATAACCGTGTGTTGTTATCCTTATCATCGATTCTCTTTCTCTCCAAATCTCTCCAATTTGGGAGGAAGATTAGGAGGGAATATTTTCCTCTGATTTCCTTTCTTTTCTTCCTAAATCATTCCAAAAAAAAAAAAAACTGGGGAACACGATGAACTACTCTTTCTCTCCGATTCCCTCCCTTTCTCTCCACTTCCCGCGTTAAGTGACACTCGAAAACAGTGTGTTAAGATGTGGGGCACGTGTCCCAAATGCCAATTCAATTACCTCATATTATGTATTATAAAAATGGGCTAAAAACATTATTATAATGGTTGCCCTCTATCTTTGAGAACATCCGTTTTTTTATAATTGATCTCATCCTCTATTTTTTCACCCAACTCCAACTCGATGTGGGATGGTTCGTTGGTAACCAAACGAAAACATATTTCTCATTTTTTCTTTCTCTTTGTTAAGTAACTTTTAACTAACTTATACTAAATAATTTCCCACTTTAATCTCAGTTTGCTCATTTACATATGATAAGTTATTATTTGTGGTTATATTAAATCGTTAATCAATTATCAACCCCATATGCCTCGATTGGTATTTTTATAAATTAATTATTTTAATTACTTAGCTACCAATCCATATAGATCAAAACACTTTAGCAATATAGTTACCGTAAAAAACAAAACCGGGCCAAAAGAACTGATATCCGAACTAAATAAATGGTCCAAAACCCCGAAAAACCGACTAGTTATTTTGACCATCTTATTGGACCTGTCATATAAATGTCACAAGTGTCCCCAACAAAAAAAAAAAACCTAAATCCACGATGTCTACATGTATTAGAAAACAAATTACACTTTTATTGGAAAACAAAACATCATTACAAAAATAAAAACCAAAGACGCCATTCTCAAATAAAATCTATTTGCGAAGATTAAAAGACCGAGATTCATGGATAAACTTCAATAACAGATTGATAGGTTCTAATGTGTTTTATAGTGTAACGAGTGAATCCAGCCTCATTAAACACGTAAGACCATTCTTTTAAAGTTCGTTCCTTCCCCGTGCTTGTATGAGCCATCATCACCATGTCAAGCATCAATACCACGTCTTCAAACTCATGGTTTTCTTCAAGCCCAACAATTGACTCTACGATGATTACCTTTCCTGTATCTTGAGGAATAGTCTCTCGACATTTTTTTAGTATTTCAATGCATTCTTCGTCTCCCCAGTCATGGAGCACTTTCTAAAATATTCAAACATGATTAATGGGGAACAAGTTGAAATCTTTCTGAAAGCTCTACAAATCTTAATGAACCCTGCCACTGAACCAAGGTGGCCCACCATAAGAGTGGGCATCTACCCGGCCGGCCCACCACATATACCAAAATTAGTTAAAAAATATCCAAGAGGTTCGTTGTAAATTGCACTTCCAAATTTTCTGATTTGAGAGTGTTTGAAAATTTGATAAGCATTAATGACTGTGTTTTCTCATCAAGGGACGTTATTTCTAGATTAAAGTATGTGAGAATCAAAGCCTCAAGTAACTCAATTTCCGAATGTTTAATTCCAAGTGACCACTAGTCACTTTGATGATGGCTATCAATGATTTCGTCTAAGTGTTATATTTATTCAATAAATAAGAACTCTTACTTTCCATTATTCCATATATATATATATATATATATATATATATATATATATATATATATATATATATATATATATATATATATATATATATATATGTGTGTGTGTATTTAGTATTTGTTTACGACTTAGGAGAATTTTGTGAAACCACCTTTCCATTTTACTATATTCATCAGCAATCACTAAATAGGTAAGTTTTACTAAAAGACTTAAAATAAATTCACTAACCATTAGATAGGTAGCATCAGCTTTTGGAATATGATCAAACATGTTACCTCCAACATGTTCAACACCTTTACATACAGGAGCCACCGACACTACATGAGGCAGATCGAAATTAATCCCTTTGATCCATGGACAAGCCTCAACAATCAGTCGTAAAGCCGTTCCATCACCACCACCAACATCCACCACCGTCTTCAGCCCCTCAAACACCTCCGGACAACCCTCAATCACCGCCCCAACTGCCACCCGAGCATCACAAGCCATTGCATCATCAATGAGCTTACTATGTCCAGGATTCACGGCTGCGAATTTCCATACATCATCCCCATGCGCTGCCCCAAAAGGCAAGTTTTTGTTGCTCAAAACCCTAGCACTTAGCTTCTGCCATGGTGCTAACATGACCGGACTGCTCTCTAAAAGCACAAAATCGGCCATACTATGCTTTCCATGCCTAGTTAGAAGCCGAGACAAAGATGTTTGAGCATATCCAACGGACGTTTCTGATATGGGTTTTTCTTGAAATATCCTATACTGGATTAAGAACCTCATGATCCTATACAACGATGATGTTGAACACCCGAGCTCCGAAGCAAGCTCAGCAAGTGTCATCGGGCTTTCTTGTTTTTCGAGGATATCGGGTATACCGAGCTCAATGGCACACTTAGCCACAGCCATTGGAGTAAAACCAAAAACATATTTCCAGATTTCTCTTGCGGCTGCTTCTTCTTCTTTGGAATAAATTTTCTCCATGTTAATTTCTGCAGTTTTGGAATAAATTTTCTCCATGTTAATTTCTGCAGACATATTTAATCTTAAATTGAATGCATAGATGTGAGGATGATCAAGGTCGCTTTAAATAACAATAAATCTTGCATGGTGGGATTTATGTTCATTTATTTATCCAGGAGTTTTTTATTTTTAAATTGAATAGTTTAACGTTAGGTGTGTTTGTTTTTTTAAATTGAATAGTTTAATGTCATTAATAAAATTCATGTCTTCTCAACCGCCTTACCAAACTAATGGCCCATTATCACAAAGGCACACATATACATCCGCTTAATAATCCGGTGTTGTACAGAATACAACCATGTAATTGAAATATTAAGGAATATATGTTTTTTAAATATAATAATGATATTGTTGTTTTTTTTTAACCGGCAAATATAAATATTATAATCTACTCTTAAACTAACACATAATTCCACCTATGTCCACCACGGGACTTGAACCCTCAACATCAAGGAGGGAGGGCACCACCTGATGCCGTTGGGCTAGAAGCCCTTTGGTACAATGATATTGTTGTTAACTACGATATAATAATTTTATACTAAGTTGATATGAACATTAATTATTTTGAATTATATGATAAGGTAAACATCTATTAAAACTATATAATCTCAATCGTCCCAATGACTTTTTCCCACAGGTTATTCATAAACAAAATTAAATATAATATATGTTTTAATTTTATTTATAGTTGTTGCTATGATTAATTAATTTTAAAAAATAGTTTTTCACTTAACATTTTAATTTATGTCATTGTAATTACAAAAAAACATAAAACAAAGTTTTTTTAAAGGTAACAATATAATTTTTCTTTTTATATATTGTTACTTTTAACTATTTAAGTTACTTATTTGAAAACTCTTAATGATTATAAAAATAGTTTTATAAATGTTTTGGTTAATTTGAAATTATAATTTAGGTTTTACATTTAAGGGTTTAGGTCATTTTTGGTCACTTAACTTTTGGTTTTGTGCACATTTGGTCACTTAACTCTTTTTAAGTTTTAAAAGGTCATCAAACTTTTGACTTTGTGCTTATTTAGTCACTTAACTTTTTGTTTGGTCACTTAGCTTTTAGATTTGTGCTTATTTAGTCACCTAACTTTTAAAATTGTGCTTATTTAGTCACTAAACTTTTGAAAAAATTTAAAAGTTTAGTGACTAAATGAGCACAATTTTAAAAGTTAAGTGACTAAATGTGACCAAACCAAAAGTTAAGTGACTGAATAAGCACAAAGTCAAAAGTTTGATGACCTTTTAAAACTTAAAAAGAGTTAAGTGACCAAATGTGCACAAAACCAAAAGTTAAGTGACCAAAAATGACCTAAACCCTACATTTAACACTAGAATTTATAACTTTTAATTATTTACAAAATAATCTTTGGATTTTTTAAGTTCAATTGAAATTTCAATTTAAGTTAACCTTTTTAACATTATATTTAAATTAACGTTAAAATTGTAACGTTAAAATGACCATGATTCACATAGAAAAACATGTCAAAACAAAAAAAAAATAGATATAATATATTAAAAGTTAATTACATAATTGTATAAGTAGAAATAAAATATATTATTTTAATATTAAGGTTTAGTTAATTTAAGATTATAATTTAGGATTTGCATTTATTTAACTTTATTAACTAATTTGTAATTATTATTAGAAAGAATTTGAAAAGTCATAGGAGTTTCAAATGCATGTGGTGAAAGGAAAAATGTTTCTTTTATAATATAACTAGACGAATTTTCGCGCGTTGCGCAACGCATGTTAAAAATATATTGTTAAAATATTGAATAATGTATGTTTAAAATGGTTATGTTATTAACATTAACTTTGAGAATATATTTTACACTAATTTATATATACATACACACACACACACACACATATATATATATATATATATATATATATATATATATATATATATATATATATATATATATATATGCTTAAGTTATTTTGTTTTTACTAACTATTGTGTGCTAGAATGCACAGATCTGGACCACCGGATGAAAAGAATCAACAGTCATGATCTGAGGGTCTATGATATTACAATAGGGTAGCATGTATCATATAATCACAAAAATTTTAGCAAAAGGGTATTTTGGTCAATTAACCTATTTAAAAAAAGGAAATTTTCGGATTTTAAGGGATCATTAATTCCCTTATTTTTAAAAATTTGATTTTTTTAAATTTATTCTAATTAAATTTTAATATTATTTTTAATAATAACCGATTTTATTCTGTCAGAATGACAAAAAGTCAACAATAAACTAGTAAATATATTTGTAGTTTTATTCATGCAGAATATGGTTTCATTCAAGATACTTTTTATATTAAACATGCTTAAAGAATTATACAACATATTATCAAGAATAACATTTTCCAAGGAATACAGATTTTATTCTTTTAAAATCACTATTTACATTCATCCGTAAAGAATAAGACTATAAACAATTCTTACATTCATTCTAAAAAAATTATGACAAACAATGGTTTAAGGATTACATTTACTCTTAAAGATTAAAACTAAAAATGGTTAAAAAAGAAAAAAAACATCAAAATCTAACAAAAACACTAATCCATTCCGAAAAAATATTATTGTCAAGAAACAATTTATAAATTCTGACAGAATACATTCTGCTAGAATGCACTATTGTTCTCCATGTTTCCTTCATTTTCCACATTAATGACAACCTCTTTAAAACCTAAATCCACAAAGAAAACATAATCAACTTTCAGATATTAAAAATTTTAGTGCATTAAATAGAATAAAACAATAAATTCCGATAAATTCTAACAGAATGCATTTATATAAATAAATTCTAACAGAATACATTACAGAATGCACTTAAACCATAGTCTTTTCTTCTATATGCATAAACATTCTAGAACATGTATAAATGTATTCTGTCATAATTATTTGCAACTCATGGTTTATGTAATATTTATATTCTCATAGAATGAACATGTGTTTGCATTCTGATATGAAAAAAAAATCTTCAGCTTAACCCTTTTCATGCAAATTCTGACAGAATGCCAGCTTAACCCTTTTCATCAAAGACAAATTTAGAACAATCAAGTATCAAGAACAAATTGAAAATCAAGAACAATCTATCATTATTTAAGTCGGATTCTAAATTACAAAATCAACTTGAATGATGGATATTTAAAATTAAAGAAGAATGAGAGCACGGTTGGCATACTAGTGAAATCAGAAATCAACAGGAAGGATAATCGGAAATCAAAGAATTGAAAATCAGTGAATAAATCAAATGGAAGATCCATGTGAAGAAACGTAAATCAGTAACACTCAAAGGAAGAATTGCAAGAAATCAAGAAGTAAAAGAATAGGAAATCAAATACTGCAGGGAAAAAATCGCAAAACCTTTCATGGGAACGGGAAAGATCGAGACTCGCAGAATTGCATCATCGTTGGTTCGATTACATACACAAGAATCGCATCATCGTTGGTGCAGATTGCATCTCTGCCCCTCATCTCTTCCAGAATCACAAGTTAGATTAGTTTACCTCTCCTCGACAACATATGAAGATGATGACGTTGGTGATCGACGATGGTATTGGGTGGCAATGGTTGTCGAACTTGGTGAGGGGAAACAAGGAATACTACAGTGTTGATGGTGATGAATGGTCGTTGTTTTTGTAGGGTTAACAAACAAATTACCCAAATTTAAAGGATATTAAATGTTGTAAATATTTAACATAATTAAGTGTGCCAAAATTACTATTACACCTTTTATGATTTATTATTGAATTTTATTTTTCTTAATTTTGATTGGTTACTAGAAGCACACAATACTTATTGAAAACATTTTAACCTAATTCTCTCTCTCTCTCTCTCTATATATATATATATATATATATATATATATATATATATATATATATATATATATATATATATATATATATATATATATATATATATATATAATCTCAATTATTTTGAACAATAATATTCATTGACATCAACCCGCATTCCTCATTAATAGAATTAAATATAATTATCTATTTAATATTATTTTTAACAATTATTATGATTGATTAATTATATTTTTACTTATGCGATCATTTTCTAATTTTAATAATGATGTTCATTTAAAATACAATTTATTTATAGCTAAATGTAATTTATATTTGATGTTATTATCATTTAAAATTATTATTCATTAATTTTAAACCACTTATTATTAATAATAAGTTAAAGAAGACTTTTAAGAAACACTTAATATTATTATTAAAATGTGAAACATACACTAAAAAATAAAGTGATAAGATAGACAATTTGCATTTCAAAAGAGACTTTCATGGATAATATGACATATCCATGATTTTTATAATTTGATTTTATTATTTATAATTATTGTTCATTAATTTTAAAACCACTTATTATTATAAATAAGTGAAAGAAACTTTTGAAAAACACTTATTATTATAATTAAAATGTTAAACATATCCTAAAATATAAAGTGATAAGATAGACAATTTGCATTTCAAAAGAGGCTTATGTGGATAATATAGATAATATGACATATCCATGATTTTTAATTAATTATTTCTTTGAAGCAACACGAACATATAAACATGTATACAATAATTAATTAAATATTATATATATATATATATATATATATATATATATATATATCGCCTTCCATAACATATGATCGATAACATGAATCTAATCTAAGTTACATTAAAATTTCAACCATAACATACAACGATATTCTTAAAAGAATACTTAAACCGGGAAAATACAAAAAAGAATTAGTATATAACAAACTTACAAATTAAAAACATCAGCATAATAACATGGCTCGAGAAATGGTACAACGCCTTCAACCCAACACAAAAAACTTTAAACTTGTTTTCTTTGTAAATTTTGTATGTGATTTTTATGTGTATGTCTACTCAAAAGAGATTGACCTTTCTATAGTAGACTATCCATTAATTGTTTATTAAATATATTATATAAGTTAGAAAACCTTTGAATTGTTAATAATTATTAAGAGACTTTTGAGTGATATTCATTAAAATAGGAGGTTTCAAATGCATAAGGTGTTTGCAAATTTTTGTAGGGGTTTCAAATGCATAAGGTTCAAGGAAAAATGTCTCCTTTATAAGTATAGTATGACTAGGTGAATACCCGCGTGTTGTGCATAATACAACAATATATTTGAAATTTTTACAAATATATGTTTTTTAAATATATTAATGACATTGTTCTTAGTTTTATATAATAAATCTTATAATAAGTTGGCATAAACATTCTTTGTTTTGAATTATATGATAATGTAGATATCTTTTAAAATTGTATAATCCTAAGTGTATTAATGACGTCTACCTGCAGGTTACTTATAAATAAATTTAAATATAATATATGATATAATGATATTCATAGTTGTTGTTATGATTAATTAATTTTAAAAAGTTTATTTGCTTAAGATTTTAATTTCTATCATTGTAATTATTTAAAACATCAAACATTGTTTTTGTTTTTAAAGACAACAATATAATTTTTGTATATAATTTTACTTTTAACTATTGTTGTTGTAAGTTATTTAAAATAACGTATTTTGAAACTCTTAATTATTTTCATTTGGTTTCAGAAATTTAATATTTTTAAAATTTATTTGATGAATATTGTTAGTTTCTATGATTGTAGTTATTTAAAAAAAACATTGTTTTTGTTTTAAAGAAAATATTATAGTTGTAACACCCAGAATCTAGAAGGTCAATTAAGGAAGATAAAACTTCATTTATAAGTCTAACTCGTCGAGTTCCAGGGGAAGAACTCGACGTGTTAGAACTTTGTCACCCATATTTTTGGAAGACCAACTCGACGAGTTGAGGAAGTCCAACTCGACGAGTTGGACGGGGTTTGGAAAACCTTAATTCCGAGATTTTGTACCCTATTTAAACAACTTAAGCCTCATAAGTTAGCTTCATTTCCAGCCTCCACTGTCCTAAACCCTAACCTCGAAACCCTAAGGCACTTTTGAGTGATTGTGAGGCATTTTGAGGGTGTTGTGTGTGTTTGAAGCCACTTGGAAGGAAAAAAAGCTTGGGGATATAAGAAAGAGCTGCTAGATCCAGAGACACTTCATCAATGGCTGCATCTTTAAGGTATAAAGTCGTCACCTTGACTTGTAGTTAACTAGATCTCCCTTCTTGAAGTTTTAGCTTGAGTTTTGAGACTTTGGTTGAGTTGTCCAAGGAGAAGAGGTTTCCAGGGGTTGATGGAGTAGATCTGACCCCTACATGACCTCTTGAGGCTTAAAGTTGCAAACTTTATTGGCCTCTGGGTCCCATTCATGCAATATGTCCATTTTGAAGCCATAAACGAGCGTTAGAGGGTGTTTCTAGCATGCATGAGCGTAAAGTCAGAAACTTTACGTGATTTCCCCACCTTGGGACATCAGATCTATGTTTTGGAACGTTGTAGTGGAAGTTTAAGGGCTTAATGGGTCAAGACCCTATTTAAGGAACCTAGGGTTTGAGTTTGGAGCTTAATGTATGGTTCTTGAGGGTAAAGTTGGAAACTTTACCCTTCTGGACATCATTTTGGAAGAGACCTGAGGTTTGGAGTTCTTGGATTCAAGACAAATGACTTAATACATTAATTGGGTTGGCAGACTGAAGAACTCGACGAGTTGGTATGAGATTATCCTGATTCTGATGAAAAAGGGGGTAACTCGTCGAGTTGTAGGGAAACTCAATAAGTTGGGTTGAGACATCGCGATTCTGTCCTTTAGGGGAACTTCACGATTTAAGGTATAACTCAACGAGTTGGGTCAACTCGGAGCGTTGACTTTGGCTTTTGACTTTAGACAAGTTAGTCCCAAGGGGTTCTTGGAGTAAACCAAATTATAATAAAGGAGATTATGGGCTTATGATAAGGTCCATAAGGGGTTAGGGCCCAATTTGGAAAATTGTGCCATTGATGGATCTATGGACATTATAACGTTGGGCTTTTGTTTAGGCTTGGGCCGTAGTGTTGGATCATATTGGGCCAGGGGTAGAATGGCCATTTTACTCCATGTATGGATTAAAGATTATAGCAGGGACGCAATTGCTAATTGGGTAAATTGATTGGTATTGATAGCTCGGGAAGTCGGCGGGGCAGCAGCTAAGGATTTCATTCGGGGAGCTTCAGTATTCGTGGTGAGTCTCCTCACCATACCAGTGGGTCGAAGGCACCACGGCCGACCCATTTATCTAGTTGTGATGATTATTACGGATGTGCTATCAATACATTATGTATTTATGTAAAGACCATGCAGGGGTTCCCATGGTAATTAGTTATATGTGGTATGCTAGTTGATTGTGTGGTATGTGGTATGCTAGTTGTCTTTGTGATACTTTCATGGAAGACCCCAGGGGGTTCCCGAGGCAATTGGATATAAGACCATGTAAGGGGTTCCCATGGCATTCCAGGCAAAGACCATGTGGGGGTTCCCATGGCAGTGGGCTAAGACCATGTGGGGGTTCGCATGACACCCAATGTAAGACCTTGGAGGGTCTCCATGGCACCTTTATATGTTTGTATGTATGGCTTATATGGTTTGTATGACATTTATGTTGATTAGTTAAAACCATGCGGGGGTTCCCATATCAGTTGGTTAAGACCATGTAGGGGTTCCCATGGTAGGTAGTTAAGAACATGAGGGGGTTCCCATGGCAGTGGGCTAAGACCATGAGGGGGTTGCTATGGCACCCGAAGTATAACCTTGGAGGGTTTCCACGACTTCCCTATATGTTTATATGCATGGCTTATGTGTTTGAGATGGATTATTTGGTTATGTGGATTATGTGGGGCATGTTATGGGGAAATCACTAAGCTTCGTGCTTACAATTTTGTTTATGGTTTTAGGTATCATTGGTTTGGAAAGGAAGGTCCCAGCTTGATCGCAACGCACACACCCGTGTTTGCCGCAATATGTGATTTTGGGATGAACTCTGATAAATGTTTTTAATTAGAAATGTTTTTGGAAATCTTGGATTTAAAAGATATATGTGTTTTGACTATAATAAAAGTAAAATTCTTGATTTTTGGGTCGTTACAAGTTGGTATCAGAGCCTTGGTTTGAGGGATTTGGACATACTTTCGGGTGTGTATGAACTCAAACTGAGGATCTGTAAAGTTTTCAAAAGAAAAATGTTTTCAAGGAAAGAGTTTTCTAAGACAAGAAAGGGTGTGGTGCATGCAATCGGCCGAGATCAAGTAAGTTTTCCCCAGAATACCCATATATGTTATCTATTATGACTTGATTTACGAATCTGTGAACCACATGCTAGTTAGGGCTAGGAGAGATGGCTTTGTATGTATGTTGTATGAGCTGGTAGACTTACATGCTAGTGCTGATTAGTCATCGATAAATTAGCCTGATATGTGATGCTTGTATCCTTGGGGATACTGGATATTATGTTGGAATGGGAATGACTGTTGGTATTAGTAACTGGTAAGTGTATTCTTTAAAAATTGTTTACGGTTAGGATCTTATAGCCTTAGAATAATTGATTTGGCCTTATTTCTTGTTCCTTGTCTGGTTGTGGTCCTAGAGTAGAGTCTATTATTCGACAGTCTAGTAGATCCTGTTCTGTGTATAATTTGCATGCATAAGGCAGTCGGAAGTAAGGGTGGATGTGGATAGCATGAGTTGTGGTATGTGGGCTGAATGATCTATGATAGTTCATGGGTTGGAAGGTTACTGCACGAATGCTACTTGTTTTTTGCTTTATGGAACTCTTGGGTGATGGGAGTCAACTACTAAGTGAATATGACGATATTCAGGAGGTGGATGGCTGGCATCATGAGGTGTTCTTCAGTAGATGATGGAAGGGTGAGGTCGGGAACCTAGGGGAGCCTTGGAGTTGTTTTGGTGGGTTATATGTTACTGCTTAGTGAATATTTGGCGCAACGGTGGTGTAAGTGACTTAGAGGATTTATGGTAAACCCTGAGGAATGTATGGATAGGTGTAGAAGGTAGTATTGGGCCCGTAGTACTGGAAGCATAGGATCCATACTCAAATCAGTGAGAGTCTTGGAGAATCTAAGAATCTTATGGGAGAGGGATCTTCGATTATGTTCTGATTGTGGGTATGGTTGTCTTTCATAATGGTGATAAGCACGCAAGGAGAAGGTTCAGGGCTTGGTCCCCGCTCAGGTGGTGAGCCAGTTGGTGGAAGGATTGCCAGGGTTTTGAGTTCGCGTTGGATTGAGGAGATGGAAAGTGTTTTCCGCACTAGATAGGAGCCAAGGTTCCATTCACCTTGGATCTCTTGTATCGGGAGGCAATGGGATGTTGGGAATTGATTGCGCGATCTATTGCGTTTTCTGAATTGGAGATTATGTCTTGGGAGTCGTTTGTGACCCGGTTTAGGGCAGAGGTTGCTCCAACTATCGCAGTTCATCCGTTGACGAGTGAGCTGGTGAGCATGTCGGAGTGCCATACCCTGAATGATATGACTACCAGAGCCCGAGGGCGGAAGATCGAATTGGTGCACCTTGGGAAGAGAGGGTCACATTAGGTGAATGCATGGGAGGGTCTCGAGAAGAGACCGAAGACTTCTGACCAATGTATGAAATGCCGACAGGGCCGGAGTTAGTGCAGAACGTGCGGGAAACTGCACAATGGAGTTTGTCGTTCCATGGGTTTAGGCTACTACAATTGTGGCCAAGTTGGTCACGTTAGCAGGGATTGTCTACAAGGGCAAGTCCGTTATGTTTTCACTGCGATCAGGTGGGCTACAAGAAGGCTGACTCTCTGATGTTGAGGGGAGGAGTAGTGAGTGCGCCTGCTCGAGCTACTTTAGAGGTTACAGATGGACGAAAGGTTAGGACAGGACTCCAGCGGACGACATTGCAGGTGTGTATCCTTCCTTTCTTTTCAGTTTTATCTGTATTTATATTGTATGCAGTCTTACATCAGTTAAGTAAGCATATATCTGGTCTATCTCTCTGTTTATGTTTAGGTTATATCTTCAAGAAATGTTATATGCCATTTGCATGCCATGAATCGTTAGTGGATTAGTAAGGGTCTCATATTGTATAGAGGGTTCATGTGTTCGGGTGTTATTTTGAATATAGTCGAGGTTGGTCCATTGGCATTGTACGAATGAATCATGGTTAGGATTCAGCAGGGTGGTTTGCCGGTATCGCCAGGATTCGATAATGTTAGTGTACGTTCATGGAATGGCTTTTGGGGTTTCCGAGTGAAGTGGGCTGTCGCTAAGGTTTCGATTGGGGCATCCGTTCCTTGGACTTTAGGATCTGAGCGTGATATCATTTTAAGCACCTGGAGTCAACGGTGTCATTGGGATGTGGGAGGTGTTCGGCTGGTCTTCAGGAGTTGTGTTGCTTTTGGAAATGGTTAGTTGTGATACACTAGCATTGGTAAGCATCGGTCGTCAGCAGATCGATCATTGGAACGTAAGAAGGATTGGGGAATCCTTCAATTTTCATGTGCCGAGAGGACTTAGTTGAATTTAAGTGGGGGAGAACCGCTTAGGTGTCCAGGACAGAAGGAAGTATGAAACTAGGATGCATTTCGCACCCCCATCGAAGGAGAGAAGGCGGTCCAAGTGATTGTCTGAATGGAGAATTGTGGGAGATGGGAGTCAGGGAAAAACTTCCCAACAATTGAGATCACGTCTGCTCGGTGTGATAGCAGACTTTTGGGAAAACTGTTTGGGATTCCAGTCAGGACTTGAGTTCAGTCGGGTGTTTGACCGTGTGCGTACTCAACTGTGAGAAGTGTTGTAAGGCTACGGGGTAGCCGTAGCACTCACTAACGGTCAGATAATATGGAAAGTGCTATAAGACTGCAGGGTAGCCATGGCATTCATGGATTCGTTCAGATAACTTAGGCCAGGGCAGGCCAGTTCGCAAGGTTGTGAGTAGGTCACAACTTAATTGGAATCAGGAAACTGTAGGTCGAGGGAGACCGGGCATGATGTAAGACTACAAATAGTTTGGTAGCATTCGTCTTTTTGCATCAGATTCAGTGGCGACAGGTGGTCAGCGTATCATGATTGGATGGATCAAGAGGATTGAAGGAGCCATGAGTGGCGGTATAGATAGGGCAGTTATTGTTAGACGAGGTATCCTTCGGAGGTCGCGTAGGGCGAATGCAAGGTTCCTTGTTGGCTCAGCAACCAGGCAGGAATCCGATATTTCGGATAGTGGCAGACAAGATTGGGATCCAAGGAAGTCATAGTTGCTATGGAAAGTAGCTAGACGGCGATATGGTATTCCGTGTAGTGGCAGTGATTTGGGATCCTTATGTGGAGTAGTTGATGACTAGGGGATGCTAAGCCACTTGCAGTGGGATTAAATAATCTCATAGTAATCTATTTGACTCCGTTGCGCAGCTCTCGTCTGAGTCTAACCGTTGCGGAGATGGATCCTTTACTCAAAGGATTATTTGGACTATTTGTTCAGACGGGCGTTCGGTATATGGACATGGTAAGTGAATTCATTCGGTTGGTAACACCGAGATAATCAGGATTGGAAGTGGTCATTTGATCATTTATCCGTGAAGGGAAATTATACGGTACGGTTCCAGGGTGGGAGGTCTGTCGAGGAGTCAGACCACTGTGAGGTCTCAGGATCCGGGAGGCAGGAGTAGTTTCCTTCATGAGACGAAGGATTTACCCTTCTTCGGGATTAGAGTGAGTCTGGTTTGGTTGGGGACAGTTGCCTTGGGAAGGCCATCGGAAGCTCAGGGTGACGTCTGTATCCCTCGGGATGTCGGGGTCGGTATTTGATGGGTTCCGAATGGGTTGTCGATTAGTGTTAAGAGTTGGATACTCAAGTTTTATCAAGGTTGAAGTGCTCTCAAGGCTTCACCTTAAAGAGCGACACTCCGATTCGGGAAGCAGGGCTGAAGGCCGGGTATAGTGATTTTGTCAAGATTTGGCCCAGATGGGCAAGGTGACGCATCGTGTACGATTATGATGGAAGCTCAGACTGATTCATAGTGCTTACTATGTCTTAGGTACATAAGTGTTTGGACAACGATTCCGCGTGGTCCTTTTGGTTGATATCCAGGATAAAGAACGCCTGAATCAGGAAAGGAAGTAGTGGCAGATATCTAGCAGAAAATGAGAATCTTGAGGACATAAGGTAGCAGGGTTAGTGAAGGTGCAGTGGAAAAAATCAGTCAGAGTCGTAAGTAGATAGAGGAAGTCGTAGGTGTGACGCGCAAATAGTATCCGGAGGAGGTGACTGCAGCAGACTTCGAGGACGAAGTCTAGTTTAAGTGGGGGAGAGTTGTAACACCCGGAATCGAGAAGGTCAATTAAGGAAGATAAAACTTCATTTATAATTCTAACTCTTCGAGTTCAAGGGGAAGAACTCGACGTTTTAGAAATTTGTCACGCGTGTTTTTGGAAGTCCAACTCGACGAGTTGGACATGGTTTGGGAAACCTTAATTCTGAGATTTTGTACCCTATTTAAACAACTAAAACCTCATAAGTTAGCTTCATTTCCAGCCTCCACTGTCCTAAACCCTAAGGCACTTTTGAGTGATTGTGAGCCATTTTGAGGGTGCTATGTGTGTGTGAAGCCACTTAGAAGGAAAGAAAGCTTGGGGATACAAGAAGGAGCTACTAGATCTAGAAAATCTTCATCAATGGCTGCATCTTTGAGGTATAAAGTCGTCACCTTGACTTGTAGTTAACTATATCTCTCTTCTGGAAGTTTTAGCTTGAGTTTTGAGACTTTGGTTGAGTTGTCCAAAGAGAAGAGGTTTCCAGGGGTTGATGGAGTAGATCTGACCCCTACATGACCTCTTGAGGCTTAAAGTTCCAAACTTTATTGGCCTCTAGCTCCCATTCATGCAATATGTCCATTTTGAAGCCATAAACAAGCCTTAGAGGGTGTTTCTAGCATGCATGAGCATAAAGTCGAAAACTTTACGTGATTTCCCTACCTTGGGACATCAGATCTGTGTTTTGTAACATTGTAGTGGGAGTTTAAGGGCTTAATGGGTCAAGACCCTCTTTAAGGAACCTAGGGTTTGAGTTTGGAGCTTAATGGATGGTTCTTGAGGGTAAAGTTGGAAACTTTACCCTTCTGGACGTCATTTTGGAAGAGATCTGAGGTTTAGAGTTCTTGGATTCAAGAGAAATGACTTAACACATTAAGTGGGTTGGCAAACTAAAGAACTCGACGAGTTCTTGGGTGAACTCGACGAGTTCGTATGGGATTATCCTGATTCTAATGAAAAAGGGGGCAACTCATTGAGTTGTAGGGAAACTCGACGAGTTGGGTCGAGACATCGCAATTTTGTCCTTAAGGTGAACTCGACGAGTTGAGGTATAACTCGACGAGTTGGGTAAACTCGGAGCGTTGACTTTGACTTTTGAGTTTGGACAAGTTAGTCCCAAGGGGTACTTGGAGTAAACCAAATTATAATAAAGGAGATTATGGGCTTAGGATAACGCCTGTAAGGGGTTGGGGCCCAATTTGGAAAATTGGGCCATTGATGAATCTATGGGCATTATAGCATTGGGCTTTTGTTTAGGCTTGTGCCTTAGTGTTGGATCATAATGGGCCAGGGGTAGAATGGCCATTTTACCCCATGTATGGATTAAGGATTATAGCAGGGAAGCCAATTGCTAATTAGGTAAATTGATTGGTATTGATAGCTTGGGAAGCCAGATGGGCAGCAGCTCAGGATTTCATTCGGAGACCTTTAGCATTCGAGGTGAGTCTCCTCACCATACCAATGGGTCGAAGGCACCAAGGCCGACCCATTTATCTAGTTGTAATGGTTATTGTGGATGTATTATCGATACATTATGTATTCATGTGAAGACCTTGTGGGGGTTCCCATGGCAATTAGTTATATGTGGTATGCTAGTTGATTGTATGGTATGTGGTATGCTAGTTGTCTTTGTGATACTTCAATGGAAGACCCGAGGGGGGGGGGGGTTCCCGAGGCAATTGGATATAAGACCATGTAGGGGGTTCCCATGCCATTCCAGGCTAAGACCATATGGGGGTTTCCATGGCACCCGATGTAAGACGTTGGAGGGTTTCCATGGCACCTTTATATGTTTGTATTTATGGTTTATAAAGTTTGTATGGCATTTTTGTTGATTAGTTAAGACCATGCGGGGGTTCCTATGGCAGTTAGTTAAGACCAGGCGGGGGTTCCCATGGCAGGTAGTTAAGACCATAAGGGGGTGATATGTGCATATTTAGTCATATATTTTGGTTAATATCTTAATACTTTTTGGCTATTTTGTCTCAATTATTAGACAAAAGGTACTTAATTATGTTTAAATTTTATTTTCAGCCTAAAAGGCATGCTCAAGTTAAAAAGGAAGCAGGATTAGCAATCGGAAGCTCGGGAATTGAAGAAATAAGAAATTAAGCCAAAAAGATGAAGGACTCGGCGAGTTGGACATCGACTCGACGAGTGGATAGGAATATTCGCGAACCATCAGGTGCCTTACCGTGCACGGGATTTAAGTGATGGACTTGGCGAGTCAGTTTATGGACTCGACGAGTCGCCTATGTTTTCAGAAAACTATATAAAGGGCACAAATTTCCGAGACAAGGACTTTTTCCTCTGGATCCCTTGGCAACTTATTTGCGATTAGAAGGTTATTCAAGCTCTGGATTTTGAAGATCAACCCTAGAGATCGATTTGGAAAAGATCAAAGGCAACAATTATTCTCTTTTTCTTAATCTATTGCACAAAACCATGTTTTTACTTATGGATTACGTTTTTGAGATATTAGTTGCTATAAATATGAGCTAAAACTCATTACTTCTGTTTAGGGTAGACTATCTTGTTTATATGGATTGAATTTATGGCATGGATTTGTTTGATTTGGTGAAAAATGTTTTGTTAAGCTTGTAAACGATCCTTATGTGCTGACAATAACTATTTTCTGTTAATTATCAAGTCTATTAAGTTGCATGCACATCTTCTTAATTGCTTGCTTCATATGATTTATGTGAAAACAATGATATATGCCTAGTATTTGTGAATATGAATCTAGGATTAATAAGAAAATAGGTAAGTTAATGTGTGAGCTTGTGTGATGAACAACCATACAAGATGTTAATTGAATTGGTAATTTAATTAGCTACAACCATAAGTCTTACTTAACCCAAATCAAAATACTAGGAAACTCATTAGTTTAACCAATTGGCCACTGTTTAAATTAATTTGTTTTCTAAGGATTAGTAATAGTGAACATGAATCTAATCACATTAATCGGTAGCCAATGACAAAATAATCCATTGCACTTGCCATAAAATCAACTATAGAAACAAGTGAGTCGAACCTGAACAAAAGTCTCTTTTATTGTTGAATTTAATTCCTTCTTATTTTCATTAGTTGTTAATTATCTTAGGTTGAGTGTTAGTCATTTGTTTAAGTTTCTAGTCTTGCAAAACTAGAGAAAACCCTTCTTTTTATTGTTAGTTTTAATTAGATAATTCTAGTAGTTAGTTAATTGTTACCGTTTCCTGTGTTCGATACCCTGTTTGCTTGAACTATATTGCTAAACGATAGGTACACTGCCTTTCGTGTGTTTAATTGTGTTTGAAGTAGTAGGATTAAAAACTAGTGCATTTTACACACATGAAGTTTTTGGTGCCATTGCCGGGGAACAATTTTAAATAGTTATCTTAATTGCTAGAGTTATCGATCCTTTGTGTAAGATTTATCTTGCACAAAGTTATTATTTTCAGTAGTTAATTATATAGTTTAGGTTACTAGCTTTTCAGTTTTAAATTTTCTTAGTTTTTTTTTTGTTTTAGCCTTGAACTCGTCGAGTCCAGTCGAACTGACTCGACGAGCCCATTGCATTTTTCATTTTGGTTTCTATTTCGTTTTTGTTCTTTTTACACATGTTTTCTGTGTTCTTTCAGGTATTTTATGACCCGTGGATCAAATTCATCTTTGGTACCACCTCTCAAAGATCCGGAATCAAATTTGAGGAAGAACAAAGATAAAACCGTTGAAGAGACTAACCCGCCAAAGAAGTCACCTTTCAAGGACCCTAAATCGGTTTTTGGAAAGAAGAAAGGAAAGAAAGTGGGTGAGTCCAGCAGTCAAAAGAGAGAAGGAAGTGAGATAGAAGGTTTTGAATACAATCCCAATCCAAAAGAAACTGAATACAATACAGAAACATAAATCGAACAACGCAGCGACCTAGAAGGCGAACTCGGAAACAACATGCCTGACATCGCAAAAATACCCATGGGGGAGTACAGGACAAGAATACGTGATGACACTGGGCTGGGACTCGTGCAACCCGCGATTCCAGCAACTACTAATTTTGAACTAAAAGGTCACATACTCGCCCAACTCAAGGAAATCCCATTCTACGGGAAAGATCACGAAGACGCATACAAGCATATAGAGGAGGTCAACGACATAGCCGACTACTTCAACATCCCTAATGTGCCTTGCGAGACTGTCTTGCTTCATATGCTACCAGTTACATTTAAGGGAGCCGCGAAAGAATGGCTGAAATCACTCCCTCCAGGGTCTATCACCACATGGGCTAAAATGCGTGAAGAATTCATAGATCAATTTTGCCCTCCCTACAAAATCGAAAAATTGAAGAAGACAATTGCAAACTTTGAACAACAAGTGGGAGAGTCACTTTATGAAGCGTGGGAAAGGTACAAAGGCTTGTTACGGAATTGCCCCCACCATGATCTTAACATTCAACAAGAGGTCTCCATTTTCGATGATGGAGTGAACGTGACGAGTAGGCAACTCCTTGATTCCCAAGGACCACTCACGAAGAAAAATCTTGGTGTTATAAAGGAACTAATTGAATAATTCTCTAAGCATTCTAGAGAATATCATAATCCAAGGAATGACTCAGCTCGAGGGGTGGTGAACTCAGTCAATGATAGTATGGCAGCCGTGATGGCTAAATTGGAAAGTATGGACCGAAGAATGACAAAGATGGATCAATCCATCCATGCCATCCGGGTGGGATGTGAGAATTGTAGCCGGCCTCACCTTACTAAGGATTTTGATCTTGACGAGCACGGGAACCGAAAAGTGCAAGTATGTTACTTTAGTGGCAATAGATTTGACGAGGACTGGCGAAAACCGAAAAAAGAGTGTCTACCATATGACGAGTACAAAAAGGAAAAGGAGGAGAAGTATAGGCTGAAAACTAGAGGATTCTATCAAAAGGAGTGTGAAAACCAGAAAATTTTATTCTTGTAAAGTCAAAAACAGCAACCAAAGGTCAAACTTATAGGTTTCTAAGCCTAGTATAAATTTGAAGAGTTGTTGAATTAGAAGTGAAATATAAAGAGCATTTTTCCAAACCGAGAAACTTCGCATAGGGACCGCAAACGAAGCTCGAACCGCAAACACACTCCGAGTCGTAAACATGCCTCGCAGCCGTGAACCAACCTCGGACCGTGAACCTCCGGTTTGCGGCCGTGATCTCGTCTTCGGCCGTGAACGGTCCTCGGGCCGTGAACTCCTTCGAGTCCCACACTCTTCTTTATATATATAGATTTGACCAGAATTTTCTTCACTTCTCTTCTTTTGGCCGCAAATACTCAATTCTCTTTCAAGTATCATCAACCAAAAACCTCCCCTCTCCTCAAGAACATGCAAAATCTTCCTAGAAGCTTGTAAGTATCACACTTTAATCTTGAAATCAGCTTCAAAACACTTCCAATCTTCACACTTTGGGCCGTGAACTCAAGAGCACTTGGTGTTCTTGGGCCGTGAACACCCAGATGGCCGTGAACCCTTCTTGCAGCCTTCAAACTAGCTTCTAACACTCTTTTGGTGAGTTATTCTAGCATCCTAGGTTGTTTCCTAAACACCTTTGTAGTTATATTCACTAACTATATACATATTTGTGTGATAATACGCTAATTAGGACTCGTTTGTGCTTCGGGATTTCACTCGGGAAACTTACCAATCTATACCAAATCTTCTATTGAATCCCTCAAATAAGGTGAGTTTATACCCCCATATTTTCCAAGCTTTTTAAAATGTTTTAGGGGTGGGGGGGAGGGAATACAAGTAAAACACAAGATTGCTTGTGTTTAAAAACATAATTTATTTATTATGTTTTCTTACTGTTTAAATGTATTTGTTAAAAATCATAGAAATCAACTTATAAACTATAATAGGTATAGTTTATGGATCGTAGGAACCATTTTACAAAAATCCAGGTTAAAACATGGAAATGAACTTATAAACTATAATAGGTATAGTTTATGAAACAAAAGGAAATCTTTTTACAAAATTACTTGTTAATTATAAAAGGTTTTACACTTTATGTAAATAATTAATACAGGATTGTGAACCGCTAGATGTACCACTCAGGGTACCCGTTAGAATCTTAATTATAACCAGAGTCTTCTTAAGGGAGAGCGCGAGTTGGTGTATAGATCTATACGGGACTAACTTTGTATTAGTATGCTTATAATGAATATTCACAATAGTATTAACTAATTATTTACATAAAGATATAATTTTCCTAATCTTCCTCAAGGAATACTAACTATATGATTTCTCAGTATATACAATAGGTTTAGAAAAAATTGACGTCCGATAGACAGTGGAATGTGTGACTTCCGCCTCATTTCCTGTTCCTTGTTTGGTTGTGGGCTTAGGGCAGATTCACCCATTCAACTGTCTATTCGATCTCGTTATTATACAACTCGTGTGTACTAAGTGATCATAGGAGGGTAGTATCGTCACATCGAATTTTCAGGGTAATTACATGTTCAGATAGAATTACTGATAAACAAAACTGGGTATCATTAAGGTAAGTATGGTAATTATACTTGTGCTTCTCGGTCTTGGAGCGTTTAAGACTACAAATCGATTTTATAGAAAATATAGGATTTTCTATGGTTTACATCGTTATTTTGGAAGAATAAACAGTTTTCAAATTAATTTTCCGAAAACAATGATTCACAATAGAGCTCGTGAAACTAGAAACTTATTTACAAAATGTTTAATATTTATTATTAAAATAGTATTACATAACGGACCTTTAATGGTTAATTCTATAATTCCTTAGTTTATACATCCGAATTATATATAAATAATATCTGGTAGACAGTGGAATGTGTGACTTGATGGGCTTTGAGCATTCTAACACTCCTATGGTGTACATGCAACCCTATAAACCTTGGATCTATGTTTTCTCTATTATACATGCAAACATTTAATATTCCAAGGTTTTATCCTAACTACCATAATATGAGGTAACTATACTACAGAAGCCTAGTTAGATAACATACCTTTTGATGTAGCTTGAAGTCTTAAACTTTAATAGCTTAGCCCCAATAGTGTGGAAGCCTCAAGTGGAATCACAAATCACCAAAAACACCTTGGAAAACTTGATAGAACAGCAAGCACTTCTAGAAATCGGCCCACCCTTTGTTCTCACACACAATGGTGCCATTTCTTGTGCCAAAGACCTCTTTATATAGTATGGAGGATTAGGGTTACATTCATGTAAACCCTAATACCCATGACCTTTCATTTCCATAGGATCCATGGGTTAAACACTCCGTGGACTATCCATGAAAGCTTAGCCCAACCTAAATGAACTTGGCCCATTCCATATATATATATATATATATATATATATATATATATATATATATATATATATATATATATATATATAAAAGAGTCTATATTTAATTAGTTCCTTTTGATCACTAAATTTATTCTAAATTAATTCTTGATCAATACTAATTAAATAATATGATTCTATATTAATATATTAGAACTTATAATATATTAATATAAATCATTAACATACTATTCTCAAAAGACTATCCATATAAATTGTTCCGGTGAAGTGCAGCCCAAATGGACCATGCCAAGTCGGGTCAAGTACATACCAATTATAGTTATGGGCTTAGACACTAATCCAACAGTCTCCCACTTGGATAAGTCTAAAACTGTTATTGCGTATGACTCCAAACCCCGACTAGCAATCGTAGCTCTTAAAGCCGCTATCGAACTCTGACCTTAGTCAATGACCTATACATTAGATAAGGGGTCATATATTCATCCATTCTAGATATCATATGGACTGAGACATGGATTATAATCATTCTCTCTGTTCATTTGTTGTTTCCCAATTTTTGATTTATAATGAACGGCTAATTGAACAAATCAAATCAGTCCAGGCTTGGCCAAGCACTATGGGGTGTCATCACTAAATCATCGAGGGGCCCACATATATCGATTTTTATCCCTTTAAGGGTAAAAGGAATGGATAAACTTCGAATCATATGCTTGTTCTACTACTTGTTGAATCATACACAAAGGCACGTTTTATAACATCGAGTTACCAATGCGTTTTCGTATAATCAATGTATAACCAACTCATAGGCAACAACTCATATCTCTAGGTTTGAAGAATAAGATATTATCGTCTCATGATCACTCGTGATAAAATCCATGAAGTGAGTTAAATGAGCATGGGTTTAATCCAATACTCAGAACTTATGAGCACTCATGAATGTTGTAGCAACTCTTGCTATGTCCAATACCGTGGACATCTACAAACCAGCTTCATGACAGTCTTGCCTTAATACCTACTTCCAATGTATTATCGACTGTGGATGGTTTGAATAACTTAGTCATTCAGGAAGAAAGACCTAGTTATTTTGGAAGTCAAGACATGCAAGGTGAAACACAAGAATAATTGAATGCAATATGGTCTCAGAACTTATGAATATAAATAGAACACCTTTTATTTATCACCATATTGATTACACTTTATTCATTGCATATTGTTTCAAATTATCAACTTTATACTTGAATTAAAACAATAGTTGTCCCATGCTCCAAGCATGTACACTATGTTTTTCTAAACACTAGTCATGCCATACACCAAGTACGCACACTATGTTTCTCTATGATATTTACTTTGTGGAATAGATAGATTGAACATAATTCCAATGATTCTCATTTCACAATCCCAAATCCTTACCGCAAATGCAAGAATTCCAAATTCCTGCCATTTACCTAAATCTTGTTAGATTTTAAACTTATATGCACTGATCCTCTTGTAATGATTATGCACAAAGTCACAAAGACTTGTCAACAATCATTACAGAGTATTCCAATGGAGATCATTCCATTGAAACGAAGTCTCAAATTCAAAGTACATTGCTTTGAACATCCTTCTTGCATTAAGTTTCCTAATATTACACAGATCTAATGAATAACTTCCACCTATGGGAATATTTCCATATTCTCATTTTGACTATCACTTCTGAACTAGAGTTGCCTCTTTTCAGAATATGTCAATATGGTCCTCTCCAAAAATTTACACCATACTTCTAACTGTCCCTGAGCAACCAATATTTGGTAAACCTTAGATTGTCCTCGACAATTGCTTAATCAAATTAGTCATATCTAGTTCTAGTACTTTTTCCCCCTTAATGCTCTAGGCATTTGGAAAAATTTAGAACAAATGAATATTATAACACATGCAATCGACCCTATATCCGAAGCATATGGGACACGATTCATGATGTCTTACATAAAGACATGATACTAGACCAGTTTTTTGCTATTATATTTCTATTTCTATTTGCCATGTTCTCACAATTCAGATTATGAAAACGGATGCCGTAATCATAATCGAATTTTAGAACGCAAATAATGCTCCCATATATAGAATTTGCTTATGTTGAAACATTCCAACATAACATTCATATATATTCTTGACTAAATTTGATTAAAATCTCAATCTAAGCTTTTAGAATTGAAATGAAGTATAATTTCCTCTCCCTTAATTATAGCAAAACAACTTTTCCCAATTGAAACTTTTGTTTTCTAGAATTAATATTGCTAACTTGCAACACTTATCATAATTATCATGCTCCCACTAACATGACGATTATTCGCATAACACTTATGCTCCCACTAGCTTTGACATGTACTCAGAAATCAGCTGGACTTCTAGAAATCAATACTTTATTGACTTTCTTACCAAAGTTCAGATTTCGGATACGAGATGCTTTGATAAAACTTTATCAAAATCATACACCTTTTTCTTAGATAGCTCACATGTGTGTCTAAACAATTTTAGAACTATGAAAAGGGATGTTGTAATCATAGTCTCAATTGTTTAGACCTTTGCCATTTCTCACAAGTCTATGTTAGTGTGCCGGTTACCCACACATGTTCCACTAACGACTTTGAGAATGCAAATATCACAATTGCTATCTACTTAAAGTCTACTTAGTGAATGCGTTTCCTCACCATTATTTTCATGAATCGGAGAGAAACCTTATGACCCTTAGATTTTATGGTGTATATGTTCCTATCCATGTGAATTTGTCAAAACCATAACCACAAGACAAGGTTAGTGACAAATCCAAACTCATATGGACTGAACTTGTGCAATCTTAAATTCTTGCAACCTGGCAGCACAAGGGCCTGCCATTGCTTCCAAGTAGTTATGCAAACAATTGAGAACTTGTAGAACTCAGATGCATAGTCAACTTTAATTGGAATGGGCACAGAAATAAGAATATGTCAACACGATGGGTTACAAACGTCAAGTCGTGCGCTAGTGATAAACTGCAGGTTTTATTCTTGATTAGTTCTTGAAACTTTTTCAGGATCTTTTAGACTCCCACTGTCCTCTTGACATATAAGACTCTCTTGCCAAGAGCCATTCCTTGACAAACAAATATTCAAGAGATAGTGTGGAATCTTATCAAGACAAACACTTCACACAATTGGCCTTAGTTGGTCTTTGTTTTATCCAAAACATCACAGCTTACCAATTTCAAATGTACAAGAGTAGAACACATTTTAGTCTTACACCTGACAAGTGTTATAAACCTTCTTTAAGATGTGTCACTCAAGTTACAATCTCGGAGTATGACTCTAAGACTTGTTTTGTAACGAAGTATGACTCATCTTCTTGATTTAACCACTTCAACAATTCACGACTCCTCTTCTTAGCCATAAGAATGCACTAAGATGTCCTTAGAGGATGAATTGTGATATGGTCTCATAATCATTAAGATGATCATAAAACATGATACTAAAGTACACTCCCATCTTTTCGGATTTGAGAAACTTTTATCTTTCTGCCAAATTTGATTCTTCTCATTCGTTCTGCCATACATTGAAACTTTTCCAAAGTTTCAGAATTATACTTAAGCTTGTAAGTATAACCATATTTACTAAACTTTAGTAAATCATGACGAATAGTCTTATCGATCTTTTGTGGTGGACTTTGATCAGTGCACAAGAAGGTGTACTTGATCCCTTAGTCCTTCACTTGACTCACATATACATGTGAACAAGGAATTAGTCTTAATTTTCCAAAGATGAAAATTCTCATTCATCATACAATACAAGTTGCATGATTCCAAGTTTCTATCCAACTGAAACTTGGGTGATGAGAATCTTTCCTTATTTGGTAAATTTAGACACTACCACAAATGAAAGAATCAAATCCATTTTCCGATATTGCTATTAACGGAATCCTATAAGCAACATTTTTTCACAAATGCCATTGTAAGGATACTTAAAAATAAATAAAAACGAAACTTTTCTTTTATTTAAAACTTGCTGGAAAAACTTATCCTTACAATGCAAATGCATATGAAAACAATGTTGTTATCTATTCCTAAGCAATCTATCACAACTCTTAAACAGCAACTCAAAAATTCTGATCACCGAACCATGCGATCGAAATCCATCTTCGCGATCAGAATCAACTTACTCTTCTTTAAGCTTCCTCTCTTTTCTTTGATTCTTAAAACTTCAACATGTGACCCAGTCACATCATGTAATAAGAATCTCCAAATAGGAACTTAATAGAGTTAGATAGTGGATTTACCTGAAGTAGAGTCAAACTTTTTGAATTGACCAACCTTATGATCTTTCAGGTAAATAGGGCGGCTTTGCAACCAATGCCCCTTCCTTTGGTAATATAAGCATATGGACTCTTTGGGAATGGTACACGAGACCGTCTCAGACTTAGCCTTTCTCTTTACCATTTGGTCAACCGAGTTGACTATGGCCGATCCCTTTCCATTGGGAAGAGAAAGCTTTTCTGGATTTTCAATGTTACCATTGTCAATGTCCATGGAAGTTTGGGAAGTAGATCTTCTAATCAAATTTTCTTTCCCAGTGCTCCAAATCATTTCTGATTCAGCAGCACCTAGCAAATAGATAAGATCATTAAGGGTCATGTCATAGTCTGTTTCATAGTAGTCCAAAGGAAACTCACTATGTGACTTAGAAAATGATTGAACAACCAACTTTCTCAAGACTTTGACACCTAACTCTCCCGACTTGTCAATATGTGACTTCATCTCCAATATGTGAGCACACATAGACCTTGCTTGCCAATAGGGCTTGAGTGACCTTGAACTATTCATGGACTTGTGGGTTAGGGAGAATATTTGGAGGAGGTGGAGGAAGTGAAGTATGATTTCCATGAGCCAACCACGTGACATCATCTTCATTAGGAAAGCTTGTTCCATGAGATTTGGGAAGATCATAGTTGTCCGAACCAGACACTTACAATGGGAGAAATTCAAGTTAGTTGATTTAAAGTCCTTAATATAACACCCAATATGAAATATTAAGGCTAGGACCCAACACAATACTTTTATAACTTGGAAAAGGGATGCCGTAATCCAAGCTATAAAATATTTGAAGGTAGGCGAATGACGATTCACCAGTTTCCACCATGAAAAACGAAATGGGAATTAGGTTTTAATTGGTTTTGAAACTCCTAGATCTTTTGAGATTCATTGAACTTTTCAATGGCATGTTTCAATATCGATTGTGCCCTCTCAAGTTTTGTGACTGGGATGCCGAGGATCACAAAACAAGATGTGAATAACCATGCAAATATACTTGGTACCCTTAATATTTATCACTTAATCGATGTGTCGGTTAACCACACGTGCTCCACCGATCTTATGATAAACATTCATTTACCCTTTGCCTACCTTGTTAAATCCAGGTTAGTGTGCCGGTTAACCACACACGCTCTACTAACGACTTAAGCAAAGTGGAAAGTGTAATTTCATGGGTTAGCACCAAATTCACATTTTCCTAAAGTAACTAAGATTGGGAATTTATAAAAGGTTTAGTTACTTTATATTTATCATTATACTTATAATGAAAATTATAGTCCTTGTCCTACCCGTTCGGCTAACGACCCTCCACCAGTCAAGGAAGCGGTGGGTGAGAGTGGACACCCATTAAACTGCCATTTTATAGGCAATAACCTTATACCCCCCCCCCCCTTGTAGACCGGCTTCGTGAATGAGGCCTACTAACGGTGACACTGACTTTGATCTTATATATATATATATATATATATATATATATATATATATATATATATATATTATTAACTTATAATAATATAAACTATAAGGGTTGAATTTTAACTTTTAAAACTCTAGGGTTTGGAATTAAAGTGTGTGTGAGACTTTAGAAATTCTAAAGCTTGAGGGCAAGTTTTGAACAATTCAAAAACTTTTGGTTTCCATAACTTATGAGTTTAATATGGTTTTTATGAAAAACTTTTCAAGTTCCATAAATTGAGGACAAGTTATGGAAGACATAAAAACATTTTATGATGACATTAAAATTAGAGACTCTTCCATTTTCATAACCTATGACTTTTAATGACACTTTTAAAAGAAAAAAAACTCTTCATTTTCCATAACTTGAGGAAAAGTTATGGAGTTCATAAAAACCATTATGATCAAATTACCAATTAACACAATAATCAAGTAATTTTTCTATGACCAAGATCAAACTCATAAGTGAAGATAATTCATATCAACAATTTTCAAGAACTTTGCTAATCACATAAACTAAAACAAGTGCAACGCCCCATTCCTGGTAGGTATTTAATTCCTTAAATGTCTTTTATAAAGAGCTACTCGACGAGTAGTAGCCCTAACTCGTCGAGTAGATGTCAGGATTGGACGCGGGTTTAAGTGATCTACTCGGCGAGTCCGCGCCTTGACTCGACCAGTAGGCCAGTCTGGGGAACCCTAATATTTAGGGTTTGCACCCTATTTAAGCAACATTATGGGCCTCATGTCCAGCCTCCATCACCTCCAGAGCATTAATCCCGAAACCCTAATCTTCCATAAGTGAAATTGAGCTTTCTTGGTTATATTGAGAGTTATTTGGTGTATCTTGAAGTTAGTGGAAGAGGTGGAAGCTAGAAGATTCAAGGGAGAAAGAGTAGATCCAAAAACCTCACCCTATTTGGCATCTTTTATGGTAATCAAGCTTCATATTTGACTTGAAGTTTCATAGATCTTCTTATTGTCATTTTTATGGAGTTTGGGTCCAAGAAGTTTGACCCTTGAGACTTGGACGTCCCAAGTTGATTTACCCTCAGATCTGGAACCTTGGAGGGTTCTCATGGGATAAAGGTGCCATCTTTATGGCCATGAGAACCCCATGTATGAAATAAACCCCATTTTTGGTCTTTTGAGCATAAAAGTCCCATGCATGAACGTAAAATTCAGGACTTTACGTGTCATACCGATCTTAGGAGTCTAGATCTACCTTCTGGATGAGTTTTGCACATCAGAAATCGAGTTATAGACTTGGACATGCATAGACTCGACGAGTCGTTCTTGGGACTCGGCGAGTCGTGGGTGGGTTCCCGAAACTGTTATGATTCAGGAGGAAAAGCAGTTGAGTTTAAAAGGGGTTTAGATGAGTCCAGGGGAAGGGACTCAACGAAATAGACATATCCATGGATCTGGAGACCATGGGACTCGGTGAGTGCAGGAACGTACTCGGCGAGTCCAAGGCCATCTCCCAACTCATGAAGACGGACTCGACAAGTTGTTCATACAACTCGGCGAGTCACAGACTAGACGTGTTATTATGATGAAGATAAACTCGACGAGTTCAGGAGGAACTCGACGAGTCAGATGAAGATTGTCCCGATATGAGTCGGGTTGGGGATAGATGAAAGGATTGGGACTTGGCGAGTTGGTGGGCCAACTCGGCTAGTCCGGTCAATTGGGAAGTTGACTTTGACCAGGATGTGGACTTTAGCCATGGGTAAAATGGTCATTTAACCCTAAGGATAGTTATCAGTTTCTGACTAAGTGTCATTGTGGAAGTTATAGCCGGAGAGTCGCCGGAGCAGCAGCCAGATATTTTTTGCTCAGTGTTTCAGCAGCCAGTTACGCGAGGTGAGTTTCCTCCTTTAGGAACGAGTCTACGACCACAATGCCGACCCGTTTAGCTGTTAGTAGTTCCGGACTTCGGTCTAATGCCGGGGTTAGCCCGATGCAGTTTATATGTTTCCGGACTTTGGTCCGATGCCGGGGTGGTCCCGAGAAGTAGTTATGTATGCTTGATGTCTTTGTGATTCATGCATGTTTCTGTTATGTGTTGGTAGATCCGGACTTTGGTCTGATGACGGGCAAGCCCGATGTAGCAGTTATATGTTTATGTTACATGTTTATGTATATGTTATGTTCAGTTATTCCGGACTTCGGTCCGGTGCAGTGGGCGGGGCCCAAGTTATTTCGGACTTCGGTCGGATGTCGGGCGGGGCCCGATGAAGTGGGCGGGGCCCAAATTATGCCGGACTACGGTCGGATGCCGGGCGGGGCCCGATGCAGTGGGCAAGGGCCAATAGGTGTTATATGTGTTATTGTATGGTATGTGGTAGTTTGGGGGAGCTCACTAAGCTTCATGCTTACAGTTTACAGTTTTGGTTTCAGGTACTTCCACTAGCAAAGGGAAGGGCTCAGGATGATTGAATGGCGCACACCACAGTCTTCAGCCTGGGAGTTTTACTCTGATATTTTGTTGTGAGATTCTTATATGGAACAATTTTTATGACATGTTATGATACATGACTCACGATTTTATATATGATCTTGGATGGTTTATGATTTTATTAATTATTGAAAAATGAAATTTCTGGGCCGTATTTTTGGGATGTTCCAAGTTGGTATCAGAGCCTTGGTTTGAGGGATTCGGGCACACTTCAGGTGTGTCTGAACTCAAACTAAGGAAGCGGTATAAGGTTTTCGAAAGAATAACCATATTTAAAAAAAAAGAGAATTTGAGAAAAGAAAACAATTTTAGAAAAAGTATAAAGAAAGAAACTTTGGAAAGAGACAAGGGTGTGGTGCATGCAATCAGCCGAGCTTAAGTAAGTACTCCCAAATTACTCATACAAGTTTATGCTATGTTATGATTATCAGCTTGATTAGAACAGCATGCTAGATTAGGACTAATGATCTAGGAAGGATGCCTTATGTGCCTGTTATATGTGTTCAGCTTTATGAGAACTGCATGCTAGTACGGATTAGTCAGTATGATAGCCAGAGCAGTATATGCTTGATTATGTGTACTCAATTCCCGAATGCTGCTTGCTTTATGCTTTTAGGAGTCCTAGTTGTCTTTTACTAACTAGTAAACGAATATGTTAAGTACATATTGCAAGGACTAAATAATTTCAGAAGGTTTGGTCTAGCTCTATTTCGCAGCTCTTGTTTAAGTCCAACCGTTGCAGGGTAGGATCTCTCATTCGAAGAATTATCTAGTCTAAGTAATATGTAATAGTATTCGCAAGCTAGTTAGGGGAAGAAGGCAGGGACTTCTTATGTAGTTGATGGCGGAGAGTGGGTTGGTGATTTCCCCTAGGGCAAGCCTAGGATGAGAGTAGCAGAGAGCAGTAGTAGTAGGAGGGACTTGGTGGAGTCGAGGCAGTTCTTGAGGAAAGTACAGATAGATGTGGAAGGTAGTATGGGCCCGTACTACTGAAAGCAGAGGATCCGTACTCGAATCTAGGAAGGCTGAGATGAGACCAGGGAACTTGTAGTGTATGTGATCCCTCCAGTTATATTAGTATTCTAACGCTTGTTATGATGTGTTTTCAGAATGGTGGTTTTACGCTCTAGACCAACAGTTGGTAGCTCAGGTGCCGGAGAGGGATCAGGCTCAGGCTCTGGAGCCGGGCAGTTAGATGAGCAGACCAGGGAGTTCACCTCATCGGAGGTTACGCACAACATACTCGAGCAGACTCCTGTGATCTTCGGTACGGTCAAGGAGGGTATTCTAGAGCTTTTGGATGAGAAGTTGAGCGCTTTTCGCATTGAGGTGGCGGCCATGATGGGTTCGCGCACGCTCACCTTCAGGGAGTTCAGAGCATGTGGGGCTCCCGATTATCATGGGGCTCGGGCCCCATTGCCAGTACTAGGTGGTTGGCGGATGTCGCCAATGCGTTCCGCACCAGCAGATGTCCCGAGGGGGACAAGGTCAGATTAGCGTCCTGCCTTCTGAAGGACAGGGCGAGAAATTGGTGGGAGGATGTCGGACAGGCCGTGGGTGATGATGTAGTATTGGATGCGATGACCTGGGGTGATTTCACGACCAGATTCAGGGCCGAGTTTGCACCTGTTATTGAGGTGCAGTAGCTTGCTAGAGAGTTTCAGGAACTCCAGCAGACGATGGAGACTGTGGCGGAGATTACCGTCAAGTTCAGGGAGAGGGCCCTTCTTGTTCCGCAGTATGTGGCGGACGAGGAGATGAAAAAGGCCCGATATCATGAGATGTTGCGGAATGATATCCATCAGTTTGCGAGCCGCTCCAGTTGTAGGACGCTGGAGGATATGATTGTGAGGGCTCGTGAGAGGGAGATTGATCTTGAGATGGAGAGAAAGAGGAAGCCAGAAGCGCCGACTGGTGCAATGGGTTTGGGCAAAAAGCCCAAGGTGTCTGATCACGGGTCTAGGGGACAGCAGAGCCACAGTCGTTGTGGCAAGTGTGGCAGGTTGCACGATGGGGTGTGCAAGGCGCGGAGTTCTGGTTGCTTCAAGTGCGGCCGGACGAGACACATGAGCAAGGATTATACAGCTACCCCCACTACCACCACCACATCATCTGATCTGATTTGCTTCCAATGCAATCAGAAGGGACATAAAAAGTCCCAGTGTCCGAGTCGTACATCAGCAGGAAAGTTGGTGGCACCCGCTCCTGCTACTATGAGGATTACAGACGGCCGTCAGGGCCGGGCCGAGGCCCCAGTGGCGAAGAGCAGAGCCTTCCAGTTGACAACAGAGGAGGCACGAGTGACTCCGGATGTGGTTACCAGTATGTATCTTCTCCATCTCCTTATTACCATTTTATGTGATTATTACTTATGCTATGTATGTGTTTATAGGGTCGTTCCTAGTGAACGACATTTCAGCTGTGGTACTTTTTGATTCGGGGGCTACCCGATCGTTTGTGTCACTTGCACTTAGCAAGCGATTTAGCAGAGCTCTGGGGGAGCTGGATTGTCCACTTGAAGTGGAAATAGCAGACGACAGGACCGTCAGGGTCACGAAAGTTCATAGAGGATGTACACTGCGGTTATTTGATGAGCAGTTCCCAGTAGATTTGGTTCATATTCCCCTGCGAGGGAACAAGGTTATAGTGGGTATGGATTGGCTGTGTTCCAATGGAGCAGTGATTGATTGTGAGCTACAGTTGGTGAGGGTTCGCAGTCATAGTGGGGGAGAGTTAGTGATTCAGGGAGAGAGGCCACAACGCGGACCGATTATTTGTTCAGCAGCGAGAGCGATGCGCTACTTTCAGCAGGGTTGCGCGGGGTACGTCACCTATGTTATGGATACCCGGGATAAGGGTAAGGCGACGGTGGATGATGTACCGGTGGTACGAGAGTACCTGGACGTATTCCCGGAGGACTTGCCTGGGATACCTCCTGAGAGACAGGTTGAGTTTAGGATTGACCTGGTTCCTGGTGCGGCTCCGATAGCCAAGGCACCGTATCGGTTGGCTCCTCCCGAGATGCAGGAGTTGTCTACGCAGCTGCAGGAGCTGCTAGACAAGGGTTTTATCAGACACGAGCAGTTCACCATGGGGAGCCCCAATTCTGTTTGTGAAGAAGAAGGACGGGTCGCACCGTATGTGTATAGATTATCGGGAGCTGAACAAGGTAACAGTGAAGGGAGCATCTTGGTTCTCTAAGATTGATCTACGGTCCAGATATCACCAGATGCGGGTCAGAGATGATGATGTGCAGAAGACCGCTTTTAGGACCCGCTATGGTCATTATGAGTTTGTGGTGATGCCGTTTGGGCTCACGAATGCTCCAGCCGCGTTCATGGACCTCATGAACCGCGTGTGTAGGCCGATGCTGGATCGGTCTGTGATAATACTCATTGATGACATCTTGGTCTATTCCAAGACAGAGGAGCAGCACGAGGAACACCTGAGGGAGGTGCTAGAGACCTTGAGGAGGGAGAGGCTTTTCGCAAAGTTCTCCAAGTGTGAGTTCTGGTTGCACGAGGTGCAGTTTCTGGGGCACCTTGTCAACCAGAGGGGTATATTAGTTGACCCAGCCAAGATAGAGGCCGTGGTGCAGTGGGAGTTCCCGAGGTCTCCATCCGAGATTCGGAGCTTCCTGGGCCTGACAGGGTACTACAGGAGATTCATCCAGGATTTCTCCAAGATAGCAGTACCATTGACCCGACTGACCAAGAGGTCGGTAGTGTTTTGCTGGGGTCCTGAGCAGCAGACAGCCTTTGAGACGCTCAGGCAGCGATTGTGCGAGGCGCCAATTCTGACCCTGCTAAAGGGAGTAGATGATTTCATGGTCTACTGTGATACTTCGATCACAGGCATGGGGCAGTGTTGATGCAGCGGGGGCATGTTATAGATTATGTCTCGAGACAGTTGAAGCCTCACGAGGCTAACTACCCGACGCATGATCTAGAGCTGGGGGCAGTGGTGTACGCCCTCAATATTTGGCGGCATTACCTTTATGGGGTCCGGTGTACTATCTACACGGACCACAAGAGTTTGAGGTACCTTATGGATCAGCTGAATCTGAACATGAGACAGTGTCGGTGGTTAGATGTGGTAAAGGATTATGACTGTGAGATCCTTTATCACCCGGGCAAGGCCAACATCGTGGCCGACGCCCTGAGCCGCAATGCGGTAGCGGCTCCGATCCGAGATATCTGTCTGCGGATGATAGTGGTTACTCCATTACTAGAGCAGATCCGAGAAGCACGGGTCGAGGGCCTGAAGGAAGAGTGTCAGAAGTGTGAGCGCATTGTAGGCCGGGTGGCCTCGTCTGATTACGACAGCCGAGGGTTGTTGACCCTGCATGGGAGGGTATGGGTTCCGTACAGGGGCGAAGTGAGACATATATTGATGGATGAGGCCCACAAGTCCAGGTTCTCTATCCATCTAGGGGCGACCAAGATGTACCAGGATCTTCGCCCAGATTATTGGTGGCCCTGGATGAAGCGGGACGTCGCCTGGTACGTTGAGAGGTGCCTGACCTACAGGAAGGTCAAGGCGGAGCACCAGAGGCCGCATGGCAAGATGCAGCCATTGAATATCCCCATGTGGAAGTGGGAGGATATCACTATGGATTTTATCACTAAGCTTCTAAGGACCGCACGAGGGGTTGATTCGATATGAGTCATCGTGGATCGATTGACCAAGAGCGCTCATTTTATACCGATTCAGGAGAGCATATCGGCCGAGAAGCTGGCCGAGATTTATATGCGAGAGGTAGTGGCACGTCATGGAGTGCCTGTCTCTATGGTGTCAGACCGAGACGTCAAGTTTACTTCCAGGTTTTGGAAGTTGTTTCACGACGAGATGGGTACTCGTCTCCACGTCAGCACCGCTTTCCATCCTCAGATGGACAGGCAGAGTGAAAGGACGATTCAGACTCTCGAGGACATGCTTCGGGCATGTGTGCTGGATTTCGGTGGTAGTTGGGATACGTATCTTCCGTTAGCGGGGTTTTCGTATAACAACAGCTACCACTCCAGTATAGACCGGCCTCCCTTCGAGATGCTCTACGGGAGGAAGTGTAGGACCCCAATCTGGTGGGGTGAGGTCGGTAAGCGAGTCATAGGGAGTACAGAGGTGGTACTCAAGACCACAGAGCGGATTCATCAAGTCCGGAGCAGGGTCCAGACTGCTCAGAGTCGGCAGAAGAGTTACGCCGACAAGCGGCGTTCGGACCTGGAGTTTCAGGTGGGCGATATGGTCCTCCTGAAAGTGTCACCCTGGAAGGGTGTTATCAGATCTCGGAAGCGGGGCAAGCTGGGCCCCAGGTTCATTGGTCTGTTTAGGGTTTTGGCCCGGGTGGGTCGGGTTGCTTATCGACTAGATCTTCCAGCAGAGCTCAGCCAGATCCACAACACTTTCCATGTTTCTCCGTTACAGAAGTGCTTAGTGGATGAGTCAGCAGTGATACCTCTTGAGGACATTCAGGTTCACGATAGCCTGAACTATATCGAGAGACCAACGGCGATTTTGGATCGCAAGACGAAGGAGCTGAGGAACAAAAGGGTAGAGTTAGTTAAGGTGCAGTGGCAGCACCGCAAGGGTTCAGAGTGGACGTGGGAGCCCGAGGAGGAGATGAGGGAGCACTACCCAGAGTTGTTTTTAGAGACAACAGACTTTGAGGACGAACTCTAAGACAAGTGGGGAAGAATTGTAACGCCCCGTTCCTTGTACGTATTTAATTCCTTAAATGTATTTTATACAGAGCTACTCGACGAGTAGTAGCCCTAACTCGTCGAGTAGATGTCAGGATTGGACGCAGGTTTAAGTGATCTACTCGGCGAGTCCGCGCCTTGACTCGACGAGTAGGCCAGTCTGGGGAAACCCTAATATTTAGGGTTTGTACCCTATTTAAGCAACATTATGGGCCTCATGTCCAGCCTCCATCACCTCCAGAGCATTAATCCCGAAACCCTAATCCTCCATAAGTGAACTTGAGCTTTCTTGGTTATATTGAGAGTTATTTGGTGTATCTTGAAGTTAGTGGAAGAGGTGGAAGCTAGAAGATTCAAGGGAGAAATAGTAGATCCAGAAACCTCACCCTATTTGGCATCTTTTCTGGTAATCAAGCTTCATACTTGACTTGTAGTTTCATACATATTCTTATTGTAATTTTTATGGAGTTTGGGTCCAAGAAGCTTGACCCTTGACACTTGGACGTCCCAAGTCGATTTACCCTCAGATCTAGAACCCTGGAGGGTCCTCATGGCATAAAGGTGCCATCTTTATGCCCATGAGAACCCCATGTATGAAATAAACCCCATTTTTGGTCTTTTGAGCATAAAAGTCCCTTTTATGGTCTTAGGAGTCTAGATCTACCTTCTGGATGAGTTTTGCACATCAGAAATCAAGTTATAGACTTGGACATGCATATACTCGACGAGTCATTCTTGGGACTCGGCGAGTCGTGGGTGGGTTCCCAAAACTGTTATGATTCAGGAGGAAACCAGTTGAGTTTAAAAGGGGTTTAGATGAGTCCAGGGGAAAGGGACGCAACGAAATAGACATAGCCATGGATCTGGAGACCATGGGACTCGGCGAGTGCAGGAACGTACTTGACAAGTCCAAGGCCATCTCCCAACTCATGAAGACGGACTCGACGAGTTGTTCATACAACTCGGCGAGTCACAGACTAGACACGTCATATGATGAAGATAAACTCGACGAGTTCAGGAGGAACTCGACGAGTCAGATGAAGATTGTCCCGATGTTATGATTGAAGGAGAACTCGCCGAGTTCTTGCTAAACTCTACGAGTGGAGTCGGGTTGGGGATAGATGAAAGGATTGGGACTCGGCGAGTTGGCGGGCCAACTCGGCGAGTCCGGTTAATTGGGAAGTTGACTTTGATGAGGATGTGGACTTTAGCCATGGGTAAAATGGTCATTTTATATGGAACAGTTTTTATGACACGTTATGATACATGACTCACAATTTTATATATGATCATGGATGGTTTATGATTTTATTAATGATTGAAAAATGAAATTTTTGGGCCGTATGATTGGGATGTTCCAAGTCTTGAAACTTTGACAATTATCATTTATTTGGATGAGAACAAACATTACCATAACATCAAAATCAAGTTTTATGAACAAAAACACTTTGTGGTAATGATTCTAATCCAAAACAGGCCAAAAAACTAAAAAAAAATTTCACTGAACAGTCACCACCCCGTGGTAAATTTTACCACCTCGTAGTGAACTGGAAGAATAAAAAAAAACGATTTTTCTTGCAAGTAGCATCAAGTATAATTGAAAACAAACCCGACCCTGATACCACTCTGATCGGTTTTGAGCATTGTAACACTCCTATGGTGTACATGCAACCCTACAAACCTTGGATCTATGTTTTCTCTATTATACATGCAAACATTTAATATTCCAAGGTTTTATCCTAACTAGCATAATATGAAGCAACTATACTACAGAAGCCTAGTTAGATAACATACCTTTTGATGTAGCTTGAAGTCTTGAACTTTAAGATCTTAGCTCTAATAGTGTGGAAGCCTCAAGTGGAATCACAAATCACCAAAAACACCTTGGAAAACTTGAGAGAATAGCAAGCACTTCTAGAAATCGGCCTACCCTTTGTTCTCACACACACTAGTGCCATTTCTTGTGCCAAAGACCTCCTCATATAGTATGGAGGATTAGGGTTACATTCATGTAAACCCTAATAACCATGGCCTTTCATTTCCATAGGAACCATGGGTTAAACACTCCATGGACTATCCATGAAAGCTTAGCCCAACCTAAATGAACTTGGCCCATTCCATATATATATATATATATATATATATATATATATATATATATATATATATATATATATATATATATATATATATATATAAAAGAGTCCATATTTAATTAGTTCCTTATGATCACTAAATTAATTCTAAATTAATTCTTGATCAATACTAATTAAATCATATTATTCGATATTAATATATTAGAACTTATAATATATTAATATAAATCATAAACATACTATTCTTAAAAGACTATCCATATAAATTGTTATGGTGAAGTGCAACCCAAATGGACCATGCCAAGTCGGGTAAAGTACATACAAATTATAGTTATGGGCTTAGACACTAATCCAACATGACATCCGCCTCATTTCCTGTTCCTTGTTTGGTTGTGGGCTTAGGGCAGATTCACACATTCAATTGTCTATTCGATATTAGGTTATATATAGTTAGTGTAAACTAAGTGATTATAGAAGGAACTATTGTGGTTACCATTTTACCATAGATTCGTTAATGTTAATTATGTAATTTCTTGATGAATACATTGGGATTATATATAATAAAGATCCGGTAGATAGTGGAATCTGTGACTTCCGCCTCATTTCCTGTTCCTTGTTGGTTGTGGGCTTAGGGCAGATTCACACATTCAACTGTCTAATCGATTTGTATTATATATAATTAGTATTCACCGAATGATTATAGAAGGATTAACTACAGTCATTTTACTTATTAAGAAAATATAGGATTTTCTTAAGGAACGATTTCAATATTAAGGATCATTAAACTTAATGTTAAAAGTACTTAGTAAATACGCCAGGGTTAGATACATGAGGATCCGACAGATAGTGGGATGTGTGGATTCCGACTCATTTCCTATTCCTTGTTTGGTTGTGGGCTTGGGGCAGAACCACACAGCCGACTGTCTGTTCGATCTGAATGTATATGACTTGTATTCACTAAGTACTCGTAGAAGGAACAATCATGAGTTGTTTTACTTATCATTTATCAGTAGAAAATAAAGGATTTTCTGGAGGAACTGGCGAACTTTTCAAATGAATAAAGGATATACTTTCTATAACAAAAGTACTTATGAACTCACCAACTTTAATGTTGACACTTTTTCAAACCACTTGTATTCTCAGGTTCGTTAGTAGACAGGTACTCTCTGCTAGGTTTTGCGAAGATGGAGCTTTACGTCTTAACTTTTGTTGTACTTTTTATGTATTTCAAGTAATGTTTTGAACATAATGTAAATATTATATTATCAATACGATGGTTGTTATTACTTTGACTACTATGATGCATGTGTTGTGATACTTGACATGACGTCCTCCGCCCCCGAACGTTTCCGCAGTTCCGGTTTGGGGGTGTGACAGATTGGTATCAGAGCATTGTTTATAGTGGACTAAGTATATCAACCTATAAAAGATATACAACTATAAATATAATGGGACTAAAACACTCTGACCAAGAATTATACTTTAAAATATAACAATATTTTATAAAAGTATATATATATATATATATATATATATATATATATATATATATATATATATATATATATATATATATATATATATATATATATATTAGAACAAGTATCACAAGAAGAACAAAACAAAAGTATTTGGATGTTGGACACTACAGTCAAACCTGGACAGTTATGTAATCATATATGGGATCAATATAGCCTGATCAACTATATTTATTTGAGATACGACCAATATGTGTTTGAGAGTGATAGTAGTGTTGCAGCAAGTCTAAAACTTACCAACCCATACACAAAGGAATTCTAGAATCAAACATAAAATACTATAGGAGTATTTTAGGCACTATAAATAACTTGTGTGAAAACTAAAAGATCTCCACTGGTAAGGTTATAATTATTGAGTGTGTACATAAGGTTATATATAATTGAGATTTTATAGACTTAGAATTGGTGATTTTCACTCTACTTCGTTTACCTTGTTTGGATGTGGTTTTAGACTAGGATCACTTATTCGAAGGTCTATTTGATTTGGAATATATATAATCTGTATACACTAAGTGATTATAGAAAGACCTAGTAAGGATCATCCTCGTAAGAATTTATTTTTAATAAAAGTGTTTTATTAATCTCGTAGATTCTTTAGACATTTTCATTCTCGCACAACCGATACACCTAGACATCGTAAAATAGCAAACAGAGGAGTCGAGACAGAACCAAAAGAGAGTTTACAAGGAGAATTCCGAGAAAGGATCGGACGAAGAGAAAGGTCCTAGAGAGATCATTAACAAACCTTACCTTATCAGGAACAAACTGGAAAGTACCGAATACATCATACTAATAAGTAAGAAACTAATTTAACTTAGTGAGTTAGTGATTACACTACTCAGATCAGGTGTTAAGTTTATCGCATATTTCATCACAACTAGTACTTGCAAATCAAGTCACAAAACTTCAGTAAGGGTATTCATTATTGAAAAATTCATAAATTTATGTTCACATAGATTTCTATTATGAATTGATTTCAAAACACTTTTGGAACATGATACACTCGATATTCTGGTATTATATCATTCGATTTATACTACCAATATATTGCCAACCTTTCATCTTTAAACTTTATGACAGAAAGATGCCGCCTCGTAGAAATATCAGGCGTAGTAACAACACAACCACAAATCCACCGCCACCAACTCCACAGTATGATCATGTTATGTTCCAGGCTGCGGTGACTGCCGCCGTAACAGCCGCCATGTCTCATATCCATGCAAATGGTACCAATGGATCTGGAAGTGGTGCCAACCCGTCTAACTACGGAAATATCCACAGACTCCTTTGGGAATGTACGTATAAAGACTTCATGAATTGCAAACCCAAATCCTTTAGTGGAAATGGAGGAGTCATTGCTTTAATGCAATGGCTCGAGAAAATGGAGTCAGTTTTCGAAATTTGCATGTGCCCAGAAGGGAGCAAAGTCAAATTTGCTGCCTGCACTTTCTCCGATAGAGCCCTGACATGGTGGAATGGCCATGTCAACTCACTAACCCTTGCAGTGGCTAATTCGATGGGCTGGGAGAACTTAAAGATAATAATGATGAAAGAATACTGCCCGAGAGGCGAAATACAAAAGCTAGAGGAAGAGCTTTGGAGTCTCACCATGACGGGCTCAGACATAGTGACCTACACTAGAAGATTTAGTGACCTAGCGGCACTATGCCCCAAAATGGTTACCCCGGAGAGCAAGAAGATAGAGTGGTACATCTGGGGATTATCTCCCCAGACTCAAGGAAGTGTTTTAGCCTCCAAATCGACTACTTTCGATAGCGCCAAACAATTGGCACAGAGTGTCGTGGACCATGGGGTTCGCCAAGGAATAATGACTCCCATTCCTGAGCCAACAAAAGAGGGCAACAATAAGAGAAAATATGGGAGCAAGAAGAAAGGACGGTCAACACAAGAGGCCTCGAAAAGACAACAAATTGTACCTGTTCATGCTGTTACAACACCTGATAAGCTATGATGGCTTAGTGTATACATTAGGGTCATTTATAATTAAGATTTGTAGGCTTAGATTGAGTAATTCCGCCTTATTTCCGGTTCCTTGTCTGGTTGTCGATTTAGGGCAAAGTCGCTCAGTCGACTGTCTTTCCAATCTTAATTATACATGACTTGTATACACTAAGCGATTATAAAGAGATCTGTTAGGGATTATCTTATGAAAAATTAATCAGTTTCGATTATTAGAACACTCAGACTGCTAGTACTCGCTTAATGCGGTACAGATTGTTCGCAGTAATAATAACAAGGAAAAAACCGGAGGGCACTGAAAACATATACATATAATAGTATGTTGTTCTATTCGACTTAACAGCTGTCACAATAACAAGTTCCGATATCGCCTTTAGAAATATATTGGTTTGGTCCTCACCATACCAATTTCTTGTACTACATAAATACCCTTCACTTTAACAACCGTCTAACGAAATCCTTATAATCTTTAACGACAAACTCACGAAACTTCGCATGGTATCTCGTTTCAAAACTCAGAAGTACCCATGCGAGGGGTACCACGTCTTTCTAGTTTATTCCGTAGGCAAGAAACTTAAAGGGAAACACACCTTGGATATTCTAAAAGTCTCCAATCCTTCTGAAGTATTTCCAATATATCTCCTAGGAATACCACTTATACAGCAAGTCAAGTTCAAGCACAGAGGCTAGGGACAAATACGGTTAACCTATCACTGTTAAGTGTATACGCGAGAGTCGTATATAATTAAGATTCTATAGACCTAGGATGTGTGTTTCCGCCCTATCTCCTGTTCCTTGTTTGGTTGTGGACCTGGGGCAGAGTTACACATCCGACCATCTTAATAATCTTAATTATATACGACTTGTATACACGAGACGATGATGGATGAACCAAGTATGAGGCTTACCATGAACTTCAGGACAAAGCTGTCCAGAACTACGAGTGGACATCCTACCAGTTGGATAAACGTACTCAAGTAAGCCAAAACCACACTCTCTCTACCAATTAGAATAGAAGATCAGATAGAACCAAGGTACCCATCCTTTTCCCAAATTCATGAGTAACCACTTAGAATTCTAAATTTTGGGACGAAATTCCCTTTAACGGGAGGATGATGTGACAACCCGAAAATTTTATTCTTGTAAAGTCAAAAACAGCAACCAAAGGTCAAACTTATAGGTTTCTAAGCCTAGTATAAATTTGAAGAGTTGTTGAATTAAAAGTGAAATATAAAGAGCATTTTTCCAAACCGAGAAACTTCGCATGGGGACCGCAAACGAAGCTCAGACCGCAAACACACTCCGAGCCGTAAACATGCCTCGCAGCCGTGAACCAACCTCGGACCGTTAACCTCTGGTTTGCGGCCGTGATCTCGTCTTCGGCGGTGAACGGTCCTCGGGTCGTGAACTCCTTCGGGTCCCACACTCTTCCTTATATATATAAATTTGACCAGAATTTTCTTCACTCCTCCTCTTCTGGCCGCAAATACTCAATTCTCTCTCAAGTATTTGATGGGTTTGAGCCAAAAGAACATCCTATATGCTCATGCAAACCCTAATGCTTGGATCTAGGTTTCTCTATTATACATGCAATTCATCAAAGACTTTCTAACCCTAGATCTAGTGTATATAATCGAAATTAACATCACAAATCAGATCTAGATGTTTACCTTGTTGTTGATTGAAGATCTTGAAGCCTTGAGAACTTTAGCACCTCAAGTGTTGTGCCTCTAATGAATCACAAACACCAATAGCAATTGGAGGAAACAAGAGAGAGATGGGAGAGGAGAATTTCGGCTCTAGGACTTCTAGGGTTCAATTTGCCAAAATTCCCATGCCTAGGGGTCCTTTATATAGGTGTAGGAATTAGGGTTTCAATGGTTATCCTTATCTGATTAGTTAGCCACCAAGCAGCCCAAGGATAATTCTAGAATCCCTATCATGGAGGAATTTTTAAGGCTTTATCCCTAGAATTCATCCACCCTATCTATTAGGGTTTCCTTGCCCAACTTTGTAACTATCACATAATTACAGTTCAGCCCCTTAAGTTCAATTAACTTCTTTTGATCACAAAACTAATTCTTAATTAATTATTTACCAATGTTAATTAAACAAATGTGATTTCTCTTTTAATATATTAGTCTTATAATATATTAATAAACCATAATCACCTCTTTCTATATTATTCCTCCAGTCAAGTTGCTTTGGTGAAGGCAACCCAAAAGGACCATGCACAACCGGATCAAGTACATACCAAATATAGTTATGGACTTAGACACTAATCCAACAGTCTCCCACTTGGATAAGTCGAATAACTATAAATGCAAATGCACCTTCTGAATCTGATTAGCAATCGCAGTTCTCAAAACTCTTGATCTTATCAATTACCTGTCCTTCAGATAAGGGATCGTATAATCCTCTGTTCTAGATATCGTGCGGACAGTTACATGATCTTATCAATTACCTGTCCAACAGTTTGTTTCTCGATCTCTGATTCTTTTGACATAGAACTTAATTGAACACATCAATTCAGTCCTGACCGGGCCCGACATATAAGTCAAAACAAAATCATTGAGGGGCCCTAATATCGCTTTTACCCTCTTAGGATAAAAGGAACAAATAAACTTCAACTTATATGTACTTACTATTCACTAATCAAATCATACACAACAATGTGTTTTATAACATCAAGTTACTGATGCATTTACGGATTATCAATACACAACCAATTAGTAAACAACAAACCATATATCTAGGTTTTAAGACCATATGATATTATCGTTTTGCGATCACTCGTGATAAATTCCATGAAGTGATTCCAGCAAGCGCGGGTCTAATCCAATGCTCAAATCAAACTCATAAGCACTCATGAACGTTGCAACAAACCTTTGATATATCTAATACACTTTAGACAATCTACACACCAATTCATGACAATCTATCTTCATACCTACTCCCAAAATATGAACGATTGTGGAACATTCGAATAATCTTATTATTCAGGAAGTCAAAACATGAAAAATGAAACAATAGGTAAATAATCAACATAAGACAGTAACATTACTTATAAATAATACTCTTTTATTTAATCATCAAATGTCAATTACATTTATCTATTACATGTTTCTAAACTATCTAATCTAAACTAATATCGTCCTTCAGCCCGATGCTCCTAGCGTGCTGCAAGTGCTTAACCCTACTCAGTCCATTCGTAAGGGGATCTGCTGGGTTATCCTCCGACGATACCCTCTTCACTACGAGGAGTCCTTCTTCCACACGATGTCGAATAAAGTCATATTTTCTGTCGATATGTCAAGATCTGCAATGATCCCTCGGTTCCTTGGTCAAGGCAACCGCTCCTTCATTATCATAGAAAATTTCCATGGGCTCCTTTATGGCTGGCACAACTCCAAGGTCTCCGATGAAGTTCTTCAACCATATCGCCTCCTTTGACGCGTTGCTCGCTGGTATATACTCTGATTCATACGTTGAATCAGCTACGGTCTCCTGCTTGGAACTTTTCCAAGTCACTGCTCCTCCATTTAGGGTAAAGACCCAGCCCGAATGCGAACGGTAGTTGTCCCTGTCGATCTGAAAACTGGCGTCACTATACCCTCGCACCCTTAAGTCATCACTCCCACCGAGGACTAGAAACCATTCCTTGGTCCTCCGAAGGTACTTAAGAATATTCTTGACTGCGGTCCATACGCTTTGCCAGGGTTCCCTTGATATCTACTGACCATGCTCAAAGCGAAGGCCACATCAGGGCGAGTACAATTCATAGCATACATAATCGAGCCAACTGCGGAAGCGTATGGTATTCGGCTCATTTCTGCTATCTCGACTTCGGTACTCGGGCTTTGAGTCTTACTCAATTTGGCATTACTTTGGATTGGTAACTCTCCCTTCTTTGAATTCTCCATACTAAAACGTTTTAGTACTTTGTCCAAGTAAGTATTCTGGCTAAGTCCTATTACTCTCTTACTTATGTTTCTCACTATCCTTATTCCCAAAATATAGGTAGCCTCTCCGAGACCCTTCATAGCAAAGCACTTCCCAAGCCAGGACTTGACTTCCTGCAGCGTCGGGATGTCGTTTCCTATGAGTAGTATGTCATCAACATAAAATACGAGAAAACTAACTATACTCCCACTGGCTTTGACATATACACACGATTCATCCTCGCTTCGCAGAACACCAAACTCTTTGACTTTCTCATCGAAATAAAGATTCCATCTGCGAGATGCTTGTTTTAGTCCATAGATGGACTTCTCAAGCTTACACACTCTATTGGGATGCTTTGCATTGACAAAACCCTATGGCTGAGCCATGTAAACATCCTCAGCCAACTTCCCGTTAAGGAAAGCAGTTCTGACATACATCTTCCATATTTCATATTCATGAAATGCAGCAATAGCCAGCATCACCCTAATAAATTTTATCTTCGCAACTGGTGAGAAAGTTTCATCATAGTCAACTCCAGGAGTTTGAGTGAAACCTTTCGCAACCAATCACACCTTATAAGTGTGCACATTCCCATCCATGTCGGTCTTCTTCTTGAAGATCCACTGGCACCCGACCGTCTTACGACCTGGTACATTGTCAACCAAATTCCAAACTTGGTTGTCATACATGGACTGAATCTCGCTGTCCATAGCCTCTTTCCATTTTGCAGACTCCGGGCCTGCCATGGCTTCCTTGTAGCTGTTAGGTTCGTCCAAATTCACTAGTGTATTATCACTAGTAAACGTATCACCCTCACTCGTTATATGAAAACCATACAACACGGGCAGAACACTAACTCTACTGGAACGTCTAAGAGGTAAGGACTCATCAATCGGTTCAACCGGAGTTTCCTACTCGGGTTGAGCGCCAGTGTTAGAGGTTCCTTCATCGCTTGACTCCTGAAGTTCTTCAAGATCGATTTGCCTCCCACTGTCCCCTTGGCTTATGAGCTCTCGCTCTCGGAAAACCCCTCTCCTCGCAACGAAGACAACATTGTCACTCAGTCTATAGAAGAGATATCCAAAGGACTTCTGCAGGTAGCCGATGAAAATACATCGCTCACTATGAGTTTCAAGCTTGTAGTGAGTCTCTCATCTTATGAAAGCCTCGCAACCCCAAACCTTGATATGTGCCACCGAGGGAGCTTTCCCTGTCCACATCTCGTGAGGTGTTTTGGCAACCTTCTTTGTAGGGACTAAGTTAAGGATATGGGTGGCAGTCTCTAAGGCATACCCCCAGAATGAGATATGTAGTGAAGCACGAATCATCATGGAACGAACCATGTCTAGCAGGGTTCGATTACGCCTCTCAGCCACACCATTCAACTGTGGTGTCCTAGGTGGCGTTAATTTCGAAACATTTTCGCATTCCTTGAGGTAGTCATAGAATTCAAGACTTAGGTACTCTCCACCTCGATCAGATCGAAGCATCTTGATTTTCCTGGCCAACTGATTCTCCACTTCTTGCTTGAACTCTTTGAACTTTTCAAAGGTTTCTGACTTATGCCTGATTAAGTAGATATAGCAATATATGCTATAATCGTCGGTAAAAGTCACGTAGAAGCGGCACGCATCCCTTTTGGTGGATCTAAAAGGTCCACATACATCTGTATGTATGAGATCCAATAAACCCTCACCCCTCATACAAGTGCCAGTGAAGGGTGACTTGGTCATCTTTCCAAGTAAACAAGAGTCGCACACGTCATCGTCCCTAAGGTCGAATGACTCCAATACTCAATCCTTTTGGAGTTGGGCGATGCGTTTCTTGTTGACATGTCCAAGACGACAATGCCACAAGCATGCTTTATCCAAAACATTGGAAGAATCAATACATAAAACATCATTTCCTAAATTGTCTACAACCATCACGGTTTCATATATTCCATTACAAGGCAATGCTTCAAAATAGAAAACACCATTAAGATAAGCATTAATAGAACCCTTTTCATTATCAAATGAATATCTAAAACCTTGTCTATACAAACCATGAAATGAAATGATGTTTCTTGCCATATCTAGCGAATAGCAACAATTATTTGAATCTAATTCTAATCCACTACTGATCATTAAAGAGTAAACTCCGATCTTGGTGACAGGCGACGATCTTCTGCTCCCCATGATCAAATTTATCTTCCCATGCTCCACATCCCTATTTCTTCTTAGGCCCTGCAAATCAGAAGAAATGTGAAAACCACATCCTGTATCAAGAACCAAGAAATAGCATGTGATGAATCATTAGATTTAATAGTGTAAATACTTGCGTAGGACGGCTTGATCTTTCCATCCTTGATATCTTGCAGATATTTCGGGCAGCTTCGTTTCCAATGCCCTATTTCATGGCAGTGGTGGCACTCTGCCTCCTTGGGGTTCGAGTTGGGTTTAGCAGAACCAACCTTGGTTCCAATAGAAGAGGAGCCATTTTGGGACTTTCCCTTATGGTGTCTCTTTGAGGGAGCCTTCCTCTTCTTACCCTTCCCTTGCCCAATTTCTAGGACTGGGGCAGTCCTCAACAAGCCTTGAAGCTTGCTCAAAGATACCTCCTCCTTGTTCATGTGGTAGGTCATGCGGAACTGGCTATAGCAGGGAGGCAAGGAATGAAGGATGATATCAATTGCCAGCTCTTCATCAAAGTTCACATTCAACTTTAGCAGACGATCGACATATCTTTGCATCTTTTGTAGATGAGCGGTAAGGGACTCTCCATTACCCATTTTGGTAGTGATCATCGAAGTGATGACCTCGTACCTTTCTTGCCTAGCACTCTAGTGGTACCGGTCCAGTAGATCTTGATGCATCTCATAGGGGTATATGTCCTCATAGGACTTCTGGAGTTCTGCGGTCATAGTCGCCATCATGATGCAATGGACTTTCATGGCATCACGCTCGTGGGCCTCAAAGGCCGTGGTTTCTTCAGCAGAGGCAGTGTTGATGTCAATCTCCTTTAGCTTCTCATCGAGGACATACTATTTGTCCTCGTAACGAGTGACCATTCGAATGTTGTGGATCCAATCATTGAAATTGGACCCGTCAAAGATCACTCTCCCACACAAGTTCATGAGTGAGAGCGACCCAGAGGAAGTTGAATCAGAAGCGTTGTTGTTGACGTTCGACATCTGAAAAGAACAAAGAACAAAGTTTGATTAGAAATAAATCCCCAATTAAACACCCAAATGAAAAATTAGGGCTAGGATCCAACAACATTATTTACAAATTAGAAGAGGGATGCCGTGATCTAACAAGTAAATAATTTGAAGGTAAGTGAATGACGATTCACTAATTTCCACCATGAAAAACAAATTAAAGCTAAGTTTTAAATGTATTGAAAACTCCTAGATCTTTTGAGAGTCATTGAACTTTTCAATGGCATGTTTAAATCTCGATATGCCCCTCAAGTTTGTGACTCGGATGCCGAGGATCATAAAGCGGGTGTGAATAACCATGCAAATGTACATGGTGCCTTCATTGTTACAGTCACCTATTCGATGCGCCGGTTAACTACACACACTCCATCGAACTATGAAAAACAATGAGTCACCCTTTGCCACCTTTGCTTAGAACCCAATTAGTGTGCTGGTTAACCACACACGATCCACTAACGTATTAGCAAGGGTACACAGTGTAATGTCATGGAATTACATCAATTCACGTTTGCCTAAAGTAACTAAGATTCAGAATTTTGAAAAACGTTTAGTTACTTTATATAGATTCATTATCCTTTTAATGAGGAAAGCGTTGCCCTATCTTACTCGTTCGGCTAACGACCCTCCACCAATAAGGGAAGCGGTGGGTGAGAGTGGACACCCATTAAACGGTCATTTTATAGGCCATAACCTTATAGCCCCCTTATAGATCGGCTTCGTGAATGAGGCCTACTAACGGTAAGACTAGCATTTAATTTATACATATATATATATATATATATATATATATATATATATATATATATATATATATATATATATATATATTAATCTTATAATATTATAAAGTATAAGGTTGAATTTTAAACTTGTAAAATTCTAGGGTTTGAAATTTAAATAGTTTAAATTAAACTTTTAATCAAAATTTAAATTTCAAAACTTGAGGGCAAGTTTTTGAACTTTTCAAAACACAAAGGATCAAATAGCAAATAATTTAAATTAAACATTTAATTTAATGATTATCTAAATTTGACCTAATCAATTTTATTTACAAGATAATTCAACAATTAATTTAAATAATCAAATATTATCAAATAAGGAATTTATTATTCAAACAATTGGTAATTATCTTTTGATTTGGTAAGGATAATCATAAAACAGTAATAAAATTCGGATTTTATTAGTCAAAAACGATTTAGGTAATTATCCTTAAGCAAATCAGCAAGAAATCCCGAAAATCTCTCTGTCTGACAGCTAAACTCGTCGAGTTCTTATTGGAACTCGTCGAGTTCTTAATGGAAATCGTCGAGATCATCAGACAGAAAGCCCAAAAACGATTTTAAAGCATGAATGAACATACAAGGCATCAATACAATAGAAACCAAACAAAGCTCTGATACCACTGATGGGTTTGAGCCAAAAGAACATCATATGTGTTCATGCAAACCCTAATGCTTGGATATAGGTTTCTCTATTGTACATGTAATTCATCCAAGACTTTCTAACCCTAGATCTAGTGTATATAATCGAAATTAACATCACAAATTAGATCTAGATGTTTACCTTGTTGTTGATTGAAGATCTTGAAGCCTTGAGAACTTTAGCAACTTAAGTGTTGTACCTCTAATGAATCACAACCACCAATAACAATTGGAGGAAACAAGAGAGAGAGAGAGGGGAGAGGAGAATTTCGGCTCTAGGACTTCTAGGGTTTAATTGGCCGAAATTCCCATGCCTAGGGGTCCTTTATATAGGTGTAGGAATTAGGGTTTCAATGGTTATCCTTATCTGATTACTTAGCCACCAAGCAACCCAAGAATAATTCTAGAATCCCTATCATGGACGAATTCTTAAGGATTTATCCCTAGAATTCGTCCACCCTATCTATTAGGGTTTTATTGCCTAACTTTGTAACTATCACATAATTACAGTTCAGCCCCTTAAGTTCAATTAACTTCTTTTGATCACAAAACTAATTCTTAATTTATTATTGACCAATGTTAATTAAACAAATGTGATTTCTCTTTTAATATATTAGTCTTATAATATATTAATAAACCATAATCACTTCTTTCTCTTTTATTCCTCCAGTCAAGTTGCTTTGGTAAAGGCAACCCAAAAGGACCATGCACAATCGGATCAAGTACATACCAAAATATAGTTATGGACTTAGATACTAATCGAATAGTATCATCAACCAAAAACCTCCCCTCTACTCAAGAACATGCAAAATCTTCCTAGAAACTTGTAAGAATTACACTTTGATCTTGAAATCAGCTTCCAAACACTTCCAATCTTCACACTTTGGGCCGTGAACTCAAGAACACTTGGTGTTCTTGGGCCGTGAACACCCAGCTGGCCATGAACACCCAGATGGCCGTGAACCCTTCTTGCAGCCTTCAAACTTGCTTCTAACACTCTTTTGGTGAGTTATTATAACATCCTAGGTTGTTTCCTAAACACCTTTGTAGTTATATTCACTAACTATATACATATATGTGTGATAATACAATAATCAGGACTCGTTTGTGCTTCGGGATTTCACTCGGGAAACTTACCAATCTATACCAAATCTTCTATTCAATCCCTCGAATAATGTGAGTTTATACCCCCATATTTTCCAAGCTTTTTAAAATGTTTTAGGGGGGGGGGGGAATACAAGTAAAACACAAGATTGCTTGTGTTTAAAAACATAATTTATTTATTATGTTTTCTTACTGTTTAAATGTATTTGAACTTGAAACTTGTTAAAAATCATATAAATCAACTTATAAACTATAATAGGTATAGTTTATGGATCGTAGGAACCATTTTACAAAAATCCTGGTTAAAACATGGAAATGAACTTATAAACTATAATAGGTATAGTTTATGAAACAAAAGGAAATCTTTTTACAAAATTACTTGTTAATTATAAAAGGTTTTACACTTTATGTAAATAATTAATACATGATTGTGAACTGCTAGATGTACCACTCAGGGTACCCATTAGAATCTTAATTATAACCAGAGTCTTCTTAAGGGAGAGCGCGAGTTGGTGTATAGATCTATACGCGACTAACTTTGTATTAGTATGGTTATAATGAATATTCACAATAGTATTAACTAATTATTTACATAAAGATATACTTTTCCTAAACTTCCTCAAGGAATACTAACTATATGATTTCTCAGTATATACAATAGGGTTAGAAAAAATTGAAGTCCGATAGATAGTGGAGTGTGTGACTTCCACCGCATTTTTTGTTCCTTGTTTGGTTGTGGGCTTAGGGCAGATTCACCCATTCAACTGTCTATTTGATCTCGGTATTATACAACTCGTGTGTACTAAGTGATCATAGGAGGGTAGTATCGTCACATCGAATTTTCAGGGTAATTACATGTTCAGATAGAATTACTGATAAACAAAACTGGGTATCATTAAGCTAAGTATGGTAATTATACTTGTGCTTCTCGGTCTTGGAGTGTTTAAGACTACAAATCGATTTTATAGAAAATATAGGATTTTCTATGGTTTACGTCGTTATTTTGGAAGAATAAACAGTTTTCAAATTAACTTTCCGAAAACAATGATTCACAATAGAGCTAGTGAAACTAGAAACTTATTTAAAAAATGTTTAATATTTATTATTAAACTAGTATTACATAAAGGACCTTTAATGGTTAATTCTATAATTCCTTAGTTTATACATTCGAATTATATATAAATAATATCCGGTAGACAGTGGAATGTGTAACTTCTGCCTCGTTTCCTGTTCCTTGTTTGGTTGTGGCTTAGGGCAGATTCACACATTCAACTGTCCGTTCGATATTAGGTTATATATAGTTAGTATAAACTAAGTGGTTATAGAAGGAACTAATGTGGTTACCATTTTACGAGAGATTTGTTAATGTTAATTATGTAATTTCTTGATGAATACATTAGGATTATATATAATAAAGTTCCGGTAGAGAGTGGAATGTGTGACTTCCGCCTCATTTCATGTTCCTTGTTTGGTTGTGGGTTTAGGGAAGATTCACACATTCAACTGTCTAATCGATTTGTATTATATATAATTAGTATTCACTGAATGATTATATAAGGATTAACTACAATCATTTTACTTGTTAAGAAAATATAGGATTTTCTTAAGGAACGATTTCAATATTAAGGATCATTAAACTTAATTTTAAAAGTACTTAGTAAATACGTCAGGGTTAGATACATGAGAATCCGACAGATAGTGGGATGTGTGGATTCCGCCTCATTTCTTGTTCCTTTCTTTGGTTATGGGCTTGGGGCAGAACCACACAGCCGACTGTCTGTTCGATCTGAATGTATATGACTTGTATTCACTAAGTACTCGTAGAAGGAGCAATCATGAGTTGTTTTACTTATCATTCATCAGCAGAAAATAAAGGATTTTCTGGAGGAACTGGCGAAATTTTCAAATGAATAAAGGATATACTTTCTATAACAAAAATACTTATGAACTCACCAACTTTAATGTTGACACTTTTTCAAACCACTTGTATTCTCAGGGTCGTTAGTAGACAGGTACTCTCTCCCAGGTGTTGCGAAGACGGAGCTTTACGTCTTAACTTTTGTTGTACTTTTTATGTTTTTCAAGTAATGTTTTGAACAAAATGTAAATATTATATTATCAATACGATGGTTGTTGTTACTTTGATTACTATGATGCATGTGTTGTGATACTTGACATGACGTCCTCCATCCACGAACGTTTCCGCCGTTCCGGTTTGGGGGTGTGAAAAGGAGGAGCCAGTGCAAGAAAAGAAAATGGTTCTTGAAGACATGCTAAAGAAATTTGTAGCTGCATCCGACAAAAGACATAATGATACCGAAGCAGCAATAAGGGAACAACAAGGAACGATGAGAAATCAGCAGGCCTCTATTCTTAACATTGAAAAACAGTTGGGCCAACTTGCACTACAAATCAATCAAAGAGCACTGGGTGAACTTCCAAGCAATATCGAGAAAAATCCGAGAGGAGCTCAAATCAACATTGTGACGACTAGAATTGGGAATATAATTACCCTTCTGACACCTATAAATGAATGAGAATACAAAAGAGGTGCAGGAGGAACAAAATGAAAGCCCGAAATACCAAACAGTTGACCGACTCGTCGAGTCAGGGATAAGGACTCGAGGAGTCCACAGTCTGAACAGAAAATTGATCCTCCTTTGAAACCTTATCAACCTCCATTGCCATTTCCAAGTCGGGCTAGACAAGAAAAGTAGAATGAAGATTATCAAAAGTTCCTGGAACACATCAAAGCCCTCCAAATCAATATTCCTTTCATAGAAGCGGTTGCACAAATGCCCAAGTACGCAAAATTCTTAAAGGAGCTACTTACTAATCGAAAGAAGCTGGAAGAGGTGTCCATAATAGTGCTTAATGAGAATTGTTCAGCCGCAATGTTGAACAAATTACCAAAGAAGATGGGGGACCCGGGTAGCTTAACGTTTCCATGTCAATTCGGGAATCTAGTTACTAGTTATTCATTAGCGGATTCAGGGGCGAGTGTTAATCTCATGCCATAATCTTTCTTTAAGAAGTTGAACCTTCCAGAGCCGAAACCAATCCGTATTGCAATTCATTTAGCAAAAAAGATGGTGACATTCCTACGGGGAATATGTGAGGATTTATTGGTAAAGGTTGATAAATTTGTATTCCCCGCGGACTTCATAGTGCTAGACATGGAAGAGGACCACCAAGTGTCGATCATTCTTGGAAGACCTTTCCTAAACACCGCAAGTGCTATAGAAGACATGAGAGAATCCAAGCTTACCCTGCAGGTGGGAGATGAGTCGGTTACATTTGGAGTTGATCGAGCCATGAAACATTCCAAGTATAGTGATGACACGACATTTTCGGTGGACACTTTGGAAGAACTAATAGAAGAATGGAAAGAGAACCACCCAAACAAGCCCGCCATTGCCCTTGAAGATGACTTTGATGCTGAAAGGGACCTGAAAGAGATAGAGAGAATGCTTGAAGAGTCTGAATACGAAGAAATAATCAGAGGCTCTGAAAAATCGACTCGTCGAGTTGGAGACACTGACTCGACGAGTCCATCAGGGAAATCGCGATCAGACGAAGATTTTGGCATCGACTCGACGAGTCCTCTATCTGGACTCAACGTGTTCAGTGTACAAAATACAAAATTAGAGCTTAAAACTCTGCCTGAACATTTGGAATACACATTTCTCGAAAAAGGTGATCAAAAACTTGTTATCATTGCTTCCGACCTCACCAAAGCTGAAAAGGAAGAGTTAGTTCAAGTTTTAAAGAAAAGGAAGAATGTCATCGAATGGAAAATTACCGATATAAAAGGAATAAGTCCTTCATATTGTTCCCATAAGATAATTCTTGAAGAAGTTGCAAAGCCGGTAGTGCAACACCAAAGGCGGTTGAACCCGAACATGCAAGAAGTGGTCAAGAAAGAAGTTGTCAAGCTCTTAGATGTGGGGATGATATACTCCATTTTTGATATCCCATGGGTTAGTCCCGTTCAAGTAGTGCCAAAGAAAGGAGGGATGACGGTCGTCACAAACGAGAAGAACGAGCTTATACTTACACGAACTGTAACCAGTTGGCGGGAGTGAATCGATTATCGAAAGCTAAACGATGCCACTTGCAAAGATCATTTTCCTCTCCCTTTTATTGATCAAATGCTTGAGCGTTTATCGGGTCATAGCTATTATTGTTTTTTAGATGGGTTTTCTGGTTATTTCCAAATCCCCATAGACCCAATTGATTAAGAGAATACCACTTTTACTTGTCCAAGTGGAACATTTGTTTATCGACGCATGCCTTTTGGGTTATGCAATGCGCCAACAACTTTCCAAAAATGCATGACGGCGATATTCCATGGCATGGTGGAAAAATTCATGGAAGTATTCATGGATGATTTCTCTATTTTTGGTTTTTCTTTTCATGATTGTCTTGCTAACCTCGACTTGATGCTTTCTAGGTGTGAAAAGACCAATCTCGTACTGAACTGGGAGAAATGTTACTTTATGGTTAAAGAAGGCATTGCATTAGGCTACAAAGTATCCACGGCGGGGATTGAGGTGGATCGGGCGAAAATCGACACTATTGCTAAATTACTCCCACCAACTAATGTAAAGGGCGTTAGGAGTTTTCAAGGTCATGCGGGTTTTTACCGCCGCTTTATTAAAGATTTTTCAAAAATTACTAGACCTTTAACTCAACTACTTTTGAAAGATGCACCTTTTAATTTTTCTAAAGAATGTTTAGCTTCTTTTGAAATTTTGAAAGAGAAATTGACTAACGCCCCGATCATTATCGCCCCGAATTGGAACTTACCGTTTGAAATAATGTGTGATGCAAGCGACTTTGCCATAGGAGTTGTACATGGCCAAAGGGTTGACAAGCACTTTCAACCCATTTACTATGCCAGCAAGACCCTAAATCCTACCCAAGAAAATTACACCACAACAGAAAAATAATTATTAGCCGTGGTGTATGCCTTCGACAAATTTCGTCCCTATTTAATTTTGTCTAAAACTACTGTGTTTACTGACCATTATTCTATCAAGTACTTGTTTTCCAAGTAGGATGCTAAGCCAAGGTTGATCCGATGCGTGCTACTACTTCAAGAATTTGACATCGAGATCAAGGACAAGAAGGGGATTGGAAATGTAGCTACTGACCATCTTTCTAGATTACAAAATCCGGCAAGGGAAGAGATAGATGACAAGGGTATTGAAGATAGCTTTCCGGAAGAGTATTTGATGGTCATAATGGGGGAAGAACCATGGTTTGTCGACATTGCAAATTTCTTGGCTGGAGACTTTCTTCCAAAAGGACTAACTCATCAACAAAAGAAGAAGCTCTTCTCAGAAATTAAATATTATTTCTGGGATGAGCCTTATCTTTTTAGGAGTTGTGCGGATGGGATAATTAGAAGATGTGTATATGGCAAAGAAATCTGTGACATTTTAGAGCATTGCCACAATGGGCCGGCAGGAGGACATCATGGTGTACAATTCACTGCTAAGAAAGTTTTTGATACGGGGTTCTATTAGCCTACTATCTTCAAGGATGTTGCTACATACGTGAGGGAATGTGATGCTTGCCAAAGAACGGGTAATATTTCGGCAAGGAATGAAATGCCTCAAAGGAATATTCAAGTCTGTGAAATCTTTGATGTTTGGGGTGTGGATTTCATGGGACCATTTCCTTCATCCAAAGGCAACAAATACATACTTGTGGCGGTAGATTATGTGTCAAAATGGGCAGAAGCGCAATCATTACCAACCAATGATGCTAGGGTGGTGGTAAAATTCCTAAAAAAAATATTTTCTAGATTTGGAGTGCCAAAAGCTTTGATTTGTGATAGAGGAACCCATTTTGCTAATGATCAACTAGCAAAAGTGTTGCAAAAATATGGTATACGCCATAGATTCTCGACACCATATCACCCACAAATAAATGGGCAAACCGAAATTACAAATCGAGCACTTAAAAGAATTTTGTAAAGATCGGTGGGTGGCAATAGAAAAGATTGGGCGGATAAATTGGATGATGCACTTTGGGCCTTCCAAACCGCATTCAAGACTCCCATTGGAACCACACCCTATAGGCTAGTATATGGCAAAAACTGTCATTTACCTGTGGAGCTTGAACATAAAGCCTATTGGGCTTTAAAAACATGCAATTTTGAGCCGAATGAGTTGCATGCTAATCGACTATTGCAAATGAATGCTTTGGAGGAATTGAGGAATGAGTCTTACACTAACTCATTGATTTATAAAGACAAAACCAAAAAATGGCATGATGCAAGGTTGAAGGGTAATAAGGAGTTTGAAGAAGGGCAAAAAGTTCCTTTGTACAATTCAAGACTAAATCTCTTTCTGGGGAAATTGCTCACTCGTTGGTCCGGGCCTTTTACAATCAAGCATGTATATCCGTACGATGTAATTAAGTTGTGGAGCAAGGATGGGTCTAGCTTTAAGGTGAATGGGCATCGAGTCAAGAAATATGAAGAGGGAATACCTAATGAAGAACTACTTGACGAAGGGATGGATTTTGAGAAATCCGCTGCAACGTAGAGCGGGAAGGAGTCCAGCTAAAGACTCCTCAAAAAGAAGCGCTTACGGGAGGCAACCCGAGGATTGAGTTTGCTTTCTTTTTACCTTTCCTTTTCGTTTTATTTTTCGTCTTTTATTTTCTTTTGTGTGGTTTTCTTAGGGTTTCTTCAATCTAAATCTTCTAGTTCGTCTAAAATGATTGCTTGAGGACAAGCAAGGTTTGAGTGTGGGGTGTGGTGGAAGTATTTCAAAAAGAGTAAAAATTTTCAAAAAAATTTCCAAACAGAGTGAAAAACTCGTCGAGTCAGTACACCTACTCGACGAGTCGACTTTTTAACCGGAAAAAAATAATAACTTTTAAACTCTGTGAATTAGGTTTTTAACCCTAATAGTAAAAACATTATTCATTCAGCCACCACCGCCTACACTCAACGAGCAAGTTTCCTCTCAAGCAAACATCCCCATTTTTTTGTGATTTCTTCAATTTCTCCACAAAAGGTAAGATTTTTTACTCCTAATTCAGTTAAAGGCTCAATCTTTGGTAGATTCATGACTTAAATTGTTGAAAAACCGATTTTTGAACTTGACATGAATTTTAGGGTTTCGATTTTGGTCGATGTAGAGTGTTATAGTTGAAATTTTTTGTGAATTAACACTTGGTGGACAACCCTAGACAAACCCTGGAATAAATTTTGAGTTTTCTATGCTGATTCGTTCCAAATCAGAAGGGCGACTTGAGCAGTTCATTGGACTCGCCGAGTCTGTTCATGGACTCGACGAGTCCATGCTGTTACTTTCCTAGATTTTTAATTTTTAATGTTTCCACTGGTTTTTGTGTTTTGTCTTGTGTTTTATTTTACATAAAATATCCAGAAGAGGCCAGAGTTCTGGAAGCAGCCATGGAGATGTACCTTTGTTGAATTTTTCACAAATCAGTTCAAAGTCAACATTGGTTCGGGCGAGGAAGAAACTCGAAACATTGAAGAAGAAAGAGATTTATGATGGGTTTTGAGCATTCTAACACTTCCTAAGTGTACATGCAACCCTAATAACCTTGGATCTATGTTTGTCTAATTATCATGGAAAGTTGAATTCCAAGGTTATATTCCTATCTAGCATACATGGGGAACAAATTTTAACTTGCATGAAAGATAGAATAACTTACCTTGTTGTTGCTTATAATCCTTGAAACCTTGTGAGCCTAGCACCCCAAGTGTGATGCCTCAAATGCTTCACACAACACCAAATGCTTTTGGAATGACTTTAGAGAGAATACACACTTCTAAAATCAGCCTAGCCCTCTTGTTTCTTATGTGTAGCCTATTTTGGTGGAGAATGGGTTTCTTATATAGTGTTGACATATCTAGGGTTACACCATGTAAACCCTAATGTGTCATGACTCTTCATTTCCATGACCCATGGGTTTGTAACTCCCATAGAGCATCCATGTAGCATCCTATGGGTGTAACCCAACTTGATAATCCATGGAGCCTCTTAGCCCACTATATAAGATATGGAAGATTTACATAATCTACCCATATATTTAATTAGTTATCTTTTGATCACTTAATTAATTCTAAATTAATTCTTGATCAAACTAATTAAATAATATTATTAATATATTAGAACTTATAATATATTAATAAACCATAAGTGTTATTTCTCTCATTTTAGTTTATCCAATTGCATGGTGCCATGCAACCCAAATGGACCATGCCGGGTCGGGTCAAGTACATACCAGAAATAGTTATGGACTTAGACACCTTATCCAACAGTCTCCCACTTGGATAAGTCTAATAACTATAACTGCAATACTTCAGGAACCGATCGGCAATCGTAGCTCTTTCAAGGTCTCTCGGAACTGAGAAGATGATGATACGCCATTTAAGATAAGTGATCATATAATCCTCTGTTCTAGATATCAGCCGGACATATACATGGAACAATGTCTTACTTATTGTCCAGCAGTTTGTTTCCCGATTTCCGATTTGTTTGACAAAGAACTTAATTGAACACATCAACTTAGTTCTGACCGGGCCCGGTACATAGGTCAAAACAAAATCATCGAGGGGCCCAGATATCAGCTTCTAATCCAAGAAGGAACAGATAAACTTCGACTAATATGTTTGTTCTACCACTCATTGAATTATACACAAAAGCATGTTTTATAACATCGAGTTACCAATGCGTTAACGTACAATCAATGCATAACCAACTCATAAGTAACAAATCATATCTCTAGGTTTGAAGACTTATATGATATTACCGTCTCACGATCACTCGAGATAAACTCCATGAAGTGATTCCAGTGAGCGTGGGTTGAGTCCAATGCTCAGAACTTATGAGCACTCATGAGTGTTGTAGCCATGTCCAACAACTTAGACCTCTGCAACCAATCATGACAGTCTTGATTCATACCTACTTCCGACATATGACCGACTGTGGAGGTTCGAATAATATGATATACCAAAAATAATTATTCTGGAAGTCAAAACATGCAAAAGAAATATAGTAAACGATCGACAAGAGATAGCAACACTTTACTCATAAATAAAACACCTTTTATTCATCATCTAATGTCAATTACACTTTACAAATTGCAAGGTTATCTAACTACTAAATCTAATATCATCCTTCAGCCCTATGCTCCGAGCATGCTGGAGATGCTTAACCCGAGTCAGTCCCTTCGTGAGGGGATCTGCTGGATTCTCATCCGATGATACCCTCTTTGCCACGAGGAGTCCTTCTTCTATTCGATGTCTGATGAAATGGTATTTTCTGTCGATGTGTCTGGATCTCCCGTGATCCCTTGGTTCCTTGGCTAAGGCAACTGCACTTTCACTATCACAAAAAATTTCCATTGGCTCTTTAATAGCTGGTACAACTCCAAGGTCTCCAATGAAGTTCTTCAGCCATATCGCCTCCTTTGCTGCCTCGCTAGCTGCTATATACTCTGATTCGCAAGTTGAATCAGCCACTGTCTCTTGCTTGGAACTCTTCCAAGAAATTGCTCCTCCGTTTAAGGTAAAGACCCAGCCTGACTGAGAGCGGAAATTATCCCTATCAGTCTGAAAGCTAGCATCACTATACCCTACAACTCTCAAGTCTTCACTCCCACCGAGGGTAAGGACCCAGTCCTTAGTCCTCCGTAGGTACTTGAGGATATTCTTTACCGCAGTCCAGTGTGCCTTGCCAGGGTTCCCCTGATACCTGCTAACCATGCTCAAAGCAAAGGCTACATCAGGTCGAGTACACGTCATAGCATACATGATCGATCCTACAGCCGAAGCATAAGGTATTCGACTCATTTCTGCTATCTCAGCCTCAGTACTAGGGCTTTGTGTCTTACTCAATCTGGCGTTACTCTGGATGGGTAACTCTCCTTTCTTGGAGTCCTGCATGCCGAATCTCTTCAGCACCTTATCCAAGTAGGTACTCTGACTAAGTCCAATTAGTCTTTTACTCCGGTCTCTCAAGATCCTTATCCCTAGAATATAGGCAGCTTCTCCTAGGTCCTTCATAGAGAAACACTTCCCAAGCCAGGACTTAACTTCCTGCAGAGTTGGGATGTCATTTCCTATGAGTAGTATGTCATCCACATACAATACCAAAAAACTAACTATACTCCCACTAGCCTTGACATATACACAAGATTCATCTTCACTCCTAGAAAAGCCAAATTCTTTGACTTTCTCATCAAAGCAAAGATTCCATCTGCGAGGTGCTTGCTTTAACCCATAAATGGATTTCTCAAGCTTACACACTCTATTAGGGTACTCTGTATTGACAAAACCCTCTGGCTGACTCATGTAAACATCCTCAGCCAACTTTCCATTAAGGAAAGCGGTTTTGACATCCATTTGCCATATTTCATAGTCATGAAATGCAGCTATGGCTAACAGAACCCTAATAGACTTAATCTTGGCCACTGGAGAAATGGTCTCATCATAATCAACTCCCGGAGTTTGTGAGAAACCCTTTGCAACCAGTCGTGCCTTATAAGTGTGTACATTACCATCCATGTCGGTCTTCTTCTTGAAGATCCATTTGCACCCTACAATCTTACGACCTGGTACATTCTCAACCAAGTTCCAAACTTGATTGTCATACATGGACTGTATCTCGTTGTCCATTGCCTCTTTCCACTTGGCTGACTCAGGGCCTGCCATGGCTTCCGCGTAACTGTTAGGTTCATCCAGACCTATCAGTGTCTCATCACTGATAAGTGTATCACCTTCCGCAGTAATATGGAATCCATAGTAATGCTCAGGTGCATTCCTAACCCTTGTGGAACGCCTCAGAGGTACAGACTTGTCAATTGGCTCAACATGAGTTTCCTCCTCAAGTTGAGTGCTAGGGTTTGAAGTTCCTTCACCACTTGACTCTTGAATTTCTTCAAGGTCAACTTGCCTCCAACTGTCTCCTTGGCTTATGAACTCTCTCTCTCTCGAAAGACAGCCCTCCTAGCTACAAAGACCACATTCTCACTAGGTCTGTAGAAGAGGTAACCAAAGGATTTCTGTGGGTAGCCGATAAAAATACACCTCTCACTTCGAGGTTCGAGCTTATCATGAGTCTTGCGTCTCACGAAAGCCTTGCAACCCCAAATCTTAATGTGGTCTAGTTTGGGTACTTTACCAGTCCACATCTCATGAGGAGTTTTGGCAACTTTCTTTGTGGGAACTAGATTAAGGATATGGGCGGCAGTCTCTACGGCATACCCCCAAAATGAGATTGGTAACGAAGCTCGACTCATCATGGAACGAACCATATCCAACAAGGTTCGATTACGCCTCTCAGCTACACCATTCAACTGCGGTGTCCTGGGGGGTGTCAATTGTGAGACAATCCCACATTCCCTAAGATAGTCGAGGAACTCTGAACTAAGATACTCACCACCTCGATCGGATCGAAGCATCTTAATGTTCCTGCCCAATTGATTCTCGACTTCCTGTTTAAACTCTTTAAACCTCTCAAAAGTCTCTGACTTATGCTTGATTAAGTAGACATATCCATATCTACTGTAATCATCAATAAAAGTCAAATAATAACGATTAGCATCCCTTGTGGCATGTTTGAAGGGCCCACACACATCCGTGTGTATAAGATCCAACAAACCTTCACCCCTCTCACAAGAACCTGTGAAGGGTGACTTTGTCATTTTTCCAAGTAAGCATGATTCACAACTATCATCTGACTTTAGGTCAAATGACTCCAATACTCCATCCTTTTGGAGTTGGCCTATGCGTTTCTTGCTTATATGTCCAAGACGACAATGCCATAATGATGCTTTATCCAAGTTATTATCATTAACAAAATCAATACACAATACATTATTTCCTAAGTTATCAACCACAGATACAGTTTCATACACACCATCACAAGGTAATGCTTTAAAATAAAGAACATTATTAAAGAAAGCGTTAATCGAACCAACTTCATTATCAAATAAAAAGGTGAAACCTTGTTTATACAATGCATGAAAGGAAATAATATTTCTTGCCATTTCTGGCGAATAACAACATTTATTCAAATCTAAACTAAACCCACTACTTAGCGATAAAGTATAAACTCCAATCTTGGTGACATGCAAAGCTTTCCTATTCCCCATGATTAAGTTTATTCTTCCATGCTCCACATTCTCACTTCTTCTTAGTCCCTGCAAATCAGAACAGATATGAATACCACAACCGGTATCAAGGACCCAAGAGTTAGAATGGGGTGAGTTATTAGATAAGATAGTGTAAATACCTGCATGGTTGGGTTTAACTTTCCCATCCTTCACATCTTGCTGGTACTTTGGGCAGTTCCGCTTCCAATGTGACTTTTCATGGCAATAGAAGCATTCAGCCTCTTTAGGGTCAGAAGAAGGAGTGACGAAACCTTTCTTGGTTCCACTTGAAGAAGAGCCATCAAGGGTCCTAGCCTTGGTACCCTTCGAAGAGCTCTTCCTCTTCTTCCCTCGACCTTTCCCGATTGCCAAAACCGGGGCGGAGTTTGGAGTAGGAGTGTTAACAACCGACTTACCCTTAAGACCTGTTTTTGCGGTCTTGAGGAGTCCTTGAAGTTTGCTGAGTGTGACCTCTTCCTTATTCATGTGATATGTCATGCGGAATTGATCATAGCACGATGGTAAGGAGTGCAAAATGATATCTATTGCAAGCTCCTCAGGGAAGTTCACATTAAGCTTCAGCAATCGATCCACATACCTTTGCATTTTCTGCATGTGGCTCGTGACGGATTCCCCGTCCTTCATCATGGTTGTTATGATAGAGCATATGATTTCATACCTCTCTTGTCGTGCACTTTGATGGTATCTTTCCATCAGATCTTGGTGCATTTCAAAAGGCTAGAAGTCCTCATAGGACTTTTGGAGTTCCGCTGTCATGGTGGCCAACATGATGCATGCCACTTTTGTAGCATCCCTTTCATGTGCCCGGAAGTCAGCGATCTCCTGGGGAGTTGCAGTGGTCTCATCAATCTCCTTAAGCTCCTTGTCAAGGACATATTCTTTGTCATCGTAGCGGGTAATCATCCTGATGTTTCTGATCCATTCATTGAAGTTGGATCCATCAAAAATGACTTTCCCACAAAATTTCATAAGGGTAAAGGAGCCATTAGGATTAGAGCCAGAAGCAGCATTGTTTGAAGACATCTGAAAGAAGAGAACAAGATGAGTTTAGATATTAAGAGAGTCCTTAATAAAACATTCAAATGTAATATTAAGGCTAGGATCCAATCACAATATATTATAACTTAGAAGAGGTATGCCGTAATCCAAGCTATAACATATTTGAAAGGTAGGTGAATGACGATTCACCAATTTCCACCATGAAAAACGAAATATAGATATTAGGTTTTTAATTGGTTCTTAGAAATTCCTAGATTCTTTGGAGATTCAATGAATTTTTTTTCAAAGGCATGTTTCAATCTCGAGTGTGCCCTCCAAGTTTTGTGACTGGGATACCGAGGATCACAAAACGAGGTGTGAAGTAACCATGCAAATCACTTGGTACCCTTAAAGTTTATCACTCAATCGATGTGCCGGTACACACACGCTCCACCGATACTATGATAAACCTTAAGTCACCCTTTACCTACCTTGTTAAGTCCAAGTTAGTGTGTCGGTTAACCACACACGCTCCACCAACGACTTAAACAAAGTGTAAAGTGTAATTTCATGGATTAGCACCTTATTCACATTTTTCCTAAAGTAACTAAAATTGGGAATTTAATAAAAGCATTTAGTTACTTTATAATATTCATCATACTTTTAATGAGAATTTATAAGTCCTTGTCCTACCCGTTCGGCTAACGACCCTCCACCGATCAAGGAAGCGGTGGGTGAGAGTGGACACCCATTAAGTTGTCATTTTATAGGCAACAACCTTATACCCCCCTTATAGACCGGGTTTGTGAATGAGGCGTACTAGCGGTAAGACGACTTGATCTTATACATATATTTATTAGTAACTTATAATATTATAAAGTATAAGGGTTGAATTTTAACTTTTAAAATTCTAAGGGTTGGAACTAAAGTTTTAATCAAGACTTTACTTGTTCCAAAACTTGAGGGCAAGTTTTGTAAACTTCAAAAACTTTTCATTTCTTATAACTTATGAATTAATTGAGTAATAAAAATGAAGACTCTTCATTTTTATAACTCTTGTGTTCTTTTAATGGCTTTAATAAAAGTGAGACTTTTGGTTTTCCATAACTTGAGAACAAGTTATGGACTCCATTAAAACACATTATGATCATGAATTAAACTACCATGAAGGTTACAAACAATTCCTATGATCATCTAATCTTCATAAGTTCAAGAACATGAATATGAACACTTTCAAGAATCAAAAATTACACTTAAAAAAAACTTGTAATTTTGATAATTGCCATTGTAAATGGATTAGCATAAACATTACACCATCTAAAACAAGTTTTAAAACATCAAAACAGTTTAGGGTAATGTTTCTAGTCCATTTCCAGCAACAAATGTGCAAACTTTCATACGAGCAGAAAACAGAAAAACGATTTTTTTCAAGCAGTTTGCACAAAAAAAAACAACAAACAAACCTAGGCTCTGATACCACTGATGGGTTTTGAGAATTCTAACACTTCCTAAGTGTACATGCAACCCTAATAACCTTGGATCTATGTTTGTCTAATTATCATGGAAAGTTGAATTCCAAGGTTATATTCCTATCTAGCATACATGGGGAACAAATTTTAACTTGCATGAAAGATAGAATAACTTACCTTGTTGTTGCTTATGATCCTTGAAACCTTGTGAGCCTAGCACCCCAAGTGTGATGCCTCAAATGCTTCACACAACACCAAATGCTTTTGGAATGACTTTAGAGAGAATACACACTTCTAAAATCGGCCTAGCCCTCTTGTTTCTTATGTGTAGCCTATTTTGGTGGAGAATGGGTTTCTTATATAGTGTTGACACATCTAGGGTTACACCATGTAAACCCTAATGTGTCATGACTCTTCATTTCCATGACCCATGGGTTTGTAACTCCCATGGAGCATCCATGGAGCATCCTATGGGTGGAACCCAACTTGATAATCCATGGAGCCTCTTAGCCCACTATATAAGATATGGAAGATTTACATAATCTACCCATATATTTAATTAGTTATCTTTTGATCACTTAATTAATTCTAAATTAATTCTTGATCAAACTAATTAAATAATATTAATAATATATTAGAACTTATAATATATTAATAAACCATTAGTGTTATTTCTCTCATTTTAGTTTATCCAATTGCATGGTGCCATGCAACCCAAATGGACCATGCCGGGTCGGGTCAAGTACATACCAGAAATAGTTATGGACTTAGATACCTTATCCAACAATTTATGTGCCAAACAAGATAGATTAGGAATGGATAGGACAAGTGGGTCTGGAAGAGGAGTTGACCCCATACTTGGTCAAAGCTTTTGCACAAAACGGGGTATCATTCACATGCGATGGGTGGAGAAGGTTGTTTAGGATCCAAGAGCCGGTATACCAAGAACTCTGCTGGGAAATTCTTTTATACCATTACCTTCCGAGGGGGTAGTGACTACTACACTCCAAATGTCCTCATGTTTTTGTCTTGATGGGGAGCACCGTCAGTGTAGTATGGCGAAGCTAAGTTGGAGAATGGGTATTTATGACCAATATGTGGTCATGTCTGAGGCCTTTGGTACTTTTCTAGAAAAATTGCCATAGGGATTTTCCGGAGGGGACGACTGGTCCGGGTTGGTGGAACACGACTGCCAACAAAGTTTATATCCCGTCTTCGGCTCAAGAATGGATCATACGATCACCCTTTCTCTGATTGATTCACCGCCTCATCTTGAGCACAATCAACATGAGGAAAGATGACGACAAGGTCCCGACCCTTGATATCTTCTACTTGTGGTGCATTATTATGCCAAATACATTTTGCATTCTTCCTTATTGTTTGTCGAAGTATTTGGGAGAGGGAGCGGTGAAGAATGTGACAACTTCAAAGATAAATGGTGGAATGTTTGTTACTTTATTGGCAAGGTCGTATAATGTGTTGGAGAGAGGAGCCGGAAATATGTTGACTATGATGCCCACACCTTCGTTTAGTGTTATGATTTATAGAAGGGCAAGAATTGTAGAAGACTATGGTGGTGGTCACTTTGAAATCTCGGATGATGATGCAGTTGTGGCGCCCGAGGAACCGGGTAGACGGGTTAGACCGATGCAAGAGAATATTCAAGAAGACCGGCCGGTAATCCCGGTTGATGATGATATGCCAATGGATTGGTACAATATGGAGTTGAGACGGTATCAAGATGATATTGGACAAGGTATAAACTACAATTAGATGGCTCTTGCCCATATGATGAACCACATGCACATTCCACCGATGTAAGGACCCGGGTACTCACATATTAGGAATTGGGAAGAAAGGGTCAATGCGAGAAGAAGTGGAGCCGGGGGGGGGGGGAGTGGAATTGGAGATGAAGATGATGAAGAAGATGAACATTAACTATCCTTTCTTGATTTTTATTTGTGTGTTTTGTTTCAAGACATTTTTTTTTATTTTGCTTGGTTTGGTTTGTTTTTCTTTTGATTGATGTTTGAAACTTGTAGTAATTAGGGATTATGTAGGACTTTTAATTGTTTTCATTTTCTATTACGTGTGTTTGTTTTTGGTCTTTTCAGTTTAAGGGTGAGGGATGAATGCACTAATATAGAGTCAAGATTAACCAAGAAAAATCCGAGAGAAGTCGAGTTTAGGAAAGAGAAATAGGAGTTTTGAGTCCGAGTATGAGTATGAGTATGAGTCCGATAATGAAAGGAGTTAAAGAGTGCTTATTCACTAAGGAAAATGAGGGGAGTGTCACTTTGATATTACCCAAACATCCCAGAAACGGACCTGGAAGCAGAAGCAATTTTTGGTGCATACAGCGATAGACTCGTCGAGTACACATCTAGAACTCGACGAGTCCAAGTGAAAAAACACGACTTTTCTACTTTTATAACCATAACTCGCCGAGTCTCCACATGGACTCGACGATTTTCTCAACTTCTTATTTTTCCGCTTGATGATTCGGCACCCTTTGACGCTGGTTTCGATTATATTATTTGAAGATCATTCTTCGAGCATTACCAAGAGCTTGTTCCTTAATATTTGGAGCTATACACACGAGATTTGACGCCCGAGGCATGGATGAGTTGTTCCCATTCCTAAAGTCAATTGAAGATGGAGCTTTAAATGAAAAAGATCAACCTCGCCACTACTATCCCATGGGAGTTTGTTCCAATTCCCTATTTTCCTTTTATGTTTTTATCATGCATAATACGCAATCGGGACATTTCATAAATTAAGTGTGGGGTAGGAGGTTGTTCATATTAGTCAATTTAGAATTTTAGTCAATTTTAAGAATTTTGCATAAAAAATTTGCTACGGTTAATTTAGGAAATTTTGGTAAAAGCAATTAGGATTCATGCTAGTATTATGTTTGATGATTTTATGAGGACCCAAATGTTTAGTTGAGCGTATACACGTTATAATGCATTTGTGACCCCCTTTATTCTAGTGAAATCATGGGACAAAAACACAACAAAGCTTAGTTTGAAGGATGCAACAGGTTTAGCATCCTATACCAGAAATGTATCCAGGAAAGCTTAAGTAGTCATTGCACATGAGACTAATACCTTAACCAATAAAGGATGAAGTTAAGCTCCTTGCTTAAGCATGTAGGTTTCGAGTGAAAAAAAGTGAGGTACATGTTAAAAAAAAGAGAGAAATTACCAAAAAGTTAAAGAATTTTGGAGCAATTAAAGTATGAAGTATGAAGATCAAAATTCAAAAGTTGAAGATACCAAAAACCAAAGAAAGAAGGTGGTGAATTCAAAGAGATCAAAGATCAAATAAGTGAAGAATTCAAAGAGCTCCATTGTGGTAACAAAGTTGTAATTTTTCTAGAATTTATGTATGCTTGGTAGTTTAACCAAAAATGACTTGAGGTTAAGAAAGTTTTCCATTGATGAGTTCGGAGGGGTGCATAAAATGAGCATTGTTCAAAAGAAGTGGGCAAGTGTTTATGAGGATTGTGAGTAGTTAGGATTAGGGGCGGTCTTTAGGAAAAAAAATTAGACACAAATGTATGCGTTGTGGTCATGGCATAATGGCTAGGTTTGATTATAATTGTCTTATGTGATGCTAGTGTGTTAAAATTCAATTTTGCTTGGGGGCAACCAAAAGTCAAGTGTGGGGTATTTTGATATGTGCATATTTAGTCATATATTTTGGTTAATATCTTAATGCTTTTTGGCTATTTTGTCTGAATTATTGGACAAAAGGTACTTAATTATGTTTAAATTGTATTTTCAGCCTAAAAGACATGCTCAAGTTAAAAAGGAAGCAGGATTAGCAATCGGAAGCTCGGGAATTGAAGAAAGAAGAAATTAAGCCAAAAAGTTGAAGGACTCGGCGAGTTGGACCTCGACTCGACGAGTGGATAGGAATATTCGCGAACCATCAGGTGCCTTACCGTGCACGGGATTTAAGTGATGGACTCAGCAAGTCAGTTTATGGACTCGACGAGTCGCCCCTCTTTTTAAGAAAACTATATAAAGGGCACAAATTTCCAAGACAATGACTTTTTCTCTGGATCCCTTGGCGACTTATCTGCGATTAGAAGGTTATTGAAGCTCTGGAGTTTGAAGATCAACCCTAGATCGATTTGGAAGAGATTAAAGGCAACAATTATTCTCTTTTTCTTAATCTATTGCACAAAACCATGTTTTTACTTATGGATTACGTTTTTGAGATATTACTTGCTATAGATATGAGCTAAAACTCATTACTTCTGTTTAGGGTAGACTATCTTGTTTATATGGATTGAATTTATGGCATGGATTGTTTGATTTGGTGAAAATTATTTTGTTAAGCTTGTAAACGATCCTTATGTGTTGACAATAACTATTTTTCTATTAATTATCGAGTCTCTTAAGTTGCATGAACATCCTCTTAATTGCTTGCTTCATATGATTTATGTGAAAACAATGTTATATGCCTAGTATTAGTGAATATAAATCTAGGATTAATAAGAAAATAGGTAAGTTAATGTGTGAGCTTGTGTGATGAACAACCATACAAGATGTTAATTGAATTGGTAATTTAATTAGCCACAACTACAAGTCTTACTTAACCTGAATCAAAATACTAGGAAATTCATTAGTTTAACCAATTGGCCACTGTTTAAATTAATTTGTTTTCTAAGGATTAGTAATAGTGAACATGAATCTAATCACATTAATCGGTAGCCAATGACAAAATAATGCATTGCACTGGCCATAAAATTAACTATAGAAACAAGTGAGTCGAACCTGAATAGAAGTCTCTTTTATTATTGAATTTAATTCCTTCTTATTTGCATTAGTTGTTAGTTATCTTAGGTTGAGTGTTAGTCATTTGTTTAAGTTTCTAGTCTTGCAAAACTAGAGAAAACCCTTCTTTTTATTGTTAGTTTTAATTAGATAATTCTAGTAGTTAGTTAATTGTTACCGTTTCCTGTGTCCGATAACCTGCTTGCTTGAACTATATTGCTAAACGATAGGTACACTGCCTTTCGTGTGTTTAATTGTGTTTCAAGTAGCAGGATGAAAAACTAGTGCATTTTACACACATCAGGAGGTTCCCATAGCAGTGGGCTAAGACCATGAAGGGGTTCCTATGGCACCCGGAGTAAGATCTTGGAGGGTTTCCACGGCTTCCCTATATATTTATATGCATGACCTATGTCTTTGAGATGGATTATTTGGTTATGTGGATTATGTGTGGTATGTTATGGGGAACTCACTAAGCTTCGTGCTTACAGTTTTGTTTATGGTTTGAGGTATCATTGGTTTGGAAAGAAAGGGCTCGGCTTGATCGCAGCGCACACACTCGTGTCTTCCGCAATATGTGATTTTGGGATGAACTTTGATAAATGTTTTTAATTAGCAATGTTTTTGGAAAGCTTGGATTTATTTGTAAGTTACAATAGTTTTTTATATAATATTACTTTTAACTATTTTTATTGTAAGTTATTTTTATGCTATTTATTTGAAAATTGTTAATGGTTATAGAAAATAGTTTCGAGGTTTTTTTTGTTAATTTAGGATTACAATTAAGGTTTAACACTATAATTTAACATCTTTAAGTATTTATAAAACAGTCTCTCGATTTTTTTTAAGTTTAATTTAAATTTTGATTTAAGTTAATTGTTTAATATTATACTGAAATTAATAATTTAACTATTTTGCATCAACTCATAAATTATACAAATGTTGTGACTTTAAAATTATAATTGCTCACATACGACAATATATTTAAACTAATAAGTTAACAATAATATGTTAAAAATTTAAAGTCATAATTTTATAAATAGAAAAATAAGATGAGATTTTAATATTTTAGTTTAGTCAATCGTTTGAATGACTTCTATCCGCGAGTTACACATTAATGAAATTAAATATAATATATGGTTTAATGTTATTTATAGTTGTTGTTATTGTTAATTAATTTTTTAAAATTTATTTGCTTAATGTTTTAATTTCATCATTATAAATCTTTACAACATCAAACATTGTTTTTTTTAAAGGTAACAATATAATCATTTATATATAGTTATTTTTAACTATTGTTATTGTAAGTTATTTAAAGCTACTTATTTGAAAACTTTTAACGATTATAAAAATATCTTTAGGAAATATTTTAGTTAAATTGAGATTACAATTTAGTTTTTACATTTATCATTTTTAACTATTTACAAAATATTCTTTGGTTTTTTAAGTGGAACTGAAATTTATATTTAAGTTGATATTGTAATGTTATATTTAAATTAATAATTTAAGTATTTTGTCCAAACTGTTCAAAAGTTGTAGCTTTAAACTGATAATGGTTTACATACAACAACATTTTAAATCTAATAAATTAATTATAATATACTAAAAGTTAAAGACATAACTTTATAAGTAGAAGTAAAGATATTATTTTAAAATTGAAATTTAGTTTATTTATAATTACACTTTAGGTTTGATATTTATTTAACTTTATTAACCAACTTATAATCATTATTAGCAAGACACTACAAATTTTCATTTTTAACTATTTACAAAATATTTTATGGGTTGTTTAAGTTAAACTAAAATTTATATTTAAGTTAACCCTGTAATGTTATATTTAAATTAATAATTTAAGTATTTTATGCAAATTGTTCCAAAATTGTATCTTTAAAATAATAATGGTTTAGATTCAATACTATATTAAAACTAATAAATTAAGTATAATATGTTAAAAGTTAAAAAAAACATAACTTTATAAGTAGAAGTAAAGATATTGTTTTAATATTGAAATTTAGTTTATATATGATTACACTTTATGTTTGATATTTATTTGACCTTATTAACCAACTTATAATTATTATTAGAAAGAAAGTGAAAAGTCATGGGAGTGTCAAATGAATGTGGTGAAATGAAAAATGCATGAGAGTTTCAAATTAATGTGGTGAAAGGAAAAATGCTTCCTTTATAATATAGTGTGACTAGGCGAATGCTCGCGCGTTGTACAGAAACACTTATATAGTTGAAGTTTCTACAAATATATGTTTTATTCAATATAACAATAACGTTATTGTTAAATTTGATATAATAATTCGTATACTAAATTGATATAATATATTGATTATTTTGAATTATATGATAATATATACATCTATTATAACTGCATAATCTCAATCGTTTGGATGACATCTACTCGCGAGTTACACATACATAAAATTAAATTTAATATATGGTTTAATGTTATTTATAGTTGTTGTAATTGTTAATTTATTTTTTAGAATTTATTTTCTTAATATATTAATTTCTATCATTATAATTATTTAAAACATCAAACGTTGTTTTTTTATTTTAAATGTACCAATATAATCATTTATATAGAGTTATTTTTAACTATTGTTATTGTAATTTATTTTAAACTACTTATTTGAAAACTTTTAACGATTATAAAAATATATTTGGGAAATATTTTAGTTAAATTGATATTACAATTTAGTTTTTGCATTTATCAATACAATTTATCACTTTTAACTATTTACAAAATATTTTTTGGTTTTTTAAGTGTAACTGAAATTTATATTTAAGTTGACATTGTAATGTTATATTTAAATTAATAATTTAAGTATTTTGTCCAAACTGTCAAAAGTTGTAGCTTTAAAGTGATAATGGTTTATATACAACAACATATTAAATCTAATAAATTAAATATAATATGTTAAAATTTAAAGATATAACTTTATAAGTACAAGTAAAGATATTATTTTAAAATTGAAATTTAGTTTATTTATGATTACACTTTAAGTTTGATATTTATTTAACATTATTAACCAACTTATAATCATTATTAGAAAAACACTACAATTAATCAATTTTAACTATTTACAAAATATTCTTTGGGTTGTTTAAGTTAAACTAAAATTTATATTTAAGTTGACCCTGTAATGTTATATTTAAATTAATAATTTAAGTATTTTATAAAAATTGTTCCAAAATTGTATCTTTAAAATGAGAATGGTTTACATCCAACAATATATTTAAACTAATAAATTAAGTATGATATGTTAAAAGTTAAAAAAACATAACTTTATAAGTGGAACTAAAGATATTGTTTTAATATTTACATTTAGTTTATATATGATTACACTTTAGGTTTGATATTTATTATACCTTATTAACCAACTTATAACTATTATTAGAAAGAAATTGAAAAGTCATGGAAGTTTCGAATGAATGTGGTGAAAGGAAAAATTCATGGGAGTTTCAAATAAATATGGTGAAAGGAAAAATGTTTCTTTTATAATATAGTATGACTAGATGAATTCTCACGCATTGCACGGCGCAGGTTAAAAATATATTGTTATAATATTAAAAAAATATACGTTTCTAATGGTTATGTTATTGACATTAACTTTGACCTAATATGTTTACACTAATTTATATATATATATATATATATATATATATATATATATATATATATATATATAATCTCAACTATTTTGAACAATAATATTTATTGACATCAACCCACCTTCCTCATTAATATAATTATCTATTGAGTATTATTTTTAACAATTGTTATGATTGATTAATTTAAATTTTTATTTATGCAATTATTTTCTAATTTCATTAATGATGTTCATTTAAAATACAATTTATTTGTAGCTAACATTATGTAATTTATAATTTAATGTTATTATCATTTAAATTATTGTTCATTAATTTCAAACCACTTATTATTAATAATAAGTTAAATTTTTGAAGAAACACTTAATATTATTATTCAAATATGAAACATATACTAAATAATAAAGTGATAAGATTGGCAATTCTCATTTCAGAAGAGACTTGCATTGATACTATGACATATCCATGATTTTTATAATTTGATTTTATTATTTATAACTATTGTTCGTTAATTTTAAAACCACGTATTATTATTAATAAGTGAAAGAAAACTGTTAAAAAGCACTTATTCTTACATTTCAAATGTTAAACATATACTAAAATATATAGTGATAAGATAGACAATTTGTATTTTAAAAGAGACTTGCATGAATAATATGACATATCCATCATTTTTAATTAATTATTTCTTTGAAGCAACACAAATATACAAACATATATATAATATTTAATTAAATATTATCTATATCACATTCCATAACATATGATTGATAACATGAATCGAATCTAATTTACATTAAAATTTCAACCACAAAATACAATGATTGTCTTAAAAGAATACTTAAACCAAGAAAAAAAAAGAATAAGTATAACAAGCTTACAAATTAAAAACTTTAACATAATAACATGGCTCGAAAAATGGTCCAAAACCCTCAAACCAACACAAAAACCTTTAGACTTGTTTTCTTTGTGAATTTTGTATGAGATTGGTATTTGTGTGTCTACTCAAAGAGATTGACATTTTATAGTAGACTATCCATTAATTGCTTAATAAACATATTATATAAGTTATAAAACATTTGAATGATTAATCATTATTAAGAGACTTTTGAGTAGTATTCATTAAAATAAGAAGTTTCAAATGAATATGGTTTGAGTAAAAATGTCTCATGGGAGTTTCAAATGAATGTGATGAAAGTAAAAATGCTTCCTTTATAAGTATATTAGACGAATTCTCGCGCGTTGTGTTATTAGCGAAGATTAAAAATATATTGTTAAAATATTCAAAAATATATGTTTAAAATGGTTATGTTATTGACATTAACTTTGAGATAATATTTTTACACTAATTTATATATATATATATATATATATATATATATATATATATATATATATATATATATATATAATCTCAATTATTTTGAACAATAATATTCATTGAAATGAACCCACATTCCTCATTAATAGAATTATATATAATTATCTATTTAGTATTATTTTTTTTACAATTATTATTATTAATTAATTATATTTTTACTTATGCGATCATTTTCTAATTTCAATAATGATGTTCATTTAAAATACAATTTATTAATAGCTAAATGTAATTTATAATTTGATGTTATTATCATTTAAAATTGGTATTCATCAATTTTAAACCACTTATTATTAATAATAAGTTAAAGAAGACTTTTAAGAAAACACTTAATATTATTATTAAAATGTGAAACATACATTAAATAATAAAGTGATAAGATAGACAATTTGCATTTAAAAAGAGACTTGCATGGATAATATGACATATCCATGTAATTTGATTTTATTATTTATAATTATTGCTTATTAATTTTAAAACCACTTGTTAGTATTAATAAGTGAAAAAAAAAACTTTTAAAAAGCACTTATTATTATAATTAAAATGTTAAACATATACTAAAATATAAAGTGATAAGATTGACAATTTGCATTTTAAAAAAGGCTTACATGGATAATATGGATAATATGACATATCCATGATTTTTAATTAATTATTTTTTTGATGCAACATGAACATATAAACATGTATAAAATAGTTAATTAAATATTATATATATCACTTTCCATAACATATAATCGATAACATTAATCTAATCTAATTTACATTAAAATTCCAACCACAACATACAATGATATTCTTAAAAGAATACTTAAATCAAGAAAATACAAAAAAGAATTAGTATATAACAAACTTACAAATTAAAAACTTCAACATAATAACATGACTCGAAAAATTGTTCAAAGCCCTCAAACCAACACAAAAATCAGTCCATTTGTTGTTTCCCGATTTCCGATTTATGATGACTGACTGATTGAACAAATCAAATCAGTCCTGGCTTGGCCAAACACTCACATGTGTCATCATTAAATCATCGAGGGGCCCACATATATCGCTTTTATCCCGAAGGTAAAAGGAATTGATAAACTTCGACTCATATGGCTTGTTCTACTACTTGTTGAATCATACACAAAGGCACGTTTTATAACATCGAGTTACCAAATGCGTTTTCGTGCAATCAATGTATAACAAACTCATAGTAACAACTCATATCTCTAGGTTTGAAGAATATAAGATATTATCGTCTCATGATCACTCGTGATAAAATCCATGAAGTGATTCAAATGAGCGCGGGTTTAATCCAATACTCAGAACTTATGAGCACTCATGAGTGTTGTAGCACCACTTTGTCCACCAACTTGGACCTCTACAAACCAACCCATGACAGTCTTGATTCATATCTACTTCCAACATATGACCGACTGTGGATGGTTTGAATAACTTAATCATTCAGGAAGAGCGACTTAGTTATTCTGGAAGTCAAAACATGCAAAGTGAAACACAAGAATAAATGAATCAAATATGGTATCAAACCCTATGAATATAAATAAACACTTTTATTTATCACCATACTGATTACTCATTATTCATTGTTTCGGTTTTATCAACTTTATACTTGAATTAAAAACACTAGTTGTCCCATGCTCCAAGCATGTACACTATTTTTTTCTTAAACAATAGCTTTTCCATACACCAAGTATGCACTCTATGTTTGTCTATGATCCTTACTTTGTGAAATAAACCAATTGAACATAATTTCAATGATTCTAATTTCACACTCCCAAATCCTTATTGAAAAATGTGAGAATTTCAAATTCCTATCATTTATCGAAATCTATTTAGATTTTAAACTTATATGCACTGACCCTCCTGTAATGAATATGTACAAAGTCACAAAGACTTGTCAACAGTCATTATAAGGTATTCCAATGGAGATCAACTCCATGGAAACTAAGTCTCATATTCAAAGTACATTGCTTTGGACATGCTTCTTGCATTAAGTTTTCTAATCTTACACAGATAACTTCCACCTATGGAGACAACTCCATATTCTCATTTTGACTATCACTTCTGAATAAGGGATGCCTCTTTTCAGAATATGTCAATATGGTCCTTCCAAAATTAGCACTATACTTCCAACTGTCCCTGAGCAACCAATCTTTGGTAAACCTCAGATTGTCCTGGACAATTGCTTAATCATTTTAGTCATATCCAATTCTAGAACTTTTCCCTTCTTAATGCCTCTGGGCATTTGGAAAAATTTAGAAATGACAAATATTATATCACATGCAATCGATCCTGTACCCAAAGCAAATGGTACACGATTCATGATGTCTCACATAGAGACATGATTCTAGACCAGTCTTTTGCTACAATATTTTTATTTGCCATGTTTTCAAAATTTGACTATGAAGAGGGATGCCATAATCATAATCGAATTTTGAGAACGCAATATATAGAATTTCCTTAAGTTGAACCAATCCAACATGAAATTCATATATATATATATATATATATATATATATATATATATATATATATATATATATATATATATATTCTTAACTAAAGATGATTAAGGTCTCAATCTAAGCCTTTAGAACTGAAATGAAGTATATCCTCTCCCTTTATTATAGCAAAACAACTTTTTCAATCCCTGCAGCCTCACGAATTGAAACTTTTGTTTTCTATAATTAACATTGCTAACTTGCAACACTAACAATAATTATCATGCTCCCACTAACATGATGATTATTAGCATAACACTTATGCTCCCACTAGCTTTGACATGTACTCAGAAATCAGCTGGACTTCTAGAAATCAATACTTTATTGACTTTCTTACCAAAGTTCAGATTTCTGATACGAGATGATTTGATAAAACTTTATCAAAATCATACACCTTTCCTTAGATAGCATGCATGTGTGTCTAAACAATTTCAGAACTATGAAAAGGGATGCCGTAATCATAGTCTCAATTGTTTAGACCTTTTGCCATCTGCTTCAAATCTACTTGGTGGAAGTGTTTCCTCACCATCATTTTCATGAATCGGAGAGAAACCTTATGACCCTTAGATTTTATGGTGTATGTGTTCTTATCCATGTGAATCGTCAAAACCATAGTCACAAGACAAGGATAATTACAAATCCAAACTCATATGGACTGAACTTATGCAATCTTAACTTCTTGCCACGTGGCAGTACAGGGCCTGCCATTGCTTCCAAGTTGTTATGCAACCAATTGAGAACTTTCAGAACTCCTATGCAAAGCCAACTTTAACTGGAATGGGCACAGAATATGTCAACATGATAGGTTATAAACCTCAAGTCGTGTGCTAGTGAAGAACCTCAGGTTTTATTCTTGATTAGTTCTTGAAATTCTTTTTAGGATCTTTAAGACTCCCACTATCCTCTTGACATATAAGACTATCTTGCCAAATATTCAAGAGATAGTGCAGATTCTTTATCAAGACAAACACTTCACACAATTGGCCTTAGTTGGTCTTTGTTTTATCCAAAACATCACAACTTACCAATTTCAAATGTACAAGAGTAGGACACTTTTACTCTTACATTTGACAAGTGTTTTAAACCTTCTTTAAGATATGTCACTCAAGTTACAATCTTGGAGTATGACTCTAAGAATTGTTTTGGAACGAAGTATGACTCATCTTCCTGATCTAACCATTTCAACAATTCATGACTCCTCTTCTTAGTCATAAGAATGCACTAAGATGACCTTTAGAGGACTAATTGTGATATGATTTCTAAATCATTAAGATGATCACAAACATGATACTAAAGTACTCTCCCATCTTTTCAGATTTGAGAAACTTTTATCTTTCTGCCTAATTTGATTCTTCCCATTCGTTCTGCCATACATTGAGACTTTTCCAATGTTTCAGAATTATACTTAAACTTGTAAGTATAACCATATTTACTAAAATTTAGTAAATCAAATAGTCTTAACGAGCTTTGTGGTGGACATGACCAGTGCACAAGAATGTGTACTTGATCCCTTTAGTCCTTCACTTAACTCACACATCCATGTGAACAAGTAATTAGTCTTGATTTTCCAATGCTTGAAAGTTCTCATTCATCATACTATTCAACTTGCATGATTCCAAGTTTCGGTCCAATTGAAACTTGGGTGATGAGGAACTTTCCTGATTTGGTAAATTTAGACACTACCACAAATGAAAGAATCAAATCCATTTTCCAATATTGCTGTCAGTGGAATCATATAAGCAACAATTTTCAACAAATGCAATTGTAAGGATACTTCAAATAAATAAAATTAAACAATTTTCTTTTATTTTAAAACTTTGCGGAAAAACTTATCCTTACAATCCACATGGAAAATTGTTGTTATCTATTCCTTAGCAATATATCATAACTTCTTAAGCAACTGCTCAAAATTCTGATGCGATCGAAATCCATCTTCGCGATCAGAATCAGCATATACTTCCTTTAAGTTTCTTCACTTTTCTTTGATTATTAAAACATCAACATGTGACCCAGTCACATCATGTAACAAGAATCTCATAATAGAAACTTAACAGAGTTAGATAGTGGACTTTACCTGAAGTAGAGTCAATCTTCTTGACTTGATCAACCTTATGATCTTTCAGGTAAATAGGCCGCTTCGCAATCAATGCCCCTTCCTTTGGCAAGAGAAACATAGGGACTCTTTGGGAATGGTACATGGGACTATCGCAGACTTAGCATTTCTCTTTACCATTTGGTCAACCTAGTTGACTATGGTCAATCCCTTTACTTGGGAAGAGAAGGCTTTTCTAGATATCCGTTACCATTGTCAATGCCCATGGTAGTTTGGGAAGTTGATCTACTAATCAAATTTGCTCTCCCAGTGCTCCAAATTATTGCTGATTCAGCAGCACCAAGCAAATAGATAAGATCATTAAGGGTCATGTCATAGTAGTCCCAAAGGAATTCACTATGTGACTTAGAAAGTGATTACCACCAAATTTCTCAAGAGTTTGACACCCAACTCTCCAGGCTTGTCAATATGTGACTTCATCTCCAAGATGCGATCACACATAGACCTTGCTTGCCAATAGGGCTTGAGTGGCCTTGAACTTGTGGGTTAGGGAGAATAGTTGGAGGAGGTGGAGGAAGTGAAGTTCCAAGAAATTTGGGAGGATCATAGATGTCTGAACCAGACATCTTTTTGGGAGATATTCAAGATAGTTGATCTAAAGTCCTTAATATAACACCCAATATGAAATATTAAGGCTAGGACCCAACAAACTATTTTATAACTTGGAAGAGGGATGCCGTAATCCAAGCTATAAAATATTTGAAGGTAGGTGAATGACGATTCACCAATTTCCACCAAGATAAACGAAATGTATTATTAGGTTTTAATTGGTTTTGAAACTCCTAGATTCTTCTGAGATTCATTGAACTTTTCAAAAGCATGTTTCAATCTCGAGTGTGCCCTTCAGGTTTTGTGACTGGGATGCCGAGGATCACAAAACAAGGTGTCAATAACCATGCAAATATACTTGGTACCCTTAATATTTACTCCTCAATCGATGTGCCGGTTAGCCACACACGCTCCACCGATACTATGATAAACATTAAGTTACCCTTTGCCTACCTTGTTAAATCAAGCTAGTGTGCCGATTAACCACACATGCTCCACTAACTGACTTAAGCAAAGTGCAAAGTGTAATTTCATGGGTTAGCACCAAATTCACATTTTCCTAAGTAACTAAGATTGGGTATTATTAAGAGTATAGTTACTTAGTATTGATCATTAATACTTTCAATGAAGGGAGAATTATAGTCCTTGTCCTACCCGTTCGGCTAACGACCCTCCACCGGTCAAGGAAGCGGTGGGTGAGAGTGGACACCCATTAAATTGCCATTTTATAGGAAGTAACCTTATACCCCCCTTATAGACCGGCTTCGTGAATGAGGCCTACTAATGGTAAGACGACTTTACTCTTATACATATATATAAATATTATTAACTTATAATATTATAAAGTATAAGGGTTGAATTTTAACTTTTAAAATTCTAAGGGCTTAACTTGGAATTAAAGTATTCATAAGTGAAAACTTTACAAATTCCAAAACTTGAGGGCAAGTTTTTGAAACTATTCAAAACTTTTCATTTCATAACTTATGAGTTTAATGGTTCATTAAAATGAAGACTCTTCATTTTTTATGTAACCTCTTATTCTTTAATAACACTTTTAAAGAAGTGACTCTTAAACATCCATAACTTGAGGACAAGTTATGGAGTCATAATACTATTTAATGAAAAAGACTCTTCATTTTTTTTATGTAACCTATGACACTTTTATGAGTTTTAAGATTCATAAATGTGACCTTTTATGTAACTTGAGGACAAGTTACAAAAACACATTTTATGAACTACCTCTAGATTAATTAGGATTGAAAACAAGTAAAACAAATTTTTTTTTCCATTAATCTAAACTAACTCATAAATCAAGGAAACATAAAACTTTTTGGTAATCCATAACTTATGGAGTTAAATGCTTGTTTTATGATGAAACTTTTCATGTTCCATAACTTAAGAATAAGTTAAGGAATTCTTTAAAACATTAACACCAACTTTTGTAACTCCATAAAAACTTTGAATCAATTTTTTTTAAAACCTTTTCATATCCATAACTTATGGAGGTTTCAAAACACTTAAGATCACAACTTTAAAAAAAATTTGAGCTCCAAAATTTTATGACAAAATTTGTAACTCATTAAAACATTTAGATCAAACTTTTAAAACTAATAAAATAATCATATCATTTTATCTTTTACTAAATTTGACCTAATTCAACTCATATAGCAAATGATTCAAATTTTACAAATAATTAGTTTTTCACAAAACAAGTAATTATCTTAAAATTTGACAAACTTCATGTTTTTTTTTCTTTTTTTTTTTCAAGTTTGAAAATCAAACATTTGCATGAATATAAAAGAAAACAACCCATGGCTCTGATACCACTGTTGGGTTTTTTAGCATTCTAACACTCCTATGGTGTACATGCAACCCTATAAACCTTGGATCTATGTTTTCTCTATCATACATGCAAATAAGAACTTTCCAAGGCTTTAATCCTAACTAGCATATTATGAAGCACCTATACTACAAAGTTCTAGATATATGACATACCACTGTTGGGTTTTTTAGCATTCTAACACTCCTATGGAGTACATGCAACCCTATAAACCTTGGATCTATGTTTTCTCTATCATACATGCAAATAAGAACTTTCCAAGGCTTTAATCCTAACTAGCATATTATGAAGCACCTATACTACAAAGTTCTAGATATATGACATACCTTTTGATGTAGCTTGATGTCTTCAAACTTTAAGAGCTTAGCCCCAATAGTGTGGAAGCCTCAAGTGGAATCACAAATCACCAAAACACCTTGGAAGACTATAGAGAATATGGATACTTGGCTCACACTTATGAAATCGGTTATTGCCCTCTTTAGTGTATCCACACTAGCCACTAGCCTAATTTCATGAACCATAAAACCCTTTATATAGTGTGGAGGATTAGGGTTAAACCCTAATACCCATGACCTTTCATTTCCTAGGATCCATGGGTTAAAGCTCCATGGACTATCCATGAAGACTTAGTTCAACCTAAATGAACTTGGCCCACTACACACATATATCTAAGAGTCCATATTTAATTAGTTCCTTTTGATCACTTAATTAATTATAAATTAATTCTTGATCAATACTAATTAAATAATATGATTATATATTAATATATTAGAACTTATAATATATTAATATAAATCATAAATATACTATTCTCAAAAGACTATCCATATAAATTGTGTCGGTGAAGTGCAACCCAAATGGACCATGCCGGGTCGGGTCAAGTACATACCAAATATAGTTATGGACTTAGACATTAATCCAACAGTAACAAGTTGAGCAAGGGGTTGCATTCATACTAAGTATCAATACAGAAAGTACTTATAAATTATAATAGGTATAAATTATGATTCACAGAACATTAATTCACGATTCAAGTATACTAGAATACATTGTTTTTCAAGAACAAAGGTTTGATACAAAACTAGTCAAGACTATACATTCTTTCAGATATATGTTAAGAATATTAATTCAAGAACATATTATCAGTCATTTATTTCAGAATGATTGGATTTTTCATAACTATTATACATGTAACGTTTATATGCTTTTATGATTCAAGTAGTACAGGTTCTTTAATTCATTTAAACAATATAGTAAAGTCCTGACATTATAACTAGAATCTTCAGCCGGGTATCGAAACAATGTGTGTATAGATCTATATTGGGATTGACAACCCCGCACTCACACTGCTAGCTACAGTCAGGCATACACGCATGTGAGTGACAAATTGTTATCAACATGTTTTCAGCGCACTCATAGCGTTGGGTCAGGCCATCTAGTCAGTATGGTTATAATAACTCATTAAAATATATTAACAATACGTTAGTATATAGTTAACTAAACTTATGTACTATTTCAAAGTACTAGTTTACCGGATACAGTTTACAGTAATACATTACAGTTTACAATAACAGTTAATGAATTCAGACATTCTCACAGATACAAGTTTACAAAAGGATTACAAATACAGAACATTGGTTTACAAATAGAATAGTTTTATGCAACTAAAACTACTTTTCATATACAGCAGAAAATATAGGATTTTCTAGAAACGGTTACATATTCAAGAAACAGAAGACATTCTTTCAAAACATAAATACTTATGCACTCACTCAACTTTATGTTGATACTCTCTTTTCAAATTACTTGTATTCTCAGGGAACCAGTAGACAGGTACACCCCGAGCTTTTGAGAAGATGGAGCTATTTATGTCTTGTCTTCTTCTTTTGTACAACTATTTAGTTTCATAATACAAGGGTGAAACACATGTAAATATTTATACTTTTTAAATGCAGTGGTTATTTGTACTCTGATTACTATAATGCATGTGTTGTGATACTACAAATGAAGTCCTCCACCCCCGGACGTTTCCGCCGTCTGGTTTGGGGGTGTGACAAATTGGTATCAGAGCATGGTTTATAGTGAACTTAGTATATCAATCCATAAAAGATATACAAACTATAAATACATTTGGGGCTGAGAGCTCTGACTACAAGTGTATTTTTAAAAATTTAAGTATTTTTATAAGAAGTATACTAACACTCATACTTACAAGAACTTAAAAGTATTTGGATGTTGAACATTACAGTCAAACCTGGACAGTTATGTAATCATATCTGGGATTAATATAGCATGATCAACTATATTGATTTGAGATATGACCAACATGTGTTTGGGAGTGATAGTGGTGTTGCGACATGTCTAAAACTTACCATACATATTCAGAAGAACTCTAGAACAAAACATAAAGATTAAAATAATATAGGGCTAATTTAGGAACTATATACTAAAAACAAACATGTGAAAACAATAGAGCAATTAAGGGTAGAACTATAAATATTAAGGGTATATTACAATTATATATAATTAAAGTTATATAGACTTAGAATATGTGATCTAGCTTCATTTCCTATTCCTTGTTTGGTTGTGGATTTAGAGCCGGGTCATTTAATCGAAGGTCGATTATATCCAAGTTATATATAATTAGTATACACTTTATAGTTATAGTAAGACCTAGAACAAGTTATACAGAATACATTATTTGTTATCCACCACCAGTAGCCCAAAATCTTGTTCCTTGTTTGGTTGATGATTTTGCATAACATTTAACTGAAGACAATGATTCTGAATCAGAAGCCTATAATCCACCACCAGTAGCCCAAAATCCTAACCCTCGTCTAGCTTTCCAAGGTCCGACACCTCCGTGGGTAGAAATCTTAGAAACATGGAGTCAAGAACAGGGTCAACCTATCCCATACAATGGAGACAGAAGCTTCTACAACCTGAGCAAAGGAGGCTCAACAGACAGAGTCCTGCCAATTCTAGTCTGCAGGGTTGCCCGAAATGAAATTCAGGGTAAAACAGCCATCAATCAAATCAAGGAAGTTGATGCTAATGCGAGAATTAATACAATCTGCATTCGTCGTCTTGAATATGCTGGCTAGAGAGCTACGAGAGACAATGAGTATTTACTGCAAGAGTTAGCTGAAACTCGAGCTAAAGTCATAGAATTCCGAGCACATCTGACAGTATATGAAAGACATCTGCTTGATATGGAGCGTGAACTGGATGAGTTGAGGTTTCATCCAAGAGATACCTGTCGCCAGTAGAAGATGCTCTACTCGTTTCCTATTCACTCGTTTGGTTATAGTCAAGTCTACGGATAGGTTCTAGCGTTATTTTTAATGTTTTTCAGTAAGACCACGAAAATTTTAATTTCAGTAGGTCTGTATGATGTTGATGTTTTCCCAGAATTTGGTGTATTGTAGACCTGTTTACGGTCAAGTTTTCCAAACTTTATGTATTAAATATGCCAATTTAAATCGACATGCAATTTCATGATCTTTGAAAAATAACCATTCAAATTCATATCATTCTGTTATAAGTTATACTTGTCGTAGACTTCTATTTCAAATTCATTACGAGATTCATGTTGAACTATATGTTTCAGTTCAGAGATATCAAAATTCATATTCGCTCTTGGTATCTTACCATCCTTGTATCTTTTGACTTTTATAGAAAAAGATGCCTCCTCGTAGAAATCCAAGACGTCACAATGTAAATGAACCGCCGGTACCACCTCCGCCACCACCTCCTCAGTTCGACCCCGCTATGTTCCAAGCGGTGGTCACGGCGGCTGTAGCGGCTGCCATGTCTCATATTAATACTCCAGGTGCTAGTGGGTCTGGAGCTGGTGCAAATCCTTCTAACCATGGCGAGAGTCATGGGCACTCACGAGAGTGCACTTATAAAGATTTTTCCAATGCCAAACCCAAGACCTTTAATGGAACCGGAGGAGTTATGGCATTAAGACAGTGGATAGAAAAGACAGAAGCAATTTTCGAAATCTGCTCCTGTCCTGAGAGCAGCAAAGTCAAGTTCGCTGCTTGTACTTTTTCAGATAGAGCTTTAACGTGGTGGAATGGCCATGTTAAGTCACTTACTCTGGTAGGGGCTAATTCGATAAGCTGGGAGAACTTCAAAGCCATGCTTATGCGGGAATATTGTCCACGAGGAGAAGTTCAGAAACTCGAACAGGAACTCTGGGGTCTTACGATGGTTGGTTCTGATATATCAACCTAAACTAGTATTTTCTATGATCTGGCAATTCTTTGCCCGGATATGGTTGCTCTGGAGAGCAAGAAGATTGAGAGATATATTTGGGGATTGTCGCCCCAAATTCAGTCAAGTGTTTTAGCTTCAAGGCCAGTTACTTTTGACAACACCAAAGAGCTGGCACAATCTCTTATTGACCACGGAGTCCGTCAAAACTCAGTGGTTGCGGTGCCAGAACAACAAAAGGGAAACAGCAACAACAACATCAAGAAGAAGGGTTGGAACAAGAGGAAGGGCAAGTTTTCACAGGATTCCTCAAAGAAACAACAGCTAGTTATAGTTAATGCTGCTACCGTACCTGCTGTTGTTCCTGTTAACCCAGTACCAGCTAAGCCTTATGCTGGTAATCTCCCCAAGTGCAATAAGTGCAATTTTCACCATAATGGAAATTACAGAGAAATGCAGTGTCGTAACTGCAACAGAAAAGGGCATACTTCTCGATTCTGTAGAGCACCACCCCAACCACTTAACCAAGTACCTGCTGCTGGAGTAGGTCAAGCGTGCTAGAATTATGGTGAAGTGGGGCATTTCAAGAAAGAATATCCTAAAGCTGGAAATATTGGTGGAGTTGGGAGAGTTTTAGCCTTGGGTCACGAAGAAGCAGTGGCAAACCCAGTTGTAGTCACGGGTATGTCCCTTCTCAACAACACTTATGCATGCATTCTATTTGATTATGGTGCTGAGAAGAGCTTTGTGAGCCATTAAAAGAAACATTCATAGTCGAAATGGCTAACGGGAAATCCGAATCCACCAACGATATATACATAGGATGTACTCTTACCTTGAATAACTTTTTGTTCCCAATAGACCTTATGTCGGTCTCTATCAAAAGTTTCGACGTCATAATAGGTATGGATTGTGTCACACCCCCAAACCAAGGATGGCGGAAACGTCCGGGGGTGGAGGACTTCATGTATAGTATCACAACAACGAGTATAATAGTGCTCAAAGTAATACAACCATCATAAATATAATTGAAAAGATTACACCATAGTATATGTTTACATGTTTCAAAATCAATTACATTATGATGACAAAATGAACTGTTTGACGATTTAACGTCCCATCCTCAAAATGTTGTTGGTTTCCTGTTTCACTGATTTCCTGAGAATACAAGTAGTTTTCAAAAGTGTCAACAATTAAGTTGGTGAGTTCATAAGAGTTTTGTTTGAGGAAGAAGTCGTTTTCCTTGTAAAAGCGATAGAGTATGATTCCGGAAAATCCAATATTTTCTTTGTTAAGTGTGAAATGAATGCTCCTATGTTATGCGATAATGAACCCTAGAAAGACCCGTAGATTCCTTCTATATTCACCCAGTGTATATAAGTTATATAAAATTTAAGTTAAATAAACTGTCGAATATAATGGGTCTGCCCTAGGTCCACAACCAAACAAGGAACAGGAAGTAAGGCGGGCCCACCAATTCTAAGTCGATTGTGACTAGATTCTTACATAACTCTAGCATATACACTTAGCAATTATAGCTGAAGTCTAACAATTCTAGATGAAATATAGTGTTAATAGAAATGTGTTTCCAAAGAAAATCCAATATTTTCCTTATAAAAGTCATGTAGTCTTAAATGTCAAGACCGAAATGTACAAGTATTTTTCCATACTTAAAGTAATTCATGCAAGTTTAAATCGACATAAACTCGTTTAATTTAGAAGTAAAACCCGTAAATCTTATGTTTTGTTAATACCCCATGTGAGTTATTATAACCATACTATGACTCAAACGGCCTCGTAATACGACGTTCTTCAGGCGTCGCAAGTTAAATGACACTTGTCACCCCAGACCTGACGGTCTAGCTGTTGCATGCAGCTCAGGTGTGGGTTTGTCAGACCCAATATAGATCTATACACAACTATCACGCTCTCCCTACAAGAGACTCTGGTTATAATTTACAGGACTTTTGACTTTGTTACTTTGAAGGTAACATGAAGCGAATGTCTCAATTTATTCATTAACATATTTACGTGAACTGAACTGAAAACCTTTGGTAAATGAGTTTGAAATGTAAATGAAACATAAACTATACCTATTATAGTTTATCCAAAACGTTTGTAATGTAAAAGAACCCGTTTATGAAAATACATTAGTGCTATGAATCCATAAACTATTACTGTTATGTAGTATATGAAAAACCCATTTGTTTTGAGAGTAAAACCTTTTCGATGTAGTAAAAATCCATAAACGATGCCTATTATAGTTTATTGTATGTGTTCGAAATGAATGAAGAATCCTTATCATGAATGACTAAATTTCTGTTTATGTTGATAAACTAACAAGAAAATACATTCAATATTTACAACTTATTGTTATACACTTTGCTCAACATACTACAAAGTGTTATGAAAGTTGTAAGCTGTTAACTAGTTTTTAACCTTCTTGCACTGTTTTAGAAAAATCATAGAACAATCATACGAAGTCGAAAACTGAATCCGTAAATTCTGAGAGTTCATAAAATGTGTCTAGTTTATTCTTAATTTTTATTATGATTTATAGAAGTCTTTAACTTGTGTTAAAATGTTAATATTCACAGACTGGTCCGAATTCGTTTCTGAAATGATAGGCCGTTTTGTAAAAATCACCATAAATCGTAGAAAAATTATATGGAGAGGTGCAAGTAGTCATTTTAAAGGTATGAACCTGAAATATTTTCATATTAAACAGTTTCTACAGATATTAAGTTTAAGATAGTCAAAACAGTCCGTGAATAAGACTCAACGTTTCTGATGAAAGCTGTTGTTTGAGTTTAGTTAAGTTTTTGGTGTTTTAACTTGTATTCCCCCCCTAAAACTTGAAGAAAATATGAAAATGTAGGGGTATGAACTCACCTTGAGTGATCTCTTAAGATTGATGATGAAAAGAAGAAGTTTTCAAGTCAAGAACACTTGGGAGACACTTGAAGATTTGAAGGTCCTAAGCACAAATATGACGATATTTGTATAAGAGATTCATGATTTGAGTGAAGGAGTGTAGAGTATGAAAATGTAGGATGAATATACTTACCAAGACGGAAGTGAAAGGCTCAAGAACCGCCTTGAAATCTCGAGTTCTAGAGAGGGAAAGTGAGAGAGAGGGTTGTTTGCTTTTTGGAGAGAGAGAGAGAGTGTGAGTAAAGTGGAAGGAGAGATATGGGTGTTTCCAGCTTTTGATGAGGTTATGGAGCTGGAGGAGGGGTGTCAAAGGACCAATAGTACACTAGGTAGGGAGGAATAGTGACTGAGGGTTGTCCTATGAAGGTATGGGGGAGGTTGCTTGTGTCATACTCTAGATAAAGTCAACACTCTACCCCAAAATCTAACTTAATAGATTTTATTCTTGGACAAGGATTTCCCCCAAAAATATGATTAAAAATAAATATTTAGGGTCTCTTATGTTAAAATACGAGTTTTGGTGAAAATCCCGCGTTAAAATCACGAAAAACGGGCTCAAAACGAAGATTGGGTCAAAAACCAGGAAGAAATTGCGAGCAGCCGAAGCCAGGAGGCGAGGTTCGGGCCCTTGTGCTGAACAACCGAGAGCAGGTTCGGTCCGAGGGGAGGTTCGGTTGCAAGGTCAGGACCGAAGGTGAAGTTGTCAGAAGCGAATCTTGTCAGAAGCAAAGTTGGGCGAGGAGGAACCGAGAGCAAGATGGACCGAACCCGAAGGTGACTTCGGTTCTTAAGAGGCTTCGGTCCAGGAGGCTTCTTAGGGTTTCGCTTCTTAGGGTTTCGCCTCTAAGAGGTTCGGCTCTAAGAGGGTTCGGCCCTAAATGACTGTTTTTCAAATAAACTTCCCGTTTTGCATGGTTTTTGACTAAATCAAAGGTCGGGATACCCCGGGTGATTATAAAAAGTTGAGAGAGATTTTGAGAGAGATTTGGGAGAGATTTCACATACTTGGAGAGATTTCTCATACTTAGAGAGATTTGGGAGAGATTTCACATACTTGGAGAGATTTCTCATACTTAGAGAGATTTGGGAGAGATTTCACATTCTTGGAGAGATTTCTCATACTTAGAGAGATTTAGGAGAGATTTCAGATTCTTGGAGAGATTTCTCATACTTAGAGAGATTTGGGAGAGATTTCACATACTTGGAGAGATTTGGGAGAGATTTGAGAGAGGTTTGGTTTGCGACCTTTATGAGTGTTTGACTTCGTAACGCAAGGTTCTTACATTCCGTTAAGTCTCGTTATGATTGTTATATGCCTCCGAGGGTTAAGGAATAATGTTTTATCGAGTAGTTTCATCACTTGCCCTGATTAGGGTTTAGAATTTCCGAACACGTGAAAACTCTAAGTGATACTTTGTATTAAGATTGTGAGTTGTACAATAAGAAACATAATGGAAACCCTAATATACAAGGGTTAGATGAGTTGACCGGTTTGACTCGTTGACTTTAGTTGATTTTGACTTGACCGAAAATTGACGGTTGTCACATCATCCCCCCGTTAGAAAGAATTTCGTCCCGAGAGTTGGGGAAAGATGTGGGTACTTTTCGTAGTACAAGAAATTGATATGGCGGGGACCAATCCGCCTGATGTTAAATAATGACCTTGGAATTTCTTATTGTAACTTGAGCTGAGTCGATTTAAAAGGACTTATTGTTTTGGAATGATAGTGTATTCTATGTGTGCCTTTATGCTCCCCGTTTTATCCTTGTTGTTACTATTACGAATATTCCAGGTTGTAGTTAGTGAGTACTAGTATTACGAATGCTTCAACAATTTGTGATGAAATTTGCATTATAAGTCCTACCAGATCTTTTATAATCGCTTGGTGTAAACTAATCGTATATCATTAAGATTTGCAAGGGCAGTCGAATGAGTGACCCCGCCTTAAGCCCACAACCAAACAAGGAACAGGAAATGAGGCGGAATCACACATTCTAAGTCCATAGAATCTTAATGATATATGACCATAATGTTTACACTAGCCATCATAGATTCACTAGTAAAAACCCTTCGTTTTTATATAGATGATAAGACTTATTCGGGTTTTTCCGTGTTCTCGAGATGCTTTCAGCCTTTCTCGAATTTGTACTAATTCATAAGTGATAACTTCTCCTCGGAGCGTTGCATAGGGCCTGCTTCAGTGTTTCTCGTTTGATTAGATCGGTAGGGAACATATGGGTTCGGTTTACGCGACTAGACTTATTCGGATGGTAGAACGTTTACTCGCACTCCTGGGTAGCCTTGTCCCGAAGTTCACGGTAGGACTCGTACCTGGTCCATCTATCATTAACTTGCGCATATAGGTCGTATGTAATTAGGGTTGGTAAGACAGTTGGATGGGTGACTCTGCCCTAAGTCCACAACCAGACAAGGAACAGGAAATAGGGCGGAAACACACATCCAATGTCCGTAGAATCTTAATTATATATTATCCTGGCGTATACACTTAGTAGTGATAGACTAACCGTATTCGTCCCAAGCTTCTGTGCTTGAACCTTATCTGCTGCATGCGTGACATTCCCGAAGGGTCTTCTGGAAATACTTGTGGAAAGGTTTCAGAAGGTATAATACTCCTCTGGTGAGTGTTTTGGGGTTTTGCAGCGAGAGATGACCCGGAGGTCCGTGTCGGATTTGTATTTATGAGAGACGAGGGTTTCGATGTTCAGTGGGTTAGGTGAAGGGTCCTTTCATAGCCGTTTAATCGGGAAGGTGAGGACTATACCAATCGAAATCGAATAACGACAACAAGGAACAGGACCTAAGGCGGACATTTCTAAGCCGATCGTCTATTAATTACACATAATCTTGAGGTATACATTAAGTAATCTTAGAGTTACCATAAGCAAATCGTTTGTAATAACAGGTTATGAAATATGTTGTAAACTCCCAATGAATTAAAATGCATGCCAATTTTATTAATATACTCTAGTTCATAGAGTTCAGGAAATTTTGACCTTATATTAGGTCTATATTTCGTTAATGTAAGGAAAAACTTTGACGGTGACACGACCCCTTGAATAGCATAGTCTCTAAATTTAAAGGGTCGAATTTATGTATATGACGGGGCAGTGTTCAAACGCACGCCAGGAGTTTGAGTCTGTAATGGTATGTCAGTAGTGTACACACTACTCGTGGCAGGTGATGTTCCGTGGGCCATAGAATGAAGACATGAAAGTTTGCATTGCCCTAAACCTTGCCCTGGCTTCTGCCATTTGATGTTCTGTTTTTACCACGCGTTTTCTCTAACGCTGTTTGACGTTCCCGATATTCTCTAATCTCGGCTCGAGTTGCGGTCACTTCCCTCTGAAGGCTTTGATGTGGTTTCTGATATGTTCATGGCCTCCATCCAGGTGACAAAGGCGAATTGTGGTGATCTTGGTGGTAGCTCCAACCTCCATGATTTAGGCTGACCGATGCTCGTGTTTGTACGCTCTAGTAAGTGATGCGGCGTACTATGACAAGGAGAGCCCTGTATATTAATCCTCCTCTTGTTGAGGTTGTAAAAGCCTCATCCATGTAATAGGGAGGGTGTTAACCTTGTTCCTAACTCCGTCTCTATAAACCTACAGCTTATCGAGGCGTTGGCCCATGGAAGCCTCGTCGGGTCTTTTCCCATTTCTTCTTTTGCTTTGTTTTCCTTCGGTTTTTCTTCCTCTCGCTCCTCTTCCGAATTCCTCTCTGATCCAACCACCATTTTTCTGGTTAGGAAGAATGGGGTCTCTTGGTAGTTGAGCTCCCGTCACGTCGCTCGTGCGAGAATAGGAGTAGAAGAGATAATTAATAGGCGTCTAATCCTATAATTACTTATAGGGGGTGATCCTTATTAGTCACGTCTATAATCACATAGTGCATACCAGTTATACATAATCCGAGATAGAATAGACCTTCGAATAAATGACTCTACTCTAAGTCCACAACCAAACAAAGAACAGGAAGTAGAGCAATAGCCATAGATTCTGAGTCTATAATATCTTTAATTATGTATAACCTTAGCGTATGCACTCAGTCATTATAGACCTACTAATAGGGGTCTTTAGTTTTCACATAAGTTGATTATAGTATCACCAAATACTCCTATAGTATTTTAATGTTTGTCTTATGTTTTTCAATGTTTCTTTGTAGATAGAGTTGGTAAGTTTTTAGACTTGTTGCAACACCACAACCATTCCCGGGCATATGCTAATCACTTCTGGGATAGACATAGTTGATCAGGCTATGTCATTCCCAGACCTGACTATACATCCCCAAGCCTACTTGTGCCATTCAACAATCACCATTTTTGTTTTGTTCTAGTATGATGCTGACCTTAGTATGTATGCATGTATACTTTTAACAAGAAAATATTTATTTCTAAAAGTATAGTCTTTTGAAAATGTTTAATCAGAGACTTTTAGTCCCAAATGAATTTATAGTTTGTATATCTTATTTGGTTCGATATACTTAGTTCACTATAAACAATGCTCTGATACCAATCTGTCACACCCCCAAACCAAGGATGGTGGAAACGTCTGGGGGTGGAGGACTTCATGTATAGTATCACAATAACGAATATAATAGTGCTCAAAGTAAATACAACCATCATAAATATAATTGAAAAGGTTACACCATAGTATATGCTTACATGTTTCAAAATCAATTACATTATGATGACAAAATGAACTGTTTGACGATTTAACGTCCCATCCTCAAAATGTTGTTGGTTTCCTGTTTCACTGATTTCCTGAGAATACAAGTAGTTTTGAAAAGTGTCAACAATTAAGTTGGTGAGTTCATAAGTGTTTTGTTTGAGGAATAAGTCCTTTTCCTTGTAAAAGCGATAGAGTATGATTCCAGAAAATCCAAAGTTTTCTTTGTTAAGTGTGAAATGAATGCTCCTATGTTATGCGATAATGAACCCTAGAAAGACTCGTAGATTCCTTCTATAATCACCCAGTGTATATAAGTTATATAAAATTTAAGTTAAATAAACCGTCGAATATAATGGGTCTGCCCTAGGTCCACAACCAAACAAGGAACAGGAAGTAAGGCGGGCCCACCAATTCTAAGTCGATTGTGACTAGATTCTTACATAACTCTAGCATATACACTTAGCAATTATAGCTGAAGTCTAACAATTCTAGATGAAATGTAGTGTTAATAGAAATGTGTTTCCAAAGAAAATCCAATATTTTCCTTATAAAAGTCATGTAGTCTTAAATGTCAAGACCGAAATGTACAAGTATTTTTCCATACTTAAAGTAATTCATGCAAGTTTAAATCGACATAAACTCGTTTAATTTAGAAGTAAAGCCCGTAAATCTTATGTTTTGTTAATACCCCATGTGCGTTATTATAACCATACTATGTCTCAGACGGCCTCGTAATACGACGTTCTTCAGGCGTCGCAAGTTAAATGACACTTGTCACCCCAGACCTGACGGTCTAGCTGTTGCATGCAGCTCAGGTGTGGGTTTGTCAGACCCAATATAGATCTATACACAACTATCACGCTCTCCCTACAAGAGACTCTGGTTATAATTTACAGGACTTTTGACTTTGTTACTTTGAACGCAACATGAAGCGAATGTCTCACAAATTTATTCATTAACAGATTTACGTGAACTGAACTGAAAACCTTTGGTAAATGAGTTTGAAATGTAAATGAAACATAAACTATACCTATTATAGTTTAGCCAAAACGTTTGTAATGTAAAAGAACCCGTTTATGAAAATACATTAGTGCTATGAATCCATAAACTATTACTGTTATGTAGTATATGAAAACTCATTTGTTTTGAGAGTAAAACCTTTTCGATGTAGTAAAAATCCATAAACTATGCCTATTATAGTTTATTATATGTGTTCGAAATGAATGAAGAATCCTTATCATGAATGACTAAATTTCTGTTTATGTTGATAAACTAACAAGAAAATACATTCAATATTTAGAATTTATTGTTATACACTTTGCTCAACATACTACAAAGTGTTATGAAAGTTGTAAGCTGTTAACTAGTTTTTAACCTTTCTGCACTGTCTTAGAAAAATCATATAAAAATCATACGAAGTCGAAAACTGAATCCGTAAATTCTGAGAGTTCACAAAATGTGTCTAGTTTATTCATAATTTTTATTATGATTTTTAGAAGTCTTTAACTTGTGTTAAAATGTTCATATTCACAGACTGGTCCGAATTCGTTTCTGAAATGATAGGCAGTTTTGTAAAAATCACCATAAATCGTAGAAAAATCATATGGAGATGTACAAGTAGTCATTTTAAAGGTACGCACCTGAGCTATTAGCATATTAAACCGTTTCGAAAGATATTAATTTTAGGATAGTCAAAACAGTCTGTGAATAAGACTCAACTTTTCTGATGAAAGCTGTTGTTTGAGTTTAGGTAAGTTTTTGGTGTTTTAACTTGTATTCCCCCCTAAAACTTGAAGAAAACATGAAAATGTAGGGTTATGAACTCACCTTGAGTTATCTCTTAAGATGGATGATGAAAAGAAGAAGTTTCCAAGTCAAGAACACTTGGGAGACACTTGAAGATTTCAAGGTCCAAAGCACAAATATGACGATATTTGTATAAGAGATTCATGATTTGAGTGAAGGAGTGTAGAGTATGAAAATGTAGGATGAATATACTTACCAAGACTGAAGTGAAAGGCTCAAGAATAGCCTTGAAATCTCGAGTTGTAGATAGGGAAAGTGAGAGAGAGGGTTATTTGCTTTTTGGAGAGAGAGAAAGAGAGTGTGTGTAAGTAAAGTGGAAGGAGAGATATGGGTGTTTCCAGCTTTTGATGAGGCTATGTAGCTGGAGGAGTGGTGTCAAAGGACCAATAGTACACTAGGTAGCGAGGAATAGTAACTGAGGGTTGTCCTATGAAGGTATGGGGGAGGTTGCTTGTGTCATACTCTAGATAAAGTCAACACTCTACCCCAAAATCTAACTTAATAGATTTTATTCTTGGACAAGGATTTCCCCCAAAAATATGATTAAAAATGAATATTTAGGGTCTCTTATGTTAAAATACGAGTTTTGGTGAAAATCTCGCGTTAAAATCACGAAAAACGTGCTTAAAACGAAGATTGGGTCAAAAACCGGGAAGAAATTGCAAGCAGCCGAAGCCAGGAGGCGAGGTTCGGTCCCTTGTGTTGAACAACCGAGAGCAGGTTCGGTCTGAGGGGAGGTTCGGTTGCAAGGTCAGGACCGAAGGTGAAGTTGTCAGAAGCGAATCTTGTCAGAAGCGAAGTTGGGCGAGGAGGAACCGAGAGCAAGATGGACCGAACCCAAAGGTGACTTCGGTTCTTAAGAGGCTTCGGTCCAGGAGGCTTCTTAGGGTTTCGCTTCTTAGGGTTTCGCCTCTAAGAGGTTCGGCTCTAAGAGGGTTCGGCCCTAAATGGCTGTTTTTCAAATAAATTTCCCGTTTTGCGCGGTTTTTGACTAAAAAAGGTCGGGATGCCCCGGGTTATTATAAAAAGTTGAGTGAGATTTTGAGAGAGATTTGGGAGAGATTTCACATACTTGGAGAGATTTCTCATACTTAGAGAGATTTGGGAGAGATTTCACATACTTGGAGAGATTTATTATACTTAGAGAGATTTGGGAGAGATTTCACATTCTTGGAGAGATTTCTCATACTTAGAGAGATTTGGGAGAGATTTCCCATTCTTGGAGAGATTTCTCATACTTAGAGAGATTTGGGAGAGATTTCACATACGTGGAGAGATTTGGGAGAGATTTGAGAAAGGTTTCGTTTGCGACCTTTATGAGTGTTTAGCTTCGTAACGCAAGGTTCGTACATCCCGTTAAGTCTCGTTATGATTGTTATATGCCCCCGAGGATTAAGGAATAATGTTTTATCGAGTAGTTTCATCACTTGCCCTTATTAGGATTTACAATTTCCGAACACGTGAAAACTCTAAGTGATACTTTGTATTAAGATTGCGAGTTGTACAATAAGAAACATAATGGAAACCCTAATATACAAGGGTTAGATGAGTTGACCGGTTTGACTCGTTGACTTTAGCTGATTTTGACTTGACCGAAAATTGACGGTTGTCACAGATTGGTTGTGTCCTAACCATGCTGACATCCTATGCTATGAAAGGGCCATTCGTCTGAATTTTCCAACTAATGAAACTCTTGTTATTTACGACGACAAACCCGGAACGAACCTCCAGATAATTTCTTGTATCAAGGCACAGAAGTACCTTCGCAAAGAGTACTGTGCTTTCTTAGCTCACGTGGTAAACAAAAAGCAAGAAGTGAAAGACATATCGAGTATTCCTGAAGTCTGCAACTTTCCCGATATTTTTCCCGATGATCTTCCGGGTGTACCTCCTCAACGACAAGTCGAATTCCGAATCGACTTAATTCCAGGGGCTACCCCTGTAGCCAAATCTCCCTATCGTCTTGCACCTTCTGAAATGCAGGAATTATCCAGCCAACTTAATGAACTCCTTAGCAAAGGTTTCATAAGACCAAGTTTCTCACCCTAGGGAGCACCGGTTTTGTTCGTGAAGAAGAAGGATGGATCATTTCGTATGTGCATAGACTACCGTGAGCTGAATAAACTTACCATTAAGAATCGATACCCTCTGCCTCGCATTGACGATCTATTCGACCAACTTCAAGGTGCGAGGTACTTCTCCAAAACAGACTTAAGATCCGGGTATCACCAGTTACGGATTTTAGAGAATGACATTCCCAAAACCGCGTTCAGAACTCGTTATCGTCATTATGAGTTCGTAGTGATGCCATTCGGGTTGATGAATGCACCTGCTGTGTTTATGGATCTAATGAACAGAGTGAGTCGTCCATTTCTAGACAAATTCGTCATAGTCTTCATTGACGACATCCTTATCTACTCAAGAAGTGAAGAGGAACATGGCCAACATCTTCGTCAAGTTTTACAAACTCTTAGAACAGAGAAACTCTATGCGAAGTTTTCAAAGTGTGAATTTTGGATCAGGAAGGTTGAATTCCTAGGTCATGTGGTCAGTTCAGAAGGAATGCACATCGACCCTTCCAAAATTAAGGCAATTGAAAACTGGTCAGCACCCAAAACACTTACAGAAATCCGTCAATTCTTAGGTCTTGCTGGCTATTATCGCAGATTCATCTAGAATTTCTCTCGAATAGCTAAACCTCTTACCACCCTGACGCAAAAGGGTGTAACTTTTAGCTAGGGAGAAAAACAACAAACAGCGTTCCAAACGCTGAAACGAGCCTTGTGTAGTGCACCAATCATGTCTCTCCCTGAAGGGACAGAGGATTTTGTAGTGTACTGTGATGCTTCTAATCAAGGGCTTGGATGTGTTCTTATGCAAAGAGGAAATGCTATATCCTATGCCTCAAGACAAATAAAGACACATGAAGTCAACTATACAACACATGACCTTGAGCTAGGAGCAGTGGTATTTGCTCTGAAAATCTAGAGACATTACTTATATGGCACGAAATGCATAGTATTCACGGACCATAAAAGTCTTCAGCATATCTTCAATTAGAAAGAGATAAACATGAGACAACGACGATGGGTGGAGCTACTAAATGACTACGATTGTGAGATTCTTTATCACCCTGGTAAAGCTAATGTAGTAGCTGACGCCCTTAGTAGAAAAGAATACTTGGGATGCCGAGTAAAGTCGTTGACCATGACAATCCATTCACATCTGTCCACACAAATCTGAGAGGCTCAACTTGAAGCCTTAAAACCTGAAAACGTGACAGGTTAAGCCTTGAGAGGAATGGATAAAAACTTCAAAGTCAGGGATGATGGAGTCTATTGTTTTATGAACCGAATCTGGACACCAAAGTTCGGTGGTTACAGAGACGTAGTCATGAATGAAGCACACAAAACCCGATACTCCATTCATCCAGGTTCAGACAAGATGTACCTGGACCTCAAGAAACTATACTGGTGGCCAAACATGAAGGCCGAAATTGCTATCTTTGTAGGCAAGTGCCTTACTTGTGCCAAAGTCAAGGTAGAATACCAGAAACCTTCAGGTTTATTGCAACAACCTGAAATACCTGAATGGAAGTGGGAGCATATTACAATGGATTTCATAACCAAGTTACCTAAGACATCGAGTGGTTATGATACTATTTGGGTAATCGTTGATAGATTAACCAAATCTGCACACTTCTTACCAATCAAAGAGACAGACAAGATGGAGAAGTTAACAAGAACTTACCTTAAAGAAATCGTTAGACTGCATGGTGTGCCAATATCTATTATTTCTGACCGAGATAGTAGATTCACTTCTCGTTTCTGGCAGTCTTTACAAAAATCTTTGGGAACTAGGCTAGACATGAGTACAGCCTACCATCCACAAACTGACGGACAAAGTGAAAGGATGATTCAAACTTTAGAAGATATGTTGCGAGCTTGCGTGATAGACTTTGGTAAGGCATGGGATACTCATTTACCCCTTATCGAATTCCCTTATAACAATAGTTATCACACTAGCATAAAGGCTGCTCCTTTCGAAGCTCTCTATGGCCGCAAGTGCAAATCACCGCTGTGCTGGGCTGAAGTGGGTGACACGCAACTGGCTAGAAGTCAAGTTCATGACAGTACTCTCACTGGTCCGAAAATCATTCGCGAAACCACGGAGAAAATCGTACAAATCCGGGAGCGACTTAAAGCTTCCAGAGATAGACAGAAAAGCTACGCTGACAAAAGAAGAAAACCTTTGGAGTTCCAGGTTGGTGACCGCATGATGTTGAAAGTCTCACCCTGGAAGGGCATGATACGCTTTGGAAAGCGTGACAAGTTAAATCCAAGGTACATAGGGCCATTCGAGATTCTTGCTAGAATTGGTCCTGTAGCTTACAAACTCCGACTACCTCAAGAACTAAGCAACATACATCCTGTTTTCCACGTCTCGAAATTGAAAAAGTGTCTGTCCGAGGAGACTCTTGTTATTCCACTCGACGAAATCGAGATTGATGAGAGCCTCAACTTCGTGGAAGAACCAGTAGAAATCATGGACCGAGAGGTCAAACAAACGAAACAAAGTCGTATTCCTATAGTGAAAGTTCGCTGGAATGCCAAGCGGGGACCTGAATTCACTTGGGAGCGCGAGGATCAAATGAAATTGAAATATCCTCATCTTTTTGCTTAGTTGTTTGTAATTGCTTAATTGCTTAAACTCTAATTTCGGGACGAAATTCTCTCTAACGGGAAAATAATGTAACATCCCATTATTTTCTATTTATAAAGTCAACTCTAGTCAACCAAAGTCAAACAAAGGTCAACTAAAGTCCTTTTTTGTTGTTTGGGTTTTTAATTAAGGTTATGAAATACCTTTATTTTCTAAAATCCTTATAATATCCACAATTGAATTTGGAAAGAAAAGGCTTGAAAATCCGAGAAACTTCGCAAATTTTCCCTTCGCTTCGGACCGTAAACTCCTCGCAGGCCGTAAACGAGGCTTCGGCCGTAAACGTTAAACCGACATCGGACCGCAAACTCATCGGCCGTAAACCCTCGTATATATATATATATATATATATATATATATATATATATATATATATATATATATATATATATATATATATATATATATATATATATATATATATATATATATATATATATATATATATATATATATATATATATATATATATATATATAGAGAGAGAGAGAGAGAGAGAGAGAGAGATTTTCTTCATTTTTCCTTCATTTCTCATATCATCCAGTCAAGAACTCTCAAATTCTCTCAAGTATCATCAAGAACACTTCTAATTCTCACCAAATTTGTAAGTGATTCATCCATTTCTAAGTTGATATCCTTCTTGATCTAGTAAACCCCTTGATTACATCCTGGAATTCATCTCTTTTGGGTTAGATCTTCAAGAACACGAAGAACACACTAGTTCTTAGACCGTGAATACCCCCTTCAAGCTTCAAAACGTAAGTAATCTTCCATATACTAGTTATCCTATAGAGACTCTTAACTTACAACCTTGAAAACAACCATTTCCCAAGAACATAAGAGTTTACGACCATGAGCGTCTCCCTTAGCCGTTAACTCAAGATCTTCTTAGGTCATGAGCATCTCCCTTGGCCGTAACCTCAAGATCTTCTTAGGCTATGAACATCTCCCTTGACCGTAAACTACTATGAAGAACATCAATGGCCATAAACTCCCCTTGGCCGTAAACACCAAAAGTGTGGCCATAAACTCCAAGGAGTGGCCGTAAACTCCATTTCATGTGATTTAATCATTTCAATCTAAGTGATTCCTAGTCCCTAAGATGATTTCTTAACATAATTAGTTGGTTAAACACTAATTATATTCATGTATGTATCATTATATGTTTAAGAGGATCCGTTGTGTTAAAGACTTCACTTGACACTTAGCATCCTACACCAACATTTCATTTGAGTTCATACCCCCGTATTTTCATAAGTTTTTATTGTTTTAAGGGCGGGGGGGGGGGGGGGGGAATACAAGTCTAACACAAAGATTTTGTGTTATAAACAAGTGATTTTCAAATATCTTATCAAAATGGATTTCAGTTATCATCAAATCAAATGATTTTATATGCTGGTTTCGAAATGACATCAAGTCATCAAAATGAATTTCAAAATATCAAACTTCTTTTAAATGTTTTTATAAACTTATATTTCTCCCAAAAAGCATACTAGTATACATATACTTATATAAATAAGATTTAAAAGATTTAGGACTGATAACCCACTTTGGTTCCTTTTTCCTTGTTTGGATGTGGGATTACAAGTATCAGTTATTTGTCCGAGTGTCATTTAAATATTACTTATATATATTTGTATATGTATATGTGACAACCCGAAATTTCCATTTGTATAAACTCTGCAGTCAAGCACATCAAATAATAGTCAAATTCATCCCGGTACATTTTTGGCCGGTTTAAGTTCGTTTGGGTGTTTTATTTTAATTTTTCGTCAAACGAACAAATAAATGGAGGTATCCGTTAGGAGTGTTATGTAGCAAAGAAACAATTAACACCTTGACTAGGTGTTTACGGCCAAACAAGTGGAGTTTGGGCCGTAAACTCCCTTTGACCTTGAACTCATGCATATAGCATGAGTTTACCCTCCATTCCTCACTTTTCACTTCCTAACTCAAGAACACCCAAGATTCTCTCTCAAGTATCATATCACATTTCTTCAAATCCTCCAAAAAGGTAAGTATTTCCTTCCTTGGTTCATTCATATAACACTTTATCTAGTGTTTATACTCGATTTCATCCATGGAAATCTCCTCTTTTCTTAGATTTCCAAATGTTCTTCAAAACACTAAGAACACCAAGAACACACACTAGTGCTCTTGGCCCTTAAACACTCCTACAAGCTTCCCATAAGTAAGTACACTCCTCCTAACTAGTTGTTTGTTTAGAATACATGTTAAACCCTTGAAGAAAATCAAAATCCCCAAGAACATATGTGTTTACGGTTCAAGGAGATCTTCTTGGACCGTAAACACCTTCAAGTGAGGTTTAGGTGCCCCTAATACCTTCTATGGCTTGTGTAAAGGACTAGAACCTTGCATGCATGAACTACAAACCCCAAAACATGAAAATGTAGTGGTGACCAAGAGTTTACAGCCGTAAACTCATGGGTTTACGACCATAAACTCCTAAGGAGTGGTCCAAGGACCGTAAAATCCAAAGAAGGGCCATTTCGAGCCCTAGTCACTTCCTAAGCCTTAGATTCGAGTCTAGCTTACTTCCTTGTGTGGTGTAGGACTTTAAAACACCCAATGGCACCATTCCCATGAGTTTACGGCCGTAAACTCATGGGGGAAATGGTCCCAGAACCGTAAACCCATATGGTGCTACCATATGGGGAGTAAACTCCAATGTGAGGCCATACTCTCTTAAGATGCAACCCTTAGCACTCCTAGCACTTGAAACAAAGTGTTTTCATGTATTTGAGTGTCTTTACTTGCTTAATTAGTTATTAAAAGACTAATTAGATACATAAATGTATCATTGCATGCTCAATAGGATCCGCGTGTGTGTTCAAGTCCTCACTTGACACTTAGCATCCTATACCACCCGTTCATCCGAATCACCCACTTTAGGTGAGTTCATACCCCTTAATCAACCTTTTTAAATGATTTTAAATGCTTTTATGGGGGGAATACAAGTTGAACTATAAAGTTATTATATCAACCACATGTGATTAATAACTGTATAGCAAAAAGATTTCTGAATGTTAAACTGTTTTATCCAGCTAAAGGTTTTCATATTTTGTTTTCAATTCTTTTTTAAAGTACCAAAGTCTCTTTTAAATTACCAAGCCTTTATCAAAGTCTTTTAAACTTATATTCTTGATAGATTCATGTCTATATAGATATAGTTATATAAGTAGGGTTTGAAGGACTTAGGACTGATAACCTGCTTTATTTCCTGTTCCTTGTTGGGTTGTGGACTTAGTGCATCCGGTTATTTGTCCGAGTGTCGTTGAAGTCCTAGTTATATATTATGTATATCTGGTTAGATGTTAATACTCTTATTCCGGTTCAACACCTTTGGGTAGCAAAGGCATCTAGATAACCTCTCGAGTAAACTATAATAGGTATAGTTTAGAAACCAACCATAACTTTCATGAAGGAGAACTTAGTTATATCTATATTCTAAGAACTTATACTTATAGTAAAAAGAAAGGTATATAGAAATCAAAACACGAGATACATCCTCATGACGCGGATTTCACCGTTGTCGCGTGGTAACCAGAGTCTCCTGGAGGGAGAGCGGGCATTGTGTGTATAGATCTATACGGGACAGACCATCCCACATCCTGACTGCTAGCTACAGTCCCGGCCGACCAAGCCAAGGGGTGACAAATGTTACATTCATTTCGACGCCAGCAGGTCGTCGTGTTTACATTCGTCAATCAGTATGGTTACGAGTATCTTTACAATTACCTTATAATTCATGGCTTTAAGGTAATAAGTATTATCATGGTATTTTTCTACATATGAAACCATCATAGTATATTTTCCTAGTTATACACTAGGCCACATTTTAAACCTTTAAACTAACCTACTTAGGATTAAAGGTTACTTTAGACTCCCCGAGGTGTATTATTCATTTAATACCACCTGGAGTCTGTATTTTACTCCTTTAGACTCCCAGAGGTGTATTGTTCATTTAATACCACCTGGCGTCTGTATTTTACTCCTTTAGACTCCCCGAGGTGTATTGTTTATTTAATACCACCTGGAGTCTATATTTTACTCCTTTAGACTCCCCGAGGTGTATTGTTCATTTAATACCACCTGGAGTCTGTATTTTACTCCTTTAGACTCCCCGAGGTGTATTGTTCATTTAATACCACCTGGAGTCTGTATTTTACTCCTTTAGACTACCCGAGGTGTATTGTTAATTTAATACCACCTGGAGTCTGTATTTTACTCCTTTAGACTCCCCGCGGTGTATTGTTCATTTAATACCACCTGGAGTCTGTATTTTACTCCTTTAGACTCCCCGAGGTGTATTGTTCATTTAATACCACCGGGAGTCTGTATTTTACTCCTTTAGACTCCCCGAGGTGTATTGTCCACTTAATACTACCTGGAGTTGTATTTTATTACTTATAAACAGTAACGTCATTGCTGAAGTAAAGCATTATTTTCCCTATTACTTTTACTTGTGATCTTTTCACATATTCATTAAAGTATAAACTATATTTTGATAATGATAGTAACTTTTGGGGGAAAATACTCCTTAAACAATAAAACAGTAAGGTCTTGGTAGAAGACTGTTTTTACTAGGGAAACTCATTCGTTTAAACATAAAACAATCGGGTCTTGGTAGAAGACTACTTTTATTAGAAAATATAGGATTTTCTGGGAGAAATTCTAATATTCTGTAAATTCTAATTGCCATCATTTGTGAGATCATTTTGATGAATAACATGTATTTATATCAATGTCATTAAAATACTTATGAACTCACCAGCATTAAAATGATGATACTCTCTTTCAAAATAACTTGTATTCTCAGGTCGTCAGTAGACAGGTACACTCCGGAAGCTTTTGCGAAGACAGCCTTGTACCCAGCTGCATTTTATATTACTCTCTGTATTTACTTTTGATGTTGTTGCTAAATGTAACCTATGTAAAAATTATTACTATTAATGCAATGGTTGTTGTACTTTGATTACTATACTGCATATGTTGTGATACTTGACATGACGTCCTCCACCCCAGAACGTTTCCGCCCTTCCGGTTTTGGGGTGTGACAGATTGGTATCAGAGCATTGTTTATAGTGAGCTCAGTATATCAAATCATAAAAGATATACAACCTAAAATACAGTGGGATAAAACACTCTGACCAAGAATTATACTTTAAGATATAACCATATTTTACAAAAGTATAAGAACATCCAGAATATAAAAACCCGAACAAGTATCACAAGAAGAACAAGAATAAAAGTCTTTGGATGTTGAGCATTACCGTCAAACCTGGGCAGTTATGTAATCATAAGCTGGAATAAATGTAACCTGATCAACTACATTTATTCGAGATGCGACTAACGTGTGCTTGGGAGTGATGGTGGTGTTGCGATGAATCTGAAACTTACCAAATAGGAATGCTAGAGCCAAACATAAAGGTTAAAATACTATAGGAGTATTTTAGGATACTAAAAGACTCACAATAAACCCCAAAGCATGTTCAGAAGTTAAGAATCAAACATGTAATTAAAATACTATAGGGGTATTTTAGGAACCATAAATAACCTTGCGTGAAAACTAAAAAGATCCTTATTGATAGACCTATGATTACAGAGTGTACACTCCCAAGGTTATATATAGTGAGGATCTCATAGGCTAATAATATGTGATTTCACTCTACTTCCTTTTCCTTGTTTGGATGTGGATATAGGGTAGTATCACATATTCGAAGGCCTATCAGATCTAAGTTATATATGATTTGTGTACACTATGTAAGTGTATCCGGACTCGATATGGATCACCCAGTAAAATGTTTTAATAATCTCTTAAGATTCTTTAGACATTCCCATTCTCGCACAAACCCCTTTAGGAAGCCTTATCTGTCACACCCCGATCCTTGTCGGAATCGATCAAGGCGTGATGTATTGTTCAAAGTCTCATGACAACTATGTTATAATATGATTAGATTCAATTAAGTACTAAGTATGCAAACAAGATCCACAACATACAAATACAAATCCAAATACGAACAACATTTATTACATCAAATTTAAATAGTCTTGTGGATTTCTAAGGCACAACCTATTTTTCATCAACTTCATTCTTCAAATCTGCATCATGGGTAAAAACAGGTCAACTACGAGAGTTGGTGAGTAATCTAATTTTAGTAGAGAAAATTGTGAAGTTGAAACATTTATAATTTGAAATTTGTTTTCTTTTGAAGTCGGCAAACAATTGTATTTGAGATAACGGTTTATAAATCAAAAATTGATTAACAAATGATAACAACAACAATAAGTCCTCACTCTATATATATATATATATATATATATATATATATATATATATATATATATATATATATATATATATAGATATATATATATATATATATATATATATATATATATATATAGGATGGAGCATCTAATCATCAAACACACTCAACCACGTGCGATCAATCACCTTAGCGTCCCAAGGCGGGGTGGTCAACCCAATAGCGCTATTATTGTCCATAACGTACCTCAAGAATACGGGCATAGTCATGGAGATTAGACTAAAAATGGCAATGCACTACAAGTACATGTAACGTAAACAAACTATAGTTATACAATTAATGACTCACGTATAAATGTCCCAACAATGTCTCAATTGTGATAAAACAATAAAATAAAGTTGGAACATATTAGAACCACATGATACACCCCAAAAGTATTGAAAATTATAAAATATGGGGTAGATTACTCACCTTAGTCCCAAAACGAAATGCGTGTGTCGTATGATAGACGGTTCAGGTCAAAATGGCGTAGAACCTAATATAATTAATAGTTTTGGTTTAGGAACTGCTAAACGAGAATAGAGTATTAATACAAATAATTAGACACATATTCTTATATTAGATGAATTAACAATAATTCATTTTGATTAGAATATTAAGGTATTCATTTGTTAAATGAATTTTAAATTGAGTTAATTAGTTTGCATAATTAATTTATATTTTCAATTTAGACCAGATTTTAATAATTTCTTATTAAAATAATAACTTGCTCAATTATAATTATTTACAGATTTTAACAATTATTTATATGAAATAATCATTAAAATGCATTTTTACATTCTTAAATACTTAGGAAAATGGTTTTAAATAGTAAACAGTATTGAAAAATTATGAAATTATTAGGAAATCATTATTTCATACAATAATAATTACTGTAAAATTTTTATATTTTTCTGAACTGTTTTAGTATTTATTTAATACTTTAATGATTAAACAACAACAAAATCCGGGAAAAATAATAAATGATTCCCAAAAATTCTGTAAAATTAACCATAGTTTTATAACATAATATAGAGCCCATTGTATAAGTTTCGGATATTTGTGACTATGTTAATTATTTTTTATATATTTCATTATTAATTAATCAATAAAATCATAAATAATAGTAAACAGTAATATAAATGCATGAAACTTTATAAATTATGTTTAATCAATATATAGGTCATCCCAGAATTTTCTCAGAATTTATTGAATGCAAAAAATATTTTATGTGAATTATTGCCCTACTTTATTGCAATAATTATAGTAATTCAATAAAAATAAGTTATTTTCTGAAAATTTCCAGAACTTCTTATTTTATTGATGGGATTCTGAGAAAAATCAGGTTTATGCATAAAATGAGTTTTAGATAGTTTGGTGGATTTAAGTTGTTTCTTGTATGAATTTGAAACTTTTAACAACATACATTGTTGAATGCTTCAAGAGGATGAAGATTGGAGTATAATAGATTGTTCTTGGCTGGAATATGAGTATTTCTTGGATGAATTTCGAGATTGAGAGTGAGAGAAAGAATAGAGAAGGTTTAAGTGGTGAAGAGAATAATGTGTTGGGAGAAAAAGGAAAGGAAAGTGGATGGGAGGTGTGAGTGGGAGACCATGGGAATAATCTTTTTGCTTTTGGTGGTCTTCATAATTTCCCACTAACACAAGCATCTTTTACATAATTAATATAAGAGTTTTATAAAATTTAATGTAAAGTTTATAAAAATAGAGTTTTATAAAAGATAGGTTATTATTTGATTATAACAATCTACTTTGATTTGAAGTTTAATTATAGCATTCAAGTTTGATTCTTTTAATTTAATTAGAGCATTATACTTTGATTTGATTTTAATATGGTATCATAATTTAATTGGATTATAGTTATAACGTTGTACTATACTATGTTGCTATTAACGTCAATTTATATCGTAGTGTATGGGTTTTGATCCTATTAGCGTCAAGTAATCTTGAGTAGGGTTTATTAAATTTCCAATGTTGTTTAGCACTGTAAAGGCTAAGGAAAATCAAACACACGAATTTTCCAAATGATGTTTTCTCATTAAAGTAGCGAATTGTACAGTTATTACATAACGTAAACCCTAACATACAAGGGTTAAGGGAGTTGACCGGTTTGACTTGTTGACTTAGTTTGACTTTGCCTTGACCGAAATTTGACGGTTGTCACATCATCCCCCCGTTAGAAGGAATTTCGTCCCGAAATTTTCATTTTGACTGGGATTTCGAGAGTTTGGGAAGAGATGTGGATACTTTTGTTTCATCTGATCCTCGCGTTCCCAGGTGAATTCGGGTCCTCGTTTAGCGTTCCAACGGACCTTCACAATGGGAATACGACTTTGCTTTGTTCTTTTGATCTCTCGATCCATGATTTCTACCGGTTCTTCCACGAAGTGGAGACTCTCGTTGATTTCAATTTCGTCACGAGGTATCACGAGGGTCTCGTCGGATAGATTTTGTCAATCATATCTTCGGGGTTAAAATATAGTTTTATTAGTTACCTATAGCGACGACTCGTTGTCACCACAGGTTTAATCTATTACGATGACTTGTTGTCGCTATAGGTTTTTAACAAGGGCCAACGACATACCTATAGCGACACACAAGTCATAATTTGCATGTGTGAAGACTTGGAGTACTTTCTAATGAAAAGTGTGCTACTGGGGAAATTGGAAACTGGTACGTAGCTTCAAAGTCAAGAATATGCAGTAGGCATGTGATGCATTAAATGCATGAGGCACACAAGTCATAATTTTTAGCACCATATACGTATATGTGTGTGAATTGAAGAAGAAGGTTACGGCTCAAAGAATATATATATTCATTTTCTTCTTCATTTGTTAGATACACAATAACCATAACATCATAGACTATATATATTCAATTTCGTTTGTAATTTTCACTAGTTTATATTCCGCGAGTGTTACCGAAATCATTTATCAATTTTTTCAGAAGTGCTTAACTTGTTTTGTTGCATTCCAACAACTTGCTATTAATTACTTCTCCCACTTCACTTATATAAATCATCACATTCTTATCGCGACTTTTAACTTCTCCCTCACAAATGGATCCACCTGCAGATCACCAAAACCCCATAGATGACCTCGATTGGTTTCAATACTTTGATCATCAAGATCTTTTCAGGTATATATAAACGTCACTCATTACACCATCTTTCGCACAGAAAAGTGATTTTGTCGACATTGATCAAAACATGGTTTGGATTTGTAGTGATCAAAAAGAGTCTTTCATCGTGTTGGATTTGATTATCTTGAGTTTTTTTTTTCGGATTTTTTTGCAGTGGTGACATGCTCGACCATCGTGATTACAAGTTGTCGGAAAAATTGCATGAAGTGCTCGATCAGAACGTTTCCACAGTACTTAACAAAGATCAAAACATCATTTCTAGAAATGAGTTTCACGATTTTGATCCCCTTAAAGACATAAGCTTATGGGATTGTTGGGAGGATGGTAATTTACCATTGGTTAGTTTCAGTGAAGACTGTAAATCCGGTGGTGAGGCTACATGTAGTTCTAGTGCTGCCACCACTGATCACGGTGGCCGGAAGGTGGCAAAGAGATTGAGACCATTGGAGTTTGAAGAGATAGAGAAGTACTTTGAGATGCCGATAATCATGGCAGCAAAGGAACTAGGGATAGGGTTAACATTGTTGAAGAAAAGATGCAGAGAGCTAAACATAAACAGATGGCCTTATAGAAAACTTACGAGCCTACAATCCCTCATTCAAAATGTCAAGGTAAATTACGATAATAACCTTCTATACATTACTCATGCATGCATGCCTGCACTTGGTAACCAAAGTAGTTTTGGTATTTTCTAAAATTTTAATTATTAGTTTCTTTATAACATAAACAATGGCCCTAGGCATATTCCACATCAAATCAATTGATTTACTACGATTTCCTGATTTATATTTATATAAACTTAACTCATTGTAAATTTTGTGAACTCACACGAAAATATATTGCATCTACCTTTTTTAAAAAAAAACTAGGAGTTGGGATTAAAGGAGGAGATAGAGATGTTAGAAGGGCACAAGAAGATGATGGAGAAATTGCCAGGTATGGAATTGACAGAAAGAACAAAGAAGCTTAGGCAAGCTTGCTTCAAAGCTATTTATAAGAAGAGAGGACTTAACAATCCTTAGTCCTTATCTTTTCTTTTAGCCATTTTGTTATAATTAGTGGATTTTAATCTACATTGTATGTGTTTTTCTCTTGATAGTTTGATACCCTTTTTAGTTTCATTGTGTTTGTCTATTGATTTTTAATGCAGAAAATTTTGTATAATTTGGGTATTATAGTTTGTATTATGTATTTAGCTATGTTCTAGATTGCCGACACGACTACGCTGAAAACTCTATACCAGAGGTCTATATAAATAGACTTATGAATTTAGTAGGAACAACTTGATTATAATCTTGTGATTTGTTCCATGTCTGATCCACTCCTAAGATTTACTCGACATGCCCCTAGTTATGTGTAATTAAAATTTTATTAGACTGTTGATCCTAATGAGTCTACCCTGAATATCTTCGATCTTCTTTTCTTTGACCTTTGTTTCCACCACATGGGCCAAGAAAGCCATATATTCTTTTCGTAGATATGATCGAGCTTGAGTACATGACATAAGACTAAGCTTTTTCGAATGAGTCTCGCCATAAATACGAAGACTTTGACCGTCGGCGAGAGGAATACGAATGAACTTATCGTAACATACTATTTCAGCATGGTTTTGGGATAGCCAATACATTCCTACGATGATGTCGAAGCTACCAAGTTCCATAGGAACTAAATTGACAGAAAATTTATGACCGCAAAAATCGAAAGTGCAATCTTGGATGACTGCATTGAGTGAAACGTATTTTCCATCGGCGACTTCTACGGTAAAGTACTCATCAAGAATGGTGCGAGATGTGTGAAGTGTGGGCTCAAATTCCAAAGACACAAAACTTTTACACTTGGGGCACTAGGCACTCAAGCTTCATGAAGACATTCTACATCAAAGAGGTATGTATTCTATCTTGTTATATTTATTATTTTGTATGCTAGATTAGGATAATACCTTGGATGTTCATAATTGTATGTATAATAGAGAAAACATAGATCCAAGGTATTTAGGGTTGCATGTACACTTAGGAGTGTTAGAATGCTCATAACCCAACAGTTTTTGGGGCATAAGGGTCCTTTATATACATGTAGGCTATTAGGGTTTTCAACTAGGAAACCCTAATCTGACTGCTTAGGCCTTAAGCAGTCCAATGGACCATTCCAGAAGGCCCTTGGACGATTTCTTTATGGACCTCCATATAGAATTCGTCCATTGCCATCTAATGGATCCTAAGCCCAACTTTGTAACTATCTTATAATTACAATATTAGTCCCTTTAATTTAATTAATCTCTTTTAGCCACAAAATTAATTCTTGACTAATATTAATTAAACAATATGATTTCTCCTTTAATATATTATTCTCATAATATATTAATAAATCATAATTTAACCTTTCTCTCCTTAATTCATCCTACATATTGCTATGGTGAAGGCAACCCAAAAGGACCATGCTCATAATCGGGTCAAGTACATACCAAAATAGTTATGGACTTAGACACTAATCCAACAGGAAGGTCAAAGCCGAGCATCAAAGGCATCACGACAAGGTTCAACCGTTACCCATCCCCATGTGGAAAAGCGCATTGCAGTCTTGGATAGAAAAACTAAAGCTCTTTGTATAAAGGTAGTGAAGCTAGTGAAGGTGCAATGGCAGCACTGGAAGGGCTCGGAATGGAATTGGGAGTCAGAGGACAAGATGCGAGAGCACTACCCGGATCTATTTGCGACAGCAGACTTCGAGGACAAAGTCTAGTTCAAGTGGGGGAGAGTTGTAACACTCCAATTCAGGTATTCCATTGTTTACCGTCAAGTATTTCGTTTTTGGCAAAAAAAAAAGTGACCTTTTGTATGTTGGGTGTACATTTGGGTACACTTAGCGTACACGTGTGTGAGCATCGAGTGGCTGAGGCTCATATGTTGGGCGTACGAGCTTGTATGTGGGCCGTACGTGGAAAGAACTTGGGAGTTTTGAGCCTAAATGTGTGTTTGGTGACTTTTCTAGAGGGTGTTCAAGAATAGCAAGGTGGAGACCAAGCTTTGGATGTTATTGAGCTTCTAGATCCCGCATCTAGTTCATCTTGAGGAACTTCTAGAGGTAAAAATTTGAAACCTTGCCATCTCTTTTTCTAGTTTGAGTTAGGGTTTTGTTATGAAGTCCATTTTTGGTTCTTAGACTCTCTTTTGTGAGTTGAGCAACTCCAGAGACTATGACTGTTAGATCTAAGCTTCTTGAGCATGTTTAATGCATAAAGTTGCCATTTTGAAGGTTGTATTAAGACCATGCATGCGTTTAAGGTCTCAAAAGTGGTCTTAATGGCAGAAATGAAGTATTGGGGACCCATGTGGCATGCAAGGGCAAAAAGTTGCCAACTTTATGCCCTAGGACATCTTAATAGACTCAGATCTGAAGTTAGACGTTGAAATCTTAAGCATTAAGCACTTAATAAACTTTTGTGCATGGGATGGTTGTACGTTGGGCGTAAGGTTGTGTACATAGCGCGTACGGCCAAAGGGTCGAGTACCCTAAGTGTACTGATGTGGTACGTTGGGCGTACGCACCACATAAGAGTTGGGCTTCGTTGGGCTTGCAAGCTTATTGGGCCCTATTCAGCCTTGGGCCTGGTCCCATTTAGAGTTAGTGGACTTTTGTTCTAGTTTGGGGCATTGATGTCATGATTGGGCCTTATTGGGCCATGTGGCCCATTGTAGTTTGGACTTTAATATTAGGTCGATTAATGTAGGTTAGAATTTTGGGCTTTAATGGTGGGCCTTAGATTGAGATGTTGGGCCTTTGTCTAGGTATTGATTCATTTCTAATTAGGGTGATTTGTATTTTGTTCAGTGTGAGATTTTAGGCTAGTAGTCGAGCAGCTTTTGTGTTCAGCAGACTGAGGTGAGTCTTCTCACTATACCAATGGGTCGAAGGCACCAATGTCGGGCCATTACTTGATGTGAAATCTCTATAATTGATTATGCAATGGTTTGTTATTTTTGTGTGTATTGATTTACGTGAAGACCATGGGGGAGCCCATGACACCTGATAAGACCATAAGGGGGAACCCATGGCACTTGGGTATAAGACCATGGGGGTAGCCCATGACATCCCGGTTGAAGACCATGGAGGGAGTCCATGGCAGTTTTATGTGTAAATGTGCATGACATTATATGATTATGTGAATTGTGTATTTTAGGAAACTAACTAAGCCTGTGCTTACAGTTTTGTTGGGTGTTTCAGGTACTTCTGGTTCTAAGGGCAAGGGCCTGGCTTGATGGCGCGACGTGCACTCTCCAGTATTTCCACATTAGTTGTTTTTGGATACTCCGATCTTTTGAATAATATGGTTATGTAATAGAATTTTGGCAAACTAATATGAATGAGATTTCTAATTATTAAATGAAAAATTTTACCTAAGTTTTTGGGCCGTTACACTCTTGCATGTGATGTATGTGATATGTATATCGGGTGGGGCCTGATGAGTGTATTTTATGCTATTTATCTTAGCGATTCTGGCATGTATTTTATGTGTATATATGAATGTCGGGCGGGGCCTAATGAATGTGATGGGGTGGGGCCCATCTAATGTTACTGGTAGATTTGTTCCGAGCGAGGCCTGGTGAAATCAAGAGTCTCAAAGAAACAATCTAAAGCTTCTTGCTCTGCTAAACCTACTGGATATGGATCAACTATCAATGATCTCACCCCTTCCATCGCAGCAAGCAACTATAGAGGAATTTTTGACGATCATGAAGGCTAAAGTGATTCTATCAAGATTATGATCAAGTTCTTTCCCACTCATCCACTTTTTGGTGCCTTTGATTCCTTCACAGAGGCTATTCCCCAAGCCATCTTGTTCAAATGCGCCTTCTCTGCATTTAGGCCATTGGACAAACCTCAAGAAGTTCATCTCTGTCTAATCGATGTTTCCCTGGTTGTTCTAACCAAGGAAAAATTTCTGGAAGCTATCAACTTAGGGCTTTACCATCAACAAAGTTCTACACTCCCAACACCAACAATGTCTTTTCTACCCTGTAGCAGATGGGGTATCAATCAAAGATCAAAGGGATAGCTGAATTCAGGAAAGGGAAATTGCCTGTTGTTTGGCAATATGTTTGACACTACGTGATCAGGTGTCTGTCTGGAAGGACTGGAGGTACAAACAACATGGGAAAGCCACTTCTCGACATAGTTTGGAGCATCTTTATAGGAAACCCTGTGAACTATGCGATCATTCTATGGGAGGATTTCCTCCAATATGTCAGCAAAGGGAACCCGAAGGAAGGGATGCTGGAACTCACATCTGTAAGGTTTTGATCCTTGTGTTTGGTCGATCTTCACAAAGATACAAAATTCAGTCTTGGCAATGACACCAATCTCTTCTCTGTAAGAGATCTTAAAATGTACAATCCCTCCAAAGAACAATCTATTTTCAGTCCTACTCAACGTCTTCCCATGTATATTCTTCAGTCTGTTGGACTCACTACTCTTCTGGTGGCTGACCATATTGTGGATATGAGTGGTATTGCCCCATACTGCTCTACCCCTCCAATCCCCCCTCAACCAACCAAAGTCCAAGACCCGTAGCCCAAGAGAAAAAGGGTCAAATCCCTAGCAGTCAAAAGGACACCCATAAATGTTGTATCAAAGGGTGCGGGTGCTTCAAAGAAGAGAAAAGCCACCACCACAGAGTCCACTCATCGGGTTCACCCTTCTCCATCCAAGGCTCGTGATCCACTAGTTAACGTGGTTGATGACAGTTTGAATGAGCCTTCGGATTCTGGAGACATTTTTAGAAGAAAGAAGTTGAAGCTTACCCTTATCCATGGCCATCAGCGAAACAAGGCAGATGTTGGAGTCTCTCAAAAGACTCCCGCAGCCGTTCGAGTCCATGCCGAATCACCCGAAGCAACCCAATCTAACCACTCTAATATAGAAAGTGTATCAGCTTCATCCAAACATGGAGACAAAACCCAATCCGGATTCCAAGTGGATTCGGATGTCAATACTTGCCCTAAGGTCTCCAGGGCTTCACGTATGCACTTTATTTCTCTCGAGGAACTGAACTCCATTTTATTTCGTGTCACACAAACACTTCAAACACCATTTGCACTGTAGGGTCCTTTTTCAGAGACCCTATCTAAAACAGAGCCGAGGCCAGACTTGGTTTTAGACCAAGGAGACCGAGGAAGCTCTAGAAATCCTGCGTCGTCGCCATTACATCAAAGCGGCCTAGGCATGGTGAGCACTAATGGGCAATGATCCATGGACCCGAGGGACACCTCGGTATGGAAATGATTTGATTGATATGCCTCAGATGATTCATGGTCTCAGTATCGACCAACAACTGAATCAGGATTAAGGAAGTTTGAAGCCTTCAAAAGGGCTCTTCAGGCCAGAAAAGCACAACAATTTCAGAAACAACAGCAGAAGGAAGAATCTCTTCTTCATGTGGCCAAGTATTGAGCCACTGTCTTCAACAATGCTAAAATGGTGCATGATATCCTCACAATTCAAAAATGGATTTCAGACATGGAAAACACAATGCAAAAAGTTCAAGCTATTGAAGTCGATGCTGGTACTTCAAAGCCTTCTCCCACCAACACTGAAGAGCATGACTCTAATGAAGGAGCAACCACAATTGAAATCAGTTCTTAACCTCTCTTTGGTTTAGATGATGATAACCTTGATGAAATTCAACAACCTTTTCCTTCTGATGACTTTATCATGGTTCTCGATGATGAAGAATCCAGTGGATCACAACACTCCACATCTAAGCCTAAGCAAAAGAAAAAGAAAAAGTTGACTGTGTCAAGAAAAGAGTTCCTGGATCTTCAGTCTAAGGTGGATCAGATTCTAGCTGCAGTTACCTCTACAACCTCGAAGACCACTGAAGACTCAACTCAACAATCCCTGATCGACAGAGTTCAAGCCTTGGAAACAAGAGAGAAATTCTATGATGATCGAATGCTTTTGCGGTTGGAAATGGGCATTCGACAGCTTGATAATCAAAGAACTCTAGATCATCGGGAGTTTATCAAGAAGGCCACCGATCTCATCGATGAATTCAAGGTTCTAAAGAACGAGCTTCAGAAAGCCACACAAGAATAAGAAACCAAGTCTCAACAACTCATCAGTGAGACTCACATGGCTTATGAAACGGGTTACTTTGTTCTTCACGATACAATCAAAGGGTGGAGGCGATACCTAACTGCAAAAGAAAGTGTTGATGAAATCCTTCATCTTACCAAAGGGATTTATCAAACACTTTTCAATCCAGATATGCCTACCAACAGAGAGTGAGTGCTCAGATGGCAACACAGTTCAATACCACTTTCCAAAAGCTTGATGATTTGAAAGTTTGGTTTGAGGAGCATATGGAGTCTGCTTCCTCAAAATGGGGAAGTGATCCAAACTAGGGAATTAGGATCGAAACTCTTTCATCCTAAAAAACTTCTAAGTAAAAAACTCCCTTGGTTCACCAATCCAACACTCCTCCTTGGCATCAACTCTCTATAGAGCACAACAAAGACCCAACTCCTCATGGTTTTCCTCGACATTCAGTTTCACATGATTCTCCTCGGCAGTCAACACCTCATCCTTCTCCTCGGCCTCAAACTCCTCCTCATCTGCAAAACATATAGGAAGACATTTCATAAATCCACTCCGATGACACCCCAGCCACGGTTCAGAAGAAACAAGATTGGAGAGCTGCGAAATTCGCAAACGAGATTTGGAGAGCACAACGGTTCGATACCATTTTTGATGAAACATTGATCAATTCTTGGGTAAATCCTACCCGAAGACACTTGGAATCAGACTATGTTCCAATTCTCACATATGCAGAACCTCCTTCAGATGGCTACTGGGATATTCCAATTTCTCCAAACTCCAAATACTTCCCCGTTTTTCAATCATTTGAGCTGACCATTCCCAACGATCGAAGACTCCCCATGGAGTTGGAAAGGTTGAATCTTTTTCATGCCCGACATGGTGATAAGCTTGAGAACATCTAGTCAAATGATAGGCCAGAAGGAGTGAAGAATTACAAGGCCAGAAAGTTCATGAAGAGTGAATTCTTTTAGTACACTCTTTCCCGGAGAGGATGTGATTACATCAGATCACAAGCAGACTTTGTGTTTATGAATCCTAAAGAGATTTTCCTTATTTCCCGAGTATTTCAACTGAAAGCTGAGAAGTATATGACGATGAAAGTTACATTTGAAAGGGCTTGTGAATTTCTTAAGGCCCTGATATGCGACTTTGGGAAGACTGACGCTGAAATCTACCCGATACTTGCTCAAGAATTTAATTTCCCTCTTTTTGAACCAGCTCCAATAATCACTGAGGGTTATCAAGACACAAGTCTCCGTGCAACAAACTTTCGAAAGCTTGGAGTCGTCTACAAGAAGTCTCAAACAAGTCCAATGTTCTTTATTCATGTCACGGCCATCCATCGTTTAACCAAGAAACAACTGGATATCACCTTGTCTGCAGTTCAAAAATCCAAACACACTACCGAAAAGGTGAAGTTTGAAATTACAAGGAGGATCAAATGGCTCTTTGAAGTAAGGAAATTTTGGTGGATCCTCATCAAGTTTCTCAAGTTGAATCAATGAAAAACTTAACTGCGAGGTCACTTTGGGGGAAATTGTTGAAACAAGAAAGTGACCCTTTGCAGCTAATAATGGATCCGAAGACCTAATGCCTTTTGTGAACCGAAAAGAGCCTGCCAAAGACTGTTGTCATTTTGTATCACCCAAAGACGAGTAGAAGACCCATAGACGTATGTAACATGAAGACTACAACAAGTTACCTTTTACTGACTTTGCTTGTAAAGTTAGTATTATCTGGTGTACTCTTCAGGGTCATCGAAGTCAGCTACTTTGTAATTGTTTATTATTTTCGTGTAACTTTTGGGCCTCTATATATAGAGCTTCCCACTTCATGTTTACTTACCAATTTCTGAACTTATCAATATAAGATATTTCATCTCTGTATCTAAAGTTATCTTATTGATACTTCAACCGAGTCCCTCTTCGCTTATGTTGTTCATCATTTGCTAACTTGTGATTGCATGCAAACCATGTTATGATTCAACTAAATGTCTACTTGTTTAATGCTTATTGATATAACTTGCTGCTATTTACATACCTTATATTTTCGCAATCTAACTATTATTGTTGAGCTAACAAAGATTCATTAAGATTAACTTATTATTCCACAATATATTATCTCGTTACTAACTTTTATTAAGTTCTTCTCTCAACAAATGGATCTGGAGTTAGAGAAAAGCGTGCAAGTGAACGGGAAGAAGCCAGATTACAAGATATGCAGTTTGAATTTCAAAACCCAGTCCTTGATTGTATGTTGTAGTTTGAATTTCAAGACCCAGTCTTTGATTGTAGGTCGTAATGAATGACGTCCTTGATTATAGGTTGTAATGAATGAACGGTGGAAAGGAAAAACTAAAATAAATGAGACACTGACATGTGGAAAGGGAAAATTAAGAAAATTGAGGAAATGACATGTGGACACAATAAAGGGTGAGAAGTTGACAAATGGCAAATGAGATCCTTATTTATTATTTACTAGTTTATAACCTGTGAGAACCACAGTTATAAAATTAATTAAACTTTCATATTAAAAAATCAAAATTATTAATCAATTATTTTAAATAAATCATTACTTAAGAGATATTTTTTTAGTTATATAAAAGTATAATCGTTGATTTAAATAAATACGTGAAGTTATATCACTTTATAAGCTATATTAATTTTATTATATTTTTAATCTAATGTTATTAATTTAATATAATTAGAGTGAAAAAATTTAAATTTTGAAATTTAAAATGCAGAATCAATTATCAACTATTAATTTAATGTAATTAGAGTAAGAAATTTAAAATTTGAAATTTGAAATTGATAATTAATAGGTTGACAAGTGGCATGATATGTGACATATAATATTAACGAGGAGTTATGATAGTATGACACTTGACAATAGGATAATAAACCTATTATTTACCAATTTAGAACTCGTGGGAACCACAGTTCGAAAATTAATTAAACTTTCATAGTACAACTTAAATTTATTAATTAATTTTTAAAAAAAAATCTATTAATTAAGAGATATTTTTTTGTTATATATAAAGATAATAATTGATTCAAATAAATACGTGAAATTATATCATCTTATAATATGTATTAATTTTATTTTACTTTTATTATAATGTTATTAATTTAATCTAATTAGAGTGAAATTTTTAAATTTTTAAATTTGAAATAAAGAATCAATAGGTTAACAAGTGACATGACATTAATTAGGAGACTTAATAAGATGACACATGATAAAAAAAACTACTCTTTTATTAGTATATGGATATTAGAATATAGAGATTAGGGAGGAATTTTGTGTGTTAAATTTTTTTGGACGCTAGCTAAAAAAACCAATATACCACAGACCAGTTTTATAGTTTCTCTTAATATTTAAGAGTTTCTTTGTATATTGGACCTAAAACTTTTTTAATTTGTTGTTGTTTGAAAGTTTGATTAAGTATTAATGAATTAGTGTTTTTTTGGTAGATCATCTCAAAATTAACGTATGTGAGAATCAAATTAAACCTGAAGTAACTCTGTTTTGAAATGTTTTATTTCAAATAATCACACTAGTCACTTTGATGATAGTCATCATTCAATGATTTAGCCGGCGTTTGGTTCACAGAATGTTTTTGAAGGAATTGGAATCTGTTGAGGAATATAAATCTGTCTTGAATTGGAATTTCATTCAATATTCTGTTTGGTTAGCAGTAAATGAAATTTGAATCCAATTTTATATTTTGTTTGGTTGGCGGAAAATGGAATTTGAATAGTGTAAAATGACAGAACTACCCTTCTTGGTTTTTTCTTACTTTTACTTTATGTTATAATTATATGTAAAGATATATTATATAAATTATAAAAATAGTAAACGATGGTGGCGGCGGCTGCGATGGTGGCAGAAGCGACAGTGGTGGTGATGGCGGCAGTGTGTGGTGGTGACGAAGGTGGAAGTGGTGCTAGTAGTGACATCACTAATGTTGATGGTAGATTCAGTAGTGGTTGTGGCGGTGAGTGTTAGTGGCGGCGGTGGTGGAGGTGGATGTTGGTGGTGGCGGCGACGCTGGTGGTGGTGGTGGCAATAGAGGTGGTGGTGGTGATGATAGAGTAAGTAGTAACAACGGTAGTGGTAGGGTGGTGGTGTAGGTGGTAACGGAGGTTATAGGTAGTGGTAGTGGTGGTGGTGGTGACGGTGGTGGTGGTAGTGATGTCAGCGATGGTGATGGTGGTGGTGGTGATAATGGAAGCGGTGGTAGTGGTGGGTGGTGGTGGAAGTGGCGACAACATCAATGGTGATGGTTAGTGATGGTGGTGGTGTGTGGCAGAGGTGGTGGTGGTGGGTGGTAGTGGAGGTGGTGGGTAGTGGTGGCGAAGGTTGTGGTGGAGGTGGTCGCGAGTAGTGACGAAGATTTTTCATATTTAATGTTAAAAATGAAAAGGGTAATATGGTAATCTTCAACATTCCCACTTGAAGGAATTTGAATTTCCTCGTTTTTTAGATGGAATTTATTTTCCTTCAATGGAAGGAAAGTTGGACACATTTAAGAATCCAATTCCTTCTCAAAACTTGAACCAAACATAGGAAAGTGATGGAATTAAATTCCAATTCATTCCGATTCCAACAGATTCCAGCGAACCAAATGATCCCTTAGTGTTGGTGATATATTTATTCAATAAATAAGAGTTGTTAATTTCGATTAATCCATATGTATATTTTATTTGATTTTTATATTTGCTACCACTTGGGAAACTTAAAGAAACCACCCTTATATTTTAATATATTGATTAGCAATCAGTAAATAGTAGGTAAGTACCAGATAAGCAACATCGGCATGATCAAACATGTTACCTCCAACATGTTCTTCACCTTTACATAATCTTCACCTTTACATAAGGGAGCCATCGACACCATACGAGGCAAATCAAAATTAATCGCTTTGGTACATGGACAATCCTAAACAATCACCCATGGATTCGTTTCATCACATTAGGGCCGATTCAAATCGATTTGAGGCTCCAAGAAAATTAAAAAAAATTAGAGCCTTAAGAGTAATTTTTTGAAGTAAACCAGAGTGGAACCTCCGGATAAATTTTATTAATTAAAAATAATAATAATACAAAAGCAGTCTAGAAATACCCCAACTATTGAATTGAAAGGCCCCTAAGATAGGACCGGGAGCCAAACAATCACAACTAAAAAAAACAATTTTTTTTATATTTACGAGTTTTTTTAGAAGCAAAGTCATTAATAATAATATCAATATCAATATTGTCCGACGTATCTTTCTCGATGCATAACATGGCCAAACCATTCGGTCTTTATTGTGACGTTGATGATCTCAAAAAGTTTTTTTTAGATAACTTCAATTTTGAAAAACTTTTTTCTACTATGCTATAGTAACATGTAGAGTTCATAAGATTCGATAGACAATGAAAACATTTGGAAAACAGTCTTCTTCTTTAACAAACTCTAATATTTTAAATGCAGATATAAACATATTTGGTAAAGTAATCTCCAACACTTTGAGTTCCAAAAACAAATAATTTAAATCCACATCATAAGTTAGTTAATTTGAGAAATGAGTTTGCAAAATTAGTACAACATTTCTTAAGCTCAATTTCATCTAACGACTTCATTTTTTCTAATCATACAAAAAAAGGTAAAAAATAAAAATAAAAAAAATTTAAAAGTCGTTAATTGTTCAGATATACTTTCTAATAAAGAAATTGTCGTATAAACAATAATAAAATACTCAATTATAAAATATTTTGTAGACGAGTGTAATTCATCTTCATTATCATCAAATCGTCTTTTTATAATACTTCGACGTTTTATTGGAAAAGTATGATCAAAATCCATATCAAATGCAATGGCTTTAGCATTATCTATAATAACGACAAATCCTTCATTTCTATATTTCTTAAAAAAATGTTATTATACTTTTTAGTTGATTAATGGTGGTATCAGTACTAACAGATTTTGTTTGCAACTTTTTAGTTACCATGTTAGTATATAACAAATCAAATATCATACCACCAAATGGTCATACCAATTAAAAATTCTAAATTTTCGATAACACTAACTAATCATTTATGCTTTACTTTTTGATTTTGTGTCATCACACAATTTACATAATGTTATCAATCCTACACTTAGTTGAGGAGCTTGATATCCAATAACTTTTACACTTTTAATTATACTCTCCTAATATGTATTGCATAATAATTTGCAGTTAAATTTAGAACATTATTTAGTAATATTTTTCGCTTTTTAGGAGAACTAAAAATTATACAAATATGCATTGTAAAATTCCAAAAATAAACTTGAACACAAGAATGAGCTATATGACTAACTGTAAGGTTAAGACTATGAAAAACACACGACATATATAATGCTCTTGGATTAATTTTCAAGTATTTATTTTTGAACCCCTTGATGTTTACGTTTCATGTTAGAACCATTACCCTAACCTTGTGAGCTTAAATCATCAATATGAAGATCTAATGAGTTTAATGCATCTAATAACTCATTAAAAAGTCGTAAATCGAAAGTATCATCTAACTTCAAAAATTCCAAAAAGTATTCATCAATTTTTATTTTATTACTAAACATGTTCACACATCGAATAACTAGAGTCATTTGTTCTTGATAGCTAACATCGGGGGACAATCAAGAATCACAGAAAAATATTTTGTTTATTTAATAATATTGAGTATATATTATTAGCTAAAATACAAATTAATTCATTTCGAGTTCTTGGACCTAGATAATGATTATGAGTTTTTTGATTTTGTACATGTTAGACATGTTATTGCATTATATTATGTATATTTGTGTTCTCTTTTTTCGAGTTGAACTTTTAAGGCTCCAACAACAATTAGTCAAACAATATTACGTCAAAATTCAAGAACTAACAAGAACAATAGAACATATATCATAAATCAGATTTATCAAAATCAAAAAGTTACGGTAGGAATCTAAGAATTTTAGAAACTTACTTCAACAACCGGGATTGTTGATCTTCCACTAATGTTGAATCAATAATGGTTTTCCCGAATTTTTTTTTTTCAGGAAACCGTTTCCTCATATCAGTAGAAAGTGAAATTGTTTTTCAGAAAAAGAATATCAAAAATCGTTTTTCCAATAGATAGTTGCTTTTAAGTAGAAATCGTATTCCGAAAATCTATTTTTTTTCAGACGCTTTCCTTAGAATTGACAGAGAGTAGAAATCGTTTTCAATTTTTTCCCGGTAGATAGTTTTTCCTATTTGTTTTTTTGGATATCAGAATCAAGAACGTCTTCAGTTTACTATTGAGAAATCAAAATCGGAATCAAGAATGTTTTAAGAAATTGGATTGGAAGTTTCAATTTAAGAATCGAAGCAAATGAGAAATTCATATATCGTGTTGTAAGGTTGGTTACCGTTAGAGATTTCGATTTGCCACTACTTGCTACCAGTTAATACCAAACTTTTAGTAGATACATTTTTAATGGGCTCTAAAAATTTGTAGGCAATAAGTAAGCTTACCATGTATATCAATAATTAAGCTTACCATGTGACCAGGATTCAGAGCTGCGAATTTCCATACATCATCACCATCCGCTGCTTGAAAAGGTGAGTTGACGCCGCCGAGACCCATCACACTGGCGGCACTGCTTAGCTTGCCATTCGAGTGAAACCCAAAACATGTATCCATATTATTTTTGTGGCTATTTCTTCTTCTTTGGAATCAATTTTCTCTCTGTTAATTTCTGCAGACATTTTTTATGTTAAATTGAATCAATAAATGTGAGGATCGGAGTTCCTTTTAATAGCAAAAAATCATGCATGGTGAGATTTATGTTCAATTATTTAATTTCTGCCCATTGTTTACATATTTTCCGTAATTATATAAATAACAAAGTAAAAAATAAATGAGTTAAGTCGCTGGATATATTGGTATATATAGATCTCTAAATATTATTAAACAATCAAAACCCTTGATTATATTTCATTTATAGATTTTATCAATTTGCTTAAGTCACCAACAACTCAACCGTTTGTTTTGAACACTTATGCGGCTCTTTAACGATTTTAAAGTTTCCAAAATCAGAATCCGTTACCTAAAGTAACGAATTTTCTTAACCCTAATTCGGCTCCACCGTTCCATGAGACCGGCCATGCTTTCTCTGCCGACGAACTTTATCACTGAAGCTTCAAAAGTTGCATCGATCAACACTCGTGAAGTACTATTGCACATCAACTGATAATCGGCGACACCAATAACTTTTAGGTCTGTAAACTTTCCCTTGTCTGTGTTTCCAGTTCGTCTGATTTATATGGAATAGCAATTTCTTCTTCTTCTTTTGGTTGATTATAGTTCATATTGTTCTTTGATTTTCCTCCTTCAACTATCCATTGATTATGTTTTATTTCTAATTTCGGAGAAGTTGTTTTGATTTTGGGTCTTCCTCATGGCTGCTTGATGGTGGATGTGCACCTGTCAATTCGACTTAAAAAATGTTCAGCAACTTTGTGGCCCTCTATAACATTGCACTCAAAGTATGAACTGAAATGGAAATAGATAGTTACACAACCCCCAAAAAAAGAAATAAAAGTTGGATAATTTAATCTGAATTGTGCAAGCTTTTGATTTATACTTATAATGGATTGTAGTTGCCATTGTAATTTTTAAAGTTAACAACATCAGTCACTCTCGATTATGAACATAGTGTAACACCTGCATAAGATGTAATAACATTATCAGATGATCAAATACATTCAGAAACAAGCCCACGAGACACACTGAATCAGATTTTATAGTAAAACCCGTCAATGAAAAGTAAAGAAGAAAATACAAATATATTCATATTGTTGTTTTGATGTCTGTATGTAAAGAATTGTTTTTTATTTCTTATTGTGTGCAGATTTTTCTTTGTTTTTGATTTCTTATTGTGTGCAAAATTTTCTTTCAAGACACTTTAATTTTGGATTTGCTTCAGGGGCATTTCTTATTTGGATTTGCTTCAGGCTATTATTATTTATTACTACTCTTAAATCAATGAATTCGACAATTAATCAAAAAAACGGTATAATGTAAGATGTGATATACTTGCTTCATGAATGAAATTGAACAAAACATTTTTAACATTTCTATGATTTGTTAGTTTTTAACCATAATCTTTTATTTTTATGCATGCAGTCTTTTGTTTTCAAACCTTATTATCATAGAAGAGAAAAACAACAAGTACTCAAGAATATGAAACAGACTCGCACACAGGTATGTAAAAATTACGTATTTACCCTTAAAGTATGTGTTAACCAAGTGTTTTGTTGGAGGGTATTTTACAAAAAAAAAAAAAAAAAAAAAAAAGAAAAAACACTTCTCTTATACGTGTTGAGCAGGTGTTTTGTTGGAGGGTATTATAGGTATTTTTGTGTGTTGTTACATGTATAGGTTCAATAAACAAAAGCAGCAGCAGAGAAAGCTCAACAATTGTTAGGCAAGTGAGAAAAAATAAACAATGGGGAAACGGGTGGTTTGGTCATTATTGAAGCAGTTTATGGTAACCCTAAAGCAATTAAAAGCGCCAATAATCCAGAAGAGAAAAAAGATGAATATGAATTAGCTTCACAGATTGTGGATGTCACTTTACCTTTAAATTTTCTGGTCAATGATTCCGGTCAACTTAAGGTTCGTTTATCTTTTCATTTATTTAATTAATTAATTAACGTTATAAACTCTTCTTAATTTTTTGGTTCATGAAATCTAAAGGAATTGGAATTCATGATTCCATTCTATGGCGTGTTTGATTGCCAAATGAATAGAATTCAATTCCATTGGAATCGTTAAGCTTTTATGTGTGATGGGTTTCACCATTCTTGAGGGCTGTAGGAATTCAATTTCATTCTAATTTTTTTTATCAAAAGACCAAAGTACCCTCGTATGTATAATGAAAAACATAAATACAATTTACATATACCACGTAGATAATAACCAAATGTACATATACTTAGTATAGCAATGTACTTTTATTTATTGGTGTATTTAGTTCCTCTTTAAAAATGAAAAAAGTAATAAAATTTTACCCAATTTCCTCCGACATCATGCCACCATATGATATTAAACATAAAAAAATAGCAGTCATAAGCACATAATAACGTTAAAGTATTAATAATCTTGCTTCATTCACCTTCAAGATCCAACTCAGTGTTTTGAAAATGTCAAAAAAATTTAGAAGGGTGAGTGTCGTCACTTGCAGGTATAAATTAAGCACAATCACAATCAAACATCCACTAATGCTTTGGTTTAAAATAAACCTCTAATATGAGTTAGGTAAGAAACTATTTTTTAAAGATATATTTACATATAAAATATTAATAACTATATAGAGCATATAGACTAAAAATATAAAATAAAAACAGAAAGTACATGTTTATCTTCATATATCCTATCCTGTTTACTAAATTTTTTTATTTTATTTTCAGTTTGTTCTTGATCTAGGGTTTCTCCCAGCAGACCCCAAGAAGAACTGCTAAAACAATCACTGATCCTACCTGAACTGCCAAAGAAGAAGAATCCATAAAAAAACGATTAGTGCCATATGGATAAATTAGTTTTCCTGGTAGAGGTTGAGAGGTTGAGCAGATGAAATAATGGGGTTGAGAGGTTAAGAAGATATACTAAACCAAAATTGAATGAGTCGTGATATACTCTTGAAGTCATTGGAGATCAGCTTCCTTGAAGATGTATTTGTAATCCAAGCTGCGATTGAGGTTAATATGGAATCGATTGAAGCCCTTGTCAAATTTAATTTTGGATTAGGATTAAGAGTAGGAAAGGTTTGTGCTGAATTTGAGGGATTCAAATTCAAAAGAAATAAATTTCAATTTCAAAATAAAGAATGTTTACGTAGATTATAAAGGCTGAAGGGTATATTGGCTAATCCATATTGAAATTTTATGTAAGGAGGACATGCCATGTGGCCATTTGGCATTCTTTTATAACAAACTTTTAAAACCATTATTTTCTCATCCTTCATCCAAAGGACACATGCAGTGCATCTATTTTATAAAATAATTTTTGTGTTTCGATAGTACTATTAATTTTTTTGGTCAAATATTGTTGATCAAAGAGCGGTAAAAATTGTGAATTTTATGTTGGTTGGTCTAGAGAAGTTCTCTCCAAGCTATAGGCTCCAAATGACAAGCAAAAGTTAATTATTATCACTATCACGCAACTGATTTTTATACACAAGTAATCGAACTAAATAATTGAGATTGATCCCAAGTATTCAAAGGCATGCTATTTGTTTTTCATCTTGATTCCTCATTTCTTACAAAATCTAAGTTGTGAATGCATATTAGTGATGTTACTTTTTCTTGTTTAAATAATATGCATAGTTTTAGGGTTATTATCGGCGTGGTGATGCATATCTTATATATTGCATTGGGAAAGTTTCAAGAAGCACTCAAGGATTTTCAACAGGTTTGTATTGATTTCCATCATTTCATTAAGATTGTTAATGGTTTAAATATTTCTTACTTGACTATTGACACACATGGGTAGAAAATGTCTTGAATTGATTTTGTGAGTAAAAATATCATTAGGGGCATTTTTTAGCTATTTGACAACATTTTGGTTTAAAAATACAAAACATGATCACGGCATTTTAGTAATTTGACAAAGTTTCAATCTAAACTTGCATATGATGTTTTGAAAATATCATGCTGAAAAGTTTCTGTTTGAGAAATTCAATTTGAAAATATCGTAACAATGTATATATTAGTTTTAACTAACAATTATGATAAAACATCTATCTTTGTAAATTAATAGTTTTTTGCGAAACATTGATTAGTTAATACGATTATTTATTACAATAAATTGTACCTTTATAAGAAATTTATACGTGAATGAAGAAATGATTAAACTTAAAACTTCCCACCTGTTTCTTTTGGCAACATTTGAAGAGGGTATGATTGGCACACATGTCTACAAGTAAATGGTCAAAAGTTGAAATTACATTTAGTCTCTTTTGTTCCCTAATCGTGTAAGTAGAATCATACTTTTATTTTGTATTTGTCAAATATAGCATCGTACTTTCATTTTTCATTTTGTCAAACAATAATATTTTCACTTATGAAACAGGAATATGATTCATTTTCAAGATCTGATAAGGGTTCACTTTATTTGGTGGAATGTAATCTCCCACATCTTCAAATGCTAAGGGTTATTTATTTATTTATTATTATTATTTTTAAATTATTTTTTATTAATGATTTATTTTATAAGTACATATTTTATTCAATTCATTTATATGATTGACTATTTTTATCATTTATCTTTTACTAAATTCATTTATATGATTGATTTTTTTATTATGTCATTTTATTTTTTTTCTTATATATATATATATATATATATATATATATATATATATATATATATATATATAATCATCAAGTAATTAAAACTAACACAACCAAAATATATAGATTTGTAAATTGTTCGTAACAGTTGTAAGTATTCCTACAAAAAAATGTGTAAGGGGTAAAAACTATTTTTCCCATTAAATAAAACACAAAAATAGAATTGAAACATTATATAAAACGCAAAAATCTTTAACATCTTCCAATCAGTTAACTTACATCCATTGAAATAGAATGTATTTAGTTCCCATAAAAGCTTCCTAATTGTCAAACAAAATTTTCCAGAATTTCAAATCAAAGATTGATATCCTTTCCAATTTCGTTTTTTTTGTAAATTATGTATAAATATAATATCATTCATCTGTTATCACATTTTCTTGAAAGATTTTGCCATTCTTTTTTTAAATCACGTAATATGAAGGTATGTTTTATATTTAAAATTTATTCACAGCTAATATGTATAATTTCAAATCAAAGATTGATATCTTTTTCAATTTCGTTTTGTAAATTATGTATAAGTATAATATCATTCATCTGTAATCACATTTTCTTGAAATATTTTGTTTATAGCATCACGTTCGAATACTTTGCATTATCAAAGTCCAATACGCCACCATCTAAATCAGGTTAGCAAAGCTTTTTGATTCAAATCAAAGATTGATATCCTCTAAACCCTCGCCAGCTCGTTGCTATAAATATTGAGCTTCAAGAATTATTTAGTTATCCTAACAGTAAATAATTCAAACGCATTTAATCAACCGTATCCCTGAAAATCAACAATTCTATTTTGAATTAATTTATCTTATACGAAACATAGGTCCAATGGAAAAGGAACATATATATATATATATATATATATATATATATATATATATATATATATATATATATATATAAAAGTGAAACATATGTAATTTCGCAACAATTAAGGTATTTATAATCTTATCTATTTCAAAAATAAAGATTGCGTATTATCAATCAAATTTGGAAGAATATTTAGTGATATCTGCATCTTCTATTATTAATGATTTCAACTCGTATGCATCGAAACTTATCAAGTTTGACGGAAAATTGGGATATTTTTCTATAAGTGGAGATCATTTGTGGGCTATTTGAATTTTCATTCAGAATCGGTGAGCTAAAGTGGATGTTAGTAATTACAATGCTGGTGCAAATAAATGGTAGGATTATCGAAACAATCTCCTTTATTTTTTAAATGAAATACGATTGAGTATGTTGTTCTGGCACATCATTCTCATGAAATATTTTCATTTCGTTCAGATTTTGAGATAGTGATTATGCCAGGTAGAAATATGTGATTATATATATTTTAAATTGCATTCGAAAACCGTTGTTTTTTCTCATTAATATATTTAGTATTTTATATCAGTTTATGATTGAATACTTTGTTTTTTTTTTAATTTATAGTTTTAATCGTCAAGTTATGTTTTATTTTGATTTATGATATTATTTTTTAATATATGTATTGAAGAATTTAATAAATTCATTTTAAGACATCAATGCATCAAATTCATTTTCTATGAAAAATTGTGTCATTTATGTTTACAAATAAAACCAAGGTGTTTCAAATTTTTATTGGTGGTGAATGTTATTTTATTCAATAATATGTATGTTGATTGCTTTTGTTGTTTTTGAACAATAGCAATGTACTATTCCTTTTTCCAATAATAGGGATGTAGTTTTTATATTCACTTAATTGATTCATATATCATCATCAATTTCTCATTTTTACTTAAATATACTGCAATTAAATATGTATTGATATTATTAATAGTTATAAAAAAATATACATATGAAATGAATGAGTTTTCTTTCATCACATATCTAATAGTTAGCACATGAAGGACAATTATCGTGCATAGTATGGATCTTTGTAAACTCTGTCCACATGTTTGCATTCAAGAAGTACAAACAAAGGGTGTTGCTCTACATATGACCATATTCATTCATTTGTATCGACCATTTATCCGTCTTTTGAAAACCATCTTGATATTGTGTCGACTTTTTATAATTTTATATGTTCCCCGCGTTTTACACGGGTCATAATCTAGTTATGATATTAAACTTAAAATTATGAAAAATGTAAACAAACATTTAATAAAGTAAAATAGTGGTTAAAGTTTGATATCATAAAGAATAATTTAAAAATATAAATAGACATCCAGCAAAGTAAAATATTGGATAATGCTTGATATCTATAGAAAGATATCAAATTATAGGTTATGCATTATTAGACATTTTTAAAACGATGCAATTAACTTTTTAGAATTTTTTAGAGATTTATTAAAAGTTGAAAACGATTTCAGTAATCTTTTGAAGTTTGAACATGATTGACATTATTGAGCATTTTATAATAGTGTAGTCTTACGTGTACTAAAATAATTACATTTTTATTGCAAAACAACACAACATTACAAACATACAATAATTATTCTGATTGCAAAACAACACATCATTACAAACTTACAAAACATACAAAAAAAAGATACCCTTCTCGAGTAAATCATAGTTGCTAATATTAAAAGACTGAGATTCAAGGATAAACTTCAATAACAGAGTGATAGGATCTAATTTGTTTTATAGTGTAACGAGTGAATCCAGCTTCATTAAACACGTAAGACCATTCTCTCAAAGTTCGTTCTTTTCCCGTGCTTGTATGAGCCATCATCACCATGTCAATCATCAATACCACGTCGTTATACTCATGGTTTTCTTCAAGTCCAACAATTGCTTCTTAGCACGTCATTTTCTTAGTACGTCAATGCATTCGTCATCTCCCCAGTCATGCAATACTTTCTAAAATATTCAAATTTGATCATTTCAGGAACAAGTTTGAAACTCTCTAGTCTCTAACAAATATAAAGATCAAAATAACCTCTATATATCGTATTATACTCATTAGTAATTAGTAGGTATGCAAATTTTGCTAGGGTATTTTTTTTTCTTTATTATTTATTGGGAGAAAATTAACAACTCAATCTAAAAATTTAAGAAAATGTGTTTTCATTTATAAAATGTGTTTTCATATCTTCAAATATATTTTAAAGATCGCTTATCCTGACAATCCGATATAAAGAAAGGAAAAAAAATTCAAAGTAACAGCTCACATAAATTCACTAACCATCATATAAGCAGCGTCAGCTTTTGGAATATGATCAAACATGCTGCCTCCAACATGTTCTACACCTTTCCATGCAGGAGCCACCGACACAACATGAGGCAGATCCAAATTAATCCCTTTGATCCATGGACAAGCCTCAACAATCAGTCCTAGAGCCGTTCCATCACCACCACCAACATCCACCACCGTCTTCAGCCCCTCAAACAACTCCGGACAACCCTCGATCACCGCCCTCACTGCATTCCGAGCATCACAAGCCATGGCATCGTTAATGAGCTTACTATGACTAGGATTTGCAGCTGTGAATTTCCATAGATCATCACCATGTGCTGCCTCAAAAGGCGTGTTTTGGCTGCCCAAAACCATAGCACTTAGCTTGTGCCATGGTGCTAACATGACTGGACTGCTCTCTAAAAGTACAAAATCGGCCATGCTTTGCTTTCCATGCCTAGTTAGAAGGCGGGACAAAGGTGTAAGAGCATATCCAAGGGATGTGTCTGATATGGGTTTTTCTTGAAATATTTTAGACTGGATCAAGAACCTCATGATTCTATATAACAATGATGATGAACACCCGAGCTCGGATGCAAGCTCGGCAAGTGTCATCGGGGTGTCATGTTTTTGGAGAATATCGGGTATCCTGAGCTCAATGGCACACTTAACCACAGCCATTGGAGTGAAACCCAAAACATATTTCCATATTTCTTTTACGGCTGCTTCTTCTTCTTTGGAATCAATTTCTTCTTTCTTAATTTCTGCAGACATTTTGCTCTCAAATTGAATGAATAAATGTGAGGATCATGGTTCCTTTAAATAGCAAAAAATGTTGCATTGTGGGATTTATGTCTAATTATTTAGTTAATTATGTTTCATTCTTTTTTCTTAAATTGAAAAGTTTATTATTATATATATATATTAAAGTTGTGGAAGAAAGGAATAGTAAACTTGGGATACTTTGTCCAGGTTTGGTCCCTTGATTTACATATCCGGTCCCTGTACTTCTTTAATTAATTTATTCACGTCCTTTTGTTTGTGTTCCATTCAACTTCCCATTTTTTTGGCAGAATTGGTCCCTGTATTATTGTTGGGTTTGTGTTCCATTCAACTTCCCATTTTTTTGGCAGAATTGGTCCCTGTATTATTGTTGGAAGTTAGGAATACTAAATTTGGATGTTTTTTGGCAACTTTGGTCATTATTCTTTACCCATTTTGACACTTTTGGTCCTTGCAATCAATATTTTTACATTTTTTTGGAACCTTTTAATATTTAAAGTTTGGCCACAAAACTTTAACGGTTTGACAACTTTGATCACTTTTCTAAAAAGTTGCTAATTCCTACCCCTTTAATTCTTTAGCCATTTTCACACTTCTGGTCCTTGCAGTCAAAACTTTTACATTTTTTTTTCTGGGGCAAAGTCCGAACTTTTCATCCTTGCACTTTCTATGTCTGTCATATTTATCAATTCGGAAACAACAATGAAAGCTTCTGGCCCCCGCATAGCGGGGGTAACCTTTCTAGTTATCATTATTAAAGTTGGGTGCCGCTACTAATGGCCCACTGGTATATTTATATATACTCGGTTATTATGACAGATTTATAATAGCAAAAAAAACAAGTGACATTTACTCATATACATAGTTTTAGTTACACAAAATTGCAAAAAATGTCTCCTATGTATTTTTTTCGAAGTTTAGTCCAAACATTGATTTTTTTTTGCTTCATGGTCTTTTTGAGCTAGTTTCATAGTGGATTTGGTCACTCGGTAAACTGAAATGACTTTAACGCCCTTGTGTATTTTTTTTCTATTTTTAAAATCATTTTTTTTATGTTTAATAATTATATTCATTTTAATAATTAAAAAATAAGAGGGCCCACCTCTCTCTCTCTCTCTCGACAAACACACATACACTCTCCAGATCTTCCTTTTAACCACCGTCATCCATACACCAAGAATGTTGAACCCAAGCTTCCTTCTTGAACCACTAATTTACAACAACAAACACCTTATGTGACCATCTCCACCCATGGTCTTCATCTCGCCATTACAGAAGAGACCTTCATCAGCCACAATTATCACCATCTCAACCTGCAACTTGAGAACCAGAAGGAGAAAAGGGAAATCCATACCCATTGCAAAATCGGATCTTAAGGAAATCAACCCTTGTCACCAACTAATCCTCCAAAAACGAAACTCACCTTCTTCGTCTTCTCTATCTCTTGGTCATAAAAAAGATGTCGACTTCAAAGCCTCCATTTCCGTCGATAAGCCCTAATGGTCGTCGGATTTCTCACCGCCCCTCATTGCCAGATGAAGATCCCGATGGAGATGGATGAGCTTAATGGTGGTCCTTTGATGGTATTCTCCCTTTCCCTATGGAAGAAGACGCAATGAAGTGGGTCTTAAATTTATGCATTTGCATATTCATATCTTTTAGTGTTTTGATTTAAGGTTTTCAAGTTCATAGTTTTTGAATTTGGTGTTTTGATTTAATAATTTCGAGTTCTAGGGGTTTCGATTCTAAGTTTTCTATGTTTCCATGGTTTATGGTTTCCATAAAATTTGAACATGATTTTTGCAGCTTGAAGATCGTTGTTGAGTTCTTGAAATTCGTTATTGAGTTCATGAAATCGAGTTTGAGTCTCGATTTGTTTAGAACAGACATGGATTTAAGATTTGTTTATTCATAAGTTTTTTTTCATCTACATGTTCGAACAAGAACATCCAGAAAACCAAAAAAAAAACTTTGATCATCTTCATCATGTTTATGTTTGGGATCTACCTTTTCATCAATGTTCTAAAGGTCAAAATTATGGTCTTCAGAAGCTTGAACAACAATGGGAGAGCAGAGAGAGATTGGTTTTGTGTGTGTCTTTTAAAACTGAGCCTTGAATTTTTGTTTCTAGAAGATGAATGAAAAACATTTATTCATCTGGTTCATCCGAGGAATGATTAGCTACTCTAAGGAGAGTGAGAGCAGGGAAAAGGCGCACCCGTGGTGCGGGGAGTTTGAGATCGAGGATTTCGTATGAGGATATGTTTGATTTTATTGTGTTTTAGTGCCAGTCGGCTTCTCTGCTTGAATGCTTCTTGCTTTGTGCTTTGTGGGACCCATGTTGATGTGAGTTAACCATCAAATGAATACGATAAATTACATGCTATGAAGTTAAATTATCTTATAGTGAAGGACTTGGACCTATTGCGCAACTCTTGTCTAAGTCCAACCGTTATAGGGTTGAGTCCTTTAGTCGAAGGATTATTTAAGCTTTGTTGCATGTGATTTGTATTCATGAAGTGGTTAGCTGAAATTGGTAGGGGTTCTTCAGAAGCTGGTGGCAGAGGGGGTGTGGGTGAATCCTAGGATAGGCTAGGGAGTATTTTGGTGCAGTTGTTTCGCTGTTGAGCATGTTTCAAGAGTATTTTATGACTAGGTCTTAGAGGACCCGATATGATTCTTGAGGAAAGTATGGATAGATGTGGAAGGTAGTATTGGGCCCGTACTACTAGAAGCATAGGATCCATACTCGAATCCAGGAAAGTTTCGGGGATTCTAAGGGCTTGTCAGAGAAGATTGCATGGTTGGATACCATGATTCGTGGCAGTATTTCCGTTCCTGTCGATCTTTTGGTTGTGACTACTCAGGCATGAGGATGGTCCTGGTAATTTTTTTGAGCCCCCATTGGCGTTATCGATTTGGGTTGTTTGGTGAAGACCTAGTGAGCTTATTGGTTTGAGGCCTCAGAGGTTTTGCTTGAGGCCGGGTATTCGAGTCGCGGAATCAGGAAAGGGGCGATGATTATGATCGTTTTGGTTTTTTCAGTTGGTAGTGGGATGGTTGATTGATTTATTGGAATGTCATTATCTGTGGCAAGGGTACGCCCTTTCAGTTTTTCTGAGTTCGGAGAAGGAATGAGCGGGCTCGTAATTTCCAGAGTTAGGAATGGTGGTGCCTACTTATGTCGGTCTGAGTTACGATTTGGTTTCAGCACCAGTGGGTGATAGTTCGAGTCATATATGGGGGAGAAATGGATTCTCGGGTTGAGTATTGGTTGTTGAAGGATTCGCCAGATTGTTGTTTGGATTGCTGTTTTCGGATTAGTTGGGGCGGATGTTGATCGGTGTCTCTTTTCCAGAAGCGGGTATGTTCAGTTCCATGTGGGTCTTGATTCTTTGGATTAATTGTTAATGTGTCCTCGACCACTGGTCATTGGGTTCATCCTTCAGCAGAGGTTTTTCGAAAGTCCCAATTTGTTTTAGTTGAATCTCATTAGACGTGTCAACCTATCATCAGGTTCAATATGATTTATGCTCTTTTAGTCCCTCATGGTGGTGTGAATTTTAGTTCATAAGCAGGCTCAAGTTTTCGTAGTAATCAGGATCACCTTGGAAGTCTTCTCGAGCTAGTTGCGTATTGGTGGAATCCATTCAGTCTCAATCAAGTATGGGATCTGGTTTCGACCAATCATGAGGATGTCATCTGTCATTGATTGAGGGATTGTTCGATTATATCTTGTATTCCTTTTCTCTTTGGATGAGGATACGGGTTCCCTAAGGATGTGCATGGTGGTAATTTCATGTGAGCTGGGCACGATAGCATTAGAGCACTTGGTTCGAAATCCTGTGCATGGTTCTTTTGGGTTATAGCCTTCGAATTGGACAAAGAGTACAGCCATTATCCTATTCTCGGGTCGTGTGCAACCATGTTTTCGTAAGGTTTTTCTTTGGTAGCAGCATTGTTGTGCTTAGTTGGCGTTGTACGGGAGTTGATTAGGTCCCTTCAAGGCAATGGAATGAGGTGGGTATCTTTAGGCCCGGAGTGCTGGGAGAATGATGCGATGATGACAAGGTCGGTGTGATATTGGGAACATTCCAGACATGGGCTGAGGGTCAGGGAGGGCATTCCAGACTCATGCTGTGGGCTCGGAGGCAATCCAGACCTATGATGAGGACCTTGTAGGGTATTCCAGTCATAGGCTGTGGGCCTAGTGATCATGATTGTTCATTTCTTCTGCTAGTGGTACTTCCTATTTTGACTCGGAGTCGGGAGACACACAAATCAGATGATTGGATAAAGGAAGCAGTATGGGTTGTAAGGAGTATCAGTCAGGTATCAGAAAGTCTCTGGGGGATATGCATTATAATTTCGGTTGTTCGCAAGTTGTTGTTAGGGTTTTTATTTTCAAGTTAGAAATTAGTTATGAGGTCGCAAGTCATAAATTTCTTTATGAATATCTCGAGTGGTTGTCCAGGTGGGGGTACACTGTTGGATTAATGTCTAAGTCCATAACTATAATTGGTGAGACTTGACCCGACCCGGCATGGTCCATTTGGGTTGCATGGCATCATGCATTTGGATAGACTATAATGAGAGAAATAACACTTAAGGTTTGTTAATATATTATAAGTTCTAATATATTAATAAGATTATTTAATTAGTATTGATCAAGAATTAATCTAGAATTAATTAAGTGATCAAAAGAAGACTAATTAAATATATGGGTTGATTGTGTAAATCATCCATACTTATATAGTGGGCTAATGCTCCATGGATTGTCAAGTTGGGCTAAAACCCATAAGATGCTCCATGGTGTATTTGTACCCATGGATCATGGAAATGAAAGGCCATGACAATTAGGGTTTACATGGTGTAACCCTAACTATATAATGATCTTATTCTTGGAGAAAATCGGCCACTATGTGAGAGATAAAGGGCTAGCCGATTTTCATGAAGTGTTCTATTTTTTCCTCTCAAGTCATTCCATGTGTATTTGGTGTTGTGTGAACCATTTGAGGTGTCACACTTGGGGCACTAGGCACTCAAGCTTCATGAAGACTTTCTACATCAAAGAGGTATGTAATTCTAACTTGATATATTCATATGAATCAATGTTATTATGCTAGTTAGGATGAATACCTTGGAAAGTTCATATTTGCATGTATAATAGAGAAAACATAGATCCAAGGTATTTAGGGTTGCATGTACACTTAGGAAGTGTTAGAATGCTCAAAACCCAACAGTGGTATCAGAGCCTAGGCTTGCTTTCTCTTATACTTGATGCAAATGTGTTTTTTCAAAGTTGAATCTGTCCAGACCATAAAACTCGACGAGTTTCTTAAGGAACTCGACGAGTTTTGGGTGCTGACAGCTTGTTTTTGACCTTATAAACTTGTTTTTGATGTGGTAATGTTCATGCTAATCCAATTTCAAAGATAATTGTCAATAGATTCATGTTTTGTATTAGTTGAAGGTTTAGACTAATTACATGAAAAAGTTTGATTTGAATTATCTTGTTCTTATGAGTTGCTTAGATTAATAGAAAAGTTAATTGATTATGTGTTTTCAATCCATTTTAATCTAAGAGTTGATTCTAAAATGTGTTTTTGTAACTTGTCCTCAAGTTATATGAAAAGTCACATTTAAGTTTCATAAAACTCATAAAAGTTGGCAATGGTTACAAAAATTGAAGAGTCTTGTCCTTAAGTTATGGAGGTTTAAGAGTCACTTCATTAAGTAATAAAATGTGTAACCTTAATTAATTCCATAAGTTACAAAATAAAGAAAAGTTACATTCTTTTATTAGTTTAAAGTCTTCCATAACGTGTCCTCAAGTTATGGAACTTGAAGAGTCTTTTAATTAAAACTACTTTAAACACATAAGTTATGGAATTAATTAGTTTTGAATAGTTTCAAAACTTGCCCTCAAGTTTTGGAATTTGAAAAGTTTTCACTTATGAATACTTTAATTCCAAGTTAGCCCTTAGATTTTTAAAAGTTAAAATTCAACTCTTATAATTTATAATATTATAAGTTAATAATAATATATATATATATATATATATATATATATATATATATATATATATATATATATATATATATATATGTATAAGAGCAAGTCAGTCTTACCGTTAGTAGGCCTCATTCACGAAGCCGGTCTATAAGGGGGTATAAGGTTACTGCTTATAAAATGGCAGTTTAATGGGTGTCCACTCTCACCCACCGCTTCCTTGACCGGTGGAGGGTCGTTAGCCGAACGGGTAGGACAAGGACTATAATTCTCCCTTCATTAAAAGTATTAATGATAAATACTAAGTAACTAAACTCTTATTAATACCCAATCTTAGTTACTTAGGAAAATGTGAATAACGTGCTAATCCATGAAATTACACTTTGCACTTTGTTTAAGCCGTTAGTGGAGCGTGTGTGGTTAACCGGCACACTAACCTGGACTTAACAAGGTAGGAAAAGGGTAACTTAATATTTATCATAGTATCGGTGGAGCGTGTGTGGTTAACCGGCACATCGATTAAGGGGTAAATATTAAGGGTACCAAGTATATTTGCATGGTTACTTCACACCTTGTTTTGTGATCCTCGGCATCCCAGTCACAAAACTTGAAGGGCACATTTGAGATTGAAACATGCCATTGAACAGTTCAATGAATCTCAAAGATCTAGGAGTTTCAAAAACCAATTAAAACCTAATAATATATATTTCGTTTTCATGGTGGAAATTTGTGAATCGTCATTCACCTACCTTCAAATACTCTATAGCTTGGATTACGGCATCCCTCTTCCAAGTTATAAAGTATTGTGTTGGGTCCTAGCCTTAATATTTCATATTGGGTGTTATATTAGGGACTTTAAATCAACTATCTTGAATATCTCCCAAAAGATGTCTGGTTTAGACATTTATGATCTTCCCAAATCTCTTGAAACAAGCTTTCCTAAATGAAGATGATGCCCCATGGAAATCATACTTCTTTCACCTCCTCCAATTATTCTCCCTAACCCACAAGTTCTTGAAAAGTTTAAGGTCACTCAAGCCCTATTGGCAAGCAAAGGTCTATGTGTGATCACATCTTGGAGATGTAGTCACATATTGACAAGCCGGGAGAGTTGGGTATCAATGTCTTGAGAAAGTTGGTGGCTCAACTACTTTCTAAGTCACATAGTGAGTTCCTTTGGGACTCCTATGAAACAGACTATGACAAGACCCTTAATGATCTTATCTATTTGCTAAGATAAACTTCCAAAACTTTATGGACATTGACAATGATGACATTGGATATCCAGTAAAGCTCTCTCTTCCCAATGGAAAGGGATCGGCCATAGTCAACTCGGTTGACCAAATGGTAAAGAGAGAGGCTAAGTCTGAGATAGTCCCATTATCAAGGGTCCATAGGTATCTATTGCCAAAGGAAGGGGCATTGATTACGAAGCTGCCAAATTTACCTAAGGATGTTAAAGTCAATAAGTTTGACTCTACTTCAGGTAAAGTCCACTATCTAACTCTGCTAAGTTTCTATTATGAGATTCTTGATACATGATGTGACTGGGTCACATGGTGATGTTTTAAGAATCAAAGAAAAGTGAAGGAACTTAAAGAAAGAATATGCTGAATCTGATCGCGTAGATGGATTTCTATCGCATAGTTTAAAGATCGGATTCTTGAGCTACTTCTTAGGAGTTATGAGATATTGCTTAGGAATAGATAACAACAAGTTTTCATATGGATTGTAAGGATAAGTTTTTCCGCAAAGTTTTAAAATAAAAGGAAAATTTTGATTTTATTTATCTTATGTATCCTTACAATGGCGTTTGTGGAAAATTGTTGCTTATAAGATTCCACTGATAGCAATATTGGAAAGTGAATTTGATTCTTTCATTTGTGGTAATGTCTAAATTTACCAAATAAGGAAAGATCCTCATCACCCAAGTTTCAATTGGACCGAAACTTGGAATCATGCAAGTTGTATAGCATGATGGATGAGAACTTTCAAGCATTGGAAAATTAAGTCTAACTACTTGTTCACATGGATGTGTGAGTCAAGTGAAGGACTAAGGGATCGAGTACACATTCTTGTGCACTGGTTAAGTCCACCACAAAAGATCGATAAGACTATTCGTCATTATTTACTAAGGTTTAGTAAATATGGTTATACTTACAAGCTTAAGTATAAGTTCTGAAACATTGGAAAAGATCCAATGTATGTCAGAGCGAATAAGAAGAATCAAATTAGGCAGAAGGATAAAAGTTTCTCAAATCTGGAAAGATGGGAGAGTACTTTAGTATCATGTTTTGTGATCATCTTGATGATTAAGAAACCATATCACAATTGGTCTTCTAAGGACATCTTAGTGAATTCTTATGGCTAAGAAGAGGAGTCATGAATTGTTGAAGTGGTTAAATCAAGAAGATGATTCATACTTCGTTCCAAAAACAATTCTTAGAGTTATACTCTAAGATTGTAACTTGAGTGATATGTCTTAAAGAAGGTTTAAAACACTTGTCAAATGTAAGAGTAAAAGTTTTCTACTCTTGTACATTTGAAATTGGTAAGTTGTGATGTTTTGGATAAAACAAAGACCAACTAAGGCCAATTGTGTGAAGTGTTTGTCTTGATTAGAATCCACACTATCTCTTGAATATTTGACAAGAGAGTCTTATATGTCAAGAGGACAGTGGGAGTCTTAAAAGTCTTGAAAGTCTCAAGAACTAATCAAGAATAAAACCTGAAGTTCTTCACTAGCACACAACTTGAGGTTTATAACCTATTGTATTGACATATTCTGTGCCCATTCCAATTAAAGTTGGCTTTGCATATGAGTTCTTAGAGTTCTCAATTGGTTGCACAACAACTTGGAAGCAATGGCAGGCCCTTGAGCTACCAGATGGCAAGAAATTAAGATTGAGTTCAGTCCATATGAGTTTGAATTTGTCATTATCCTTGTCTTGTGACTGTGGTTTTGACAATTCACATGGATAAGAACACATACACTATTAAATCTAAGTGTCATAAGGTTTCTCTCCGATTCATGAAAATGATGGTGAGGAAACACTTTCACTAAGTAGATTTTAGCTAGATAGCAATTGTGATATTTGCATTCTCAAAGTCGTTAGTGGAGCGTGTGTGGTTAACCGGCACACTAACATGGACTTGTGAGAAGTGGCAAAGGTCTAAACAATCGAGACTATGATTACGGCGTCCCTTTTCATAGTTCTTAAAATTATTTAGACACACCTGTGAGCTATCTAAGATAAGGTGTATGATATTGATAAAGTTTTATCAAAGCAATCTAGTATCAGAAATCTGAACTTTGGTAAGAAAGTCAATAAAGTATTGATTTCTAGAAGTCCAAATAATTTCTGAGTACATGTCAAAGCTAGTGGGAGCATAAGTGTTATGCTAATAATCATCATGTTAGTGGGAGCATGATAATTATGATAAGTATTGCAAGTTAGCAATGTTAATTATAGAAAAACAAAAGGTTTCAATTGGGAAAGAGTTGTTTTGCTATAATTAAGGGAGAGGAAATTATACTTCATTTCAATTCTAAAAGCTTAGATTGAGATTTTAATCAAATTTAGTCAAGAATATATATGAATTTCATGTTGGAATCATGTTGGAATGGCTCAACATTAGGAAATTCTATATATGGGTTCATTATTTGCGTTCTTAAATTCGATTATGATTACGGCATCACTTTTCATAATCTGAATTATGAGAACTTGGCAAATTGAAATGGAAATATTATAGCAAAAGACTGGTTTAGTCTTTATGTGAGACATCATGAATCGTGTCCCATATGCTTCGGATATAGGATCGATTGCATGTGCTATATTCATCCTTTCTAAAATTTTCCAAATGCCTGGGGCATTAAGAAGGGAAAAGGTCTAGAATTGGATATGACTAAAAGGATTAAACAATTGTCGAGGACAATCTAAGGTTTACCAAAGATTGGTTGCTCAAGGACAGTTGGAAGTATAGTGATAATTCTGGAAGGACCATATTGACATAATCTGTAAGGAGGCAACTCTTGTTCAGAAGTGATAGTCAAAATGGAATCTGGAAATGTTTCAAAGTTAGAAATTATTTAATCTGTGTAAGATTAGGAAACTTAATGCAAGAAGGATGTTTCCAAGGAGTTGATCTCCTTTGGAATGCTCTGTAATGTTTATTGTCAAGTCTTTGCGACTTTGTGCATAATCATTACAAGAGGATCTATGCATATAAGTTTAGAATCTAACAGATTTCAGTAAATGACATGAATTTGGAATTCTTGCATTTGCAGTAAGGATCTGGGACTGTGAAAAGAGGATCATTGGAGTTATGTTCAATTGATCTATTTCACAAAGTAAAGATCATAGACAAACATAGTATGCATACTTGGTGTATGGCATGACTAGTGTTTAGAAAACATAGTGTACATGCTTGGAGCATGGGACAACTATTGTTTTAAATTCAAGAATAAAGTTGATAGCTGAAACAGTATACAATGAATAATGTGTAATCATATGGTGATATATAAAAGGTGTTTTATTTATGTTCATAGGTTTTGATACCATATTGGATTCAATTATTATTGTGTTTCACTTTGCATGTTTTAACTTCCAGAATAACTAGGTCATTGTTCTGGATGACTAAGTTATTCAAACCATCCACAGTCGGTCATATGTTGGAAGTAGATATGAATTAAGAATGTCATGGGTTGGCTTGTAGAGGTCTAAAATGTTGGACAAATGGCTACAACACTCATGAGTGCTCATAAGTTCTGAGTATTGGATTCAACCCGCGCTCATTGGAATCACTTCATGGATTTTATCACGAGTGATCATGAGACGATAATATCTTATATTCTTCAAACCTAGAGATATGAGTTGTTACTATGAGTTGGTTGTACATTGATTGCACGAAAATGCATTCGGTAACTCGATGCTATAAAACGTGCCTTTGTGTATGATTCAACAAGTAGTAGAACAAGCCATATGAGTCGAAGTTTATCCATTCCTTTTACCTTCGGGATAAAAGCGATATCTGTGGGCCCCTCGATGATTTGGTGATGACAAATGTAAGTGCTCGGCCGGGCCTGGACTGATTTTATTTGTTCAATTAGTCAGTCGTCATAAATCGGAAATCGGGAAACAACAAATAGACAGAGAGAATGATTATAATCCATGTCTCAGTCCATATGATATCTAGAATGGAGGAATATATGATCCCTTATCTAATGGACAAGTCATTGACAAAGGTCAGAGTTCATCTACAAGGTCAGAGTTCGACGGAAGCTTTTGAGAGCTACGATTGCCAGTCAGTTCTTGAAGTCATACGCAATAATAGTTTTAGACTTATCCAAGTGGGAGACTATTGGATTAATGTCTAAGTCCATAACTATAATTGGCGAGACTTGACCCGACCCGGCATGGTCCATTTGGGTTGCATGGCATCATGCATTTGGATAGACTATAATGAGAGAAATAACACTTAAGGTTTGTTAATATATTATAAGTTCTAATATATTAATAAGATTATTTAATTAGTATTGATCAAGAATTAATCTAGGATTAATTAAGTGATCAAAAGAAGACTAATTAAATATATGGGTTGATTGTGTAAATCATCCATACTTATATAATGGGCTAATGCTCCATGGATTGTCAAGTTGGGCTAAAACCCATAAGATGCTCTATGGTGTATTTATACCCATGGATCATGGAAATGAAAGGCCATGACAATTAGGGTTTACATGGTGTAACCCTAACTATATAATGATCTTATTCTTGGAGAAAATCGGCCACTATGTGAGAGATAAAGGGCTAGCCGATTTTCATGAAGTGTTCTATTTTTTCCTCTCAAGTCATTCCATGTGTATTTGGTGTTGTGTGAACCATTTGAGGTGTCACACTTGGGGCACTAGGCACTCAAGCTTCATGAAGACTTTCTACATCAAAGAGGTATGTAATTCTAACTTGATATATGCATATGAATCAATGTTATTATGCTAGTTAGGATGAATACCTTGGAAAGTTCATATTTGCATGTATAATAGAGAAAACATAGATCCAAGGTATTTAGGGTTGCATGTACACTTAGGAAGTGTTAGAATGCTCAAAACCCAACATACACCTGGGCCGAAAATGGGTTGGATGTAACGCGTAAACTTTTGGTTTGATCATCTTTGCTCATCGAAGCAGTGGTTGGTAATGGCATAGCAGAGAGTCAAGGGTTATTAAGGATTTGGTACATCATATGGTTTGGTTTTGGGTGAAGTTTGCGATTGGTATGTTTTGAGGATCATTTCTACATGTTTGTGGTAGTGTCTCCAGTCAGGGACTGTGGGTAGATTCATAAATGGATGCACATTAGTTTTAGTGAAGGGTCTTCGAGAAAATAGTATGAGTGGCCATTTTCGAGTGGGCTTTTGGTGGAAACTCGCATTGGGAATCGCGAGTGTATCCGTGCAAGGTCTGTACTCAGAGAGATGTGGATTAAGAAATCTCTATGTCAAAGGCATCAGCTGGAGGGTTCAGGTTTTAGCTTATGTTTCTGTGCTCTGGGATGGTTCTACATGTGTGAAGGTCGGGCAAGTGATGAGGTTTCAGCATTATAGCAGCAGCTTGTCAGTTCGGCAGTTAAGGAAATCTATATCTTGTATCTCATTGTGTTCATGGAATTGTTATCATCAGGAGTTGAATAGATAGTTTGATGGATAAGTGTCATGGATTTAGCATTGGTTCAGTGTGGGGAGTCTGTCATGGAGTAAGACCAATTCGAGACTTCAGGTTTCAGATAAAGTAGGTTAGGTATTTGCGTGTGATTGTGGATTTGTCTTCTTCGGGTGGGAAGTTCTGCTGGGTTCGGTTGCCTTAGGAAGGTAATTGTATGTTCAAGATTGTGGTTGTGTCCCTCAGGCTGTTGGGCATGACGGGGATGATAAGGAATGATTTCGAGGATGAAATTAAATTTAAGTGGGGGAGGATTATAATACCCAATTTCTAATTGCTTCATTATTCGGGGTTGCGGACCGATCATCAGTTATCATAAGGCTTGGGATCTTGGGGAAGAAAGGATTTGGCCCTTTTTGGATAAGGGTGTTAAAGTTTAAGCGATCCGAGTGTTCGATGGTGTTTCGGATCCAAGGGCATAATCATAATTTGTTAAATCGGTCCTTTGTGAATTTTGGGTTTGTTTTGGGGAGTTTTAAGGCTCTGAGGGGTTGCTAGAAGTGTAGGGCTTCTCGTCACCTTTTTGTGAATATAAAGTTCGTCGGAAATAGACTTAGATCGAGGAAGTTATGGCCTTCGGAGTTTTTAGGGTGTAAGAAGAAACCCTAGTACACGGGGCGTACATAGGGAGAACGCAGGGCGTACTAGTGCGAGGGGAAGTACGTTGGGCGTACATTGGTGTACACTTAGTGTACCCAGAAGGAAGGATCGCAAACCTCAGCCTCGTACACTGGACGTACGAGGAGTACGTTGGGCGTACGAGGGGTGCTTTAACCCTAATTTTTTATTATGTGTACCCTATTTAAACATCCTTATTCCTTAGGGATGGCCTCCTTATCAGCCTCTAAAGCCCCAAAAACCCTAAATACGAGTCTTAGCCTCCATTGTTAAGTGTTTAAGCCTTTGGTGAGAATTTGGTATTCATTTTGTGGATCTAGAAGAAGAAGGAGAAGCTTGAAGACTTGTTATTTGAAGGAAAGCTTTGAGATCCAGCATTAACATCTCCTTTTTGGTGGCTTGGGAGATATACAGTTGGAGATTATTCGTGGGATCAACTGTTCATGGGGTGTTGTCTTGATATTGACAGTTCGGGGATTTGTCAGCCAGCAGCCAGGGATCATCTGTATGATTCGGCAGTGCGAGGTGAGTTTTCCTCACTGTACTTACGGGTCGAAGGCACCAAGGCCGGCCCATTGGTTTGATATCTTGCCATTCACAGATATGTCGAGTATGGAATAGATCTGCATGATTATATGCTAGTTGTCGATATGCTAGACTGGTAGCTCAGTAGGACTACCTATGATTCTATCTGCATGATTATATGTATATGTTTGTTATCTGTCGGCATATTGTATTGGGTTGAAGTTGTACTACTTCGTGTTGTAGCCAACAAACCCTGGAGCATTCCAGATATGAGCTGAGGGTCGGGTAGGGCATACCAGACTCATACTAAGGGCTCATGTGTATTCCAGATACGAGCTGAGGACCCGGTGATATGTCAGACTCGTACTGAGGACTTGAGGGTATTGGAGCAATCCAGATATGAGCTGAGGGTCGGGTAGGGCATGTCAGACTCATACTGAGGGCTCAGTAGCATTCCAGATATGAGCTGAGGATCGGTTGGTATGCCAGACTCGTACTGAGGGCTGAACATTGGTATTCCAGTACGATGACCGTTTGGGTTGGGGAGCAAGCCAGACATAAGCTGTGGGCCCAAGGATAAGCCATACATATGTTGTAGGCTCAAGAGTAGGCCATATATGAGTTGTGGGTCGGATAGGCAAGCCAGACTCATACTGTGGACTCAGGGGTAATCCAGTCTTTTAGCTGTGGACCCAGTACATGCTGTTATTGTATATGTGATATTTTTTCGTGTGTTGGTACTTTGGGGAAACTCATTAAGCGTTGTGCTTACAGTTTTGTTTATGGTTTTAGGTTCTTCAGATGATTTGTGGCAATGCGAAGGCGTGACCGTACACATCCTTGGTTTACAACAGATTGGCTCTTGGGAGACTCTGATTTTAAATCATGTGTTGGAAACAACGTTTTTGTAAACACTTTTGTTAATAAATGGGTTGTTTTGAAAAGTTTAAATTTGTTGAAAATTTTGGGATGTTACAGTACGAAGCTTACGTGGGGCGTACGAAGCATACACAGGGCGTACGAAGCGTACACGGGGCGTACGTAGCCAGTTGCTAAAACCCTAATTTTAGGGAATGAGCCCTATTTCAGCTCACTTATTACCTTTGGACCCTCACTCTTATCAGCCTCCACTGCATTTGAACGTCCGTAAAAGCCTAGTTGCCATTGAGAGTGATCTTTGAGCTTGAAGGTGACTTTAGTGGCCCTTTTTGGTGTGTTTGCAAGAAGAAGATGTTGGTGAGCAAGCCTTGGACGTGGTTGAGCTTCAAGATCCTGAATCTACATCATATTGGGAATCTTTTGGAGGTAAAAAGCTCATACCTTGTTGATCCTTTTGATAGTTAGAGTTAGGGTTTTTTTTATAAGCTCATTTTTGGTCCATGGATTCTCTTTTGTGAGTTTGGGCAACTCCAGAAGCTATAAATGCTAGATCTTAGTCCCTTTGGCATGTTAGAAGCATGAAAATGTTATCTTGGTGGTAGATATGAAGCCATGCATGAATCTAGGTCCTTTAAGTGAGATTTGATGAACAAAAATGGATGTTGGACTCCCATAAGTCATGCTAAGGCATAAAGTTGCCAACTTTATGCCCTATGACCCTTTTAATGATCGAGATCTAGTAGTGAGAGTAAGTGACTGCATGGATTAAGAAGCAAATGGTTGAAGGTGTTGAGCAGCGCAGTATGTTGAGCGTACCAAGGTGTATGGCGGGCAAGTACGCTGAGCATATTCGGTTTACGCTGCGCGTACGCTCCTCGTGAGCTGTTAGGCTTGTGTTGGGCTTTTGGGTCATTTGGGCCCTATTTGGTTTTGGGCCTTGATTTGTTTAGAGTAGGTGGGCCTTTGAAATTGCTAATGGACCTTAAGTGATGTGGTTGGGCCTTTTGGGGCCTTGGAGCCCGTTATCGCATTTGGGCCAGCAATAGTTAGGCCCATTAAGGGGATAAAACATTTGAGCCCTTATTTTAGGAGTTGGAATTAGGGTTTAGGCCCATAATTTGGGATTGTGACCAAATTCTGATTAAGGCTAATTGTTAGTGTAGTATGGGATCTTCTTGTTTAGCAGTCGAGTATCTTGTTGCTTCCAACAGACTGTGACAACAGGCAATTTTGGAGTCGAGTAAAGTCTAAAAGTGTATTATGTATAAGTAAAACCACATCTTAACCTTGTTGCTATAAATCATTTATAGCCAAAAGGCATCATTAGTGTAAGTAAATATATACTTTGAAAACCATGTGGTAATGAACCTTTGAAAGACAACACAAGATAACACAAGTCAAATAGATAAATCTAAAAACATGTAATTATACATTACTTAAGGGATTTCGGTTTTAGGAATCTAAAACCAAGGGTTTTCGGTTATATAGGACCGAAATCTCATGCCTTAGCGAATTCACACATGAACCGAAATCATGCATGATCCAAACCACTCATGGACCGAAATCCCATTTGCCAAAACCGAAAACCCCTTAATGGGTGGAACGAAAACCGAAATCACCCTTTCTTGGGTGATACCAAACCAAAATCAAGGTGATTTCGGTCATACCTTGGCCGAAATCACCAAAAGGTGGTCAAATGGTGCCACTTGATTGGTAGAATTGTTTTTCCCAATGAGATAATTACACATACCAAGGCAAACATCACTTCACCTTACCCTCTTATTCCCCTATATAAGAACTCCTTCAACATTTCTCAGTTAAACGTATTTCACCACATTTCTCTCAAGAATCAAACCCTCACCTCCATACACTTCCCATAGACACCTTCAAACATTTCCAGGAGCATATTCTTCAAGTTGAGTCTTAAGAAATTTAATTGTAAGTTCCCTTGTGAATCTAGTGTTTAAAACACTTTCATGTTATTTCAATTAATTTACACACATTACTATGTGTTTAAAACTCATAGGATTCGAACACCATCAAGTATTCTAACTTGAAGATCATCACCCTCGCTTCGTTATCAAACCACCAATACACATAAGGTGAGTTCATACCCCTACATTTTTCGAGACTTTTTCTATGTTTTAGGGGGGGGGGGGGGTAGAAGTAACACACAAGAAAATTTACGTTAAATGCAAACATTCAAATACGTTTAATTACTATTTTTACGAAAAGTGATAAATACGTGAAATGGCTTTACTACCAACCTCGTATATTTTTACATACAAAGTTTTGATAAAAACGTAAAGATATGAAAAACGAGTACAAAATACACTACATTATATATATATATATATATATATATATATATATATATATATATATATATATATCTTTACTATATTATTAAACATATTGCATTTTTCGTGAAAATTAAGAGGTACAATAGATATTACCTCATGTACAATAATATTAAGCATATAACCACCACATATTACTCTAGACGGTATTACCTTACCCTAATCTCCTAAAATACCTTACCCTAATCTCCTAAAAGCCGCCATCAAAAAAATTCTCATCCATCTCCATCAAAGATGCAATCGACGCCTGGAAGTCCACCTTTTCCGTCACACACAAGTAGCCATAACCCTATCTCGCCGCCACGATCAACCACGATCAACTATTTGGGGGAACAATAAGCAAATTTGATCCGGGTTTGGAGCTTTTAGTTCTTATTCTCGAAGATCTCTCCGACCAGCCGTTAGTTCATCATCTGCAACCGGACACCGCCACTGCTGCCACCTTCTCTGCCACCACCACAGTGCAGGGTTGTGGTTTATTCTTATATTTTTCATTTCATTTATTGCCTTTTATTATTAGATCTTTTTTTATCCTTTTGATCATGACGTTTCTTCTTCATCCCTAGGATTTTTTATGCAAGGAAACAAAATGGTCGACTCAAATCAGGTTTTTGCATAGTTTTCAAACAAGGTGAGTCCGTATTCTCACATGATTATTCTTAATTATTTCAGTTTCTAGCCCTATTTTCTTCCCCACTTCATCGAATCTCTTCATGTCGCTCATTATCATCACCTCTTCCCTAATCTCTCTATTTTTTTTCTTGTTGTTGTAGTTCGACCCTACTAGCTAATGTTCAAGAAGTTAATGTAGAGGGCAGGTTAGTTATGGTACTAAAACTCAAATGGATTTTTTTTACATTGTTTGTGTTTGGGATTAATTTACCTCTCTCACTCTTTGTAAATGTAACACCTTCTTTGTCTTTTCAGTTTTCTGTTCAAGATTATTTTTTATGGCACTTCAAAAAGTAACCATCTATTTTATGTTTAGTCTATGTGAAAAGTTCTATTATTGGTTTCATTCAAGGTCCTTCTTTATTTATTGATGTCATGTTCAGTCTATGAAGCTTTCTTATATGAACGAACTCTTTGTAGTTCTCTGATTAATGCTTCAAATTGTTTATTTTTTTATTAAAGCTTCAATTTTTTGGTTTGTGAAGGTGTTGCATTGCTTTTGGGTGTGTAATCAGCACTGGAAGCATGAGAATGAGCCATTTCAAGTGACAACATTCCAGGAAATTTACATGCATCTTGACTGGTTCAGAGACAATTGTGGTTGTAAACTTGTGTAATTTGAACTTTACTCTTTCTTAAAGTTGATATTTTGCTTCTAATCATACATACTTTTGTTGTTGATGTCTTTTGGTAGCTAATTATCAAAGAAAGTGGTTTAGAGAGAATTGGGGTGGTAAGCATAGGTATTTACATTTTAATCCTTATATTTATAACTGAATAGATTGATATGCCAATCATTTAGCTACATATTTAAATGAAAAGTTAGGAATTTTTTTCCAAGGAGTGTTTGAAGCTGTTATTCTGTATCCCTAGACCCCTACCTACAAACAACTGTCTAATATATTGACCATTTTTGTTTTTTCATTTTGGCAGCCCAATTGGAGAAAATATGGCAGCCTAACAAAAGTTCTTGTAGATGTCCAAAGAAGGCTAATATGGCTGCCCTACTGTTTTCTCTTTAAATCTATTATGTGTCAGATCTGTTAGTATGTTTGGCTGTAGGATCAAAGTTGGTGGTGCTTTCGATACAGGTTTGGGCAATGTTCTATTTTGAATAAACGTTTACCTCGGGATTTTAGATTAACAGATGAATCTTTATTTTTTGTCGAATAAAACATGGTAGGGTTATAGTCTGATAATGGGAATCTTTTAGCTTTATGTATGTTTTTTATTCCTATTTAAGACTAGTTTTCTTTTTCTTTCTTTTTGGTCATCAATTGTTATCTGGTTGGATATTTTCACATTTTGATTATATTTTTCCTTTTGGCTTTCTCTTTAGATGGATTATTAAGTGAAATCATTGCCATGGAGGGGAGGCAATGGTGATGTAGTGAAATCAAGTCCATGGAGGGGAGTAAAGTTGAACCTTGTGATGATATTCAAGTCATTTGAGAGGGGAAGTTGTATGTTATCCTGATAATTACAATTTAATGTAGTTTGATCTATATAGGTTTTTGTTTTTATACACACATGTAATGCAGTTAACTATTTATGCTTAGTTCATAGTGGTGCAGTTAACATCAGATATCCACATCTCATAATTTATGTAAAAAAAGAATGGCTGGTAAAGAGGGATGTTGTAATTGAAAGGTAAGTGAAGGTGTTTTTTTTTTGTAACTTTACAAACCACGTTAAAGTAAGCGAATTATGTCCAAAAGAAATTTATCCAATTTCATTTCTACAGAAATGGGTTAATTGAAAAAATGGTCATAACTGCCGTCACCAACAGACCCCACTGTATCTATCTGTGTATGTGTATTTCACCGATACCAAAGAAGAAACAAATATATAAGAAATTGTCATGTAACACTCATAAATTTCCAACCAATTTAAACTTTTTCAAAAACAATCCAATTCCATTAGTTATTACAAAAAGGTTTTCAATTAGTTTATTATCAGAGTATCCCAGAAACATCAGCATAAAAATGAGGAGCGATACGATCACGCCTTCGCCTTGCCACGATCTCCTAAGGTACCTGAAACAATACACTGAAACTGTAAGCCCGAAAGCTTAGTGAGTTACCCCCAAAATACCAACCACATACAACCATAATCATATCATATCACAATACAGAGCAACCATGCATATCGAGTCTACAGTGTGACTGGTCCGCCCGCACCGGGCCTTCAGTCTGTCTGGTCCACTCTCCGAGCCTCGGCACGTCTGGACCGCCCTCTTGGGGCCTTCAGCCTATCCGGACCACTCGCTGGGCCTTCGGTCTATCCGGCCCGCCCTGGGTATGTTGGCCTACAGCACAAACCAGGACCCGCCTCAACCCAACCCTAATCAAACAACCATGTGCACATAAACAGGTAATCACATAACTATCCACAACCAAACAAACTGATCCAGCAGATCATATAGCATAGCAACATTCTAACCAGGATACCGACCTAACTGGTCACTAGCATAGCATCAACCTATATACCATGATATCGACCTAAACCAGGTCACTAACATAATACCATCCTAATTACCCGGATGCAGATCTAATAAATCAAAAACATATCAAACAGTTACCCGGATTCTAATCCGATAAAGGGCCGGCCTTGGTGCCTTAGACCTTGTTGATATAGTGAGGATAACTCACCTTCAACTTGCCGAGCTGGAGAGATAGAATCAAAACCCTCGATCACTGCCACGAACACCACCACCTATCACTCCAAAGAAACCACAACTATCAGAACCCAAATTACCAACATACCCCTGGAAATCACAGGTCAACTCTTGGTCAAAGTCTCAGTCCTGGTCAAAGTCAACCTTCCTGGTTGATCCTACTCGCCGAGTCAACCTATCGACTCGTCGAGTTTATGAACTCAGAAACCCACCATACACGACCCGACTCACCGAGTTCCTAACAGACTCGCCGAGTCACTACGCGACTCAGTGCCTGAAACCTCAGACCCACTCGCCGAGTCATCTCCCAGACTCACTGAGTCCACTCGAGACTACATCGAACCAAAACCCCACTCGACTCACCGAGTCATCTCCCAGACTCGCCGAGTTCATACGGGTATTCCCATAATCGAATGATACATAGCTACTCCTTTGATCCAAACAGTATATCTAGGTCCCTAGAGCGCATTAGCAACATAAAGTTGCTACCTTTACGTGCTTTCATGTCCCAAAATCCGAAAACCAAGCTAGAAAGGAACTTAACTCATGAGGGATGGCTTTTGCATAACAATACTAAAGGCTTTCTACATTTAGGATCCAAGTAGAACTCAGATCTAGAGTTTCAACTCCAGATCTAACTTATGCACCAAAATCTCATCATATCATCCCCAAACAAGCCCTAAAACTCCATGAATGATGGATCTAGAAAGGAGAAGGGCCAAGGAAGCGATTCATTACCTCAAGACGACCTCCAACTGATGAATAATCCGGATCTCCACAATTCTCCTTGATACAAGCTTCTTGATCCACAAGATCCCTTCACAAAATCACTTATCCAAGCTCCAAAATTGATGTGTTCTGTTAAGTTCTATGTCAAACAAATCAGAAATCGGGAAACAAATGCTGGACAATAAGCAAGACCATGTTCCATGTATTTGTCCGGCTGATATCTAGAACAGAAGATTATATGATCACTTATCCAAAATGGCGCTTCATAGTTCAACAGAGTTTTAAGAGCTACGATTGTTGATCGGTTCCTGAAGTCATACTTGCAACTATAGTTATTAGACTTATCCAAGTGGGAGACTATTGGAGATAGTGTCTAAGTCCATAACTATATTTGGTATGTACTTGACCCGACCCGGCATGGTCCATTTGGGTTGCACTTCACCCGAACAATTTACGGATAATCTTTTGAGAATAGTATAAGTTATGATTTATTAATATATTATAAGTTCTAATATATTAATATAAAATCATATTATTTAATTAGTGTTGATCTATAATTAATTCAGAATTAATTTAGAGATCAAAAGTATGACTAATTAAATATGGGCTCTTGTATTTATATAGTGTGGGCTAATGCTTATTTGGAATGGGCTAGGCTTGCATGGAAAGTCCATGGATACTCCATGGAGCTTTAACCCATGGATCTCATGGAAATGAAAAGACATGGGTATTAGGGTTTACATGGATGTAACCCTAATCCACCACACTATATAAAGGAGGCTTTGGTTCTTGAAATTGCACTAGTTGATGTGTGTAAACTAAGAGGGCCGATTTCAAGAAGTTTGTGACTATTCTCTCAAGTTTCCAAGTTTGTGGTGATTTGTGACTTCCATTTGAGGCATCCACATTATTGGTGCTAGGCTCTCAAACTCCAAGCAATCAACTACTACTACAAGGTAAGTAATTCTACTAGTTTTATTTGATTCAAGTACCCCATGCCATGCTAGTTAGGATAAGAACCTTGGAAAAAATAATTATTTGCATGTATCTTAGTCAAACATAGATCCAAGGTTTCTGGGGTTGCATGTACACCATAGGAGTGTCGGAATGCTGAAAACCCATCAGTGGTATCAGAGCCTGGTTTGTTTATTTGATACTTGATGCAAAAAAAAAAGAACTTGAAAATCGAAGTTTTGTTCAAAAGCTCGTATCAAAATTTCAAGTTTTGTATATGTACTTACGATTCTTGAAATTTTTGATATGAACATTCATAAACATATGAGTTTAGAAGATCATAGAAATTATGTGCTAATAATTGATTAGATTAATTCTTGATCTTTATGTGTTTTAATGGAGTCCATAACTAGTTCTTAAGTTATGGATAACCAAAAGTCACATTTATAAATAACCATTAAAAGAACACATAGGTTACAAAAAATGAAGAGTCTTCAATTTTAATAACCATTAACTCATAAGTTATGAGAAATGAAAAGTTTTGAAAGTTTACAAAACTTGCCCTCAAGTTTTGGAACATGTAAAGTCATATTAAAAACTTTAGTTCCAACCCCTAGAATTTTAAAATTTAAAATTCAACCCTTATACTTTATAATATTATAAGTTTAATAATATTTATATATGTATAAGATCAAGTCGTCTTACCGCTAGTACGCCTCATTCACGAAGCCGGTCTATAAGGGGGGTATAAGGTTGTTGCCTATAAAATGGCAACTTAATGGGTGTCCACTATCACCCACCGCTTCCTTGATCGGTGGAGGGTCGTTAGCCGAACGGGTAGGACAAGGACTTATAAATTCTCATTAAAAGTATAATGATAATACTAAAGTAACTAAACTTTATTGAATTCCCAATCTTAGTTATTTTAGGAAAATGTGAATAAGGTGCTAATCCATGAAATTACACTTTACACTTTGTTTAAGTCGTTAGTGGAGCGTGTGTGGTTAACCGGCACACTAACTTGAACTTAACAAGGTAGGTAAAGAGTGATTTAATGTTTATCATAGTATCGATGGAGCGTGTGTGGTTAACCGACACATCGATTGAGGGGTAATACATTAAGGGTACCAAGTAATTTGCATGGTTACTTCATACCTTGTTTTGTGATCCTCAACATCCTAGTCACAAAACTTGAAGGGCACACTCGAGATTGAAACATGCCATTGAAGAAAGTTCAATGAATCTCAAAGAATCTAGGAGTTTCTAAACCAATTAAAACCTAATTAAATATTTCGTTTTTCATGGTGGAAATTGGTGAATCGTCATTCACCTACCTTCAAATATCTTATAGCTTAGATTACGACATCCCTCTTCTAAGTTATAAAATATTGTGTTGGGTCCTAGCCTTAATATTACATTTGGGTGTTTTGTTAAGGACTATCTCTATATCTAATCTAATCTGTTCCCTCTTCTTTTCAGATGTCTTCCAATAACAATGCTTCTGGCTCAAACCCTACTAGCTCCTTCTCTCTCATGAATCTTTGTGGGAGAGTCATCTTTGATGGGTCCAACTTTACAGATTGGATCAGAAACATCAGGATGGTCACTCGGTATGAGAACAAAGAATATGTTCTCGACAAGGAGCTGAAGGTACCCGAGCCAACTGCTACTCCTGAAGAGCTTGCTGAATATGAGGTACATGAAAGAGATGCTACAAAAGTGGCATGCATCATGATGGCCACCATGACGGCCGAGCTCCAAAAGTCCTATGAGGACTATTATCCTTTTGAGATGCACCAGGACTTGATGGACCACTACCATCAAAGTGCTCATCAAGAGCGATATGAAATAATCTCCTCCATGATAACAACCCGAATGACGGATGGTGAACCCATCACGGGCAACATGCAGAAAATGCAAAGGTATGTGGACCGTTTACTGAAGCTGAATGTGAACTTCCCTGAGGAGTTAGCAATAGACATCATTTTGCACTCCTTGCCATCGTGTTATGATCAATTCCACATGACATATCACATGAACAAGGAAGAAGTCACCCTCAGCAAACTTCAAGGACTCTTGAAGACCGCCGAAAGTGGTCTAAAGGGCAAGTCGGTTGTTACTACTCCTACTCCTACTCTAACTGCGGCCAATGTCTTGGCAATCGGGCATGGCAAAGGGAAGAAGAGAAAGAACCCTTCTAAGGGTACCAAGGGTAAGACCCTTGAAGGATCCTTTTCAAGCAAAACCAAGAAAGGTTTGTCACTCCTTCTGCTAACCCTAATGAGGCTGAATGCTTCTATTGCCATGAAAAGTCACACTGGAAGCGAAACTGCCCAAAGTACCAGCAATATTTGAAGGATGGGAAAGTAAAACCCAACCATGCAGGTATATACACTATATTGTCTAATAACTCACCTCATTCTAAGTCTTGGGTCCTTGATACAGGTTGTGGTATTCACATATGTTGTGATTTGCAGGGACTAAAAAGAAGTGAGAATGTGGAGTAGGGAAAGATAAACTTGATCATGGGAAACAGGAAAGCTTCACCTGTCACCAAGATAGGAGTTTATTCCTTAGTGCTAAATAGTGGGTTTACATTAGATTTGAATAAATGTTATTATTCGCCAGAAATGGCAAGAAATGTTATTTCCTTTCATGCATTGTATAAACAAGGTTTTACCTTTTATTTTGATAATAATAATGGTAGTATTGACGCTTTCTTTAATAATGTTCTTTATTTTAAAGCATTACCTTGTGATGGCATGTATGAAACTGTATCTGTTGTAGATAATCTAGGAAATAATGTATTGTGTATTAACTCTTCCACTAGCTTAGATAAAGCATCCTTATGGCATTGTCGTCTTGGACATGTAAGCAAGAAACGCATAGGTCAACTCCAAAAGGATGGAGTCTTGGAGTCATTTGACCTAAAGTCAGATGATAGTTGTGAATCTTGTTTGCTTGGTAAAATGACAAAGTCACCTTTTACTGGCACTTGTGCTAGGGGTGAAGGTTTGTTGGACCTCATACACACGGATGTGTATGGACCCTTCAGAACCGCCACAAGAGATGCTAATCGGTTCTATGTGACTTTTACTGATGATTTTAGTAGATATGGATATGTCTACCTAATCAAGCATAAGTCAGAAACCTTTGAGAAATTCAAAGAGTTTAAGCAAGAAGTGGAGAATCAGTTGGGCAGGAACATTAAGATGCTTCGATCCGATCGTGGTGGTGAGTATCTTAGTGCTGAGTTCCTTGACTATCTTAAGGAATGTGGGATTGTCTCACAATTGACACCTCCTAGGACACCACAGTTGAATGGTGTATCTAAGAGGCGCAATCGGACCTTGTTGGACATGGTTCGTTCCATGATGAGTCGAGCTTCGCTACCAATCTCATTTTGGGGGTATGCCTTAGAGACTGCCGCCCATATCCTTAATCTAGTCCCTACAAAGAAGGTTGCCAAAACACCTCACGAGGTGTGGACTGGAAAAGTTCCCAATCTAGACCACATCAAGATTTGGGGTTGCGAGGCTTTCGTGAGACGCGAGACTCACGATAAGCTCGAACCCCAAAGCGAAAGGTGTATTTTCATCGGCTACCCACAGAAATCCTTTGGTTACATCTTCTACAGACCCAGTGATAATGTGGTCTTTGTAGCAAGAAGAGGATTCTTTCGAGAGAGAGAATTCATGAGCCAAGGAGACAGTGGGAGGCAAATTGACCTTGAGGAAATTCAAGAGTCAAGTGGTGAAGGAACCTCAAACCCTAGCCCTCAACCTGAGGAGGAAACTCCTGTTGAGCCGACTGAAGAATCTATACCTCTAAGGCGTTCCACCAGCGTTAGGAATGCACCTGAGCATTATTATGGTTTTCATATTACTGCAGAAGGTGAGACACTTATCAGTGATAACACACTGGTAAATCTGGATGAGCCTAACAGCTACACAGAAGCCATGGCAGGCCCTGAGGCTGCTAAATGGAAAGAAGCTATGGATAGCGAGATACAGTCCATGTATGACAATCAAGTTTGGAACTTGGTTGACAATGTACCTGATCGTAAGATAGTTGGGTGCAAATGGATCTTCAAGAAGAAGACCGACATGGATGGTAATGTACACACTTATAAGGCACGACTGGTTGCAAAGGGTTATTCTCAAACTCCGGGAGTTGATTATGATGAGACCTTTTCACCAGTGGCCAAGATTAAGTCTATTAGGGTTCTGTTAGCCATTGCTGCATTTCATGATTATGAAATATGGCAAATGGATGTCAAAACCGCTTTCCTTAATGGAAAGTTGGCTGAAGATGTTTACATGGTTCAGCCAGAGGGTTTTGTCAGTACAGAGTACCCCAGTAGAGTGTGTAAGCTCGAGAAATCCATTTATGGATTAAAATAGGCATCTCGCAGATGGAATCTTTGCTTTGATGAGAAAGTCAAAGAATTTGGCTTTTCAATGAGTGAAGATGAATCTTGTGTCTATATCAAGGCTAGTGGGAGTATAGTCAGCTTTTTGGTACTGTATGTGGATGACATACTACTCATAGGAAATGACATCCTAACCCTGCAGGTAGTAAAGTCCTGGCTTGGGAAGTGTTTCGCTGTGAAGGACCTTGGAGAAGCTGCCTATATCCTAGGGATAAGGATTTTGAGAAACAGGAGTAAAAGACTAATTGGACTTAGTCAAAGCACCTATGTGGACAAAGTGTTGAAAAGGTTCAACATGCATAACTCCAAGAAAGGAGAGTTACCCATCCAGAGTAACGCCAGATTGAGTAAGACACAAAGCCCTAGTACTCAGGCTGAGATAGCAGAAATGAGTCGAATACCTTATGCTTCAGCTGTAGGATCGATCATGTATGCTATGACGTGTACTCGACCTGATGTAGCCTTTGCTTTGAGCATGGTTAGCAGGTATCAGGGGAACCCTGGCAAGGCACATTGGACTGCGGTAAAGAATATCCTCAAGTACCTACGGAGGACTAAGGACTGGGTCTTTACCCTCGGTGGCAGTGAGGACTTGAGAGTTGTAGCGTACAGTGATGGTAGCTTTCAGACTGACAGGGATAATTTCCGCTCTCAGTCGGGCTGGGTCTTTACTCTAAACGGAGGGGCAATTACTTGGAAAAGTTCCAAGCTGGAGACAGTGGCTGATTCCACTTGTGAATCAGAGTATATAGCAGCAAGCGAGGCAGCAAAGGAGGCTATATGGCTAAAGAACTTCATCGGAGACCTTGGAGTTGTACCAGCTATAAAGGAGCCAATGGAGATTTTCTGTGACAGCAATAGTGCGGTTGCCTTAGCCAAGGTACCAAGAGATCATGGGAGATCCAGACACATTGACAGAAAATATCACTTCATCAGACATCGAATAGAAGAAGGAATCCTCGTGGCAAAGAGGGTATCATCGGATGAGAACCCAACAGATCCCCTCACGAAGGGACTGACTCGGGCTAAGCATCTCCAGCATGCTCGGAGCATAGGGCTGAAGGATGATATTAGTTTTAGTAGTTAGATAATCTTGAAATTTGTAAAATGTAATTGACATTTGATGATAAATAAAACTGTTATTTATGAGTAAAGTGTTGCTATCTCTTGTCAATCGTTTACTATTATTTCTTTTTGCATGTTTTGACTTCCAGAATAATTATGTTATGGTTTATATCATATTATTCAAACTCTCCACAGTCGGTCATATGTTGGAAGTAGATATGAATCAAGACTGTCATGGGTTGGCTTGTAGAGGTCTAAGATTTTAGACAAAGAGGGGCTACAGCACTCATGAGTGCTCATAAGTTCTGAGTATTGGATTCAACCCACGCTCACTTGTATCACTTCATGGAATTTATCTCGAGTGATCGTGAGACGGTAATATCATATAAGTCTTCAAACCTAGAGATATGATTTGTTGCCTATGAGTTGGTTATGCATTGATTGCACGAAAACGCATCGGTAACTCGATGTTATAAACTGTGCCTTTGTGTGTAGTTCAACAAGTAGTAGAGCAAACATATGAGTCGAAGTTTATCTGTTCCTTCTAGGATTAGAAGCGATATCTGGGCCCCTCGATGATCGGTTCCTGAAGTCATACTTGCAACTATAGTTATTAGACTTATCCAAGTGGGAGACTATTGGAGATAGTGTCTAAGTCCATAACTATATTTGGTATGTACTTGACCCGACCCGGCATGGTCCATTTGGGTTGCACTTCACCCGAACAATTTACGGATAATCTTTTGAGAATAGTATAAGTTATGATTTATTAATATATTATAAGTTCTAATATATTAATATAAAATCATATTATTTAATTAGTGTTGATCTATAATTAATTTAGAATTAATTTAGAGATCAAAAGTATGACTAATTAAATATGGGCTCTTGTATTTATATAGTGTGGGCTAATGCTTATTTGGAATGGGCTAGGCTTGCATGGAAAGTCCATGGATACTCCATGGAGCTTTAACCCATGGATCTCATGGAAATGAAAAGACATGGGTATTAGGGTTTACATGGATGTAACCCTAATCCACCACACTATATAAAGGAGGCTTTGGTTCTTGAAATTGCACTAGTTGATGTGTGTAAACTAAGAGGGCCGATTTCAAGAAGTTTGTGACTATTCTCTCAAGTTTCCAAGTTTGTGGTGATTTGTGACTTCCATTTGAGGCATCCACATTATTGGTGCTAGGCTCTCAAACTCCAAGCAATCAACTACTACTACAAGGTAAGTAATTCTACTAGTTTTATTTGATTCAAGTACCCCATGTCATGCTAGTTAGGATAAGAACCTTGGAAAAAATAATTATTTGCATGTATCTTAGTCAAACATATATCCAAGGTTTCTAGGGTTGCATGTACACCATAGGAGTGTCGGAATGCTGAAAACCCATCATTCTTTTCCCTGATGACAACACATATCAACTAAGTATCACCTGATGATACTATCATATTCCCGTCTTACACATTCATTCGGATATTGCGAAAACTGGATACCATTATAAACCACCGGGCCCTGACCCAGTACTAATCTGCTATCCCTTGCCCAACTGGCGCTACTTCTATCAAATTATACTGTTGGGAACTCATCCCGTTTCTTTCCTGAATCCAATCCCTTTCCGCGCTGACATGATAATGAATTCTTCAGTTTCCGAGCAACTCCTATGAACTCCCATCTATAACACATATACACATCGTACCTGGCCCAAACAGCCTTGGGCTAGAATACCAGACACGCCTACGATGGGTTCAGTCGTCCCTAGGATGGAATACCACTACATACATAACCCATGACTACAACCATACCTGGAATTCAAGGATCTATCCTTGCATCTTTTCCGAACTCCTCTGATTCGACACCACCGATAATCATTCCACAACCTCAACAGACACCCAACCCAGATGTGCTCCCATATAACTAGTACAATCCCAATGCTCACTGTCCATGACTGAAATACTTTCGATCATCCATTCACACTACTGCTTTCCCTTCAGTTGACCAACACTCCTTCCCGGAGCTACATACCTTTCCCTTCCATTATTCAAGGAAGTCTACTCGACGACCTTTACCATATCAACAAGTGTCACGGTGCTAAAACTCCATTCTACACTATCCATTTGTAGAGCAACTGCTACTCCGAAACTCCCATATATTCAGAATCTGATCACATAACTAACAAGGCCCACACACAGCCTTCAACTAACTCCATTATCATGATCAATAATTGGGGACAGACTTACTGATTGCTATTGCATAGTAACATACTCAATCAATCTCCGCATACAGGTCTACTAACACATACAGAATCTTCAGCATGACTGGACCGCCTGACCAGGCCTTCAGCCTATCTGGACCACTCTCAGAACCTTCAGCATGTCTGGACCTCCCTCTTGGGCCTTCAGCCTGTCTGGACCGTTCTTTGAGCCTTCGGCCTGACTGGTACGCCCACCGGCCTTCAGTCTATCCGGACCGCTCAAAACTGTTGTACACCACCCTGAACCATTCTTCCTGGGAACCTCTCCCATGTAGACTGTTCTAGCCCTCTTGGGGTTCCGAACTCCAGATCCATTCTATGAATTTTAACCCCAGCCTAACCCCAGGCCTCATGTCAGTCAACCACCTTATCTGAAACCATGGTATGCACCTTGAACCACGTGTCTATCACCTGCTCTAACCAGACCACACTCTCGGCTAAAGACACTGCTGAATCTAACCAACCTTGGATGCTTGCTGTTTCACCTGAGAATTTTCCAATTCTCCCCACTTAGTGCACCAACTACTAAATACCGATGGCGAAACCGGCATAGCTCAAACGTCCCTACTCGATATTATCCCCCTTATCCATGAACTGATTCCCTCTGGAATGAGCAACCTTCACAGAACAACCCTCCCGACATTGCACATCCGAACTCCAAGGAAGTTCGAATCTCATCTGAACACTTCTCACATCGCAAATGCTATACCTAGCAAAGAGATCATACAACCTATCTTCCGATCATCTATACTCCTGGGAATTAACCATCTACAACTCCTAATTACTAAAATCCTCAGATCTACTAAGAACCATGCCGAAAAGACGGAAAGGTTTACAATACCACACAATAACAAGATAACAAGATAGAAACATACCAGCAGCTACATCTGGCTCTGACCTGACCTCCTCTGCTGTAAGCTGGAAAGCGCGTCCCTGAGCCCTCGGAGGCTCCGTTCCACCCTGACCCCCGCCAGTAATCCTCAAAGTGGCCGGTGCTGGAGCCTGCACCGGTCTTGCAACAAGCTGTGGACAGTTGGCCCTCATGTGACCGACCTGATGGCAGTGATAACAAATCCTCATATCCTGAACCGGGGCCGACTGACGGCAATCCCTCGCATAATGCCCCTCTCTACCGCACTTGCGGCACGTACCACCGGACCTACAAACTACGGTATGACCCTTCCCACACTTCTCACAAGTGCGGCTGCTCTGCCCTCCAATCCTAGAGCCAACGGTCTTGGACCGTTTCGGCGCCGGCTGCGACTGCACCGGGGCCTGCCTCTGCTCTCGCAACTGCAACTCAATCTCCAACTCGCGCCTCCTGGCGGCCTCCTGCAACTCCAACAAGGTATCACATCTCTGTGTGGACACAAACTGTCTGATATCCCTCTTGAGCATACTCAGATACCGGGACATCTGAGCCTGCTGCGAAGCAAACTCAGGGCAAAACATTGCCCTCTCCGTGAACGTCCTGGTGATCCCCGTCAAAGACTCTGAATCCTGCTTCAGCTCCAAGAACTCCCGAGCCAACCTCTCTCTCTCAACCCGCGGAACATAACGAGTACTGAACATCTCCCGGAACTGATCCCAAGTAATCGCAGCCCGCTGCGCATTAAAATAAGATCCCGTAGTCAACCACCACCAATCCTTCGCCCCGAGCCTCAAAAGGTTCAGAGCACACCTCACCCTCTGATCCACAGGGCATGAACACGTGAAAAAGCAACCCTCCACATCTGACAACCATCTCATAGCAATGATCGGATCCTGAACTCCATCGAAAGTAGGGGGCTTCGTATTATCGAAGTCTCGATACTGAAAGCCTCGACCGGCTCCTCCCCCTGTCGCTGCTACAGCCGCTGCAGCTGCCGCGGCAGCTGTCTCCGCAAGAGCTGCATAGCGCTCATCAAAGTACTCAACCATGGCGGTCTTGATCGACCCAAATATCTCCGGCAACTGAGCCCGGAACATAGCAGCAACCTCATAATAACCCCGAGAACTAACTCCCAACAAAACCGTAGGGGTTGTGACTTCCTTGATACGCGTATGGGTCCTATGCTTTCAGTAGTACGGGCCTATACTACCTTCCACACCTACCCATATTTGTATCAAGTATCACCACAACACCCTAGCAATAACGTATACATGACGAACACTCAATCCTCACTACTAGAGGAGCACAACTATCTCATAACCGACCTACTGGTCCCACACAACCTACCCATCCATGAAACTTCCACCAACCCTGCAGCACTAGTGTATGCTAGCCATACATAACGCTGGACCCTATAGACTTTCGAATATCCAATCCTACCCTAAGCTCCCAATCAAACAAGAACAGAACATAAGGCCAAATCAAACATTCTCAGGCTATAAGATCTTAATTATGTATAACCGTGATGCATACACTAAGCAACTACAGTAATGATGTCAATCTCATATAAAGGAAACCCTAGGCTAGAAGGCATCATGTAATCAGGCAATTCTATCATGTAATTCCTGAAGATCCCTAGCCTAGCACTAGCATGCTGTTCTAACATATCACATAATCAAATAACTATATGGTATTTTGAGGTCTACTTACTGGCTCCGGCTGATCGTACACTCTGCATCCTCCTTTACTTATTTTGAAAACCATTTTAGAAATCACTTTGAAAACCTTTCCTTGATTTGAGACTGGATTCACACGAATGTTCCTCCAATTCACTCAAACCAAGGCTCTGATACCAACTTGTAACACTCATAAATTTCCAACCAATTTAAACTTTTTCAAAAACAATCCAATTCCATTAATTATTACACAACGGTTTTCAATTAGTTTATTATCAGAGTATCCCAGAAACATCAGCATAAAAATGAGGAGCGGTATGATCATGCCTTCGCCCTGCCACGATCTCTTGAGGTACCTAAAACAATACACTGAAACTGTAAGCCCGAAAGCTTAGTGAGTTACCCCCAAAATACCAACCACATACAACCATAAGCATATCATATCACAATACAGAGCAGCCATGCATATCGAGTCTACAGTGTGACTCGTCCGCCCACATCGGGCCTTCAGTCCACCCGGTCCACCCTCTGAGTCTACAGTATGACTGGTCCGCCCGCACCGGGCCTTCAGACTGTCTGGTCCACTCTCCGAGCCTCTGCACGTCTGGACCGCCCTCTTGGGGCCTTCAGCCTATCCGGACCGCTCGCTGGGCCTTTGGTCTATCCGGTCCGCCCTGGGTATGTTGGCCTACAGCACAAAGCAGGACCCGCCTCAACCCAACCCTAATCAAACAACCATGTGCACATAAACAGGTAATCACATAACTATCCATAACCAAACAAACCGATCCAACAGATCATATAGCATAGCAACATTCTAACCAGGATACCGACCTAACCGGTCACTAGCATAGCATCAACCTATATACCAGGATATCGACCTAAACCAGGTCACTAACATAATACCATCCTAATTACCCGAATGCAGATCTAACAAATCAAAAACATATCAAACAGTTACCCGGATTCTAATCCGATAAAGGGCCGGCCTTGGTGCCTTAGACCCTGTTGATATAGTGAGGATAACTCACCTTGTACTTACCGAGCTAGAGAGATAGAATCAAAACCCTCGATCACTGCCACGAACACCACCACCTATCACTCCAAAGAAACCACAACTATCAGAACCCAAATTACCAACATACCCCTGGAAATCAACAGGTCAACTCTTGGTCAAATTCTCAGTCTTGGTCAAAGTCAACCTTCCTGGTTGATCCTACTCGCCGAGTCAACCTATCGACTCGTCGAGTTTATGAACTCAGAAACCCACCATACACTACCCAACTCGCCGAGTTCCTAACAGACTCGCCTAGTCACTACGCGACTCAGTGCCTGAAACCTCAGACCCACTCGCCGAGTCATCTCCCAGACTCACCGAGTCCACTCGGGACTACATCAAACCAAAACCCCACTCGACTCGCCGAGTCATCTCCCAGACTCGCCGAGTTCATACGGGTATTCCCATAATCGAATGATACAGAGCTACTTCTTTGATCCAAACAGTAGATCTAGGTCCCTAGAGCGCATTAGCAACATAAAGTTGCTACCTTTACGTGCTTTCATGTCCCAAAATCCGAAAACCAAGCTAGAAAGGAACTTAACTCATCAGGGGTGGCTTTTGCATAACAATACTAAAGGCTTTCTGCATTTAGGATCCAAGTAGAACTCAGATCTGGAGTTTCAACTCCAGATCTAACTTATGCACTAAAATCTCATCATATCATCCTCAAACAAGCCCTAAAACTCCATGAATGATGGATCTAGAAAGGAGAAGGGACAAGGAAGCGATTCATTACCTCAAGACGACCTCCAACTGATGAATAATCCGGATGTCCACAATTCTCCTTGATACAAGCTTCTTGACCACAAGATCCCTTCACAAAATCACTTATCCAAGCTCCAAAATGCTCCCAAGGCTCTCACTCACGATTTTAGGGTTTCTGGATCTCAAAGGGTAGTAAGGGGGCCGAGGGGTGAACAATAGATCCTTTAAATAGGGTGCAAACCCTAAGATTTAGGGTTTTCTATTCACAGCACTGACTCGTCGAGTCCCGTCGCCAACTCGGCGAGTCAGACCACTTAACACGTGCTCCTCACATGCTCCGACTCGACGAGTTATAGCTCAAACTCGCCGAGTCCATCCTCCCATTTACACTTTACACCCCCGAACTCTTGCTTCTGAACTTGGGATGTTACATGACATTTTTCCACAAAGTGTAGAAATTGTTTTATATCTTATTTGGGTGTTTCTCATACATATGTAGTTATAAGAATGATGGCGTAAATACATATTCTAAGTTACTCATCTAGACATAATTAAGTCATATATTTTTATGAATTTTCTTATTATATAGATATTTATAAAAAATAAAGAAAGATGGAAAGGTGTTTGAGATATCTTATTTTCATATGTGATAAAAAGACAATAATGATTCAAATAAAAAGTCAATCAAACATGATTGTTTATTACTTTATTCAACCAAAACTATGTCAATAAACAATAAATACAATAAAGATTAGAAAATTAAAAATGGTATCGTTTGATAATTAATGACAAAGCCAACGATGGAAGCTTGGGTCAGAGCCATATGATGCGAAAGTCTCACGTAGCCCTTCCCCGTTACTCTGTTACTCTAAGAGTCGAAACAATCTTTATTCCTTCAACAACTGTTAGGCCTTCCTACAGTTTTAGAAACGGATATCGACTTGGCCTACTTTTACTATGCTATTCTTCTCACTTCGTAAGATTAACAAGTGACCCAACAACAACAAATTCAATAATTGGTCGGACCAAGCTAACTGTCGATTTCTGATTTCCGACCTGCGACATATATTTATATTTTTAATGCAAAAGAGTAGCATATTCATACTTTTGAACAAACACATTACTAATATTATTAATTTGAAAAAAGAACTATTTTAATTCTAACACAAAATAACTTTATATTTTTAACTTTAACCAAAAACACCAACATACTTTTATGTTTAACCCAATGACATTGTATTTTTGTTTCAAACCCAAAACACCAAACATCAGCCTTTACCCAAAAACTACCACATACTTTTCTACATGATTGCAGATTGTTGTTATTTATATATTGTAAAATCAAGTATGAACTATTAGATAAAATTCCAAATATAGACTCAACTTCTGTCGTATTGTATGACTATGAATAACCCACGTCTAAAGGAAACTAATCATCACATTAAAACTATCTTCCAAAAGAAACTCTTTGCCGCCCGGCGCTTAGCGCGGGTAAACGGCTAGTATATATATATATATATATATATATATATATATATATATATATATATATATATATATATATATATATTGAGTGCAAATTATTGACTACATTAAACTATATATATATATATATATATATATATATATATATATATATTGAGTGTAAATTATTGACTACATTAAACTATATAAATATAGTTTGTGAAACCTTACCACCTTTGTAACCCGTTGAGCAAAGGGTGTAATTATATAAAGTACATATATAATTTTTTTACTTCATTTTCTATATTATCTTGGAAAAAGGGGATAATTACATATACAAACGTTTTTCATTACAAAAACACGTACTCTCGTTGAATAAATTTGTAATACATTGTCTTCATCGTACGTACCGAGGTATACACGAAAGTCCTGTTTTATAACCAGAGTCTCCTGTTAGAGAGCGTGATACATGTGTATAGATCTATACGGGACTGATGATCCCACACCCTAACTGTTAGCTACAGTTAGACCGACAGGTTATGGGTGACAAATGTCATAAACTCTTTGACACCTGAAGAACGTCGCGATAGACAACTTCATCTTTAGCACGGTTATGAAAACTCACATGGGGAAACGACAATACATTTATTTTACACGAAAACACATTTCTTCAAATGGTTTTATATACGAATAAAACTACATATTTCTATTTTAAGTATGGAAAATACTTGTACATTTCGGTCTTGGAATATTTAAAGACTACAACTCATTTTTATGGAAAATATCGGATATTCTGGAAACAAACACTATTACCTTACAAGGAATGGCTTACAATTATTCATACAAACTCATATGAACTCACCAAATTAATTGTTGACACTTTTTCAAAACAACTTGTATTCTCAGGGAATCAGTAAAACAAGTAACCACCAGCTTTTGAGGATGGGACGCTAATGTGTCAAACAAATCTTTTGTCATCATATTGTAATTGACTTTTGAAACATGTAACACTTACAATGATGTAACCTTTTCAATTATATATATGATGGTCTTGTTTGCTTTGGTCACTATTATGCATGTTTTTATGATACAATACATGAAAGTCATCCACCCTCGGACGTTTCCGCCATCCTGGTTTGGAGGTGTGACACAGACTAAGGTGAGTTTTCTCACTGTATCAATGGGTCGAAGGCACCAAGGCCGGCCCATATGTGTTTATAGGATACGGATTACTTGTGTGTTATATGTATGAAAGACCAAGGTTTTAACTGTATGAAAGACCTGGATCTGGCCCATAGCAGTAATTTGTATGTTAGTACGTGGTACTTGTGGAAAACTTACTAAGCATTTGCTTTCAGATTTGTGTTTATGGTTTCAGGTACTTCCGGTACTAAGGGGAAGGAATCGGCGTGATGGCACAACATTCTCTCCCGTTATTTCCGCATTTTGATATTGTACTCTGATTATGTGATTTTTATACATTATGATGGTTTTGGAACAATTTTATACTTGTAGTACTTGTTGTAAAAATGAAAAATTTTATCGTGTTTTGGGGCTGTTACATTTTTTAAACTGACCAAGTATATATTTATATTTATTAGGTGTTTAGCAATCGTAAAAATTTAACAGAGTTGGTGCAAGAAATGGCACGGTCTCTTGGATACGTGGTTGTTAGTAAAAGAACAAAGACAAAAGGAAGTGGATATGTTTCAAAAATTATTTTTATGTGTGATCGGGGTGGTGTACCCAGAGGTCCGGAGACGTCCACCAAAAATACAAGTCCAGAAAAACAAATTTTCCCCTCAAAATTTTTGCTTGTTACTATAAGTCAGATGATGTTTGGAGGTTAAAGGTTAATAATGATGAACATAATCATGAACCTGCAATGTAAATGGAGGGCCACCAATATGCAATACGGTTAACCCCAAATGAATCAAAAATGGTTGAAGAAATTAAGATAAACAATGTCCCCTAATGGGATATTCTATCGGCGTTAAAGAGACAAAATTCCAAAAATGTTTCTACAGTAAAATCAGTTTATAATGAGTGTTACAAACTTCAAATGGATGAGCATGGAGACCGAAGTCAAATGCAAATTGTCTTCGGATTTTTGCATTCAAAAGGATATATATTTAACCATCGTGCAAATGATACAACCAATGCCTTAGAAGATCTATTATTTCTTCACCCAACGTCATTAGAGATATGGAGTGCATTTCCACAGGTTATTATGATGGATGCCACCTACAAGAGTAACAAGTACGAATATTTTATTTTTAACTGTTTTGTATTTATTAATAGGCATAACATGTCTTTTATGTTTTGTTATACTAATTATTTTTCTTTTATTAATAGGTATAACATGCCTTTTTTGGAGATTGTTGGTGTTACTTCAACAAACACGACATTTTCCATTGGTTTTGGGTTCATTGATAAAGAAAATGAATCCAATTACATTTGGGCTTTAATTGTCTTAAGGCCATAATTGACAGATATGATAGCTCATACATGATCGTTACTAACAGAGAGATTACATTGATGAATGCATGTGAAAAAGTATTCACATCCGCCATTCAGATACTTTGTAGATGGCACATATCTCAAAGTATATTTACTAATTACAGAGGACGTTACAAGACAGATGCTGATTGGAATTCATTTTTAAGAGATTGGGATACTTTAGTTAATTCATTAATATTGGCAATATATTTGTGAAATTATGCAAAACGTGAATCAAGAGTGACATATCATCCAGGTACTACCCAAATTCTCGATTATCTCAATCGAGTCTGGTTGGATAAATACAAAGCAAAATTTGTATCCGCTTTGACTAACCAAGTTTTAAACTTTCACAACGGTACTAACAGTAAAGTTGAGAGCCAACACGCGAAGTTGAAAAAATTCTTGCAGACACAACATGCTAACTTAGATAAATTTGTTAATCGAATAGAAAAGGTATTGGCGTCTCAACACACAACAATAAAATGTATTTTAGAAACAAACCGAACTACGTTAATTCGTCGATACAACATCCCCCATTTTAAAGGTTTGAGTGGATGTAACACCCATAAAATTTGAGCCAAATTAAAACACTTTATCTCATTCAAAAACCATTAAGTTCATACATCTTGTTTTCAAAATAGTTTAAACATCAGAGTATCCCCCAGAACCATATCACATAAATCATAAAACATGAGGAATGGTACGATCACACCTTCGCCTTGCCACGATCTCCTGAAGTACCTAAAATAATACACTGAACTGTAAGCCCGAAAGCTTAGTGAGTTACCCCCAAAATACCAAACACACATAAACATACTCATAACATATCACAAATAGAACAGCCATGCACATCGGGTCTACTGTGTGACTGGTCCGCCCGCACCGGGCCTTCAGTCCACCTGGTCCACCCTCCGAGTCTAGCCATGTACATCGAGTCTACAATATGATTGGCCCGCCCGCACCAGGCCTTCAATCCACCTGGTCCACTCTCTGAGTCTACAGTATGACTGGTCCGCCTACACCGGGCCTTAAGTCGGCCTGGTCCACTCTCCGAGCCTCGGCACGTCTGATCCGCCCTCTTGGGGCCTTCAGCCTATCCGGACCGCTCGTTGGGCCTTCGGAATATCCGGCCCGCCCTGGGTATGTTGGCCTACAGCACAAAGCAGGACCCGCCTCAACCCAACCCCCGTCAAACAACCATGTGCACATAAACAATTAATCGCAATACAAAACCTTAACCAGACAAACAGTCTAACAGATCACATAGCATATCAACATCCTAACCAGGATTTTGACCTAACCGGTCACTAGCATAACATTACCCTATATACCGGGTACCGACCTTAACCAGGTCACTAACATAACATTACCCTAAATACCGGGTACCGACCTTAACCAGGTCACTAACATAACACCATCCTAATTACCAGGATGCAGATCTAGCAAAGCAATAACATAACAAACAATACCCGGATTTCCATCCGATAAAGGGCCGGCCTTGGTGCCGTAGACCCTGTCGATATAGTGAGGATAACTCACCTGCAATTGCCGACTGAAGAGATACGACCAAGCTGCTCCGACCACCGACACGAACTTCACCACAGCACACTACCAAAGAACCAATACCAAAATTACCAAAATACCCTTGGAAGTCAAACTGGTCAACTCTTGGTCAAAGTCAAAGTCATCAGGCAAAGTCAACCTTCCTGGTTGACTCTACTCGCCGAGTCAACCCGTCGACTCGCTGAGTTCTTATACTCAAAAAACTCCCATAACACGACTCAACTCGCCGAGTCGCCCCAAGACTCGTCGAGTTCAACGATCTCGGAATCCCATCCTGTCCAACTTACTGAGTCGCCAACCGACTCACTAATCCAAAGCTTTAACCAAATGAGGTTGTGTTCTGCGACCAGACTCGCTGAGTCCAAGAACAGACTCGCCGAGTCCAAGGCAATCTTTAACAGACTCGCCGAGTTGTTCTTCCACCTCGTCGAGTCCAAGGCAATCTTCATACAACTCGTCGAGTACACCCATGTGACTCGCCGAGTCTTTCTAGTTCTCAATCCATATAGAGGCTTTTCGAGCCATGTAGGGGCTCCAATCCATAGATCCACTCTTCTACAGCCTAACCCTCACATAAATTTGCAAACTTTACGTGAAACCAAGGAGATATAAGCCCAAAACACTCTAGGGCTAGGGTTTATGACAAAGGGGCTTCACCAATAACTCTTAGACAGGAGCTTTATGACATTATGGACCATCACAAGCCTAGATCTGAAGTAGCAACCTCAGATCTAAGCCTCTAACTCGAAATAGCTCACAATCATACCAAAAATGCGCCAAATCTCAAATGATAATAGTTCTAGATACAAAAGAGCCCAAGCAACAGATTAATACCTCCAATATATGCTCCAACTGAAGTAGATCCCGGATCTACACTACTCCTTTGCAGCAAGTCTCTTGATCTTCAAGCCCCTTTCCAAGATTTTCTCCTTCAAGGCTCTATTCTCTCTATTAATGGAGACTCACTCGAATCTAGGGTTTCCTGGAACTCTCTGGGGGAATAGGAGGCTGGGAGAAGGACATAAAGTCCTTTAAATAGGGTGCAACCCTCGGGATTAGGGTTTTCTCATTCCAGCACCAACTTGTCGCGTACGTCTTCCGACTCGATGAGTTGGCCACTTAACCCGCAATCAATCCCGCTCCGACTCGACGAGTAGCGCACCTACTCGTCGAGTAGCTTCCTTAATTTACACTTAGCACCCTCCAACTTCTTGCTTCCGAACTTGGGATGTTTCAATTCTCCCCCACTTAAATTAGGCTTCGTCCTCGAAGCCTGCGGAAACACAAACATCCAGATGATACTCCCATAATGCATCCACTGATCTCACACCGACCCAGATTCCTTCAAACACAGTTATCGAATCCCTAAAATCCCTCTCTTTCGTTGCAGGGTCCTGATCAACTACTCCAAGCCGGCCACCGGCTTCTTTTCTCTGATGACAACACTCATCAACTAAGTGCCACCTGAAGACACTACCTTACTTCCGTCTTACGCATTCATTCGCCACCTGCGAAAACTGGATACCATACAAAACCACCGGGTCTTGACCCAGTATTAACTTGCTATCTTTTGCCTAACTGGCGCTGCCTCTATTAACTTGCATCGATGGAAACTCATCCCGTTTCCTGCCTGGACCAAATCCCTTATCACGCTGACATGATGGAACATTTCACAGCTTCCGAGCAACCCTCCTGAACACCCAGCTATAACGTTCATACACATCATACCTGGACCAATCAGCCTCGGGCTGGAAGACCAGACACGCCTACGATGGTCCAGCCATCCTTAGGATGGAACACCACTACATCCATAGCTCATGACCACAACCATAATTCGGAATCCAAGGATCTACCCTTGCATCACTTCCGAGCTCTCCTGACTCCGCGTCAGTTTTAACCATTCCACAACCTCAACGGGCATCCAACCCGTATGTGCTTCCATATATCTGGTACAATCCCCGTGCTTACTACCAATAACCGAAGCACTTTCGATCATCCTTTTACTCTGTTGCCTTCCTCTCAGAGGACCCACACTCCTTCCGGAGCTACATACCTTTCCTTTCCAGGAAGTCTACTGAACAACCCTTACCGCACCTATAAGTGCCACTGAGCTAAAATCCACTCTACACTATCCATGTAGAGCAACTGCTATTCTTGAACTCCCATATACTCCGAATCCGATCACATAATTAACTAGGCACACGCACGGCCTCCGGCCGACTCCATCATCATGTTCAATACTTGGGGCCAGACCATATCGATTACTATTGCATGGCGACATATTCACTCATTCTCCTCCTACCGATCCACTAACACATACAGAGTCTTCAGCATGACTGGACCGCCTTTCCAGGCCTTCAGCCTATCTGGACCACCCTCAGAACCTTCAGCATGTCTGGACCGCCCTCCTGGGCCTTCAGCCTGTCTGGACCGTTCCCCGAGCCTTCGGTCTGACTGGTACGCCTTCCGGCCTTCAGTCTATCTGGACCGCTCAAAACTATCATACACCATCCTGAAACATTATTCTTGGGAATCTCTCCCATACATACTGTTCTAGCCCTCTTGGGGTTCCGAACTCCAGTTCCGTTCCCAGAATCCTTTCCATGGCCTAAACCCAGGCCTCACATCGACCAACTACCTCACCTGAAACCATGGTCTATTCCCTACCCCACTTGTCTATCACTTGCTCCAATCATGCCACACTCTCGGCTAACAACACTGATAAATCTAAACAGCTAACCAACCTTGAATACTTGCTGTTTTACCGGAGAATTTTCCAATTCTCCTAACTTTCGCTGACACACCGGCATAACTCGATCGACCTTACTTGATAAAGTTTCTCCCTCTTCTCTCGGAACTAAATCCCTCCGGGGTGAGCAATCTCCGCAGAACACTCTCCTGACATCGCACATCCCGAACTCCAAGGAAGTTAGAATCCCAACTGAACACTTCTTGCATCGCAGTCGCTATTCCTAGCAACGAGATCGTATATCCAATCTTCCGATCACCTATCCTCTTGGATGCTAACCGACTACAACCCCTAACTACTAAGATCCTCAATCATACCATGATTCATGCGGAAAAAAAAACGAACAGATTTACAATACCACATCATCAACAAGATAACAAGATATCATAATGGAAACATACCCGCAGCTGCATCCGGCGCTGCCCTGACCTCCTCTGCTGTAAGCTGGAAAGCGCGTCCCTGAGCCCTCGGAGGCTCCGCTCCTCCCTGACCTCCACCTGTAATCCTTAAATTGGCCGGTGCTGGAGCCTGCACCGGTATTGCAACAAGCTATGGGCAGTTGACCCTCAAGTGTCCAACCTGATGACAGTGATAACAGATCCTCCCATCCTGAGCCGGGACCGACTGACGGCAATCCCTCGCATAATGCCCCTCTTTCCTACACTTGCGACACGCACCACCAGACCTAAAAACTCCGGCATGACCCTTCCCACACTTCTCACAAGCGTGGCTGCTCTGACCTCCAACCCTAGAGTCAACGGTTTTGGACCGTTTCGGCGCCGGCTGCGACTGCACCGGGGCCTGACTCTGCTCTCGCAACTGCAACTCAATCTCCAACTCAAGCCGCCTGGCGGCCTCCTGCAACTCTAACAAGGTATCACATCTCTGCGTGGACACAAACTGTCTAATATCCCTCTTGAGTATACTCAGATACCGGGACATCTGAGCCTGCTCCGACGCGAACTCCGGGCAAAACATCGCCCTCTCAGTAAACATCCTGGTGATCTCCGTCACCGACTTTGAATCCTGTTTCAGCTCCAGGAACTCCTGAGCCAACCTCTCTCTCTCAACCTGCGGAACATAACGAGTACTGAACATCTCCCAGAACTGATCCCAAGTAACTGTAGCCCGCTGCGCATCAGAATAAGATCTCGTAGTCAACCTCCACCAATCCTTCGCCCCAAGCCTCAAAAGGTTCAGAGCACACCTCACCCTCTGATCAGCAGGGCACGAACACGTGAAGAAACAACCCTCCACGTCTGAAAACCATCTCATAGCAATGATAGGATCCTGAACTCCATCAAAGGTAGGGGCTTGGTATTATCGAAGTCCCGATACTGAAAACCTCGACCGGTTCCTCCCCCTGCCGCTGCTACAGCCGTTGTAGCTGTCGCGGCAGCCGTCTCTGCAAGAGTTGCATAGCGCTCATCAAAGTACTCAACCATGGCGGTGTTGATCGACCCAAACGTCTCTGGCAACTCAGCCCTGAACATGGCAGCAACCTCATCATGCAGGATCTCACGAATCCTGGCACCCAACTCATCCGTACTCATCTGACCAAAGACCTCGGGTGGTAATGGTCCATCCTAACCACCCTCTCCTGATCCAGATCCCGAACCGGATCCTGCCCCGAAACGTCTCGTAATCGCCATACTGCAATACACCAACAAGACCCTTAGACACATCCTATACCCGCCCGGGGAACTATCTCATAACTGATACCCTAGAGAGTTGTGACTTCCTTGATACGCGTATGGGTCCTGTGCTTTCAGTAGTACGGGTCCATACTACCTTCCACACCTACCCATATTTGTCTCAAGTATCACCACAACACTCTAAACATATATACACACACACACTCAATCCTCACTCCTAGAGGAAAGCTGAATATCTCATATAAGGAAAACCCTATGCTAGTAGGCATCACATAATCAGGCAATTCTATCATGCAATTCCTGAAATTCCCTAGCCTAGTACTAGCATGCTGTTCTAACATATCACATAATCAATAAATTGTATGGTATTTTGGGGTCTACTTACTGGCTCCGGCTGATCGTACCCTCAGCGTCCTCCTTTACTTATCTTGAAAACCTTTTGAAAACTATTTTCGAAAATCTCTCCTTGATTTGAGACTGGATTCACATGAATGTTCCTCCAATTCACTCAAACCAAGGCTCTGATACCAACTTGTAACACCCATAAAATTTGAGCCAAATTAAAACACTTTATCTCATTCAAAAACCATTAAGTTCATACATCTTGTTTTCAAAATAGTTTAAACATCAGAGTATCCCCAGAACCATATCACATAAATCATAAAACATGAGGAACAGTACGATCACGCCTTCGCCTTGCCACGATCTTCTGAAGTACCTGAAACAATACAGTGAACTGTAAGCCCGAAAGCTTAGTGAGTTACCCCCAAAATACCAACCACACATAAACATACTCATAACATATCACATATAGAACAGCCATGCACATCGGGTCTACTGTGTGAATGGTCCGCCCGCACCGGGCCTTCAGTCCACCTGGTCCACCCTCCGAGTCTAGCCATGTACATCGAGTCTACAGTGTGATTGGTCTGCCCGCACCGGGCCTTCAATCCACCTGGTCCACTCTCTGAGTCTACAGTATGACTGGTCCGCCCACACCAGGCCTTTAGTCGGCCTGGTCCACTCTCCGAGCCTCGGCACGTCTGGTCCGCCCTCTTGGGGCCTTCAACCTATCCGGACCGCTCGCTGGGCCTTCGGAATATCCGGTCCGCCCTGGGTATGTTGGCCTACAGCACAAAGCAGGACCCGCCTCAACCTAACCCCCGTCAAACAACCATGTGCACATAAACAATTAATCGCAATACAAAACCTTAACCAGACAAACAGTCTAACAGATCACATAGCATATCAACATCCTAACCAGGATTCTGACCTAACCGGTCACTAGCATAACATTACCCTATATACCGGGTACCGACCTTAACCAGGTCACTAACATAACATTACCCTAAATACCGGGTACCGACCTTAACCAGGTCACTAACATAACACCATCCTAATTACCAGGATGCAGATCTAGCAAAGCAATAACATAACAAACAATACCCGGATTTCCATCCGATAAAGGGTCGGCCTTGGTGCCGTAGACCCTGTCGATATAGTGAGGATAACTCACCTGCAATTGCCGACTGAAGAGATACGACCAAGCTGCTCCGACCACCGACACGAACTTCACCACAGCACACTACCAAAGAACCAATACCAAAATTACCAAAATACCCTTGGAAGTCAAACTGGTCAACTCTTGGTCAAAGTCAAAGTCCTCAGTCAAAGTCAACCTTCCTGGTTGACTCTACTCGTCGAGTCAACCCGTCGACTCGCCGAGTTCTTATACTCAGAAAACTCCCATAACACGACTCAACTCGCCGAGTCGCCCCAAGACTCGTCGAGTTCAACGATCTTGGAATCCCATCCTGTCCAACTTACTGAGTCGCCAACCGACTCACTAATCCAAAGCTTTAACCAAAAGAGGTTGGGTTCTGCGACCAGACTCGCCGAGTCCAAGAACAGACTCGCCGAGTCCAAGGCAATCTTTAACAGACTCGCCGAGTTGTTCTTCCACCTCGTCGAGTCCAAGGCAATCTTCATACAACTCGTCGAGTACACCCATGTGATTCGCCGAGTCTCTCCAGTTCTCAATCCATATAGAGGCTTTTCGAGCCATGCAGGGGCTCCAATCCATAGATCCACTCTTCTACAGCCTAACCCTCACATAAAGTTGCAAACTTTACGTGAAACCAGGGAGATATAAGCCCAAAACACTCTAGGGCTAGGGTTTATGACAAAGGGGCTTCACCAATAACTCTTAGACAGGAGCTTTATGACATTATGGACCATCACAAGCCTAGACCTGAAGTAGCAACCTCAGATCTAAGCCTCTAACTCGAAATAGCTCACAATCATACCAAAAATGCCCCAAATCTCAAATGATAATAGATCTAGATACAAAAAAGCCCAAGCAACAGATTAATACCTCCAATATATGCTCCAACTGAAGTAGATCCCGGATCTACACTACTCCTTTGCAGCAGTCTCTTGATCTTCAAGCCCCTTTCCAAGATTTTCTCCTTCAAGGCTCTATTCTCTCTATTAATGGAGACTCACTCGAATATAGGGTTTCCTGGAACTCTCTGGGGGAATAGGAGGCTGGGAGAAGGACATAAAGTCCTTTAAATAGGGTGCAACCCTCGGGATTAGGATTTTCTCATTCCAGCACCATCTCGTCGAGTACGTCTTCCGACTCGGCGAGTTGGCCACTTAACCCGCGATCAATCCCGCTCCGACTCGACGAGTAGCACACCTACTCGTCGAGTAGCTTCCTTAATTTACACTTAGCACCCTCCAACTTCTTGCTTCCGAACTTGGGATGTTGCAGTGGAAATGTTTCACACCATGCGTTGGAAAAAATCAGACAATAGTTCGACTGGCCTGACGTACATCAAATAACTGTACCAATTAATATTCGTGATAAATAAAGACAAACTTTGCTTTTGATCCATTTTATATAGTCATTCGAATTTTATAACGCCGTCCAAATTTATAATGTCGTTCGAATTTATAATGTAGTCCGAATTTTAAAATGTCATCCGAATTTTAAAATGTTGTCCGAATTTTATACAATTATTGAAATTTATAATAATATTTTCATAAAAGCCCTTAAGTATTCAAGAAATATTTGGTTTTACCCTTTGGGGTCTTTTACATTAGTAAAGCAGGAAATTAGCGTATTTTTTATTTTTTTATTTTACCCTTTTGGCAGGTTACTCGGTCCGGTAACCGATTGCTGCACTCAAGACACACGACGTCAACGATGATTGGGCCCATTCAGATGACATGGCGCTGACTGTTAATTGATATCCTTTGCTTATTTTAAAAAGGAAAAAAGAGCGGAAAAATACGGAGACAACGGGTTTAGAACACGGAATCTCATATACCAAAAACAGCAGCCTTACAACTAGGCTGAAGCTTCTTGTATGTAGTTACTCCTTAATCTTTAAATATATTATATAATACTGATATTACTATTATTATTACTTTAATTATTTTATTATTATTATTATTATTATATATACATAGATTTTTAAATATATAATGTATGCTTTTTGATGTATAAAATACGTTTTAATATATAAATATGTTTTTAAATGTATCAAATCAGTTTTTTATGTATAAATACGTTTTTAAATATATAATTACTTAAGTACGCATTTATCCATTTTAAAGCACATGTATATATCTTTAAAATATTTTTATGTATTAAAAAGTTGTATTTATATGTATAAACATGTATATCTATTATATAAAAATATATTTATACATGCTAAAATATACGTTTTTAAAAATATAAATATATTTTGAAGGTATTTATACGGTTTATATATGTGATTTATATAATATAAACCATATTAATAGGTACATTTATATCTATATGTATATTATATTTTTTTATGCCAAACAAATATTAATTTAAACATGTAAAATACAAATAAATATGAATTTTTAATGCATTAATACGTTTTGTAAATGTGTAAATATGATTTTAAATACATATTTTACATATGCTTTCAAATATATAAATACATATTTATATATATATATATATATATATATATATATATATATATATATATATATATATATATATATATATATATATTTAAAAACGTATTTTTTAGCTTTAAAAAGGTATTTCCATATTTAAAAACATAAATCCATATTTAAATAAATACTTCTATATTTAAAAATATATGTATACATTAATAAAAACATATGGTAAGAATAAATAATAATAATTATAATTATCCAAATAATGTAAGTTATATTTAAGTAATAATAACATTAATTAGTGTTAGTTGTAATATTCAAAATATGAGCATAGAATATAAAAAAAGCATTGCAGCCTAATGGTTACAACGTTGGTTAGCTATACGGAAGACAAGGGTTCGAATCCCACCGCCTTGTTTCTTCCCAACATTCCTCATTTTTAAGCAAATCATTCTCGGCGCCATGTAAGCCATAAATGCACAATTAGTGCGAATATGGCAAGACACATGTGCGGGTAATCAACTGATGACCCTCAAACCGACTAAAAGCGCATAAGTGCAAAAGTTAAACAAAACATCTGACTTAATGTACCTAAAAATAGTCAAAGGGTAAAATCAAACATGTCTTAAAAACGTGAAGGCTTTTATTTCATTAACCCAAATAATAATAATAATAATAATAATAATAATAATATAAAAATTAAAAATTAAAAAGAATTAAAAACAACAACTACAGACGAAAAAAATCACAGGGGGGGGGGGTACTTATAGCATTAGAAAATTCAAATAATTACATACATGACACTGCTTTTGACATATACATACAAACACACATTAAACAAAACCGAAAATAATCAAGCATCTACATTCTTTCATATCTTCTTTTCGACTCTCAATATCTTCTTCAAAGTACCTTTGGAGATCTACATGGTTACACAATCGTGCAAGTTATGTTGCTATTTTGCTGATAGAAAAACCAAAAACAAACAATATGAAAAAAAACAAAACCATTATTGTTCCAATTGACCTACATGATCAAATTAATGTTGGTGTTTTAACCTCAAATCAAATTTACAAGTGCTTCTAAATTGGTACTATAAAAGAGACTTCAATTTGTATTTGTTTTTGTTTTTGGATTTCCTTATTATGGTTCCTAGCGCAGCAGCTCTATGATAAGAATAAATAATAATAATTATCATAATCTAAATAATCTAAGTTATATTTAAGTAATAATAACATTAATTAGTGTTAGTTGTTATATTCAAAATATCAACATAGAATACAAAAAAAGTGTCGCAGCCTAATGGTTACAACGTTGGTTAGCTATACGGAAGACGAGGGTTCGAATCACACCCCCTCGTTTCTTCCCAACATTCCTCATTTTTAAGCAAATCATTATCGGTGCCATGTCAGCCATAAATGCACAATCAGTGCCAACGTGGCAAGACACATGTGCGGGTAACCGAATGACCCTTAAACCGGCTAAAAGGGCATAAGTGCAAAAGTTAAACAAAACCTCCGACTTAATGAACCTAAAAATAGTCAAATGGTAAAACCAAACATGTCTTGAAAACCTGAAGGCTTTTATGTCATTAACCCTAATAATAATAATAATAATAATAATAATAATAATAATAATAATAATAAATAAAAAATAAAATAAAACAAAATTAAAAAGAACAAAAAAAACAAAATATGGAAAAAAAATCACATGGATGGGGGGGGGGGTACTCATAGCATTATCCAATTCAAACAGTTACATACATGATATACACACAAACACACATTAAACAAAATCGAAAATAATGAAGCATCTATATTCTTCTATAACTTCTTTTTAACTCTCAATATCTTCTGCAAAGTACATTTGGAGATCGACATGGTTACACAATCGTGCAAGCATATTTGTTATGTTGCTATGTTGTTGATAGAAAAACAAAAAACAAACAATATGAAAAAAGCAAGACCATTATTGTTCCAATTGACCTATATGATCTGATTAATGTTGTTGTTGTTGGTAGACTCAAAATCATTCCATCTTCATGTTTATTTATCTGCCTCTCACTCTTTCTTTTTTTTCAAGTTTGAAACCAGTAAGATATTCGATAGTTGTGGTGAAAAGAACACCAAGATCTGTCTTCCTTAGTATCTAAACCTGAGAGGAAAAAAAACCAAAATTCATCAGACATACAAACCGAAAACCTGTTGAGAAACTATGAGATAAAGAGCCAGCGGTGATGGAGGCGTCAATATACACTAAAAAGGAAAGACAACATGTCGGCGACGGTAGATCCAGTGGTTGTTGGTGGAAGTCAAGTGATTTGCGAATGCTGAATGGTAGTTGTTGGGATTTTAAATAAATTGTTACATAATTAGTGTATACATACATAAAAGACATATGAACAAATATACATGCACAACACTGTAACAGACACATGAACAAATATTTTAAACATACATAACATATTAAAAACTGCATCTCAAAAACATAAATGAACTTGCATATCATTAATGGAAAACAAACAGATACATAAATATAGTGTAATTATATGTGTATGGGTTTTCATTCCTTCCAAAGCTATAGTCGATTTGGGTTTTCTTCATATCCAAACACCAAACACATCATTATGTGTTTTAATTCTTTTCCAAGCTCCGGTCAAAGAAAACACGAGCAATTAGAAAACATAATAAAAAGAAATGGGTTAAAAAAATGAAGAAAAACATATCTACATATATCAAAATCTACAAATAAATTTTTTTAGGTAACAGTAGATGCTGGTGACTGGTGTGGTGATATTGTTTAGGTGAATGTCGTTGGTAAGGGAAAACAACAATGGAGAACAAATTCAAACCAAACCTTCACATATCAAAATCTACAAATAAAACAAATTGAAGAAAAACGTATCACATTACAAATCTGGGTATAGATTTGGATACAAACCCATGAAATCGACAAACATGGATGCTATATCCGACCATTCTAGAGAGATCTAGAACGAGAGTGAATGAGGAGAAACAGGAGTTGTTGTTGGTAGAAGGAGGTGTTGGCGATTATAGATCGTGGGTTTGGTGGAAGGAAATGCTAGTGAAGGCGGAGGTTGCAGAGTTGGTAGTGCAGCAACGTAGGTGGAGTTGGTGCGACGGTTAAGGTGTCCGAGAGGATTGTTTGGCTTTGATATTGGGGATTCGAAAGAGGTGCACTAGTGGTAGTGTCAATGTAAAATAGTTGGTGGTGTACGTATTAGTTCTTAATTTGAAAAAGGAGGAGTTTAAAGAAAAAAACCAAGTGGTTTTGGAAATTAGAGTAATCGGTATGGTGCTCCTATTATATTGTATATTGTGTGATTTATGTTTGTAACACCCCAACTCCCAGGTATAAATTTTAAAGTTTTATATTCATTATTAGAGACCTACTCGACGAGTTGGCTGCCCCAACTCGTCGTGTAGAATCGGTTATGGTCGCGTGGTTTATGGAACATACTCGACGAGTTGGTGGAACCCAACTCAACGAGTAGAGGTTGTGCATGAAAACCCTATTTTGTAGGGTTCGCACCCTATTTAAAGGACCTTAAGTCCTTTCCCCCAGCCACCTTTGCCACTTTTGACGTCCAGAAGATAAAACCCTAATAAATCTAACCCTATTCTTGAGTATGTCTGAGGCTAAAGTGTGTGCTTGGTGCATTTCTTGAAGAGACTTGAAGATTTAGAGGCTTGGAACAAGAAGAAGCTTGTAGATCCAGTATCTACCTCGTGCTGGCATCCAGTAGAAGGTAAAAAGTCCTTACCTTCGCTTTCCATTTCCTAGATCTCTTTTTATGTTAGTATATATGGGCATTTTTGTGCAAAAAGGGGGGCATGCTCGGGTTTGAGCTTGTCATGAGAACGTGGTTTCAGATCTGGACTCCCCTAGGCCCTCATGAACATAAAGTTCTCGACTTTATCTAGCCCTAGCCCTTTTCCATGTCCAAAACCTTCTTATAAGGATAGTTTTGAGTGTTTTAGCTTCTTGAAGCCTTGCGTGCACGAAAAGTTAGCAACTTTACGTGATAAATACACCCTAGGAGCCTAGATCTACAGTTTGGAGCTTTGGTTTCGCTTAAAAGCGTCTGAATGAGAAATGAACTGAAGGAACTCGACGAGTTGCATAGTCAACTCGACGAGTTGGATGAGGGTTTCCCGTTTTCTAGATTATGCATGTACTGGACGAGTTAGAGGGGTAACTCAACGAGTTGGTTAGGGTTTTCCCGACATTCTGGACACTGCATAGACTCGATGAGTTGTCTGGAAACTCAACGAGTCGACTGGGGTTTTCACGGTTTCTTGAGTTTTGATGGAACTCGACGAGTCATTAAGCTACACTCGACGAGTTGGGTCAACATGGACTATTGACCTTGACAGTTGACTTTGACTTTGACCAAGGGTTAACCAGTTTGACTTCTAGGGGTATTTTGGTAATTGGGGAATTTATGGAAGTTGATCATTGGTGGATATAGGTGTTGGTGTTTGGAGCTGTGTTTCAGGAGTTTGATACTTCAATTCCGATCGACATTATGAGGTGAGTTCTTCTCACTATATCAATAGGGTCTAAGGCACCAAGGCCGACCCATTATGGTTTATATCCTGGTTATAGGATTATGCTATGTTAGTGATCTGTTAGATCGGTATCCTCGTTATAGGATGATGCTATGTTAGTGATCTGTTAGATCGGTATCCTGGTTATATGATGATGCTATGTTAGTGATATGTTAGATCGATATCCTGGTTATAGGATGATGCTGTGTTAGTGATCTGTTAGATCTGTATGACTATCTGTACATGCTAGCTAGCGTATGATATTTATGTGCACATGATTGTTTGATTGGGGTTGGGTTGAGGCGGTCCTGCTTTGTGCAATATGCCAACATACCCAGGGCGGCCCGGATAGACTGCAAACCCGGTAAGTCCGTACTAGTCAGGCCGAATGTCCGGCGAGCGGTCCGAGTAGGCCGAAGGCCCTGTGAGGCGGTCCACACGTGTTGATGGCTCGAAGAGGGGTCCAGATAGGCTGATGGCCCTGCGCGGCGGACCAGTCAGGCTGATGGCGCATTATGCATGCTGTTTGTATGATATTGTTATGGTTTGTATGGCGTTGGTATTTTGGGGAACTCACTAAGCATCGGGCTTACAGTTGTTGATTTTGTTTCAGGTACATCAGATGATCGCGGGAAGGCGAAGGCGTGATTGTGCACCTCCTCATATTTTGTGATTTGATTTCTGGGATACTCTGACATGAAACTATTTTGAAAAGACTTTGTGCTTTGATTATGATTGAACAAAATGGTGAAATGATGTTGATTTTGGTCCCTGTATTGATAGAGAAGAAATAGTTGGTGTAAAAAACTGAAGGCTTGTACTTTGATTTCGAAGGCTGTGATGAAAAAGCGATGTGCAAAGGATTTCTGTTGATGGTATTTGTGGTGATGAAAAAGTGAATGGCTGTGGATTCGTTTTTCGAGTCGTTAATGTCGATGACTTGGGTTAATAATCTTCGAAAGCTGTGACATGGAGGTGGAGTAATTGATTTCAAAGGTTTGATGAATTGGGTTAAAAAGTTTCGAAAGTTTTGGTTGTGAGAATCGGGTATCGATAGTCGAATATTTTAATGGCTTAATTTCAAAAGTATTGATAATGAGTTGGGAAGGAGACGGGAAGCCTTCGTCACTGGGTAACAAATTGATGAAGAAAACAGAATTTTTCGAAATTGGTCCATAAAGTTTCGATGGTCTAACAGTTTGTAACCACCTTCGAAATGAGGACTGGTTTTCGACAGTTTGGAAGAAAAGAGGCAGAATTTTCGCAATGAGTCCCTGCACTTTAGTCGAAATTTACAGTTTATACCCATATTCGACATTGGGGTATAATTTCGACATTTTGAAGAATTATGCAGAAGTTTCATGTTCAGCCCTTGCAGTTAATGCAAATTGACGCTTTCTACCCAGTTTCGCAAATGGGGAGAGTTTCGCATTTTTTGCTGTTTTGGGCGCACCGGGTCACTGCAGAATTTTGAAATTGACAATTTCTACCCATATTTGTGAAATTTGGTCAAAGGCGGTCCGTGAACGAAGCTAAAAATTGGAGATTTTTTGGATTTTCCGGATTGAAGCAAAATGTTTATGCCATGTGTTAAGGGGGAGTTTTGGATAGAAAAAAATTCCGAATTGAGCACTTTCTCATTCCCTTTTTTGTTTTATAATCATTTTTCGAATATAAAAATGGGGAGATATGGAAATTCGAAAATTGAATTTTTCATATTATGCGGACTAGAAGACCGAAGTGACCTTGAGTATTTGAAGTTTATGAAATTGTTCGATTGGAGATTCGGAAGTGGTTTCGGTTCATGATGGGTTTGGGTTTATTGAAGATTTTTGGGGTGTGCATAAATGCTCAAATTTTGGGCAATTTTTTTGGAGATTTGGACACTCCTAATTATCCGTTGATGCTCGGTTTTTATGGTCTCACATTCTAGAACCCAGATTGAAAAGTCAAGGAAGAATTGAAGATTTGATGTTCATCTCTACATGTGTCACGTTTGAGGCTCGGTTCGTGAAGTTGCTCGAGTTTGGAAGATTTGAAGCGGGTCATCCATTCCTAACTTTGAGGGGGGAGAATGTTGGATACAAAGTTCTCTATGTATGACTTTGTAGATGGTTTGAGTTTTGTAGACCCACTTGCATGTGGTAAAATAGCCTTGTGGCATGAGAGATAGAGAGAGAGAGACATGCAAACACCTCTATATAAGGTGGGTTCATACCACTTGTAGAGGTGTGCTTGAGAGATGTAACATTGAGAGTGTTAGTGTGTTAATTATGTAGATTTAGATCTAAATCCTTTTTTTGTAACACCTTTCATAATGGAATGCATCTCTTAAGCACCCAAATCACCGTGTTCTTTGTGTGTTTTTTAATTCCGCATGCCAAATCAATGCTCATAATTCACATCAAATAATTAATGGTTTTTGAATGTTTTAAAAAGTTTTAAATTGGCTTGATTTTTATGGATGTTACAAGTTGGTATCAGAGCCTTGGTTTGAGTGAATTGAAAGAACACTCTTGTGAATCCAGTCTCAAACTAAGGACAAGATTTTCAAAATGATTTTCAAATGGTTTTCAAAATACTAAAGGAGGATGCAAGTGTACGATCAGCCGAAGCCAGTAAGTAGACCCCAAAATACTTTATGGATTATTTGATTTTGTGATATGTTAGAACAGCATGCTAGTACTAGGCTAGGGATCTTCAAGAATTGCATGATAGAATTGCCTGGTTATATGATGCCTAATAGCCTAGGGTTTTTCCTTATATGAAATTGACATCATTATTGTAGTTGCTTAGTGTATGCATCACAATCGTATATAACTAAGATATTATAGCCTGAGAATGTTTGGTTTGACATTATTTCATGTTCTTGTTTGATGAAGGGCTTAGGGTAGGATCAGGTATTCGAAAGTCTATAGGGTCCAACGTTATGTATGGCTAGCATACACGAGTGTTGCATGGTCGGTGGAAGTTTTATGGGTAGGTTGTGCAGGGTCAGTCGGCCAGTTATGAGATACTTAGTCTTCCTCTAGGAGTGAGGATTGAGTGCTCGCCATACATATGTATATTGTTAGGGCGTTGTCATGATACTTGAGAAAAATATGGGTAGGTGTGGAAGGTAGTATGGGCCCGTACTACTGAAAGCATAGGACCCATATGCGTAGCGAGGAAGTCACAACCCCTAGGGATTTGCTGGGAGTTGGTTCCCCGATTGTTGTATGGAATGTATGATATCTTCCTGGTATATCTTCAGCATGGTGGTTACGAGGCGCTTTGTGACTGGATTCAGATCAGGATCAGGAGACGGCGGTCAGGGTGGACCAGCAGTGCCCGAGGTCATTGGTCAGATGAGGTCGGATGAGTTGGACGCTAGTATTCGAGAGATCTTGCATGATGAGGTTGCTATACTGTTCCGGGCATAGCTGTCGGATATGTTTGGGTCTATCTAGATCGCTATGGTGGAGTATTTCGATAAGCGCTATGCAGCTCTTGCTGAGATGGTTGTCGCTGCAGCCGCTGATAGTGGGACCAGTCGGGCTTTTCAGTACCGGGACTTTGATAGCACGAAGCCCCTAACTTTTGATAGCATTCAAGAACTGATCGTAGCCATAAGGTGGCTGTATGACGTGGAGGAATGTTTCTTGATGTGCTCATGTCCTGCTGACCAGAAGGTCAGGTGTGCTCTGAACTTGCTGAGGTCCAGAGCCAAGGACTGGTGGAGGTTGATGACGGGGTCGTATACAGATGATCAGAGAGTTGCGGTTACTTGGGATCAGTTCAGGGAGACGTTCCACGCTCGCCACATTCCACGGGTTGAGCACGAGCGGCTGGCACATGAGTTTCTGGATTTGACACAGGATGCGGAGTCGCTGAAGGAGATCACCCGTATATTCACTGAGAGGGCGATGTTTTTCCCAGAGTTTGCTTCCGAGCAGGCTCAGATGACACATTATCTGAGCATGGTCAAGACTGACATACGTCAGTTTGTTGCTACCCAGCGTTGCGATACACTGCTGGAGTTATAGGATGCCGCTAGGCGGCGTGAGCTTGAGATCGAGTTACAGCTACGGGAGCAGAGGCAGGCCCCGACGCAGTCACAGCCTGCGCCGAAGCGGCCCAAGACCGCTGATTCTAGGTCTTGGGGCCAGCGCGACCGCACTTGTGGGAAGTGCGGGAAAGGCCATTCGGGAGTTTGTAGATCTGGTAGTGCGTGCCGTAAATGCGGCAAGGATGGGCACTTAGCGAGGGGTTGTTGCCAGCCAGCCCTGGTTCAGGATATGAGGATTTGCTACCACTGCAATCAGGTTGGCCATGTGAAGACCAGCTGTCCACAGCTCGCTGCCAGGCCAACGCAGGCTCCAGCGCCGACTACATTTAGAATTACTAACGGGAGTAAGGGTAGAGCAGGGCCCCCGAGGGCTCCGGGACGCTCCTTCCAGCTTACAACCGAGGAGGCCAGGGCAGCACCAGATGTGGTTGCTGGTATGTTTCTATCCTTTATCTTACTGGTTATATATGTTGTATGATTATATGTGTTGTACCATGTTAGGTACATTCTTAGTGAACTCCTTACCTGCTTTGGTATTATTTGACTCCGGGGCGAGTCGGTCATTTGTCTCTCGATCGATCAGTAGAGAGTTTAATTTTCCTGTAGGAGAGCTAGAGTGTCCATTGCGAGTCTCCATCGCCAACGAACACAGGATTTCTACTTCTTCAGTTTATCGGGACTGCGTTTTGGAGATCTTCGGGTGTCCTTCCCGATTGATTTGATTCTGATTCCCATGGGGGAAGTTTGTGTGATAGTGGGTATGGACTGGCTGAGTCGATTCAGTGCCATGATCGACTACGAGGGTCAGCGTGTGGTAGTTCGAACCCCAAGTGGGGGAGAACTGGTTATCTTCGGCGAGGGACCAGAGTTGGTTTAGGGTTTTGCTCAGCTACCACGGCTCGGCAGTATATTCAACACGGGTGTGTGGGTTACTTAGCGTATGTGGTGGATACACGGGTCATGGATCAGTTTCAGTTTCGGACGTTTCGATTGTCAGGGAGTTTGCTGACGCGTTTCCGGAGGAGTTACCCGGAGTGCCTCCGGAGAGGCAGGTCGAGTTCAGGATCGACCTTGTGCCAGGTGCGGCCCCTATCGCCAAGGCGTCGTACTGATTGGCACCACCCGAGATGCAGGAGTTGTCATCTCAGCTATAGGAGATGCTAGGAAAGCAGTTCATTCGTCCGAGCAGTTCTCCGTGGGGTGCATCGATTCTCTTCGTGAAGAAGAAGGATGGTTCACACCGGATGTGCATTGACTACCGAGAGTTAAACAAGTTGACGGTGAAGAACCGTTATCCACTACCATGGATCGTTGATCTCTTTGATCAGCTACAAGGAGCATCATGGTTCTCCAAGATAGATTTGAGGTCCGGGTACCATCAGGTCAGGGTACGGGAGGAGGACGTGGAGAAGACTGCGTTATGGACACTACGAGTTCGTGGTGATGCCGTTTGGGCTTACCAACGCGCCAGCTATATTTATGGACCTGATGAATCGGGTATGTAGACTGATGCTCGATCGCTCAGTCATAGTGTTTATAGATGACATCTTGGTGTATTCCAAGACCAGAGAGCAACATGAGGAGAATCTTCGGGAACTATTGGGAGTTTTGAGACGAGAACGGCTTTATGCCAAGTTCTCAAAGTGCTAGTTTTGGTTACGAGAGTTTCAGTTCCTTGGACATCTCGTTAACCATGAGGGGATTTGTTGTGTTTTGAGCATTCTAACACTCCTATGATGTACATGCAACCCTAAATACCTTGGATCTATGTTTTCTCTATTATACATACAAATATCAATTTTCCAAGGTATTATTCTAACTAGAATAATATAAAGTACATGTAATATAAAATCTAGTAGAATTACATACCTCTTTGTTGTAGCTTGATTCCATGGAGTTCAAGAGCCTAGTGCCCCAAATGTGACACCTCAAATGGTTCACACAACATCAAAACAACTTGGAATAACCATGAGAAGAGATACTTCACTCCAGAAATCGACTTGCCCTCTTGTGTATGCACTAGTGCCGATTTCACCAACCAATGGGGTCTTTATATAGTGTGCACATTAGGGTTACACCATGTAACCCATGACTTTACCCATTCCTTATGCTCCATGGGTTTTAACCTCCATGGAGTATCCATGGGTCACCACATGGGTTAAACCCAACATAAGGAATCATGGATCATAAGCCCACATATATAAGAATGAATGATTTACACAATCAATCCCCATATATTTAATTAGTCTCTTTTGATCACTAAATTAATTCCAAATTAATTATTGATCAATACTAATTAAATAATATGATTTCATATTAATATATTAGAACTTATATTATATTAATATGTCACAAATATCCTCTTCTCACAAAAGGTCTATCCAAATGTCCCGATGCCATGCAGCCCAAATGGACCATGCCGGGTCGGGTCAAGTATATATCAATTATAGTTATGGGCTTAGACACTAATCCATCAGTCTCCCACTTGGATAAGTCTAATAAATATTATTGCAAGTATGACTCCGACCTGACCAGCAATCATAGCTCTTTAAAGCTGTTGTCGAACTCTGAACAAATCACTGACGCGTCCATTAGATAAGTGATCATATATTCCTCCATTCTAGATATCATATGGACTGAGACATAGATTATAATCATTCTCTTTGTCCATTTATTGTTTCCCGATTTCTGATTTATGACGACCGACTAATTGAACAAATCAAATCAGTCCACACTTGACCAAGCACTTAGGGTGTCATCACTAAATCATCAAGGGGCATTACTAAAAAAATAGCCTTTTACGACGCGCAATGCGTGTCGTAAAACGCTCAGACGATGCGCAAATGCGTGTCAAGGAAGGTTATAACGAGAGACTTCGCGCTTTTGCGCGTCGTCTATTTACGACGCGCATTTATGACACGCATTTACGACGCGCAGTTATGACACGCAATGCGTATCAAGGAAGGCCCTGTCATAAAGGAAGACGACACACATTTGCATGTCGTAACCTTACGACGCGCGTGTTTATGACACACAATGCGTATCAAGGAAGGCCCTGTCATAAAGGAAGACGACATGCATTTTTGCGTGTCATAATTTTAAATGTTTTTAAAATTATATATTTTGATAGATTTACTAATTTTCAAATTAAATAACACATTAAAAGTCTCATAATACAAAATAAAATACCATAAACAATAAAGATAATACATTGCACTAATATGTCAAATACAAATAATCATTCCAATAGTAAGTAAATGTAACACATTGCTAATATTACATAATATTTATTATAGAGATGTACAAAGATGTAATTTGTTCTTGTAAATTGTAATGTACTCCCTCATTTAGTGATCATATGCATCAACTCTCAAATTCTTGCATAAAAAAAGGTACTTTAAACCGGAAACAAGAAATAAAACATGGTCAAAAAAGGGTATAGCAGTAAATTGTAATAACAAGCTACCTTGGTTTTAGACATTTGAGAGATGATTATGTACACGTAAAGCATCAAAAATGGTGTCAACCCATCTGTCAAATGCAAAGGGTAAATAAACACGCGAAGTTATAATAATAATAATAATAATAATAATAATAATAATAATAATAAGAATATAATAAATAGTATGAGAGGAATTATAATATTATATATAATTATATATTACCCGTGAAGACCAGGGGTAGATGGGTGGTATACATTTGTTAAGCCTAATTTTCTAGCAGCTGAAGCAGTGGTTTCACCAATGCATGCAACAGAACCCTCCCATGTCTGTGGTTCAGGTAGAAGATCCACCCAAGCATTGTTGTAGAATAAGAGAAAATATAAGCTGAAATACAAAGAAAATAGTAAGAGAATTTAGCATCAGAATATTAATTACCCAACTGTAGAAGGTGATGCAACTGCAACTACAGAAGCAGAGAGTGCTTGTTGTAGAATGGTTTGATCCACATGTTGTACAGGTTCCTAAAGTACAACAAACCAAAAATAATGTAACAGACATTCCCTTGATATTAATAAGAATGTGAAATGCCACATCAAAAATTTGTCAGAACTAAAAATTTGTGTAACTATTCAATCTTGTGATGTGGAATCCACGCTTAGAAAGACCTTCCTCTGTTTGATTTTAGTACATATATGACCTCATGAGATAGTGAAAATGTCACATGTATAAACATATATAATTATGAAGATGAAATGTTATGGAAGAGAAATAAACTAAGGAGTTAAAGGGTGTACCTATATCATGACCAACTTTTGCAGAGGCAGGGTACAACACAGTGCATCTTTCATTCCCTTGCTTTGGAGGCTCTGAAGCAAGAACCTTTCCAGTTGCTATGAAAGAAGATCATAAAACTAAATATTATTTTCTACAGATGTTTGGAGTGATAGTATGGAATTTAGAAGGAAGACATTTATTTACAGATAGTACCTTTTGATGGAGTAAAGGCAACTTCAATAAACTGCTCAGATGAAGGTGTAGCTTCATGAAATATGGTTGATGTACCAGTTACAACTGCAGCTACCTTCACATTTGGGGTCCCAGCAGCTCTATGATTGTAGATGACATGAGAGTAACTGGTCAATCGACTAAAAATAAAGAAATAAATAAAAAGATGGCATGGAGCCATTGCAACTTGAAATTATAGATGGGTAATTTCTGAACTTACTTCCATGCTTGAAGAAAAACCAGAGCTGCCTCTGGTGAAGTTACCTTGAATTGCAAAGTGCTGTTAATGGCATCAAAAAACTCCATTGCAACACGACCTTCTACAGAGCTAAGTGCATAACCTACAAAACATCATCTTAACAATCCTTTTGAACATCTCCCCAAGACTACTGTAATCTTTTAGAGAAATGCCACATTGGATTAGGACATAAAATGCCCAAATGGAAGCCCACATAGTAATGTTCTACATCTCCATAAAGAAGATCCTACACTAAACTAATCACCTACATGATACATCACATTCTAAATGTTCATATTGTTTATTATTTTAGAATTGAAGATGAAATAGTACTAACTACACACAACATATGATCATTGAAAATTCAAAATTATTCCTCATCAAGCACTCCCAAATTTTGAAGAAAAGAGAAAAGAGAGATTTTGGAACACAGTTTGGTTTTTGTGATCGAAGATATTTATTTTGAATGTGATAAATTATACTAAAAGCTATGAGAAATACTGCAAACAGAAAATAATTGGTGCCATTGCATAAAAAAACTCCATTGGACGCTCCTGTGCACCTCCACCACGTGGGTCCCAACACTTCAAAGTTTTGTCCCAACTACCTGTAATCACTTGCCCTAAAAACCACCAACAAGAAAAAGAATTGAAACACAATGATGTAATAGAAGGAAATGAAAGTATGAATCTATGATGATATTAACAAAATGAAAACAAATGATGAAATGAATGACACTAACCTGTTGCATAAGAGTACTCGATACAACGAACAGGGGCATCATGGCGTCCCAAAAGATCCTCCCTTTCGTGGTCAAAAACAAGCCTGAGAGATGTAAAAGGAATGTAGCTTGAAACTTAGTCAAGAAAAAGATAAGTCAATAATCCAAGAAAGTATATGCATCATTTAGTCATACCTTGTGACAGTGTTATCTGCACTAGCACTAAAACCAGAGGTATCATCATGAAAGCAGCAATCAAGAACTGCACCTCCATGAAGGAACTCTCCTCTTAACACATTGGCACTTGCATCATATAAGCGAACACGCTGTTACAAACAAATAACAGGTTATGATCTTTATTCTTGACCGCCAAAGTGAAGCGGCTCCTCCTGCCAACTAAGCTTTCCGGTAGTACCAATGATGGCAAGAAAATTGCCAAAACCGATGATTTCACCTAATCAAACATATTGTGTGTTTCTTGTTCATCCCCTTTCCCGTTTCCATGTGTCTTTGTTCCTAATTAACCCTAGTCGATTATTTCACCTAATCACACATCATCGATTGTTAGTTTCACCAAAAATCGGAAGTTTGTTCCTTCGATCGTAAATGAAATAGAGAGAAATTAAGCCGGAAAGAAAAAGAGATTTAGCAAGCTAGGGTTCTTATAGAAGAACGAAAACATTGGGAAGTTAGAATCAAGAAAAACATACCTTAATAAGACATAGGGCTTGTAAATTTGAGCAATAGAAGCAGTGAGCCTAAGGTCACCGGACCTAATGTTGGTTGCAAGGGCAAGCGAGGTGTGATTGCCGGAGAGGAGGGGTTCCACCGGCTGGGTGTCGCTGGAAAGCGTTGGACGGTGGGGCGAGGCTGGACGGAGGTCAAGGGTGGGAGGCGCCAACACCAAGAGAAACGTCGGAGGTGGGAGAGGCTGTCGACGTCGAGAACTGAGAAGAAGAGAAAGGGTTTGTCGAAGTGAGAAGGAGAGAAAGGGAAGTTGAAGAGAGAACGAGCAGTAGAGGAGGGCGGTCGGGGCAAGTTCTTGACAAAAAGCCTAGCTACTAGGGAAACTAAAGTGGAGGAGAAAAAAAAGGAAGGCGGGATTTTAAGGGTGTGTTTAGTTGCGGAAAAATGGGTTGTTTTCCGGAAAAATATTCCACGAAAAATGAGAATTTTGAAAACGCGTTTAGTTCGTTTATTTTTCTAAATTTTTCACAGAAAATGAAAATTTTTCGTTTTCTAAAATTACAAAGAAGTTGGAAAATTTTGGAAAACCGATAATCATTGTTTTCCATATTTTTCTAATTCCAAATTTTTTCTAAAATATAAACACCCACTCCCATCCCCATCCACTTCTACCTACCTTCACCTTAACACCCCCAACCCACCACACCCCTACATACCTACACTCACTCCCAAGCCCACCCTCACAAACACGCACACACACACACTCCAACCCCCACAAACACACACACCCCCACAAACACACACACACACACACCAACCCCCACAAACACACCCACACCCACACCCACAAACAAACACACACACATACACCATCGCCCCCCCCCCCCACACACACACATACCCACACAAACACACACACACACACCAACCCCCACAAACACACACACACCCACAAACACACACACACACACACCAACCCCCACAAACACACCCACACCCACACCCACAAACACACACACCCACAAACACACACACACCACCGCCACCGTCCCCACACCCACCCTACCACCGCTACCGCTTTCTAAAAATGAAAACCGATAGAAAAATACACATCTAAACACGTTTTCTAATTTTCTAAAACTGAAAATGAAAAATGAATAAGTTTTAACTAAACGCGTTTTCTAAATTTTCCAATGAAAATCGAAAACGGAAAACGAAAACTGAAAAGGGAAAACGAAAAACAGAAAATGAAAACTGTTTTTCCGTAACTAAACGCAACCTAAGTTCATTTTCCCCGGATGGAACGCGCGCGTTCTATTAAAATTTATAAAGCGACATTCTTAGACGACACGCATTTTATTATAGGTGCCCTCCGTGTTTTTTTAGACACTAATTTTAGGGCACGTAAAAATGCGCGTCCTAAATTATTTAAATTTTGGAAGAGATGACATTATTTTTTGGACACACCCATTTGCGTATCATAAATCACTGCGTGTCATGGTTCGCGCGTCGTAAAAGGCTGTTTTTCTAGTAGTGGGGCCCACAGATATCGCTTTTATCCCTTTAAGGGTAAAAGGAATGGATAAACTTTGACTCATATGCTTGTACTAACTACTTGTTGAATCATACACAAAGACACGTTTTATAACATCGAGTTACCAATGCGTTTTCGTGCAATCAATGTATAACCAACTCATAGTCAACAACTCATATCTCTAGGTTTGAAGAATATAAGATATTATCGTCTCATGATTCACTCGTGATAAAATCCATGAAGTGATTCAAATGAGCGTGGGTTTAATCCAATACTCAGAACTTATGAGCACTCATGAATGTTGTAGCAACTTATGCTATGTCCAACACCTTAGACATCTACAAACCAACTTCATGACAGTCTTGCCTTAATACCTACTTCTAATGTATTATCGACTGTGGATGGTTTGAATAACTTAGTTATTCGGGAAGTCAAAACATGCAAAGTGAAACACAAGAATAATAGTAATCCTATATGGCGCCGACACTTTGAGTGTAAATAAAACACCTTTTATCTAAGCACCATATTGATTACTCATTATTCATTGTATAATGTTTCGATTTATCAACTTAATACTTGAATAAAAACAATAGTCATGCCATGCTCCAAGCATGCGCACTATGTTTGTCTAAACAATAGCTATGCCATACTCCAAGTATGCACACTATGTTTGTCTTATGATCCTTACTTTGTGAAACAGATCAATTGACAAAATTTCAATGATGCTCATTTCACAATCCCAATCCTTATTGTAAAGGTAAGAATACCAAACTCTTGTCATTTACTATAATCTATTAGATTCTAAACTTATATGCAATGATCCCCTTGCAATTAATATGCACACAAGTCACAAAGACTTGGCAACAGACATTACAAAGTATTCCAATGGAGAGCAGTTCCATGGAAACGAAGTCTCACATTCAAAGTACATTCCTTTGAACACCCTTCTTGCATTAAGTTCTCTAATCTTACACAAATTCAAAGAATAACTTCCACCTATGGAGACAATTCCATATTCCCATTTTGACTATCACTTCTGAACAAGAGTTGCCTCTTTTCAGAATATCTCAATATGGTCCTATCTCTATACTTCCAATTGTCCATGAGCAACCAATCTTTGGCAAACCTCAGATTGTCCTCGACAATTGCTTAATCATTTTAGTCAAATCCAGTTCTATTCCTTTTTCCCTCTTAACGCCCTAGGCATTTGGAAAATTTAGAATGTATAAATATTATAGCACATGTAATTGATCCTATACCCGAAGCATATGGGACCCGATTCATGCTATAAAAATTTTTATTTGCCATGTTCTCAAAATTTGAACTATGAAGAGGGATGTCGTAATCATAATCGAATTTTGAGAATGCAACATATATAGAATTTCCTTATGTTGAACCATTCCAACATAACATTCATATATATCCTTGACTAAAGTTGATTAAAATCTTAATCTAAGCTTTTAGAATTGGAATGAAGTATAAATCCTCTCCTTTAATTATAGCAAAACAACTTTTCAAAGCGAATTGAACCTTTTGTTTTCTCTAATTAACATTGCTAACTTGAAACACTAACCATAATAATCATGCTCCCACTAGCACAATGATTATTATCTTACTAGCACAACACTTATGCTCCCACTAGCTTTGACATGTACTCAGAAATCAACTGGACTTCTAGAAATCAATACTTTATTGACTTTCTTGCCAAAGTTCAGATTTCTGATACAAGATTGCTTTGATAAGACTTAAACAAAATCATACACCTTTCCTTAGATAGCTCACATGTTTGTGTAGACCTTTTGCCATTCTCACTAGTTAGTGTGCCGGTTAACCACACACGCTCCACTAACGACATGAGAATGCAAATATCACAATTGCTATCTACTTAAAATCTACTTAGTGAAAGCGTTTTCTCACCATCATTTTCATGAATCGGATAGAAACCTTATGACACTTAGATTTTTATGGTGTATGTATTCCTATCCATGTGAATTTGGCAAAAACATAATCACAAGACAGGGTTAGTGACAAACCCAAACTCATATGGATTGAACTTGTTCAATCTTAATTTCTTGCCACTTGGCAGCTCAAGGGCCTACCATTGCGTCCACATTGTTATGCAAACAATTAAAAACTCATAGAACTCACAAGCATAGTCAACTTTAACTAGAATAGGCACATAAATAATACTATGTCAACACGATAGGTTACAAACCTCAAGTCGTGGGCTAGTGATTAACAATACTCTTGATTAGTTCTTGAAACCATCTCAAGATTTTTAAAGACTCCCACTGACCTCATGACATATAAGATTCTCTTTTGTCAAGAATCATTCCTTGACAAAACAAATATTCAAGAGTTAGTGCGGATTCTTATCAAGTTAAACACTTCTGACAATTGGTCTTAGTTGGTCTTTGTCTTATCCAAAACATCACAACTTACCAATCTCAAATGTACAAGAGTAGAAAATATTTTACTCTACATTTGACAAGTGTTTTACACCTTTTTAAGATTATGTCACTCAAGGCTCAATCTTGGAGTATGACTCTAAGATTTGATTTTGGAACGAAGTATGATTTATCGTTTGATTTAACCATTTCAATAATTTACGATTCCTCTCCTTAGCCAAACAAATGCACTAAGGTGTCCTTAGAGGATCAATTATGATATGGTTTCACAATCACCAAGATAACCATAAACCAAGATACTTAAGCACTCTCCCACCTTTTCAGATTGGAGAAACTTTTATCTTTCTGCCTAATTTGATTCTTCTCATTCGTCCTGCCATACATTGAAACTTTTCCAATGTTTCAAAATTACACTTAAACTTGTAAGTATAACCATATTTACTAAACTTTAGTAAATCGTGACGAATAATCTTATCATTCCTTGTGGTCGACTTGCCCAGCGCACAACCAACTGTACCCAATCCTTTAGTCCTTCACTTTACTCACATATACATGTGAGCAAGGACTTAGTCTTTATTTCCCAAAGATTAAAATTCTCATTCATCACACAATACAACTTGCATGATTCCAAGTTTCTATCCAACTGAAACTTGGGTGATGAGAATCTTTCCTTATTTGGTAAATTATGACACTACCACAAATGAAAGACTCAAATCCATTTTCCAATATTGCTTATCAATGGAAACATATAAACAACAATTTTTCACAAATCTCATTGTAAGGATACTTAAAATAAATCAAAACCTTTTCTTTTATTTTAAAGCTTGCGGAAAAATCTTATCCTTACAATGCAAATACATATGAAAACATGTTGTTATCTATTCCTAAGCAATATATCATAACTCTTAAGAAACAACTCAAAATTCTGATCATCGAACCATGCGATCGAGATCCATCTCCGCGATCAGATCAGCATACTCTTTCTTTAGGTTTCCTTTGGTTCTTCCAAAACATCAAAATATAATTTACATTACATCATGTATTAAGAATCTCCAAAGGATACTTCATAGAGTTAGATAATGGACTTTACCTGAAGCAAAGTCAAACTTTTTGACTTTTACCATCCTTATAAACTTTTTCAGGTAAATTCGGCAGCTTCGCAACCAATGTCCCTTCCTTTGGCAAAAGAAACATATGGACCTTTTGGAAATGGTACACTTTATTGTCTTAGACTTAGCCTTTCTCTTTACCATTGGTCAAATGACTTGACCATGGCCAATCCCTTTCTATTGGGAAGAGAAAGCTTTTCTGGACTTCCAATGTCACCATTGTCAATGTCCAAATAGGTTTGGGAAGTAGATCTTCCAATCTAATTTGCTTTACCAATGCTCCAAATCATTGCTGATTTAGCAACATCAAGCAAATATGTAAGATCACTAAGGGTCATGTCGTGATCTGTCATCAGGGAGTGACTGAAGAACCAAGTCAACAGCCAGCTACCTCGAGACTTCGACACCCGACTCTCCAGGCTTGCCAATATGTGACTTAACCTCAAAGATGTAAGCACATATAGTCTTTGCTTACCAATGGGGATTGAGTGACTTAGAACTTTTCAAGTCTTGAAACTTGTGGTATAGGGAGAATTATTGGAGGAGGTGGAGGAGGTGAAGCATGATTTTCAGTCCCATTAATACACAACAAAGGGATTAATCTTTCACCTTGATTGCCATGTGGGATATCATCTTCATTAGGAATGCTTGTTCCTAAAGATTTGGGAAGACCATAGTTGTCTGAAATAGACATTTATGAGGGAGAAATTCAAGTTTAGTTGATTTAATTCCTTAATATAACACCCAATATGAAATATTAAGGCTAGGACCCAACAAACTATTTATAACTGGAAGAGGGATGCCGTAATCCAAGTTATAAAATATTTGAAGGTAGGTAAATGACGATTTACCAATTTCCACCATAAAAAACAAAATAAATTATTAAGTTTTAATTGGATTGAAACTCCTAGATCTTTTGAGATTCATTGAACTTTCAATGGCATGTTTAAATCTCGATTGTGCCCTCTCAAGTTTGTGACTGGGATGCCGAGGATCACAAACAAGGTGTGAATAACCATGCAAATTTACTTGGTACCCTTAACTTTATCACCTAATTGATGTGCCGGTTAACCACACGCGCTCCACCAATCTATGATAAACATTAAGTTACCCTTTGCCACACATTGTCAGTCCCATGTTAGTGTGCCGGTTAACCACACACGCTCCACTAACGACTTAACAAAGGTGCAAAGTGCAATTTCATGGGTTACCAGCTTTTCACATTTTCCTAAGTAACTAAGATTGGGAATTTATAAGTGTTTAGTTACTTAGTATTTATCATTATACATTTAACGAAGGGAGAATTATAGTCCTTATCCTACCCGTTCGGCTAACGACCCTCCACCAGTCAAGGAAGCGGTGGGTGAGAGTGGACACCCATTAAACTGCCATTTTATAGGCAATAACCTTATACCCCCCTTATAGCTCGGCTTCGTGAATGAGGCCTACTAACGGTAAGACTGACTTATTCTTATATATATCTATATAATTAAACTTTTAATATAATAATAGTATAAGGGTTGAATTTTAAACTTTTAAAATTTTAGGGTTTGATTTGGAATTAAAGTATACATAAGGGGTAAACTTTACAAATTCCAAAACTTGAGGGAAAGTATTGAAACTATTCAAAACTCTTGGATTTTCATAACTTATGAGTTTAATTAAAGTTTTTTAAAAACATTAATGAAGAGACTCTTGAACATCCATAACTTGAGGACAAGTTATGAGGTCCATAAAACTATTTATGAGAAAAAGACTCTTCATTTTGAAACCTATGACACTTTTATGAGTTTTAAGATTCATAAATGTGACTTTTCATATAACTTGAGGACAAGTTACAAAAACACATTTTATGAACTACTTTTAGATCAATTTGGATTGAAAACAACTAACACATAATTTTTTCATTAATCTAAAGTAACTCATAAAACAAAGTGACACAAAAAACTTGGTAATCCATAACTTGAGGACAAGTTATGGAGTCCATACAATGTCTTTAAGATCAAGAATTACACTAACAAACAATTTGCACATAATTCCTATGATATACCAAAACTCATAAGCATGAACAATCCATATCAACAATTTTCAAGAATCATATAAACATATATAAAACTTGAAACTTTGATAACAACTTTGAAATTGGTTTACCATAATCATTACCACATTAAAAAAAACAAGTTTATAAGTTCAAAAACAGTTTAAGGTAATGATTCTAGACCAATTCCAACCTTAAAACTCGAAGATATGCTGTCAGGGGGTCCAACTCGTCGAGTGCATGAACCAAATCGACGAGTTGGATGAATTTAGGCACGGACTTGTCGAGTCCCTTACTGGACTCGTCGAGTCAGCTGACCAGACAGCATATAAACTTCGATTTTCAGCAATTTGCATCAAGTATAAATGAAAACAAGCCTAGGCTCTGATACCACTGTTGGGTTTTGAGCATTCTAACACTCCTATGGTGCACATGCAACCCTTAATACCTTGGATCTATGTTTTCTCTATTATACATGGAAATATCAATTTTCCAAGTTATTGTTCTAACTAGCATAATATAAAGTACATGTAATATAAAATCTAGTAGAATTATATACCTGTTTGTTGTAGCTTGATTCCATGGAGCTCAAGAGCCTAGTGCCCTAAATGTGACACCTCAAATGGTTCACACAACATCAAAACAACTTGGAATAACCATGAGAAGAGATACTTCACTCTAGAAATCGACTTGCCCTCTTGTGTAAGCACTAGTGCCGATTTCACCAACCAATGGGGTCTTTATATAGTGTGCACATTAGGGTCACACCATGTAACCCATGACTTTACCCATTCCTTATGATCCATGGGTTTTAACCTCCATGGAGTATCCATGGGTCACCACATGGGTTAAACCCAACATAAGGAATCATGGATCATAAGCCCACATATATAAGAGTGGATGATTTACACAATCAATCCCCATATATTTAATTAGTCTCTTTTGATCACTAAATTAATTCCAAATTAATTCTTGATCAATACTAATTAAATAATATGATTTCATATTAATATATTAGAACTTATAATATATTAATATGTCACAAATATCCTCTTCTCACAAAAGGTCTATCCAAATGTCCCGATGCCATGCAACCCAAATGGACCATGCCGGGTCGGGTCAAATATATACCAATTATAGTTATGGGCTTAGACACTAATCTAACAGGATTTTGGTCGATCCGGCCAAGATCGAGGCCGTTATGCAGTGGGAGGTTCCGAAATCTCCCTCGGATATGAAGAGATTCTTGGGATTGGAAGGGTACTACCGGAGATTCATACATGATTTCTCCAAGATTGCAGTACCCCTCACTCGTCTGACGAGGAAGGGGGCGTATTTCCGGTGGGGCCCTGAGCAGCAGAGGGCATTTGAGACCCTCAGATAGCGACTTTGTGAGGCTCCAATCTTGACTCTCCCGGAGGGAGTTGAGGATTTTGTAGTGTTCTGTGATGTATCCATCACGAGACTGGGAGCAGTCCTCATGCAGATAGGATGGGTGATAGCCTACGTATCGCGGTAGTTGAAGCCGCATGAGACGAGATACCCCTCGCATGATTTGGATTTCGGAGCGGTGGTATTCACTCTCAAGATTTGGAGACATTATCTCTACGGGGTCTGCTGTACCATATACATGGACCACAAGAGTTTGAGACACATTATGGATTAGCCAAACCTGAAAATGAGGCAATGCAGGTGGCTGGACGTAGTCAAGGATTACGACTGCCAGATCCTTTACCATCCGGGTAAAGCGAACGTTATGGTGGACGCCCTTAGCCGCAAGTCGGCTGGATCTTCTACTCCAGCGACATGTATGAGTATATCAATGGATTCTCAACTTGTGAGCTTGATCAGGGAGGCTCAGACTGAGGGTGTACGACAGGAGAACTGGAAGCTTGAGAGGATTAGGGGCGAGATCACCCGATTCATGCAGGATAGTCGGGCATTGTAGACCCGTTGCGGTCGGATCTGTGTTTCGATGTCTGGTGGGGTCAGACAGATTGTACTAGAGGAGGCTCATAAGTCTCTCTTCTCTATTCACCCCGGGGCCATCAAGATGTATCGGGATCTGAGTTTGAGTTACTGGTGGCCGTGCATGAAGCGAGAGATCGCTTGGTACGTTGAGAGGTGCTTGACCTGCAGGATGGTCAAGGTCGAGCACCAGAGGCCGCATGGCAAGCTGCAGCCTATAGAGATTCCCATGTGGAAATGGGAGTAGATCACGATGGACTTCATCACCAAATTTACGAAAACGGCAAAGGGTTTCGATGCTATATGGGTCATCGTGGATCGATTGACCAAGAGTGTCCACTTTCTGCCCATTCGGGAGAGCTCATCGGCCGAGAAGCTTGTCGATGTGTATATACGCGAGATTGTCGCTCGCCATGGGGTTCCAGTCTCTATCGTTTCAGACCGTGATGTTCGGTTCACCTCCCATTTCTGGCAGAAGTTCCACGAGGAAATCGGCACGCGGTTGCATTTCAGTACCGCATACCATCCGCAGACAGACGGCCAGAGCGAGCGGACCATTCAGACCCTCGAGGATATGTTGAGGGCCTGCGTTATTGACTTCGGTGGGAGATGGGACTCCTACCTACCCCTTGCAGAGTTCTCTTACAGCAACAACTATCACTCCAGCATAGGTGCTCAACTTATGAGCTATTGTATGGACGGAGATGTCGTACTCCCGTCTGTTGGGGCGAGGTTGGTAACTGGGTGATGGGACGGACCGAGGTAGTTCTGCAGACTATCGAGATGATTCAGCAGATCAGACAGAGGCTACAGACTGCTCAGAGTCGGCAAAAGAGTGACGCCGACCGGCGCCGATTTGAGTTAGAGTTCTAGGTTGGTGACATGGTACTCCTGAAGGTCTCACCCTGGAAGGGTGTGATTCACTTTATGAAGAGGGGAAGTTGGGTCCCCGATACATTGGGCCATTCATGATCATTTCCAGTGTTGGCAAGGTGGCGTATAGACTAGATCTCCCTAAGGAGCTCAGTTAGATTCATAACATGTTCCATGTTTCACAGTTGCGGAAGTGCATACTGGATGAGGAGTCAGTGATGTCATTAGATGATATTCAGGTCGATGAGCGCCTGAATTACGTAGAGAGGCCAGTGGCCATTCTGGAGAGGAAAGTGAAGGTTCTACGGAACAAGGAGGTACCTTTGGTAAAGGTACAATGGGAGCATCGGAGGGGATCCAAGTGGACTTGGGAGCCAGAGGTAGAGATGCGGGAGCATTAACCAGAGTTGTTTACTACAGCAGACTTCGAGGACAAAGTCTAGTTCAAGTGGGGGATAATTGTAACACCCCGACTACCAGGTATAAATTTTAAAGTTTTATATTCACTATTAGAGACCTACTCGACGAGTTGGCTGCCCCAACTCGTCATGTAGAATCGGTTATGGCCGCGTGGTTTATGAAACCTACTCGACGAGGTGGTAGACCCCAACTCGACGAGTAGAGGCTGTGCATGAAAACCCTAATTTTTAGGTTTTGCACCCTATTTAAAGGACCTTAAGTCCTTTCCCCCAACCACCTTTGCCACTTGTGATAACCGTCAAATTCCAGTCAAAGTTAAAGTCAGCAAGTCAAAGTCAAAGTCAACAAGTCAAAGTCAAAGTCAACAAGTTAAACCGGTCAAACTTAATTAGTACTTGTATGTTAAAAGTTATTCTATGTATAAAAATGTGCATTTGTATGTCACGAATTCAAGTGTCTCGAAGAATCTATGTGTTTAGCAATGTAAAAACCCTAAAAAGGGAGTTAAACGCATCAAAACACGACTATGGACCCTTTTGGGGACTTAAAACAATCATAAACGAAGCATAACGGGGTTCACGAACCTTGCATTACGAGATTATACATTAATAATGACTAAAATCAAATCCCTCCCAAATCTCTCTCAAAATCTCTCTCAACTTTTTATAGTCATCCGGGTCATCCCGACCCTTAACTTGGCCAAAAACCGCTTGAATCGGGAAGTTATATCGAAAAACAGCGAATTAGGACCGAAACCCCTCTTAGGAACCGAACCCTCTTAGGAACCGAACCCTCTTAGAACCGAACTGCTTGGAGCCGAAGGTCCCTTCAGGACTGAACTCAGTCTCGGAGCCGAACCTCTTATGGACCGAAGTCAGCAAGACCGAAGCCACCTGTCAGAACCGAACATAGCAATCTCGGATCGAAACCTCCATACACCCGAAATAGACCGAGCCCTCGGTCCATTTCGGTTCCCTGCCACCTTCGGACCCGAGCCTCCACCTTCAGTCCCTTCACCCATCTTCGGTTCCTCCTTCTCCCACTCTTGGTTCTCACCTTCAAAGAGCCGAACCTCGCAGGTTCGCTCCTTAAGCCCGATTTTTCGACTACTTTCGCTTCCTAAGCCCGTTTTTGACGGGGATTTTTCACCAAATTCATATTTTATCATTTTAAACTCCCTAAACTCATATTTTATTTATTTCTCAAGGATTTATTAATTATAAATCATTATTTTACATCAAGAAGAATATTCTACTCCACAAGTGGGTCAAGTGTGCCCACTTGTCTCCATGTGCCATCTTCTCATTTGTCCAACCCTATCCACATCACACAAACCAAGACAAAAATCCTTTCAACTTTGCAACTTGCTCCAACAACATCTATATAAAGAAACCCCTGGAGTAACTTCTTGAATTCCTTGATCATTTCCTTCACTTACACACTCCTCTTACCCTTCAAGAAAGCTTCTTTTCTCTCTACTTCCAGCCACTTTTTGGAAGTGTTCTTGAGCTATTACTTCACTTTTTGGTAAGCATTCCATCTAAAATCAAGTTTTATTCCATGTTTTCATAACATCCTTGAATCATCTACACACATTTAACACCAAAGAATCGTTCTTAGGATCATCCAAGCTTTCACGTGTTCATCAAGTGTTCTTGACTTGATACTCCTCATCTTCAACCCTCCACTCTTCAAGAAATCACTCAAGGTGAGTTCATACCCCTACATTTTCCAGTTTTCTTTAGTTTTCGGGGGGGGGGGGGGGGGAATACAAGTGAAAACACCAAAACATATTTGAAACTTAACTTGACAGCTTACAACAGAAAAGTTGTGACCTGTTCACGAACTGTTTTACCCAACTTAAAATTAATATTTTTCAAAACTGTTTAATACGAAAATAGCTCAGTTTTATACCTTTAAAATGACTACTTGCACATCTTCATACGATTTGTCTACAATTTATGGTGATTTTTACAAAACTGCCTATCACTACAGCAATAAAATCGGACCAGGTTGTGAAGATGAACATTTTCACACTGGTTTGAGACCACCAAAAATTATAGGAAAATTTATGAATACAGTAGACTCGTTTTTCAAACTCTCTGAGTTTACGGATTCAGTTTTTGACTTACTATGATTTTTCTATAAATATTCTAAAACAGTGACAGTTGAGGGTAAAATTGTCAAAACAAGTTTAAGAGTTATTCACACCTTGTAACATGTTGAGCAAGGTGTGTAAGATTTTATACTTAGTATTTTCAATGTCGTTTTATTGAAATACAAAGCCATGCATAACAAGGTTTCATTTAAAACATAAAACACTCTTGATAAACTATAATAGATATAGTTTGGACACTTCATTTCACAAAGAAACAGTAACACAATCGATTTACAAAACGGGTATTTCATTACAAACTACGTGAACATGTTAATGAATAAATTTGTGAGACATTCGCCTTCAGGGTACTCTTAAGTACAACAGAAAAGTCATGTAGTTATAGCCAGAATCTCTTGTAGGGAGAGCGTGATAGTTGTGTATAGATCTATATTGGGTCTGACAAACCCGCACCTAAGCTGCTTGCAACAGCTAGACCGGCAGGTCTGGGGTGACAAGTGTCATAACATTCCGACGCCTGAAGAACGTCGAGTACGAGGTATTCGAGTTTTAGCATGGTTATAACAACTCACATGGGGGATTAACAAAACACACAGTTCACGGGAATTTAAGGATTTCACAAAAAGGAGTTTTATTTAAATATAAAACCACACATAAGTATGACGATTTACTTACCTATACTAAGTCTCGGTTCAGTTAAGACTACAACAAACCTTTTAGAAAATATTGGATTTTCTGGAAACAAACTTGTAACAAACTTTAAGGAACAATATCTATTTTTCATTCATAAATTGCTTATGAACTCATGAGCTTTATGCTGATACTATTTCACAAACAACTTGTATTCTCAGGTAATCAGTAATACAGGTAACCACAAGATTTTTGAAGGCAAGACGCTAAGGCGCATATTTCTTTTGAACTATTTTGACATCATATGTAATTTATTTGGAAACATGTATTTGTTTTGCAACGATGTAACCTTTTAAATTATATTTATGATGATTGTGTTTACTTTCTTCACTATGGTTATGATACTGAGCATGACGTCCTCCACCCCTGAACGTTTCCGCCGTTCCGGTTTGGGGGTGTGACAGATTGGTATCAGAGCTTTGTTTATAGTGAACTAAGTATATCGAACCACGTAAGATATGCAAACTATAAATACAACGAGACAAAATTCTCTGACGTAGTTTTTCAAAAATACTTTAAAATAAAAATTAATATTTTTATAAAAGTATTCGCACAAACGCACATACTAATTCAGTATCATAGTGGCAATAACATAAAAGTATCAAGACAAGTTGAACACCATGATTCAGCTTCGGGGTATGTAGTAAGATCTTGGATGAATATAGCCTGATCAACTATATTTAGCCAAGGTAGGACCAATGTATGCCGAAGAAGGATCATGATGAGCAACAAGTCTTCAACTTACCAAAAACTTTGAGAATCAAACATAAAAATACTATAGAAGTATTTTAACTCAAAAACCGTAATAACCACATTATAAATTTCGATAACTAACTTCTTATTCCCAAAATTTCTTGCGATATCCTTCTTATCCATATTCTCGTACAGGCGCAATGGCAGGATTTCACATACCAAGTGATCCCTACTTCCCCAACCAAGGGAATGTCGGTTGGATTGTGGAAGACCCAGAGGAAGAACCCGAAGAAGAACCCATGGAGGATGAGGAACCAATGGAAGAGGAAGAATCCGTAGACGGTGAAGAGGAAGAAGACTCAGATGGAACTGACTCCGAACTCGAAGTTTACAATCCACACCCTGCCCCTATCCCTCCACAACACTTCCAGGGCCCGACGCCCCAATGGGCCGAAATTATACATCGATGGAGTCGAGAGCAAGGTCAACGACCTCCCTATGGCATGAAACGAAGTTTCTACGATCTCAGCAGAGGAGGGTCAGCCGACCGAGCCCTTCCTGTCATGGTTCACCGTGTCACACGCCACGAAGAGCAAACAAGAGTAAACACCCGCCACCTCATGGAAATTGGTGCAACCGGCCAAGTCAACTCCGTTCGCATTCGCCGGTTAGATGATGACCACGATCGAACTCGAGACCGCACCGAGCATCTTCAACAGGAAATGGCCGCTACCCGAACTGAAGTGCAAGAACTCCGAGAACACCGAGCCGCTCTAGAAGGACGTCTGGCAGACGCAGAACGCCAGGCAGCTGAATCCAGAGCCGAAATGAGGAACTTCGTGTCTTCACTTCGTGATCCTCAGAGCTTCAACCACCGCAAGTAGTGTTTGCACTGCTTGCTTCAGTTTAATCTAGTTTTGCGGATAAATATTACTATTGTTTTCTAGTATTTCATGTCCGGTCTCGCGATTTAAGTGTTTACACTTCCGGTATCTGTTAGGCGGACAAAATTTTACCATACATTGATGTAGCATAGACCCCTTGTAGGGTCAAATTTTTCCCAATATTGTATTCTAAGTTATATCAATGAAATTGACACGCTATTTGCTTTATTACATCAAGTTCATGACAAGGATTGTTTTCAGATTAAATTTACTGGTGTCCAATTTATGATTGTTTGACATATAAATCAAAGTTATATATGATTAAGACCATGTCGACCTAGAAATGGTGGTTCCGCCTTTGATCCTGTTCCTTGTTTGGGTGTGGGCCCAGGGCAGACCCATTAGATTCAAAAGTTTATTTAAATCTTAATTATATATAAATATTATACATCGAACGATTGTTGGATGGGCCCGGTATGGATAATATCACAGACGTTTCATGTGAACCAAATCTATCAGCATTCATAAAGTCTATATTTCATTATATGTAGACCTCTAGTATGAATGGATTCTTACAATATCTTTACAAGTCGGAATCATGATGCATATAAAGAACTAATAATGTTTAGTTTTAACTCTCGACTTGTGAGCGCTATCAAAGACTTTGCAAATGCCAAACCCAAAACCTTCAATGGAAGCAGAGGTGTCATAGCGTTGCTGCAATTGTTCGAGAAAACCGAATCCATCTTTGAAATATGCGCATGCCCTGAAGCAAGCAAGGTCAAGTTTGCAGCATGCACGTTCTCTGAAAGGGCCCTCACCTGGTGGAATGGCCACGTCAAGGCATTGACGCTTCCGGTGGCTAACTCGATAACATGGGAAGACCTGAAAACCATGTTGATGAAGGAGTACTGCCCAAGGGGCGAGATACAGAAATTGGAAGAGGAACTTTGGGGTCTCAAAATGACAGGCTCTGACATCCTGTCTTATACCTCAAGGTTCAACGATCTAGTCATGCTGTGTCCCGGGATGGTTCCTTCAGAAAGCAAAAAGGTGGAAAGATACATATGGGGACTATCTTCCCAACTTCAAGGAAACGTAGTGGCCTCAAAGCCAACTACCTTTGATAGTGCCAAAGAACTGGCACAACAACTCATCGACCATAAAGCCAGCCATGGCACCGTGGCAACCACCACCGAACAAGCAAAAGGGGGGAGCAACAGAAGGAAGTTCTGGAACAAAAAGAAGGGTCAACCTACTCAAGACCCTGCCAAAAAGCTACAAGTGGTTGCGGTGCACGCTGCCACAACCCCTACCAACCCAACTCCGATAAGGCAATACGACGGGAACCTACCCAAGTGCAACAAGTGCAGCTTTCACCACAACGGCGCATGCCGTGAAATGCACTGCACCAACTGTAACAAAAAGGGGCACACCGCCCGATTTCGTAAAGCTCCAGTCCAACAAAACGCACAAGCTGCCAACGCCGGAGCCAGCCGAACCTGCTATGGACGTGGAGAAGCAGGACACTTCAAGCGTAACTGCCCGAAGGCAAGAAACCCCAACCCTGGTGAAGTGGGCAGAGTGCTGGCAATAGGTCATGAGGAAGCAGTTGCAGATCCAACTGTGGTCACCGGTACGTTTCTCCTCGACAATACATACGCATGTATTCTTTTCGATAGTGGCGCGGAGAAAAGCTTCGTGAGCCATCAATTTAAACGCTTGCTTAAACAAAAACCACAAACACTAAAAGACACATTCACCGTAGAAATGGCTAACGGAAAAACAAAGAACACTAACGACATTTACACCGGGTGTACCCTTACCTTAAACGATCACTCTTTCCAAATCGACCTTATGCCGGTCACCATAAAAAGTTTTGATGTCATCATTGGAATGGATTGGTTATGACTTCACCATGCTGAAGTCCTATGTCACAAAAAGGTTGTTCGCCTTAATCTGCCAAATGGCGAAACCCTCGTCGTCTATGTCGACAAACCTAGCTCAAACTTTCAGATCATCTCTTGTGTCAAGGCTCAAAAGTACCTCCGCAAGGAGTACCACGCCTTTCTAGCCCACGTCGTAGACAAGAAACAAGAAGCGAAAAACATTAAGGACATTCTGGAGGTCTGTAATTTCCCCGACATATTCCCGGAAGACCTTCCAAGAGTACCCCTGCTAGACAAGTCAAATTCCGAATCGACCTAATTCCTGGAGCTACCCCCGTAGTCAGATCGCCATACCGTCTAGCCCCAACCGAGATGCAGGAATTGTCCAGTCAATTGAACGAACTGCTAAACAAAGGTTTCATTAGACCAAGCTTCTCACCTTGGGGAGCACCGGTCTTGTTCGTCAAGAAAAAGGATGGATCGTTCCGTATGTGCATCGACTACCGTGAATTAAACAAACTCACCATTAAAAACCGATACCCTTTGCCTCGAATCGATGACCTTTTCGACCAACTGCAAGGAGCAAGTTTCTTCTCAAAGATTGACCTTAGATCAGGGTACCATCAACTACGAGTTCAAGAGGAGGATATTCCCAAGACAGCCTTCAGAACGCGCTATGGTCACTACGAGTTTGTAGTGATGCCTTTCGGCTTAACGAATGCACCCGCGGCATTTATGGACCTGATGAATCGGGTGTGTCGACCTTACTTAGACAACTTCGTGATTGTTTTCATCGATGATATACTAGTCTACTCCCGAAGTAAGGAAGAACACAACCAGCATTTACGTCAAGTCCTGGAGACACTGAGGGCGGAGAAATTGTACGCAAAATTCTCAAAGTGGGAGTTCTGGATTCGAGAAGTGAATTTCCTCGGACATGTAGTCAGCAAGGAAGGAATACATGTGGACCCATCAAAGATCAAGGCAATCAAAAGCTGGGCAGCACCAAGAACACCCACAGAAATCCGACAATTTTTAGGACTCGCCGGTTACTATCGAAGATTCATTCAAAACTTCTCCAAAATCGCAAAACCACTCACCACCTTGACTCAAAAAGGAGTGACTTTCGTCTGGGGGGAAAAGCAAGAGGTTGCGTTCCAAACGCTGAAACGAACTCTATGCAGTGCTCCGATCCTGTCCTTACCGGATGGAACAGAGGACTTTGTGGTTTATTGCGATGCATCAAACCAAGGTCTAGGATGTGTGTTGATGCAACGAGGAAAGGTCATTGCCTATGCCTCGAGACATCTGAAGACGCACGAGGTAAATTACACGACGCACGATCTCGAACTAGGAGCAGTAGTTTTCGCCCTAAAAATCTGGAGACATTACCTCTACGACACTAAGTGCACTATCTTCACCGATCACAAAAGCCTTCGGCATATCCTCAACCAAAAAGAACTCAACATGAGACAAAAACGATGGGTGGAATTGCTAAACGATTACGAATTTGAGATTCGTTATCACCCCGGAAAAGCCAACGTGGTTGCAGACGCCTTGAGCAGAAAAGAATACTCGGGCCGCCGAGTAAAAGCGTTAACCATGACCATCCATTCGCACCTGTCCGCATAAATCAAAGAGGCACAGCAAGAAGCCTTAAAACCAGAGAACGCGGCAGGTGAAGCGTTTAGAGGAATGGACAAAAATCTTGAAGTCAGGGATGACAGAGTTCGTTGTCTCATGAACCGGATCTGGACACCAAAATTTGGTGGATTCAGGGACGTTGTCATGAACGAAGCTCATAAAACTCGTTACTCAGTGCATCCCGGCTCAGACAAGATGTATTTAGACCTCAAGAAGTTGTATTGGTGGCCAAACATGAAAGCCGAAATAGCTACCTTTGTGGGCAAGTTCCTGACTTGCGCCAAGGTTAAGGTGGAGTATCAGAAGCCCTCGGGACTACTTCAGCAGCCAGAGATACCCGAGTGGAAGTGGGAGCAGATTTCGATGGATTTCATTACCAAGTTACCCAAGACAACGGGTGGACTTGACACCATTTGGGTAATCGTCGACAGATTAACCAAATCCGCACACTTCCTACCAGTAAAGGAAACAGACAAAATGGAGAAACTGACAAGGATCTACATTAAAGAAGTTGTACAACTTCACGGAGTACCGATATCCATTATCTCCGATAGAGATAGTCGGTTCACGTCACGATTCTGGCAGTCAGTGCAGAAAGCTATGGGAACTAGGCTGGACATGAGTACAACCTACCACCTACAGACCGACGGGCAGAGTGAAAGGACCATTCAAACGTTAGAGGACATGCTAAGAGCTTGTGTGATAGACTTTGGTAAAGCTTGGGACGCTCATTTACCCCTTATCGAATTCTCATACAATAATAGTTATCACACTAGCATCAAAGTTGCTCCGTTCGAAGCCCTCTATGGCCGTAAGTGCAGATCACCCCTGTGCTGGGCTGAGGTGGGCGATACACAACTAGCAAGAGGGCAAGTTCCTAACAGCACACTCACCGGCCCGGAGATCATCAGGGAAAAAACAGAAAAGATCGTCTAAATTCGAGAACAAGTGAAGGCTTCGCAAGACCGATAAAAGAGCTACGCGTATAAGAGACGGAAGCCTTTGGAGTTCCAAGTTAGGGATCGAGTACTACTGAAAGTATCACATTGGAAGGGATTAATACGTTTTGGAAAACGTGGGAAATTAAATCCAAGGTATATGGGACCATTCGAAATCCTCGTCAGGATTGGCCCGGTGGCATACAAACTACGATTGTCCCAGGAACTCCATCACGTTCATCCTACCTTTCATGTGTCGAACTTAAAGAAATGTTTGTCTGATGAGACCCTTGTCATTCCTGTAACGACGTAAATTTTAAAACAATTTTTCATTTTTCAAACATAATAAAACTCATATAATATTCTCAAAATCTCATGTATCAAATGTCATCACAATAAAACATATCCCAGAATCTCAACACATAATCCTCTGCCAGTGTGTACAATCATGCCGGCGCCTTCCCACGATTCTCACTAGTACCTGAAACACATATCACATAACACGATAAGCATAAATGCTTAGTGAGTTCCCCAAAATACCACATACAACACATAAGCCACTCGAGGCTATAACTCAGTATGACCCTCCGGTCAATGTGTCTCTGCGGGACCCTCCACTCCCGTAGCTCGTTGGACCCTCTGGTCTGGTCTAACTCGTAGGACCCTCCGGTCCGGTCTATATAACACATAGCATACATATATCACAATGCAAATAAACTCAAACATACACATAACACATAAGACCCTCCGGTCTGCACATAGATACCACTCTAGGTAATGTATAGTGAGAAGACTCACCTCGGGTAATCTCAGAAAGTCTCGAACTCGAATCACTGATCTAGCCTCCGCCTAATCACATAAAGTAATTATCTCTAATTAATACGGCTCTCAAAGACTAGACTAGTCCCTCCCTATACTCTATCAGAAGGGAAAAAGACCATTTTACCCCTCCACTAGTCCAATGTCCAACTGTTGACCAAACCCTAAAAGTCAACCCCAGTCAACGGTCCAACTTTGACCAGACTCATCGAGTGCACTCGGGTGACTCGGCGAGTCCACGCGTGTCCTCTGAATCCTCCTAAGGCCTCACTCGACTCGTCGAGTTATCCTTTCTCTCGACGGGTTACCACTGATCACGAATCGTGGTGCAACACAATCCGACTCGTCGAGTCCTCTCATGGACTCGACGAGTTTCTTCCATGGGAATGCTCAAACGACCTTCTGAGGTCAAATATGTTTCTCTAATTTATAGATTTGACCTTCTAACACCCAAAAGTCACGTAAAGGTCTGAACTTTACGTTCATGCATCGCATATATGGCTCTATTTGATGAAATAGCTCTAAAAATGGAGTCCTAGGCTCAATATTCTCATGTAACAGCATAAAGCTTGGTTGTTGGGACACTCTGGACCTCTCAAGGTCCAGATCTAAAGTCTATTCCTCAATGGGACTTCACATGCTCCATATTCCAACTAAAGAAAGGGTAAAGAAACCCTAGATTCAAGAGATCTACAATATACACGAAAATAGGCATGGATTCATACCTCAACAACAATCTTTGGTGAAGTAATGGTAGGTCTGAGCTCCTCAATCAACCTAGCTTGAATCCCATCTCTTCTTCTTGCAAGAACACATTAAAGATGATGCAATTAGCTCCTTCCCTCACTCTCTATGTTCTCTGGTTCGTTAGGGTTTCTCAAGTGGATATGTGGCCGCAATGAGGGCCATAAGGACCCTTATATAGGGCACATGCCCAAAGATTTAGGGTTTCTGTCCACAGCGCGGACTCGTCGAGTCGACTCTCCGACTCATCGAGTCCATTCATTAATCCTAGTCAGCAGTCGCGATCCTACTTGACGAGTTTAGGCGTCAACTCGTCGAGTCCCTCTCCTTGACTCAAAAATAAATACTCAATTTATGATACCTGTAAATCCGGATGTTACAATTCTCCCCCACTAGAATCAGACTTCGCCCTCGAAGTCTCGCTCTGCAAACAACTCTGGATGCTGCTCCCGCATCTCCGTCTCCGGCTCCCAACTCAGCTTGGACCCTCTCCGTTGTTGCCACTGGACCTGAACGATGGGTACCTCTTTGTTCCTCAGAACCTTGATCTTCTGATCCAAGATCGCGATCGGCCTTTCAATGTAATTCAGACTCGCGTCCACCTGAATATCCTGTAGCGGCACAACCGCCGTCTCATCGGCTATACACTTCCTCAACTGGGATACGTGGAAGGTATCATGGATCTGACTCAACTCCTCGGGTAGCTCCAGACGGTATGCTACCTTACCCACCCTCGCGGTTACCCTGAACGGACCAATGTATCGGGGCCTCATCTTGCCCCTCTTCCTGAATCGGATCACTCCTTTCCAAGGAGATACCTTCAAGAGTACGAAATCTCCAACCTGGAACTCGAGCTCGGATCGCCGCCTATCCGCATAACTCTTCTGACGGCTCTGGGCTATCAGTAACCTCTGTCTGACCTGCTGTATCTGCTCAGTCGTCTTAAGCACTATCTGAGTGCTACCCATCACTCGCTGCCCTACCTCTCCCCAACAGATGGGAGTTCGACACCTCCTCCCATAAAGAATCTCAAAGGGTGGCATACCAATACTCGAATGGTGGGTGTTGTTGTAAGAAAACTCAGCCAAAGGTAGGTATGTGTCCCAACTTCCACCGAAGTCCATAACACATGCTCGCAGCATGTCCTCGAGTGTCTGTATCGTTCGCTCACTCTAGCCATCCGTCTGTGGATGGTAGACAGTACTGAAGTGCAATCTCGTACCCAACTCCTCATGGAATTTCTTCCAAAACCTGGAAGTGAAACGTACATCTCGGTCTGACACAATCGAGATCGGCACTCCATGCCGCGACACCACCTCTCTCACATATATTTCTGCCAGCCTCTCCGCATAAGAGCTCTCACTGATAGCAAGGAAGTGAGCGCTCTTCGTCAGCCGGTCCACAATCCCCAAATTGCATCAATACCCCTCACGGTCCTCGGTAATTTGGTGATAAAATCCATAGAAATATGTTCCCACTTCCACTGGGGAACCTCTAATGGCTGCAACTTGCCATGCGGACGCTGGTGCTCGGCCTTAACCCGACGACAGGTCAAGCACCTCTCTACGACCCATGCACCATCCCTCTTCATACAGGGCCACCAGTAGTCTCTCTTCAGTTCCAAATACATCTTAGTGGCCCCGGGATGGATTGAAAATCTCGATCTATGCGACTCCTCCAACAGAGTGCTACGTGCCCCGCCCATAAACGGCACCCAAATCCGACCACGAAAGGTCATGAGCCCTCGGCTATCCGTCATAAACTCGGAAACCTATCCAATCACCCGCTCCCTTTTACGGTTCTCCGGTCTCACAGCCTCTGCCTGGGCCTCTCGAATAGTATCCAACACCGGAGTCATCACCGTCATCCTCATACACATGTCTCGAATCGGGGCACTCTCCGCCCTACGGCTCAGAGCATCGGCTACCACGTTAGCCTTGCCCAGGTGGTACAGGATCTGACAGTCATAATCATTTACCACATCCAACCATCTCCTATGGCGCATATTCAGGTTGGGCTGATCCATCAGATACTTCAAACTCTTGTGGTCCGTGGATATGGTACACCGAACCCCATACAAATAATGGCACCATATCTTGAGGGCGAACACCACTGCCCCTAACTCCAAATCGTGGGTGGGATACCTTGTCTCATGAGGCTTCAGCTGCCTTGATGCGTATGCTATCACGTGCCCTCTCTGCATAAGCACCGCACCCAACCCCGATATAGAAGCATCACAATACACCACACAATCCTCCATTCCCTCCGGAAGGGCTAACACCGGGGCTTCGCATAACCTCTGGCGAAGAGTCTCAAATGAGGTCTGCTGCTCGAGACCCCAAATAAAAGCAACACCCTTCCGGGTCAATATGGTGAGGGGAACGACAATCCTGGAGAAGTCCCTGATAAATCTCCGATAGTAGCCGGCCAACCCCAGAAAACTCCTGATCTCTGTGCGGGATCTCGGCACCTCCCAACTCATAACAGCCTCAATCTTGGCCGGATCGACCAGTATCCCATTCTGATTAACGAGGTGCCCTAAGAACTGGACCTCTCGTAACCAGAAATCACACTTGGAGAATTTGGCATAAAGCCTTTCCGATCTCAAAACTCCAAGGACCTCCCTCAGATGCTCCTCATGCTGCTCTCTGGATCTCGAATACACTAGAATGTCATCGATGAACACAATCACCGATCGATCCAACATTGGCCTGCATACTCGGTTCATGAGATCCATGAACATCGTTGGTGTATTGGTGAGACCAAAAGGCATCACCACGAACTCGTAATGCCCATAACGAGTCCTGAACGCCGTCTTCTGGATATCCTCATCACGCACCCTCATCTGGTGATATCCAGACCTCAAGTCTATCTTGGAAAACCAAGACGCTCCCTGCAACTGATCGAACAGATCGTCGATCCTCGGTAATGGATAACAGCTCTTGACCGTTAATTTGTTCAACTCCCGGTAATCAATGCACATCCGGTGTGAACCATCCTTTTTCTTTACAAAAAGGATCGACGCTCCCCACGGCGAGCTACTCGGTCGGATGAATCCCTTCCCCAACAGCTCCTGAAGCTGCGAGGATAACTCATGCATCTCCGGCGGCCCAAGGCGATAGGGTGCCTTGGCAATAGGCGCTGCCCCCGGAACCAAATCGATGCGGAATTCCACCTGCCTCTCGGGAGGCACACCCGACAACTCCTAGGGGAACACATCCGGAAACTCTCGCACTATCGGTACCTCACCGCAGAACTCGACCTCTCTGCGGCAACTCGTGCATCCATCACATAGGCTACAAACCCTCTACAGCCCTGCTGTAGACTCTGTCTCGCTCTGGCAGCTGAACAAAATGCTGACCCAGATTGGGTACCCTCGCCATACACCGTAAGTACTCCCCCACTGGGGTCTCGTATGGTCACCAACTGTCGCTCGCAATCTATAACAACTCCAAATCGGCTCAACCAGTCCATGCCCACAATGACACATACATCCCCCATTGCAATCGGTACCAGATCTATCGGGAACTCAACACCGAAAATATCGAGTACACATCCTCGAATCACATCAGTAGCATAAACCGCTCGCTCGTCAGCTATAGAAACTCGTAGAGGTCGACTCAACGCCTCTCGTCGGATACTGATGTGCTGGCTAAACGCCAATGACACGAAAGATCGACTCGCACCCGAGTCAAATAACACCAAAGCAGGTACAAAACTCACAAGAAAAGTACCCTATGCATACCACAGAATAAGCAAAATATCTCAAACTCAGTATAAGTAAATAAAAGAATACATACCAGCCACGACATCGGGCGCTGCGCGGACCTCCTCCGCTGTCAACTGAAAGGCTCTCCCGCGAGCCTTCGGTACCTCGGCCTTCGCTGGCCGGACCTCGGTAGCTCTAGCAGCAGGTGCAGATCCCTGAAGTAGCTGTGGGCACTCGGCCTTCTGATGGCCAGTCTGGTTGCAGTGAAAGCAAACTGCAAACCCCTTGGGACAATCCCTCGCGAAATGCCCCTCCTTACCGCACTCGTACCACACCCCCGCTCTGCACACCCCCTCATGGCTCTTGCCGCACTTCCCGCAAGTGCGGCCCTTCGGACCTCCAGATCTCGAATCATCGGGCTTTTCCCGCTTGGCTGCCTACTGAGACTGTACCGACCGCCTATCCCTCCTCTGAGACTCGGCCTCCTCCGTGGCCTGAGTCTCTAGCTCAATCTCCCTCTTCCAGGCATTCGCCTGGAGCTCGACAAATGTCTGGTATGTCGAGTTCGCCACGAACTCACGAATGTCCCTCTTCAGTATGCTCAGATATCGGCTCATACGTGCCTGCTCGGTAGACACGTGCTCAGGGCAAAACAACGCCCTCTCGTGAAACATCCGTGTAATCACAGTCACAGACTCTATCCCCTGCTTGAGGGACAAGAACTCCTGTGCCAATCGTTCCCTCTCACCGAGGGAACATACTCATATCGGAACATAGTGGTGAACCTCTCCCAGGTCACCGCTGTAATCTCTGCAGGAGTGAAGTCTGCCGTCACAAACTTCCACCAGTCCTTCGCTCCCAAGCGAAGCTGGTTCAGCGCGAACCGTACCCTCAGATGCTCAGGGCAAGAACATGTGTAGAAATACCCCTCAATCTCTGGTGGCTTTGTGTTAGCTTCGTGTAGATCCATCTCATCGCGGCTATCGGATCCTGAGTCCCATCAAACTCTGGTGGCTTCGTGTTGCTGAACTCCCGGTACAGCAACGAATCACCCCCTATAGCCTAGCAGCGGCAACGGCTGCGGTGGCCACAGCAACAACAACATCGGTAAGAGCAGCATACCGCTCGTCAAATGTCTCAATCAGCGTGGTCTTGATAGACCCAAACATCTCTGGTATCTCAGCACGAATGGCTGCTGCCACCTCATCATGAATCATCCTGCGAATCTCATCATCGCTAACACCGTTGCTCTCTGGAGTGTGGCGCGTAACCACCATAATGTCTCTGAAACACAACACAAAAGAAATCAGAGACTCGCTCGAGTATACTCGCACTCGATAACTCAACCCTACTCGTTCCTTAGTATCCTAAGGATTCTTACTTGGACTGCTCACTGATCCGGTGTTTCCAGTAGTACGGGCCCTATACTACCTTCCACACCGCATTAGTATTCACCCCAAGTCCTCCTCCTAGGATCCCAGATCACAAGTACCCTATATCTCGCTGAACACATGCTACCTTCCAGTAGACCACTCATAAGCTCATCGCTGCTACCTACTCACTCTCGAAGTAACTCATAGTAGCAGTAATCTCCTAGGCTAAGGCATCACAAATCAGGCCACTCTAGTCCTAGATATGAATACCTAGCCTACTCTAGCATGCATAGCATATCACATAATATCTCATAACACATAATGTAAGGGTATTTTGGGAAATCACCATTCGGGCGCTGGCTGATCGTACACACTGATCCGTTCTACTTTTCTCAAAAATCCTTTACTCTTTTAGAAAAATTGTTTCTTTTATGAAATTTTTTCTCAATCCTCAGTTTGAGTTCAGATACGCCCGAAGGTGCATCCGAATCCCTCAAACCAAGGCTCTGATACCAACTTGTAACGACGTAAATTTTAAAACAATTTTTCATTTTCAAACATAATAAAACTCATATAATATTCTCAAAATCTCATGTATCAAATGTCATCACAATAAAACATATCCCAGAATCTCAACACATAATCCTCTGCCAGTGTGTACAATCATGTCGGCGCCTTCCCGCGATCCTCGCTGGTACCTGAAACACATATCAGATAACACGATAAGCATAAATGCTTAGTGAGTTCCCCAAAATACCACATACAACACATAAGCCACTCGATGCTATAACTCAGTATGACCCTCCGGTCAATGTGTCTCAGCGGGACCCTCCAGTCCCGTAGCTCGTTGGACCCTCTGGTCCGGTCTAACTCGTAGGACCCTCTGGTCCAGTCTATATAACACATAGCATACATATATCACAACGCACATAAACTCAAACATACACATAACACATAAGACCCTCCGATCTGCACATAGTTACCACTCTAGGTAATGTATAGTGAGAAGACTCACCTCGGGTAATCTCAGAAAGTCTCGAACTCGAATCACTGATCTAGGCTCCGCCTAATCACATAAAGTAATTATCTCTAATTAATACGGCTCTCAAAGACTAGACTAGTCCCTCCCTATATTCTCTCAGAAGGGAAAAAGACCATTTTACCCCTCCACTAGTCCGATGTCCAACTGTTGACCAAACCCTAAAAGTCAACCCCAGTCAACGGTTCAACTTTGACTAGACTCGTCGAGTGCACTCGGGTGACTCGGCGAGTCCATGCGTGTCCTCTGAATCCCCTAAGGCTTCACTCGACTTGTCGAGTTATCCTTTCTCTCGACGGGTTACCACTAATCACGAATCGTGGTGCAACATAATCCGACTCGTCGAGTCCTCTCATGGACTCGGCGAGTTTCTTCCATGGGAATGCTCAAACGACCTTCTGAGGTCAGATCTGTTTCTCTAATTTATAGATCTGACCTTCTAACACCCAACAGTCACGTAAAGGTCTGAACTTTATGTTCATGCATCGCACATATGGCTCTATTTGATGAAATAGCTCTAAAAATGGAGTCCTAGGCTCAATATTCTCATGTAATAGCATAAAGCTTGGTTGTTGGGACACTCTGGACCTCTCAAGGTCCAGATCTAAAGTCTATTCCTCAATGGGACTTCACATGCTCCATATTCCAACTAAAGAAAGGGTAAAGAAACCCTAGATTCAAGAGATCTACAATATACATGAAAATAGGCATGGATTCATACCTCAACAACAATCTTTGATGAAGTAATGGTAGGTCTGAGCTCCTCAATCAGCCTAGCTTAAATCCCCTCTCTTCTTCTTGCAACAATGCACTAAAGATGATGCAGTTAGCTCCTTCCCTCACTCTCTACGTTCTCTGGTTCATTAGGGTTTCTGGAGTGGGTGTGTGGCCGCAATGAGGGCCATAAGGACCCTTAAATAGGGCACATGCTCGAAGATTTAGGGTTTCTGTCCATAGCGCGGACTCGTCGAGTCGAATCTCCGACTCGTCGAGTCCATTTATTAATCCTAGTCAGCAGTCGCGATCCTACTCGACGAGTTTAGGCATCAACTCGTCGAGTCCCTCTCCTTGACTCAAAAATAAATACTCAATTTATGATACCTGGAAATCCAGATGTTACAATTCCTTTGGAAGAAATTGAGATCAATGAGAACCTCCACTTCGTAGAGGAACCTGTTGAAATCATGGATCGAGAGGTCAAGTCGACGAAACAAAAACGCATTCCCATCGTAAAGGTCCGCTGGAATGCCAAGCGAGGACCCGAATTTACTTGGGAACGTGAGGACCAAATGAAGCAAAAGTACCCACATCTATTCCCCAACCCCTGAAGTCCCACTCAAAATGCAAATTTCGGGACAAAATTCCTTCTAATGGGGGGATAATGTGACAACCGTCAAATTCCAGTCAAAGTTAAAGTCAACAAGTCAAAGTCAAAGTCAACAAGTCAAAGTCAAAGTCAACAAGTCAAACCGGTCAAACTTAATTAGTACTTGTATGTTAAAAGTTATTCTATGTATAAAAATGTGCATTTGTATGTCAAGAATTCAAGTGTCTCGAAGATTCTATGTGTTTAGCAATGTAAAAACCCTAAAAAGGGAGTTAAACGCATCGAAACACGACTATGGACCCTTTTGGGGACTTAAAACAATCATAAACGAAGCATAACGGGGTTCACGAACCTTGCATTACGAGATTATACACTAATAATGACTAAAATCAAATCCCTCCCAAATCTCTCTTAAAATCTCTCCCAATTTTTTATAGTCATCCGGGTCATCCCGACCCTTAACTTTGCCAAAAACCGCTTGAATCGGGAAGTTATATCGAAAAACAGCGAATTAGGACCGAAACCCCTCTTAGGAACCGAACCCTCTTAGGAACCGAACCCTCTTAGAACCGATCTGCTTGGAGCCGAAGGTCCCTTCAGGACCGAACTCAGTCTCGGAGCCGAACCTCTTATGGACCGAAGTCAGCAGGACCGAAGCCTCTTGTCAGAACCGAACATAGCAATCTCGGACCGAAACCTCCATACACCCGAAATAGATCGAGCCCTCGGTCCATTTCGGTTCCCTGCCACCTTCGGACCCGAGCCTCCACCTTTGGTCCCTTCACCCATCTTCGGTTCCTCCTTCTCCCACTCTCGGTTCTCACCTTCTAAGAGCCGAACCTCGCAGGTTCGCTCCTTAAGCCCGGTTTTTCGACTACTTTCGCTTCCTAAGCCCGTTTTTGACGGGGATTTTTCACCAAATTCATATTTTTATCATTTTAAACTCCCTAAACTCATATTTTATTTATTTCTCAAGGATTTATTAATTATAAATCATTATTTTACATTAAGAAGAATATTCTACACCACAAGTGGGTCAAGTGTGCCCACTTGTCTCCATGTGCCATCTTCTCATTTGTACAACCCTATCCACATCACACAAACCAAGACAAACATCCTTTCAACTTTGCAACTTGCTCCAACAACATCTATATAAAGAAACCCCTGGAGTAACTTCTTGAATTCCTTGATCATTTCCTTCACTTACACACTCCTCTTACCCTTCAAGAAAACTTCTTTTCTCTCTACTTCCAGCCACTTTTTGGAAGTGTTCTTGAGCTATTACTTCACTTTTTGGTAAGCATTCCATCTAAACTCAAGTGTTATTCCATGTTTTCATAACATCCTTGAATCATCTACACACATTTAACACCAAAGAATCGTTCTTAGGATCATCCAAGCTTTCACGTGTTCATCAAGTGTTCTTGACTTGATACTCCTCATCTTTAACCCTCCACTCTTCAAGAAATCACTCAAGGTGAGTTCATACCCCTACATTTTCCAGTTTTCTTTAGTTTTCGGGGGGGGGGGGGGGAATACAAGTGAAAACACCAAAACATATTTGAAACTTAACTTGACAGCTTACAACAGAAAAGTTGTGACATGTTCACGAACTGTTTTACCCAACTTAAATTAATATTTTTCAAAACTGTTTAATATGAAAATAGCTCAGTTTTATACCTTTAAAATGACTACTTGCACATCTTCATACGATTTGTCTACAATTTATGGTGATTTTTACAAAACTGCCTATCACTGCAGCAATAAAATCGGACCAGGTGGTGAAGATGAACATTTTCACACTGGTTTGAGACCACCAAAAATTATAGGAAAATTTATGAATACAGTAGACTTGTTTTTCAAACTCTCCGAGTTTACGGATTCAGTTTTTGACTTACGATGATTTTTCTATAAATATTCTAAAACAGTGACAGTTAAGGGTAAAATTGTCAAAACAAGTTTAAGAGTTATTCACACCTTGTAACATGCTGAGCAAGGTGTGTAAGATTTTATACTTAGTATTTTCAATGTCGTTTTATTGAAATACAAAGCCATGCACAACAAGGTTTCATTTAAAACATAAAACACTCTTGATAAACTATAATAGGTATAGTTTGGACACTTCATTTCACAAAGAAACAGTAACACAATCGATTTACAAAACGGGTATTTCATTACAAACTACGTGAACATGTTAATGAATAAATTTGTGAGACATTCGCCTTCAGGGTACTCTTAAGTACAACAGAAAAGTCATGTAGTTATAGCCAGAATCTCTTGTAGGGAGAGCGTGATAGTTGTGTATAGATCTATATTGGGTCTGACAAACCCGCACCTAAGCTGCTTGCAACAGCTAGACCGGCAGGTCTGGGGTGACAAGTGTCATAACATTCCGACGCCTGAAGAACGTCGAGTACGAGGTCTTTGAGTTTTAGCATGGTTATAACAACTCACATGGGGAATTAACAAAACACACAGTTCACGGGAATTTAAGGATTTCACAAAAAGGAGTTTTATTTAAATATAAAACCATACATAAGTATGACGATTTACTTACCTATACTAAGTCTCGGTTCAGTTAAGACTACAACAAACCTTTTAGAAAATATTGGATTTTCTGGAAACAAACTTGTAACAAACTTTAAGGAACAATATCCATTTTTCATTCATAAATTGCTTATGAACTCACCAGCTTTATGCTGATACTCTTTCAAAAACAACTTGTATTCTAAGGTAATCAGTAATACAGGTAACCATAAGATTTTTGAAGGCAAGACGCTAAGGCGCAGATTTCTTTTAAACTATTTTGACATCATATGTAATTTATTTGGAAACATGTATTTTTTTGCAACGATGTAACCTTTTAAATTATATTTATGATGGTTGTGTTTACTTTCTTCACTATGGTTATGATACTGAGCATGACGTCCTCCACCCCTGAACGTTTCCGCCTTTCCGGTTTGGGGGTGTGACACCACTTTTGACGTTCATAAGCAAACCCTAATAGATCTAACCCTATTCTTGAGTGTGTGAGGCTAAAGTGTGTGTTTGATGCATTTCTTGAAGAGGCTTGGAACAAGAAGAAGCTTGTAAATCCAGTATCTACCTCGTGTTGGCATCCAGTAGAAGGTAAAAAATCCTTACCTTTGCTTTCCATTTCCTAGATCTCTTTTTATGTTAGTATATGGGCATTTTGGTGCAAAAAGGGGGTCATGCTCGGGCTTGAGCTTTTCATGAGAACGTGGTTTCAGATTTGGACTCCCCTAGGCCCTCATGAACATAAAGTTCTCGACTTTATCTAGCCCTAGCCCTTTCCATGTCCAAAACCTTCTTATAAGGATAGTTTTGAGTCTTTTAGCTTCTTGAAGTCTTTCATGCACGTAAAGTTAGCAACTTTACGTGATAAACACACCCTAGGAGCCTAGATCTACAGCGTGGAGCTTTGGTTTCGCTGAAAAGCGTGTGAAATTGACTGAAGGAGCTCGAAGAGTTGCATAGTCAACTCGATGAGTTAGATGAGGGTTTCCCGTTTTCTGGATGCTACATGAACTTGGCGAGTTAGAGAGGTAACTCAACGAGTTGGTTAGGGTTTTTCTGACATTCTGGACACTGCATAGACTCGACGAGTTGTCCGGAAACTCGGCGAGTCGACTCGGGTTTTCACGATTTCTTGAGTTCTGAAAGAACTCGACGACTCAGTAAGCTACACTCGACGAGTTGGGTCAACATGGACTGTTGACCTTGACCGTTGACTTTGACTTTGACCAAGGGCTGACCAGTTTGACTTCTGGGGGTATTTTAGGAATTGGGGAATTTATGGAAGTGGATCATTGGTGGATGTAGGTGTTGGTGTTTGGTAGGGGTTCAAATCGGATAGTAATAAAATTATGAACCGTGACAACGGGGCGGATACCTTGCTAGCACTAACCGTAACCGAACCGAATTGCTAAAAAAACCGAACCGAACCGAACCGTATAAATGCGGGTAACCACGGTTCGGTTCACGGGTATCCGTTAAATATAAAAATAAGAATCAATCAAAACTACAAACTCCATTTCAATAAAAAAAATTTCTGAAAATAAAACCAATTCTTGAAATATAAATGATAAATAATTTAATATTATAAAACCGATCGTCAGGTCTGAATTTTTTACGCAAACACAATTGTGCAAACTACAATAAATTCTTTGATATAATGATATTCAATATTTATTAATTCTTGTTTTTTTTGCATGTGGCCATGAAATATTTCCAAGTCAGTAACACAATCAAATATATTAATATAACCAATTCTCATTAGATTGTGCATGAAAAGTATATTATATTTAAACTACAGTCACTTTTTTGATATTCAGGATTGAATCAAATTAGATTGTGCATACTGTTTAGTGATTGAAGGGTCTACAATCCTTCATTCTCACGTAAAATACTGTTTTTAAAGGATCTTATATATATATATATATATATATATATATATATATATATATATATATATATATATATATATATATATATATATATCGGTTCGGTTCGGGTATCCGCGGTTATCTATATATCCAAACCGAAATCGACCCGTAGGTACCCGGTTTTTTCGGTTTTGGTTTATTTCTGTTTCGGTTTATTTCGGTTTCGGATTGACCGGATCGGCTCGGTTTTTCGGTTTTTTTGCACACCCCTAGTGTTTGGAGCTGTGTTTCGGGAGTTTGATACTTTAGTTCCAATCGACATTGTGAGGTGAGTTCTTCTTACTATATCAACAGGGTCTAAGGCACCAAGGCCGACCCATTATGGTTTATATCCTAGTTATAGGATTATGCTATGTTAGTGATCTGTTAGATCGGTATCCTGGTTATAGGATGATGCTAGGTTAGTGATCTGTTAGATCGGTATCCTGGCTATAGGATGATGCTATGTTAGCGATCTGTTAGATCGGTATCTTGGTTATAGGATGATGCTATGTTAGTGATCTGTTACATCTGTATGACTATCTGTACATGCTACCTAGCGTATGATATTTATGTCCACATGATTGTTTGATTGGGGGTTGGGTTGAGCCGGTCCTGCTTTGTGCAATATGCCAACATACCCAGGGGCCCGGATCGACCCGGTAAGGGCGTACTAGTCAGGCCGACAGCCCGACGAGCGGTCCGGATAGTTGATATGACATTGACTGACATATTTCTATTTTTGTTAATTTTTATGTTTACTCATCATTTTTAAAGAATTATATTTATTTTTTAAATTATAAAACTTAAAATTAATTTTTTTTATTTAAAAATAAAATAAAAATGAAAGGAAGTGAATGATGACTATTTTATGTGTTTTGATAAATGAGTGGAAAGTTGATATGACATTGAAAATGTGACTGGTGAAAGATGGGTACACTTCAGTTTAATTTTTAATAGCAAAAAATCTTGAATGGTGAGATTTTTATTCAATTATTAACTTAAATTAAATTTTGTTGAAGTTTTTAGACATATATTTAAATTGAAAACGATTTAAATGACTTTTTGAAGTTTTAACGTTGTTAAACATTATTCAGAATTAATTTTTGAATATTCCAGTCTACCTGTAATAGAATAATTATATTTTTATTGCAAAACAAGAGAACATTACAAAAATACAATAATTATTGTGATTACACATCATTACAAACATACAAAACAAAGATACGCTTCTCAAGTAAATCATAATTGCTAAGATTAAAAGAACGAGATTCAGGGATAAACTTCGATAACAGAGTGATAGCTTCTAATTTGTTTTATAGTGTAACGAGTGAATCCAGCCTCATCAAACACATATGACCACTCATTTAAAGTTCGTTCTTTACCGGTGCTTGTATGAGCCATCATCACCATGTCAAGCATCAATACCACGTCTTCAAACTCATGGTTTTCTTCAAGTCCAACAATTGACTCTACAATGATAACCTTCCCTGTATCTTGAGGAATAGCCTCTCGACATTTTCTTAGTATGTCGATGCACTCGTCGTCTCCCCAATCGTGCAATACTTTCTAAAATATTCAAATATGATCATTTCTGGAACAAGTTAGAAACTCTAACAAATGTAAAGATCAAAATGTCGTCATCCCAATCGTGCAATACTTTCTAAAATATTCAAATATGATCATTTCTGGAACAAGTTAGAAACTCTAACAAATGCAAAGATCAAAATAACCTGTATATATCGTATTATATTCATTAGTAATTAGTAGATAAGCAAATTTTACTAGGGTATTTTTTTGTCTTTATTATTTGTTGGATTTAAGACATTAATTTGGCGGATCTTAGTGGGGCATTTGGGGTCCCGGGCCACTGCTCAATTTCCGGCAGGGTAAATTTTTTTTTTTCTTATACAGTGTTTATTTTCTATTTATTGAAGAAAGACACAACTCAATCTAAAAATTTAAGAAACAAGACTTTCTCCATTAAGAATTTATTTATAAATTTATGCTCATTTATCTTTTTCCATTTATAAAATGTGTTTTCATTTATTCAAATATATTTTAAAGATCACTTATCCATGCAATCCTATATATAGAAAGGGAAAACAATTCAAAATAATAGCTCACATAAATTCACTAACCATCAAATAAGCAGCGTCAGCTTTTGGAATATGATCAAACATGCTGCCTCCAACATGTTCTACACCTTTCCATGCAGGAGCCACCGACACAACATGAGGCAGATCCAAATTAATCCCTTGGATCCATGGACAAGCCTCAACAATCAGTCCTAGAGCCGTTCCATCACCACCACCAACATCCACCACCGTCTTCAGCCCCTCAAACAACTCCGGACAACCCTCGATCACCGCCCTCACTGCATTCCGAGCATCACAAGCCATGGCATCGTTAATGAGCTTACTATGACTAGGATTTGCAGCTGTGAATTTCCATAGATCATCACCATGTGCTGCCTCAAAAGGCGTGTTTTGGCTGCCCAAAACCATAGCACTTAGCTTGTGCCATGGTGCTAACATGACTGGACTGCTCTCTAAAAGTACAAAATCGGCCATGCTTTGCTTTCCATGCCTAGTTAGAAGGCGGGACAAAGGTGTAAGAGCATATCCAAGGGATGTGTCTGATATGGGTTTTTCTTGAAATATTTTAGACTGGATCAAGAACCTCATGATTCTATATAACAATGATGATGAACACCCGAGCTCGGATGCAAGCTCGGCAACTGTCATCGGGGTGTCATGTTTTTGGAGAATATCGGGTATCCTGAGCTCAATGGCACACTTAACTACGGCCATTGGAGTGAAACCCAAAACATATTTCCATATTTCGTTTACGGCTGCTTCTTCTTCTTTGGAATCAATTTTTTCTTTCTTAATTTCTGCAGACATTTTTATCTCAAATTGAATGAATAAATGTGAGGATCATGGTTCCTTTAAATAGCAAAAAATGTTGCACTGTGGAATTTATGTTTAATTATTTAGTTAATTATGTTTCATTTTTTTTTTAAATTAAAAGATTATTATCATTATTAAAGTTGGGTGCCACTACTAATGGCCCACTGGTATATTTACATATACTCGGTTATTATAACAGATTTATAATAGCAAAAAAAACAAGTAACATTTACTCATTTACATATATAGTTTCAGTTATTATGATAGATATATAACAGCAAAAAACAAGTGACCACAGTTATTATGATAGATATATAACAGCAAAAAACAAGTTGGTCACTAGAGGCGGAACACAAACATTAGACGATGCGGTTTGGGTTCTTTTTTACTCGTTATGGGCTTACGTGGACAGCCATAACGCCGTTGTAGCGGGAGGAACACCCCCCCCCCCCCTTCTCGTTGCTTCTCTTTATGGCGTCACTTGTGCTCGTTACGACCGATTGAAACGGGTGAAATTTGAACGTTGGACTTAGTGGACCGTTTGCAAACGGTCAACACATAAATAAAAAAAATTAATTTTTTATCTTTATAAATACTAATTTTAACCCATTTTTTTAAACCTTTATCTCATTCTCTCTGTATCTTATACACATACTTTCTTCTAATTTTAAAAAAATGGAGCAAAACCTAAACACCCCCCTCCATCATCAAACCCAAACACCCCCTCCATCATCAAACCCAAACATACAACCAAACACAACATCGCCTCTCGGATTTGCAGGTTACGAAAATTATTTCAACATTTTATCGTCTCAAGGATCACCACAAATCCCATCCCAAGGCGCCGCTTTCAATCCCGCTTCACCACCACTACAATTTCCCAACTCACCTTACCTTCAACAAAAACAAAATCTTTTCCCTACTTTTGCTTCGATGCAACAAACAACCACCTAACCACCACCTACAACACAACCATCGGTTGAAGTGGAAGCGGGAGGTAGTAGGAGAGGGAAAGGGAAATCGAAAGGGGAATCGATCGCGGTTGAAACAGAAAATGCAGACGTTCCACAATGGTGGACACCGGAGGAGGAATATGCTTTGACGGCGGCTTGGTGTACTACTTCAAAAGACGAACTCCGCGGAAATGGAATGAAGAAATGAGCTTGTTGGGGGGCGGTGCACGACAAGTTTCACGCTATTTTGAAGAAAAAACCGTATCGCAACAATGACATGTTGAGCAGCAAATGTGGTCAAATAACTAAGCGGTGCAGCAAATTCAATGGTATTTGCAACCGGCTTGAGGCGCAACAGCAAAGCGGAACCAACGACTTCGATTTGTTCAAATCTGCAAATGAACAATATCGAGTCGAAATGGGACATGTTTTCGAGTTTGAAAAATCATGGGAGTTGTTGCGAGCGGATCCAAAGTGGAATAAAACGCCTACATCGTCGGACGTTCAATCCAAAAGGTCTTGCAATTCGAACTCGGTCGACGTGTCGGACGCACGGACTCACATCGACCTAAATGCCGACACCGATGAGATCCCGGATGATATCGAGGAGATATCCACACCACGAAGACCGCCCGGACGCGACAAAGCGAGGTGCGGTGCAAGGCATGCAGAGGAGGTTAAGGCGAAAGCAAAAGAAGCGGCGGAAATGAGAGCGAAATTCGACGAGCACAATTTATAAATAAAAGAAAAAATGGCTTGAAACGTCGTCATTTGGAGTTCCTAGAAAGGCAGACACGGGAGAAGCAGGAGCAAAAAAAGAGGGAACTAATGACACATCATTTGTCAATTCTTCGGACGAACGAGGAGGGTTTGACGTCTGCTGATCTAGCGGTGCTACAAGCGATGAAGGAACAAATTAGGAAGAAATATTTTGGTTAATTAGGATTTTATGAGTAATTTGAATGGTATTTTAGTTATGACTTTAGGTTTAAAATTATGTTTTTTTTAATAGTAATCATAATTTTAGATTTTAAATATTATGTCTTTTTTTTTGTTTTTAAAATTTTATATTTTATAAAAATATATTCATTTTAGCGATTAAAAAAAACGTAAAAACGAAAAAAAAACAAAAAAGAAAAAAAAGGAAAAAGGAAAAAAAACCAAATTCGAAAAAAAAACCAAATTCGAAAAAAAAAACCAAAAAAAAAACATATTTATTCTCAAAAAGTTGGTGTTGCATCCTATTGCCTGTTTCCCCACTTGGTGTTATAACACCATTTGCTTATGTGACATGTGAGGTGGCACAACTTGGTGTTGTATCTTGTTGCCCACACCCACGGTTGTAGAACTCGCTACTCGGTGCCTGCTCGGCCGACTGCCGAGTAGCGAGCACTCGGGAGTACTCGGATACGGTAATTCATTCAGAAATATTTTTAGGAAAATTATATATGTCAAAATCATAAGTTAAAATCATAATTTGATTGAAATATATAACAAAATTAGATACATGTTTGTTAAATAATAAATCATTAAGTGTATTATACATATTAATCTTGAAATTCTTTATTTTTTTTCTCTTTTTATGACAATTTTGACCCTTTGACCGAGTAGGACGAGTTTGACTTTGTTGACCGAGTAGGCCCGAGTAAGACCGAGTAGGCCCGATTAGACCTGAGTTAGAGAGATTTTGACCGATTTTTGACCGAGATTGACCGATTTTTGACCGAGTTTGACTTAATCCGAGTTTTTTTGTCGAGTTCACATAACTTGCCTCGATGGAGGACCGATTCCGAGTACTCGGCCGAGTTTTGCAACACTGCCCACACTCAATGCTCTTAGAAATGAAGGGGCCGAAACCAAAATTTCTAACAAAAACAATATAAAGATGTTTATAGATTATTTTTCATGTTAATGTATACTATATAACGAAATTAATATATATATATATATATATATATATATATATATATATATATATATATATATTATCAATATGATCAAACAGTTGGTTATTTTTACAAAAGTATATGCTAAAAACAAATAATGAAATTAAAATTAAACAGTTAATAATGTTCTTTGCATTAAAAAACTTATGCTTTAATAATTAACCTAACTACTTAATACAAATCAACAAAGTGTATATTTATTTGTTTATATTATAAAATATTGATTAACAAAGATAAATACCGTTATAAGTTAATCAAAACTAATTTCATGAATCAACATTATTAAATAAGATATGTAATATAATTATTGTAAATATATAAATATAAACAAATAACAAATATAGCTATATCATAAAGCCTAAGATGACATCATCACATCATAGTAATTACCTTTACCTTTACTCAGAATGCATAGCCCATTTGTTTTTTTACCTTCCGAATATTTTCCCAAGGAGGAGAGAGGGTGTTCTTATTACTCTTTGGCTTGAAGATCTGTTTCAAAGAAGACATGATCTCTGTTGATATTAGATAGCTATTGGCGATGACAAGAGAAGCATAACAAGTCGGTGCAGGCTAGACATGATGCACTGAGGGGGAGATGTCAAGATACATCAAATGCACATCAACAACGACAGTAAACCGATGGCTCTGTTTTCCGGCGACCGGTGATGATCATGTTTAAGATTCTCTGGGTTTTTTAATCTTGAGATTTCTTTTCTACCTCGTTAACTTTATTTTGTATATTGTTCTATGTTACTCCTTTATCCCATTTTTACTCATTGACAGGTTACATTACCCTCTTTTAGGAATATTTCCCCTCTATTTGGCCATGATCGTTTGTTTCTTCTCCTTTTTATCCTTTTTATTATATTTTTCGTTTTACTGAGGGGCCAATAGTAAATGATACGTATATATTTTCTTTTTTTGAGGAAAATCCACTTGTTCAAGTCTAATTATTAGGCAAAAAAAAAAAAGGCAGGGGCCATGGCTCCACTAAGGGTTTTGCCGCTGTTGGTCACGGTACATTAAATAATGTTTGCTGAAATATAAATTGTAAAAAGGATAGTTATATGTTTTATTCACATAATATCATTATTATTTTGTTAAAATGAAATTATCAATAATAACAATTACGAGCCATTTATCAAATTGAATTATCAATACTAACAATTAGGCTGGAGGGAGTGGTGCCACATTCCCTCATTTTGCCACACTACCACCTGACACATCAACATTTACCACAAAAGTGTGGTTTCATACCACACCCAAGGAGTGATGCGACACTCTTTTTTTTAAATAATTAAAATTTTTAGTTTTAATTAAAAAAAAAACCTATTACGCTGCATTACTAGGTGTGATGCCACACTTTTTTTAGAAAATGCAATATAAATAAAAAGTTCAAATTTTATTTAACTTTTATATATATATAAGCTTCAATATTAATAAAAAAAGTCCTACAACCACTTCGTTTCATCACTTAATCAAATATAAACCCAAAAGATTAAACATTTTGTCATATTTTATTCATTATCCAGAAATAATACAAATTAAATAAAAAAATACTCATGTTAATTTGTTTTATTTGTGGGTTTTGTTGCCCAATACAAGCTTTAAACCAGCCCAAAGAAATAACCAAGCAAAGAGAGAAGTATTGTGCGGTAGTAAACAACCGTGGATGGAGGGAGTGAGGTTCAAACCGCACACAAGGGACGGTGTGCTGTATGCTGAGGTGGCCAAACCGTGGGTGGTACCACACCACTCCCTCTAATCTTAGGAACCACGAACAGTAACGTCTCCATTCAAGTTATTCTGCGACCGTTTCCCACAACCCCTTCCTTTTCTGCGGCATCCGAGTCCGCCTCTCGCAACACATGTACTTGCTTTTACATCAACACCTGCACCCCCTGCTTCCTCTTTTATCTCTTTCAGCTCCACATATTTCAGCCGACTCTTAAAAGGAATCTATATTTTACAACCATTTCTCATTCTTCTCTGTCACCTACAACAACCTCCCGACCTTATCCACCACCATCATCACCATTAGTTCGAGTCACCACCCTCCAAATACCCTAGTTGTCACTACCGCCCCCGTTGACAATGGCCACATGATCGACACTTACCACCACCACCACCGATTACCTTTTGTTTACCTTTCTCCCCGCCCCTTCTCTCTTTCTCCCATTCACCACAGAATAATTCATAATCATGTGGTGATGTGGCGGGATTACTTGATTTGCAAGGAAAGAGAGGTCATACCCCATCGGAACCCTAGAATTGGAGAAACTAACCATATTTTATCATTGAAATGTTTTTGGCCAGTGAATATTCTAGATGCGTGTGTTTGACAATTCAACTACTACTCCTAATTTAATAATTTATCAATGGAAGACATTAGAAAGCCTCAACGACACAGATCAATCGAGTTATAAAGACAGTTCAAGAAAGTGGTGATGTTTTCGACAACATATGGAACAAGGTTTGCTTAAATGTTTTAATTTTCAACGTCATAGGTCTTGAAACGATGATTGTCAAGGAGGTTATTCGAAGGTTAAAGAATCATCAAGAAAGGTGTGTAGTCATAGTGACAATGATGAAATAAAATTGTTACTAACTCGCCTAGAGTAGTAGGTCGACAACGTCAGAGAAACTAGACCAGAAAGGGGGGGGGGGTGGAAAGTTCACTGAAAGAAACTTCTGACAAGGTGAATCTAATACCATTGGTCATGTTAGTGGTTGAAGATGAAGTAGAAATTACAATAACTTGGAAGTCTTCCTCTTGGCAGTCCCCAACAGTACCGTGAAGAAGATCGTGAGTCACAAGGAAACTGTGACATGAGTATGGTACAATTAATGTTATAATATCCTTATACTATTCTTCTACTTATATTCTTATCCATATGAAATGGTGACAAGTATCACATTTTGATAAAATTAATAATATTTTAAGACACTTGTCATCATTGTATGTGTTTAGGAAGATAAGTATTTGTATGTGTTTAGGAAGATAAGTATGAGGATATTTAATTTTTCAAATGCCATTATTCTACAAAATGCAAGAAACCACGTTGAGAACAAAGTTAGGAGGTTAACCTAACTTAAATTCAAGATGATCATGAACCAGCTGTCTGTCAACACATAACACAAGAAAATAAGTTTACATGAACAAGAAGTGAATAACCCCAAAACTAAAATCTTTCAGTGATATATCAAACAACTCATATGATTGATACTTTGAATAATGAAGCATGAAACCATATGACCACGGGCAAAGGAAACTTTTGTAAACTTGATTGGACCATCCAAAATTACATGAAGTTTGGGGATGGCTTGGATATTCGAATAGACGGGAATGGTACACAGTGGCAGAGCTATACATGGGGCGTTGGGGGTACTACAGCATCCCCAAAAAATTGTTTAATGTTTGTAAAATTTGTTATTTATAAACATGTTCCATGTTATTGTACCTCCAGCTAAAGAGATTGTACCATGTTTTTTAATCCCCAAGATAGGATAACTACATAAAATATATATTGATGACGTTTGTACCCCCATATCAAAATTCTTGGCTCCGCTACTGATGGTACATAAAGTTTAGCTATAAAATCAAGGAAAAATGCATGTTATAGAAGGCGTACTACATACCTAGCTTATGAAGTACCATTATAAGTTTTGGCCAACTTATATAAAGCGGTGGTAGGATGCTAATACATGGTTCATTTCTTTGATTTCTTTGGGTTCATGAATATATAATAAGACTAGTAATAAACATAGGTCTCTCCTAAAGTGTCTATACAAAGTTATTTTAAAAAAAGTAGAATCATAATGCATGTTGGGAAGCACATAACAATTATCTTCGTTGTGGCATGCTTTTTTAGGATATAAAACTTCTCAACACAAAAGTGCATGGTTGATAAAGTTTTGGTATTTGGTTTACTCAGGAACAAGCAACCTACTCAATTATTTAAAGTTTCTCTTGTTTCACAAGAAAACTACACATAAACAACAAGGTTAGAGCTGATATATGGTGACCTTTGTGGACCAATTGCACCTCCCATTCCCTTCGTCAATAACTTGATATCTCTAATTTTCTACATATATTTCATGTGATATCTTAATGTTGTAAGATGTATTTTGATGCTTTTAAAGATAACAAATAGTCATAATACTTGGATTTGATATTTTGCATAAATTTAAATTTGTTGTAAGAAAAGGAAGCAAAAAAGTACTATAAACTGGATTGGGGCCGAAAGAAGCAGAAAAAGTGCACAACAAAGGAGTATGTGATATGTTCTATTTCCATACGTGAAAGTTTAGAAACCCTCAGGGAAATCCGCATTACCCAACATGTTTTTAAGGTCACCATAATTATTATAAAAGGGTAATTATCTTTGCCCTAAAAAAGATAGAGACTAGAGGCAATCATAGAGTTTTCATTTTGAGAGTCTAGAAGATGACTGGAAGGCGAAAGGCTGGCATGGAGTATAAATCTAGAGAATCTAGAGCATAATTAGTAGGGAATCGTTTGGGTTCATAAATTATCTATAGTTAGCACTCTCTTTTGATTCCTTAATGTTCTTGTTTCTGATTTTGAGCTAAATACTATTTTACTTTTAATTAGATGTAGATGAACCTTTAAGATTTGGATTGATTTCTATTTTGATGTTTTGAGTTTTTTAATATATTGTGTATTTTTGATCAAAGATCCATATGTGTTAAAGCTTGTGTGTTTAAGATTTGGATTGATTTCTATTTTGATGTTTTGAGTTTTTTAATATATTGTGTATTTTTTATCAAAGATCCATATGTGTTAAAGCTTGTGTGTTTATTACCTATTGCTTAGTTAATATAGTCCAAAGAATCAATCTGATTGTGTTTACTTGAATCATAGTTGATCATGAAGGTTGACAATTATGACTAGTGATAGAACAAATTATAGGGTTAGCTTAATAAATTAATGAACTTTAGTGTGCGTGAATTGCATTAGAGAACCATTATGTGCATCATTTAATTTTCATGACCATTGATATTAATTACCGAATCAAATCTTGCATGATACAAACTGAATATTGATATCATGGGTTAATTAATATCATGACCATTGAGTTAATGTCCTTATCGTCATTAGGGTTAGAATCGGACTAAGTGGATTTGCCATATTAGGAATCCGTGAATACCAAATAATATTCATTGCATGACATAGACATCAACCATATTTGAAAGGTGTAAGTGAGCCTAACGATAAGTATCTTAATTTATCTGTTTTCAGCTTGGTTTTCCTTAGCTTTTACTCACTTTTGTTCGCGTCCGCTTTTATTTAAATAATTTCCTTTTTTTTGATGTCTTCAATTTAACTAATAGTTAGATTTTCTGAACTGAATTATACATTTTGTCCTAGTGTTCGACAATCCGGTCTTACCAAAGCTATACTGCAAAACGATTCGGTACACTTGCCTATTTGTGTAATAATGCCTAATATTAGAAAAACCGGTCTATATGTTTAAAAGTAGATTTTACATAGCATCATTATTTTCTTCTTTTAGTTGATTATTAGAGCTTTTAATTTGGTTTTGTCTATTAAAAAGAAACGATGAGGCACTTAGTCATTTAAAAAAAAAACAATTATGTACTGATTACGAATGAGCAACTAAAAACGTTTAGAATTTACAGACGAGTTGAGGATGAGAGTTTCTATTAAAGAAATTTACAGCTTATTGTGATGAAACAATCCTGGAACGACATTTCATGACACCATGCTTAGTAGAACAAAATGGTCTCGTAGAGAGACGAAAGCATACAATGGTCGAGATAGCGAGAAGCAAAATGAAAAGAATGGAGGTGCTCGAACCTTTGTGGGGTAAGTTGTGCATCATTTAGTTTATATACTAAATAGAGTGTCTACAAAAATCTTAAAAAATAAAACACCTTATGAAGCATGGTGTGGTAAAACCTCAACTCAGGCAACTGAGGATGTTTGGTTGTATTGAACAAGAAAAAATACCTCTTGGGCCTTTAAAAAACTTGATGATAAAAGTGAAACACTTGTACACCTTGGAATGTTAACTAGAAGAAAAGCATATCAACTGCTTGATCCAAATATAGGAAAAAAAGATGAAAAAGTAGGGATGTCATATTTGAAGATGATAAAGTATGGGCATGAAGAAATGACAAACATTAGGGGTACTCCAGGTGGAATATATACTCTTGAAGGGTATAATGATGATGACATAAATATGTTAACCAGGGAAAAAAATATACAAGAAAATGCCAACTCTCCATTACCATTTGAAACAAGCAACCAATAGCATGAAAACTGTAGCATCGAAATTTTAAAAACCAATTTTTTCATTTTTAAAACCATAGAAATTTTTTTTTCATAAAAACCATCTCCAGAAAGTCATAATGTCAAATACAATTCCACATCAAAATATCAGAGTGTCCCAAAATGTCTAAACAAAATCTCTCGGCAAATGTGTACAATCAAGCATTCGCCTTCTCGCGATCCTTAGAAGTACCTGAAACACATTTAATCAACAAATGTAAGCACAAAGCCTAGTGAGTTCCCTAAGATATCTCATACAGTACAACACATAAAACATCTACGGGTTATCATGTAACATCCCGATGTGAGGTACTTCTAATTTAAACCCTTTAATTTATTTATATTGCATTTTGGTCCCAAAATTCAAGAAATGTATGTAAAAGGGCCTTAATGGCATTTTTGTAATTTTGGCCTTGGGAGTACACCATGCGTACGTGGTGTACGCTGAGCATACTAGGGCGCGCCCTAGTATGTTGGGCGTACATCAGTGTATGTTGGGCGTACTTTCCAGATAAGGAAACACTAATTTTTAGGGTTTGGCTAATATTTAAGCACTCTTATATCCTCATTTCCTTCACCTTATCAGCCTCCACCCTCTCATACGTGTTTGAAACCCTAGTATCATCTTGATGAGCCATTTCTAAGCTTGTGTGTGGGTTTTGGTGCTCTTGAAGAAGAAGGAAGGAAGAGGAGATCACCTTGAAGGAGTGAAACTCCCTATATACATGATCACACCACCTTTTGGCACCATTTTGAGGTATCAAGTTATGAACTTGTTGTAGTTTCTTGTGGATCTTGTTTTGGGTTAGTTTTAGGTTCGTTTTGTCCCAAATGTGGTGTTTCATGAACAAAGCATGTTCTTGACCCATTAAGCTGTTCTTTCAGACCCTTGGGAGGGTCTTGAGTCATAAAAATGGGTATCAAATCGTTGGTTTTGCTCCATGCATCTTGTAGAGCGTCTTAATGGATTAAAAAGTTGAGATAAGCACTTAATTGGCATGTAAAGTGATAAAGTTGGAAACTTTATGATTCTAGAGTGTATTTTAGCCTTTGATCTGAAATATGGGCGTAAGTGCTTAAGCCATTAAGCACTTAATGAGTTTTGAAGTTGTTGAGAGTACGCCCTGCGTACTCGGAGTACGCCTAGCGTACGAGATCAACCACCCCGATGGTGGTCAACATGCAAGGATGGAGTACGCCCAGCATACCTTCGGAGTATGCCCCGCGTACTCGCACTGGGTCAATTCGGTTGAGTTGACTCGGTTGGGTTGACTTGGCTGGATTGACTCAGTTGACTTAGTTGGTTTGACCAGTTGATTTTGAATTTGACCAAGTTTGACCAAGTTTTACCTTAAGGGTATTTTGGGATTCTAGTTGAGATTGGTCATTTGGTTGGAATAGGAGGCGGTTGGAGCTGAGATTCGGAGTTGAGACCTCATCAATTTTTGTCCAGTTTGTGAGGTGAGTTTTCCTCACTGTATTTGCGGGTCGAAGGCACCAAGGTCGGCCCATTGGTTTGATATCCTAATATTCACTAATATGCTGAGTATGGAAAAGATATGCATGTTTATGCTAGTTCTTGATATGCTAGTTTGGTAGATCTGTAGGACTACTTGTGTTTTTGCCTGCATGATTATCTGTATGTGTTATTGTCTATTATATGTCGACATATTGTGTGGGTTTAAGGTTGTACTACTCCGTGCGGTAGCCAACAAACCCTGGAGCATCCCATATATGAGCTGAGGGCCGGGTAGGGCATTCTAGAGTCATACTGAGGCTCACGAGCATTCTAGATACGAGTTAAGGGCCGGGAGGTTTACCGGAATCGTATTGAGGGCTTGAGGGTATTTCAGTCTGAGGACTAATCTGGTCACGGAGCAAGCCAAACATAAGCTGTGGCCCCGAGGGCAAGCCAGAATTATGCTGTGTGCTCAGGGGTAATCCAATCTTTTAGCTGTAGACCCATTGCATGTTGTTATTGTATATTTTATTTGGTTATGTGGTGGTATTTTAGGGGAACTCACAAAGCGTTGGGTTATAGTTTTGGGTTATGTTTCAGGTACTTCGGATGACCGCGGGAAGGCGAAGGTGTGACCATACACATCCTCTTGTTATGATCTTTGATTTTGGGAAACTCTCATGTTGGAAATGTTTTGAAAACTATTTTATAAACACTTTATGGTTTTGAATTGTATTTAAAAAGTTTAAATTTATCATGATTTTTTTGGATGTTACAATTGTTGGATTAGTGTCTAAGCCCGTAACTATATTTGGTATGTACTTGACCCGGTTGTGCATGGTCCTTTTGGGTTGCCTTCACCGAAGCAACTGGACAGGATGATTTATGGAGAGAGAGAGAGAAAGGTTATTATGGTTTATTAATATATTATATGAATAATATATTAAAAGAGAAATCATATAGTTTAATTAATATTAGTCAAGAATTAATTAAGAATTAATTTTGTGAGTAAAAGAGATTAATTAAATAAGGGGGACTAGAACTGTCAATTATACGATAGTTGAATTTGGGCTGTGAATCCTTATGGATATAGGGGGGGGGGAATCTAGAGTGGAAGCTCACTCTAATTTCATCCAAGGGGCCTTATTCCAGAAGGTTCTTGAAGCTACTTAGGGCCTAAGTTATCCAATTAGGTTTTTGACTGAAACCCTAGCAGCTCAGCTATTTAAGGAACCCCTAGGGCTACAAATTTCGGCTACTTGAAACCCTAGAGTTACTATAGCTGAAATTGTGCCTCCTCCTCCCTCTCTTCTAGATCATCTTCTTGCTTTGGTGTTTGTAAGCCATTAGAGGTATTACACTTGTGATACTAAGCTCTTGAAGATTGAAGATTCTTGCAACTATTGAAAGGTATCATCTGAACTTGTTTTATTTCAGATTTCGTTTTATAGTATGCTAGATTAGGGTTTGCAAGCTTTGGATAAATTTGCATGTACAATAGAGAAACCTAGATCCAAAGCTTTAGGGTTTTGCATGTGCACATAGGATGTTCTTTTGCTGAAAACCCATTAGTGGTATCAGAGCCTTGCTTGGTTTCTATTGTATTTGATGCTTGGTATGTTTTTCCATTGCTTAAAATCGAATTTTGTGCTTTCTGCTTGACAGACTCATCGAGCCCAATGAGGTACTCGACGAGTAGGATGAACTCGACGAGTCCAGTATAGGGCTCGGCGAGTCGGGCTGTCACACAGACGGATTTTCGGAATTTTTGCTTATTTTGACTTAGTATAATTACCATAATTGTTTCTAATTAATAAAATACGAATTTTATTGATTCCTTATGATTATCTTTGTCAAAATAAAATTTTTTGTCATTTAATTAGATAATTATTACCTTATTTGATAAATCTTAATTATTTGAATTATTTGATAATTATCTTGCATGAAATTTGATTAGGTCAAAATTAGATAATCACCAAATTAATTGTTTATTTGTATTATTTGAATTTTGATCTAGATAGTTTTGAAATGTTTCAAAACTTGCCATCAAGTTTTGAATTTGAATATTTGGATTAAATGAAATATTTAAATTCTAAACCCTAGAATTTTACAAGTTTAAAATTCACCGTATACTATTATAATATTATAAGAATAAATTATTATATATGTGTAAGATAAATGCTAGTCTTACCGTTAGTAGGCCTCATTCACGAAGTTGGTCTATAAGGGGTGTTTAAGGAAGCGGTCTGTAAAATGACCGCCATTGGGTATCCACTCTTACCCACCGCACCCTTGACTAGTGGATGGTCGTTAGCCGAACGGGTAGGATAGGACAACCAATTCCTCATTAAAAGTATAATGATTATACAAAGTAACTAAATGTTTTTATAAAATTCCCATTCTTAGTTACTTTAGGAAAAATGTGAATTTGATGCTATAGCATTGAATTACACTTTGTACCCTTGATAAGACGTTAGTGGAGCGTGTGTGTTTAACCGACACACTAATTTGGCTCTAAGCAAAGGTGGAAAAGGGTGACTCGTTGTTTGTCATAGATCAATGGAGCGTGTGTGGCTAACCGACACATTGATTAGGTGACTGTAACATCGAGGGCACCAAGTACATTCGCATGGTTATTCACACCTTGTTTGTGATCCTCGGTATCCCAATCAAAAAATTGAAGGGCATATCGAGATTTAAACATGCCATTGAAAAGTTCAATGAATCTCAGAAGATCTAGGAGTTTTCAATACATTTAAAACTTAATTTCTTTTTCGTTTTTCATGGTGGAAATTAGTGAATCGTCATTCACTTACCTTCAAATTATTTGTTGTTTAGATCGCGACATCCCTCTTCTAAATTGCAAATAATGTTGTTGGATCCTAGCCCTAATTTCTCATTTGGGTGTTTAATTGGGGATTCTTATCTAATCAAACTCTGTCTCTTTTCTTTTCAGATGTCTAACTCGAACACCAACAATGCTTCAGGCTCTATCTCTTCAGGTTCATTCTCACTCATGAATTTGTGTGGGAGGGTGATTTTTGATGGGCCCAATTTCAATGATTGGATCCGCAACATTCGAATGGTCACCCGCTACGAGGAAAAGGAATATGTCCTCGACAAGGAACTGAAGGAGGTGAATGTCAACACTGCTACTCCAGAGGAGATTGCTGCCTTTGATGCCCACGAGCGAGATGCTACGAAAGTCCATTGCATCATGCTCGCGACTATGACTGCAGAACTCCAAAAGTCCTACGAGGACTACTATCCCTATGAGATGCACTAGGATTTACTGTACAGGTACCACCAGAGTGCCAGGCAGAAAAGATACGAGATCATCACTTCGATGATCACGACCAAGATGAGAGACGGAGAGTCTGCCACCGCTCATCTGTAGAAAATGCAGAGATATGTCGACCGCCTGCTGAAGTTAAATGTTAACTTCGATGAAGAGCTGGCAATTGATATTATTATTCACTCACTGCCACCCTGCTTCAACCAGTTTCACATGACCTACCACATGAACAAAGAGGAGGTCAGCGTGAGCAAGCTTCAAGGCTTGTTGAGGACTGCTGAGAGCAACGTCAAGGATAAATCTATTTCATCAACTCTCGCTACAGCTTCCCCCGTCTTGGCTATTGGGCAGGGGAAGGGTAAGAAGAGGAAGGCTCCTTCCAAGAGCCACCATAAGGGAAAGTCTCATGATGACACCTCTTCTAGTGGAACCAAAGCTGGCACCACTACACCTACCTCCAACCCAAAGGATGCAGAGTGCTACTACTGCCACGAAAAAGGGCATTGGAAACGAAGCTGCCCGAAGTATCTGCAGGACATCAAGGATGGAAAGATAATACCATCCTACGCAGGTATTTATACTATTCGATCTAATGACTCATCACATGCTATTTCTTGGGTTCTTGATACAGGATGTGGTTTTCACATTTGTTCTGATTTGCAGGGCCTAAGAAGAAATAGGGATGTGGAGCATGGGAAGATAAACCTGGTCATGGGAAACAGAAGATCGTCGCCTGTCACCAAGATTGGAGTTTACTCTTTAGTGCTTAGTAGTGGGTTAGGACTAGAGTTGAATAATTGTTGCTATTCGCCAGAAATGGCAAGAAACATCATTTCTTTTCATGGTTTATATAAACAATGATTTAGATTTTCATTTGATAATGAAAAATGTTCTATTAATGCTTTTCTTAATGGTGTTTTCTATTTTGAAGCATTTCCTTGTAATGGAATATATGAAACTGTGATGGTTGTAGAAAATTTAGGAAATGATGTGTTGTATATCGATTTTTTCCAATGATTTGGATAAAGCATGCTTGTGGCATTGTCATCTGGGACATGTCAACAAGAAACGTATAGCCCAACTCCAAAAGGATGGAGTGTTGGAGTCATTCGACCTTAGGGACGATGACGTGTGCAAGTCTTGTTTACTTGGAAAGATGAACAAGTCACCGTTCACTGGTTCTTGTGAAAGGGGTGAGGGTTTATTGGATCTCATACACACAGATGTGTGTGGGCCCTTTAGATCCACCACAAGGGATGCGAGCCGCTTCTATGTGACTTTCACTGATGATTATAGCAGATATGGATATATCTACTTAATCTAACACAAGTCAGAAACCTTTGAAAAGTTCAAAGAGTTTAAACAAGAAGTGGAGAATCAGTTGGGCAGGAAAATCAAGATGCTTCGATCTGATCGAGGTGGAGAGTACCTTAGTCTTGAATTCCACGACTACCTTAAGGAATGCGAAATCGTTTCGCAATTGACGCCACCTAGGACACCGCAGTTGAATGGTATGGCTGAGAGGCGTAATCGAACCTTGTTGGACATGGTTCGTTCCATGATGATTCGTGCTTCGCTACCTATCTCATTCTGGGGGTATGCCTTAGAGACTGCCGCCCATATCCTTAACTTAGTCCCTACAAAGAAGGTTGCCAAAATACCTCACGAGATGTGGACAGGGAAAGCTCCCTCGTTGGCACATATCAAGGTTTGGGGTTGTGAGGCTTTCGTAAGACGAGAGACTCACGACAAGCCCGAACCTCGTAGTGAGCGATGTATTTTCATCGGCTACCCGCAGAAGTCCTTTGGATATCTCTTCTATAGACCGAGTCACAATGTTTTCTTCGTTGCGAGGAGAGGGGTTTTCCGAGAGCGAGAACTCATAAGCCAAGGAGACAGTGGGAGGCAAATCGATCTTGAAGAGCTTCAAGAATCGAACGATGAAGGAACCTCTAACACTGTCACTCAACCTGACAAGAAAACTCCTGTTGAACCGATTGACGAGTCCTTACCTCTTAGACGATCCAGTAGATTTAGTGTTCCACCTGTGTTATATGGTTTTCATATAACAAGTGAAGGTGATATGTTTATTAGTGACAGTACACTAATAAATTTGGATGAGCCTAACAGCTACAAAGAAGCCATGGCAGGCCCGGAGTCTACGAAATGGAAAGAGGCTATGGACAGCGAGATTCAGTCCATGTATGACAACCAAGTATGGGATTTGGTTGACAACGTGCCAGGTCGTAAGACGGTCGGGTGCAAGTGGATCTTCAAGAAGAAGACCGACATGGATGGGAAGGTACACACTTATAAAGCGCGATTGGTTGCGAAGGGCTTTACTCAAACTCCAGGAGTTGAATATGATGAGACATTCTCACCAGTTGCGAAGATAAAGTCTATTAGGGTGATGCTATCCATTGTTGCGTTTCATGACTAAGAAATATGGCAAATGGATGTCAAAACCGCTTTCCTTAATGGAAAGTTGGCTAAGGATGTTTACATGAGTCAGTCAGAGGGTTTTGTTGATGCGAAGCATCCTAATAGAGTGTGTAAGCTTAAGAAATCCATTTATGGATTAAAACAAGCATCTCGCAGATGGAATCTTTGTTTCGATGAGAAAGTCAAAGAGTTTGGCTTCCTGTGAAGCGAGTACGAGTCATGTGTATATATGTCAAGGCCAGTGGGAGTATAGTTAGCTTCCTCGTATTGTATGTCGATGACATACTACTCATAGGAAATGATATCCCGACCCTGAAGGAAGTTAAGTCCTGGCTTGGGAAGTGTTTCGCTATGAAGGACCTCGGAGAGGCTGCCTATATTCTGGGAATAAGGATAGTGAGAAACATGAGTAAGAGACTAATAGGACTTAGTCAGAATACTTACTTGGATAAAGTACTAAAACGTTTTAGTATGGAGAATTCTAAGAAAGGGGAGTTACCAATCCAGAGCAACGCCAAACTGAGTAAGACTCAGACCACGAGTACAGAGATCGAGATAGTAGAGATGAGCCGAATACCTTACGCTTCCGCAGTTGGCTCAATCATGTATGCTATGACTTGTACTCACCCTGATGTGGCCTTCGCTTTGAGATGGTCAGCAGATATCAGGGAAACCCTGGCAGAGGACATTGGACTGCAGTCAAGAATATTCTTAAGTACCTTTGGAGGACCAAGGAATGGTTTCTAGTCCACGGTGGGAGCAATGAATTAAGGGTGCGAGGGTATAGTGATGCCAGTTTTCAAACATACCAAGATAATTATCGATCTCAGTCAGGCTAGGTCTTTACCCTAAATGGAGAAGCAGTGACTTGGAAAAGTTCCAAGCAGGAGACCGTAGCTGATTCAACGTGCGGATCAGAGTATATAGCGGCGAGCGAAGCTGTAACACCCATAAAATTTTAGCAAAATTAAAACATTTTAAATCATTCAAAAACCATTACGTTCATACAATTCGTTTTCAAAATAGTTTAAACATCAGAGTATCCCCCAGAACCATATCATATAAATCAAAAAACATGAGGAGCGGTACGATCACGCCTTCGCCTTGCCACGATCTCCTGAAGTACCTGAAACAATACACTGAAACTGTAAGCCCGAAAGCTTAGTGAGTTACCCCCAAAATACCAACCACACATATCATACTCATAACATATCATAAATAGAACAGCCATGCACATCGGGTCTACTGTGTGACTGGTCCGCCCGCACCGGGCCTTCAGTCCACCTGGTCCACCCTCTGAGTCTAGCCATGTACGTCGAGTCTACAATGTGATTGGTCCGCCCGCACCGGGCCTTCAATCCACCTGGTCCACTCTCTGAGTCTACAGTATGACTGGTCCGCCCGCACCGGGCCTTCAGTCGGCCTGGCCCACTCTCCGAGCCTCGGCACGTCTGGTCCGCCCTCTTGGGGCCTTCAGCCTATCCGGACCGCTCGCTGGGCCTTTGGAATATCTGGTATGCCCTGGGTATGTTGGCCTACTGCATAAAGTAGGACCCGCCTCAACCCAACCCCCGTCAAACAACCATGTGCACATAAAACAATCAATCACATAACAAATCCTTAACCAGACTATCAGTCTAACAGATCACATAGCATATCAACATCCTAACCAGGATTCCGACCTAACCGGTCACTAGCATAACATTACCCTATATACCGGGTACCGACCTTAACCAGGTCACTAACATAACACCATCCTAAATACCAGGATGCAGATTTAGCAAAGCAATAACATAACAAACACTACCCGGATTTCCATCCGATAAAGGGCCGGCCTTGGTGCCGTAGACCCTATCGATATAGTGAGGATAACTCACCTGCAATTGCCGACTGAAAAGATAAGACCAAGCTGCTCCGACCACCGACACGAACTCCACCACCGAACACTACCAAAGAACCAATTCCATAAATACCAAAATCACCAAAATACCCTTGGTAGACAAACTGGTCAACTCTTGGTCAAAGTCGAAGTCCTCAGTCAAAGTCAACCTCCCAGACTGATTCTACTCGCCGAGTTGACCCGTCGACTCGTTGAGTCCCTATACTCAGAAACTCCCATAACACGACTCTACTCGCCGAGTCACCCCAAGACTCGTCGAGTACAACGATCTCCGAGTCCCATCCTGCTCAACTCACCGAGTCACCTCTGGACTCGCTGCTTCAAGGTTTAACCAGAAAGATTGGGGTTCCGCGACCAGACTCGTCGAGTCCAAGAACAGACTCGCCGAGTCCAAGACAATCTTCAACAGACTCACCGAGTTGTTCTTCAACTCGCCGAGTCCATGCCTATGTTCATACAACTCGTCGAGTACACCCATGTGACTCGCCGAGTCTCTCCATTTCTCAATCCATACAGTGGCTTTTCGAGCCATGCAGGGGCTCCAATCCATAGATCCACTCTTCTACAGTCTAACCCTCACATAAAGTTGCAAACTTTACGTGAGACCAAGGAGATATAGGCCCAAAACACATTAGGGCTAGGGTTAAGGACTAGGGGGCTTCACCAACAACTCTTAGACAAATACTTTATGACATTCTGGACCAGCTCAAGTCTAGATCTGAGATAGCAACCTCAGATCCACCCTCCAAACCCGAAATAACCTTTAATCATACCAAAAATGCCCCAAATCTCAAACAATAATAGATCTAGATGCAAAAGAGCCCAAGCAACAGATTATTACCTCCAATATAAGCTCTAACCGAAGTAGATCCCGGATCTACACCACTCCTTTGCAGCAAGCTTCTTGATCTTCAAGCCTCTTTTCAAGATTTCCTCCTCCAAAGCTCTATTCTCTGTAATAATGAAGGCTCACTCGAATTCTAGGGTTTACAGGCTCTCAAGAGTGGTAAGGAGGCTGAGAGAAGGACATAAATTCCTTTAAATAGGGTGCAACCCTCGAGATTAGGGTTTTCTCATTCCAGCACCAACTCGTCGAGTCCAAGCCGCCGACTCGGCGAGTTGGCCACTTAATCTGCGACCCAAACCCGCTCCGACTCGGCGAGTAAGCGTACCTACTCGTCGAGTCCCTTCTTCAAATTTACACTTTGCACCCTTCAACTTCTTGCTTCCGAACTTGGGATGTTACAATTCTCCCCCACTTAAATTAGGCTTCGTCCTCGAAGCCTACTGCAGTATACGCTTCAGAACAAACCCCTTGCATTGCAGACTCCGATATCTCAATTCACTCAGGTTCTTGCCAACCCTACTACTGCATCTCTCTTAACATAACCTCTTTTCGCCTGGCATCCCTGCTGTAGTGACTAAGAACATGGTTTGGCATGCGGAATTAAAGTTTGCACAATGAACATGGTGATTTGGGTGTTCAAGAGATGTATTGAATATGTATGGTGTTACAAAAAGGGACATAGATCTACATCTAAATAAATAACACACACTTACACACTCACTTTTACACCTCTCAAGCACACCTCTACAAGTGGTATGAACCCACTATTTATAGAGGTGTTTACATGTCTCTCTCTCACTCTCACTAATACATGGGTCTAAAGGCTAATGCACCACATACAAGTGGGTCTACAAGAGTCAAACCATTACAAAGTCATACATGGAGAATTTTGTACCCCAACATTCTCCCCCTCAAAGTTAGGAATGGATGACCCACTTCAAATCTTCCAAAATCGAGCAACTATACGGTTCGAGCCTCAAAGGTGACACATGTCGAAACGAACTTCAATCTTCAATTCTTCCATGATTCTTCAATTTGGGCTCTAGGATGTGAAACCATACAAACCGAGTAGCAACAAATGATTAACTCCAAATAATCACCCAAAAGTTGCGCATAAAAACAAATCCCAAAAATCTTCAATAAAACCAAACCCATTTCGAATACATCATTTCTGAACTTCCAATTGCATCATTCCGTAAGCTTCAAAACTTCAAGATCACTTCGGTCTTCAAATCCGCATAATATGAAAAATTCAAGTTCGAATTTCCATATAAATTTCTCCCCCTTTTTATAATCGAAATTTGATTATAAAACCTTCAAGGAAAGAGAACGTGCTCTATTCGGAATTTTTCATGTAAAAACTCCCCCTTAACATGTGGCATAAACTTTGTGCTTCAATCCGGAAAATTCAAAAAATATTGAATTTTTAGCTTCGTTCACGGATCGCCTTTGACAAAATTTCTCAAAAATGGGTAGAAATTGTCAATTTCAAAATTCTGCAGTGACCCGGTGCGCCCAAAACAGCAAAATATGCAAAACTCTCCCCCTTTTCCAAAGCTGGGTAGAAAGCGGCAATTTGCACAAACTGCAGGGGCTTCAAATGTATTTTCTTCAATTTTTAGCACAAACAGTCCTTTTTCGAATTTGGGTATGAACCGCCAAATATTCGAAGCCTCAAGGACTACTTTCGAAAATTCTGCCATTATGCACCAAACAGACGAAAATTTTCCTTCTCTCTCCTCTTCGTATGAAAATCATCTTCCCAAACACACGAATTCGAAGCATTCGAAGCCACTTAATGCACAGTAACCTCTTAATCCCTCTGAATCGTATTTTCCCAGTTCGTTCTTTATCCCCAAACTAACGAAATTACTCTTCCAAGCTTTCATTAATACAAGCCTTCTTCCCAAAATTATCGACATCAACAGCAAACACATCGACTGCAAAATCTTCAGGCTTCGTCCAATCAACAAATAAAAACCTTTGAAATCAAATTCCCGATCCTTCATTTGCTTTTTCATCACCACGAATCGTCATCCACCCCAAATAAATTCCAAAATCGACTTTGAGTATAATTCCACGATCCCCAAACTTTCAATTTCCAGATCTTTCGTTATCTTCATACACGAACTCTTCGTACATCAACAATCAACCCAAAAACAAATTTTCGTTCTTACGGTATTTGTTTTTCGTTCGTTGACCACATACCCTTCGTTCATTCACTCTTCCCTTTTATTCATCAATCCAAAACACCAACAATTAACTGTTCGTTCCCAAATCATCGACCATAAACCTTCATACATCAACGATTTCTAGTCGACAATTCGTTGTTTTGCAAACATCGACAACCCAAAGACTTCGATTGATTGACTCTAAGAATCACAAACATATAAAATCAACTTCGATTTCAAGCTGTACACATCGAATCGATCATATCCAGATTATCTATTAACTGGTTTTGAGATAAATTAACCCAAACATCAAAAGATCAACACCCAAAAACATGAATCTATCTTATCAACTTCAAATCGATCAGAAAACGAAGCCCTTGAAGCCAATCCAAACCATCGATCAACAAATCGTTAAAATCAAAATCAAAATCAATCATCGATTTGATTCCCCAAACCCTCGGTTTCCAGGAACCAACCCAAAACGAATTCTAATGCCAGCAAAATCAGTTCGACCATGATTTCATTCCATAATTTTGACTGTATGAGTTGACTTTGTGATTACAGATCTGAAATCAATTCAAACTTCACAAGACAAATCGATTCCCAATCCAAGAAACAAATGCAACTCATAAATCTATTTTGAGTTGAGTGGAGAACATAAAGATTCGAAAAAAAATCATGAATTCTTCAAGGAACATTGATAGTCAACGCTCGAATTGACATTGAACACGAATTCAACACCATAAAACACGATTTCAATTTATCACTAATTATTAGAAACAACGAAATGAAATCGGAACTAAAGATTAAGACGATGATGATCAATTATTCAATTCAGTAAAGTGTGCGACTATGAACCAGGAACAAGAATTTGGGCTCCAGCAAACATATTGTAAAATAAACTTGATTTAAACAAGATTAAAATGAACAGTGAATGGATCGATTATTTACTTTGATATGGGCTCAATCATTTAAGATATCAGATTGAAAGCTTTTGGGCTATAAAGTGAACATGAACAGTATCAGATCTTTGATTTGGGCTCACGATGAGGATCAGATGAATTTTGGATCAATGAACAGTAGATGCAAATTTGATTTTGTTTTTAGTTGGATTTGATCTTAAAAAAAAATTATTGGATCATCAATGGGGATTTTCAAGAAAAATTTGATCCAACGAATCAAACGATCAAAAATAAAGAACGCAACGCACGATTCAATGAGATTAAGAGAGATCATAGAGAGAGACTCACCAAAAATTCTTCAATTGTGGCAAATGTTGCCAAACCGAGAATCGTTCTTCAAAAATCACTTTGATCTTGAAGACCCGCTCTGATACCAATTGATGAATCAAATAATCGAGTTATGAATTAATCAGAGCAGGAATCATATCTCTGATCTGATTTTCAAGCTGTTCAAAAAGTTTTTGAATCAATTTTTGATTCAAAAGTTTCCGCACTTTTTGAAAGAGAAAAATTGTCTAGATCTTAGTCTATGATTCGATTCTGCATTTGAATTGTTGAATCGAGTGTTATTCTCATCAATTCAATTTGATTCATCTAGTTTGTTTTCAAATTCTCAAATCTTTTCAAACTTCTCAAAATCTTCTTCCGTACAATAATGGCGAGTTTTAATCTCAATTCAATGACATCGTTTTCTCATCTGTTAGGATCATCAACCAAAATTCCAGTGCTAATTCCTTAATACTATGATCAGTGGGCTGATCGTATGCAGGATTATCTGAATGGTCTTGATGAAGAATTATGGACATGTATCACTGGAAATATCAATGTTCCAGTGAATGTTCAACCAATCGGATCTTCATCCACAAGTTCTGATGTTGATAATCAAGGCGATCGTCTGAAGAAATTGGAGAAAAGGTGTATGAGGGAATTACGAGGTGCTTTACCTCCAGTTGTGTACAATTACATTAGGAGTTGTACAACTGCAAAGGAAATCTGGAACAATCTGAAAGATAAATTTCAAGGAAGTGAGAAGACAAAAATCAATTCAGTTAAACAATGTTTGGTTGAGCTGAAAGACTTCAAACAAAAAGAAGGAGAAACAATTGAAGTTTACTATGATCGTCTGAATGAGCTAATCTATCGATGCAATCGCTATGGAATTACCAGGACTTCAATGGAATTCAATCTCATCTTTGTAATGGGGCTTCGAAAAGAGTGGAGGAGTGTGAGTATGATGGTAAAGAATTAGCAAAGTTTTGATACATCAACTCTCAATGATTTGTACAATCAGTTGAAAACACACGAAGTTGAAGTAAATGAAATTGCTGAGGAATCGAAATTGAATTTGGGAGGTCCATTAGCTCTTGTGTCAAAAATTTCGGAAAGAGAAGCTGAGAATGGTGATTCTGAGGAAGAAGAAGGATTCATCATGAATTTGGATGATGAAGCAATAACATTTTACTCGAATAATCGTGTCAAGAAATTTTTCAAAAAGCCGTTCAATTCGAAGACTAAGCTTGCTGAGGTGAAGGGAAATTCTATGAGTAAAAATGTTGGTGAGGAGAAAAAGAAAGTGGAGAAGCAAGATTCGAAGATAGTTGAAGGAAAGAGTGAGAAGAAGTTGAAAGGTGATGCAGGAATAGATTGTCATTATTGCAACGGTGCAAATCATCTTGAAAATGACTGTATGCTTCGAAAGAAGGATGAGAGGAAGAATAAAGTCAAGGATGAGGCATACTATGCAGAGAAGCTGGAGGTGGTTCGTGCTAAAGCAAATAATTTGTCATTGGTTGCAAAGGGTGAGGATGAGGATGAAGATGGAACGTATCAAATCTGGTCATCTGGATCAGACGATGAGGAAATGAGGAATCCGACACATGGAGCATTGTATGTGAAAATGGAGGAACACTCAGAGGATGAGGAATTCGAAGTGAGGGGACGATGCTTCGTATCCAAAGCTGCTGACAAATCTCCAATGACTACAAAGGTACGTAAAATTCTCGAATCCTTTAATATTCCTACACATGCTTATGATTCTGAACTAATTTCTTTTGATGAGACAGTTACTTATTTTGATTCAATTGTTGTGTCTGCTAGCAATGAGGCCAACAAGTTGTTAATGGAGTTGTTAGAGGTCAAAAAGAGATTAGACATGAAAATAAGCAAAATTGAATGCTTAGAATTACAAATAAAGAATATAATGTGTGACAGGGATACATTATCGAATGATGTTAAACTGTTGTTGGCACAAAGAAACATCTATTGTAATTCAGCTAAAAGACTTTATAGAAAATTAACTGATTTACATCATTCGAGTGATATAAGTAAAGAGCAACATAGAAAATTATTACCTTTTCTAGCATTCGAAAGAGCCAAGGTAGACAATATTTCGTATGATTGTGAACAAATAATAGCTGATTTTGACAAAGTTCCTGATGATAGATATAAATATGGAATTGTCAAAATTGATGAATGTCTTGATGCGAATGAATTAGTTAACATAGTGAATGAAACTTTGACAAAATCTTAACAAATTCACATTTTGAAAAAGACTGAGAATTCAACATCTGATACTCAATCTAATTTTGCTGATATTGAAGATAATTCTGATAATATTAGTGAAATTAGTGAACTAGAAGATGTTGATTGTTCACAGTTGTCTGTTGTTAATGTTGCTTTAACATCTAAAGGGAAAGAAAAAGTTAAGGATTTGATGGTTGAAAATGAAACTGATATATCCTCAACTTCGAAAGTTTGTGATATGAACTTTGTGGATCTCAAAGACAGCCAAACTGATGATAGTGACGATGAAGATGAAGAGAAAATTTCGAAGGAAAAGAAATTTACAAAAGAAGAAGAAACTCCTCGAATGGTGGTTGATCAAGTGTATGGTGATACACAAAAGTTCGAAAAAGTAATGAATGAAAAAGGTGAACATTATCTTGAAACGAATACAGTGGTTTATCCAAATTTCAAATGCACAGATGATGTCATTTTTCCAAATCAAGTTTTCGTAACTACTGGTAATGTTGAAAATATCAAACCAGAATTAAAGAAGTTGGTTGAAGTGGATAATTCAAAAACAACTGACGAAGGTTTTTTCGCAAATCAAAGCACAGTTGATAACAACTTAACAAAGAATCCATATGTATTTCAACGTCAAAAGCCACAAAGACAATGGGTTGAAAAATCAAAAATTGAAAGAGAATTTTCAAAACAAGTTGTAAAGGAAAATGAAAAGGTTGTCAAACTAAACTCTAAGGAATTTAAAGACCAAATTGACAAATTTTCGAAGGAAAACAACGTTTCAAAAAGACAAGCAAGAAAAAAAATATTTTGGCAGAATGTTGAGTCTCAAAAGATGTCTGAATCACAATCACCCAAAAATGTTTTCAAAGCTAAAAATCCCTATTTTTCAACCAAAAGACAACTTTTCTCTCAAACAACACATTCAAGGTCTGAAGTGAATAATCAAACAAAGTTTTCGAATGTTTCTAAACCAAAATTTTCAAAAACATTAAATTCAAATCAAAAATTCTTTCAACGTCAACATTTTAAATCAACAGTTGATACGTCTTATAGTCAATCTTTTATAACAAAACCAAAAGTTGATTTTGTTCCTCAAAAGCCCAATTTTCCTAATCATACGAAGAAAGAAACAATGAAAACTTCACGAGAAAAAGGAATGACTTCAAGGAAGAACATTGATCATTGGCTTGAAGGCAAAGGAAAGATGTATCGGTCAAATAAATATTCAAAGGAGCAGATTCACGATGCATATGAAAAATATGTGAATACTTCATCAAATGGTAGTTCATCTTCTAAGGATTCAAACATTTCAGTCAAAGCTTGGAAACCAATAATAAAAACAAAGAATGTTCATTCACAAACTCAGAATTCGAAGGGTAATGTCAGTGAACATTCGAAACCATCAAACACTTATGTTTCAGTTCCTTTAAATGAAGAAGTAAACATAATTGATAGTCTCAAAATCAAAGTTTGTGATTGGGTTAAAAGTTCTTCATTACATTCGAAATTGAAATCTAATTTCCAAGGACCCAAAAAGCCTTGGGTACGTAAATATTTCAATTGATTGTAGGTACTATGTGACGAGCAATATGATAACAAATGGTACATCGATAGTGGTTGCTCTCGTCACATGACTGGAAAGAAGGAGAATTTACGAGATTTTCGAAGTCTCGAAAATGCTGGAGTAGTGAAGTTTGGGAACAATAAAAAATGTCAAGTCAAAGGATATGGGAAGATCACAAATGGACAATTCACAGTGAATCGTGTTGCATATGTTGAAGGTCTTCAACATAAGTTGATAAGTGTTTCTCAACTTGTTGTGGGCACTGGCAATCAAGTTATTTTTAACGAAGAAGGGAGTGTAATTGCGAATGTCAACACAAAAGAAGTATACTGAAATCCAAAAGGAAGGGTGACATGTTCACTTTGGATATCAATCCGATAGTAGGGAAACCTGCTATATGTCTTTTTTCGAAAGCAACAACAGACTTAAGTTGGCTCTGGCATCGAAGAATTTCTCATCTCAATTTTCGAAATATTAATAAACTTGTGGTACAAGATTTGGTAAGAGGTTTACCTGTACTTAAATTTGACAATGATTTGGTAACAAGGTCATCCAATAACAATAGATTCGAAAATTGTTGCACCTCTGGAGCTTTTACATATTGATTTATGTGGTCCTTTGACTGTTTCAACTCTCAACAAGAAACGGTATATTTTAGTTATTGTTGATGACTTTTCCAGATTTACGTGGGTTTATTTTCTCAGGCTTAAATCCAAAGTTGCACAAATCATGATTGATTTTATCAAAAAGATGGAAACGACATTGAAGAAGATTGTTCGATAAATTAAGAGTGATGATGGAACTGAATTTAAGAACAATGTTTTTGATTCATTTTTGGTGGACAAAGGGATTTCGCATAACTTTTCATCTCCATACACACCACAACAAAATGGTGTTGTTGAACGAAGAAATAGGTCTCTATGCGAAGCGGCAAGGACTATGTTGGCATATGCGAATCTTCCACAATACCTTTGGGCTGAAGCAGTTTCAACTGCATGTTTTACTCAAAACAGATCCTTCATTCATCGTCGATTTAATATTACTCCATATGAAATTCTCAACAATCGAAAACCTAACGTCAAATTTTCCATGTTTTCGGATGCAGGTGCTTCATTATGAATCTCAAGGATAATCTTACGAAATTTCAAGCAAAAGCAGATGAAGGGATTTTCTTGGGATATTCGCATAATTCAGTTGCATATCATGTGTTGAATAAAAGAACACGAAAAGTTGAAGAAACTTTTAATCTTACATTTGATGATTACTACATTAAACAAACAACAACTCAGTTTGAAAATCATCCAATTCTGAAAAACATACAAGATGAATCTGAATCCTCACAACAATTAGATATTGATTATGATTTAATTTTTGGAATTTCAGATCATGCTGTTGATGTTGAAATCAATGCAAGTGATAATCATATCTCTGAACTAACAAAGCATAATGATTCATCAACATCAAATTCTCCAGAAAATGGCGAAAGTATGCGACACCATCCAGTGGAGGGGGAGCACTTGGATTCGAATTCATTAGATCACGAACAACATTCTTTCGAGGGGGAGAAAGAAAGGAGGAATGATGATGTTGAGGGGGAGCATAATGTTGAGGGGGAGCATTCACAAAATATTGAAGATAATAATGATTTTGATGATGCTTGTTCGATTGTAGGCTCAGAACACGATGATATATACGAAGATGCACCTTTGGAATTTGATCCAGCATATCCTCCAATGGAAAAATGGACAAAAGATCATCCGAAGGATCAAGTAATTGGGAATCTACAAGAGGGAGTTTTAAGAAGAGCTTAAATTCGTGCAAAGAATGAGGTATTGAATACTCATCAAGAATTTTGCATGTTCAATGTTTTCATCTCTAAAATTGAATAAAAAACAGTTAAGATTGCAATGGAACACTCAGATTGGGTTGTTGCAATGCAATCTGAATTGTCTGAATTCGAACGAAACAAGGTTTGGAGATTAATTCCTAAACCTGAAAATGTTTCGATTGTCTGGTTAAAATGGATTTACAAAAATAAAACCGACAAAGATGGAAATATTGTTCGAAACAAAGCCAGACTTGTTGTTAAAGGATATTCACAACAAGAAGGAATCGACTATGAAGAAACTTTTGCCCCTGTCGCAAGACTCGAGGTGGTTTGTATATTTCTGGCTTATGCAGCTCACAAGGACTTTGATGTTTATCAAATGGACGTGAAGTGTGCATTTCTAAATGGAGAGCTTGAAGAAACAGTATACGTAGAACAACCCCCAGGTTTCATTAACGAAGAATTTCCAAATCATGTTTATATTTTAGATAAGGCAGTTTATGGTTTGAAACAAGCACCACGAGCATGGTATGCAACTCTAACCTCATTTTTGAAACAATCTAAATTTAAAAAAAGGAGCCGTTGATCCCACATTATTTCGAAAGAAAGTGGGGAATCATCTAATGCTTGTTCAAATTTATGTTGATGATATTATTTTTGGCTCAACTGACCCTACTTTGTCTAGAGAATTCGAAGATTTGATGAAGAGTAAGTTCGAAATGAGCATGATGGGAAAAATCAATAATTTTCTTGGTTTGAATATTCGTCAAAACAGAGAAGGAATTTTTATCAATCAAGAAAAATATACGAAGAATCTGCTGGAAAGTTTGGACTGACGAATAGCACGAAGTTACGAGTTCCAATGGCAACGGGCATCAAGCTAACACCGTCGTTAGATAAACCTGCTGTTGACATAACTTTATATAGAAGCATGATTGGTTCATTACTTTATCTCACAGCTAGTAGACCTGATATCATGTTTTCTGTGCATAATTATGCAAGGTATCAGTCTAATCCACGAGAACCACATCTCACTGCTGTGAAGAATATCTTTCGTTATCTTAAAGGAACAATTTCGTTAGGATTGTGGTATCCTTCGAACACTGGGTTCTTTGTACAAGCATATTCGGATGCTGACTTGGGTGGTTGTAATCTTGATCGGAAAAGCACAAGTGGTGGATGTCAATTTCTTGATGGCAAATTGGTGAGCTGGCAGTCGAAAAAGCAAACATGCGTATCAATTTCAACAGCTGAAGCAGAATATGTGGCTGCTGCTGCTTGCACTTCGCAAATAATATGGATCCAAAGTCAATTGCGTGATTATGCAATAAATATGAAAAATATTCCATTATATTGTGATTCTCAAAGTGCAATACGAATTTGTCATAATCCTGTGCAGCATTCGAAGACTAAACATATAGCTCTTCGTTATCATTTCATTAAAGATCACGTGGAGGATGGAAATATTGAAGTACATTTCGTGAAAACAACTGATCAGTTAGCTGATATATTCACAAAACCTTTAGATGAAAAATCCCTTGTGAGAATAATAGAAGGGCTTGGAATGATCGATGGAAATTCTGTTCCATGCGAAAAAGGAAAATGATGGTTGACAAGGAATGAATCAGAGGCGCTGAATAAAAGATAAAGCAAAGTCATTCAGAATTCAGCGGTTACTGTTCATAGTCAACGCTTCGACCCCTTCGAATTCACACATTTATCACTTCTTTTAAGGGTTGATTCTGAGGTTACTGTTCATAGTCAACGCTTCGACCCCTTCGAATTCGTACATTTGTCAATATTAAAGGAATGACAAAATTTCGTGTGTTTGCAACAAGTACAGTATATTTTTTTTAATTTTCGAAAATTTCCAAAATCCAAAAAGATTTTCTTTTGTTTTGTCATTTCATTTTCGAAAATTCAAAAATCCAAAAAGATTTGCTTTTGTTTTGTCATTTCATTTTCGAAAATTCAAAAATCCAAAAAGATTTTCTTTTGTTTTGTCATTTAATTTTCGAAAATTTCCAAAAATACAAAAAGATTTTCGTTTATTTTGTATTTATTTTCGAAAAATTCAAAACAACAAAAATATTTTAATTCTTACTTCTTTTTAGTATTTTGTTGCAGATTATCATGACGATACAAAAAGGGATTATCTTTGCAGTACTAGGGTAAGGTACATTTTTCGTATGAATTGATAAATTTTTCATCATTCGCACTAGTTAGGTTGTCCCTAGAAGCATGCTGCTGCATGTTGACCAAAGCCTCCATGACTCAATGTGTGTGTACGAAAGCCTTAATGAAATTATTCATACGAAGATTTCTTCCCAATCAGGCTTATATTCACATTAGTCTCTGAGCTACCTTACTCTTCTCAAAATGAGTTAAGAGTTTACTGTTTGGTCCAAAAATAACAGAGGTACTTTTCGTGTCTTACATCAATCTTTTTCATCCATAAAATTCTTTCACAATCACACACGAAGACATATGTCCGAGAGGTCTCTGATCAAACCCATCGAGACTTAGATATATCAAAACTCTGTGTTTATGATCTGACATCATGAGACTGTGATGAAAGTGAAACCCAATTTTCATTAACTTTTAAGGAATTGATGGGGAACTCAGTTCCAGATTTTCACGAAACTTTTGTTTCTGTACCAAAATTCGAAACTCCAAATCATATTCATTTCGAATGAGTGGTCTTGATCAAACATTCGAAACCCACGATGTTTGTTACCCAACAAGATCCAGCATATAATTTTTTTTTCTTGAATATGATTTCCGTGTGAGTTTCATTCGAATATCTTTGTCATATCCAAATTTTTCAAAGCAAACTTGTCACTGACTACATTGGTCAAACAAGTAATTTCTGTTACAATTTCTCACCTTATGTTTAGGATGACATGTAACGAAATTTTTTAAACTACCCACGAAACATTATAAAAGAAGCCCTTCGATACTTATCAACAAGTATTCGATTGTAATTCACGAGAACCCATACAAGCTATTGATCATTTCTCTTAATGATTAATGAAGTAATCTTTGCCTGGGATTTAATCTGCTTTTGTGTCAATGGTTTGACATCACAATATCCCATATTTTTCTTATATTTGTTTCACGTCTCTATTCTTTGGAACACAGCACTCACGAAATCCTTGAGGTTCTGAGTAATACCAACTCAGGCTGATGATTTCGAACTTCTGGCGTGTGACTTCGCTTTTCATCCCAAAAGTGAAAGAGCCTTGCTTCCATTCGAAGGGTTCTAACGGTTACAATACTCTTGGTGATCACAAGACAGGCTGTTTTTAAATGACGTATGATATTCTGTCCGGTTTTCAAGGTGATGTGACAACTACTTTTTGACGCATGACTACTTTTCAGCAGTAATGGTCCGACTTTCAAGGTGCCACGTCGGATTTCATTAAATACACATCCCTCTTCAAATTCAAACTTCAGGGTTACATATAAAAGGGGATTCAAGGGTTCATTGTCCGTTTACGCAATCAAAAAGCAAATTTCTCAAAATTCTCTGTTCATCATCTTCTTCAAACCCTAACAATGGCGACTTCTGCTCATGTTGATTCTCATACAACTGAAGATGCCTCTTCATTACCAATAATGAAGATTCAAGCAACAAACTACTACTTGGAGGGTGAAGTTTCTCAGTATCCGGAAGAATTAAAGATGCTCATTGTTGCTTTGAAGAACTCGGTTTTGGCTAAAGCGATGTTCAACTCTTTATCTGTTCCATTATCATGGCTTTCTCAAGCAGGATCGACTGCAACATACAACAAAGCATCTGATCTAATTAGATTTCATCTGGTGAACGATAAAAAGGTCAGGCTAACCAAGAAACTATTCTGTCAAATTCTTGATATTCCGAATTCGCGTCCATATGTTTCATGTACTTTTCCACAAATCGTTCACATGTTCAATGAGATGGGATATCAACCACCATTGTCCAAGATTAGTGATTTTAAAAAATCTGGACTTCCAAGAATCTGGAATTTCTTATTTGGCATTTTTCTAAGATGTCTGACTGGGCGATCCGCTGGTCTTGATAAAGGAAGGATGGAAGTTTATGCCATGGTTGCTGGCATATATTATGATATTCAAGTGGACTATTCTACTCAATTATGGAAGGAATTTCAAAAGGGAGTAGAACATATGAATGCTATTCATGGCATTTCGTGTGCAAGATATTGGAGCTTGATCTTGCAACATTTCTACAATAAGGAAGGTGTTTTGGTACCCGATGATGAAGAAAGAGCAGTTTTTCAACCATACCACTATCCGAAGGATGTTACAGACAATGCTGATATTTTTCCATCAGTGGCTCGTATTCCCGATGCAATGCTTAAAAGGGTCGATCCTTCGAATTCAGTTTTGGTGGCATATTTACAGACTATCGATACTACAATCGATACTGGTGTATTATTGGATAGAGAAGATACGAAATCCAAGAAGACGAAGAAGACTGAAACTGAGTCAAAACCTTCGAAATCTCCCAAGAAGAAGGCTGAAACGGTTGAAGTATCTGTTGCTGAGACCCAAGTAATTGAGCCCATTATTGCAGAAACACAAGAGAATGTTATCATTCCTTCGAAGACTGGAATGTTTCGAAGAATAAAAATGAAGTCAACCCACAAACGCAAGTCTCCTACACACAAAGTGGTTCGAAAACCTCAAATCACTCATCAAGGTGTGTTAATTCGAGAAGTGCCAGCACCTGTCTCTCCGGTGTCCAAGAAAAGACAAGCTGAGGATATGGCAAAACGTTTATCAAAGAAGAAGAAGAAGAAGACAAGAAGGCTGGTCATTTCTATTGAGTCCACTGAAGATGATGAAGAAAGAATTCCTGAAACTCCTGAGCAGACTGTTATCAAATCACCCGAAGATTCGATTGCCAAATCAGTTCCTGAGGAGGTTTGAACTTCAGGCATCCTTGCACACGTATCTGATACGGATGCAAATGTCAATATGGGTGAAGAAGGTTCGAAACATGAAGCTCATGGTCATGTTACTTCTGCTCCTTTCGAACACATTTTTTCTGTATCCCCATCCACTATTCCCATTACATCAACCACACATTCCCAAACATTTGAACATATTCTTGATCAACCTTTTACTTCCATTTTTTCTTCACAATCTACTGAGCCACCAAAATTAACTTCCCCTATTCAAGAAACCATTTTTATGGAAACAGAGACTGATCATGAGGCGTTTGGAGGAACGTTTGAAGATTTGGAGTTTCATGACGAAGAAGAGCAGTTTCCTGATCACATGTTGATGACCATGAAGCAGTTTAAGATTTTAAATCAAAAATTGAATTCTGTCATTCAATCCTAAGCAGATCTAGGCGTTGGTTCGTCTCTTTCAAGTGTAGAAGTTGATTCGTTGCTGAAGGTGTTTGAATCTTGCATTATAAGTAAAGTATCGGGGATGCTTAAAGATTCTGAATCTCGACTCTTGGAGAAGATTGATCATAATGATCAAAACAATGAAATTCGGATTAATTCTCAGAGTTCGAAGTTTACTGGTGACTTGAGAGAGTTGAAGAATGTTGCCAAGGAAAGACACGTTCTGTTTATTCAAGATGTGAAGAAAGTTCGAGAAGATGTCAACTTGCAAATTCACGAACTTCGTGAAGATATGAAAAGAGAAATAGCAACTGTTCAACATGACTATGCGTCATTGCATAACAAGGTTGATATCATTTGTGACGCAGTCACTCGGATTGTTAAGTTGTATGAAAATTTGAGTCCTCAAATTACTCAACTTTCAACATCCGAAAGTGAAAGTTTTGAAGAAGTGCTTAAGTTGCTCAAGGAATTAAAAGAGATTTATGATAGGCCAGTTTCTTCTCAATTGATTACTCCTGAATTTTTATCTCAGAAGTTTATTCAATTCGAAGCCATTCTCAACAAGCAACTTGCCCCTCTCTTTCGCATATCCAGCCTTCTTCCAACAACAAATGCCCCGCCTGTTTTCACAGGGGTGCAAGGGGGAGAAAGAAAAACTACAGAGTCGAAGGCTAGTAGTGTGGATGCGAAAGTTGTGGGAAAAGTCTTTTCCTCAAAAATCCCAACAACAAAGCCAGTAATAGTTTTGGCTGAGATGGTGACTTCAACAGTTGTAACAACATTACCCATTACAAAAACTTTTTCGAAAGGGATTGTAATTGGTAAATCTTCGGAGACTGGTGGAAGTGGTTCGATTCCAAAAGAAACAATTGATAATCCAGCCATGAAAGATAAAGGGAAATCAATTCTTGTGGAAAAGTCAAAAGAAGAAAAGAAGGCTGAAGCTGAAGCCGAAATAGAAAAGCTCAGAATAGTTCAAAGCATAATGGCTCAGCGTGCTAATGATCCGAAGGGAATGAATAAAGGGGATCCAACGAAACACTATAACTACGAAACAATCGAGGCCAAGGTTGCATTCAATCACATGTATTCGTTTGAAAAGAAACCAAAACAAAGCTATTTGGTTACAAATACTGATGCAAGGCAGTTGGATTTCCCGATAAACGAAATGATGTTTATCATGCCTCAGTTCAAGGCCGAAGGGAATTTTAAAGAGAAAGATGAAGGTACACACATGAAAATTCGTTTTCATGCTGTTCTTGGTAAAGCCCCTGAAGAAGTGTGGTCCTTAATCAAAATCAAGAAGGTGATAAGTATGAAAAGGGATTTGGTTTTCGAGAACACAGTCCAAAATTTTAAATACGTGGTTGCCAGGGCAGATGGAAAAATTTGCGAATTCACTGTTGCAGATTTTCCATTAATGAACTTGTATGATCTTATACAAGTTGCATTACTTTTGAAAGACAAATCCTTCTCATTCCTTCAAAACACAGAACCAGAAGAATTCAAGCTTGGAGTTGCTCACATCAAAAATTTTATCGAAAATTACTATGAGTGTTTGGCACTTACTGATGTGGAGTTAGCTACGGCTAAAGGAATGGAAATAACAGCTCCAATAGCTCCTTCGAAGACACATGCAGATTTGAAGAAGTATGCTGATGGTGAAATTTTCTTGAAGCCTTTTGGTTTGGTCTTCGCAGGAAAAGACAAAGCTGGAAAGTCTAAAAGGTTTTTATTTCAAGCAAGTGAAGTTGAGAGATATTCTACTTCTCAATATACGAACTTAATTGTTCGTATGAATCATTGCAAGAAGAATAATGAAGGAGATAAGAAAGAGTTGAAAAAGAATATCTCTTGGTATACAGAGATTCGAAGGGTGTTGCTGTATTCCATCACTCTTCTTACAAATTGAAGACTTTGACTATTATTACAAAGGGGGAGATATTGTAAGGGTCGAAATGTTGTAATTAGTCGAAGTATGTTTTGTACTCTTCGAATAGTTTGTAATGTATTTTACTAAGGCGCTTATGTTCGAAGCGTTAGTGTCAAAGCCTTAGTATATTTTTTGTACGCTTTCAGTTCCCTATATATAGGGTTATTTACTAGAGGTAGATAAGAACTTTTACAGACTTGTCTCTTTTACTCTGTAAAGAATTCGAAAGCGTAATAGAGCATAACAGATCATATTTATATTGTGTGTTCAAATCTCACATTCATACTTGAATTCATACTCTGATTAATTCATAACTCGATTCTTTGATTCATCAATTGGTATGAGAGCGGGTCTTCAAGATCAAAGTGATTTTTGAAGAACGATTCTCGGTTTGGCAAATGTTGCCAAACCGAGAATCGTTCTTCAAAAATCACTTGGATCTTGAAGACCCGCTCTGATACCAATTGTAGTGACTAAGAACATGGTTTGGCATGTGGAATTAAAGTTTGCACAATGAACATGGTGATTGGGGTGTTCAAGAGATGTATTGAATATGTATGGTGTTACAAAAAGGGACATAGATCTATATCTAAATAAATAACACACACTTACACACTCACTTTTACACCTCTCAAGCACACCTCTACAAGTGGTATGAACCCATTATTTATAGAGGTGTTTACATGTCTCTCTCTCACTCTCACTAACACATGGGTCTAAAGGCTAATGCACCACATACAAGTGGGTCTACAAGAGTCAAACCATTACAAAGTCATACATGAAGAACTTTTTAACACCTGCCAATACTCCAAGCTGACAACTGGTCTTTTCTACTCAATGTTGCCACATATCAATCACGTATCACTCGATAATACTAACCCTTCATATCAGGGACACGCTTCCGCGCCCTGCAACGCTAGATCCCACAGACACCCACTGTGCTCTGCCCAAACACTAATCCGTATTCCTTCGCCAAAAAAATTGGCGATAACCCTGATAACTTGCAACCTGGAACGAATCCTCATGATGGAATACCCCAAATTGGAATACCTCCACATACATAACTCAAGCCTACAACTATTCTCGGAACTAAGGACCTTGTCCTTGCGTCACCCTCGAACCCTTCGGTTCGACACAACGGAGTGCAATCCACTCACACCTCCCTATCACGATCTCTAGGTCCTTGACCTTCGACTGTAATATCCTTATGCAGTCCTCAGCACCGGTCCAGACTACTCTCGAGTCTGTTAACCTGCTGTCTCACCTTCCTCTGTCCCAATCTCCAATCGGGAATCCCTTTCCTTCTCCTCTTCCAATGAGACCGAAAACATGCAGGCGCATCATCCAACATTGCCACAACCTCAACGGGCATCCAACCCGTATGTGCTTCCATATATCTGCTACAATCCCAGTGCCTACTACCAAGCACTTTCGATCATCCATTTACTCCACTGCCTTCCTTTCAGAGGACCCACACTCCTTCCGGAGCTACATACCTTTCCTTTCCAGGAAGTCTACTCAATAACCCTTACCGCACTTATAAGTGCCACTAAGCTAAACTCCACTCTACACTATCCATGTAGAGCAACTGCTATTCTTGAACTCCCATATACGTCGAATCCGATCACATAATAAACTAGGCCCACGCGCGGCCTCCAGTCAACTTCATCATCATGATCAATACTTGGGGCCAGACTATTGCATGGCGAAATATTTACTCATTCTCCGCATACAGATCTACTAACACATCCAGAGTCTTCAGCATGACTGGACCGCCTTACCAGGCCTTCAGCCTATCTGGACCACTCTCAGAACCTTTAGCATGTCTGGACCGCCCTCCTGGGCCTTCAGCCTGTCGGGATCGTTCCCCGAGCCTTCGGTCTGACTGGTACGCCTTCCGGCCTTCAGTCTATCCGGACCGCTCAAAACTGTCATACGCCATCCTGAACCATTCTTCCTGGGAATCTCTCCCATGCATACTGTTCTAGCCCTCTTGGGGTTCCGAACTCCAGCTCCATTCCATATACTCCATTCCCGGCCTAACCCTAGGCCTTACAAAAACCAGTCACATTTTCTGAAACCCATGGTCTGTGCTCCGCCCCACTTGTCTACCACTTGCTCTCACCGATCCACACCCTCAGCAAGACACTGCTGAAATCCAAACAGCTAACCATTCTTGGATGCATGTTGTCTCACCGGAGAATTTTCCAATTCTCCCCCACTTAGTGCACCGACTACTAACCACCAATGCCTAAAACCGGCATAGCTCAAACGCCCTTACTCCATATATTCCCTCTTAACCATGAATTGACTCCCTCGGGAGTGAGTAACCTTCATCGAATAACCCTTCCGCCATCGCACAACCGAACTCCAAGGAAGTTCGAATCTCAACTGAACACTTCTCGCATCGCAGTTGCTATTCCTAGCAACGAGATCATAAACCTTATCTTTCGACCAAAAGTCCTCCTGAACGCTAACTACAACTCCTAACTACTAAGATCCTCAATCATACTACGAAACATGCGGAACAATGCATACACATTTACAATACCACACCAATAACAAGATAACAAGATATCAAAAACGAAACATACCCGCGGCTGCATCCGGCTCTGCCCTGACGTCCTCTGCTGTAAGCTGAAAAGCGCGTCCCTGAGCCCTCAGAGGCTCCGCTCCACCCTGACCCCTGCCAGTAATCCTCAAAGTGGCCGGTGCTGGAGCCTTTACCGATCCTGCAGCAAACTGTGGGCAGTTGGCCCTCAAGTGTCCAACCTGATGGCAATGATAACAAATCCTCATATCCTGCACCGGGGCTGACTGAAGACAATCCCTCGCATAATGCCCCTCTCTTCCGCACTTGCGGCACGCACCACCGGACCTACAAACTCTGGTATGACCCTTCCCACACTTTTCGCAAGTGTGGCTGCTCTGACTCCCAATCCTGGAGTCAACGGTTTTGAACCGTTTCGGCGCCGACTGCGACTGCACTGGGGCCTGCCTCTGCTCTGGCAACTGCAACTCAATCTCCAACTCACACCGCCTGGCGGCCTCCTGCAACTCTAACAAGGTATTACACCTCTGTGTGGACACAAACTGCCGAATATCCCTCTTGAGCATACTCAGATATCGGGACATCTGAGCCTGCTCCGAAGCAAACTCCGGGCAAAACATCGCCCTCTCAGTAAACATCCTGCTGATCTCCGTCACCGACTCTGAATCCTGCTTCAGCTCCAGGAACTCCTGAGCCAATCTCTCTCTCTCAACCCGCGGAACATAACGAGTGCTGAACATCTCCCGGAACTGATCCCAAGTAACCGCAGCCCCCTGCGCATCAGAATAAGATCCCATAGTCAACCTCCACCAATCCTTCGCCCCGAGCCTCAAAAGGTTTAAAGCACACCTCACCCTCTGATCCACAGGGCATGAACACATAAAGAAACAACCCTCCACGTCTGACAACCATCTCATAGCAACGATCGGATCCTGAACTCCATCGAAAGTAGGGGGCTTCGTATTATCGAAGTCCCGATACTAAAAACCTCGACCGGTTCCTCCCCCTGCCACTGCTACAGCCGCTGTAGCTGCCGCGGCAGCCGCCTCCGCAAGAGCTGCATAGCGCTCATCAAAGTACTCAACCATGGCAGTCTTGATCAACCCAAACATTTCCGACAACTCGGCCCGGAACATAGCAGCAACCTCATCATGCAGGATCTCACGAATCCTGGCATCCAAGTCGTCCGTACTCATCTGACCAATGACCTCGGGTGGTACTGATCCATCCTGACTACCCTCTCCCGATCTTGATCCCGAACCAGATTCTGCCCCCAAACGTCTCGTAATCGCCATACTACAATACACCAACGAGACCCTTAGACACATCATATATTCACCCGGGGAACTATCTCATAACCGATACCCTAGAGAGTTGTGACTTCCTTGATACATGTATGGGTCCTGTGCTTTCAGTAGTACGGGCCCATACTACCTTCCACACCTACCCATATTTGTCTCAAGTATCACCACAACGCCCTAAGCACAAACATACATAACAAGCACTCCATCCTCACCCCTAGAGGAATACTGAATATCTCATATAAGGAAAACCCTAGCCTAGCAGGCATCATAAATCAGACAATTCTATCATGCAATTCCTGAAGATCCCTAGCCTAGTACTAGCATGATGTTCTAACATATCACATAAACAAATAACTTGTATGGTATTTTGGGGTTACTTACTGGCTCTGGCTGATCGTACCCCCTGCATCATCCTTTACTTATTTCGAAAACCTTTTGAAAACCATTTTGAAAATCTCTCCTTGATTTGAGACTGGATTCACACGAATGTTCCTCCAATTCACTCAAAGCAAGGCTCTGATACCAACTTGTAACACCCATAAAATTTGAGCCAAATTAAAACATTTTAAATCATTCAAAAACCATTACGTTCAGACAATTCGTTTTCAAAATAGTTTAAACATCAGATTATCCCCCAGAACCATATCATATAAATCATAAAACATGAGGAGCGGTACGATCATGCCTTCGTCTTGCCACGATCTCCTGAAGTACCTGAAACAATACACTGAAACTGTAAGCCCGAAAGCTTAGTGAGTTACCCCCAAAATACCAACCACACATATCATACTCATAACATATCATAAATAGAACAGCCATGCACATCGGGTCTACTTTGTGACTGGTCCGCCCGCACCGGGCCTTCAGTCCACCTGGTCCACCCTCCGAGTCTAGCCATGTACGTCGAGTCTACAGTGTAATTGGTCCGCCCGCACCGGGCCTTCAATCCACCTGGTCCACTCTCTGAGTCTACAGTATGACTGGTCCGCCCGCACCGGGACTTCAGTCGGCCTGGTCCACTCTCCGAGCCTCGGCACATCTGGTCCGCCCTCTTGGGGCCTTCAGCCTATCCGGACCGCTCGCTGGGCCTTCGGAATATCCGGTCCGCCCTGGGTATGTTGGCCTACTGCATAAAGCAGGACCCGCCTCAACCCAACCCCTGTCAAACAACCATATGCACATAAAACAATCAATCACATAAGAAATCCTTAACCAGACTATTAGTCTAACAGATCACATAGCATATCAACATCCTAACCAGGATTCCGACCTAACCGGTCACTAGCATAACATTACCCTATATACCGGGTACCGACCTTAACCAGGTCACTAACATAACACCATGCTAAATACCAGGATGCAGATCTAGCAAAGCAATAACATAACAAACACTACCCAGATTTCCATCCGATAAAGGGCCGGCCTTGGTGCCGTAGACCCTGTCGATATAGTGAGGATAACTCACCTGCAATTGCCGACTGAAAAGATAAGACCAAGCTGCTCCGACCACCGACACGAACTCCACCACCGAACACTACCAAAGAACCAATTCCATAAATACCAAAATCACCAAAATACCCTTGGTAGACAAACTGGTCAACTCTTGGTCAAAGTCGAAGTCCTCAGTCAAAGTCAACCTCCCAGACTGATTCTACTCGCCGAGTTGACCCGTCGACTCGTTGAGTCCCTATACTCAGAAACTCCCATAACACGACTCTACTCGCCGAGTCACCCCAAGACTCGTCGAGTACAACGATCTCCGAGTCCCATCCTGCTCAACTCACCGAGTCACCTCTGGACTCGCTGCTTCAAGGTTTAACCAGAAAGATTGGGGTTCCGCGACCAGACTCGTCGAGTCCAAGAACAGACTCGCCGAGTCCAAGAACAGACTCGCCGAGTCCAAGACAATCTTCAACAGACTCACCGAGTTGTTCTTCAACTCGCCGAGTCCATGCCTATGTTCATACAACTCGTCGAGTACACCCATGTGACTCGCCGAGTCTCTCCATTTCTCAATCCATACAGTGGCTTTTCGAGCCATGCAGGGGCTCCAATCCATAGATCCACTCTTCTACAGTGTAACCCTCACATAAAGTTGCAAACTTTACGTGAGACCAAGGAGATATAGGCCCAAAACACATTAGGGCTAGGGTTAAGGACTAGGGGGCTTCACCAACAACTCTTAGACAGATACTTTATGACATTCTGGACCAGCTCAAGTCTAGATCTGAGATAGCAACCTCAGATCCACCCTCCAAACCCGAAATAACCTTTAATCATACCAAAAATGCCACAAATCTCAAACAATAATAGATCTAGATGCAAAAGAGCCCAAGAAACAGATTATTACCTCCAATATAAGCTCTAACCGAAGTAGATCCCGGATCTACACCACTCCTTTGCAGCAAGCCTCTTGATCTTCAAGCCTTTTTTCAAGATTTCCTCTTCCAAAGCTCTATTCTCTCTAATAATGAAGGCTCACTCGAATTCTAGGGTTTACAGGCTCTCAAGAGTGGTAAGGAGGCTGAGAGAAGGACATAAAGTCCTTTAAATAGGGTGCAACCCCCGATATTAGGGTTTTCTCATTCCAGCACCAACTCGTCGAGTCCAAGCTGCCGACTCGGCGAGTTGGCCACTTAATGGGTGACCCAAACCCGCTCCGACTCGGCGAGTAAGCGTACCTACTCGTCGAGTCCCTTCTTCGAATTTACACTTTGCACCCTTCAACTTCTTGCTTCTGAACTTGGGATGTTACAAAAGCGTCAAATGAGGCGATATGGTTGAAGAACTTCGTTGGCGACCTTGGAGTTGTACCAGCCATAAAGGAGCCTATAGAGATATTCTGTGATAATGAAGGAGCGGTTGCCTTGACTAAACCAAGGGATCATGGCAGATCTCGACATATCGACAGGAAATATAACTTTACTAGAAATCGGCTAGAAGAGGGACTCTTCGTAGTGAAGAGGGTATCGTCTGAGGATAACCCAACAGATCCCCTTACGAAGGGACTGAGTAGGGTTAAGCACTTGCAGCACGCTAGGAGCATTGGGCTGAAGGACGATATTAGTTTAGATTAGATAGCTTCGAAACGTGTAATAGATAAATTGTAATTAACATTTGATGATTAAATAAAGCTGTATTATTTATAAGTAAAGTTACTGTCTTGTGTTAATCATTTACCTATTGTTTCACTTTGCATGTTTCGACTTCCTGAATAATAAGATTATTCGAACAGTCCACAGTCTCTCATACTTTGGAAGTAGGTATGAATGAAGACTGTCATGAATTGGTTTGTAGACTATCTAAAGTGTATTAGACATAGCAAAAGTTTGCTACAACTTTCATGAGTGCTAATGAACTAAGATTTGAGCATTTGATTAAACCCACGCTTGCTGGTATCACTTCATGGAATTTATCACGAGTGATCACAAGAAGATAATATCATATAGTCTTTAAACGTAGATATATGGTTTATTGTTTGCAAGTTGGTTGTGCATTGATAATGCGTAAACGCATCAGTAACTTGATGTTATAAAACACATTGTTGTGTACGATTTGATGAGTGAATAGTAAATGCATATAAGTCGAAGTTTATCTGTTCCTTTTATCCTAAGAGGGTAAAAGCGATATCTGGGCCCCTCGATAATTTGGTTTGACTTATGTGCCCGGCTCGGTCAGGACTGAATTGATGTGTTCAATTAAGTTCTATGTCAAACGAATCAGAGATCGAGAAACAAACTGTTGGACAATAAGTATGACTATGTTCCATGTATTTGTCCACACGATATCTAGAACGGAGGATTATACGATCCCTTATCTAAAGGACAGGTTACTGATAAGATCAGAGTTCGACAGCGTCTTTGAGAGCTATAATTGTTAATCGGATCCTGAAGTTGTACTTGTATTTATAGTTACTAGACTTATCCAAGTGGGAGACTGTTGGATTAGTGTCTAAGCCCGTAACTATATTTGGTATGTACTTGACCCGGTTGTGCATGGTCCTTTTGGGTTGCCTTCACCGAAGAAACTGGACAGGATGATTTATGGAGAGAGAGGTTATTATGGTTTAATAATATATTATATGAATAATATATTAAAAGAGAAATCATATAGTTTAATTAATACTGGTCAAGAATTAATTAAGAATTAATTTTGTGACTAAAAGAGATTAATTAAATAATGGGGACTGGAACTGTCAATTATACGATAGTTGAATTTGGGCTGTGAATCCTTATGGATATAGGGGGAGCGAAATCTAGAGTGGAAGCCCACTCTAATTTTGTCCAAGGGGCCTTATTCCATAAGGTTCTTGAAACTGCTTAGGGCCTAAGTTATCCAATTAGGGTTTTGACTGAAACCCTAGCTGCTCAGCTATTTAAATTGTGCCTCCAGATTTCGGCCACTTGAAACCCTAGAGTTACTATAGCCGAAATTGTGCCTCCTCCTCCCTCTATTCTAGATCATCTTCTTGCTTTGGTGTTTGTAAGCCATTAGAGGTATTATACTTGTGATACTAAGCTCTTGAAGATTGAAGATTCTTGCAACTATTGAAAGGTATCATCTGAACTTGTTTTATTTCAGATTTCATTTTATAGTATGCTAGATTAGGGTTTTCAAGCTTTGGATAAATTTGCATGTACAATAGAGAAACCTAGATCCAAAACTTTAGGGTTTTGCATGTGCACATAGGATGTTCTTTTGCTCAAAACCCATCAACAATTTGGTATCAGAGCCTTGGTTTGAGTGAATTGGCGGAACACTCTTGCGAATCCAGTATCAAACTAAGGAAAAAGATTTTAAAAGTGATTTTCAAATTGTTTTCAAAATAATCAAAGAGGATGCGATGTGTACGATCAGTCGGAGCCAGTAAGTAGACCCTAAATTACCACACTGTTATTTGATCTTGTGATATGTTAGAACAGCATGCTAGTGATAGGCTAGGGATCTTCAGGAATTGCATGATGGAATTGCCTGATTATATGATGCCTGATAGCCTAGGATTCTTCCTTATATAAAATTGACATCATTACTGTAGTTGCTGAGTGTATGCATAATAGTTATACATAACTAAGATTCTATATCCTGAGAATGTTTGGTTTGGTCTTATTTCCTATTATTGTTTGATGAAGGGCTTGGGGTAGGATCAGATATTTGACTATCTATAGGGTCCAATGTTATGTATGATTAGCATACATGAGTGCTGCAGGGTTTGTGGAAGTTTCACGGATGACTTGTGTAGGGTCATCCATCAAGTTTCGTGATGTTTAGCCTTCCTTTAAGGATTAAGGTTTGAGTGTATGCGTTTTCTAGCGCATATTGTTAGGGTTATTGTGATGATCCTTGATACAAATACATGTAGGTGTGGAAGGTAGTATGGGCCCGTACTACTGGAAGCACATGTTTCGTACGCATAACAGGGAAGTCACAACCCCTAAGGCTTTGTTGGGAGTTAGTTCCCTCGGTATGATTTGTGTGTTATCTTATATCTCTCTAGTTTATTTTTAGTATGGTGATGACACGACGTTTCGAGGTAGGATCTGGATTTGGATCAGGGACAAGTGGCCAGAATGGGTCGGCTATGTCCGAGGACAAGAATAGGGAGATCCTTTAGGAGGAGGTTGTTGCACACTTTCGGGCACAGTTGCTAGAGATTTTTTGTTCTATTAAGACCGCGATGGTGGAGTACTTTGATGAGCGATATACTTCCCTCTCTAAGGCTGCTGCTGCTACAGCCACCGCAGTCGTTGCTACTGTAGGGGTTGGTACTAGGAGGGTCTTCCAGTATCAGGACTTCGACAAAACGAAACCCCTGAATTTCAACGGAGTTCAGGATCCGATCATAGCGATGAGGTGGCTGTCTCACATTGAGGGGTGCTTCTTCGCTTGCTCTTCCCTAGCTGACCAGAAGGTTAGGTGCGCTCTGAACCTTTTGAGGTCCTGAGCGAAGGATTGGTGGAGACTTGTTACCAACTCATATTCTCCTGAGCAGAGGACTGCAGTGACTTGGGAGCAGTTTTCGGAGATGTTTCGTTGTAAATATGTTCCGCTTGTGGAACGTGAGAGGGTGGCTCAGGAGTACTTGGACTTGAGACAGGGGACGGAGTCGGTGACAGAGATCACGAAGATGTTCATGGAGAGAAAGAGCCATGTTTTGTCTTGAGTTTGCTGCTTCTGAGCAAGCTTATATGACTCGTTACTTAAGTATGCTCAAGATGGACATCAAGCAGTTTGTATCCACTAGATTTATGGTTCATTTTTGCAGTTGCAGGAGGTCGCCAGGCGGTGAGTTTGAGATGGAGCTCCAGACGAGGGAGCAGAGACCGGCCCCGACGCAGTCGCAACCTACACCAAAGTGGTTCAAGGCCGCTGATGTCAGACCTGTGGGTCGGAAGGGCCGCACTTGTGGGAAGTTCGGCAAGGTTCATGACGGTGCTTGCCGATCATCTTTTGGGTGCCACAATTGTGGCCAACAGGGCCATATGGCGAGGGATTTCTGCCAACAGGCCCCAACACTCAGCTCCAGTACTTGTTACCACTGCGACCAGGTTGGCCATGTGAAGGCCAACTGTCCCTTGCTTACTGCTAGGCCGACGCAGGCTCCAGCGCCGACTACTCTGAGGAACACGGATGCGAGTCAGGGCTAGGCGGAGCCCCCGAGGGCTAGAGGTTGTGCTTTCCAGCTCATGACAGAGGAGGACAGGTCGGCACCAGATGTCGTGACCGATATGTTTCTATTTATTATTCTGTTAATTATGTTTTATGTTATGCTCATGTGTATGCTTCTAATAGGTACGTTCTTAGTGAACTCTTTTCCCGCTTTTGTGTTATTTGACTTGGGCGCGAGTCGGTCTTTGTATCTTGATCTTTTATTATGAAGTTTGATATGCCTATTTGGGAGTTAGAGTGTCCTTTGCGATTTTCCATCACCAACAAACATGGGGTTTCTGCATCCACAATGTATCAGGGATGTATATTGGAGATCTTCGGGGTGACTTATCCGACTGATTTGATCCCTATCCCCGTAGGGGATGTATGCATGATAGTGGGTATGGACTGGCTGAGCAAATTTGGTGTCATGATTGATTGTGAGGTCCAAAGAATGGTAGTTCGAACCCCAAGTGGGGGAGAACTGGTTATCTATGGGGAGGGCACTAGGGTTGGTTCAGTGTTTTGTTCGGCAACCGGGGCTCGTCAGTGTATTCAGCACGTGTGTGCACGTTACTTGGCTTATGTGGTTGATACTCAGGTTGGGGATCAGATTTCAGTTTTCGAGGTTCTAGTTGTCAGGGAGTCTGCAGATGTATTCCTGGAGGAGTTACCCGGTGTGCATCCTGAGAGGCAGGTTGAGTTTAGGATTGATCTTGTGCTAGGTGTGGCCTCGATTGCTAAGGCATCATACCGCTTGGCACCGCCTGAGATGAAAGAGTTGTCATCTCAGCTGCAGGAGCTGCTAGGCAAGCACTTCATCAGACCAAGCAATTCTCTGTGTGCAGCGCCGATACTGTTCGTCAAGAAGAAGGATGGTTCACACCGGATGTGCATTGATTACCGTGAGTTGAACAAGTTAAGGGTGAATAACGGTTATCCCCTTCCACGGATCTATGTCCTCTTTGATCAGTTGCAGGGTGCATCTTGGTTCTCCAGGATCAATCAGAGGTATCAATATCATTAGGTGAGAGTTAGAGAAGAGGATGTGGAGAAGGTCACGTTGTGGACTCGTTATACGCATTAAGAGTTCGTGGTGATGCCATTTGGGTTCACCAATGTGCCTGCTGTATTTATGGATCAGATGAATCGGGTATGCAGGCTGCTGCTTTTCCGATCGGCTTTTGGTGTATTCCAAGACCAGAGAGCAGCATGAGGAGCACCTTCGAGAGCTTTTGGGGGTTTTGAGGCAAGAACGGATTTATGGAAAGTTCTCGAAGTGCGATTTTTGGTTACGAGAGGTCCAATTCATTGTATACCTCGTTAACCAGGATGGGATTTTGGTCGATCCGACCAAGACCGAGGTAGTGATGCAGTGGGAGGTTCTGAAATCTCCCTCAAAGATCATGAGTTTCTTGGTTTTGGCTGGGTACATCAGAGATTCATTCAGGACTTCTCCGAGATTATGGTACCCCTCACTCATCTGACAAGGAAGGGGTTGGATTTCCGATGGGGCCCTGAGCAGCATTCGACATTTGAGACTCTTCGACAGAGGTTATGTGAGGCCCCAATATTGATCCTCCCGGAGGGAGTCGAGGATTTTGTGGTATTCTGTGATGCATCCATCACCGGTTTAGGGGCGGTTCTCATGCAGAGAGGACGAGTGATTGCTTATGCTTTGCGGCAGCTGAAGCCGCATGAGACCCGATATCCTACTCATGAACTGGAGTTGGGGGCAGTGGTTTTTGCCCTCAAGATTTGTAGACATTATCTTTATGGGGTCCGTTATACGAGTTACACGGATCACAAGAGTTTGAGACATATTATGGATCAGCTAAACCTGAAGATGAGGTAGCGCATGTGGCTGGACGTGGTCAAGGATTGTGACTACGAGATCCTTTACCATCTGGGTAAAGTGAATGTGGTGTCATATGCTTTGAGCCACAAGTTGGCTGGGTCTTCAGTCGGGGAGATGTGTATGAGATATCCATGGATTTTCCGCTTTTGGGATTGATAAGAGAGGCCCAAGTATAGGGAGTTTGGAAAGAGAACAAGAAACAAGAAAGGATCAGAGGTGAGATTGCCCGATTCGTCACTGGTAGTCGAGGGTTATTGACCCGGTGTGGTCGGGTCTGGGTTCTAGTTTCTGGTGGGGTCAGGCAAATTGTGTTAGAGGAGGCTTATAAGTATCACTTTTCTATACACCCGGGAGCCACCAAGATGTACTGGGATTTGAGATTGAGCTACTGGTGGCCGTGTATGAAGAGGGAGATAGCTTGGTATGTTGAGAGATGCTTGACCTATAGGATGGTCAAGGCTGAGCATCAGAGGCCGCATGGAAAGATTCAGCCCATGGAGGTTCCCATGTGGACGTAGGAGCAGATCACCATGGATTTCATCACCAAGTTGTAGAAGACGACAAAGGTTTTTGATGCTATATGGGTCATCGTGGATCGATTGACCAAGATTGCCCACTTTATTGCCATCCAGGAGAGCTTTTGGCTGATGTTTATGTATGAGAGATTGTTGCTCACCATGGGGTTCTCATATCTATTGTTTCTCACCGAGATGTTCAGTTCACTTCCCGTTTCTGGCAGAGGTTCCAGGAGTCACTAGGCACGAAGTGGCATTTCAGCACTGCTTATCATTCGCAGACCGACAGTCAGAGTGAGGAGACGATACAAACCCTTGAGGATATGTTGCGGGCCTATGTTATTGATTTTGGTGGGAGTTGCGAATCTTACCTAGCTCTTGTGGAGTTCTCCTACAACAATAGTTATCACTCCAGCATTGGTGCTCCGCCTTTTGAGTTCTTGTATGGCTGGAGATGCCATACCCCGGTTTGTTAAGGAGAGGTTGGTCACAGGGTTATGGGACGGACCGAAGTAGTCCTTCAGACCATAAAGCTTATTCAGCAGATCAGGTAGAGAGTGCAAACCGCTCAGAGTAAGCAGAAAAGCTATGCCGACCAACACCGATCCGAGTTGGAGTTTCAGGTCGGCGAATGGTATTACTGAAGGTCTCCGCTTGGAAAGGTGTGATACGCTTCAGGAAGGGGGGGGGGGAAGTTGGATCCCCGGTATATTGGCCATTTTCGAGTGATTGCCAGGGTTGGCAAGTTTTCTTACAGTTCGGATCTAACTGAGGAGCTCAGTCAGATTCACATCACTTTCCATGTTTCGTAGTTGCGAAAGTGCGTAGTGGATGATGATGAAGTTGTTTCTTTTAACGATATTCAGGTCGATGAGCGTCTGAACTATGTTGAGAGTCCTGTAGCTATTTTGGAGAGAAAGATGAACGTCTTGCGCAATAAGGATATACATTTGGTAAAGGTACATTAGCAACATCACAGAGGCTCCGAGTGGACCTAGGAGCCGGAGGCTGAGATGCGGGAGCATTATCCGGATTTATTCACCGCGGCAGACTTCGAGGACGAAGTCTAGATCAAGTGGGGCAGAATTGTAGCATTCCAATGTGATGTACTTCTAATTTAAACCCTTTAATTCATAAATATTACATTTTGATCCCAAAGTTCAAGAAATGTATGAAAAAGAGCCTTAATAGCATTTTTGTAATTCTGGCCTTGGGAGTACGCCATGCGTACATGGCATACACTGGGTGTACTTTTCAAATAAGGAAACCCTAATTTTTATGGTTTGGCTAGTATTTAAGAGCTCTTATGGCCTCATTTCCTTCACCTTATCAGCTTCCACTCTCTCATATGTGTTTGCAACCCTAGTATCATCTTGATGACCCATTTCTAAGCTTATGTGTGGGTTTCGGTGCTCTTGAAGAAGAAGGAAGGAAGTGGAGACCAACTTGAAGGAGTGAAGCTCTGTAGATCCAGGATCACACCACCTTTTGGCACCATTTTGAGGTACCAAGTTTTGAACTTGGTGTAGTTTCTTTTAGATCTTGTTTTGGGTTAGTTTTAGGTTCTTTTTGTCCCAAATGTGGTGTTTTATGAACAAAGCATGTTCTTGACCCATTAACCTGTCCTTTCAGACCCTTGGGAGGGTCTTGAGTCATAAAAATGGGTTTCAAATGGTTGGTTTTGCGCCATGCATCTTGTAGAATGTCTTAATGGATTAAGAAGTTGAGATAAGCACTTAATGGGCATGTAAAGTGAAAGCTGGAAACTTTATGACTCTAGAGTGTATTTTGGCCTTGGATCTGAAATATGGACATAAATGCTTAGACATAAGTGCTTAATCCATTAAGAACTTAATGAGTTTTGAAGTTGCTGAGAGTATGCCCCGCGTACTCGGAGTACGACCTGCGTACGAGGTCAACCACCCCGATGGTGGTCAACATGCAAGGATGGAGTACGCCCAACGTAGCTTCGGAGTACGCCCTACATACTCACACTGGATCAATTCGGTTGCATTGACTTGGTTGGGTTGACTCGGCTGGGTAGACTCAGTTGACTTAGTTGGTTTGACCAGTTGACTTTGACTTTGACCAATTTTGACCATGTTTGACTGTAAGGGTATTTTTGGTATTTGGTATTCTAATAGAGATTGGTCATTTGGTTGGAATAGGAGGCGGTAGGAGCTGAGATTCGGAGTGAGACCTCATCAGTTTTTTGTCCAGCTTGTGAGGTGAGTTTTCCTCACTATACTTCCGAGTCGAAGGCACCAAGGCTGGCCATTGGTTTGATATCTTGATATTAACTCATATGCTGAGTATGGAATAGATCTGCATGTTTATGCTGGTTCTTGATATGCTAGTGTGGTAGATATGTAGGACTACCCGTGTTTATGTCTGCATGATTATCTATATGTGTTAGTATATGCTATATATCGACATATTGTGTGGGATTAAGGTTTACTGCTACGTGCGGTAGCCAACAAACCCTGGAGCATTCCAGATATGAGCTGAGGGCCGAGTAGGGCATTCCAGACTCATACTGACGGCTCACGAGCATTCTAGATACGAGATGAGGATCGAGCGGTATGCCAGACTTGTATTGAGGGCTTGATGGTTGTAACAACCCAAATTTTCAAAAGAAATTTTTCATTTTTAATTAACCAAAAGACTTTCCATAAATCATGAAATCTCAAATTCAATTGTTTTCAAATTCCTAATAACAACAATTTTATTTCAAAACATCAGTGTCCCATAATAACGCCTGAGAGAGAGTGCACGCCGCGCCATCAAGCCTTCCCATTGCCCTTGGGCTCAAATGTACCTGAAACAAATCCACAAACTGTAAGCTAATGCTTAGTGGGTTCCCCAGAGCATACCTCACACAAAATCCACATAACACATATCCTATTAGCTATAAAAGCTACATATATCACATAAGCCATGCATACAAACGTATAAGGATGTCATGGGCTCTCCCATGGTCTTTAACTGACGGGCCATGGGCTCCCCCACATAGTCTTTCATCCGATTGCCATGGGCTCCCTCATGGTCTTTAACTAACAAGTCATGGGCTCCTCCACATGGTCTTATCCAAGTGCCATGGGCTCCCCCCATGATCTTCCCTGCAAGTATCATATAATCACTAGCATACCACTTAGCATATAGCTAACTATCATACCACATATCTCTACTACAACTAGTGTACCACATACTACAAAATGGGTCGGCCTTGGTGCCTTAGACCCATTGGTATGGTGAGGAGACTCACCTCTCAAATGCTGAACTAAGAAGTTAAGATCAGGAAATATCCAATGCACTGCTCCTCCTTAAATGCCTATAATCAACATGTGATTAACTTGTCACATACCCATAAGTACCCTCTAAGTCAACCCAGTTCAAAGTCAAGGTCAATAGACCATGTTGATCTCAACTCGTCGAGTGCATCCTAGTAGCTCGTCGAGTTAGCTGCATAACTTGTCAACTCGCTGAGTTACCTTTGTAACTCGTCGAGTTCCTCCCGAGTCCATTCCACTGAGTCCCAAGTCAAATCGCCGAGTTACCTTAGTGACTCGTCGAGTTCATCAAATGTATAGAAAACCTCAATTCCATTCAGATCAAAATCCTAATCCTTCACCATTCAGAAACTCGAAAGCGGGCAAACCCTACCTCGACTCGTCGATTCAACTAAGGGAATCGACGAGTTCCTTCAGTCCCTTTTATGTTCAGCCCTTTTCAGTGGGATCTAAGGCCCCAAACTTCAGATCCAACCTCCCCTAGTGCAGATACCACGTAAAGTTGCAAACTTTATGTGCATGCAAGGACTTCCAAGGCTATAACATCAAAACTAATCTTCCTACAAGGTTTTTGTGCATGGAAAGGGCCAAAGCTGGTTAAAGTGAGCAACTTTATGTCCTTGGGGACCTAGAGAGGTCCAGATCTGGAACCATATCCTTGTGATAAGTCCAGATCTGAGTATGACCTCATTTTGCACCAAAAGTGACTATATCCTTCCATGAAATGAGATCTAAGCAAATAGAGATCAAGGTGGTAACTTTTTACCTCTAAATGGATGCTCACAACCAGTAGATGTCGGATACCACGCCTTCTCCTATCTTCAAGCTCCTCAACCTTCAAATTTCCTTCTCAAAAGCACAAGTTTTACTCACTAAGACTCACACATACTGAAGGAAACTCAACAATGCAGCTAGGGTTTCTTTCTGGGCTATAAGGACGATGAGGGAGGCTACAAATAAGCCATAAGTCCTTTAAATATGGTGCAAACCCCTGAAAACTAGGGTTTCTCTCTACAACGCCTACTCATCGAGTCTGGGCCTTCCGACTCATCGAGTAGGGTTTAAATCCCGCGTCTTCATAATAGTATTTACTCGACGAGTTGGAGCTCCGCAACTCGCTGAGTCTATGCACAAAACCTTAAAACTTAGATAAATTAAATAATACATGGAACAGGTGTTACAAATCTCACCCACTGGAACTAGACTTCACCCTCGAAGTCTGCTGGCCTAAATAAGTCCGAGTAGTGGTCTCGCATCTCGTCCTCCGGCTCCCATGTCCATTCGGAGCCCCTTCGGTGCTGCCATTGCACCATTAACAGCTTCACTTCCTTGTTCCGAAGAACCTTGATCTTCCTATCTAGAATCGCAACAGGCCTATCAATGTAGTTCAGGCTCTCATCCACCTGAAATTCGTCCAGAGAGACGACTGCGGCCTCGTCTGTGATACACTTCCGAAGCTGTGACACATGGAAGGTGTTGTAAATATGGCTAAGCTCATCCGAAAGATCCAAGCGATAGGACACCTTGCCCACCCGGGCCGTAATCCTAAACAGTTCAATATATCGGGGCCCTAGCTTGCCCCTCTTCTAAAACCTGATGACTCCCTTCTATGGCGACACCTTTAGCAGCACAAAGTCCCCCACCTCAAACTCAAGATCCGATCGCCGCCGGTTAGCATAACTTTTCTGACGACTCTGCGTGACCCACTGTCGGTTGCGCACCTGCTGAATTAGCCCGGTAGTGTTGAGCACTACCTCAGTGCTCCCCATGAACCGGTGTCCAACATCCCCCCAACCAACCGGGGTCCTACATCTCCTACCACATATCATCTCAAACGGGGGTCGGTCGATACTGCCATGGTAACTGTTGTTGTATGAAAACTCTGCCAACAGGAGATATGTATCCCAACTCCCTCCAAAATCCAACACGCATGCCCAAAGCATATCCTCAAGTTTCTGGATCGTCCTTTCACTTTGGCCATCTGTCTCGGGGTGGCATGTCGTGCTAAAATGAAACTGAGTGCCTAGTTCCTCGTTGAACTTCTTCCAGAATATAGATGTAAATCTGACATCTCTGTCAGAGACTACCGACACTGGCACCCCGTGTCTAACCACCACCTCTCGCACATAAATATCCGCCAGCTTCTCCGCGGATATACTCTCAGAGATTGGAATAAAGTGAGCACTGTTCGTCAATGTGTCCACAATCACCCATATGGTGTCCACACCCCTCGATGTCCTTGGTAAATTCATGATCAAGTCCATAGTGATCTCCTCCCACTTCCACATAGGAATGGGTAGCGGCTGAACCTTTCCATGCGGCCGCTGATGTTCGGCCTTGACCTTCATGCAGGTCCAGCACCGCTCCATGAACTAGGCGATCTCTCGCTTCATGCAGGGCCACCAGTAACTCAGTCTCAAATCCCTATACATTTTTGTAGCCCCCGGATGTATAAAGAGCTTGGACCTGTGTGCCTCCTCCAATATCTTCTGTCTCACTCCTCTAGTCACCGGTACCTACACTTGGCCACACTATGTCAGGAGACCTCGGCTATCCCGAACAAACAAGGGATACTGTCCTCGAATCCACTATATCTTCCAATTTTCTTTCTTCACACCCTCGACCAGAGCCTCCTTGATCATATCCAACAATGGATAGATCACCGTCATCCTCAAACAAACATTCCCAATCGAAGAACCTGCCGCTTTTCGGCTCAAAGCATCGGCCACCACGTTGGCCTTTCATGATGGTATAAGATCTCACAGTCATAATCTTTCAGCACATCCAACCACCTCCTCTGTCGCATGTTGAGGTTCTGCTGATCCATCAAATACTTCAAACTCTTGTGACCAGTATAAATAGTACACCATACTCCATACAATTAGTGCCTCCAAATCTTGAGGGCGAACACCACTGCCCCCAATTCCAGGTCGTGGGTGGGGTAATTCGCCTCATGAGGCTTAAACTGCCTTGAGGCGTAAGCTATCACATGCCCCCCTCTGCATCAGTACCACACCTAACCCTGAGATTGATGCATCACAGTACACCACCAAATCATCTAAACCCTCAAGTAGTACTAGAATCGGAGCCTCACACAACCTCCGTCTCAGGGACTCAAAATGCAACTGTTGATCCGTACCCATCGAAATGTCACATTCTTCTTGGTCAAGCGGGTCAAAGGCACAACAATCTTGGAGAAATCCTGGATGAATCTATGATAATAGCCCGCTAGACCCAAGAAGCTACGGATCTCGGATGCATTCTACGGTACTTTCCACCATATCACTGCCTCAACCTTGGCTGGATCAACCGAAATGCCCTCCTGGTTGACGATATGCCCCAAAAACTGTACCTCTTGCAGCCAGAAATCACACTTGGAGAACTTGGCATAAAGCCTCTCCGCCCTCAGTGTCTCCAATACCTCCCTCATATGCTGCTCATGTTGCTCTTTGGTCTTAGAATAGACCAGGATATCATCAATAAAAACGATCACCGACCGATCCAGCATCGGTCTACACACTTTGTTCATGATATCCATGAACGTTTTTGGGGCATTGGTGAGACCAAATGGCATCACCACAAACTCATAGTGCCCGTACCGAGTCCAGAAAGCTGTATTCGGTATATCCTCATCCTGAATCCTCATCTGATGGTATCCCGACCGAAGATCAATATTGGAAAACCAAGACGCACCCTGCAACTGGTCAAACAAATCATCTATCCTCGGTAACGGATAATGGTTCTTCACTGTTAGTTTGTTCAACTATCGATAATCAATACACATCCTGTGTGACCCGTCCTTCTTTTTCACGAATAGGATCGGTGCTCCCCGCGGGGAACTGCTCGGACAGATAAACCCTCTTTCTAGTAGCTCCTGAAGCTGCGTAGATAGCTCCTGCATCACGGGCGGTGGTAGCCGGTACGATGCCTTCACTATCGGAGCGGCACCCAGAACTAAATCAATGCGAAACTCCACTTGCCTCTCTAGAGGCACTCCCGGTAACTCCTCGGGGAAGACATCCCGAAACTCCTGTACAATCGGCACACTGCCCATATCTGTCGTGGTCTCAACCATCGTATCCGAGATATATGATAGAAATCCCGTACAATCCTGCTGCAGAAATCTCCTAGCTCTCGCAGCTGAATAGAGGGTTGGCCCCTACGAGGCCCTCTCACCATGAATAACCAGTTCTCCCCCACTTGGGGTTCGAACCCTCACCAACTGGCGCTCGCAATCGATCATGACCCCATTGGCGCCTAACCAGTCCATCCCGACAATCACTTTCAGCCCTTGCAACGGTATCATGACTAGATCAACACGAAATCTCTCCTCAAGCACATTCAGGACAAAGTCCCGATACACCCTTGCAGCACCCACAGTGCGGTCATCCGCAATCTCCACCTCGAGTGGGGAATCCAAAGTTCCCGGAGCATCCCGAAACTTCTTGCTAAGCGAAAGAGACACAAACGATCGGGTAGCTCCCGAATAGAATAAAACGTGAGTCGACATACCATTGACCAAAAAGGTCCCTATACACAAGCACAATATACACATAAGCAATGAAATAAATCTAGAGCAGGAAAGAATAAACACGTACTAGCCACAATGTCGGGCGCTACCCGAGCCTCCTCGGTAGTCAACTGAAATGCGTGGCTCTTCACCGCTGTAGCATCCGCCTTAACAGGGCGGCCATCAGTAATCCTCATTGAGGCGGGCGCAGGTGCCACCACTGCTTCTCCCCCTCCCTGCAACCTCGGACAGTCGGCCTTTTTATGGCCAGTCTGGTTGTAGTGAAAACAAATCAGGCCCTTCTTGGGGCAATCCCTGCTCAATTGACCCGGCTGGCCACATGCATAACACCCTGAACCAGCTATCCGACAAGCCCCACTGTGCGGTTTACTGCACTTGGCACACCGGCCACGACCCTGCTGGCCCCTACTGGAAGAATCCGAGGTCTTAGGCTTTTTATCCTGACCTACCGTTGTATGTGCCTGCTCCGGCTTCCGCTTGGTGCGGAAGTCCAACTCCATCTCCCGCTCACGGGCCTTCTCCACCATCTCATTTCGGGTTTTACACCTTGTGCAGCTCACAAACTCCCGTATATCATCCCTCAGCATGGAATGATATCTCGTCCTCCTCATTTCCTCATCCGTAGCATACAGTGGGATCAACAATGCTCGTTCCCGAAACTTGGCGGTGATCTCCGCCACAGTCTCGGTGGTCTGATGAAGGTCATGAAACTCCCTAGCAAACCGTTGCACCTCAATAGGTGGTGCAAACTCATAATCAAATCGCCGCACAAACTCGGCCCATGTCATCTCAGCCACACCGGCTGCTCCCACCTGACTAGTCACCTCTCCCCACCAGTCTCGGGCTCTGTCTCTCAGCATACATGAAGAAAAACCCACCTTTTCCGCATAAGGGCAAGAACTTGTGCGCTGGGCATTCTCAAAATCCGCCACCCAGTGTCGGCTAACAATGGGGTCCCTGACTCCGAAAAACTCTGGCGCCCCACACGCCTTGAACTCCCGGAACGAGGGAGTTCGGGCCCCGACCTGGCCCGCAACAATCTCGGCTCTGAATGACCTGAGCCTCTTCTCCATAATCTCCATCATACCCTACTTGACCGTCCCAAAGATCACTGGGGTAGCGTCAAGGATGCCCCTCGTCACCTCGGCTGTAATGAGCTCGTGCAACCTCTCATGAACGGGCTCAGTACCGCTGCCCAATCCGTATCCAGATCCTGATCCCCCTGCTCCCAATCGTGTCACCACCATGCTGAACTGAAATGTCATAAATCATAATGATCAGGATATCCATATAGGGGATCTTCCCACACCGGTCCTCCTCAGAGCTTTCAGATCTAACATTGGTTCGGGTACAGGTCCTGTGTTTTGAGTAGTACGGGCCCAATACTACCTTCCACACCTACTTGTACCTTCCCCAAGGCTCTACTTGATAACTGCATTTCGTCCCAAAATAAATCATATCCTACAGACTACTGCATATCTCAAATCCTAGGCTATCCTAAGATTTCCTCTACCCACATCAATCAGACCAATCATAACATGTTGCCTTTATGCATGCAAATTATACACAGAAAAAGATCAAATAGACTTTCGAATAAGAGATTCTACCCTAGGACCACAACCAAACAAGGAACAAAAAATAAGACCAAATCAATCATTCTAAGGCTATAAGCTCCTAACCGTATACAATTTTAAAAGCATACACATAGCAAGATCCATACGATTATCACAACTCAAATATCAGTATAACATGGCTAACATATTGGGGAACTACTTACTTAGCTCGGTCGATCACACACATTGCACTCTCTTCTTTTCCATTCTTTAAAAGTCTTAACTTTTATTTTATTTTTGAAAACAATTTTACCATGTAACGCCCCGACTCTCAGGTGATAATTTTATGGCTTTGATTTTCATAAGCTGCAAGGTCTACTCGACGAGTTGGATGCCCTGACTCATCGAGTAGGAGCGGTTTGGGCCACGTGTTTAAGTAACCTACTCGCCGAGTCCAAGATAGGACTCGACGAGTAGGAGCTGAAGGATGAAAACCTAATTTTTGGGGTTTTGCACCCTATTTAAAGGATCATAAGCCTCCTTGAGCCCCCTTGAAGCCTCTTGAGAGTCCAGCAAACCCTAATCCGTATGTGTGCTTCATTCTTAGGTGTTTTAAACTTTGGAAGGTGGATCTTTGTAAGAAGAGCTTGGAGAGCAAGTGGCTAGAAGCAAGGAATGTGTGGGGATCTGATATCTACCTCAGTTAGCATCTTTTGGTAGGTATTAAGTCGTTACCTTGACCTCATTTCAATCTAGATCTCATTTGGTTAAAGATTAGGGCTTTTCTAGCATAATAAGAAGCTATTCTTAGGTATGAGCTAAGATCTGAACTCTCTTTTGTCTCTAAGTCCATAAAGCTCTCAGCTTTAGCAAGTATGAAGCTTTCCTTAAGTGTGAAACTCCATTTCAAGCTTGGTTTTGACATTATAAGAATTTAGAGCCTTGCATGCACGTAAAGTTTGCAACTTGACGTGATAAACATGCCTTGGGAAGCCGGATCTACATTTTGGAACCTTAAAATGGCTTAAAAAGCATCTGAATGGATAGTGGGCTGAAGGCAAGGTTGTAGAACTCGTTACTCGGTACCTGTTCGGCCAACTACCGAGTAGCGAGCACTTGGGAGTACTCAGGAGTACTAGGGGAGTACTCGAATTTGGTAATTCATGTAGAAATATTTTTAGGGAAATTATATATGTCAAAATCATAAGTTAAAATCATAAGTTGATTGAAATATATAACAAAATTAGATACACGTGAATGCATAAAAACTAAAAAAACACATAATGGTCTCACTTCGTGAATAATTACTGAAAATTCAAGATATATATGTAGTAATAATCACATATGTGTGTGTTAAATAATAAATCATTAAATATATTATACATATTAATCACAGAGTTGACCGAGTTTTACAACACTGCTCAGTTCAGTAAGGGGCCGATCGGGGAGTACTCGGGATTCTGTAACTCGCCTCGGTAAGGGGCCAAGTAGCGAGTACTCGGAGGAGTAATCGGCCAACTCGACAAGTTTTACAACACTGGCTGAAGGTACTCGGCGAGTTACATGGTCAACTCGGCGAGTCCGATGAAGATTGTCATGCAAGGACTTCTGCATGGACTCGGCGAGTCAGTGGGGTGACTCGGCGAGTCAACTTGGGTTTTCCAGAAGTTTGGACATGCTTGAACTCGGCGAGTTGTAGGAAAATCAACAAGTTAGTGGGGGGTTTTCACGACTACTCGAGTTCTGGAAGGACTCGACGAGTCAGTGACTGCACTCGACGAGTCGGGTTAACATGGATTGCTGACCTTGATTGTTGACTTTGACTTTGGCCAAGGGTTGTCTATTTGACATCTGGGGCAGTTTGGGAAGTTGGAAATTTAAGAGTTTGGATCATTGGTGGTTATAGGTGTTAGAGTTTGGGGCAGTGTTTTAGGAGCGCGTTTTCGTGGTTTAGTTCGGCATTGCAAGGTGAGTTATCCTCACTATATCAACAGGGTCTAAGGCACCAATGCCGACCCTTATCGGATTTGTATCCGGTTTTATTGCAAGATATGCTTTTATTGATTTACATACTGGTAGTTAGGATGGTGATATGCTTATGCTTAGTGACCTGGTTAGGTCGGTGTCCTGGTTATAGAATGAGGCTATGTTAGTGACCGGTTAGGTCTATATCCCGGTTATTGGGATGTTGCTATGATTAGTGATCTGTTAGATCATTTTGACTGTTATATGATATGAGCTAGCGTATGATGTTTATATGCACATGATTGTTTGATTAGTATGGGGGTTGGGTTAAGGCGGGTCTTGCTTCGTGCTGTATGCCAACATACCCACGGCGGACCGGATAGACTGCAGGCCCAGGAGGGCACATAGTCAGGCCGAAGGCCCAGCGAGCAGTCCGGATAGGCTGAAGGCCTTGCGAGGCGGTCCAGACGTGCCGAAGGCTCGGAGAGCGGTCCAGATAGACTGAAGGCCTGCGAGGCAGTCCAGTCAGGCTGAAGGCTCATTATGCATACTGTAGACTCAGAGAGTGGACCAGGTGGACTAAATGCCCGGTGCGGGCAAACCACTCACATTGTAGACTCGAGATGCATAGCTATTCTGCCACTTATATGCTATATGTTATGGTTATATCGGTACGGGGTTGGTATTTTGGGGGTAACTCACTAAGCCTTCGAGCTTACAGTTTCAGTTTATTGTTTCAGGTTCAGTGGATGACCGCGGGAAGGCGAAGGCGTGACCGTATACTTCCTCGATTGATGATTTTGATTTCTAGGAACTCTGATGTTTAAACTATTTTGAAAACAAATTCTAATAACTGAATGGTTTTAAAACATTAAAAAGTTTCAAATTGGCTCGAGTTTTATGGATGTTACAAGTTGGTATCAAAGCCTTGGTTTGAGTGTTGGAGGAACACTCGTGTGAATCCAGTCAAATCAAGGATTTTCAAAATGATTTTTAAAATGGTTTTCAAAATAAGTAAAGGAGGATGCAAGTGTACAATCAGCCAGAGCCAGTCAGTAGAACCCAAAATACCATACGGTTATTTGATTATGTGATATGATAGAACAACATTCTACTACTAGACTAGGGATCTTTAGGAATTTCATGATAGAATTGCCTGATTACATGATGCCTGCTAGCCTAGGGTTTTCCTTTATATGAGATTGACATCATTACTGTAGATACTTGTGTATGTATCGCGACTGTACATAATTAAGATTTTATAGCCCAAGAATGTTTGATTTGGCCTTATGTTATGTTCTTATTGATTAGGGCTTAGGGTAGGATCAGATATTCGAAAGTATATAGGGTCCAACGTTATGTATGGTTAGCATACACTAGTGCTGCAAGGTTGGTGGAAGTTTCATGGATGGGTGGGTAGAGAGAGGCCAGTTACGAGATATTTAGCATTCCTCTAGGAGTGAGGATTGAGCGCTCGCTATGATAATGTATATTGTTAGGGCATTGTGATGATACTTGAGACAAATATGGGTAGGTGTGGAAGGTAGTATGGGCCCATACTACTGAAAGCACATGACCCATACGCGTAGCAAGGAAGTCACGACCCCTAGGGTTGGGTTGGGAGTTGGTCCCTTGTCATTATATGGGTTATCAGAGATCTCTCTGGTGTTTTACCAGAATGCTGGTTACGAGACGTCTTGAGACCAGATTTAGGGCAGGACCGGGAGCGGGCAGCCAGGATAGGCTAGCATTTTCAGGGGATCGTGTTAGGGAGATCATCCCGGAGGAGGTAATCAAGATTGTCCGGGGGCAGTTTCCAGAGATGTCGGGTCTATTAAGACCGCCATGGTTGAGTATTTTGATGAGCACTATGCAGCCATAGCCGAGACGGTTGTCGCGGCAGTTTTAGCAGCTGTAACGATGGGAAGGGGAGGAGCTGGTCGAGCTTTCCAATACTGGGACATATTCTGATGAGCGGAGGGCTGCAGTTACTTGAGATCAGGGAGGTATTCTGTACTTCTTATTTTCCACGGGCTGAGTGGGACTGGCTATCACAGGAGTGTATGGATTCAAGGCTTGGGGAGTTTTGCTCAAGGCCGGAATGTGAGTCGCAGGGACTCTGGAAAGGAGTGATGATTATGTTCAGCTGGGGTTTTGGCAGCTGGAAGTGGAATGGTTAATTCATGGTTTGGGCTGTCGTTTTATATGGCAAGGATTGTGCCCTTTCAGTTTTCGAGATCGAAGGAGCGAGCAGGCTTGTGACCCCAGGATCAGGTTGTATTTCAGCTCGGAGTCAGTTGGTTGCAGGGTTTGGCGACATTTTTCAGCGCCGGTGAGCGCAGGTGGGTCGAGGTGGCATGAGTATTTTGTGAGGCCCGGTTTGCCTTGGATCTCTTGTATCAGGTAGTAAGGATTGATTGTGCGATCTATTGCACTTTTGGGTTTGTAGACTATGTCTTTGGAGTAGTTGTAGCCCGGTTTGGTGCACATGATGTTTCAGCTACTGCAGTTCAGCTGTGGATGATTGAGCTGGTGAGTGAGTCAGGGTGTGAACCTTGAATGAAATGATTTCTAAAGCCCGAGAGCGGGAGACTTGTTTGGAGCATCTTGGGAAGAAGGGTATTATGAGGGAGGTCTGCAGACAGGGTCCCACATGATGGTTATTCAGCATTGTCAGGATTCAGTGGTTTTAGTAACCGTTATTGATTGACGGATGAAAGCGCCAAGGGAAGTAGCTCGTTGCTGAGGTATTAGTTCGATTATCTATACTTTGGTCTTCAAGATTTGAATGTGGGATCATTCAAGCATTAGGGATTGTCGGTTTCACTGAGATTCAAGAAGTGTTCATCTGGTTCTAAGAAGTGTGTGATCATTTGGGATTGGCTAGTAATGGAGCACTAGTTGGTAAGAGTTGGTTGTTGTTGGATCGATCGTTTTTTCTCGTCAAGCAGCAATCAAATCCTGGGAAAAAGGTAGGGTAGAATTGTTGAGTTGTCTAGCACCGTTCCCTGCCTCAACTCCACAATCACAATCATTTGTGAATAAAAAAACCACGACCAGTAGACTCCCTGTTCCGCTCATCCCCTTCGTCAGCTCTTTGATCAGGATACTATTACCTAGGTTCCTAAACTTGGAATGGATGGCGCAACGTAGGAGAACTTTACCCGGGAAGGAACTTACTTTTTCTAACTCGGAATGAATTGGAAGTGCGAGATGCACTAATCGGAAAGAGACTCTCTCTTGACCTGACTTTCCCTATTGGCTTTGACTGCGGTAAGTAATTCACTCAAACCGATTCCATTTATGGAGGGTGGGAAACCTCTTTCTTTTATCAGGATGAAAGGCTTAGCCGTCTGACTCACTCCAGATAGAAAGATTGAGGGGGTCATACACGGAGGAGACGGCACATTGAATATGAGATTGAGACTACGACTGGAATGGAATTGCTCCGTTGATAGATCCGGGTTGGAAAGGGAGAAGATTGGGAATTCTCCAATTTTCATGTATTGTGAAGACTTAGTCGAATCTAAAGGGGGGAGAATCGTCCCGGGATTTGGAAGCGGGAGTGGTTTCTATAACAACGTAAATTTTCAAAACAATTTTTCTCATTTTTATATCATATTTTCAATCATCAAAAACAATAACAACAAACTGTATCCAAAGTCATCATAACAAATAAATCCCAGAATCTCAAAACATAGTCTCTATAAGTGTGTACGGATCATGCCGGCGCCTTCCCACGGTCCTCGCTAGTACCTGAAACACATAACACTACAACTGTAACCATAAATGCTTAGTGAGTTCCCCAAATACCACATACAACATACGCCTTTCCAGGCCATAACCCTGTAGGATCTTCCGATCCATGTGTCTCAGGGGACTTCCGTCCCGAATTCCGGTAGACCTTCGGGTCCTACCTGTGTCGACCTTCCGGTCCGTAACCTCTTGACCTTCCGGTCCTTATCATCATGACCTTCCGGTCCTTATCATACATAACATACATAACTCACATAGCACATACATATCACATAACCGCATATAGCACATACATCTCATAGGATACAAGACCTTCCGGTCACACATAGGTACCCTTCCAGGTACAGTATAGTGAGAAGACTCACCTCAATGAAGTCGGATAAACTCTCGTGCTCAACGTCCCGACTTAGCCTCCTCCTATTATTCAAATAACGTCCCTGATCAATATTCTCTCAAGGACTCATCCCTAAAGATTGGGTAGAAGACTATTCTACCCTCCCCTGAACTCTCTTGAATCAGTCTTGACCAGAACCCTAAAGTCAACGAAAGTCAATGATCAAACTTTGACCGACTCGTCGAGTGCACATGGGTGACTCGGTGAGTCCATGCGGGTTCTCTGAATCCTTCTAGCCTCTCTTGGTTCGTCGAGTCATCGACCCACTCGACGGGTTCCACCTGTCACGAATCGCGGGGCAAGCCCGACTCGACTCGTCGAGCCCACTTATGGACTCGGCGAGTTGCTTCCATGTTCTTACTCAAATGACCTTCTAAGGTCAGATCTGCTTCCCTAACTATCAGATCTACCCTTCAAGTGCTCAAATGTCACGTAAAGGTGCAACCTTTACGTGCATGCAACCCACATCAAGACAAAAATGGAGAAATAACTCTAAGGATGGCAACCTAGTCTCCAATCCTCCATGGACAAGCATAAAGAAGAAAGGGGAAGGTTCTCTGGACCTCTATGGGTCCAGATCTGAGGTCTGACCCAACAAGGGACCATAAACTCATCTTTTCAAGCCTTAAAAGGTTATAGAAAACCCTAAGTCATAGATCTTAACCAGAAACAGAAAGGATGTTCGATTTGATACCTCAATAGTGTAGATCTGAACTTGAAAACCCTGGATCCACAACTCCCTTGACCTCCTCTTGTTGGAAACCACTTCTCCTTTGCTAAAACACTCAAGAAATGATGAATTAGCCTTCCTCTTGCACTACAAGCATTCTCTCTGCTCTTTAGGGTTTCTCAGGGTGCATTGGCCGCAAATGGAGGCTATAAAGGCCTTTAAATAGGGCACAGACCCCGAGAATTAGGGTTTCCATTTACAGCGCGGACTACTCGTTGAGTCCTTCATTAAATCAGACCAGAAATGCGCGATCCTACTCGGCGAGTCTGAGCGTCTACTCGCCGAGTCCCTCCTTAAAACTCAATATAAATATTTAAAATAAGATACCTGGGAATCCGGATGTTACAATTCTCCCCCACTAGGATCAGACTTCGCCCTCGAAGTCCTGCTCGGCAAACAACTCTGGATGCTGCTTCTGCATCTCCAACTCCGGCTCCCAAGTCAGCTCGGACCCTTTCCGATGTTGCCACTGGACTTGCACCAGGGACACTTCCTTGTTCCTCAGAACCTTCATCTTCCGATCCCGGATCGCGATTGGTCTCTCAGCATAATTCAGTCTCGCATCCACCTGAATATCCTCCAGCGGTACCACCGCCGACTCGTCGGCTATACACTTCCTCAACTGAGACATGTGAAAGGTATCATGAATCTGGCTCAACTCCTCAGGTAGCTCCAACCGATAAGCTACCTTACCCACCCTCGCAGTCACCCTGAACGGGCCGATGTACTGGTGCCCCAGCTTGCCCCTCTTCCTGAATCGGATCACTCCTTTCCAAGGAGATACTTTCAGGAGTACGAAGTCTCCCACCTGGAACTCAAGCTCGGATCGTCGTCTATCCGCATAACTCTTCTGACGACTCTGAGCCGTCAATAACCGCTGTCTAACCTGGTGTATTTGCTCTGTCGTCTGAAGCACTATCTCGGTGCTACCCATTACACGCTGTCCTACCTCTCCCCAGCAAATGGGAGTCCGACACCTCCTCCCATACAACAGCTCGAAGGGAGGCATACCGATACTCGAATGATGGCTGTTGTTGTAGGAAAACTCAGCCAACGGCAGATACGTGTCCCAACTTCCTCCGAAGTCCAACACACATGCTCGGAGCATGTCCTCGAGCGTCTAAATCGTCCACTCACTCTGCCCGTCCGTCTGTGGGTGGTAGGCGGTACTGAAATGCAACCTCGTACCCAACTCCTCGTGGAACTTCTTCCAGAACCTGGAAGTGAAACATACATCTCGATCTGACACAATCGAGATCGGAACCCCATGCCGCGATACCACCTCCCTCACATACAATTCTGCCAGCCTCTCAGCAGAAGAACTCTCACTGATAGCAAGAAAATGCGCGCTCTTCGTCAGCCGATCGACGATCACCCAAATTGCATCGACACCCCTCGCGGTCCTCGACAATTTGGTGATGAAATCCATGGAAATCTGTTCCCACTTCCACTGGGGAACCTCAAGCGGCTGCAACTTGCCATGCGGACGCTGGTGCTCGGCCTTAACCCTGCGACAGGTCAAGCACCTCTCAACAAACCATGCTACATCCCTCTTCATACAGGGCCACCAATAGTCCTTCTTTAGGTCCAAATACATCTTAGTGGCCCCGGGATGGATCGAGAACCTCGATCGGTGCGCCTCCTCCATCAAAGTGGTGCGCGTCCCGCCTGCATACGACACCCAAATCCGACCCTGAAAGGTCATAAGCCCACGACTATCGGTAACAAACTCAGGTACCTGCCCAATCACCCGCTCTCTCTTGCGGTTCTCTGGTCTCACGGCCTCTGCCTGGGCCTCCCGAATGGTGTCCAACACCGGAGTCATCACTGTCAATCGTATACAACTGTCTCGAATCGGGGCACTTTCCGCCCTACGACTCAGCGCATCAGCTAAAACATTAGCTTTGCCCGGGTGGTACATGATCTCATAATCGTAATCCTTTACCACGTCCAACCATCTGCTCTGGCGGATATTCAGATTGGGCTGATCCATCAAATACTTCAAGCTCTTATGGTCTGTGTATATGGTACACCGAACCCCATACAAATAGTGACGCCTGATCTTGAGGGCGAACACCACTGCCCCTAATTCCAGATCGTGGGTGGGATATCTAGTCTCATGAGGCTTCAGCTGCCTCGATGCATACGCTATCACATGCCCCCTCTGCATAAGTACTACACCCAACCCCGATATCGATGCGTCATAATACACCACAAAATCCTCCATCCCTTCCCGGAGGGCTAACACAGGGGCTTCGCATAACTTCTGGCGAAGTGTCTCAAATGAGGTCTGCTGCTCCGGACCCCATGAAAAAGCAACACCCTTCCGGGTCAACCTGGTGAGAGGCACAGTGATCTTGGAGAAATCTCTGATAAATCTCCGATAGTAGCCAGCCAATCTTAAAAAGCTCCTGATCTCGGTGGGTGATCTCGGCACCTCCCACCTCATAACCGCCTCAATTTTGGCCGGATCGACCAAAATCCCATCCTGGTTAACAAGATGTCCCAAGAACTGGACCTCCCATAACCAGAACTCGCACTTGGAGAATTTGGCATAAAGCCTCTCCGTCCTCAATACCCCGAGGATCTCTCTCAGATGCTCCTCGTGCTGCTCTCTAGATCTCGAATACACCAGTATATCGTCGATGAATACGATCACCGAACGATCCAACATCGGTCTACACACCCTGTTCATGAGATCCATGAACGCTGCTGGTGCATTGGTGAGCCCAAAAGGCATCACCACGAACTCGTAATGCCCATAACGAGTCCTGAACGCCGTCTTCTGGATATCCTCATCACGCACTCTCATCTGATGATATCGAGACCTCAGATCAATCTTGGAGAACCAAGATGCTCCCTGCAACTGATCGAACAAATCGTCAATCCTCGGTAATGGGTAACGGTTCTTGACCGTCAACTTGTTCAACTCCCGGTAATCAATACACATCCGGTGTGAACCATCCTTTTTCTTGACAAAAAGGATCGTTGCTCCCCAAGGGGAACTACTCGGTCTAATAAACCCCTTCCCCAGCAGCTCCTGAAGCTGCGAGGATAACTCCTGCATCTCTGGCGGCGCAAGGCGATAAGGCGCCTTGGCGATAGGCGCTGCTCCCGGAACCAAATCGATGCGGAACTCTACCTGCCTCTCGGGAGGCACACCCGACAACTCCTCGGGAAAAACATCCGGGAACTCACGCACTATCGGAACGTCATCCATCGAACTTGGCCTCCCAGCGGCCCCTCGTGTGTCCATCACATAGGCTACAAACCCGCTGCAGCCCTGCTGTAAACTCTGTCATGCTCTAGCGGCGGAACAAAACGCCGATCCACATCGGGTACCCTCGCCGTACACTGTAAGTACTCCCCCATTAGGGTCTCGTATCGTCACCAATTGTCGCTCGCAGTCTATAACAGCCCCAAATCGGCTCAACCAATCCATGCCCACTATGACACATACGTCCCCCATTGCAATCGGGACTAGATCTATCGGGAACTCAACACCGAAGATCTCGAGTACACATCCTCGAATCACATTCGTAGCATACACCGCTCGCTCGTCAGCTATGGAAACTCGTAGAGGTCGACTCAACGCCTCTCGTCGGCTACTGATGTGTCGACTAAACGCTATCGACACAAATGATCTACTCGCACCCGAGTCAAATAACACTAAGGCAGGTACAGAACTCACAAGAAAAGTACCTACGCATATCATAATATAAGCACAATATCTCAACTCAGCATAAATAAATAAAGAATACATACCAGCCACAACATCGGGCGCTGCGTGGACCTCCTCCGCTGTCAACTGGAAAGCTCTCCCGCGAGCCTTCGGTGCCTCGACCTTCGCTGGCCGAACCTCGGTAACCCTAGCAGTAGGTGCAGATCCCTGTGCTGATCCCTGATGTAACTGCGGGCACTCGGCCTTCCGATGGCCAGTCTGGTTGCAATGAAAGCAAACCATAAACCCCTTGGGGCAATCCTTGGCGATATGCCCCTCCTTGCCACATTTTTAGCAAGCACCCGATCGACAGACCCCATCATGTCCCTTGTCGCACTTCCCACAAGTGCGGCCCTTCTGGCCTCCGGATCTCGTGTCAGCGGACTTGGCCCGCTTGGCTGCCGGCTGAGACTGTGCCGGCCGCCGATCCATCCTTTGAGACTCGGCCTCCTCCCTGGCCTGAGTCTCCAACTCAATCTCCCTCTTCCTGGCATTTTCCTAGAGCTCAGCAAATGTCTGGTAAGTCGAGTTCGACACGAACTCCCGAATATCCCTCCTCAAGACGCCCAAATACCGGCTCATGCGTGCGTGCTCAGTAGACACCTGCTCAGGGCAGAACATCGCCCTCTCATGAAACTTCCTGGTAACCACAGTAACCGAATCAGTACCCTGCTTGAGGGTCAAGAACTCCTGAACCAACCGTTCCCTCTCCACTGGGGGAACATACTCGTCTCTGAACATGGTGGTGAACCTCTCCCAGGTCACCGTTGAAATCTCTGCAAGAGTGAAGCTCGCCGTCACGAACTTCCACCAGTCCTTCGCTCCCAAGCGAAGCTGGTTCAATGCGAACCGTACCCTCAGATGCTCCGGACATGAACACGTGTAGAAGCATCCCTCGATATCAGAAATCCATCTCATCGCAGCGATCAGATCCTGCGTCCCATCAAACTCTGGTGGCTTCGTGTTGCTGAACTCCCGAAACAACAACAAGTCACCTCCCTGAGGCCTGGCAGCAGCCACAATTGCGGTAGCTGCAGCAGCCGCAGCCTCAGTCACCGCTGCGTACCGCTCATCAAAAGTCTCAATCAATGTGGTCTTGATAGACCCAAACATCTCTGGAATCTCGCCCCGGATCGCCGCTGCCACCTCATCGTGGATCATCTGACGAAGCTCCTCGTCACTCACGCCGCTCGGCTTAGGTCTATGGTGTGTCCCAACAATGATGTCTCTGAAATACAACATAATAATATCAGAGACTCGCTCGAGCATACTCGCACTCGATATCTCAACCCTACTTGTTCCTTAGTACCCAAAGGATTCTTACTTAGAGTGCGCACTGCTCCGGTGTCTTTAGTAGTACGGGCCCTATACTACCGTCCACACCGCATCAGCATTCACCCTAAATCCTCCTCCTTGGGTCCCAGATCACAAGCACTCTACATCTCGCTGGCATAGGCTACCCTTCGGTAGACCTCTCATAAGCTCCTCACTGCTATCTACTCATTCTCATGCATCACATAGCAGCAGAAATATCCCTAGGCTAGGGCATCACAAATCAGAACACTCTAGTCCTAATATGAATACCTAGCCTACTCTAGCATGCATATCATATCATAACATATCTCATAACACATAACGTAAAGGTATTTTGGGAAATCACCGTTCAGGCGCTGGCTGATCGTACACACTGCTTCCTTCTGCCTTTCTCAAAATCTTTTACTCTCTTGGAAAAATTGTTTATTTTAGGAAAAACTTTCTCATATCCTCAGTTTGAGTTCAGATTCATCCGAAGATGCACCAGAATCCCTCAAACCAAGGCTCTGATACCAACTTGTAACAACGTAAATTTTCAAAACAATTTTTCTCATTTTTAAATCATATTTTCAATCATCAAAAACAATAACAACAAACTGTATCCAAAGTCATCATAATAAATAAATCCCAGAATCTCAAAACATAGTCTCTATAAGTGTGTACGGATCATGCCGGCGCCTTCCCACGGTTCTCGCTAGTACCTGAAACACATAACACTACAACTCTAAGCATAAATGCTTAGTAAGTTCCCCAAATACCACATACACACATACGCCTTTCCAGGCCATAACCATGTAGGATCTTCCGATCCATGTGTCTCAGGGGACTTCCGTCCCGAATTCCGGTAGACCTTCCGGTCCTACCCGTGTCGACCTTCCGGTCCGTAAGCTCTTGACCTTCCGGTCCTTATCATCATGACCTTCCGGTCCTTATCATACATAACATACATAACTCACATAGCACATACATATCACATAACCGCATATAGCACATACATCTCATAGCGTACAAGACCTTCCGGTCACACATAGGTATCCTTCCAGGTTCAGTATAGTGAGAAGACTCACCTCAATGAAGTCGGATAAACTCTCGTGCTCAACGTCCCGACTTAGCCTCCTCCTATTATTCAAATAACGTCCCTGATCAATATTCTCTCAAGGACTCATCCCTAAAGATTGGGTAGAAGACCATTCTACCCTCCCCTGAACTCTCTTGAATCAGTCTTGACCAGAACCCTAAAGTCAACGAAAGTCAATGATCAAACTTTGACCGACTCGTCGAGTGCACATGGGTGACTCGGCGAGCCCATGCGGGTTCTCTGAATCCTTCTAGCCTCTCTTGGCTCGTCGAGTCATCGACCCACTCGACGGGTTCCACCTGTCACGAATCGCGGGGCAACCCCGACTCGACTAGTCGAGCCCACTTATGGACTCGGCGAGTTGCTTCCATGTTCTTACTCAAATGACCTTCTAAGGTCAAATTTGCTTCCCTAACTATCAGATCTACCCTTCAAGTGCTCAAATGTCACGTAAAGGTGCAACCTTTATGTGCATGCAACCCACATCCAGACAAAAATGGAGAAATAACTCTAAGGATGGCAACCTAGTCTCCAATCCTCCATGGACAAGCATAAAGCAGAAAGGGGAAGGTTCTCTGGACCTCTATGGGTCCAGATCTGAGGTCTGACCCAGCAACGGACCATAAGCTCATCTTTTCAAGCCTTAAAAGGTTATAGAAAACCCTAAATCATAGATCTTAACCTAAAACAGAAAGGATGTTCGATTTTGATACCTCAATAGTGTAGATCTGAACTTGAAAACCCTGGATCCACTGCTCCCTTGACCTCCTCTTGTTGGAAACCACTTCTCCTTTGCTAAAACACTCAAGAAATGATGAATTAGCCTTCCTCTTGCACTACAAGCTTTCTCTCTGCTCTCTAGGGTTTCTCAGGGTGCATTGGCCGCAAATGGAGGCTATAAAGGCCTTTAAATAGGGCACACACCCCGAGAATTAGGGTTTCCATTTACAGCGCGGACTCGCCGAGTCCACGTATCGACTCGTCGAGTCCTTCATTAAATCAGACTAGAAATGCGCGATCCTACTCGGCGAGTCTGAGCGTCTACTCGCCGAGTCCCTTCTTAAAACTCAATATAAATACTTAAAATAAGATACCTGGGAATCCGGATGTTACAGTTTCAGAACTGAGATAAGTTTCACATCTTTCTCAGGAAGAAAGGCGGCCCAAGTGGTTATTTGGTTGAGGGGTGTGTGAGTTGGGAGTTCGGAAAAACTTCCCAGCATGTGTATCGCGTCTTCTTGGTGCTTGATAGCAGAATTTGGGGAAAATAGTTTGGGTGTTCAGTCGAGTGTGTGATAGACTCTGAGGGTAATTGGATTGATAGATTGAGGGTAAGGTATCAGACTGCGGTTGTGTTGGAGCGAAAGTGTTGTAAGACTGCGGGGGTATTCGTAGCATTCACAAGCGATCAGAAAGTATGGAAAGTGTTGTAAGACTGCGGGGGGTAGCCATAGCATTCACTAGCGGTCAGATGGTGTGGGAAGTGTTGTGAGACTGCGAGATGATTCGTAGCATTCACGGATTCTTTAAGATGATCAGGTCATGGTGGGCCTGTTCGCAAGATTGTTGGTAGACCATAGCATAATCATAATCAGGAAATCGGTAGGTCGTTGGAGACCGGACATGATGTAAGACTACATTATTCTGGTAGCGTTTAGTTTTCGTATCTGATTCGATGGCGGTAGGTTGTCAGGATGTTATGATCGAATGGATCATAAGGATTGATGGAGCCATGAGTGGCGATATAGTTAGGGCGGTTATCACTAGTCGAAGTTTCCTTCGTGAGTCGCGTCTGGCGACTGTGAGATTACTATTGGCTCAACAACTAGACAGGACTTCGGTATTCTAGATAAGTTGGGACTGGGGAGGTCTCAGTGGACTTTGGAAGCAACCAGAAGGCAGCTTACTGTTTCGGTCAGTTTCTGTGTTTAGGGCGGTATTGCCGACTTGGGTTTTCATGTGTGCGAAAAGTATCTGCGTGTGTTTGTAGATCTATGTGGGGGTACTGAGCATGCTGCTATGCTATAGCAATCAGTAGGTCTGTCCCCAAGTTTTCAGCACACTGATGGAGTATGCTGAAGACATTGAGTGGGTCTTGTTAGTTATATGATCAGGTTCTGAGTATATATGTGTTATGGGGAAGCAACTTGTCCTACAAGTGGAGAGTGTGGGGTGAGGTTTCAGTACTGTGACGCTTGTTGGTGTTGTGAAGGACATTGTTTAGGACCTCTTGGGCAATGGAGGAGGTGAGAATCTCCAGGATGGAGCGTTGGGACAACTGAAGTGACAACAACAGTATCGATAGGTTATCGGGAGCATCCCAGTCATGAGCTGAGGGCCGGAGTGGGCACGCCAGACTCGTGCTGTGGGCTCAGAGGCAATCCAAACCTACGCTGAGGACCATGTAAGGGTATTACAGTCATAGGCTGTGGGCATAGAGATTGTGTTGATTATGTCTTTTGCAGGAGCGCGTTCGGGTTGATCTTTCTCCAGATCGTCTTTGGCGACGCATTATAATTTCGGGTAGGGTTGAGGCGGTCCTGCATTATGAAGTAGGCCAAGATACCCGGTGCGGGCCGACTGAAAGTCGTAGGCACGGAGGCTCAAGAGGAGCGGTAGGGTTGAGGCGGTAGGCCAACAAACCCTGAGAATTTCAACTCGATGATTGAACTAATTCGACATGTTGGTATCCCAATCTAGGGTATTCCATCCCGAGGATGACCGGACCCTATGATCAAGTGGATTTGGCATATTGGTATTCCAACCCGAAGGGTGATATGGTCTAGATATGAGTGCCGTACTGGTTGACCGGTAGTGGTAGGTATGTTTTTGGTGGTAATCGCTTGCGGGACTGTATTCTATGGATGTGGTGGGCGATAAGGAGTGGCATGGTAGATTATTGTTGGTGTTATATGGATATATTATCTTGATGGTCTATTAGATGGCATTTTGTGCTTGAACGGGCTGATGCGGTCCTGCTTTATGCAGTAGGCCAAGATATCCGGTGCGGGCCGACGGTAGGTCGTAGGCACAAGGGTTCAGTAGAAGAGTAGGACTGGGGAAGGAGGTTAGCGGACCAGAGCGGTCCGGATTGATCGAGGGCCTAGCAGGGCGGCCTAGTTGGGTTAAACGCTCGGCGAGCGGTCCGGGGAGACTGTAGGCCCCGAGTGGGCGGTCCAGTCATACCGAAGGCTCGGTGTAAGTTAGTTTGTTAAGCTATGAAGGAGCATATTGGATGAGTAGACGGTTGCATCGCTGGGTGATGTTCATGTCGGAGAGCACTTGAACTATGTAGGGAAACCAGAAGCAGCATCAGAAAGGATCCGAGTAGACGTGGGAGACGGAGGCGGAAATATGGGAGCATTATCCAGGGTTGTTCACCACACCAGATTTCGACGACGAAGTCTAGTTTAAGTGGGGGAGAATTATAATGCCCCGATTCTCAGGTGATAATTTTATGGCTTTGATTTTCATAACTTGCAAGGTCTACTCGACGAGTTGGATGCCCTGACTCGTCGAGTAGGAGCGGTTTGGGGCACGTGTTTAAGTGACCTACTCGCCGATTCCAAGATAGGAGTCGACGAGTAGGAGCTGAAGGATGAAACCCTAGTTTTTAGGGTTTTGCACCCTATTTAAAGGATCACAAGCCTCCTTCAGCCCCCTTGCATCCTCTTGAGAGTCCAGCAAACCCGAATCCGTGTGTGTGCTTCATTCTTGGGTGTTTTAAGGTTTGGAAGGTGGATATTTGTAAGAAGAGCTTGGAGAGCAAGTGGCTAGAAGCAAGGAACGTGTGGGGATCTGATATCTACCTCGGTTAGCATCTTTTGGAAGGTATCAAGTTGTTACCATGACCTCATTTCATTGTAGATCTCATTTGGTTAAAGATTAGGGCTTTTCTAGCATAATAAGAAGCTATTCTTGGGTATGAGATAAGATCTCAAGTTGTAACTTCAGATCTGAACTCTCTTTGGTCTCTAAGTCCATAAAGCTCTCAGCTTTAGCAAGTATGAACCTTTCCTTAAGTGTGAAACTCCACTTTAAGCTTGGTTTTGACAATATAAAACTTTAGAGCCTTACATGCGCGTAAAGTTTGCAACTTTACGTGATAACATGCCTTGGGAAGCCGGATCTGCATTTTGGAACCTTAAATAGGCTTAAAAAGCATCTGAATGGATAGTGGGCTGAAGGGACTCGACGAGTTGCATGGTCAACTCGGCGAGTCCGATGAAGATTGTCGTGCAAAGACTTCTGCATGGACTCGGCGAGTCAGTGGGTTGACTCGGCGAGTCAACTTGGGTTTTGCCGAAGTTTAGACACGCTTGAACTCGGTGAGTTGCAGGAAACTCGACGAATCCGTGGGGGGTTTTCACGATTACTCGAGTTCTGGAAGGACTCGACGAGTCAGTGACTGCACTTGATGAGTCGGGTCAACATGGATTGCTGACCTTGATTGTTGACTTTGACTTTGGCCAAAGGTTGTCTATTTGACTTCTGGGGCATTTTGGGAAGTTGGAATTTTATGAGTTCGGATCATTGGTGTTTATAGGTGTTGGAGTTTGGGGCAGTGTTTCAGGAGTTCGTTTTCGTGGTTCAGTTCGGCATTGCAAGGTGAGTTATCCTCACTATATCAACAGGGTGTAAGGCACCAATGTCGGCCCTTATCGTATTTGTATCCGGGTTTATTGCATGATATGCTTTTATTGATTTACATCCTGGTAGTTAGGATGGTGATATGCTTATGCTTAGTGACCTGGTTAGGTCGGTGTCCTAGTTATAGAATGAGGCTATGTTAGTGACTGGTTAGGTCTGTATCCCGGTTATTGGGATGTTGTTATGATTAGCGATCTGTTAGATCAGTTTGACTGTTATATGATATGAGCTAGCGTATGATATTTATGTGAGCATGATTGTTTGATTGGTATGGGGGTTGGGTTGAGGCGGGTCCTGCTTCGTGCTGTATGCCAACATACCCAAGGTGGACCGGATAGAATGTAGGCCCAGGAGGGCACATAGTCAGACCGAAGGCCCAACGAGCGGTCCAGATAGGCTAAAGGCCTTGCGAGGCGGTCCAGACGTGCCGAAGGCTTGGAGAGCGGTCCAGATAGACTGAAGGCTTGCGAGCCGGTCCAGTCAGGCTGAAGGCTAATTATGCATACTGTAGACTCAGAGAGTGGACCACGTGGACTGAATGCCCGATGCGGGCGGACCAGTCACATTGTAGACTCGAGATGCATGGCTATTTTGCTACTTATATGTTATATGTTATGGTTATATCGGTATGGGGTTGGTATTTTGGGGGTAATTCACTAAGCCTTCGAGCTTACGGTTTCAGTTTATTGTTTCAGGTTCAGCGGATGACCACGGGAAGGCGAAGGCGTGACCGTATACTTCCTCGATTGATGATTTTGATTTCTAGGAACTCTGATGTTTAAACTATTTTGAAAACAAATTCTAATAACTGAATGGTTTTAAAAGATTTAAAAAGTTTCAAATTGGCTCGAATTTTATGGTTATTACAAGTTGTTATTAGAGCCTTGGTTTGAGTGAATTGGAGGAACACTCGTGTAAATCCAGTCTCAAATCAAGGAAGGATTTTCAAAATGATTTTTAAAATGGTTTTCAAAATAAGTAAAGGAGGATGCAAGTGTACGATCAGCCGGAGCCAGTAAGTAGACCCCAAAATACCATATGGTTATTTGATTATGTGATATGATAGAACAACATGCTAGTACTAGGCTAGGGATCTTCAGGAATTTCATGATAGAATTGCCTGATTACATGATGCCGGCTAGCCTAGGGTTTTCCTTTATATGACATTGACATCATTACTGTAGTTACTTGTGTATGTATCGCGACTGTACATAATTAAGATTTTATAGCCCGAGAATGTTTGATTTGGCCCTATGTTCTGTTCTTATTGATTAGGGCTTAGGGTAGGATCAGATATTCGAATGTCTATAGGGTCCATCATTATGTATGGTTAGCATACACTAGTGCTGCAAGGTTGGTGGAAGTTTCATGGATGGGTGGGTAGAGAGAGGCAATTACGAGATATTTAACATTCCTCTAGGAGTGAGGATTGAGCGCTCACTATGATAATGTATATTGTTAGGGAGTTGTGATGATACTTGAGACAAATATGGGTAGGCGTGGAAGGTAGTATGGGCCCGTACTACTGAAAGCACAGGACCCATACGCGTAGCAAAGGAAGTCACAACCCCTAGGGTTGGGTTGGGAGTTGGTCCCTTGTCATTATATGGGTTATAAGAGATCTTTCTGGTGTTTCACCAGAATGGTGGTTACGAGACGTCTTAAGACCGGATTCAGGGCAGGACCGGGAGCGGGCAGCCAGGATAGGCCAACATTTTCAGGGGATCGTGTTAGGGAGACCATCCGGGAGGAGGTGATCAAGATTGTCCGGGGGCAATTTCCACAGATGTCGGGTATATTAAGACCGCCATGGTTGAGTATTTCGACGAGCGCTATGCAGCCATTGCCGAGACGGTTGTCGCGGCAGTTTTAGCAGTTGTAACGACGACAAGGGGAGGAGCTGGTCGAGCTTTCCAGTATTGGGACATATTCTTATGAGCGGAGGGTTCCAGTTACTTGAGATTAGGGAGGAATTTTTACTTCTTATTTTCCGCGGGCTGAGCGGGAGTGGCTATCACAAGAGTGAATGGATTCGAGGCTTCGGGAGTTTTGCTCGAGGCCGGAATGTGAGTAGCGGGGACTCTGGAAAGGAGTGATGATTATGTTCAGCTGGGGTTTAGGCAGCTGGAATTGGAATGGTTAATTCATGGTTTGGGCTTTCATTTTATAGGGCAAGGATTGTGCCCTTTCAGTTTTCGAGCTCGAAGGAGAGAGCAGGCTTGTGACACCAGGATTAGGTTGTATTTCAGCTCGGGGTCAGTTGGCTGCAGGGTTTGCCGAAATTTTTCAGTGCCGGTGAACGCAGGTGGGTCGAGGTGGCATGAGTATTTTGTGAGGTCCGGTTTGCCTTGGATCTCTTGTATCAGGTAGTAAGGATTGATTGTGCGATCTATTGCACTTTTGGGATTGTAGACTATGTCTTGGGAGTAGTTATAGCCTGGTTTGGTGCAGAGGATGCTTCACCTACTGCAGTTCAGCTATGGATGATTGAGCTGGTGAGTGAGTCAGGGTTCGAACCTTGAATGAAATGATTTCTAAAGCCCGAGAGCGGGAGACTTGTTTGGAGCATCTTGGGAAGAATGGTATTATGAGGGAGGTCTGTGGATAGGGTCCCACATGATGGTTATTCAGTATTGTTAGGATTCAGTGGTTTCAGTAACCATTATTGATTGGCGGATGAAAGCGGCAAGGGAAGTAGCTCGTTGCTGAGGTATTAGTTGGATTATCTATACTTTGGTATTCAAGATTTGAATGTGGGATCATTCAAGAATTAGGGATTTTCGGTTTCACTGAGATTCAGGAATTGTTCATCTGGTTCTAAGAAGTGTGTGATCATTTGGGATTGGCTAGTAATGGAGCACTTGTTGGTAAGAGTTGGTTGTTATCGGATCGATCGTTGGAAAGGGAGAAAGATTGGGAATTCTCCAATTTTCATGTATTGTGAAGACTTAGTCGAATCTAAGTGGGGGAGAATCGTCCCGAGATTTGGAAGCGGGAGTGGTTTCGGAACTGAGATAAGTTTCACATCCTTGTGAGGAAGAAAGGCGGCCCAAGTGGCTGTTTGGTTGAGGGTTGTGTGAGTTGGGAGTTCGGTAAAACTTCCCAGCATGTGTATCACGTCTTCTCGGTGCTTGATAGCAGAATTTGGGGAAAATAGTTTGGGTGTTCAGTCGAGTGTGTGATAGACTCTGAGGGCCTGTTTGGTTCATAGAATGTTCCTGAAGGAATTGCATTTGGAATTGGAAAAGGAATCTGTCAGGAATTTGAATCCAATTCCATGTCCTGTTTGGTTGGCAGGAAATGGAATTGGAATTAATTCCAGATTTTGTTTGGTTCGCAGGAATTGGAATTGGAATCCATGTAAAATGACAGAATTGCCCTTTTTGTCTATATTGCTTAATTTTACTTACTTTTTTCATTTATATGTAAAGATACATTACATAAATTATAAAAATAATAAATTTAATTTAATTGAGTGAGTGTTTGTGTCAATATAATGTGAAAATCATGCAAATGACTTCATAACTTAAAATTCTTTAAATACACATCCCAATAATGTTACCACAAAAAACAAAACTTAAAAGCTATCACCTTCTTCGCTAGATATCCTAATATTGTTACCAAAAAAAAAGTTAACGTAAATTATTTCGTTACATCCAAATCGAAGGCACCAAAAACTTTCATATGCAAAATACCGATCAACATCCAATGCACATCCCAATTGGTAATACTACCCTTCCAAAATATATTTTACCCAAGCTTCTCTATCACCTTCTTCAATTTCCCAAAAATTTTGAACATTAACGGGATCACTTCTTATCTTGGTCAAAGCTTTGAACTTTTCAAGTTGACTTATTGAATTCATCTTTAAAATCGCTGGAGGGATCTTCTCCTAGAACGTTTGTTGCACTGTCATTCTTTCTTGTTCTATATCTAGGCTGATCTTCGACTGGAACTAGACACTTTATATATGTTCCATCTAAAGCTCCTAAACAATTCTTAAACCACTTCAATCTTTGATCAGTAGAGTTATCGGGAACAGGTTCGGGTTTCTAAAGCAAATGACTATGCAATCGTATGACTGCATTACAAACTAGAATAAAATGCCTACTAATCGTTTCTCCCGAGCGACGAAACCGACATAGTATAACACGATTCTTAACATTATGAGCAAGAATATGCAAGAAAATAGCAACTTGTTCATCAATCTCCATATTCCTACTTGGTTTTAGGCCTCCCAATGTTTCAAGCATACATCATAACTTAGTAAAACACATTCTAGACATCCTAATTTGTGATATAGACATGGTGTCACTCTCATAAACGTATCTATGTAGTATTGGGTATCGATCTACATTTGAAGAAAGATGCTTAATACGTCGTTTATCCGTATGCTTGTTGAATATCATTAACAAAAGGACTACAACAACGTGTAAAACCACGTTCCGCCATGTTAAAATCAATGAAGTTTGCCTTTGTCTACGATTGCGTGTTGTTAAACTAAGTCGAGGCATTTTCCTGTAAAACAGAAAAACAGTATACATATTCCATTGATAGCAAAAAAACAAAATGGCATATATTGATAGCAAAACAACAAAACCACAACATGTTTTCTGTTCTATCAATTTAGCAAGAAACCAATACATGTTTTCTCTGTTCAGTAACAGTTGTTGGACAAGGAATTACACAGCTTCATAAAAAAAAAATTAAACCAAATAACCTGATTAGCTTCCCAGTTCTATAACAGACAAACGAAATAAAAACAAGTAGGGAAAGAACATTCGGTTTTTCTGAAATCGTGAAAAGAAGGAGAAATTAGAAAATCAAAAAATTAGAAAAGATGGAGAGAATATGAAGAAATCGATTAGCTAACGGTTGTTGTAGACCATGAATCGACCATGAAATTCAGAAAAGAACTTTAATTTAATCGATATGATTCACTTGAATTCAGAAATCAAATAGCTTGAAACCATGAATCGACAAAGACATGCTTCACAGATGTTGTTTGGTTCGAATGTGAAGAGAGAGAGAGAGAGAAGGAGAGAGAGAGAGAGAGGGAGAGATCACCTAGAATGAAAGTCGTCGGCCGATCCTTGTTATGATGAGGAGAAGACGCGAAGATGGTGGATGTCGGCTCAATGAGAATGGGATGAACGAACTAGGTTAACTGATGTATTGTAATGTTTAGTGAGGGCAAAATTGTAATCTTGTGCTTTCCATGTTATGAAGGAATTAATTCCTTTGAGATTGTGAAGGAATGGACTTTCCTTCATTTGAACGGAAAATAATTCATTTAGCATTCCTTTTCCTTCCCTTGAAGCTGAACCAAACACAGGAATTTGAGGGAATTGGAATCCTTTTCCATCAAATTCCATTCCATTCCTGCCAAACAAACACCCCCTGAGGGTAATTGGATCGATAGATTGAGGGTAAGGTATCAGACTGCGATTGTGTTGGAGTGAAAGTGTTGTAAGACTGCAGGGGTAACCATAGCATTCACAAGCGATCGGATAGTATGGAAAGTGTTGTATGATTGTAGGGGGTAGCTGTAGCATTTACTAGCGGTTAGATGGTGTGGGAAGTGTTGCGAGACTGCGAGATGATTCGTAGCATTCACGGATTCTTTCAGATGACCAGGTCAGGGTGGGCCTGTTCGCAAGATTGTTGGTAGACCATAGCATAATCGAAATCAGGAAATCGGTAGGTTGTTGGTGACCGGACATGATGTAAGACTACAGTATTCCGGTAGCGTTCACTTTTCGTATATGATTCGATGGCGGTAGGTTGTCAGGCTATTATGATCAAATGGATCAGAAGGATTGATGGAGCCATGAGTGGCGATATAGTTAGGGCGGTTATCGCTTGTCGAAGTTTCCTTCAGGAGTCGCGCGGGGCGAATGTGAGATTGGTATTGGCTCAACAACCGGACAGGACTTCGGTATTGCAGATAAGTTGGGACGGGGAAGGTCTCAGTGGACTTCGGAAGCAACCAGAAGGCAGCTTAGTATTTACGTCAGTTTCTGTGTTTAGGGCGGTATTGACGACTTAGGTTTTCAGGTGTGCGAAAAGTATCGGTATGTGTTTGTAGATCTATGTGCGGGTATTGAGCATCCTGCTATGCTATAGCAATCAGTAGGTCCGTCCCCAAGTTTTCAGCACGCTGATGGAGTATGCTGAATACATTGAGTGAGTCTTGTTAGTTATACAATCAGGTTCTGAGTATATATGTGTTATGGGGTAGAAACTTATCCTACAAGTGGACAGTGTGGGGTGAGGTTTCAGTATTGTGACGCTTGTTGGTGTTGTGAAGGACATTGTTTAGGCCCTCTTGGGCAATGGAGGAGGTGAGAATCTCCAGGATGGAGCATTGGGACAATTGAAGTGACGACAACAGTGTCGATAGGTTATCGGGAGCATGCCGGTCATGAGCTGAGGGCCGGAGTGGGCATGCAAGACTCGTGCTGTCGGCTCAGAGGCAATCCAGACATACGTTGAGGACCAAGTAAGGGTATTACAGTCATAGGCTATAGGCATAGAGATTGTGTTGATTATATCTTTTGTAGGAGCGCGTTCGGGTTGATCTTTCTTCTGATCGTCTTTGGCGACACATTATAATTTCAGGTAGGGTTGAGGCGGTCCTGCACTTTGCAGTAGGCCAAGATACCGGACCCTATGATCAAGTGGATTTGGCATATTGGTATTCCAACCCGAAGGGTGATATGGTCTAGATATGAGTGCCGTACTGGTTGACCGGTAGTGGTAGGTATGTTTTTGGTGGTAATCGCTTGCGGGACTGTATTCTATGGATGTGGTGGGCGATAAGGAATGGCATGGTAGATTATTGTTGGTGTTATATGGATATATTATCTTGATGGTCTATTAGATGGCATTTTGTGCTTGATCGGGCTGATGCGGTCCTGCTTTATGCAGTAGGCCAAGATATACGGTGCGGGCCGACGGTAGGTCGTAGGCACAAGGGTTCAGTAGAAGAGTAGGACTGGGGAAGGAGGTTAGTGGACCAGAGCGGTCCGGATTGATCGAGGGCCTAGCAGGGCGGCCTAGTTGGGTTAAACGCTCGACGAGCGGTCCGGGGAGACTGTAGGCCCCGAGTGGGCGGTCCAGTCATACCGAAGGCTCGGTGTAAGTTAGTTTGTTAAGCTATGAAGGAGCATATTGGATGAGTAGACGGTTGCATCGCTAGGTGATGTTTATGTCGGAGAGCACTTGAACTATGTAGGGAAACCAGTAGCAGCATCAGAAAGGATCCGAGTAGACGTGGGAGCCGGAGGCGGAAATGCGGGAGCATTATCCAGGGTTGTTCACCGCAGCATACTTCGATGACGAAGTCTAGTTCAAGTAGGGGAGAAATGTAACGCCCCGACTCTCAGGTGATAATTTTATGGCTTTGATTTTCATAAGTTGCAAGGTCTACTCGACGAGTTGGATGCCCTGACTCATCGAGTAGGAGCGGTTTGGGTCACGTCTTTAAGTGACCTACTCACCAAGTCCAAGATAAGACTCGAGGAGTCGGAGCTGAAGGATGAAACCCTACTTTTCGGGGTTTTGCACCTGATTTAAAGGATCATAAGCCTCCTTCAGCCTCCTTGCAGCCTCTTGAGAGTCCAGGAAACCCTAATCCGTGTGTGTGCTTCATTCTTGGGTGTTTTAAGCTTTGAAAGGTGGATCTTTGTAAGAAGAGCTTGGAGAGCAAGTGGCTAGAAGCAAGGAACGTGTGGGGATCTGATATCTACCTCAGTTAGCATCTCTTGGAAGGTATCAAGTCATTACCTTGACCTCATTTCATTCTAGATCTCATTTGGTTAAAGATTAGGGCTTTTCTAGCATAATAAGAAGCTATTCTTGGGTATAAGCTAAGATCTGAAGTTGTAACTTCATATCTGAACTCTCTTTGGTATTTAAGTCCATAAAGCTCTCAGCTTTAGCAAGTAGGAACCTCTCCTTAAGTGTGAAACTCCATTTCAACCTTGGTTTTGACAATATAAAACTTTAGAGCCTTGCATGCACGTAAAGTTTGCAACTTTACGTGATAAACACGCCTTGGGAAGCCGGATTTGCATTTTGGAACCTTAAAATGACTTAAAAAGCATCTGAATGGATATTGGGCTAAAGGGAATCGGCGAGTTGCAAGGTCAACTCGGCGAGTCCGATGAAGATTGTCGTGCAAGGACTTCTGCATGGACTCGACGAGTCAGTGGGGTGACTCGGCGAGTAAACTTGGGTTTTCCCAAAGTTTGGACACACTTGAACTCGGCGAATTGCAGGAAACTCGACAAGTCAGTGGGGGGTTTTCACGACTACTCGAGTTCTGGAAGGACTCGACGAGTCAGTGACTGCACTTGACGAGTCGGGTCAAGATGGATTGCTGACCTTGATTGTTGACTTTGACTTTGGCCAAGGGTTGTCTATTTGACTTCTGGGGCATTTTGGGAAGTTGGAAATTTATGAGTTTGGATCATTGATGTTTATAGGTGTTGGAGTTTGGGGCAGTGTTTCAGGAGCGCGTTTTCGTGGTTTAGTTCGGCATTGCAAGGTGAGTTATCCTCACTATATCAACAGGGTCTAAGGCACCAATGTCGGCCCTTATCGGATTTGTATCCGAGTTTATTGCATGATATGCTTTTATTGATTTACATCCTGGTAGTTAGGATGGTGATATGCTTATGCTTAGTGACCTGGTTAGGTCGGTGTCTTGGTTATAGAATGAGGCTATGGTAGTGACCGGTTAGGTCTGTATCCCGGTTATTGGGATGTTGCTATGATTAGTGATCTGTTAGATCAGTTTGACTGTTATATGATATGAGCTAGCGTATGATATTTATGTGCAAATGATTGTTTGATTAGTATGGGGGTTGGGTTGAGGCGGGTCCTGCTTCGTGCTGTATGCCAACATACCCAGGGCGGATCGGGTAGACTGCAGGCCCAGGAGGGCACATAGTCAGGCCGAAGGCCCAGCGAGCAGTCCGGATAGGCTGAAGGCCTTGCGAGGCGGTCCAGACGTGCCGAAGGCTTGGAGAGCGGTCCAGATAGACTGAAGGCTTGCGAGCCGGTCCAGTCAGGCTGAAGGCTAATTATGCATACTGTAGACTCAGAGAGTGGACCACGTGGACTGAATGCCCGGTGCGGGCGGACCAGTCACATTGTAGACTCGAGATGCATGGCTATTTTGCTACTTATATGTTATATGTTATGGTTATATCGGTATGGCGTTGGTATTTTGGGGGTAACTCACTAAGTCTTCAAGCTTACAGTTTCAGTTTATTGTTTCAGGTTCAGCGGATGACTGCGGGAAGGCGAAGGCGTGACCGTACACTTCCTCGATTGATGATTTTGATTTCTGGGAACTCTAATGTTTAAACTATTTTGAAAACAAATTCTAATAACTGAATGGTTTTAAAAGATTTAATAAGTTTCAAATTGGCTCGAATTTTATGGATGTTACATACCATTTCCTTAGTTTGAGTCCCGACACACCCGAGAGTGTGCCTGAATCCCTCAAACCAAGGCCTTGATACCAAGTTGTAACAACCTAAATTTTCAAAAAAAAAATTTCATTTTTAGTTAACCAAAAGACTTTCCACAAATCATGAAATCCCAAATACAATTGTTTTCAAATTCGTAATAACACCAATTTTATTTCAAAACATCAGAGTGTCCCATAATAACGCCTGAGAGAGAGTGCACACCGCGCCATCAAGCCTTTCCCTTGCCCTGTACCTGAAACAAATTCACAAACTATAAGCTAATGCTTAGTGAGTTCCCCAGAGCATACCCCACACACAATCCACATAACACACATCATATTAGCTATAAAGGCTACATATATCACATAACCCATGCATACAAACATATAAGGATGCCATGGGCTCCCCCACATGGTCTTATACCAAAGTGTCATGGGCTCCCCCATGGTCTTTAACTGACGGGCCATGGACTCCCCCACATGGTCTTTCATCCAATTGCCATGGGCTCCCTGTAACAATAGTCAAAATAGGTCAATAACAATCACATGTGATTATACCAGTCATGTAATGTGATTTTGTTAAACTAGTAAGGTGATAAATGTACTATGTACTTATGTTAAATTCTAATACAAATATGAACTTTCTTTATGATACAACTCAAAGTATACGCCATACTATTCCAAAATTAAAGAGAGCGTCTAAATCTGACTTCGCGTGAAGAAGTTATGATAAACCCTAATGCTATAAATCTCTATAATAAGAGGAATTTAAAATAGACTTAGAATTAGCTATTGGAATCTAAAAGAAAGTTGTAGTACTCAGAAATACCTACGCGTGGATATAAAGAACGTCAAAAAATAGAGTTCGTATGCAAAAGTTATGACCTTCCGAAGATGCAGTTGTCTAAGAGGATGCCACGTGGCAGAAACCCTAGCCGCCTTAAGTCACGAAGTGAAAATGAAATGTCAGAGACACTAATCGGGGCTAGAAAACACGTGTTAAAGCTACGGGGTGACTCATGGATGTTCACGACGTGACCCTAGGTATGTCACGACGTGAAATGGCCCAGAACAGCCTATAAATAGCAATCAAAGCTCATTCATTCCTTACACCTTTTCCTTTCACTCTCTCTCGTTTCCGAAGGCCGTTTTCCTTCCTGAGCCTGACTACGACGAGCCTCTGACCGCTTAGATTCTATAGATCACACTACTAGGGTGAGTTTTACAGCCGCACTTTCTAATATTTTCGGGGGAAAACACATGCTAAATATTATATATAAGTTAATATTATGTCTATATGATGACTTCTCGGTTTTTGGGTCCTCTTTTGAAGATTGCTTGTCCAACTTGGATCTAATGCTAGCAAGATGTGAGAAGACCAACCTTGTTCTCAATTGGGAGAAGTGTCATTTTATGGTGAAGGAAGGCATTGTGTTGGGACACAAGATCTCTAAGAAGACGATAGAGGTGGATAGAGCAAAGGTTGATACGATAGCCAATTTACCACCTCCATCAAATGTCAAGGGAGTAAGAAGCTTTCTAGGCCATGCAGGATTTTATCGCCTATTTATTAAAGATTTTTCAAAGATTGCTAGGCCCTTGACTCAATTACTCTTGAAGGACGCCCCATTTGATTTTTCCAAGGAATGTCATGAGGCATTTCATTTGCTAAAGGAAAAATTAACCACCACTCCTATCATGATAGCACCAAATTGGAATTTTCCTTTCGAGCTAATGTGTGATGCTAGTGATTATGTTGTGGGTGCTGTTTTAGGGCAAAGGGTTGATAAACATTTTCAACCAATCTACTACGCAAGCAAGACATTGAATCCTACCCAAGAGAACTACACTACTACCGAGAAGGAGCTGTTAGCAGTGGTATACGCTTTTGACAAGTTCCGGCCATACTTAGTCTTATCCAAGACAATCCTTTTTACCGATCACTCTGCGTTGAAGTATCTATTTGCCAAGCAAGATGCGAAGCCCAGATTGATACGTTGGGTCCTACTTCTACAAGAGTTTGATATCGAAATACGCGATAAAAAGGGGATGGAAAACATAGCTGCCGATCATTTATCATGAAAGATAGCCATCATGCACCTTTGGAAAGTAGCTGGTGCATTGCATAACCCAAAAGGCATGCGTCTATATGCAAATGTTCCACTCGGGCATGTAAAAGTGGTATTCTCTTGGTCTTGTGGGTCGATTGGAATTTGAAAGTACCCCGAAAACCCATCGAGAAAACAATAATAAATATGACCGGAAAGCCTCTCAAGCATTTGATCGATAAAAGGTAATGGAAAGTGATCCTTGCATGTAGCCTCATTTAGCTTCCTATAGTCGATGCAAACTCGCCACCCGGTTACCGTCCTTGTTGGAATTAATTCGTTGTTTTCATTAGCCACTACCGTCATGCCTCCCTTCTTTGGAACCACTTGGACCGGACTCACCCATGGGCTATCGGAGATTGAATAAATGATTCCGGCATCTAGTAATTTCACCACCTCCTTTTTCACAACTTCTTGCATGTTCGGGTTGAGTCTTCTTTGGCGTTGTACTACAGCTTTTGATCTATCTTCTAAGTTGATTTTGTGGGAACAATAGGCCGGACAAATTCCCTTTATGTCGGTTATCTTCCATGCTATAGCACCTTGCCTCTTCTTTAGTACACCCACAAGGCTCTCCTTCTCATGTTTAGCCAAATCTGCAGCTATAATTACAGGTTTTTGCTGGCCATCTTCAAGAAATGCATATTCCAAGTGATCTGGTAGTGCCTTGAGCTCAGTTTTTGTGTTCTGAATGCTGAACACGTCGAGTCCAGTAAGGGGACTCGTCGAGTCCGGTGTAATATTCGCGACTGTTCGAGTTTCTTCGAATGGACTCGCCGAGTCGATCGAGGCTACTCCGCGAGTCGGTCTTCCTGCACTTCTGATCAGATCGTCATACTCAGCTTCCTCGAGCAGTCTTTCTAACTCCATTAGGTCCCTTTCAGCATCAAACTCTTCTTCAAATGAGACGATGGACTTGCTTGGTTTTTCTTCTTTCCAATCTTCCAACAATTCTTCCAACAATTCTTCCAACATGTCAATTGAAAATGTCGTGTCATCACTACTCCTTGCATGCTTCATGGCTTGATCAACTCCAAATGTGACTGCTTCATCTCCTACCTGAAGGGTAAGTTTAGAATCTCGCATGTCGACGATAGCACTTGCCGTATTAAGAAAAGGTCTTCCTAATATGATCGGGACTTGGGGATCCGCTTCCATGTCTAGAACTATAAAGTATGCGGGGAACACGAACTTGTCCACCTTTACCAAAAGATCTTCACAAATTCCTCTAGGAAATGTAACCGTCTTGTTTGCTAGGTGGATTGCAATATGAATGGGTCTTGGCTCAGGGAGATCTAACTTTTTGAAAAACGAGTAAGGCATGAGATTTACACTTTCCCCTGAATCAGCTAGTGCGTAAATGGTGGCCAAGTTTCCAAATCGGCAGGGCAATGTTAAACTTCTCAAATCTCCTTTCTTCTTAGGAAGTTTGTTCAACATAGCAGCTGAGCAGTTCTCGTTTAGGACCACCTTCTTCACTTCTTCCATCTTCCTTCTATTAGTTAGAAGATCCTTGAGAAATTTGGCGTATTTTGGCATTTGAGCAAGTGCCTCTATGAATGGTAAATTAATTTGAAGAGCCTTTATGTGTTCTAGAAACTTCTGGTAGTCTTCTTCATTCTTCTCTTGTCTAGCTCGGGCTGGATATGGCAGTGGAGGCTGATATGGCTTAACAGGAGGTGCATTTTTCTGATCAGATGTCGGACTCGTCGAGTCCATATCGTGGACTCGGCGAGTAGGGTCTGGGTTCAGCTGGGTCTGATTTTGGTTCTGCCCTTCTGCCTCCTTCTCTTGTACCAGCTTCGGGTCTTCGTTTTGAATAGGGGCTAGAGGGGTTATAATCTTCCCACTCCTAGTTGTGACAATGTTTATATGTGCGCCTTTTGGATTGTTTTCGGTGCTCTTTGATTCATTTGTTGGGCAAGTTGCCCCATCTGCTTCTCAATGTTGTGAATAGATGCTTGCTGATTCCTTAATATTGTTCTTGTATCTTGTATTGCAGCATCGTGGTCATTGTGTCTTTTTTCGGATGCAGCTATTTTAGTGAGCATTTCTTCTAGATTTGGTTTCTTTTCTTGTACCGACTCCTCCTTTTGGTAAAAACCCCTTGCCATTTGTCCAAATTTCTCCTCCCTTGCTTTTTTGTACTCATCATAAGGGAGCCATTCTTTCTTAGGTTTTCACCAATCGTCATCAAATCTATCACCACTAGAATAGCATACTTGCACTTTCTTATTCATGTTCTCGTCCAAATCACAATCTCTAGTTACATGAGGCCCATTGCAATTCTCACATCCTACCCGAATAGCATGGATTGTTTGATCCATTTTATCCATCCTCCTATCCATGGTTTTCAACATTGCCATAACTGCCGACAAATCTTCAGAAGCTGCATAAGCCGATCCCTTGGTCATATTATTCCTTGGATTGTGGTATTCTCTAGAATGCTTAGAGAATTCTTCAATTAGTTCTTTGATCACCGGGGGTGCCTTCTTTGTGAGGGGTCCTTGCGAGTCAAGGAGCTGCCTAGTTGTTACATTGACTCCATCATAGAAAATGGAGACTTCTTGTTGGCTATTAAGATCATGATGTGGGCAATTCCTTAGTAGACTTTTGTATCTCTCCCATGCCTCATAAAGGGACTCTCCAGGTTGTTGTTCAAAGTTGGCAATAGCTTTCTTCAACTTGGCTATTTTCGAGGGTGGGCAAAATTGGTCAATAAATTCTTCCTTCATCTTAGCCCATGTAGTGATGGATCCGGGAGGGAGTGACTTGAGCCAATCCTTTGCAGCACCTTTGAATGTAACTGGAAGCATACGAAGCAGCTGGGTTTCACGAGGCGCATTTGGAACATTAAAATAATCAGCTACATCATTGACTTCATCCAAGTGTTTATAGGCATCTTCGTGGTCTTTTCCATAGAAGGGGATCTCCTTGAGTTGAGCAAGAATGTGACCCTTAAGCTCAAAAGTGGCAGTCGCGGGAATTGCGGGCTGCACAAGTCCCGGACCGGTATCATCCCGTATCCTCTTCTTCCATTCACCCATAGGAACTTCATCGGTGTTCGCCATGGTGTTGTCAAAATCACCTTCTATATCACTACCTTCTTCAAATTCGCTTTCTTCCCTTTCGGACTCGTTCACGATGTCTTCCTTGATTGGGTCTTCGTTTGCCAAGGAAGAGGTGCTGGATACTCCTGATTTGCTGCTTTTCTTCTTGCTAAAAACGGATTTGAGATTCTTCAAAGGTGAGTTCTTTGAAGAAGCGGATTCTCCAACGGCTTTTCCTTTCTTCTTCCTTAGAGCGGACTCCGGGCCTTCAAGTGGAGGAACCAAAGACGTATTGGATCCTCAGGTCATGTAACAACTGCAACCAAAGTAAGAAAAATGCGTAAAAAGAAAAAAAAAAGAAAATAAAATTAAAAACTGTGAATCAGCGAGTTACTCGCCGAGTAGCGTCGATTGCACTCGGCGAGTTCAAGGCAGAAACAGAAAAAAAATCTAATTAAATTTCTAAAACAGAAAAACTATGAAAAATAATCCTAATAACTAAATTACCTAAAAATAACCTTGTGCAAGATAAATCTCACACAAAGGATCGATAAAACTAGAAATTAGTGCTAATTTTTGAACCTTTGGTTCATTATTTGTTATAAAATTAACATAAAGTATTAAGATCATGCATGATTTTTATGACTAAATAAGCCCATATCAAAATACCCCACACTTGACTTTTGCTTGCCCCCAAGCAAAACTGAATTTTAGCACACTAATATCACATAAAACAATCCCAATTGAACCCAACCATTATACCAAGACCGCAACGCATGCATTTGTGTCTAAATTTTTTCCTAAGGACCCCCTAATTCTAAATACTTACAATCCTCATAAACACTCGCCCACTTCTTTTGAACAACGCTCATTTTATGATCCCTCCGCATCCATCCGCAGAAAACTTTCTAACCTCAAGGTATTTTTGGTCAAGCAACCCAAGCATACATAATCTAGAAAATTACAATTTTTGATACCACAATGGAGCTCTTTGGAATTCTTCACTTCTTTGATATTTGATCTTTGATTTCTTTGAATTCACCACCTTTTTGATTTTTGGTATCTTCAACTTTTGAATTTTGCTCTTCGGAACTTTGATCTTTTGATCTTCACTTTGATTGCTCCAAAATTCTTACAACTTTTCTTGTAATTCTCTCTTTTTTTTTCACATGTAACTCTTTTTTTTTCTTTCACTAAAATCCTACATGCTTAAGCAGGGGCGCTCAACTTCAACCTTTATTGATTAGAGATAAAAAAATTTCTGGATACATTTCTGGTACATGATGCTAAACATATTGCATCCCTCAAACTAAGCAAGGTTGTGTTTTTGTCCCATGATTTCACTAGAATAAAGGAGGCCACAAATGCACTAGAACGTATATTACCTCAACTAAACATTTGGGTCTTCATGCAATCATCAAACATAACACTAGCATGAAATCCTAATTGTTTTTGCCAAAATTTTCTAAATTAATCCTAGTAATTTTATGCAAAAGTTTTTAAAATTATGCCTAAAATTAAGATTCTAAGTTCACTAATGTAACCAACCCCCTACCCCACACTTAATTCATGCAATGTCCCCATTGCATGTTATGCATGAAAACGAACATAAAAGTAAAGAGAGAATTAGAACAAACTCCCTTGGGATAGTTAAGTCGATAACAGTCGGGTTTTTCCAAATGGACTCTTCGAGTATCTGAATGGAACTCGACGAGTTTTCTTCACTAAGTGAAAAAAATTAGCTCCTGCTTCAGGTTCGTTTCTGGGGTTTGAGGAGATTATTATAGCAATATTCCCCCTCATTTTTCTTTAGTAAAAGCACATCGCTTCAGCTGTTTAATTATCGGACTCGTAATTAGACTCAATTCTCCCATTCTTCTCGTTTTAGACTCGATCTCACGCTTTATTCGTTCATTCTATCCCTCACCCTATATTCTCAAAATATCAAAAACAAATACCAAGTAATAAAAAAAATCAAAATAAAAATCCTAAATTATCCCTAAATACTAGAAGTTTAGAAAGAAAAAGAAAAGCAAACTCTAATGACGGGTTGCCTCCCGCAAGCGCTTCTTTTTGTGCGAGTCTTTAGCTGGACTCCCAACTTAATAAACTTCCAATAAACTCAATGCCAATCCATCCGTTGCATTGAATATTTTCTTTGGACCAAATTGTAAAATTTGGCTCTTTGCTCCAAAAATTGGCCAAGCGAGCTTTAATTCATGTAACCCAAGAATCTTGACAAGGGTTGGAACCGGTTGGATACTAATCAGAAATGGATCGTGCCTTAGAACTTTCTCCAAAGTTGGAATCGTCACCCTATGCTTCGAAACACAAACCGGAAATACAGGGGGCCATGTCGTGGTAATGGTCAAACCATGGCTTGGTTCCTGCAACTCAGCTTGTTCTTGTTCTTCGTCTGACCCCTCTGCCAGCAACCTTTCCAGCTCCTCCAAGTCACTTTCTGGATTATATTCTTCATCTTGTAACTTTAGCTCTTGTAACTCAGATGTCCCTTGTGTGCTGGGCAAGATGTTATCTAACCATCTTCCAAATTCCTTCAAATCATCATCTGATTCATACTCCTCGTCTTCTTGCTCTTGTGACTCAGATGTCCCTTGTGTGTTGGGCAAGATGTTATCTAACCATCTTCTAAATTTCTTCAAATCTTCATCTGAGTCATACTCCTCATCTTCTTGCTCAATTTCCTGTACTACTTCCTCAAGAAAAGCATTAAGAGCATCGAGATTTGGAAAATACATAATAAATAAAAATAAAAATAGAAATTAAACTAAATAAAAAAAATTAATCAACAAATTAACAAAATGATAACAATTAGCAAATAAAATTAACTATTTAGAACTGTTCCCCGGCAACGGCGCCAAAAACTTGATGTGTGTTGAATACACTAGTTTTAATCCTACTAACTTAGACACAAAATAAACACACGAAAGGCAGTGTACCTATCGATTAGTAATATAGTTCAAGCAAGTAGGGTATCGAACACAGGGAACGGTAAACAATTAAAATAAATGCTAATATTATCTAAATATAACAAGTAATAGAAACGAGATTTTCTCTAGTTTTGCAAGACTAGAAACTTAAGCAATCAAATAACACGCAAACTAAGCAACTAACAGCTAAAGCAAATAAACAATCAACTAAATTCAATAATGGAGAAGACTTCTGTTTAGGTTCGATTCATTTACTTCTATGGTTGATTTTATGGCAAGTGCAATGGATTAATACTTATTGGTTACCGATTAAAGTGATTAGATTCACATTCGCTATTACCAATCCTTAGAAAACAAATTAATTTAAGCAGTGATCAAGTGATTAAACTAATGAATTTCCTAGTTAATTATTCGGTTTAAATAAGACTTGTAATTAGCTAATCAAATTACTAATTCAATTAACCTCTTTTTGATGGTTTGTCACACAAGCTCACACATTAATTTACCCACTTTCTAGTTAATCCTAGTTTCACGTTCGTTAATCCTAGGCACATAACAATGTTTTCACATAAATCACATGAGTTAAGCAATTAAGAGATGTTCATGCAGCTTAATTACTTGATAATTAACAGAAAATAGTTATGGTTAATGCATAAGGTTCTTTAACAAGCTTAATAAAACTAAATTCACCAATAAACAATTAATCCAACCACAAATCAATCCATAGTCATAAATTCATCTACCCTAAACAGAAGATATGAGTTTTAACTCATGATTACAGCAGAAAGTAACTCAAAAACGAAATCAATTGATGCAAACATAGTTTAAACAAAAGATTAAGTAAAGAGTAAACCTAAATTTCCTTTGATCTTCTCAAAATTGGAATCTAAGTTGAAATCTCGAAAACCACAGCTTCTAAGAACCCTTCTGGCCTCTAAAAATCGTCCATAGCTTCCCCCATTAGTTAGGGTTCGAATGAGAAGTGTTTCTATATATATATATATATATATATATATATATATATATATATATATATATATATATATATTCTGAAAACAGGGGCTACTCGGCGAGTCTAGTGACCTACTCGACGAGTCCATCACTTAAAATCCCGTGTACGACAAGGCAAAGTCAAGAATCGCGAAACTTCTGACCAACTCGTCGATTTGATGGCCTACTCGTCGAGTTCATTTGGAATCAACATTTTCTCAAAACATGAAAGTCATCCGAAGTTGTGTCTAGTTTTCAGAAAATTTTGAATCTCGTCAATCAGAGTTACGGTTCATGAGATATGGCCGAAACACTGACGAGGGGTCAAGCTGTCCAGCAACATCCTTCTTTTTTCAAAATCCAAGATCCAAGCTTCCAATTGCTAAATCCGCTTCCTTTTCCTTTCAAGCATGTCTTTATTGCTGAAAATGAAATATTTAAGCTAATTAAGAACCTTTGGTTCATTATTTGATATAAAATTAACATAAAGTATTAAGATCATGCATGATTTTTATGACTAAATAAGCCCATATCAATATTCGTATCAAGATAGATAGTTATATTAACAGGGATATAGTTATTTCGTATATGAAAATATACAACTATCGTAAAGTTGTTAGCATGTTATTGTTATAATAGTATACTAATATAGATCTTGAGTTATACTTAGGATTCTATATATATGTTGTGTGCGATATAGTTCCAGAGTTGTACTCGGAAGTTCTATATGTTAATTGATAGGTACGTTGTTATTGTTGGTTTTATGTCAAGATAAAAATAGGAACGTTATATGTTGTTATTGTTGGTTTTATGTTAAGATAAAACCTGGTCTTACCTCAAGTTATAACTATTATACTGCCTACTATTATGAAATTAGGAGTAATGTTTAAAAGCATAGTATAGTAACTTAGGGTTTTAGACACGAAAATGCTTTTGTTGTTAGGACTATAGAACGCCGTCAAAGTGTACATGAGCTACCTCATTCATCAACTAAGATTGGGGATCTTAGTGGAAGTCCTCTGACCTGTAACCGTGAATCCCGTGTGAGCGAGGAAGTCGTGTATGAATAAGATACGGGTTGACGACCCCACTCACGGTTGTTAATTACAACCAAAGACAAGCGAGTGACGATTCGTTCCTTTTATTTGTTATTGTTCCGGCGTCGATGAAGCGTGCAGTATTGTTTCTGATGGTAAATCATGAGTGTGTTGTTTCTCATGGTAAATCATGAGTGTGTTTTGTCAAAGGTTTTGTTGTCAAGCAGCGGTTATAGACTCATGGTAGCAACTTGTTAGAAACATTATACTTCGTCGTTATACAAGTATTAATGTTAAGTATAAGTTTCCCCATACTTATACCTTAGGTTCAAATGAAGTGTAGGTATATCACTTATTTAATAAGTAAACCATTATACCTAATATATATACTAAATGTTGGAGAGTCAAAATGATACTTTCGAAACTATACTTTTTGAACATGAGAAAAAGTGTTATTTTATATTGAGTCAAAACCTATGAACTCACCAACTTTATGTTGACGTATTTTAAAATGCATGTGTTTTCAGGAAGTTGATAACTATGATACGAGAAATGACGTTACACCGCCCGGTGTTTCCGCCGACGACCGGGGTGTGACAGATTGGTATCAGAGCTATTAACTATAGTGAATTAGTACTTTCTTAGGAAAGCACGACTATAGTTTAGGGCTTACTCTGTTAGGTTTAGGTATATCCCTTAGCCTACAAATATAAAGTATTATTAATTATACTACTAAAGGACTACTTACGGGAGCGGTGACAAGATAGACATGTCGCTTGGGTTGCTGTATTTCAGAACGGCTATATGCTAAAATGATCCTGCCCTCCGACTGTCCTGACTGGACGAAGCCTTATCAGCTAGACCTGAAGTAACAAACAATAATTAAAAGTTCATGAATACAACAAATAACAAATATAGAGTCATATATGAAGACTCAGACCCGCGATGATAATACACCTAAATACCTGGAATGTTTTTGATCTCAAGGATTTAGATCATATATTCCAACTAAAGTTCATATGTGCATAGATCTTATCACAACTAGCTGTAGGTGTACAACTATATTTTATTATGATCAGATCATATGAACTATTTAAATTGGGAGTAATATTTGATAGACTAAACAATTGGTGATCTAAAATGTATAGGAACTAAACAAAATGCCTAGAAGAAGTAGCGCTCGGCTAAACCTTAACCAACGACCAGAACCACAACAACAACCGCAAACAAACCCCTCAATAAGTTCAGCAGAACTTGAAGAAATCATAGCTCAGAGAATTGCTGCAGCTCTAGCTAATGTCACAAGAGGTGGAGTTAGAAATGAAGGCAATGTAGGGACCACCAGAATGTGTACCTACAAAGACTTTATGAATTGCAAACCGAAGAGCTTCCATGGAACTGAAGGAGTCATTAATTTGACCAGGTGGATTGAAAAGACAGAGTCTGTATTTCAAATAAGCTTTTGTCCGGAGGAATGTAAAGTACGATTTGCAGCATGTACTTTCGCTGATGCGGCGTTAACGAGGTGGAACAACCATGTTACTAGAATGAGAATTGATGTTGCAAACTCCATGCAATGGGAAGAGCTAAAAAGGATGCTAATAAAGGAGTATTGTTCAAGAGAGGAAATACAAAATCTGGAACAAGAGCTGTGGAACCTAACAATGAAGGGTTCCGAGATAAATACTTATACTGCTAGATTCAATGATCTTGCGGTGATGTGTCCGACACTTGTAACCCCGGAGTACAAGAAGATCGAGCGATATATCTGGGGTCTAGCATCGCAAATTAAAGGAATGGTGATCGCATCGAAGCCTACAACATATGACAGTGTAAGGCATATAGCTCATCAGCTATACAGCATAGAAATCCAAGTGGGATTTATGGCTAAGTCTCCCGAATCTGGAACGAACAAGCGCAAATTTAATGGGAAGAATCCCATAAAGACATCTGAGGAGAGACAAGATGTGGCAAATAATTATGCAGCCACAACAGTAATACCCACACAACCACGACGATATGAAGGAAAACTCCCAAAATGCACTTAGTGTGACCGTCACCATCTAGGTAAACTGTTCATGGTGCAGTTAATGCAACCATCAGCACGCAGGTGACTGTTATATTTGCATGAAGTTGAAAAAGAAGGGATACACTGCCAGTTACCGCAGGAGCACAACACATACAACAAAAAATCAAGGAACAAACACTGGAACAGGCTATGAGGGAGGAAGAGCGTGTTTTGAGTGTAGTGAAATTAGACATATCAAGAAGGAATGTCCAAAGTTAAGGAGTCAAGGAAGTTAGGCCATGGTAGGGCGATCGTAACAGGAAGCAGGGAAGCTATCCAGGACCCTTCGGTGGTACCTGGTACAAAATAAATTTCGGGACGAAATTACATTAACGGGGGGATAATGTAACAATAGTCAAAATAGGTCAATAACAATCACATGTGATTATACCAATCACGTAATGTGATTTTGTTAAACTAGTAATGTGATAAATTTACTATGTAGTTATGTTAAATTCTAATACAAATATGAACTTTCTTTATGATACAACTCAAAGTATACGACATACTATTCCAAAAATAAAGAGAACGTCTAAATCTGACTTCGCGTGAAGAAGTTATGATAAACCCTAATGCTATAAATCTCTATAATAAGAGGAATTTAAAATAGACTTAGAATTAGCTATTGGAATCTAAAAAAAAAGTTGTAGTACTCAGAAATACCTACGCGTGGATATAAAGAACGTCAAAAACGAAGTTCGTATGCAAAAGTTATGACATTCCGAAGATGCAGCTGTCTAAGAGGATGCCACGTGGCAGAAACCCGAGCCGCCTTAAGTCACGACGTGAAAATGAAGTTCACGACGTGAAAATGAAGTTCACGGCGTGAAACGTGTCAGAGACACTAATCGGGGCTAGGAAACACGTGTTAAAGCTACGGGGTGACTCATGGATGTTCACGACGTGACCCTAGGTATGTCACGACATGAAATGGCTCAGAACAGCCTATAAATAGCGATCAAAGCTCATTCATTCCTTACACCTTTTCCTTTCACTCTCTCTCGTTTCCGAAGGCCGTTTTCCTTCCCGAGCCTGACTACGACGAGCCTCTGACCTCTTAGATTCTATAGATCACGCTACTAGGGTGAGTTTTACGGCCCCACTTTCTAATATTTTCGGGGGAAAACGCATGCTAAATATTATATATAAGTTAATATTATGTCTATATGATAGTATCTTCGTATCAAGATAGATAGTTATATTAACCGGGATATAGTTATTTCGTATCTGAAAATATACAACTATCGTAAATTTGTTAGCATGTTATTGTTATAATAGTATACTAATGTAGATCTTGAGTTATACTTAGGATTCTATATATATGTTGTGTGCGATATAGTTCCAGAGTTGTACTCGGAAGTTCTATATGTTAATTGATAGGTATGTTGTTATTGTTGGTTTTATGTCAAGATAAAACTAGGAACGTTATATGTTGTTATTGTTGGTTTTATGTTAAGATAAAACCTGGTCTTACCTCAAGTTATAACTGTTATACTGCCTACTATTATGAAATTAGGAGTAATGTTTAAAATCATCGTCTAGTAACTTAGGGTTTTAGACACGAAATTGCTTTTGTTGTTAGGACTATAGAACGCCGTCAAAGTCTACATGAGCTACCTCATTCATCAACTAAGATTGGGGATCTTAGTGGAAGTCCTCTGACCTGTAACTGTTAATCCCGTGTGAGCGAGGAAGTCGTGTATGAATAAGATACGGGTTGATGACCCCACTCGCGGTTGTTAATTACAACCCAAGACAAGCGAGTGACGATCCATTCCTTTTATTTGTTATTTTTCCGGCGTCAATGAAGCGTGCGGTATTGTTTCTCATGGTAAATCATAAGTGTGTTGTTTCTCATGGTAAATCATGAGTGTGTTTTGTCAGAGGTTTTGTTGTCAAGCAGCGGTTATAGACTCATGGTAGCAACTTTTTAGAAACATTATACTTCGTCGTTATACAAGTTTTAATGTTAAGTATAAGTTTCCCCATACTTATACCTTAGGTTCAAATGAAGTGTAGGTATATCACTTATTTAATAAGTAAACCATTGTACCTAATACATATACTAAATGTTGGAGATTCAAAATGATACTTTCGAAACTATACTTTTTGAACATGAGAAAAAGTGTTATTTTATATGGAGTCAAAACCTGTGAAATCACCAACTTTATGTTGACGTATTATAAAATGCATGTGTTTTCCGGAAGTTGATAACTATGATACGAGAAATGACGTTACACCGCCCGGTGTTTCTGTCGACGGCCGGGGTGTGACACTCCCCCACATGGTCTTTCATCCTACTGCCATGGGCTCCCCCTGGTCTTTAACTAACAAGTCATGGGCACCCCCCATGGTCTTCCCTGCAAGTATCATATAATCACTAGAATACCAATTAGCATATAGCTAACTATCATACAACATATCTCTACTACAGCTAGTGTACCACATACTACAAAATGGGCCGGCCTTGGTGCCTTAGACCCATTGGTATGGTGAGGAGACTCACCTCTCGAATGCTGAACTGACAAGCTAAGATCAGGAATTATCCCACGAACTGCTCCTCCTTAACTGCCTATAATCCACATGTGATTTACTTGTCACATACCCATAAATACCCTCTAAGTCAACCCTGGTTAAAGTCTAGGTCAACAGTCCATGTTGACCTCAACTTGTCAAGTGCATCCTAGCAACTCGTCGAGTTAGCTGCATAACTTGTCAACTCGCCAAGTTACCTTTGAAACTCGTCGAGTTCCTCCCGCGTTCATTCCACTGAGTCCCAAGTCAACTCGTCGAGTTACCTTAGTGACTCGTCGAGTTCATCAAATGTCCAGAAAACCTCAAGTCCATTTAGACCAAAATCCTAATCCTTCACTGCACTCATTCAGAAACTCGAAAACTGGCAAACCCTACCCCGACTCGTCGAGTTAAGTAAGGGACTCGACAAGTTCCTTCAGTCCCTTTTATGTTTAGCACTTTTTAGTGGGATCTAAGGTCCCAAACTTCAGAGCCAACCTCCCCTAGTGCAAATACCAGATAAAGTTGCAAACTTTACGTGCACGCAAGGCCTTCCAAGGCTATAACATCAAAACTAAGCTTCCTACAAGGTTTTTGTGCATGGAAAGGGCCTAAGCTGGATAAAGTGAGCAACTTTATGTCCTTGGGGAGCTAGAGAGGTCCAGATCTGGAACCATATCCTTGTGATAAGTCCAGATCCTAGTATGACCCCATTTTGCACCAAAAGTTACTATATCCTTCCATGAAATGAGATCTAAGCAAATAGAGATCAAGGTGGTAACTTTTTACCTATAAATGGATGCTCACAACCAGTAGATGCCGGATCCCAAGCCTTCTCCTCTTTTCAAGCTCCTCAACCTTCAAGTTTCCTTCTCAAAAGCATAAGTTTTACTCTCTAAGACTCTCACACACACTCAAGGAAGCTCAACAATGCGACTAGGGTTTCTTTCTGGGCTGTAAGGACGATGAGGGAGGCTACAAATGAGCCATAAGTCCTTTAAATAGGTTGCAAACCCCTGAAAATTAGGGTTTCTCTCTACAATGCCTACTCGTCGATTCAGGGCCTTCCGACTCGTCGAAGGCGTGACCGTACACATCCTCTTGTTATGATCTATGATTTTGGGAAACTATGATGTTGGAAATGTTTTGAAAACTATTTTGTAAACACTCTATGGTTTTGGGTTGTATTTAAAAAGTTTATATTTATCATGATTTTTATGGATGTTACATATCAGCAACCCTGGAGACTGCCCAAGGTCTCAGCGGGCAAACAACACGCCATGTAGGTTATCAGTAACCCTGGAGACTACCCGAAGTCTCAATCACACATAAACAACACAAACACAATAATGACATCTGGACCCAACTGTTCATCACACATATATATCTATTCTACCACACATGTAAGAATAAGTGAGGAGACTCACCTAGCACTGATGGCTGATAGAACTCACACCCGAAGTGCTAGAACTAGACTCCGCCTAATTAAATACACCAATTAAGTTGCTCACTTTATCCAGCTTAGGCCCTTTCCAGCTTAGGTATTTTCACACACACACACATACACACACACACACTAAAAAGGCCCAAGACAAGTTTAGTCCACACATTGAGAGTAAAAGACGATTTTACCCCTCACAAACCACTCACCATCCATTTAATACTCAAATGGTCAAATTCCACAAAAGTCAATGACAGTCAACCTTGGTCAGTACGCTCTACGTAATGAACTCTACGTTGGGCGTAGAGCGTAACACCAGAAAACGAGCTTGCATCTAGCTACGCGGGGCGTACCCAGGCATACGCTCAACGTACATATGTTTTTCTCAAGACTGTCATGCAAAAAGTCTTAATCCTTAAGACATCCATTCCAAACACAGATCTGATCCCAAAAGAACGTCTTAAACGATAAAATCTCTGACTTTAAGGCTTTGCATGCCTACAAGGAGTTAAAATCCAAAATCCTAACTTTGTACTTCAATAAAACCCCAAAAATCATTCATCGGAGAAAAAGGTTGGCCAAGCTAGCATTTTTATGACTCAATACATCTTAGAATGTTTGAAATGATGACTTAATAGATCTTGAGTAGTCCATACTCACAAAGGTCCAAGATTTGGGACAAAAAGAACCAAAATGCAAGACTAAACAAGGTCTACTTAAGCTAGCTCTAAGATTTGAACTTTTTACCTTGAAAAGGTACACAAAGAGATGAAGTTGTTGAATCTACAAGCTAGAATGCACCACCATAACTTGAATGATCTTCATTTTAACACAAAACACTCAAGAATCACTTTCCAAGCTTCAAAACACTATCACAAGGTTGGGGTTTCGATATAGGGTTAAGAGGAAATGGAGGTTGGATAAGATGATGTCCAAGAGAGGGATAGGATGATTAATTAGGGTAACACCCTAAATTTTAGGATTTGGCATTTGAGCGGGTATGCCCGATGTACTCACATGTACGCCCAACGTACTCTCTCCTCCACCTTGACTTCCTCGAAGACTTACGCCCGACGTACATGGCTAGTATGCCCAACGTAAGTGACCAAAATGCAAAATTATATTAACTTCAAGGCCTGAAATTAAAATACTTCACACTGGTGTTACAAATCTCCCCCATTAGAATCAGACTTCGCCCTCGAAATCAACCTCAGTGAACGAATCGGGGTAATGCTCAAGCATCTCTGCCTCGGGCTCCCAAGTCCACTTTGATCCCTTCCGATGCTACCACTGAACCTTGAGCAGGTTCACCACCTTGTTCCTCAAGGTCTTCACCTTCCTATCTACAATTGCCACCGGCCTCTCAATGTAGTTCAAGCGATCATCGACCTGAATTTCCTCCAAAGGAACTTCACATGTCTCATTAGCTATACACTTCCTCAAATGGGAAACATGGAAGGTATCATGAATCTGACTCAACTCCTCAGGTAGCTCCAACCAATAAGCCACCTTGCCCATACGGGCTAACACTCTGAAAGGGCCGATAAACCTGGGCCCCAGCTTGACCCGTTTCATAAAGAAGATAACACCCTTCCAGGGTGATACCTTCAGAAGCATCAAATCTCCAACCTGAAACTCTAACTCAGAGTATCTCTTGTCTGCATAACTCTTCTGGTGACTTTGGGCCGTCAACAACCTCTGCCTGACTTGGTGAATAAGCTCGGTCGTCTTAAGTACTATCTTAGTGCTCCCCATGACTCTTTGTTCGACCTCACCCCAGCAAATAGGAGTCCGACACCTCCTCCCAAACATAGTATATCAAAGGGAGGTATACCAATGATGGCATGATGGTTGTTTTTGTAAGAAAAATCAGACAAAGGAAGGTAGGAGTCCCAGCTCCCACCAAAATTAATGATGCAGGCATGCAACATATCCTCGAGCGTCTATATAGTCCGCTCGCTCTGTCCGTCGGTCTGCAGATGATAGGCGGTACTGAAATCCAACAGGGTGCCCAATTTTTCGTGAAATATCTTCCAAAATTTGGAAGTAAAAAAAAACATCTCGGTCTGACACAATAGAAGTCGGCACCCCATGCCGAGCCACCACCACCCGAACATAAATCTCAGCTAGTTTCTCCGCAAAAGAGCCCTTACTTATGGAAATGAACTAAACACCCTTCCTCAAACGATGCACTATCACCTAGATAGCATCAAAACCCGTTGCAGTCTTGGGCAATTTTGTAATGATATCCATCGTGATTTTCTCCCACTTCCATAGTGGAACCTACAAACGCTGCAATTTTCCGTGAGGGCATTGGTGCTCGGCCTTGACCTTCCGGCAGGTCAAGCATCGCTCTACAAACCAATCCACATCCCTCTTCATACACAACCACCAATAAATATGCTTCAGGTCAAGATACATCTTGGTAGCCCCCAGATGAACGGAGAATATCGACTTGTGGGCCTCCTCCATCAATACCCTTCGAGCCCCACCCACATACGGCACCCATACCCATCCATGAACAGACAAGACCCCCTGTTGTCGATATCAAAGGTTGGAACCTGACTGACCACCCTCTCACGCTTCCGGTTCTCTTCCTTTATGGCCTCTAACTATACTTCCTTGATCACTTCCAGGAATGGGGTCGTCACTGTCATCCTCAAACACACCACTTGAATCAGGGCACTGACTGTTCTTCGACTCAAGTCGTCGGCCACCACATTGGCCTTACCCGAGTAATACAGAATCTCATAGTTATAATCTTTCACTACATCCAACCATCTCCTCTGCCTCATGATCAGGTTAGGCTGATCCATAAGATATATCAGGCTCTTATGATCCGTATAGATAGTACATCAAACTCCATATAGATAGTGGCACCAAATCTTGAGAGCGAAAACCACCACCCCAATTCCAAATGATGGGTGGGATACTTCCCTTCATGAGGCTTTAGCTGCCTCAAAGCATTTGCAATTACTTGCCCTATCTGCATCGACACAATACCCATTCCTGAAATGGATGCATCACAATAGACCACAAAATCCTCAACTCCTATCGGTAGGGCAAGTACTGGTGCCTCACAAAGTCTCTGGTGAAGAGTCTCGAATGATGCTTGTTGCTCAGGCACCCAACTAAACACAACATCCTTCCTCATTAGCTTAGTGAGAGGAACTGCAATCTTGGAGAAATCTCGAATGAATCTCTGATAATATCCCTCCAAACCAAGGAATCTTCGAATCTCAGATGGAGACTTCGACACTTCCCATCGCATCACTGCCTCTATCTTGGCTGGGTTAACTAAGATACCGTTCTGATTGACAAGGTGTCCTAGAAACTTCACCTCTCGCAACCAGAATTCACACTTGGAGAACATGGCGAATAGCCTCTCCATCCTCAAAATCCGGAGAATCTCATGTAAATGCTCTTAATGTTGCTCTCTGGTCTTCGAATATATCAATATATCATTGATGAAGACAATCATGACTGATCAACATGGGCCTACACACCCAGTTCATGAGATCTATGAACGCCACCGGTGCATTGGTGAGTCCAAAAGGCATCACCACAAACTCGTAATGCCCATAACGAGTTCGGAAGGTCGTCTTCTGAATATCCTCCTCTCGCACCCTCATCTGATGGTAGCCAGACCTCAGATCAATCTTGGAAAACCAAGATGCCCCCGGTAACTAATTAAAGAGATCGTCAATCCTCGGTCATGGATAACGGTTCCGCACCGTCAACTTGTACAATTCTAGGTAATCAATGCACATCCGATGCAAAGCATCTGTATTCTTGACAAAAAGGATCAGTGCTTCTCACGGAGAACTGCTCGGTTAAATAAACTCATTTCCTAAAAGTTCCTAAAGCTGAGAGGATAACTCCTGCATCTCAGGAGGTGCGATACAATATGGTGCCTTGGCAATTGGCATCGCACCAGGGATCAGATCGATCCAGAACTCCACTTGCCTCTTAGGAGGCACACCTATCAACTCCTCTGGAAAAACATCAAGAAATTCGTGCAAAAAAGGAATCTTAGAAGTAAAAACCGAGCTCTTCACATCAACCCGGGTATCCACTAGATATGCCTGATAACCTATACACCCATGCTGTAAACGCTGCCTCACCTTGGTGGTAGAACAAGAAGTTGATCCTGACCTAGTACCCTCATCATAGATTGTTAGCACTCCCCTACTAGCATCTCAAACCATCACCAACTGCCGCTCATAGTCAATCAGAGCCCCAAACCTGCTCAACCAATCCATACCGATGATAACATAGACATCTCTCATTGCAATAGGGATAAGATCTATCGAATACCCAAAACCAAAAATCTCTAGTACACAACCACGATAGATGTCAGTTGTGGAGATCGAATGCTCATCAGGTATAGCGACTCTCAATGTCCTGCTCAAGGCCTCCCGTACAATACTAAAACCACGACAAAAAGATGAAGACACAAAAGACCAACTCGCACCCGAATCAAACAGCACGAGTGCAGGCACAAAATTCACCAGGAAAGTACCTAACATGAACAATATTATAAGCAACATAAATAAATCAACTGAAATAAATAAAGAACACATGCCAGCCATGACATCTGGAGCTGATCTGGCCTCCTCTGCTGTCAACTAAAATGCTCTCCCTCGAGCCCTCGGAGTCTCGACCTTCCCCTACCGGCCATCAGTAATACGCAGGGTCGCGGCAGACAAAGTCTGAACCATCTGAGATGCAAGTTGTGGACACTCGGACCTCAAATGACCTGTCGAGTTGCAATTGAAACAAACCTGAAATCCCTTGGGGAAATCCTTAGCCATCTGCCGCTCCTTGCCACACATGTAGCAAATAGTCCCCGACGGACAGGGTCCCTCATGTCCCTTGCCGTACTTGTTGCAAGCGTGGCCCTTCTGGCCTCCAACTCTCGAGTCAGCAGGCTTTAGACGCTTATTCGCCAACTGCGACTGAACTAGCCTCCTATCTCTCACCTGAATCTCCCTCTCCTTTCTCACCTGGGTCTCCAATTCGATATCTCTCCTCCTGGCATTGGTCTGCAGCTCAACCTATGTCCAATATGAAGTGTTTTCTACAAACTCATGGATATCCCTGCTAAGAGTACTTAGATACCGACTTACATGCGCTTGCTCAGTCGACACATGCTTGGGGAAAAACAAAGCCCTCTCATGAAACATCCTAGTGATCTCAGCCACCGTCTATATCTTCTGCTTGAGAGATAGGAACTCACAGGCCAACCTCTATCCCTCTCTCTCTCTCTCTCTCTCAACCAATGGTACAAACGCATCTCTGAACACCTCATTAAATCTGTCCCAGGTCACTGCAGAACGCTCTGCAAGAGTATAATCAGTTGTCACCAATTTCCACCAATCCTTCGCACACAAGCGAAGCAAGTTGAGTGCGAATCGAACCCTCAGATTCTCCGGATAGGAGAAAGTGTAAAAAAACTCTCAACATCAGAAATCCATCTCATCGTAGAGATCGGGTCTTGGGTCCCATCAAACTCTGGTGGCTTCGTATTGTTGAACTCCCGGTACCACAACGAATCACCCCCTGTAGTCTCACAGTTTCAATGGTTGCGGTGGCTGCAACAACAACAACCTCAGTGATGGCGGCATAACGCTAGTTGAAAGTCTCAATCAATGTGGTATTAATAGACCCAAATGTCTCTGGCATAGCCCCTCTGATTTCCGTGGCCAGCTTGGCGGCAACGATCCTATTGATCTCCTCATCACTGGCACTCGGCCAATCGGGGTCGTTAGAGCCTGAACCTCAGGCAACCACCATAATGAAACACACAGGAATATCATCAACAATCAGGCTAAAGCGCAAGCACAAACACTTACACACTCCTGCAAGTTCCATAGGTCCCTAACGTTTCTCCTTGAGCCTCATATGGATTTGGTTCTTTCAGTAGTACGGGCTCAATACTACCTTCTACACCAACCCGTATTTGTCTCAAGTCGTCCTCTCAAGACCCTAAGTCACAAGGACTCTATTCCTCAAGAGCATTTATACACCCGCCGTGTTAGTTCCTCATAACCACTACCAAAACATCTAGGTACTCATACAAGACTGTTCCTCAACACCACTATACGTCACAAGACCTTTGCTATCCTTGTCATTTGCTTTGCGCATATCGTACACAATACATGTCTTGATAGACAGTCGAATAAATGATTCCACCTCAAGTCCACAACCAAAAAAGGAACAGGAAGAAAGGCTAAATCAGAGATTCTAAGGCTACAAAACCCTAACTATGTACAATTATGCGACATACACTAAGCAATTAGCAATGATAAATTCAACCTTATGAAAGCAATCACCTAGGCTAAAGTTATCATAATTCAGGCAATCCCTATCTGTCACACCCCCAAACCAGAACGCCGGAAACGTTCGGGGGCAGAGGACTTCAGGTAAGTATCACAACACATGCAATATAGTAATCAAAGTACAAGCAACCATTGCATTAATAAGTATAAGTTTTACATAAGTGTTTAAACATTACATATTCAAACACCAAAGTAGGTACAGTAAAAGACAAGAGTTGCGGTACGGTACTAGGTAGTCTTCTTAAAAGCTTCAGGAGTGTACCTGTCTATTGGATTCCTGAGAATACAAGTTATTTTGAATGAGTAGGTCAGCATTTAAGCTGGTGAGTTCAGAAGTATTTTAGTTCTATAATGTATACACTAAGTTCTTGGATAAGTTCGTTGGTTCCTCCAGAAAATCCTATATTTCCTGAGGTGATAAACTGATAACCTCAATAGTTCCCTCTGCAATTACTTAGTTTATACTAGTTATATATAACCTAATATTGAATGGACAGTTAAATGGGTGTATCTGCCCTAAGCCCACAACCAAACAAGGAACAGGAAGTAAGGCGGAAGTCACACATTTCACTGTCAATCGGATATTACTTATGTATAACTCTGATGTAAAAACTAAGGAATTGTAGAATTAACCACTAAAGGTCCTTTATGTTATACTAGTTTACAAAGAGTGAATGACTAAGTTCCAATTGTAAAAGTAGTTTAATTCCATACATCGTTTCATTTGTAAAAGTATTCTTAGTTATATCCGTTCTACAGTAAGGCATTAGTATTAATCCTAGAAAATATTATATTATCCATAATATTGCTTTGTGGTTTTAAATGTTCCAAAACCAGAGGTACAAGTATATTTGCTATACTTGATTTCATGATACGTAGTTTTTACTGTAAGTAAAAACTAACAGAAGGTATATTTGGTCAGGATGTAATTATCTTTTCTTACTATTTAAGAGAAGTATATTACTAAGTAATTTACTAGTTGTTTTATCCATGTGAGTTCTATTAACCATACTAATATGACTGATGTGCCTGATGCGACGTTCTTTAGGCGTCAGAAACGATATGACATTTGACAACCTAGGCCTGCCGGCCAAACTGTAGCGAACAGTGAAGGTGCGGGATTGTCAGTCCCATACAGATCTATACACAAATTCATGCCCTCCCTATAGGAGATTCTGGTTAATAAGTCAGGACTTAAGGTCGTACTTAGATAAGTACACCATGAAGAGTCTCACAAATTTATGGTTTCAACGAGATTTACGATGTATTATTACCCCGTGATTGCTAACCCTGGTACTCTGTATTGTACCTTTGTTAATGCAAACCCGGTATGATGTATTATTACCCCGTGATTGCTAACCCTGGTACTCTGTATTGTACCTTTGTTAATGCAAACCCGGTATGATGTATTATTACCCCGTGATTGCTAACCCTGGTACTCTGTATTGTACCTTTGTTAATGCAAACCCGGTATGATGTATTATTACTTCTTTAATATGTTATTCATATATTAAAGGTATTATACATATCTTGGTATAGTTAAATGAATTTTGGTAATTTCCTAGGAAAGTATACAATCGTGAATCATACTTGTATATATAGTTTTGAATCATAAATTATACCTATTATAATTTATATGTTCTATCTGATTAGCATGATTTCTCATGGATGAACACCTTTGCTCAGCATGATACAAAGGTAATGATACCGAATGAAGTACCCTTTTATATTCATATATGTATAATATATATATATATATATATATATATATATATATATATATATATATATATATATATATATATATATATATATATAATTAAGAAGGAAACGACCTTCGGACAAATAACACCACCTTAATTCCACATCCAAGCAAGGAAAAGGAAATCAGATAATTCATTAGTCCTAAGCCCTTCAAATCTTATTTATATATTTATACATATATAAACATGATTTTGGAAATTATAATTTGAAATAGTTAATAAAACCTTTTTCAAAGAATTTAACGAAGTTTACATGACTTTAAAGATTTAACATGGCTTTAAGTCATTTTGGAAGTATTTGGTAATCCTTAAAAGCATAAGGAAACCCTTTGTGTGATTACTATCACATACAATTTTTAACATAATTTATATTGTGTTCAACTTGTATTTCCCCCCTAAAAAGAATTTAAAAACGATTAAAAAGGTAAATTATAGGGGTATGAACTCACTTGATAAGTGGTGATTTGGGCAGTGTTTCGTTTCTATAGATGAACTTTCTCGAAGAAACCGTGAGTTTTTGATTAAAAACCGGGCTTTATGCGGGCAGCACTTCGACTGGAAAGTAGTTATCTTCTCGAGAATTCTGGGGCTTCGGGTCTTAGATACGATACCGGGGCCTTAGGGGGTTGTAAGAAAGTTTAGGGGGTGAAAAGGTGAAAAAGGGTGAAATTTTGGGTGAAAAACATCAAAAATCTGAGAAGTCTCGCACCCTTTATATAGGGGTGCGAGGGTTCGGCCGAGGGGATGAGTCATCGGACAGGTGGCGAAGGCGAGGAAGAGTCAGCAGCTACGTGGCAACTTTGCATGCGAGGGGGACACGGAGGCTAGATGCGCGTGCGGAGGCGTCTTACAATCCGTCTTAGACGACGCCTAGGACGCGAGGCGCGTCGGATGCCCAATGGAACTCGGATTCGGACCAATCAGCGATGGACACGAGTGGACACGGGGAAGCCTCGCATACGAGGTGACCTGTCCGAATTGAGGCCATGCGATTTTTCCCGGTTATCCATTAATTCTCGATTTTTGTGCCAAAAACTTGCGAAATTCATAACTTTCGCATACAAGCTCCGTTTTTGACCTTCTTTATATGCACGCGTAGGTAAAATTATACTCTACGACTTTCGTTTAGACTTCATCGGCAAATTTTTAGCTCGATCGATTTATATTTCGAATTTTTAGCTCTCTACTGCTAAACCGAAACTTAGAAAAATCATAACTTCCTCATACGAAGTCAGATTTTTACGTTCTTTTTATGAAAGTTCTCGGTTTAACATATTCTACAACTTTCATTTAGATTGTTAATGCTAAAAAGCCTTTTATCAAAAATTCACTTTTTACACTGAACAGTGTTTTGTAGGTTTTGTCGCGGATCTTCAATTGGTCATAACTTCTTCGTTATAACTCGGATTTCAGTGTTCTTTATATTTTTGGAAACCTTGTTACAATTTCTACCAATTTGTTCATCCCAATTACGATTATTGGTCAATTTATTTTTGACCTAAGTTTGACTGGTGTCACATTATCCCTCCGTTAGAGGGAATTTCGTCCCGAAATTAAGTCCAAAAGTGATACTCATGGACTAGGGGAAAGAGGTGGATATTTTCGTTTTATCTAATATTCCCTTTCCCAAGTGAATTCAGGTCCCCGGTTTGTAATCCAACGAACCTTCACTAACAGGATAAGATTTTGCTTGGTTCTTTGGATTTCCCTATCCATGGTTTCTATTGGTTCTTTTACAAAGTGTAGACTTTTATTTAATTTGATTTCATCAAGTGAAATTACAAGTGTTTCATCGGATAGACACCTCTTTAGATTAGATATGTGGAAGGTGGGATGAATGTTATTAAGTTTTTGTGGTAGTTTAAGTTTATAAGCTAGAAGACCGATTCTGGTAAGAATCTCAAATGGTCCTATGTACCTTGGATTTTAGTATTCCATGCTTTCTCAAGCGTATCTTGTCCTTCCGGGGTGAGACCTTCATATGACAAGGTCCTCAACCTGGAATTCCAAGGGTTTTCTTTTATCGAAGCCGTAGCTTCTCTGATTAACTCTGGATATGTCGCTTTCTGATTCGTATTTTCTTTTTGGTAGTTTCTCGGATGAATTCCAGATCAGCGAAGGTGTTGTGTGGAAATTGAACCTCTAGCTAGTTGCGTATTACCTAATTTAGTCCGGTGCAGATAGGATCTGCACTTGCGACCACAAAAGGTTTCGAATGGAGCAACTTTAAATGCTAGCATAGTAAAGGACTCGACTAATTGGTAAATGGGTATCCCATGCTTTACCAAGGTCGATCACATACGTTCTTATCCATTCTTCCCAAGGTTTCACCTGTCACATTTTCAGGTTTCAATGCTTCCTGTTGAACCTCCTTACTTTGTGTTGATAGATTTGAATGGGTTATCATAGTCAATGATTGGCTCTATGACCTGAGTAATCTTTCCGACTTAGGGTGTCAGCTACTATATTGGCTTTGTCCGGATGATAACGAATTTCGAATTCGTAGTCATTTAGTAGCTCGACCCACTGTCGTGGTCTCACGTTGAATTCCTCATGATAGAATATATGATGAAGGATTTTGCTCCGAAGTTCATGATAAGACTCATACTTGGCTCATCCACCATCACCTCGTGTATACAAGTCGTATATAATTTAGATTTCACAAAACCTTCGGATGGGTGACTCATGCCTCAGGTCTACAACCAAACAAGGAACATGAGATAGGGCGAAATTACACATCCTTAATCTTGTTAAGTCTAAGTTATATACCACTGTTGTGTATACACTTAGCAACGATATATTAACCTAATGAGTTCTTAGTCTCTATTCTTGAACTTGACCTGCGGTACAATGATTTTCCTATGAGATCTATTGGGGGTACTTCAGTGGTTACTGACTTCTAAGACTACTTCGGTGCTTTTCGTTTGAAGTTTCATGTCTACTGAGTAGGCTAAAAGGGCGTGGTACCCTTCGCATGGGTACTTCTGAAGTTTTGAAATGAGAGACAACCTAAGGGTTTGCGTTATGGATTGGAAGAATTTCATCTTATTGCTGATTAAGGAAAAAGTTCTCTTACACGACATAAGAATTTTCACATGGTAAGGGCCAGGCCAAACCATGTCGAATGAGGATGTCGTAATTTTCTTGACGAAATAGATATTAAGTCGTTCTGGGAGGAATGATTACTAGGATGATATCGAATGTACCTAAGTTTTTAGTGCTTCTAGTTACGAATCCCCTTTTAGATTTGAAATTGGCGTGTACTACCAATACGAGGGTTCTGATAATTTGAAATTATGAACTTTCATGAAATGATCCTTACTAGGTCTCTCTATAATCGCTTGGTGTATACAAGTCATGTATAATTAAGATTGGCAAGACCTTTGACTGAGCAACCATGCCCTAAATCCACAACCAAACAAGGAACAGGAAATGAGGCGGGATTACTCACTCTAAGTCTATAAATTTTAATTGTAAATGACCCTTACATATACACTAAGTCATCATAGCTTACCTGTTAGGGTTTCAAATTTTATACGAATGTTGTGATTTAATTTGAACGGGAGAGTAATCATAATTATAGATAATTATCGAGGTTTGGAAGCGTACCAAAATATAGCAGGGTTCTTTGATGCCTTCCCATGCATTGGGGTCAAACCCCTCCTGCTCCCCCGTCGTTCTTCTCTGTTGGACAGTCCCTCTTGTAATGTCCTATTTCACCACAAAGGTGACATATGGGAATGGTTCCAACATTGGTAGTTGAAGTGATGAACTCAACCATAGTTCTACAGATGCAGGCGGTATGCCCCTTCATGTTGCATCTATTCCAATGCAGCTCTTAGCAAACTCCATGATGATGGTAGTTGCACTTGATGGAATGTGGGAGGTTTCCTAAGTACGGCGTGGTCGGTGCTGGAATAACAGGTCTGATGGGGGTATTAACTGCCCCAGTTTGTTGCCCTCTGTTAGGTTCTTGAGTTGAACAACTCCCTTTCTTGTTCTCGAACTTTTGTTTCAGGATATTAGGCTTAAGGTTCGAAGTGTCCTTACAAATAGGTACTCGTTGCTGTACTTGGCCATCACCATGATCGGGGTTGCCGATAGCATTACTACTAACATTTGCGTTGTTAGCATTAAGGTGTGCCATGACAGCTGCTACAGCTGCTGTGACTGCAGCTTGAAACGTAGCCGCATCTATTTGAAGGATGGTGTTTTGCCGGTTGGTTGGTTACGTTTCTTCGGAGGCATGATTCTGTTTCATGATAAGAAAATGAGCTCGTGAGCGACTATAGTTGTCTCTAGATGTATTTTAACCATTTGTATCTATGTATAATTCTTTCATTTTGTTATATTGTTCTCAATGATTCGACCTGCATCCCTATGATGCAGTCCCGGTAAGGAACAAAAATTAGTTTCTAGAATGTTTATTAATCGAGTATCATCCGAACTAAGTTACCTTCGATTGGTAGATATCGTTTTCCAACTTTCGAAATGATTTGAAAACAATTCATAATAAAGTCTACATAATAGACTTATGAATTTGAGAAGTAATCACTATCAATTGAGATTTCGTGATCTGATTTATTGTTATTAGCCGTGACAGGAAAAGAAGATAAGCTCAAAACCTAATGTGAGTGGTATAAATACTAACTCACTAGGTTGTATCATTTATTAGTTATTACTTAAATGAAAAGGCGCTCAAATACTTCACATGAATCACGCGTGGTTTTCCTTTGTTCTCTATTCTATTCTGGGTGGTAATGATTTGTTCTCTCCTGGTATCTATAGGGTGTCCTTCTCCTCCGTAAGTATATTGAATTCCCGAGTTGTCTTACTTCCGATTCTAACACCGATCCTCATTATTTTGTAATGAATATTTTGAATCTCGGAAGTTCATGTGAATCTCTCATTGGTGGCCTTAATAGGGTAAGGGCACTAAATGATTTCTATAGTTTATTTACTTCTCATCTGTTTCTTTCTTGGAATTCTCGTAATGAAATTCTGTTGGATCCTCCTTGACTCTTCCATTGATTGTTGGAGTGACTACTTTTATCTAAGGGGTTTATACGAGAATGGGAATATATAAAGAATCTATGAGAAAATTTAAATTTTTACGAAGGTGATCCTTAATGGTCCTTCTATAATCGCATGGTGTGTACCGATTATATATAATCCAGATCAAATAGACCTTCGAAGAAGTAATCCGACTCTAAAACCACATCCAAACAAGGAAAAGGAAGTAGAGTGAATCACATATTCTAAGTCTATAAAATCTCAACTATATATAACCTTACCATATCCATTTAATAATTATAGACTTATCAGAAAAGATCTTTTTAACATTCCGCCAAAGTGATTTATGGTATCTAAAATACCTCCATGGTATTTTAATTATAAGTTTGATTCTTGGACTTCTAGATATAAGAAGTTGATAAGTTTTCAGTTTTCTAGTTATAGCATCCTAAAATACTCCTATAGTATTTTAACCTTTATGTTTGGTTCTAGAATTCTTCTGGTACCTAGGTAAGTTTTAGACTTGTTGCAACACTACAATCACTCCCAAACACATGTTGGTCATATCTCAAATGAATATAGTTGATCAGGCTATATTGATCCCAGATATGATTACATCACTGTCTAGGTTTAACTTTAATGTCCAACATCCAAGTACTTTTGTTTTGTTCTTCTTGTGATACTCATTCTAGTATATATATTCTGCATGTACTTATACTTTTATAAAATATTGTTATATTTTTAAAGTATAACTCTTCGTCATAGTGTTTTTATCCCAATGGGTTTATAGTTGTATATCCTTTATGACTGATATACTGAGTTCACTATAAACACTGCTCTGATACCAATCTGTCACACCCCCAAACCAGAACGGCGGAAACGTTCGGGGGCGGAGGACTTCAGGTAAGTATCACAACACATGCAATATAGTAATCAAAGTACAAACAACCATTGCATTAATAAGTATAAGTTTTACATAAGTGTTTAAACATTACATATTCAAACACCAAAGTAGGTACAGTAGAAGAAAAGTGTTGCGGTACGGTACTAGGTAGTCTTCTCAAAAGCTTCAGGAGTGTACCTGTCTATTGGATTCCTGAGAATACAAGTTATTTTGAAAGAGTAGGTCAGCATTTAAGCTGGTGAGTTCATAAGTATTTTAGTTCTATAATGTATACACTAAGTTCTTGGATAAGTTCGCTGGTTCCTCCAGAAAATCCTACATTTCCTGAGGTGATAAACTGATAACCTCAATAGTTCCCTCTGCATTTACTTAGTTTATACTAGTTATATATAACCTAATATCGAATGGACAGTTAAATGGGTGTATCTGCCCTAAGCCCACAACCAAACAAGGAACATGAAGTAAGGCGGAAGTCACACATTTCACTGTCAATCGGATATTACTTATGTATAACTCTGATGTAAAAACAAAGGAATTATAGAATTAACCACTAAAGGTCCTTTATGTTATACTAGTTTACAAAGAGTGAATGACCAAGTTCCAATTGTAAAAGTAGTTTAATTCCATACACAGTTTCATTTGTAAAAGTATTCTTAGTTATATCCATTCTACAGTAAGGCATTAGTATTAATCCTGGAAAATATTATATTATCCATAATACTGCTTTGTGGTTTTAAATGTTCCAAAACCAGAGGTACAAGTATATTTGCCATACTTGATTTCATGATACGTAGTTTTTACTGTAAGTAAAAACTAACAGAAGGTATATTTGGTCAGGATGTAATTATCTTTTATTACTGTTTTAAGAGAAGTATATTACTAAGTAATTTACTAGTTGTTATATCCATGTGAGTTCTATTAACCATACTAATATGACTGGTGTGCCTGATGCGGCGTTCTTCAGGCATCGGAAACGATATGACATTTGACACCTTAGGCCTGCCGGCCAAACTGTAGCGAACAGTGAAGGTGCGGGATTGTCAGTCCCATATAGATCTATACACAAATTCACGCCCTCCCTACAAGAGATTCTGGTTAATAAGTCAGGACTTAAGGTCGTACTTAGATAAGTACACCATGAAGAGTCTCACAAATTTATTGCTTCAACGAGATTTACGATGTATTATTACCCCGTGATTGCTAACCCTGGTACTCTGTATTGTACATTTGTTAATGCAAATCCGGAATGATGTATTATTACCCCGTGATTGCTAACCCTGGTATTCTGTATTGTACCTTTGTATTATTACCCCGTGATTGCTAACCCTGGTACTCTGTATTGTACCTTTGTTAATGCAAACCCGGTATGATGTATTATTACCTCGTGATTGCTAACCCTGGTACTCTGTATTATACCTTTGTTAATGCAAACCCGGTATGATGTATTATTACTTCTTTAATATGTTATTCATATATTATAGGTACTATACATATCTTGGTATAGTTAAATGAATTTTGGTAATTTCCTTGGAAAGTATACAATCGTGAATCATACTTGTATATATAGTTTTGAATCATAAATTATACCTATTATAATTTATATGTTCTATTTGATTAGCATGATTTCTCATGGATTAACACCTTTGCTTAGCATGATACAAAGGTAATGATACCGAATAAAGTAACCTTTTATATTCATATATGTATAATATATATATATATATATATATATATATATATATATATATATATATATATATATATATATATATGTATATATATATATATATATATATATATATATATATATATATATATAGGATATAGATCCGGTAAGAAATTTTTTTTGGTAGGAAGGTAAGAAGTTTTTTTTCTACATATTTTTTTGACGAACAAAATAAATGAATCACTAGATGATTCATTTGTAAGATGATTCACAAGAAAAAATGCCCAAAAAAACATCTTTATGATTCATTTTTAAATAAATTAAGAAAAAATTCACTTTTATGACAATTTTAGTGAATAAAAACAAAATCATTGTATAAATGAATCATCGATATGTTTTTTTGAGAATTTTTTCTTGTGAATCATCTTACAAATGAATCATCTAATTATTCATTTTGTTTGTTCGCGAAAAAAATATGTAGAAAAAAAACTTCTTACCTTCCTACCAAAAATTTTCTTCTTATTTGATCTTGACTCTATATATATATATATATATATATATATATATATATATATATATATATATATATATATATATATATATATATATATATATATATATATAATTAAGAAGGAAACGACCTTCGGACAAATAACACCACCTTAATTCCACATCAAAACAAGGAAAAGGAAATCAGATAATTCATTAGTCCTAAGCCCTTCAAATCTTATTTATATATTTATACATATATAAACATCATTTTGGCAATTATAATTTGAAATAGTTTATAAAACCTTTTTCAAAGAGTTTACATGACTTTAAAGATTTAACATGGCATTAAGTCATTTTGGAAGTATTTGGTAATCCTTAAAAGCATAAGGAAACCCTTTGTGTGATTATTATCACATATAATTTTTAACACAATTTATATTGTGTTCAACTTGTATTCCCCCCTAAAAAGTATTTAAAAACCATTGAAAAGGTAAATTATAGGGGTATGAACTCACTTGATAAGTGGTGATTTGGGCAGCGTTTCGTTTCTATAGATGAACTTTCTCGAAGAAACCGCGAGTTTTTGATTAAAAACCGGGCTTTATACGGGCAGCACTTCGACTGGAAAGAGGTTATGTTCTCGAGAATTCCGGGGCTTCGGGGCTTGCTTCGGGTCTTAGATACGATACTGGGGCCTTGGGGGGTTGTAAGAAAGTTTAGGGGGTGAAAAGGTGAAAAAGGGTGAAATTTTGGGTGAAAAACATCAAAAATCCGAGAAATGTTGCACCCTTTATATAAGGGTGCGAGGGTTCGTCCGAGGGGATGAGTCATCGGATAGGTGGCGAAGGCGAGGAAGAGTTAGCAGCTATGTGGCAGCTTCGCATGCGAGGGGGACACGGAGGCTAGTTGTGCGTGCGGAGGCGTCTTACGATCCGTCTTAGACGTCGCCTAGGACGCGAGGCGCGTCGGATGCCCACTGGACCTCAAATTCGGACCAATCAGCGATGGACACGAGTGGACACGGGGAAGCCTCGCATGCGAGGTGACCTGTCCGGATTGAGGCCATGCGATTTTTCCCGGTTATCCATTAATGCTCGATTTTTGTGCCAAAAACTTGCGAAATTCATAACTTTCGCATACGAGCTCCGTTTTTGACGTTCTTTATATGCACGCGTAGGTAAAATTATACTCTACGACTTTTTTTTAGACTTCGTCGGCTAATTTTTATTTTATTTTTAATATTATTATTTTTAACAGACCGGGACAGGAAATCCGTTAAAAATTCATAACTTCTTCATCCGACATCCGTTTTCGTCTGTCTTTTTACCGTTGTACTACTTTTGACGAGACCTTCGATTCTCGTTTAAGTTGTGTTGGCTAAATATCGATCGATTTAGATTTCGAATTTTTAGCTGTCTACTGCTAAACCGAAACTTAGAAAAATCATAACTTCTTCATACGAAGTCAGATTTTTACGTTCTTTTTATGAAAGTTCTCGGTTTAACATATTCTACAACTTTCATTTAGATTGTTAATGCTAAAAAGCCTTTTATCGAAAATTCATTTTTTAAACTGAACAGTGTTTTGCCGGTTTTGTCGCGGATCTTCGATTGGTCATAACTTCTTCGTTATAACTCGGATTTCAGTGTTCTTTATATTTTTGGAAAACTTGTTACAATTTATACCATTTTTTTCATCCCGATTACGATTATTGGTCAATTTATTTTTGACCTAAATTTGACTGGTGTCACACTATCACACTTCCCTGTAGGATACTTAGCCTATCACTAGCATGCAGTTCTATCATTTTATAAAACAACAACTCTACACAACTCATAAAATAATAGAGATATTTTGTTAAACTACCGCTCGAGCTCTGGCTGATTGTACATACTGCTTCACCGAATTTTTTTCCTTTGGAATTCTTCATTTCTTTATGAATTGTTTTTATGAAAATCCTCAAACCCTTTGTTTGATTTTGGAATTCCCCTAGGGTTCATCCAAATCCCTCAAACCAGGGCTCTCATTCCAAATTGTATCATCCAAATTTTCAAAGCAAAATTTTCATATTTAAAACCATAGAAAAACATTTATCATGAAAACCATCCCAAGAAAGTCATAATGTCAAATACAATTCCACATCAAAATATTAGAGTGTCCCAGAATGTCCAAACAAAATCTCCTGGAAAATGTGTACAATCAAGCCTTCTCCTTCCCGCGATCCTCATAAGTACCTGAAACACATTTAATCAACAACTGTAAGCACAAAGCTTAGTTAGTTCCCCAAGATATCCCATACAATACACCACATAAAACAGTTATGGGTTATCAACAATCCTGGAGACTACCCGAAGTCTCAGTGGGAAAACAACACGCCTTATGGGTGATCAACAACCTTGGAGAGTACGCAAACTCTAAATCACACATAAACAACACAAAAACAATAATGACATCTCGAACCACCTGGTCATCACATATATACAACTATTCTACCACACAGGTAAGAATAAGTGACGAGACTCACATGCCATTGATGACTGATAGAACTCACACCCGAACTGCCGGAACTAGACTCTACCTAATTAAATACACCAATTATCCTTAATTAATAATTAAGGTATTTTCATATACACATTAATAAGGCCCAAGACTAGTCTAGTCCACAGACTTAGAGTAAAAGACCATTTTACCCCTCACAAACCTCTCATCATCCACTTAATACTCAAATGGTTAAATTCCACAAAAGTCAACAAAAGTCAACCTTGATCAGTATGCTCGGTGTACTGAACTCTACACTAGGCATAGAGCACAACACCAAAAAACGAGCTTGCATCTGGATATGCGGGGCGTAGCCAAGCATACGCTCAACGTACATAAGTTGCTCTCAAGACCTGCATGCAAAACATCTTAATCCTTAAGGCATCTATTCCAAACACAGATCTGACCCCTAAAGAACGTCTTAAACCATACATTCTCTGACTTTAAGCCTTTTCATGGCTACAAGGAGCTAAAACCCAAAACCCTAACTTTCTTCTACAATAAAACCCCCATAACTCATGCATAGGAGAAAATGGTTGGCCAAGATAGCATTTTTATGACTCAAGACATCTTAGAATGTCTGAAAGGACAAATTAATAACTCTGGAGTACTCCATACTCACAAAGGTCCAAGATTTGGGACAAAAAGAACCAAAATGCAAGACTAAACAAGATATAGTTAAACAATATCCAAGATTTGAACTTTATACCTTGAAATGGTGCACAAATAGATGAAGTTGTTGGATCTACAAGCTAGAATGCACCACCACCACTTGAATGATCTTCTTTTAAATACAAGACACTCAAGAATCATTTTCCAAGTTTCAAAACACTCTCACAAGGTTAGAGTTTCGATATAGGTTTAAAAGGGAATGGAGGTTGGATAAGATGATGTCTAAGGGAGGGATTAGATAATTAAATAGGGGTCACACCCTAAATTTTACGGTTTGGCATCTGCACGAGTACGTTGGACGTAATCACACGTACACCCAACATACTCTCTCCGCGCCTTGACTTCCTCGAAGACTTACGCCTGATGTACATGGCTAGTACGCCCACCATAAGTGGCCAAAATGAAAAATTATATTAACTTCAAGGGATGAAAATAAAATAACTAACAACGTGTTTTACAAAAACATCCCTTGAACTTCAAATGTATGTTGATTCCCATCAGTTTGACTCCTCAAGCACACAAGTGACACATTTGTCTCTGTTTATGGGGGAAGGTACACCAAGCAGGTATCGTACTCTAGTGGTTTGTATGTAGAGTATGTAGAGTTATTGTTGTTGCATGATGCAAATGAACCGACAACATACTACATGGCTGCAGACAATGTTTATTATGTGAAAGAAATGGAATTTGCTTTGGATGCAACTGAAAGAGACCAAACTTAAACCTTGGTATATCTTTCACCAGGTTGTAAACCCATTGGACTAAAATAAGCTCACAAGTTAAAATAGGATCTAAATGGTAATGTGATGAAGTATAATGCAAGGCCTATGCATAAGAGGTATGCTTAAAAACCTAGGGTAGATTTTGGTGAAGTATATGAATTATATTATACGGATGGAATGGGTAGAATTTTACATTCTCTCTTAGGTAAGAATTGATGGTTGGTACATCACCTTGATGTGAAGTTAGCCTTCCTAAATGGAGTGTTGGAAGAGGATGTATATGTAACACAACCAAAGGGGTACATGAAGTGTGATCAGCTAAAAAACTGTACAAGTTGTCTAAGGAAGTTTTTAGGCTTCATAAATTTCCTAGATCTTGGAATTCACAATTAGATAAGTACTTCAGATGTCTAAATTTTTTTAGGTTTGCTCAAGAGAATGTGTTGTAAATTAGAAGTATAAAAGAGAAAAAATTGAGTATTGGGATCTAAATGGATGATATGGTTGTCGCTGGTGATTATGAAGATAAAGTAAAGGTCTTTAAGCAACAAATATGTATGGAGATCCAGATAAGTAATGGTATCGAAGTAGGTTAGCATGAGGGTGGTTGTAGCTTCAAGCGATCTGCTTACTCAAATATTTTTCTTAAGAAGACAGGCATGACTCATCACAACCCATCCAAATATCTAATATAACTAAAGATTAAGCTAACCAAAGATGATCATGGAACTCCAAGCTATCCTATAGTGTTTAAAAGTATCATGGGTGGTTATAGATATCTAACTCGCATACAATCTGGCATCTCCTATGTTGTAGTAGTAAGTTGTTTCATGGAGAAATATACAGTCCAACATCTGCAAGAACTGCAACAGAACTTAAGGTATGTAAAAGAGACCATTGATTATGTTGTAGTCCATAAATGAAGTAGTCAATAAGTTGGGGTTATAGGTTACTTAGATAGTAACCTTGATGGGGTTGTAGTTGTTTGGCGAAGTATAGGAGAAAGGATTTCCTTATGCACCAAAGCATAAGAAGAATTTTCGGATTTCAGCTAACAGTCAAAAACTTCATTTATTATCTATTTTGTTAACCAATGAAGATATACATTAAAACTGCTAAAACAATGTATGTGGGTGTTGTCGCTGGTACTGGGTATGTAATTTTTGAAAAAAATATTTCAAGTAATATTATATAATGCCAAGAAAAACCGTCAATTTTAATGAGTTTGATTAAGAAGATGTGACTGTAATCAATAACCATGTTTCTTTTCCCCCCTTTGGTGCATATGGGGAAATTGTAGAGAAAAATGAATGAGACAAAACTTTTAAAAACTTTATGACATAATGAAGAAAAAATTTTGAGTCATTAGTTCTTCAATACGTAAAAAAATAAAAATGTAACTTACTAAATTACATATTAATATAAATTTTAAACATCTAACTAATCTTGGAATATTTAAAAATAATATTGATTTAGTAACAAGTGACCATATATTGTATTCATGCATTTTAAAATAAAATGTAATGTTGTTTCTTTCTCTAAATAGAATCCTGCAAAATAATATTGGCCTACCATAGGAAAAAAGACCCCTCATTTAATTAGGAATCCCTTGGGATAAGGTTATCAATGCTAAAAGTTACATGTACTACTATGAAAAGATGGTGAACTTAAATGATTTCGTTGTTGAAGTAACATTTTATAAGTTAAGAAACAATTTTGGAAAACAAATCAACGACATTCCTGCTGATACCTCTCATCCTGATCTCAATTTGTATAACAATGACACTAATTGTGTAACGCCCGGTTTCTGGTACGCATTTATTTAAAAATTATTCATGTTTATAGAGCTACTCGACGAGTTGGAAGCCCCAGACTCGCCGAGTAGAATTAAGTCTTGGACGCGGGATTTCAGCCATCGACTCGACGAGTCAAGAGCCCTCGATTCGATGAGTAGGTCTGTCAGAGTGAAACCCTAATTTCGGGGTTTTGCACCCTATTTAAGCATCTTAATCCCCACCTTGTGTCCTCATTTCCAGCCTCCAAGTACTAAACCCTAATCCACGAAACCCTAGAGTATCTTGTGAGTTGTGAGCCATTCTTGAGTGTTTTGATGTGTTCTTGAAGCTAGAAGAAGAAGAAGGATCTAGAAGGTTCAAGGAGAAGATAGTAGATCTAGGGATTTCCTTCCATCCTCATCACTTTCTGGTAATCAAGTCTCTAACTTGATAATTCATTTCTTAGATCTATTTACTTCCATTTTATGAGGGTTTTAGTGCAAGAACCTTGGTCTTCGGGATTTGGACGTTCCAAGTGATTTATATCTCAGATCTCGGATCTAGGAGGGGTTCCATGGCATAAAGATGCAAACTTTATGACCATGGAAGCCCCATGCAAGCTTATAAGCATTAATATGGCCTTTTTATCCCTAAGAGGCCATGCTTGGAAGGAAATCTTGGAACTTTACGTGTCCAAGTTATGTTCAAAGCCTAGATCTAGTATAGTGTGCTTTGGTTTAGGGTATTATGGCTTGTGGAACAAGATCTATGTTCTAGAGAGTTAGGGTTGAGCTAATCCCATTAAGAAGGACTAAGAGCAGGTAAAGTTGGAAACTTTACCTTAAAAAGTGTAATCCCAGTGTGTAGAGGAAGTGTGGAGCTTGGATATGAAGGGTAGGAGCTTAATCCATTGACGTGACTCAATCAGACAGAGGAACTCGGAGAGTCCATAGAGGGACTCGACGAGTTGAGTTGGTTTGTCCCGTTTTTAGCTAAAGGTAGAACTCAACGATTCGGTGAAGGAACTCGACGAGTTAATTCGGTAAGATCGCGATTTCAGGTTCTAGGACTCGGCAAGTTGATGGAGCAACTCGACGAGGTGAGTCAACCAAAAGGTTCACTTTGACTGAAGTGTTGATTTTGACTAGGGGTAAAATGGTCATTTTAACCTAAGGAGAGTTATCAAGTTTTGACTAAGTGTTATTGTGATAATGATATCCGGGGAGTCGTGGGAGAAGCCATCAGAGATTCCTCACTCGGGATTTCAGCATTCAGCCTTGTGAGGTGAGTTTCCTTCAGTAGGAACGAGTCTACGGCACCAAGGCCGGCCCATAGTATGATATGTTAGTAGATGAGTGTGGGCGAGGCCCGTTTCTCCCAGTCAGCCGAGTGTGGGCAGGGCCCGTATCTCATAGCTTAGTTTGATTATGGATATATGACTGATTGATAGATTTAGTTATACTTGTTGTATTTGTGATACTTATATGTATGTTAGTAGTTGAGTGTGGGCGGGGCCCGTATCTCATAGCAACTGAGTGTGGGTGGGGCCTGTATCTCATAGTAGCCGAGTGTGGGCTCTCATAGTAGCCGAGTGTGGGCAGGGCCCGTATCTCGTAATAGCTGAGTGTGGGTGGGGCCTGTATCTCAGAGTCAGCGGACTGTGGGTGGGGCCTGTATCTCCCAGCTAGCGGAGTGTGGGCAGGGACCGTATCTCCATGAGTGTGGGCGGCACCCGTATCTCTTAGTTCCATGTTATATGTGTATAGTATGTGGTAGTTTGGGGAGACTCACTAAGCTTCGTGCTTGGAGTTTTCAGTTTTGGTTTCAGGTACTTCCGGTAGCAAGGGGAAGAGCTAAGGATGATTGCAGTGCACACACCATTTGTTTCAGCCTGGGATGTTTATACTCTGATATTTTGATAGACATTGATATGATGTTTGAGATATTATGACATGTGTTTTGCATATCTATGGTTTTATTAATAGCTAAGAACAAAATTTTTGGACCGTATTTTTGGGATGTTTCAAGTTGGTATCAGAGCCTTGGTTTGAGGGATTCGGGCACACTCTCGGGTGTGTCTGGACTCAAACTGAGGACTTGGTATGAAAATTTTCAAAAGAAAATCATTTTTATAAAAAGAATTTTGAAAAGAGAAAAGAATTTAGAGAAAGAGAAAAGGGTGTGGTGCATGCAATCAACCGAGCTCAAGTAAGTACTCTCAAATTACCCATACAAGTTTATGTTATGATATGTTTATGAGAATTGCATGCTAGATTAGGACTAAGGATCTAGGAAGGATGCCTTATGTTCCTATTATATGTGTATCGACTTTATGAGAATTGCATGCTAGATTAGGACTAAGGATCTAGGAAGGATGCCTTATGTTCCTGTTATACGTATCTCAGCTTCATGAACCGCATGCTAGTACAAATTAGTCAGGGATAGCCTGATAGAAATGTGATTGATTATGTTTACTCAATGCTCGAATGCTGCTTGCTTTGTGATTTTAGGAGTTCTAGTTATCTTTTACTAACTAGTAAATAAATATGTTAAGTTACATATTGCAAGGACTAAATAATTTCAGAAGGTTAGGTCTACCTCTATTGCGCAGCTCTTGTTTGAGTCCAATCGTTCTAGGGTAGCATCTCTCATTCGAAGAATTATCTAGTCTTAGTGATATGTAATAGTATTCACGAGCTAGTTAGGGGGAGATAGCAGGGACTTCTTATGCAGCTGATAGTAGAGAGTGGGTTGATGATTACCCTAGAGCAAGCCTAGGATGAGTTTAGCATGAGATCAACAGTAGTAGTAGAAGGGACTTGGTGGAGTCGAGGGAGATATTGAGGAAAGTACAAATAGATGTCGAATGTAGTATGGGCCCGTACTACTAAAAGTAGAGGATCCGTACTCGAATCAAGGAAGGCTGAGATGAACCCAGGAAACTTGTAGTGTGTTAGATCCCTCGAGATATGATGAGTATACTGATGTCTGTTATGGTGTATTTTCAGTAAGGTGACGCTACGCACTAGGCCAGTTGGCATTTCAGGCACTGGTGAGGGATCAGGCTCAGGCTCTAAAGTTGAGCAGCTTGACGAGCAGGCGAGGGAGTTCATATCGTTTGAGATCACACGTACCATTTTAGACCAGACTCCTGTGATCTTTGGTTCGATCAAGGAGGGTATTTTGGATCTTCTGGATGAGAAGCTAAGCGCTTTCCGTATCGAGGTGGCGGACATGATGGGGTCGTGCACACTGAGTTTCACGGAGTTCAGGGCTTGTGGAGCTCCCAACTACCATGGGGCTCGGGACCCCATTGTAAGCACCAGATGGTTGACAGATGTCGCTAACGGATTCTGCACCAACAGATGTCCCGAGGGGGAAAAAGTTAGACTTGCATCCTGTCTTCTGAAGGACAGGGCACACGATTGGTTGGAGGAGGTTGGACGAGCCATTGGAGATGATGCGGTTTTGGATGGTATGACCTGTAGTGATTTTTCGACCAGGATCAGGGCCGAGTTTGCACCTGTCATCGAGGTGAAAAAGCTAGCGAGGGAGTTCCAGGATCATTAGCAAACGAGAGAGACTGTGGAGGAGATCACCGCCAAGTTTAGGGACAGGGCCCTTCTTGTTTCGCAGTATGTGGCGGACAAGGAGATGAAAAAGGCGTGATATCATGAGATGTTGAGGAGTGACATTCAGCAGTTTGGGAGCCGATCCAGCTGCAAAATGCTGGAGGATATGATTGCCATAGCTAGAGAGAGAGAGATTGATTTAGAGATGGAGAGGAAGAGGAAACCAGATGCGGCATCTGGTATGGGGGGTTTAGGCAAGAAGCCCAAGACAGATTCTCGAGGGAAGGGCCAGTAGGGCCGAGGCCGCTGCGGCAAATGCGGTAGGTCGCACGAGGGGACATGCAAGGAAAGTAGTTCGAGTTGATTTACGTGTGGCTGAACTGGGCATGTGAGCATGGATTGTACTGCTGCTTCTACCACCACTACCACCACATTATCTGATCTGAATTGATTTCAGTGCAATCAGAGGGGCCACAAGAGGTCCCAGTGTCCAAGTTTGACAGCAGCAGGGAAGGTGGCGGCACCCGCCCCTGCTACATTGAGGATTACAGATGGTCGTCAGGGCCGGGATGAGGCGCCAGTGGCGAAGAGCGGAGCCTTCCAGTTGACAACAGAGGAGGCACGTGTAGCTCCTGATGTCGCTATGGGTATGTATCTTCTCCTTATCTCTTTATTTGTATTGATTATTGCTTAGTATTATGTGTTTGGAATAGGATTGTTCTTAGTGAACGGTATATTAGCCTTGGTACTCTTTGATTCGGGTGCCACCCGATCTTTTGTGTCACTCGCGCTCATCAAGCGATTCAATGGAGCTCCGGGGGAGCTGGATTGCCCACTGGATGTAGAGATAGGATACGATAGGACCGTTAGGGTTGCGAGGGTTCAAAGAGGTTGTACACTTCAGTTATTTGATGAGCAGTTTTTAGTGGATCTGGTTCCTATTCCTCTACGAGGGAATAAGGTTATAGTGGGTATGGATTGGCTGTGCCCTAATAGGGAAGTGATTAACTGCGAGCAACAGCTAGTGAGGATTCGGACTCCTAGTGGGGGAGGGATAGTGATTCAGGGCGAGAGGCCGCAGGGTGGATTGACTCTATGTTCAGCAGCGAGAGCGAGACGCTACCTTCAGTAGGGTTGCACAGGTTATGTCGCCTATGTCATGGATACCCGGGATAAGGGTAAGGCGACAGTCGATGATGTTCCGGTAGTGTGAGAGTACCCAGACATATTCCCGAAGGATTTACCTGGGATACCTCCGGAGAGACAGGTTGAGTTTAGGATTGAACTGGTCCCTGGTGCGGCACCGATAGCCAAGGAACCATAGCGGTTGGCTCCTCCCGAGATGCAGGAGTTGTCTATGTAGATGCAGGAGCTGATAGACAAAGTATTTATCATACCGAGTAGTTCGCCATAGCGAGCCCCGATCCTGTTTGTGAGGAAGAAGGACGGGTCATATCGGATGTGTATAGACTATCGGGAGCTAGATAAGGTAACAGTGAAGAACCGTTATCCCCTCCCAAGGATTGATGATTTGTTTAATCAGGTACAGGGTGTATCTTGGTTCTCCAAGATTGATTTGCGATCGGGTTATCAACAGATGCGAGTCAGGGACGAGGATGTGCAAAAGACAACTTTAGGACTCGCTATGGTCACTATGATTTCGTGGTGATGTCGTTTGGGCTAACCAATGCTCCAGCCGCGTTCATGGACCTCATGAACCACGTGTGCAGACCGATGCTAGATCGGTCTGTGATCGTTTTAATTGATGATCTCTTGGTCTATTCCAAGACTCAGGAGCAGCATGAGGAGCACCTGAGGGAGGTGTTGGAGACACTGAGGAGGGAGAGACTTTTTGCGAAGTTCTCAAAGTGTGGGTTCTGGTTGCGCGAGGTGCAGTTTCTTGGGTATCTCGTCAACCAGAAGGGTATTCTGGTTGATCCGGCCAAGATAGAGGCCGTGATGCAGTGGCAGGTTCCGAGGTCTCCAACTGAGATTCGGAGTTTTCTTGGTCTCGCAGACTATTATCGGAGATTCGTCCAGTATTTTTCCAAGATCGTTGTTCCTTTGACCCGACTAACCAAGAAGTCGGTGACATTCCGCTGGGGACCGGAGCAGCAGGCAGCCTTCGAGACTCTTAGACAGCGGTTATGCGAGGCACCAATTTTGACTCTGCCTGAGGGAGTTGGTGACTTTGTGGTTTATTGTGACGAGTCGATTACGGGCATGGGTTCACTTTTGATGCAGCGGGGTCATGTGATAGTTTACGCGTCAAGGCAGCTGAAGCCTCATGAGGCTAACTATCTGACGCATGATTTAGAGCTGGGGGCTGTGGTTTTCGCCCTCAAGATTTGGCGACATTACCTCTACGGAGTCCGTTATACCATTTAAACGGACTAAAAGAGTTTGAGGTACCTCATGGATCAGACGAATCTGAACATGAGGCATCTCCGGTGGTTAGATGTGGTGAAGTATTATGACAGTGAGATACTTTACCACCCGGACAAGGCCAATGTGGTGGCCGACGCCCTGAGCCATAAGGCGGTGGCGGCTCCGATTAGAGATATATGTTTGATGAGGACAGTGATTACTCCATTACTGGAGCAAATTAGGGAGGTGCGGGTCGAGGGCCTGAAGGAGGGGCGCTAGAAGTGCGAGCAGATCGTAGGCCGGGTGGCCTCATTTGATTATGGCAGCCGAGGGTTGTTGACCCTACATGGGAGGGTCTGGGTTCCGTATTGGGGCGGAGTACGAAAGGTTCTGATGGATGAGGCCCACAAGTCGAGGTTCTCCATCCATCCCGGGGCAACGAAGATGTATCGGGATCTTTGCCCTGATTATTGGTGGCCCTGCAAGAAGTGGGTCGTGGCTTGGTACGTAGAGCGGTGTTTGACCTGCCGGAAGGTCAAGGCCGAACATCAGCACACCCACGGCAAGATGCAGCCACTGGACATTCCCGTGTGGAAATGGGAAGATATCACTATGAATTTCGTTACCAAGCTTCCCAAGACCGCACGTGAAGTAGATTCGATATGGGTCATCGTGGATCAGTTGACCAAGAGCGCTCATGTTATCCCGATCCAGGAGAGTATCTCGGCCGAGAAGCTGGTCGAGATATACGTACGCGAGATAATGGCACGACATGGAGTGCCCGTCTCGGTGGTGTCAGACCGAGATGTTCGTTTCACTTCCAGATTCTCTAAACGGTTTCATGAGGAGATGGGTACTCGTCTCCACTTCATCACCACTTTCCAACCTCATATGGACGGACAGAGCGAGAGGACGATACATACTCTTGAGGACATGCTACGTGCATGTGTTTTGGATTTTGGTGGCAGTTGGGATACGTATCTTCCGTTAGCAGAATTTTCGTATAACAACAGCTACCACGCCAGCATAGACCGACCTCCCTTTGAGATGCTCTACGGGAGGAAGTGTAAGACCCCAATCTGTTGCGGAGAGGTCTATCAGAGAGTCACGGGGTGTACTGAGGTAGTACTCAAGACTACAGAGTGAATCCAGCTGGTCCGAAGCAGGCTTCAGACTGCTTAGAGTCGGCAGAAGAGCTACGCTGACAAGCGGCGTTCAAACTTGGAGTTTCAGGTAGGTGACATGGTCCTCCTAAAGGTGTCACCTTTGAAAGGTGTTATCTGATTCCGAAAACGGGGCAAGCTGGGCCCCAGATACATTGCTCCTTTCAGGGTTATAGCCCAGGTGGGCAAGGTGTCGTATCAGTTGGATCTTCCAGCAGTGCTGAGCCAGATCCACAACACTTTCCATGTTTCCCAGTTGAGGAAGTGTTTAGTGGATGATTCAGCGATTGTGCCCTTAGAGGATATTCAGGTTGACGACAGGCTGAACTATATTGAGAGGCCGGTGGCGATTTTGGATCGCAAGATGAAAACCTTGAGGAACAAGTTTGTTCAGCTAGTGAAGGTGCAGTGGCAGCACCGCAAGGGTTCAAAATGGACATGGGAGCCCAAGGAGGAGATGAGGGAGAACTACCCGGAGTTGTTTTCAGACGCAGCAGACTTCGAGGACGAAGTCTAAGACAAGTGGGGGAGAATTGTAACGCCCAGTTTCTGGTACACATTTATTTACAAATTATTCATGTTTATAGAGCTACTCGTCGAGTTGGAAGCCCCAGAATCGTCGAGTAGAATTGAGTCTTAGACATGGGATTTCAGCCATCTACTCGATGAGTCAAGAACCCTCGACTCGGCGAGTAGGTATGTCAGAGTGAAACCCTAATTTCGGGGTTTTACATCCTATTTAAGCATCTTAATCCCCACCTTTTGGCCTTATTTCCCGCCTCCAAGTCCTAAACCCTAATCCACGAAACCCTAGAGTGTCATGTGAGTTGTGAGTCATTCTTGAGTGTTTTGGTGTGTTCTTGAAGCTAGAAGAAGAAGGAGCTAGAAGGTTCAAGGAGAGATAGTAGATCCAGGGATTTCCTTCCATCCTCATCACTTTCTGGTAATCAAGTCTCTAACTTGATCATTCATTTCTTAGATCTATTTACTTCTAATTTATGAGGGTTTTGGTGCAAGAACCTTGGTCTTCACGATTTGGACGTTCCAAGTCATTTTTATCTCGGACCTGGGATCTAGGAGGGGTTCCAAGGAATAAAGGTGCAAACTTTTTGACCATGGAAGCCCCATGGAAGCTTATAAGCATTAATATGGCCTTTTTAGCCCTAAGAGGCCATGCTTGGAAGGAAAGCTAGGAACTTTACGTATCCAACTGATGTTCAAATCCTAGATCTAGTATAGTATGCTTTGGTTTAGGGTATTATGGCTTATGGACCAAGATCTATGTTCTAGAGAGTTAGGGTTGAGCTAAACCCATTAAGAAGGACTATGAGCGGGTAAAGTTGGAAACTTTACCCTTAAAAGTGTATTTCCAGTGTCTAGATGAAGTATAGAGCTTGGATCTGAAGGGTAGGAGCTTAATCCATTGATGTGGCTCAATCAGACTGAGGAACTCTGCGAGTCCATAGAGGGACTCGACGAGTTGAGTTGGTTTGTCTGGTTTTTAGCTAAAGGTAGAACTCGACGAGTCGGTGAAGGGACTCGACGAGTTGATTCCATAAGATCGCGATTTCAGGTTTAAGGACTCGACGAGTTGAGTCAACCAAAAGGTTAACTTTGACCAAAGCGTTCACTTTGACCAGAGGTAAAATGGTCATTTTACCCTAAGGAGAATTATCAAGTTTTGACTAAGTGTTAGTGTGATAATGATAGTCGGGGACTCGTGGGAGCAGCCATCAGAGATTCCTAACTCGAGATTTCAACATTCAGCCTTGTGAGGTGAGTTTCCTTCAGTAGGAACAGGTCTTCGACACCAAGGCCGGCCCGTAGTATGATATGCTAGTAGCTGAGTGTGGGCGAGGCCCGTATCTCCCAGTCAGTCGAGTGTGGGCGGGGCCCGTATCTCAGAGCTTAGTTTGACTATGGATATATGCCTCATTGATAAATTTAGTTATACTTATTGTCTGTGTAATACTTGTATGTATGTTAGTAGCTGAGTGTGGGCGGGGCCCGTATCTCATAGCAGTTGAGTGTGGGCGGGGACCGTATCTCATAGTAGCCGAGTGTGGGCGGGGCCTTTATCTCGTTATAGCTGAGTGTGGGCGGGGCCCGTATCTCAGAGTCATCGGAGTGTGGGTGGGGCCCGTATCTCCTAGTTAGCGAAGTGTGGGCGGGGCCCGTATTTCCATGAGTGTGGGCGGGGCCCGTATCTCTTAGTTGCATGTTATATGTGTATGGTATGTGGTAGTTTGGGCAGACTCACTCATGCTTACAGTTTTCGGTTTTGGTTTCAGGTACTTCCGGTAGCAAGGGGAAGAGGTCGGGAAGATTGCAGTGCACACACCATTTGTTTCAGCCTGGGATGTTTATACTATGATATTTTGGTATAAATTGATATGATGTGTAACACCCCAAAATTCAGGTATATCTCTTTAATCCTCCTTCTTCTCCAAAGTGTCGAATTTAGACCAAAATAGAAAATGGTGACAAGTGGGTACGCTGTACGTACCCATGGACGTAACTTTGACGCGGACTCTACCCAGGTACGCTGGGCGTACCTTAGCTTACGCTGGGCGTAATGTGCCCATATTCAAAACCCTAAATGAAACATGAGCACTATAAAAGGATTACTATAGCCCCATCCCAACCACCATTTTACAGAGAATGAAACGCTAAGAGAGCCAAACCTTCGTTCAAGCTTGTGTGTGTTTTAAGCTTGAAAGTATCTTTGTGTGCTTGTGAAGAAGAAGAGAGGGCCATTGTGGAAGCTAGAGTTGGAGTGCAAGCTTTGGATCTGAGCTTTACAGAGGTTGGGGCACCACTTGGAGGTAAAAAGCTCAAAGCTTTCTTCATCATTTTGGATTTGTGCATTATGGACCAATTTTTAGGTTTTTTGTCCCAAGATCGAGACTTTATGACTAAATGCTCTCCATAAGCCTAGATCTGCCCCATTCCAGTGTATATTGTGTTATAGATCCATAAAAATCCAATCTTGGTCGTGAAGATTAGGTCATGCATGAGATAAGGGCTTAATGAGGAAAGAGCAAAGGTGTTTAGAGTGATTGGTGACCTTTACAGCCATGCAAAGGCTTAAAGGTTTCGACATTATGGATTAAGAGGTATTAGAACGACCAGATCTGAAATATGAGCCTATGTCTTAACCGTTTAAGACCAAAAATAATGAGGAGAATGAAACTGGGACTTACGCTGGGCGTAATCCCAGTACGCGCAGCGTAGGAGGTCGAGCTCCCCGATTCTGTGAAGCCTTCGAGTACGCCCAACGTATAAAGCTGGTACGCACCGCGTACTCCGGAGGGTTAACTTTCGTTGACTTTTAGGGTTTAGTCAACATTTGGACCTTTGGGCCATTGGAGGGGTAAAATGGTCTTTTACCCTTCTGAGAGAATATAGGGAGAGACTAGTCTAGCCTTTAAGAGCCGTATTAATTAAAGATAATTACTTTATGTGACTAGGCGGAGGCTAGATCGGTGATTCGAGTTCGAGGCTTTCCGAGATAACCCGAGGTGAGTCTTCTCACTATACATTACCTAGAGTGGTAACTATGTGCAGACCGGAGGGTCTTATGTGTTATGTGTATGTTTGAGTTTATGTGCATCGTGATATATGTATGCTATGTGTTATATAGACCGGGCCGGAGGGTCCAACGATTTAGACCAGACCAGTGGGTCCAACGATTTAGACCGGACCAGAGGGTCCAACGAGCTAGACCGGACTGGAGGGTCCAACGAGCTACGGGACTGGAGGGTCCCGCTGAGACACATTGACCGAAGGGTCATACTGAGTTATAGCCTCGAGTGGCTTATGTGATGGTTGTGGCATTTTGGGGAACTCACTAAGCTTCGTTCTTACCGTGTTATGTGTTATGTGTCTCAGGTTCTTATCGGGAATCGCGGGAAGGCATCGGCATGATTTGTACACACTGACAGAGAATGTTGTATTTGAGATTCTGGGATATGTTTTATTGTGATGACATTTGATACATGATATTTTGAGAATATTATATGAGTTTTATTATGTTTGAAAAATGAAAAATTGTTTTAAAATTTACGTCGTTACATGATGTTTGAGAAATTATGACATGGGGTTTGGATATCTATGGTTTTATTAATAGCTAAGAATGAAATTTTTGGACCGTATTTTTGGGATGTTTCAAATTGCAATCCATGTATTGATCCATTTGTAAAAGAAAACTACCCGAGAAGGAAGGAATATGGTACATTTTGTAATAGTTAAAATTTTGTTTAAAAAATAATTAAACTATTTACTTTTCAACCATCGAAGATCGAGACTGGGAAGTGTTGGAAATAATGTTCAATGTAATAACTATTGGTAATATTTCTAATAATAACAAGGTCCTTTTGGGTTGCCCGTCAGACCCATTGGAGTAATTAAAAGTCAAAAAAGATTTAGGATAAATTAGTTTATTAATCTGTCATGTTATGATGAATAAATTATAAGCTAATTTGTAATTAATTAACTATAGGGACATGATGTTAATCAATTAAAAGACTTTAATAAATAGAAATAGTTTAGCGGGGGAATTCAACAATAAGGTAGTTGCTTTTACACTAAGAAACTAGGAGCCTATAAATAGGGAGCTAGGGATGAAACCCTTTAAGCTCCTAACGCTCAAAAATTCTGCCTCCCTTTTACATTCCAAGAAGTCGATGAAAATAAAACCTTTTAGGGTTTATAGTTTCATTTTCCCCTCCCCTCTCCGAATGTTTTCTCATATTGTTCATGTGGTCTTCTTGGGTGAGATTCCATTAGATGGATTTTACTTTGGATTATTGGCATCAAAGCAAAGGTGGCAAGAACACGATCTGAAGTAATGAGATCTTTAGTTGTAAAAGAGGTTTGTTTTCTTATTCATATTGTAGTTGCAATAATATAATGAATTGTATAATCCTCATAGGTTGCATGAATACATAAAAAAAATTGTTATATTCTTCCGTTGCTTATAATTATGTGTTAGTATGTATAAAACCTTTCAGTGGTATTCGAGAACTCGTTCATATTTATTTCTACAACTTGACACAAATTGATTTGAGTTAAATCTTGTTTACTCATTAGTATTTTTCAAAATTAGGGTTTAAGTGTCCGAAATTTTTTATTTTAGTTTTCCTATCTCGAATATAGGGTTTAATGACCATTATGCTAATAACTAAAGTCCAAAAGAAACCTGGAGCATCGACTGAGCGTGGCACATCTCCTCTAAGGTGTGACGCTCATCAGGCAATTTGGCTCTTTTGAAACCCTAACCTGATCAACAAATTTCCTAACGTGTTTTGCAAGAATCCAAAAATGAAGATATTTTTGAATTTTGGATATACCTCATTTATTTAAATATAGTTTATAATTGTTATTATAGATTTGAATATTAATTAATTATTAACATTTCATCCTCGCATGTGTTAATTTGAATTAATAAGCACTAAAATTTAAATGGCTTAAATTTTACCTATATATATGTATGTATGTATGTGTATTAATATATATATATATATATATATATATATATATATATATATATATATATATATATATATATATATATATATATATATATAACATTGTGTCATCACATGTTTAAAGACATTTTTAGTCTTACTGCGACTAAGATCACCCACTCCAATGTTATAAGAGAGGTTTATGTAACGACCCAAATTTTACAAAGAAATTTTTCAATTTTAGTTAGTCAACCACTTTTCATAAAACATGAAGATTCCAATAATTGTTTTCAACACCACAACATTACAACATTTTTATTTTCAAAACATCAGAGTGTCCCCCAAAGCAGATCGGAAAAGAGAGATAGAGTGCACGCCGCATCATCACGCCTTGCCTTTGCCCTTGGGCTCCGATACACCTAATACAAATCCACAAACGGTAAGCTGAAAGCTTAGTGAGTCCCCCAGAGCATACCCCACACAAACCACATATCACATTAGCTATAAAGCTATCTCTACCACATATTACATGTCAATTAGCTATGAAGCTATCTCTACCATTTGCCACAAGGGCTATCTCTACCATTAGCCATAAGGCTATCTCTACCATTAGCCACAAGGCTATCTCTACCATCATCCATAAAGGTTGTCTCTACCATTAGCCCTAAAGGACTATCTCTATCGCATACCATGCATGCACACATATCACACCTCTACTTATCAAGTAATCCAAGTAACATAAAATGGGCCGGCCTTGGTGCCTTAGACCCATTGGTATGGTGATAAAACTCACCTCACAAAGCTAAATCGACAACTGAATTCAGATATGTCCTGCTGCTCTTCCCAAACTGCCTATAACCAATAAGTAAATTATCTTAACTCAGTCCCTAAGGCTCCTCTGAGTCAAACCTGATTAAATTATAGGTCTATAGTCAAGTTCAACAGTCCATATTGACCTTGACGCGACGAGTACAATTAGTCACTCGCCGGGTCCCTGCTTAACTCATCGACTCGCCGAGTCACCAAAGGGACTCGTCGAGTTCCTTGATGTTTACGCCCGTAATCCACCAACTGAACACCCTTTACCGTAAACCCTTGGCCGTAAACCCTTGGCCGTGAACCCTTGACTGTGAACCCTTGGTTGTGAATGGGGAAAACCCTCTCGACGAGTCCCCCTTAGTCCCTTGTGTTTACGGTCCTTGCCAGTGGGATTCAGGGTCCCAAACTTCAGATCTATCCTCTACTAGTGAAGATAACACGTAAAGTTGCAAACTTTACGTGCATCCAAGGCCTCTCATGGCCATAATACTCAAAAATAACCCTTAACAAGGTTTTCATGCATGGAGAGGGAATGAGCTCATAAAAAGATGCAACTTTATGATATTTGGGACCTAAGAAGGTCCAGATCTGGAACCATATCCTTGTGATAGGTCCAGATCTAGGCTAGCTTCCATTTCCTCAAAGTTGGTCATAACTCTCAAATTGAATCTAGGGTTAAGGTAACAGATTCATACCTCAATTCAATGCCCAAGACGAAGTAGATGCTAGATCTAGTGTTTTCACATTGATACTTCTTCTTTAAGCTTGGAATTCCTTCCACAATCCCAAGGTTTAAGCTCCCAAAGCTCTTACTTCACACAACCAATTGTTTGCGACCGTAAACGCTCTCTTATGACGTTAAGGAATGCTACAAAGGCGTATAATGATGTTTATATAGGGGGCAAACCCCGAAACTAGGGTTTTATCTAAACAGTCTCGACCCGCATCGAAAATGTCTCGACTCTACTCGACGAGTTGATCTCCCAACTCGCCGAGTCCATGCATAAAACCTCCCCAATTTGGCAACCTTCCAACCAACACCTGAACCAGGTGTTACAGTTTAACGATGTTTCTTTGAGTACAAATAAGGCCAGTTTTTTAATGTTCATTGTTTACCACATTCACCGCCTTTTTGCATTTCGAAAGAGGAGTTACCGAAAGGGTTTGATAGGATAATGTTTCAAGTTAGTAGTATTAACTTAAAGTATTATAAAAAAAATCCCATTTTAAAATAATATAAAAACATGAATAATATACTACCCGTGAAAACCACACATTTTACTTATAACCCGTTGATGAAGCTTGTGCGGTTTGTCGGCACATCAATTTGAGGGTATAGTTTAAAATGATGTACTACTCGTGATACTCTAGCGTATCTTGAGTCAGGAATCACATGTTTTTGCATCTTTGATTCACCATCTAATCTATGATCCATGAAACCCCTATCATGGACTAAGATGAGCATTATTGAGATTAACATACCACTAATCCTAGTCAATGAATCTCAAAGATCTAGGAATTTTGTAGTGATTGAAATTGTAAAATATTATTGCCTACCTAAATAACTTCATGGTGTAACTAGGACATTCATCTTCACATCATAAAGTGAAAGATGGATCCTAGTCTTGTTAAATAACTTTTACTTTAGTTAATTATTTTTTAGGATCAAATAATAAATAATTCCTAATTCATTATAAGAGTTATGAATATTTATCATGAATAAAAATCTTATAAAGAATCTATTTGCATCACGTTTTTGTTAGTGTGATCGTTTAGGATCATATATTATTAGTAATATCATTATAATATGATTATAGAGAATAAGGATCTATCAATCTCCCATTTGCACAAGACTCACCATAGATTGATATAAACAATGGTGAACCTCTACCAACATCACATTACCCCCAATAACATACAACGAATTACCATTTTGTAGACATCCAATTCCCTAATAGGTCAAAGGTACAATTGATATATAAGGTAAGTTATCAGTTATCCCTTTCTTATAGACATCATATTGAACATGAGATACATATCACAATCAATATCATTTAGTGTTCACCTTTTAATAAAGCGACTTCGAAGTCTAACTCTCAACACATAAGAGGACAAAAAATATCATCTTGACTATATACATCTTTCGTATGGTTCATATTATACCTAATAACAGACTTGATAATTGTCTGATTAAATAACAACATTTGACTATGTTAAAGTACACCATTCCCTAAAATTAAGTCCTAAAATATGTATCTCACATATTAGGGATACAAAGATATTATCTTTATCAAGTATCATTCATGAATAACGATCCATGAAGTGATCTTGAATGGGTTATATCTAATATTTATTCTCTAGCAAGTACCTATGAACCTGGTTACAATATTTTGTTCACCAATCCAATTCATATGGGTTTTACTTCATTGTTGCTCCCATAATAGTGATCTGCGATGAATTTTTATAATTACAAAGATCATATTCCATATATATCATAATCATTAAAATAGGTATTGTTTACAATGTTCTAATATTCAATACTAAAACTAAGATTAAAGCTAATCACTAGAATAGCAAAGTCCCATCCATCTAGCATGACCTTCATGTTTAGCTTGTGAAAAGGGCTTCATGAATGGGTCCTCCATGTTTTTATTAGTATGTACTTTGCGAATATAAATTTCACCTATTCCAACTTCATATCGAATAGAGTTGAAACTTCGATTAATGTGCTTGGTATTTTGATATGATATGGGTTCCTTGGCTAAAGCAATTACACCCTCATTGTCACAGAAGATTTCTTGGGGATCCTGAGTGGAAGGAACAATCCCTAGATCTCGACCATGATATTATACTCCTACTGATAGTGAAGACATATCCTAAATTTGATTTACAATCGTCTAGACCTATTTAGAGAGAAGATTATGTGTAACACTTAACACTTTGATCTTCTTCAACACCTTTATAGAAGATGAACATATCCTTAGTTCTTCATAAGTCCTTCAGAATGTTATTCACAATCATCCAATGACTATCTCCTAGATGTTGTTGGTACTTGCTCATCATGCTCAAAGCACATGAGACATTAGGTCTAGAACAAATCATGGCATACATAATGGATCTTATTTACAAAGCATATGGAACACCATTGATCTTCTCTAGCTAAAACCTTTTGCTAGGACTTAGAGTTGAAATCAAGATTGTGTAATGTGACATTGGCACAGACCCTTTGTTAGAGTGTTCCATCTTGAACCACTTCAAGACTTTTTCAAAATATGTACTTTGAGTTAAACCTATTAATCGTTTTTATTTATCTCTATAGATATTTATACCAAGAATGTATGTTTCCTCTCCTAGATATTTTTTTGAGAAACACTTTCCAGACCAAGAGTTTGAGTGGATACCATGGAAGCGTTTTGCAACCAGTCTTCCTTTAAATATATGTAAATTTTCATCCATGTTAGTCTTCTTCTTGAAGACCCACTTACTAACAACAATATTACCATGAGGAGGAAATTCAACCAAGTCCCATACTTGATTTTCTTACATGGATTACATCTCAGTGTTCATGGCTTCAAGCCATTTTTCAAATTCAGGATCCACCGTAGCATTCTAGTACCTGAAGGGTTCATTAGAGCCCACCATAAAACATTCTTCAATGAGAAATCCATATCTTTCAAGTTCTTGACAAATTCTATCAAATCTATGAATTCCTTGTGTTGGATTGGTCTCATGAATAAGTATTTCTTCATTCTAAACAATTTCTTGTTGAGTACTAGTGCGAACCTGAGTTGCATTAGACCGTGGTTCTTGATCTTCTTCAAGTCCAACGTGACTCTCACTTGCGTCATCTATTAGATACTTGTTTTATAAAAAATTTCATGAAATAAAGATCTTATTAGTACTAGGGATGTAGAAGTAATAACCAAAACATTCTTTAGGGTAACCTACAAATATGATTTTAGTAGATATTGGTTCAACTTTTACTGATGCTCTTGTCTTACATAAGTGTTAAGACGTGATGTAAGCACCTAAACAAATAATTAATATGTATAAAAATGTTGATCATATGCACTAAAGGGTGGTACAAGAAAGCAGAGTCGAATCCATAGGGACACGCCCTAAAGTCTATGCCTTCTTGTATAAGGCACAGCCCAGTTGGACAATAAATTAAATGGGAGGGGGTTGATTATTTAAACTATTTCAAACATAAATTTATAAAGAAAAAGGAGATTTAAATACTTGAGAAAATTCAAAAAATAAAAGGTAATTTTAGTTCTACCGTGCCTCTCCTAATTATGCAAATAACCTTCAACCCGATTGTTCGAATTGTGTACTGCTTAAACCGGTACTTTTCACAAGCTCGAAAGCGTAAAAACTTGCTTGACCAGTTTATATTAGAGTTAAATCATTGGCATAGAACTAATGTAATATTTCTTACTTTTACTGATTAAAAAAGACAATTATGGATCTAAACAATCAAATAACTGGAATGGCTCAATAACAGTTAAAGTCACCAATAGAAATAGAATCAAAATCAAACATTCAATTAAGCATAAAAATTATCAAACTAAACAGAAATAACAACCAAAAATCATGCCTAATGATTACTTGCAAGAAAAGTTGAGGATATGTTGAACAAAAATCTCGGGGTTTTAGCTTGACATGGCTAAAAACAAATAACAAACAATAAGAAATTAATTAAAGATAAATCTTACTAAACTAAAGTTACAGACCGAATCCTGCTCTTTAGAACTTCGTTCATCACCAAAAACCTTCAAAAAATTGCCTATGATCGAAGTTAGGGTTGACTGGAGGGTTATGAGGCTCTATTTTGTACATCCACCAAGTCAGCGGCCCTTTCCACAATCGTGACTTTGACAAAAAATGATCGTGTTTGCGGTCAAAATGCGTCCACGACCATTTAAATGAAGTACATTGCCATTCTGGAACTTTTTGGGGCCTCGAAATGAAAATGCGATGGTGGTTCTCCAAAACCACGATCGTGTTTTAGGTCTCTTTCATCAGATGAATTTTTTGTTCCTTGAAAAAACTCTATCACAAAATGCGATCGTGCTTTAGGAAAAACACAATCGTTTTTTCTTCATTTCTCATTGATCGGTCGTAATTCTAGCAATTAGGCAGCTTCTAGTCATTCGCCAACATCCATATTCAATCTCTAACTCTAATTAAGCTCTGATGCTTCATAAAATGCTTCCTTCAAATGTCGTATCCTCATTTCGCTTTACTTTGTCCATAATATCATAGCAAAAGTGAGTAGCACAGGCCATTTTATGAGTATAATGAGTAATACACAAATTATAACAATACAAGGGAGGTAATCGTTAGAGGCTTCAACTTGACCATTTGTTTACGGGTGATAGGTTGTCGATACCCGATGCATCACACCATACTTTTTTGAGAACGGTATCGAGGGTAAGATTACATAAATACATGTCATAGTCACTGATGATGGCTTTCGGTTTTCTATACCTTGCAAAAGTATTTGCCTTGAGAAAATCTATCATAATAGTTGCTTTGTCTGTCTGTATAGCTTTCGCCACAACCCATTTTGAAACATAATCCACTGCAAGCAAGATGTAGAAACTCCTAAAGGATAGTGGAAATGGGCCCATAAAATCTATACCCCAAACATTAAAATTTTTGCATACTAGAATCGGGGTGAGTGGCATCTGATTTCGAGAAATTAAATACCTGGTCATTTGGCATTGGTCACAGGTTTTGCAGAATAAAAAAGCATTATGAACATTATGAGGCCAATAAATATCGATATCCAGGACCTTGTGTACACTTTGTGGTGGACCAAAATGCCCTCATGATCTTCAGTTTGACAGAAATTGAGAATCGATTTCACTTCATTCATGGTACACACCTTCTAATCACCAGATCAACAAAATAAATCCATAAATAACGCTCTTCCCATACGTATCTTCTTCTCTCTTTCTATATTTTATGCTTCTGATCTCGAGTAAGATTTTGTTGGGAATTAGTGTTGCGTCATTTATTCTTGTTTAATAGTTCATTTATGTAAACGTGCTTGGGCTTGTCCACCCGTCATTTATTAGGGTTATAGTATTTAAGGTGCATGCATGCACCGTGTTTTATAATTTTGGAAATTATTCTTGTAACCCTAATCAGAACTCTACAGTAGAAATTCTTAATTGACATCTTCTGAGGTTGTGGATTATAATCATTCAGCATACTTTAAATCATTGTCGTGTTCTTGTTCTTAAACTGTTTTGAATCTAATCGATCTTTCAAGGATTATTATCCTAACAATTGGTATCAGAGCAGGAGACTGTGTAATCTATATGCATCTCTTCTGTTTATAAAATCATTAGGGTTTCCATTAATATTGGATCTGGTTCAGCCGTCATCACAGTGTTCTTGACGCTATTCTGTGATTCTAATATTACCATAAAACTGCATCAGTTTACACATCTGATTCTTAACAGGTCTCAAAAGATATATCATCATGCAGCACGACGATTCTCTCTTCAACTGCATCAACCTTTTTAGCAGCATTGGATCGATCACTAGGATCCCAATTCTTTTCCCAAATGAATATGAAGTATGGGCGCTTCACTTTGAATATTACGTTCTTGGTGTAGAAGACAACGGGTATCTGATATAGGAGGCCATCACTATCGGAGCATTTGTTCACACTGGAACCAGAAGAGTCATTAAAACTCAAACTTACTACAACAAACTTGTTCTTGATGTTAAAGATGTCCCTCAAGATGAGAAAGAAAATCTGATTAGCAATGTTAAGGCAATGAGAATCATTCGATTTGCATTGTAGGTTGACACCTTTCGTTTGGTTAGTTCGTGTGACACAGCCAAAGCCATCTGGGATAGGCTTAAGGAACTCCACTCTACAGACGCGGATCTTGAGCACTCTACATAAACACTCTTGCTTTCAGAGTTTGGTGCATTTACACAGAAGCCTGAAGAAAGTTTGAGTCAAACTTTCAATCGTTACAATCATCTTTTAAGTAGGATGATGAAACATGGCATTGGACGTGAAGTCATTGAACAAATAGTGACGTTCATGAATGGGCTTAGATCTGAGTGGATGGCGGTGGTGTCTACAGTCAAGGTACATGAGCAGTTCAAAAATTATTCCCTGGCAAAGTTTGTTGGAATCTTGAAGTCATATGAGAATGAGGTGACAAAAGAAGAGAAAATTGTATCTGGGGTGGGATCTTTGGCTCTCGTTGCGCAGGGCAAGAAAGTAGCTGAGGATGGTTCAGAATCTGATATTTTTGAATGTGAGCTTACAAATGAAGAGTTTGCATTGATGGTGTCAAATCCGAAGCGATTCGCAAAGAAGAAGTTTCCTTCCAACAAGAACCAAAACTGGCAGGGAAGCTACAACTCTAAGAAGGTAAAAGAGGAGAGTGTGAATGGCTCACAAAAGGAAGAGGAAAAGAAGGAGAAGAAGCTAACATGTGACTCTGGCTATGATTGTAACTACTGTCATGGCAAAAGTCACTTGGCCAAAGAATGCATGCTGCAAAGGATGAATCAAAAAGAAAGAAGGAGAAGACGATGAGGCTTATCATCTCCGAAAGCTTGAGGAGATAAAGAAGAAAAAGAACTCTGATAATTCAATGCCTGATTTAATTGTGAACGAAAAAGAAGATGATGATGATGAATTTGGCAGGGTGGAAGTCTGGTCCACGAATTCTGAAGACGAGGAGGTTCGCAGGCCTACTCATGGGAGAAGTTTATTTGCAAAAGAAGAGGATTCACATTCTGGAGGAAGGTGTTTCATGGTGACAAGTGATGTGTCACAGATGCGAGGATACGCCACTAATAGTGGACATGTGAGTGATAGCTGCTTTGCTGCAAAACCAGTTTTTGAGCAAATTAGCGAATTTGATCAGTTGATCAATAAGGTACACTATTCTTGAATCACTCAATATACCTGTGTCCAGATACGTAACAGATCTAAATGAGCTCAAATTCACATTTTCAAGTATCAGTGATAGTTTGAAACAAACTCTCTTAACAAATACTAACTTAACCGATCAAATCGGCAGGATTTCGTCGAAGAGTGAGGAAAGACGCATTTAGATAGAGAAGATTGAGTCCAACTTAGGTAAATCTAGGGATGAGTTAATTTACTTGCAACGAGACAATTTAATGCTTTATTTTAACATTACTTAGTTGCATCTTGATTGTGAGATTGGTAAGAAAATTCACAAAAATAATCTTACCATTCCTTGAATTAAAGGAAGACGAAATTGACGCTGATTGTTACAAGTGCGAATACATAGTCTCGTCTGATGAAATTTCAGATGCTTATAGGATAGGTCTGGACAAAATTGAATCATACATTAAGTCCAAAGACCATAAGAACATGTTAAAGCAGCTTTTAGATGAAAATGACAAAAGACAAATTAAATCTGATACTATACAGAAGTTTGACTCGTTGAGTGCCAAGTTAAGTTCAGATAACAAACTTAATGTTGAAAATACATCTGAATTTGATGAGGACAGTAATATGAGCGAAATTACTGTAGAGGATGAGATTGACTGTTCTGAGTTCATTAAAAACGAACATGTCCCTGCGAAAGTCCTAATATCTGAGGATTCAGTTGAGTTCGCACGTATTTCCAAAACTAAACTTGAAGTTTTAAAAGCGAAAGCGGCTGTTTTTCCTAAAGTCCAAAATATCCCCAATCAAGTTTTTGCAACAAAAGGACTTGACAAAAACGAAAATGCTGAATTAACATTATTAGTTGAAGAAGACAACGCATATGGATGTGATGAGTACTTTTGGTCAGCTCCTATCGATAATGCTGACGAAACTGTTGGTCTCTCAGAAAAGTCCACATGGAGAGTAAAAGGATGATATGTAGCAGAACATTTAAACAAGGTCAATTCCAACTACGAGAAAGGAAGTCCCAGTGGAACTAAGGATGTTCCTAGCGACACATATCCAGTGCAAAACGAAACTCCAACAAAAAAGCCAAGAGCGAGAGATAACATTCACAAAACCTCAGAACAATTCGCAGCCAAGAAACTTCAAAGGAACGCGAGATACAACAAAAATCTCAAGGAAAGAAAACAATTATGGCAATCCAAAAATCCCAACTACGTTCGCATTGAAAAATATCTTAATCAAAATACGAAAGTAGATTCAAATGCGAACCTAAAAAGCTCTTTGCAAAGTAAGTTTCGCAATCCACAACAAAAAGGTTTTCAAAAACCTATTCTTTCAAAGCCAAAATGCCCTATGGAAAATCCAAAACGTCAACCCTCACAAAAAGAGTATGCTTTGCATCCTACCAAGACATCGAAAGATGTTAAGGGAAAAGGAAAGCTGGTTTCGGATCATCAAGCTCCAATCAAGAAGCCTGAAACTAACACAAAAGATTTTAACCCAAAAGATAATAGAATAAAAGTTTTTAAAATTACAAAGAAAGATAACACCACTCTAATAAAACGAACCTATTTGGTTGATCTTGCAATTACATTCCCTCTTTCTGTAAAAGGCTCACAAGGACCCAAACAACTTTGGATTCCTAAATCTGCTTAATTTTTGCACGTAATTCGTGACGAACTGTTTGACACTGAATGGTATATCGACATTGGTTGTTCACGTCACATGACAGGAAGAAAGGAGGAACTGAGAGAGTTTAGAGAACTAAAAAATGGTGGAAGAGTGAAGTTTGGGAATAACTCACTTGGAGAAATCAAAGGCTACGGGATGATAACAAATGGAAAATTCTCAATTCATAAAGTTGCTTATGTCGATGGTCTGCAACACAATCTTATAAGTGTTTCACAGTTGGTCGTTGGCACAAGATTAAAGGTCTCATTTGACGACGCAGGTTCTGAGATCATAGAGAAGAAAACCAAAGAAGTCCTTCTAAAGTCTAAACGTAAAGGCGAGATGTATCCATTGAACTTAAATCTGATACGAGGGATGCCAACCATTTGCCTTTTAACAAAAGCTCCTAAATACGATAGTTGGCTATGGCATAGAAGACTTTCGCACCTTAACTTCAAATATATCAATAAGCTCGTTCTTGGTGATCATGTGCGAGGGCTTCCTCTCCTAATGTATGACAAGGATCATCTGTGTGCGGCATGCGAAATGTGGAAGCAAAGCAGGAAAAGTCATCCAACAGTGGTGAATACGAATGTTATCGAGCCTCTCGAACTTTTGCACATCGATCTTTGTGGTCCGTCTGCGATCGAAAGTATTGGTGGTAATAAGTATATTCTCGTAATTGTGGATGATTTTTCTCGTTTCACTTGGGTTTATTTTCTTAAGCAGAAACCTGAACCACTCCCAAGCTCAAAGACTTCATAAATCAGATTGAATTACAACTGCGAAAGCTGGTTCGCAACATTCGCAGTGACAATGGGTTTCAATTCAAAAACCAGACATTTGAAGAATTTCTGACTGCGAAAGGAGTTTAACATAAATTTTAGGCTCCTTACACTCCACAACAGAACGAAGTCGTTGAAAGGCGAAACCGATCATTGTGTGAGGCCGCGAGAACCATGCTCTCATTTGCGAATCTGCCACTCTACTTTTGGGCAGATGCGACAGGAACTGCCTGCTTCACCCAAAACCGTTCCTTTATCAATAAACGATTTTCTGTCACTCCCTATGAAATAATAAACAAACGAAAACCTAACGTAAAGTTTTTCCATGTTTTAGGTTCCAGGTGCTTCATCTTTAATTCTAAAGAACAAAGGAACAAATTCGATGTGAAAGCTGACGAAGGTATCTTCTTGGGATATTCACAGACCCCTTAGGCATATACAGTTGTTAACAAACGATCAAAACGAATAGAAGAAACCTATTATGTGACGTTCGACGTCAATTACTAAAAGAGGACTCAAGCGAATGACAGTCAATCAAAAGAGATCTTTCCTAAACCAAGCCTAGCTACGATTCCACTATCCAATCTCTACGAAGAATTCATGCAACTATTCGATGAGCCAGAGAACGCTATCTCTTCCGAATCCAAAGCAGCTGACAACAAGATCAATGAATTGAAGAAGATAATTGACGACACTACGAATGATATGCACAAAGAGCAACCAAGTGCGAATGACCCAAATGACACGCACGCTACATTCCAGGGTGAGAATTCTGCATCAACTCCTAATGCAACTCTTCAGGGGAGAATTATACTCCACATGATACCCACGAAAGTCCACTCCAGGGGGAGAATCCGACAACAGAAGAAGAGATATTCACATCATTCGAGGGGGAGAAAGATAATACGAATGATAACTCAGATGTACATTCAGAATTTGAGGATATAAATGCTGAATTTGATCCCTCTTATGATCCTAATTATCCTCCTCTGACTAAATGGACTAGAGATCATCCAAAAACGCACTTTATAGGCGAATCATCTTCAGGAGTTCTTACACGAGCACAAAAAAAGGCGAAACGAACGACTTTATTCTCTAAAGTAGAATATTGCATGTTCAATTCGTTCATCTCCAAAGTCAAACCCAAAAATGTTCAGATTTCTCTAGATCATTCGGACTGGGTACAAGCGATGCAGGATGAGCTCAATGAATTCGAACGAAAGAAAGTCTGGAGACTGATTCCTACTCCAAAGGATGCATCTGTTGTAGGGTTAAAGTGGGTATTTCACAACAAGCTTGATAAAGAAGGAAACGTTATACGAAACAAAGCGCGACTGGTGGTTAAAGGGTACTGTCAAGAACAAGGAATTCACTACGAATAGACCTTTACACCTATTGCTAGGCTAGAATCCGTTCGCATCTTTCTCGCTTATGCGGCACATAAGAACTTTGAGGTATACCAGATGGACGTCAAATGTGCATTATTGAACAGGGAACTTTAAGAGACAGTGTATGTGGAGCAACCACCTGGCTTCATAAAAGAGAAGTATCCTAATCATTGTTGCATCCTAGACAAAGCAGTTTCTGGTCTGAAACAAGCTCCAAGAGCCTGGTACGAAACTCTTACTCGTTTCTTAAAAATGTCTAAAATTAAACAAGGTTCGGTTGACCCAACCTTCTTTCGCAAGAAAGAGGGTGACCACTTAATGATCGTCCAAATCTACGTTGGTGACATTAGCTTCGGATCAACTAAGCCCAACTTAACAACTAAATTCCGAAATCTAATGGAAACGAAATTTGAGATGAGCCAGGAAGGTATATTTATAAATCAGGAGGCATACACGAAGACCCTGCTCGCTAAGTTTGGAATGGTGGGAGATTCAAAAACTAAGGTTCCAATGGCATTCGGAACGAAACTAACACCATCTCTAGAAAAACAAGCAAATCCTCGAGAACCCCACATGGTAGCTGTCAAAAACATTTTCAGGTACTTAAAACGAACATCCTCACTTGGTATATGGTATCCATCAAACTCAGGTTTCTTCGTACAAGCGTTTTCGGATGCTGATCTTGGAGGGTGTGGCTTGGATAGAAAAAGTACGACGGGAGGATGCCAATTCTTGGATGGCAAGCTCGTAAGTTGGGAGTCGAAAAAGCAAACTTGCGTCTCCCTCTCCACTGCTGAAGTAGAGTACATAGTTGCAGCCTCATGCACTTTACAAGTCATTTGGATTCAAAGCCAACTCCGTGACTATGGTCTAAATATGAAACGAATCCCCTTATGATGTGACTCCGAAAGTGCCATTCTCATCTGTCACAATCCAGTGCAACATTCCAAAATGAAACACAGAGCACTGAGGTATCACTTTATCAAGGATCATGTGGAAGATGGCAATGTTGAAATACACTTCGTAAGATCTGCTGATCAGTTAGCTGACATATTCACAAAATCCTTGCCTGAAACAACCTTCAATAGAATTCTTCAAGGCTTCGGAATGATAGAAGCTGAATCTGTTCCAAAACCACTTTCGCTTTAATATTGACACTTTCGTTTATGGTTGGACTTTCACACTCGCAGTCATCTTTTTCCATGCAAATTGGTGCAAACGCTCGCAGCAATTCGCATCCCTTGTTTCTCCTGCGCTTCATGCGAAAGCTCTACATCTCTCATGCGAATTGGTGCGAACAGTTCAATCGTGGTTTGGAGCGTGTTATATCCTTTTGTATATTATGTATATTTTTATTTTCGTTTATTTTTGTTTTCTCTCTATTTTATTTGTTTTTATTTATTCTATTTTTTTAAGAAAATAAAAAATACAAAAACATTTTTTTTATTATTTATTTCAAAATTTTCAAAATCCAAAAAACATTTTATTTTATTTATTCAAGAAAAACTCAAAATTCAAAAATATTTTTTTTCTGTTTTTGTTCAAGTTTCATTTCTAATATATTTGTGGAGTTTTGAAGGAAGAATCTTTATCTTTTAACACGAATGACGGGCATGTATAAATTTGTTTATCTATGTACTAACTAAGTGTCTCGAGAAGCATGCTGATGCATGTTGTCTAAAGCCTCGACGACTTTATGTTGTAGCCTTAATGAATCGATTATACCAATCGTTTCTTCCCAATTAGGCTACGAATTCACATATGTCATGAGCTACCATAATCTTGTCATATTGAGTAAAGAGTTTTCTGATTGGTCACTTTCGCATAGCAGAGGTACATTCGTTTCTTTGGAACCACCTCATACATTTCTCCATTAATTCCGCTTTCATAATCGTAACCCTCGAGACTCTAAGAAATTACCACTGAGGTTTATGGTTACACAACATCTGTGTTAATGATCTTAGTTTTGTTCAACCACGAACTGAGTGAAACCCAAAATTCAACACACTTTTATGAATTGGCGGCGAACAATTAATTGTTCTAGACTTTTCACCAAGGAATTAACGAAACTCCACTTTTGTGGTTTGTACCAAGAAATCTCTTTTTCTTTTGCGAGATCTTAATGAAATGCTCTAGACCTAAGACATTTCTTCACTAAAGATCCAGATTTTATTTTTTTTAGATTTCTATATTTATCCAAGTCACTAAAATAATTCCACAATCACTCGTTCAACTGACTACACTGGTCACACGAGTACTTCATCCGAACATTCGTACTTATATCAAGTTTTGGAGTTTGATTGAAGCTAAACCCACCATTATACCTAAAGAAAAGAAGCCTTCCACTGTTTCTTAATAAACAAGTGATCGTAATACAACGGGAAACCACACATACACTTCTTAGTCTTTCTTGACTTCGAAGGAAGAGATCTTTGCCTAGGATCCACTATTTCGTGTCTTAAAATAGACATCACTAAAATTCCACAGATATGCTTTGCTTTATTTCTTTATCTTTGGCACACTCTAGCACGAAGATCCTTGTGATTTTCCAAAAGTCTAGTTCGTGGTACCTACACTTATTTTCAGTTTCACAGTTCAACTCAAGTTTACTTAAAATCGAAAGTTCTTTTCAATGCGAAAGGTGGTATACTCTTAAATGTGAAAGGGAGAAACTGACACGGCACTCTAATGGATAAGAATTCAAATGGGCGCGTGAAACTTTGAACCGACGTTTCTTTTACCGCCGTGTGACACATAATACTGACGTACAGTTGTCATATCAAGCTTTTGCAGGCGACGTTTCAGTAACCGATACAATCTCTCTCCTGATTTATCTCACCAAACAAACAATATAAAGGGTTTTTGACGCTACATCTCTCCTTACCACTTACAAATACTGTGAAAGAATTTTGGCCATCATCATCATCTTCGTCTTTAACAAATCATCAATGGCGGGATCTTCTGAAACTCCTTCTGTCCAAGAACACACCGGCCAGTCATCTCTTATTGCTATCAAGCCACACCAAAACTTGATTCTCGATCTCGATTCTCTCAAGTACGACAGCTACATGTTACCGATCGTTGAATGCTTGAAGTACTCACCGCTGGTTAAAGCTTTGACCACGTGTGAGATTATTCCAATGTCCCTTCTCTCAAAGGCGTACTATTCTACTGGCTACATCAAGGAAGAACAACGGATCACGTTCGAAGTTCTTGACAAGAAAACCTCGATCATTAGGTCTCGATTTTGTTCTTTGCTAGGGCTTGAACAGACTGATGTTATGGTAGACCCCGACTCCATCTCCATCGCCTCTATCATGGAGATGTTCTATCATATGGGATACAAAGAAACCCTAAACTCCATCTCCAAGTTCAGGAAACCTAATTTGCCGCCTCAATGGAATGGGCTTTTTACTTTACTATTTAAGAGCTTCTCTGAGCGTGTTGGGTCAAAATTTGGTTTATACTTTGCTTTCCTAGGCAATTGTATTTTTTTGTAATGTAATATGTTTTTGCAGTTGTGTTTACGGCCCAATGGCTGTTTACGGCCGTGAACAGGTTCACGGCCCATGTCCACCATATATATAGATGTTAGGTGGGTGAGGAGTAGATAGCTAGAGGAGCTTAAGTGTGTGTATTCTAAGGTGTTCTAGAGAGAGAAACTAGAGAGAGAAGGTGCAAGTGTGTGTGAATCTTGTGTATTGTTATCATTCTAATCTTGAATACATCATAGATTTATATTATTCTTCTTCTCCTTCTTCTCTATTTTGATCCAATTGATTGGGATTCTGCACCATCAATTGGATCTGATTGATACACAAACAGATTTGGGACTTACAGAGCGTGTGACTGGCTCTGACTGCGCCAACAAATTGTTTATGACCATCATGTATGGGCTCTACACAGGGAAAGCATTGATTTTGGGTCTGTTCTTTGGGCACAATTAGTCCAAAGTACTCATTCTACAAACCGACACAGTGAAATTTCCTGTGCTCGATTTTGGATGATTGTTGTTCAACGGGACATTGAGAAGCTTAAACTTTTGGTGATGTGAGATTCGTTCATGTCTGCTATTTCGGTCTTTCACACTACAAACTTCATTATTGCTGACAATTCAATGTTTTCCTTCGTGGGTTCAATTCTTGAAGCCATGCTTCGCATTTTTCCTGCTGCGAGCAAGATTCTTGAGGCTTACAGGAAAATTCCAGTCTCAGGCTTTCGTCCTTTGACTAATGAGATGCAAGAGATTTTAGTAGAGGCTGATAAGCCTAAGAAAGGAGGTAAGAAAAAAAAACTGCAAAAGAAGGTCCTTCAATAGCAGCTGCAACCCCCAAGAAACGAAATGGAAAAGCTGGCTCCTCTTCATTAGCTCATCCTCCACCCAAGAAGCAAAAAACAAAGAAAACGGCTCGCAAGGCCAAATCTCCAACTCCCAGTGAAAGAGAACATTTGCAGTCTGACACTTAGTCAGATGTTCGCATTGAAGTGGAAGAGCCTGTGCAAAATGAAGATACTGCTGCCACTTCCCAACTAGAGGTTTCGCAACCTACTTCTACAAACCCAGAGGTAATCTTCATTACTGTTTCTACACCGATTACCATCGAACCATGTCCACCTCCTGTTACTTCGCAAGTTCCAACCACTCTTGCTTCTTCAATTCCAATGTTCACTGACTCTACTGCTACCACCACCACTACGAATATGACCAATGAACCTCCTGTTACTATCAACGCATCTGATGCGGGGGTAGGGGCTTAAAGTTTATCTGCTGGTCTTTCCACACCACCAATTTCCCCTCTGAGGAAAAATGATTTAGATACATTTTTCGAGGAAGATGGGTTCGATTTTAGATCTTTTCAGTTCATCCCATTCAGAGTTCAGGAGGATAGCCATGATGATGCTCCTATAACTCAACACCAGTTCAAAGTTAACACCGAGAAGCTCGATTCGCTGATCAATTCTTCTCAAGCTTCATCCAGTGATGCTTATTCTAAGGTAGCAGTTGAGGCCTTTTTCCAGTCAATGACAAAGGAACATCATGCAAATCTGAACAAAGCAAATAAAGCAGTTTGTGATTCCACTACTTTATGTACTGAGGTCACTGGAAAAGTCGAAAAATGTCATACCCCTAAACCAGACGGCGAAAACGTCCGGTGGTAGATGACTTCATTTGTAGTATCACAACACATGCATTATAGTAATCAAAGTACAAACAACCATTGCATTAATAAGTATAAGTTTTTACATGTGATCAATCAATGTATATGGACACCAAAATAGTTATACAAAAGATAGAAGACAAGACTCAAAAAAGCTCCATCTTCTCAAAAGCTCGGGGACTACCTGTCTACTGATTCCCTGAGAATACAAGTAATTTGAAAAGAGAGTATCAACATAAAGCTGAGTGAGTGCATAAGTGTTTATGTTTGAAAGTATGTTTCCTGTTTCTTGAATATGTAAATTGTTCCAGAAAATCATATATTTTTTGCTGTATATGAAAAGTAGTTTTAATCGCATAAATTCGTTTTGTTTGTAAACCAGTGTTCTGTATTTGTATAATCTGGAAAAGTGAGTGTGCCTGGCTTCACCAGTTGTTATTTGTAAACTGAGATGTAATACTGTAAAATTGTATTTTAGTAAACTCGTACTTTGAAAATGTACTCATGTTTAGTTAATTATACACTAATCGTATTGTTAATATCTTTTTAATTAGTTATTATAACCATACTGAGACTAGATGGCCTGAAACAACGCTCTGAAGGCGTTCAAAACTGTTGATAACAACTGTCACTCATAGGCGTGTATGCCCGGCTGTAGCTAGCAGTCTGAGTGCGGGGTTGTCAATCCCAATATAGATCTATACACACTTGTTTCGATCCCCGACTGGAGATTCTGTTTATAATATCAGGACTTTAACTATGTTGTTTAAGTGAATTAAACAACCTCAATTTATTGACTCATAAAAATCATATAGACGTTACATGTATAATAATAATGAAAACCTAATCATTCTGAAATAAATGATTGATAGTATGTTCCTTGTTTAGTATACTTGGAATCTATTTGTAAGTTGTATACTCTTCTTTATTTTTGAATCTAACCCTTATTCTTGTAAAACGGTGTATTCTAGTATACTTGACTCGTGAATTACTGTTCTTGAACCATAAATTATACTTATTATAATTTATATGTACTATCTGTATTGATACTAACAGTTCATGAATGCAACCCATTGCTCAACATAATCAGGATACATATAAAAATTTATATAAGTAAAATTTAAATGACATTCGGATAAATAACCGATACTATAAGCCCACATCCAAACAAGGAAAAGGAACCAAAGCGAGTTATCAGTCCTAAGCTTTTTAAATTTTAATTTATATATATATATATATATATATATATATATATATATATATATATATATATATATATATATATATATATATATATATATATATGATTTTTGGGGTAAAATATAAGTTTATTAAATCATTTAATGAATTTAACATTTTGAAATACTTTTGGTGACTTGATGTCAGTTAAACACAATTTAAAACCATATGATTTGATGACAATTGAAATCCATTTTGGTAATATATATTTTGAAACCATTTGCTTGTAACACAAAATCCTTGTGTTAGACTTGTATCCCCCCCCCTTAAAACTGTAAAAACTATGAAAATACGGGGGTATGAACTCACCTCGTATATGAGTTCCTGATTGTTTTCGATGTGGTTGCGATGATTCCCGGTATAGAATACGTGTGATTAACTGTATCCTGATTATATTTTTCACATAATTATATCCCTAAATTAGTTAGCAAGTAATATAACAAGGAAACTAATATTTGTTCAAAGGAATTGCTTACAATTAGTAAAGGAATTATGGAAGCAAATACGAAGGTTGAAAGTTCTCTGGATATAAACTTGATACTTTAAGAGCAAATGAAGAACTAAAGCTTGAACTTTTGGAAGAGTAGGAAGTGTCTACGGTTGCTAAATGTGCAAATGAATTCATTTTCACATTATATATGAAAGAACTTGATGTGATATGTTCGTTGGGAAGAGTATTTCTATCACATTGGTATGATAAATTAAGATAAGATATGAGATATTTGGTGTGTTCACGGTTCATGGCCAACCGTGGACACCTATTTTGATTTGAGATTCAACCGTGAACTACACTTCTTCAATTCGTATGGAAAAGAGTTCACGACCAAAGGATCACATAGAAAAGAGTTCACGGCCAAAGGTGATTCTAGAAGTATGTTCATGGATTGCTTTTGACTAAAATGGAGTTCACGGTTTGCACCTTTTAAGGTGTTCACGGTTTAACTTTCAACCGTGAACACCTTTGCTTCTTAACTTGGACCGTGAACACAATGTTGTTGATGTTTCTTGGACCGTAAACACCATGTGTGTGTCATTTTGTGATTAAATATTTAACCTCCTTGACTTGACTTGACTTATATTGAGTTACAAAATGTATAATTTCAATATAAGTGTTCATCAGTTATATATAAGTATGATTTACAAGGTATGTATATAAAATAACTTGTATAAACAAGTCCTTAAGGTATTCAAGTTCCTATTGTATATATGTCATGATATGGATTTACTTAGCATACGATTGTAGTTAAGGCTTTTGTTCGAATAAGTTCAACTTACATTGATTTGAAATTACGGGTTGTTACATTATCCCCCCGTTAAAGGGAATTTCATCCCGAAATTAGGACTAAAATGTTACAGAAAGACTAGGGAAAAAGATGTGGATACTTATGTTGCATTTGATCCTCCCGCTCCCAAGTGAATTCAGGTCCCCGTTTTGCATTCCAGCGAACCTTCACTATCGGGATACGGCTTTGTTTGGTTCTCTTGACTTCCCTGTCTAGAATTTCTACTGGTTGTTCTATGAAGTTGACTCTCTCATTTAATTCGATTTCGTCGAGTGGGATAACATGAGTCTCATCGGAAAAACACTTCTTGAGATTTGAGACATGAAATATGGAATGAATGTTACTGAGTTCATGCGGTAGATTGAGTTTGTAAGCAACAAGACCAATTCTAGCAATGATTTGGAATGGTCCAATATACCTTGGATTTAGCTTGCCACATTTACCAAAATGTATCAATCCTTTCCAGGGTGAGACTTTCAATAGAACGCGATCACCAACCTGGAATTCCAAGGGTTTTCGGTCAGAGATAATAGATATTAGCACACCATGTAACCGTACTATTTCATTTATGTATGTCCTTGTTAACTTCTCCATTTTATCTGTTTCTTTTGTTGGCAGGAAGTGGGCGGATTTGGTTAATCTGTCGATAATAACCCAAATGGTGTCATGACCACCCTTTGTTATGGGTAACTTGGTTATGAACTCCATTGTAATTCGCTCCCACTTCCACTCAGGTATTTATGGCTGTTAATGTAAACCTGAGGGCTTTTGATTTTCTACTTTGACTTTGGCGCAAGTTAGACACTTGCCCACAAAAGTAGCTATTTCAGCTTTCATGTTTGGCCACCAATATAACTTCTTTAGGTCCAGATACATCTTTTCTGAACCCGGGTGAACAGAGTATCGGTTTTTATGGGCTTCATTCATGACAACATCTCTGTACCCACCGAACTTCGATGTCCAGATCCGGTTCATGAAACAATAGACTCCATCACCCCTGATTTCGAAGTTCTTATCCATTCCTCTCAGGGGTTCGCCTGTCATGTTCTTAGGTTTCAAGGCTTCCAACTCAGCCTCCTTGATTTGTGCGGATAAGTGGGAATGGATGGTCATAGTCAGAGACTTTACTCGGCGGCCCGAGTGCTCTTTCCGACTAAGAGCATCTGCTACTACATTGGCCTTGTCGGGGTGATAATGAATCTCACATTCGTAATCATTTGGTAGTTCTACCCATTTTCGCTGCCTCATGTTGATTTATTTCTGGTCAAAGATGTGTTGAAGGCTTTTATGATCTGTAAAGACTCTGTACTTTGTACCATACAGGTAATGCCTCCAGATCTTCAAGGCAAAAACCACTGCTCCCAGTTCGAGATCGTGGGTGGTATAGTTGACTTCGTAGTTCTTAAGTTGTCACGAGGCATAGGATATAACCTTTCCTCGTCGCATAAGAACACAACCTAGCCCTTGATTTGACGCGTTGCACTAGACTACAAAATCTTTCGTCCCTTCTGGGAGGGACAAGATCGGTTCACTGCAAAGGGCTTGTTTTAAGGTCTGGAAAGCAGTTTATTGATTCTCCTCCCATTTGATTGACACACCTTTTTGAGTCAAGATGGTGAGTGTCTTCGCAATCTTCGAGAAGTTCTGAATGAATCTCCTATAGTAGCCAGCGAGACCTAAAACCTGTTGAATTTCTGTTGGGGTTCATGGGGTCGCACAACTTTCGTTAGCCTTGATTTTGGAGGGATCAACATGTATCCCATCCTTGATGACTACATGACCTAGGAACTCCACCTTTCGAATCTAGAATTCACATTTAGAGAATTTTGCATACAATTTATTTTCCCTCAAAGTGTTGGCGGTGATCTTCCTTACTCTGAGAATAGACTAGTATATTGTCAATAAAGACTATGACGAACTTGTCTAAGTAAGGTCTCGATTCATCAGGTCCATGAATACTGCGGGTGCATTCGTTAGACCAAAGGGCATCACTACAAATTCGTAGTGACCATAGCGAGTTCTGAAAGCAGTCTTTGGAATGTCGGCCTCCTGGACTCGTAACTGATGGTATCCTGATCTCAGGTCAATCTTGGAGAAGAAACTAGCTCCTTGGAGTTGATCAAAGAGGTCATCTATCCGTGGCAAAGGGTATCGATTTTTAACGGTAAGTTTGTTTAATTCATGGTAGTCTATGCACATACGAAATGATTCGTCCTTCTTCTTCACGAACAAGACCGGCGCTCCCCACAGTGAGAAGCTTGGTCTAATGAAGCCCTTGCTGAGTAATTCGTTCAACTGGCTGGACAGTTCTTGCATTCCTGAAGGTGCAAGACGATATGGGGCTTTAGCTACTGGGGTAGCTCCGGGAATTAAGTCGATTCGGAATTCGACTTGGCGTTCAGGAGGGACTCCTGAGATATCTTCAGGGAATACATCAGGGAAATCACAGACTTCAGGGATGTCCTTGATGCTTTTCACTTCCTGTGTCTTATCAACAACGTCAGCTAAGAAGGCACAGTAATCATTGCGAAGATATTTCTGAGCCTTGACGCAAGAAATGATAGGAAGGTTCGCACTAGATTTGTCGCCATAGATAACGAGAGATTCGTTACTTGGCAGATTAAGGCGGATGGCTTTCTCGTAACACAGGATATCAGCAAGATGAAGACTTAACCAATCCATGTCGACAATGATGTCAAAACTTTTAATTGAGACCGGCATAAGGTCAATTTGGAATGAATGGTTATTTAAAGTAAGTGTGCATCATATTTAAATGTCATTGGTACTTTCGGTTTTTCCGTTGGGCATCTCAACAGTGAATGTATCTTTTAATGCTTTGGGGTTTTGTATTAGAAGATGTTTGAACTTATGGCTTACGAAACTTTTCTCTGCACCGGTATCGAAAAGAATGCATGCGTAAGAGTCGTTGAGAAGGAATGTACCGGTCACCACATTAGGATCCGCTACTGCTTCTTCGTAACCAATTGCCAAGACTCTTCCAGTACCACCAGCGTTCTTTAACTTAGGACAAATTTTCTTGAAATTCCCAACTTCTCCGCATTCATAGCATGCTTCGCCCACTCCTGCAGTAGGTACTTGGGTAATCGGTTGAGGTGGTGATTTACAGAATCGGGCAGTATGCCCTTTCCTGTTACAGTTTCGACACTGCATTTCTCGGCAATTTCCGTTGTGGTGGTAATTGCACTTGTTACATTTTGGGAGATTACCAGCATAAGGCTTAGCTGGTGTGGGTTAGCAGGAACAGTAGTAGGTACAGTAGCAGCATGGACCGCCACTAACTGTTGCTTTTTCGAGGGTTCCTGAGAAGATTTGTCCTTCCTTTTATTCCAGCCTTTCTTGCTGTTATTGGTGTTGTTATTATTGTTGTTGTTGTTGTTTCCCTTGGGCTGTTCTGGAGCAACAACCATAAAGTTTTGACGGGCTCCATGGTCAGTAAGCGACTGTGCCAACTCTTTGGCATTGTCAAAGGTAACAGTCCTAGAAGTAATAACACTTCCCTGAATCTGAGGTGTCAGCCCCCAGATGTACCTTTCAATCTTTTTGCTCTCCACGGCTACCATATCTGGACATAGAATCGCTAAGTCGCATAACCTATTAGTGTACGTTGTTATGTCCGAACCAACCATAGTAAGACCCCACAACTCTTGCTCGAGCTTCTGAATTTCACCTCGCGGGCAGTACTCCCACATCAATATAGTCTTCAAGTTCTCCCAACTTATTGAGTTAGCCACTGCTAAGGTCAGTGACTTAACATGGCCGTTCCACCATGTTAGGGCTCCATCAGCAAAAGTACAAGCAATGAATTTAACTTTGATACCCTCCGGGCAAGAGCAGATCTCGAAGACTACTTCTGTTTTCTCAATCCATTGTCTTAACGCCATAACTCCCCCAATCCCGTTAAAGGTCCTGGGTTTAGCGTTTGAAAAGTCTTTGTAGGTACACTCTCGTGAGTGCCCGTGACTCTCATCGTGGTTGGAGGGATGCGCACCAACTCCTGATCCACTAGCGCCAGTGGTGTTTATATGAGACATAGAAGCTGCAACAGTTGCCGTGACCGCCGCCTGAAACATGGAAGCGTCAAATTGAGGAGGTGGTGTTGGCGCTTCATTAACATTGACACGCCTTGGGTTTCTCCGTGGAGGCATCTTTCACTTTAAGAAATAAAAGATGAAGAGACAGTCAGATATCAAGAATGAACATGAATATGATATCTCTGAACTAAAAACGTAGTTCAATATGAAACTTGTAAGGAATTGGAAATAGAAGTCTACTACAAGTACAACTTGCAACAGGATAATATGAATTTGAGTGGTTATTTTTCAAAGAGTATGAAAATGCATGTCGATTGTATTGGTATAATAAATACATAGAGTTTGGAAAACTTGACCTTAAACAGGTCTACAATATACCATAATACTAGGGAAAACATTGACATTAAACCGACCTACCGAAAATGAAATTTTCACGGTCGTACTGAAAACCATGAAAAATAATTCTAGAACATATCCGAAGACTTAGACTATAACCAAGAGAGTAAGTAGTGAACGAGTAGAGTAAAATCTACTTCCTACTAGGTCCGGCCCTGGATTTGGCTAGCTGACGTTCTATTTCGCACATACGTCTTTCTTGTGCTATTTGTTGTTCTCTCGGTTCTCTAACTTCGGCTTGGGATGCCGCCAGTTCTCTCAGTAAGATATTAGTACGATCCCTTGTCGCATAATCATTGTCATCTAAGTTACGAATGTGAACGGTGTTGACTCCAGTAGCAGCTTCAACCTGTATGACTCGGTCGATAGCAGCTCTTCCCTGTTCATCGTTACGCGCCAGACAACGAACTAACACCGGGAGGGCTCTGTCTGCTGAGCCTCCTGTGTCCAGATTGTAGAAGCTTCGGTCTCCTTGGTAAGGATGGTTCTGACCCTTCTCATTACTCTACATGTCTAAGTTTACCGCCCACAGAGGCGTCGGGCCTTCGACGTTTTGTCGTGGATTGGGATTCTGAGTAACTGGTGGTGGATTATAGGCTTCTGATTCTGAATCGGTATCTTCAGGAAAATTTTCTGCAAAATCGTCATCTCAGGGAATTTCAGGATTCTCTTATGGCTCTTCATCGAGCCATCCTCCATTTCCCTGATCGGGAAAGTACGAGTCTCCGGGTAGATGGAATCCAGCCATTGTTATCTAAGCGAGAATAGGGATATAAGAAATATCTAAAATAATTAGTAAAGATAAATTGCAAATACAAGTTTCTACGAGAGAAACTTACAGTTAACAAGTAATGTATTCTGTATGGTATAACTCCTACTGGGTCCATCTATAATTACAAAGTATATACCAATTATATATAAATTGAGTCTAATAGACCTTCGAATAAATGATTCTACTCTACCCCCACATCCAAACAAGGAAAAGGGAAGTTAAGCTAAATTACACATTCTAAGTCTTTATACAACCTTAATTATATATAACCGTAATATATACACTTAGTATTTATAGATTTACCTGCAGGAGTCATTTGTTTTCATGTAGTTTGTTCTTGGTATACAGTGCCTAAAATACTCCTATAGTGTTTTAACTTTATGTTATGTTCTAGAGTTCTTATGTATATGTATAGTTGGTAAGTTTTAGAGTTGTTGCAACACTACCTTCACTCCCAAACACATGTTGGTCATATCTCAAACCAATATAGTTGAGTAGGCTATATTAATCCCAAATATGATTACATAATTGCCCAGGTTTGACTACGGTGTTCAACATCCAAATACTTTTATGTTGTTACGACTGTGATATTGTTCTTGTATGTATGAGTGTTAGATTATTTCTTGTAAAAATACGTAAATTTTAAAAGCATACTTGTAGTCAGAGCTCTCAGCCCCAATGTATTTATCGTTTGTATATCTTTTATGTATTGATATACTGAGTTCACTATAAACAATGCTCTGATACCAATCTGTCACACCCCCAAACAAGACGGCAGAAACGTCCGGGGGTGGATGACTTCATTTGTAGTATCACAGCACATTCATTATAGTAATCAAAGTACAAACAACCATTGCATTAATAAGTATAAGTTTTTACATGTGATCAATCAATGTATATTGACACCAAAATAGTTATACAAAAGATAGAAGACAACACTCAAAACAGCTCCATCTTCTCAAAAGCTCGGGGAGTACCTGTCTACTGATTCCCTGAGAATACAAGTAATTTGAAAAAAGAGTATCAACATAAAGTTGAGTGAGTGCATAAGTGTTTATGTTTGAAAGTATGTTTCCTGTTTCTTGAATATGTAAATTGTTCCAGAAAATCATATATTTTTTGCTGTATATGAAAAGTAGTTTTAATCGCATAAATTCGTTTTGTTTGTAAACCAGTGTTCTGTATTTGTATAATCTGAAAAAGTGAGTGTGCCTGGCTTTACCAGTTGTTATTTGAATCTAACCCTTATTATTGTAAAACGGTGTATTCTAGTATGCTTGACTCCTTAATTACTATTCTTGAACCAGAAATTATACCTACTATAATTTATATGTACTATCTGTATTGATACTAACTGTTCATGAATGCAACCCATTGCTCAACATGTTACAAAGGGTGTTTGAACTGAATGAAATAACTTTTATATTTATATACATATACAAATATATATATATATATATATATATATATATATATATATATATATATATATATATATATATATATATATATATATATATATATATATATATATATATATATAAGTAATATTTAAATGACATTCGGACAAAGAACCGATACTATAAGCCCACATCCAAACAAGGAAAAGGAACCATAGTGAGTTATCAGTCCTAAGCCTTTTAAACCTTATATATATATATATATATATATATATATATATATATATATATATATATATATATATATATATATATATATATATATATATATATGATTTTTGGGATAAAATATAAGTTTATAAAATCATTTAAAGAATTTAACATTTTGAAATCCATTTTGGTAAGATATATTTTGAAACCATTTGCTTGTAACACAAAATCCTTGTGTTAGACTTGTCCCCCCCCCCCCCTTAAAACTGTAAAAACTCTGAAAATACGGGGGTATGAACTCACCTCGTATATAAGTTCCTGGTTGGTTTCGATGTGGTTGCGATGATTCCCGGTATAGAATACATGTGATTAATTGTATCCTGATTATATTTTTCACATAATTGTATCCCTAAATTAGTTAACTAGTAATATAACAAGGAAACTAATATTTGTTCAAAGGAATTACTTACAATTAGTGAAGGAATTATGGAAGCAAATACGAAGGTTGAAAGTTCTCTGGATATATACTTGATACTTTGAGAGCTAATGAAGAACTAAAGCTTGAACTTTTGGAAGAGTAGGAAGTGCTTACGGTTGCTAAATGTGCAAATGAATTCATTTTCACATTATATATGAAAGAACTTGATGTGATATGTTCGTTGGGAAGAGTATTTCTATTACATTGGTATGATAAATTAAGATAAGATATGAGATATTTGATGTGTTCAAGGTTCATGGCCAACCGTGAACACCTATTTTGATTTGAGATTCAACCATGAACTACACTTCTTCAATTAATATGGAAAAGAGTTCACGGCCAAAGGATCACATACAAAAGATTTCACGGCCAAAGGTGATTCTAGAAGTATGTTTATGGATTGCTTTTCACTTAAAATGGAGTTCACGGTTTGCACCTTTTAAGGTGTTCACGGTTTGGCTTTCAACCGTGAACACCTTTACTTCTTAACTTGGACCGTGAACACAATGTTCTTGATGTTTCTTGGACCGTAAACTCCATATGTGTGTCATTTTGTGATTAAATCTTTAACCTCCTTGACTTGACTTGACTTATTTTGAGTTATAAAATGTAAAATTTCAATATAAGTGTTCATCATGTATATATAAGTATGATTTACAAGGTATGTATATAAAATAACTTGTATAAACAAGTCCTTAAGGTATTCAAGTTCCTATTGTATATATGTCATGATATGGATTTACTTAGCATACAATTGTAGTTTAGGCTTTTGTTCGAATAAGTTCAACTTACATTGATTTGAAATTACGGGTTGTGACAAAAAACTCCTCTCTGATGCTCAGGACTTCATGACTACTTTAAAAACATCCGCTGAGTCCAACACTCTTAAGGCGAATGAGGCTATTGTAGGTCTCAACAACACACTGCGAAAGGAAAAAGAAGCTCTCGTGCAAGTTCGCACTGATCTGCAAAAAGATAACGTTGAGTTTCAAGCTTCTATCTCTACAAAGATGACCAAGCATGCTGATGATCTGGCAACTGAAAACACCATTATGGATCAACTTGCTGCTCACACCATGGCAGTAAAAGTTTCCACAGCAAAACTTGCCCATGCCAACAAAGAAATCAAGGATCTTAAGTCTGAGCGAAAAGTTGTTAGAAGCTATGTTGGTGATGTGAATGCCTTAATCTCCAACATTCTCGATTCTCACGACCGTATTCTTACAATCTTTATTCGAAGGCATTTGGCTGAGAAGTTTTGTCCTGCTCCCTCCATGCTAAACTAAATTGAGGGTGTTTCGGGGACTCCCGTCCTTCCATAACAAGGGGGAGAAGAATCAAAAGAACCATCTCAACAACCTCCCAATACATCTAGTCATGAAGAGCAAAAGCCAAAAGTCACCTGTGAATCGAAGGTTAATGTAGCTTCGAGTTCTAAAGGCAAAGATAAATTGGTAGAAAGTGATGATGAGGAAGAAAGCAAAGCTGATAAGTTGAAGCTAAAGGCTCGAGATCAGATTCTTGATGCAAACACTCACATTGCGAGAGAGGCTGAGGAAAAAGAGCGAGCTGAATGCGAAGCTCAGGTTACCTTGGAAAGTCGAAAGACTTTGTTTCCACCATGGACAATAGAGCGAATCCTAAATGAGGCTGTTGACAATCTGATTATGCATTGGTTGGAATCAGTTACTTCGTTCGATCTGGAGAATTCGCAGGATTTGCAGTTTGATATGCCAATAACTCCGAAAGCGTTCCTCTTTTGCTGTTTCGATTCAACTGTGAATGCTCCAGCTTCTGATACGAATGTTGATAAATCATTGATAGAGTTCTACTTGTCCCAGGGCAAGCCTTAGTACCTCACCTGGAGTGCACAGAAGATTACTATCGTGAAGGTTGTAGGGCCAATTGAAACACGGAGCTTCGTGAACGTTAAATTCAAAACAGCAAGAGGATCCGAAAGTGATGTTCATGAATTCTCCTTGGTTGATTTACCATGCCTAAACCCCTATGACTGGATCATTTTGTTCCACTTCCTTCGGAGAGATGAAAAGAAGTGAAAGGTCTTATATTATGGTTTGGGCTAGGCAATTGAATGTGTTGATGTTATAGGACTTTTGTGGTTGTTTTAGGGCTTATTGTGTGTTTACGGTTTATTGTGATCGTAAACCTGTTTACGGTCTACTGACCGTAATCAGGTTTACGGTCTGTCCTCCTATATATAGATTGTCAGAGTCTGTCAGAAGTGGTTGTTGTCAGTGGTTGTCAGAAGTGCTGTCAGTCAGTCAGTCGAGTTTACGGTCATCGAGTTGTACTTGACGTTTTCTTTTATTGAACGTGTGCAAGCTTGATTATTATTCTTCTTCTACTCATTTCTTATTGTTTGATTGATCAATGGTTAACATCCTTGTATTGAGGACCTTACAATTGGTATCAAAGCTCAAACCGGTGTCAATTCATTTCTTTTCACGATTACGGTCTCAATCAGTTTGTGTTTATTCGCATTTGAAGCTTGGTTAGGTGTTTTCATAGCATGGGGAATCAATTCAACATTAAAAACTGTGTTTCAATCGAAATTTGGATGTTTACGGTCAAATTAGTTCCAACCGTGAACTCTAATTCAACCGTAATCTCAAGATCTTCATCAACCGTAATCAGACAATCTTCATCAACCGTAAACTCCAACCGTATTCTCAACCGTGAACTCATACCGTATTCTCAACTGTGAACTCATACCGTATTGTCAACTGTGAACTCATACCGTATTCTCAACCGTGAACTCATACTGTATTCTCGACCGTAGACTGTGTTTACGGTCAAAAGTTCTTCAACCGTAAACTAGTCTTTTGATTAAATTTTTCTTTATTTTCAATTAAAAAAAATGGAATCTAAAACTATGTCTGCTCATCATGAATTGGATACCATCATGGGTACCACCTCACGCATTCCTAGACTGTTATCCGCTGAAGGTTTTCCTGAATGGAAATATCGCATTGAAAAATACTTTAAGATGAAAGACTTCAAGATTTGGAGAAGCATCTTGAGAGGACCAATTCGCATCACCATAACACTTGACGATGGAACTGTTACAGATAAGCAAGTTGAAACTATACTGATGATGATTTTGAGAAAATTGAAGAACAAGAAAAGGCACTTGCCACTCTTACCATGGCTTTGTCCCCAGAAATTGCACAGGGTTTTCGTGAGTACACTTCTGCAAAAGCGTTATGGGAAGCATTGATTGAAGTATATGAAGGGAATGAAGATATGAAGCAAAGTCGTCAAGACATGTTGAGACAAAAGTTCAACATGTTCAATCATGTATTGGGGGAATCTCTTGAAACTTAATTGCAAAGGTTCATCACTCTTACCACTGAGATGAGTTCTGCTGGCGTTCTGGTTACAAAATCTGAAATCAACAAGAAATTGTTGAATTCGTTGCCAAAATCTTGGGATATGAATGTATCTGTAATATAGAAGACTAAAGATCTGAATCGGTTGAGTCTAGCTTTGACAATGGTGATTATTAAATCTTGTGATCTAGATGACAAGCAGAGAGAAATTAATCATGTTAATTCATACTCTTCTGCTAATCTTGGCCTTCAATCAAATAATGCCTTTTCATCCTTCACTACTCCTCATGTTCAGACCTTCCCTGCTCATCAGCCCACATCATATGGCATTCCATCTGTGCAAAACGTTCAAGTTTCTCACACTCCAACTCCTTTTCAACAAGTTGGTTCATCTTCAATTGCATCTGTTCAGATTCCTGGAAATACTTCTCAAGTTCCAGTATCCAAAGAAAATGATGAAAATCTGGCTTTTGCTACTGGACTTGTGAATTGTTATAATGCGTTTGTAGCAGGAGAACTTTCCCCTCAATTGTCGTTTGCTGATCTGGATCAAGTTCATCCAGAAGATGTTGAAGAAATGGATATCACGTGGAAAATGGCAATGGCAGTGTTTAGAGCAAAACAGTTTGCAAAGAAAACCGGAAAGAACAACTGGGGAGTGAATTCTGACAAGAAGGTGGGATTTAATAAGGGAAAGTTGTGGTGCTATAACTGTCATGAACCTGGACACTTCGCCAGAGAATGTCCAAAACCAGATAGAAGAGAAAATACTGAACGAACTCTGGTGCCGGTGAACAACAACAGGGGATCTAATGTCACCAATCAGACAACAAATCTTGCTATGGTGGCTCAATCATTTGATTGGGAAGATGAAATTCAAGCCCTGAACATTTCAGGACCTGAAAATGCTCATCTTGCCAATATCAATGATGGTGCGGAAGAAGAAGCTGAAACAGATCCTGAGGCTGAAATGATGAATCTTCAATTTGCATTCATGGTTCAGTCCACACCAGAGTCTGCTAAACCTGAGGTTAGTGAACTAAGTTGCTCTCAATCTTGTATTAAAACTGTTCAATTCTTACGTGACCAAATTGAGATAATTAAGAAATTGCAAGAATATTACAGCAACAAGTGTGAGAATTATGATCATATTAAATGAAAACTTGATGATGTAACCGCTGAACTTGACACATTGAAAATTCGTTTTGAAAATGTTGATTTTAATTTTAAAAAATTCGATGTGTCAAGCGAAAGGGTTGCAAAAATAATCGAGGAACAAATGCAGTGGAGGGACCAAAAATCAATAGGAATAGGATATGAGAGTGTCCCCCTCCATTTAATCATTCATATTCTGTTACTCCTTTATCAAAAGAAGAGATCGACAGAGAACCTTATATGGTTTATGGCAAACCTGCTGCTGAACAGGCTACAGGACCTAGTGTTAGGGTTTTGGATACTAACATTTCTACTTCAAGTGCAGATGTGTCAGTAATCCAGGGGGGAGCAAGAGGTTGAGAAGTTTGAGTCAAATAATTTGGTGTCTAAGTTTGGTGTTCAAATGTGTGATGAGTCTGTGTCAAATTCTAAAATTGATGATTCTGTTTGTGATGATGTGATGTCTCAGACTAATTGTGATGTTGTTTTTGAAAAATTTGCAAAATCAGATTCGAGTGCATCTACATCTTCTACATTTGCTACACAATCTAATACGTGCACTTGCAAATGTGGAAATGTTAGAAAAGATAATAAAAGCCAGAAATCTGATAAGAATGGTACCAAGTCTAGTAATAATAAGCAAATCTGTTTTAATTGTGGTACTTCAGGTCATATTGCTCGAAATTGTTTCAATCGAATGTTTGTGCATTTCTTGTCTCCAAGAGGAGAGAACGAATCTCGTGGAAGGTCTTTAACTAGAAAGTCCTCGAGATCTCGTCCTCGAGATGATGAATGGAAGGCAAATAATAACAAGAAAAGGGTTGTTTTTCAACCAAACAGACAGGTTCTTAAAAATAAAGTCATAAATAATTTGCCGAAATCGAACAAAGCTAAGCCGAGATCGGTTTCGTCAAAAGGAGGATCTGGATTTTCAACCAGTAATGGTCAAAACTCCATATGCTCAGAGCAAAAAGGAAAGAAAAATATTTCAAAATCACCTGTGTCTTTTCAAAAACCTAAAATTCAATGGGTGCTCAAATCTGTTTCCAGCCAATCATCATCTACCTCTAAAAGTGTTTTAAGTGAAAATTCAAAAACAAAAGTCTCCAAAGATGAATCTGTGATTGTCAAGGGTAAACCCAGGGTAGTAATGACCTGGGTCCCCAAATCTCAATAATCCTGCTCATTTTTCAGGGACAGTTGCGAAGGAATGTCGTCAGACCTGGGTATGTCGACAGTGGCTGTTCTCGGCATATGACAGGAGACATCTCCCAATTGAACAACATTCAGACTTTTAATGGGGGGTTTGTTTCCTTTGCGGGCGGTGAAGGTGGTAAAATCACTCAAAAAGGAACAGTGTCTAATGGAGTGCTTAGTTTCGAGAACGTCAACTATGCTCCCGAGTTAAAATATAGCTTGTTGAGTGTTTCTCAGATATGCGACAAAGGATATTCAACTTACTTTACTGATAAGGAATGTCTGATCTTAAAGCCAGGCATTGTCATCCCAGAAGAATGGATTCTTGTTAAATCAAAGCGAGATGGAAATGCCAACATAATTGACATGAATAGCAACGTCCCTGATGAAGTCACTTGCCTCTTTTCAAAGGTCTCCGAACAAAATGCTATTTTGTGGCATCGAAGATTCGGGCATGCAAATGCAAAGAACCTGAATCGTCTTGCGAAAAACGAAATGGTCCGTGGTCTTCCAGTCATAGATTTCATAACTTTTGAGAAATGTATGTCATGTGCTAAGGATAAACATCATCGAAAACCACATCTGCCAAAACAGGTTAACTCAATTAGTCAAGTGCTCCAATTGTTGCACATGGACTTATTTGGTCCGGTCAATGTCCTCAGCATCAATAGAAATTCATATTTTCTGGTTGTGATAGATGATTTCTCACGTTTTACATGGGTCTTTTCTTATCCAACAAATCTGGGATTGCTGATCTGATCAAGAAGTTTATTGTGATGATTGAGAATCAAATGAACCACCGGGTGAAGGCGCTACGAACTGATAATGGAACATAATTCAAAAATGTTGTTCTTGATCACTTTTGCGCAGAAAAGGGAATTGTGCGTCAATATAGTTCTGCTCGCACACCCCAACAAAATGGTGTTGCTGAGCGGAGAAATCGAACGCTGGAAGATGCTGCAAGAACGATGCTCTGTGATTCCAAACTTCCTGTCTTCTTTTGGGCTGAGGCGATCAACACTGCATGCTATTTTTAAAATCGTGTCTTGATCAACAAAGCCCAGATGAAGACTCCGTATGAAATTTTATATGGACACAAGCCATCAGTCAACCATTTCCGCGTATTTGGTTGTCCTTGCACCCTTCTTCACCTGGAGTCCAACCCTAAATTTAATGTCAAAGCCGATGAATGTTATTTCGTGGGGTATTCTGCTCGCACTGCATACAGGGTCTACAACAAAAGAACAAAGCAAATTATAGAATCCTTCGATGTGCGCTGGCTGGAGGAGAATGAAACAGATGCTAGAGTGGGTCCTGATTGGCTGTTTGATTACACATCTTTGTTCAAATCGTTCAATATGTGTTCAGATAGTGTATCTGGTTCTACTTCTGGTTCGAAGTTTGTACCTGAAGATGAAGACGAAGAAGTTGTCTACAGACCGCCGATTGTTTCTACTGCAATTCCTTCGGTGGAGTCCTCTGTTCCAATTCCTAGTCCAGAATCTCCTAGTCAACAACAAACTCCAGATGCTGATGCCACTCCTCTTACTCCTAATGAAAGAGAGTTCATGTCACGAGATGCTTCTGCTGTCACTCAAACATTTATGGATCTACTCTTTCCTGAACAAATTGTTGATGAGTTTATGGCAAATCCATCTAATGAAATCGATTCATCTGCAATGGATTCCTCAGCAAATGATGGAGCTATCAACATTCATAATCTTCCTGTTTCACTCAATGATATCCGCCAGGAGATCCCCTCTCGTATTCAATGCGATCATCCGATCGAGAATGTCATTGGCCAGCTGGGCGATTGTGTCAAAACAAGAAGTCGGAGTGGAGATGTCAATACATGTCTCTATTCTTGCTTTATCTCTCAAATTGAGCCAAAGAATGTAGAAATGGCTTTGAATGAGCCCAGCTGGGTAGATGTTATGCATGAAGAGCTCAATCAATTTGAAAAGCTTGGGGTTTGGACGCTGGTTGAGTTACCCAAGGGCAAGAAGTCTCTTGACACACGTTGGGTTTTTCGTAATAAGCAGGATGATTCAGGGATAATTGTACGAAATAAGGCTAGGTTGGTTGTTCGTGGGTTCAAACAAATCGAGGGTCTTGATTACACTGAAGTCTATGCTTCGGTAGCCTGCTTGGAGGCTATCTGTATCTTCCTTGCTTATGCTTCCTACATGAACTTCACCGTATATCAGATGGACGTCAAGACTGCTTTCTTGTATGGCAAGGTGAAGGAAGAAATCTATGTTGATCAACCCCCAGGGTTCGTTAAGTCGACGTTTCCCAATCATGTCTACAAGTTAGACAAGGCTCTGTATGGATTGCATCAAGCTCCTAGAGCATGGTATGCGACACTCACAAAGCATTTGCTCGAACATGGCTACTCGCGAGGAACAGTCGACCAAACCTTGTTTATAAAGCATGTTGGTGCGGATCAAATCTTGGTGCAAATCTATGTTGACGACATCATCTTCGGGTCTACGTGTCCGCAGCTGTGCAAAGAGTTTGAAGGTGTTATGAAGAAAAGGTTTGAGATGAGTTCGTTGGGCGAAATGACCATGTTTCTGGGGCTTCAGGTCCAACAAAGATCAAACGGGATCCTGCTCCATCAATCAAAGTATGTGGATGATATGCTTGAGAAGTTTGGGTTTAGAGATACAAAACCTGCCCTGACACCGATGGCGGAGAGACCCCTGCTGACTCCAGATACTGATGGCGAATCCGTACATCAAACTCACTACAGATCGATGATCGGTTCGTTAATGTATTTAACTGCAAGTCGACCAGACATTATGTTTGCAGTTTGTCAACGCGCGCGTTATCAGGCCAATCCTAAACTTTCACATCTTATTGCTGTCAAAAGAATTTTTCGGTATCTTAAAGGCAGCCCAAAATTGGGTCTTTGGTATCCGAAAAATTCTGAATTTGATTTATATGCTTTTTCTGACAGTAATTATGGAGGCTGTGAGCTTGACAGGAAATCAACTTCAGGAGGGTGTCAATTCCTTGGCGACCGGCTGGTGTCATGGCAGTGTAAGAAACAGCACATTGTCTCAACCTCAACATCAGAAGTGGAATATGTTGATGCATCTCCTTGTTGCTCTCAACTCATATGGATCTAACATCAGCTGTTGGATTACGGTTTGAATTATCAAGAAACCCCTATTTTTTGTGATAATGACGCTGCGATTCAGATTGCTAAAAATCCAGTCCAACATTCAAAAACCAAGCACATTGACATCAAAATTCATTTTATCAGAGATTGTTTTGAGCAATCGCTCATTCGGCTAAAACAGGTTCCTAGTGCTAATAATGTGGCGGATCTGTTCACAAAGCCGTTTAACAAAGCTCGATTTGATGTGCTTGTAGGATTTTTGAAAATCATTCGTTTTGAGGATTAAAATTTTGTTAGGTTAGTTTAAATTTGCGCATGTTATTTTCATTCTCACCCATGCATAAATTTAGGGGGAGAAATAAACAAAAACCAAACAAAAATATTAAAAACTCAAAAATCCCAAAACATTAAAAATTCAGAAAAACAAAAAAAAATTTATTTCTGATAGTTTCTTTTTGTAGGAGATGTTTTGGGAAGTGATATCAACTAAGTGATAACAGGCAATTGGATCTGTGTAAGGTACCAAAGTTGCATTGTCTAGGCTCTGTGTTCGATGCGCTGGTAGGCACGAAAGATTCATATGGACTTGACTAGGATCAGATGAACTTAAGGAATCTAGAGACTTTAAAAATTATGACCTAGATAGCTCTATTTAGTCTGACAATATGGCGCTCGGATAGGTTGAGCAGGGTAATATACATGGAATCTGCGGATACATTAAATGACCTGTATCTAGAACTGTGGATTAACTCTTTCTCAATGTGCGGATTTTGTCCTTAATTCCGGTTTTGACGGGGCAACTGGGGAATTCCGATAAATTAGGTTTGTAGAAAATTGTTTTCTTTTTTCTTTCTGTTAGTCATATGTTTCTTCCTCTGTGTGATCGAAAGATCCGACCTGGACTGTAACATATGCAATTCTATCTCTCTACATCTTCTTATCTATGCAATTCTTTCTATCTGTTAGCCATATGTTGTATCCTTTGCGTGATTAATAATCCGACCTGGTACACAACATATGCACCATTCTAATTCTCAATCCCTCTGAATCTGGTTAGTCATATGTTTCGCCCTCTACGTGATTGGAAGAGATCCGACCTGGGTGTACAACATATGCATTCTAAATCTATCCTCCCTCCGAATAATTGTCTGCTCACCTAAAGTAAGGAGTATCTTGGAAGTTCTTGATTATTGGGGTATATTAGGAAGCGGGAAACACGTTCTAGTACAACTAAAATTGAACAATTATAGGTTGTCTGTAGATCTCGTTGCTCAATTTAGGTGGACAACAATATCCTTGGTCGTCGTCAGCTGAATGGTCATTTAGGATTATTATTTAAGTTCATAGGATCAAATGCCTTGTCACTTATAATATATTCTAATTTTGTCACTTTCTTTCGTGCTTAAGTGGACCACAATACCGGCGATTGACCAGACATCGACATGAAATTAAAAGTACTGATAAACGGATAAAAGCTGCCTAACAACTTTGATCCCACATCATAAAATTATTTTTAACAGTAGTAAAGGTGAAATTAGATTTAGTTTTCAATTTTATTTTTTTTTTATTTTTTATTTTTAGGATGATAAAATTAAATTTTTGTTAGAAATCATTTTATTTTTCATTCTTTTTATTTTATTTTATTTTTATTTTTATTCCTCAAAAATGAATTATTTTAAACAGCCTTAAATTTTTATTTTGGACTTTATTTTTATGCATAAAGGTTTTCGGCCCATTGCTTTTTGGGTCCAAGTATATAAAGAAAAAGATTCAACCGGAAACCCTCCTGTCCTTCATTTCTACTCGTGCAGACCGTAAACTGCATCATCCACTCTCTAATTTTTTTTTTAATTTTTCCTGAAATTGATCCACTAATCTCAAAGGTATATAGATTTCTATCATTGGAAAGTTTATTTCGCATCAAATCGCTGCGTAATCAGGGTTTAATCGAAAAACAAAATTGCATTCGGCGAGTTTACGGTCAGACCAGGCTTACAGTCTAATCGGCTTACGGTCCAATCGGCTTACAGTCAAGCCGTTTACGGTCCAATAGGCTTATGGTCCAATCGGCTTACGGTCAAGCCGTTTACGGTCTAGACGGCTTACTGTCCAGAGCTTACGGTCTAAACTTACGGTCTTGACTATCTTGACCGTAAACTCAATTTTTGACTAATAAAATTTGATTTCTATCATTTATTTCATTTCAAAGGCCAATTTAACTTGTTTCAATGAGTAAAACAAAAATTTTAACTGTTAAATCAAAGGTTTTCTCACTTGGCTTGGTTTGTGTAGGATAAGATGGCAAGTATGAAATTCGCAGACAGTCACAATGTGGCTATGATCTTGGCTGACCCTCCTGCTTCTCATGTAGAGTTTGGATCAATGATGAATGGATTAAGGAACTGCTACCTGACTACTGCACTCACTGTAAACCCAACCATCTTTCAAGGATTGATAAGAGAATTTTGGATTTCTACAAAAGTGATGAAAGGAGATGATGGTGTGATTTCCATTCAAGCCACTGTCAAAAATTGCAAGGTGATAATTATTGAGCAGTTCATCCGGGATGCTCTCAAGATTGATGATCAATCATCCTTTCCCACTGAAATCGAGGCTAGCCAGATTGAAAGATTTTTGATCAAGATGGGTTATGAAGGCGACTTTCCACCGACATTCAAGAAGTTGCTTCCACCCTATTGGAGGTTTTTGGCTCATGTGTTCATGAGCTGCATATTTGGGAAAAAGTCAGGATTTGATGAGATTTCCTCTCGTAACACTCAAGACATCATTGCTCTGGCTGCTGGAATTAACTTCAATTTCTCAAAGTTTATATTTGAAGAGATGTCTGCCAATGCCAACGGAAAGGTCAGGGATAAATTTTTGCTGTATCCAAGATTTATTCAAGCATTTATTGATAAACAACTTCCGGAGATTATCAAGGCTGGAGACACTCTGGACATGAAGTCCCTTGGACCGAACACAGTAGGTCTTATCAAGCAAAACAGGAAAGGAAAGATCAACTTTCAAGGAAAGTATCCGCTTGAAAAGTTTGGTATGTTTGCTGAATCTGGTGAGGCTTATGAATTTCATGAATCATCAGAGCGTGTCTCAACTGAAGAAACTATCATTGCAGAAGATGATGTGATTTCAGTTTCTGATAAGGAAGAGGATGTGGTCACTCGTAGTGCTATTGTGGCCGAAGAACATGAGTTACAATCTGTGCGGGTTGATTGTGACTATAGTGAAGGAACTATGGAGGTCATGACTGAAACTGAAGAAGGAGAAGATGATTCTTTTGAAAATATCGATTTATCGGGTTTTGACAAAGATGGCATTCCTATGAATTTTGGAGTCAATGACAACCCTTTGCCAAATGATGAATTCGACAACTTTTTTGACAATATCGATGATGTTGTTCATCAAACAACAGAGATAAGGGAGAAAGAAAATGTTCAATAGACGACGCCTCCTACTCCCATCCAGATGGCCGATACTTCAATTCCAATGGATACATCATCAGGGTTTCCTCCCCTTGATAATGTTGTTCCTACCACTGAGCCTCTCGAGAGTGATCCATTGACAACTCTGACCTCCTAGCCTCCATTGAAAAGAAGAAGACATGATCCGAGGCCGGGAGTACTCACTCCTGAACAAGCTCAAGCACCTGTGATTCCTCTGTCAACTACTTTTGTCTCTGCATCATCCGTTTCAACACAAGAAGGTCCAAGCTCAATTCATGAAGTTGGCGGTTCATCAGCCGGTCAGAGATCATCTCATCCTAGGCCTGAACATGATGCTGCCTCTGTGAGGCTGGCTATGCTTTTGGCTAAAGATCAAAGCTCAGTGCCTTCTCCCCGAGCTAAAGGAATTTATATTGGGGAAGGTCACTCTGGAGAAGATGATCCCACTATCTTTGAGCTTCAAAAGGAAATTAATGTGCTAAATCAGAAAAATATTGAGCTTGACATTCGGGTAGCTGATCTTATGACTGAGAATACCAAGCTCAAAATTCAAGTTACTGATCTTGAAGAGGACAAGACTCTAAAGACAAAGAAAATCACTGATCTTCAGACTCATTTTGGTCTCCTCACTGCCAGTTTTTTTGATCTGAAGAAGAAATTGGAAGAGAAACTTGGAGATAAGTTCAAATCATCTGTTGATGAGTCAAGGATGTATCTGCCTTCTCAAGCTCCCCCGGTTGTACCCCCACTTGTTCAAACATCTCGAATTGTGGACCATTTTGAAAAAGAACCAGCTCAAGCTCCAAATGTCGCAGCCCTGAAACGCACCAAATTAGCCAAAGCAGCTCAGAAAGTTCAACTCCTGTTTAAAAAGAGCTCAGATCAAAATGCTCCTGGAGATCAGCCAAAAATCACCGTCACAGACCTTCAAGAAAATCATTTTAGAGACACATATGGTGATAGGTCAGGAATCGTCTCATGGGGCTTTCATGATACACTAGACATGTGGCTCGTGAGACGCAAGAGTGGCAACACAGAATACTATAAAGATGTTCATGATTTCCATTCCTGGACCAGGGTTGATCTTACAGAATTATCAAAAGCTCCTTTTGCAAATACTTTACAAAATCCGAAGGCAACACAATTCAAGTTATTTTTGGAAGATCAAGTGAAAAAGGGTTTTCCTTCAATGAAGACTGCAGAGTCAATCATCAAACTATACCCAAGTGTACTTGATCCTAAAACTAAACTTCATGTTCGAAATGTGATGTGGCCTGCTACTAGTCAAGTAAAGCAGATTCCTGTGCTTCAGAATATTCCAGATGGATCGTTGAAGTCCATGCTCTACTGGGTTTTTGATGAAACTACAGCCTCTGCTGTCATAAAACTTCAAGATGGATGTATTTGATTATATGACAAAAGAGATCTGTTACAGTTTGGGAGATGGGATATTCATCAGTTGAACCTTCATCAGATCAAGGTTGCAGAAGACATTTTTGAGCCAGCTGCTAAAGAGTATACTTCTATGGTTGTTGATATCATAAACAAAAGGATGTGGAACGGGGCGATGGGCAACTCAGATGTTCTTCTTGTCGACAAGGACTAAGTCAAGCTAGTCCCAAACCAAGGGGGAGATTGAAAGGTCTTATATTGTGGTTTGGGCTAGGCAATTGAATGTATTGATGTTATAGTACTTTTGTGGTTGTTTTAGGGCTTATTGTGTGTTTACGGTTTGTTGTGACCGTAAACCTGTTTACGGTCTACTGACCGTAATCAGGTTTACGGTATGTCCTCCTATATATAGATTGTCAGAGTCTGTCAGAAGTGGTTGTTGTTAGTGGTTGTCAGAAGTGCTGTCAGTCAGTCAGTCGAGTTTACGGTCATCGAGTTGTACTTGACGTTTTCTGTTATTGAACCTGTGCAAGCTTGATTATTATTCTTCTTCTACTCATTTCTTATTGTTTGATTGATCACTGGTTAAGATCCTTGTATTGAGGACCATACAAGAAGTATGAATCTGTTTTGACGCACATAAAACGAATGCTGGTTTCGTATATCTATGAAGTTGTGGATTTTGATATTGAAATCGCTTCAGTTCTGAAGAGGAAACCCACAAATCCCCTTACTGGAAAGATGAGAGACATCAATCAGATGCAGATGGGGAATATTGAAAAAGAGAACTAGACCGTGATGTTTCATCGTGGTACCAGAGCTAGCTTGAAGAAATGCCTCTTCGCATTGCCTAATAAACATCTGTTCTCTACAGTTTGCTTAGAATTTATTTTGGATATCACAGGCCAATGTAAACTGAATGAAGAAGCTGCGAAGAAGAACTTCTCTGATATTATTCGTTGGTACATTTCTTTTCGCATGCACCTTCTCGTAGTCATTCCCAAGCTCTTCAAGAATACAAAGAAGACACAACAGTGAAGAGCCTCTCGCCTCAATGGACGCAAAGGGGGAGATTGTTGGGAAGTAGTGTTGCATCATTTACTCTTAGATAATAGTTCATTTATGTAAACGGGCTTGGGCTTGTCCACCCGTCATTTATTAGGGTTAGAGTATTTAAGGTGCATGCATGCACCGTGTTTTATAACTTTGGCAATTATTCTTGTAACCCTAATCACGCCTCTACAGTAGCAATTCTTAATCGATTTCTTCTGAGGTTGTAGATTATAATCATTCAGCATACTTTGAATCATTGTCGTGTTCTTGTTATTAAACTGTTTTGAATCTAATAAATCTTTCAAGGATTATTATCCTAACAGATTTGAAGGGAGTTCTTTGGCAACCATATAATTTACTATGTCAACGAACCATGGTGGTGTTTGAGTCGTGAATAAATGCTCATTAGGCAAGGTATCGCGAATCGGCGTCGGGTCTTCTGGTGGGATGAGTAGGCTGAGGTGATCAGCTACCAGATTTTCTTTTCCACTCTAGTCTCTAATCTATGTCAAACACTTGCAGCAACATGATTCATCTGATTGGCAGTGGCTTGGAATATTTCTTTGTGAGGAGGTACCGAATGGCTACGTGCTCATAAAATGTGATGAATTTTGTGCGCATTAGGTACTGTCTGAACTTTCCCAATGCAAAAACAATAGAAAATAGCACTTTTTCTGTTGTAGAATAATATTTGTGGGAGCTTTCTAATGTTTTGATGCATAGTAGATAGCGTGGGGCACCTGATCTTCTCTTTTTCCTAAAATAGCTCTGATAGTAGTGTTCTTGGCGTCACACATAATCTCGAGCAGTAAGCTCCAGTATGGCGCTTCAATATTGGGGCTGAAGTGAGCAAGTTTTTCAGCAAATCGAAGGCTTTCTTAAAATCTTCACTGAATTCGAATTCTGCATTGTTTTACAGCAGCTGGCACATGGGGATTATAATCTTTGAAAAATCCTTTATAAACCACCTGTAAAATCCTGCATGACTAAGTGATGCGTGCAAATAGCTACACCTAATTTTATTATTTATAACCTAACTACCTTAACTAACTAATTGCACCTAGGCAGTGTACCTAGTCAAAATTATAGAATAGTTGGGTAAGTCGGGTGTCGATCTCAGGGAACAGTTTTGACTAATTAATTTATCTACTATTAAATTAACCTAATTTTAGAGCAAAGAGGGGGTTTTATCTGATTTTGCAAGACCAGACAAACTTAAATCACAGAATTCAATCAATTAATTAAAAACACTCCTGTCTAGTTTGAATCCACTTATTTATTTATGTTTAGCTAATAAATATGGATTATCAAAGTTGGTCACCAATTATTATGTAATTAGCAATTCAAGTCCAAGTTTACTAATCTTTTTACTAATTCATGAACTACCTTGTATGGTCACACATAAGCAAAACACAGAATTAGTTATTAATTATAGGTGAGCTATGTAAGATTTATCTAAGCAGGCACAATTATGGTCATAAATTATGTCCTCTAGCACAGCTAAATTAGTTACTTTTATCACTTATCTAAGATTTTGGTCGATCCTAGCTCTAGCAATTCAATGTTCACTAAATCACTAGGTTTCAAGTTCATGTAATTTAATGGTTACTAAGCTACACAGAACATGAACTTAAGCCACTAAGAAACTAAAATAACATGCTAGGTAATGATAATCAAACACAAGCAATTTACCAACTAATCAAATTCAATAGTCATTGAGCTAAAACATAATTCAGAAGCTTCATCTAGCTAGACAAGAGCTGCTAGATTCAGCTACTCATAGTAACAAGTAAGCAAAAACAAATCAAATTATCAAACATGTTCATAACTATCAAACTAATTAATTAATTATGAACCTTTACTCCTTTTGATGTAGAAAGCCTTTTCCAGAACTCTTCTTCTGCTCAAAATCGTCTTCAGGTAACCTTCCAATCAGCCAAAAACTCTCTAAGTCGTAATGGGCAAGGGACTTTATAGTTTTTTGATTTCCCGCGTTCACGTCGTGAACCATAAGGATTCACGTCGTGAATGCGATTTTTTCGTATTCGACAAGGACTCTTCCACCCGGATACAAATCTTCTGGAACAATCGATTCACGTCGTGAGCATCAAGTTACTCACGTCATGAGCACGTCTTTTTGGTGGAATTTTTTATCCTTCTTCCCTTCGAGCCTTCAAAGTTCCAAATATTGTCAATTCTGGTCCCTTACTTCGAAAATGCCTTACTTTGGCTGCAAATTACAATTTATCCTTATAAGTATCATAATTCTATGCAAATAACCAAAATATTAATAAAAAGGTAAATAAATATTGCCTAAAAATGTGTATAAATATGGCAATATCAAAATACCCCACACTTGTTCTTTGCTTGCCCTCAAGCAAATCTAATTATTAAATGAAACCTTCATCACCAATATCACATAGAACGATCCAACTAAAGCTCAGCCATTATGCTAAGACCACAACGCATGCATTTGTGTCTAAAAATTTTCCTAAGTAACCCCCCTCAATTCTAAATACTCACAATCCTCATAAACACTCGCCTACTTCTTTTGAACAACGCTCATTTTATGCAACCCTTCAAATCCATCCTCAGAAAGCTTTCTAACCTTAAGGTATTTTGTAAAGCCACCCAAGCATACATAAACTAGAGAATTACAAATTTTAGAAGATACCACAACTTGGAGCTCTTGAATTCTTCTTTTCTTTGATATTTGATCTTTGATTCCTTTGAATTCACCACCTTTTTGTGTAACTTTCGTATCTTCAACTTTTGAGACTTTAGAATTTTTGATCTTTGGTCTTCATACTTTGATACTTTTATGCTCCAAAATTCTTCAATTTCTTTACTTTTGGTAATTTCTCTCTCTCTTTTTTTTACATGTACTCACTATATATATATATATATATATATATATATATATATATATATATATATATATATATATATATATATATATATATATATATATATATATATCACTCAAAAACCTACATGCTTAAGCAGGGGAGCTTTAATTCAATCCTTATTGGTTAAGGTATTAGTCTACGTGCAATGACTACCTAAGCTTTCCAGGATGGATTTCAGGTTTAGGCTGCTAAACATATTGCATCCCTCAAACTAAGCGAGGTTGTGTTTTTGTCCCATGATTTCACTAGAATAAAGGAGGCCACAAATGCACTATAACGTGTATCGGCTCAACTAAACATTTGAGCTCTTATCAGATCATTCCAATGCAACACTAGCAACATAAGTTCAAATTATTATTACTAGAGCTAATATTATATTATTATTTCAAACCTATGAAAATTTTAAAATTCCCTAAGATTTCTAGCAATTTACTAATTTACTTTTTCGACCTCCTACCCCACACTTATTACATACAATGCCCTCATTGTATGCATAAAATAAAATTAAAAGCAATAAAAGGGAGAAAAAGGAACAGACTCCCCTGGGATAGAAGTGGCAAGATCGAACTCCAAACGTGTAGTTGACATGTGCATCTTGAATATGGAACTTCATCTAAATAGGAACTTGGACTTGAACTCGCGAAAGATGTAAGTGAGCTAACAAGCGAAAAAGCAATGAATCGAAACTTCAATCTCCCATAAGAATGGTGTAAGTCTTCAAAATGTATAGAATAATGTGGGAAAGCATACGCCACTGTGTATAGTAGAGGAAACAGCCAGCATGCGCGTCATAAAAAAACTCCAAATATAGTGAAAATGGGAAACTCACGACGTGAGTGATATAGGCTCACGACGTGAGGTCACAGGAATGCGAAATCTGAAATCTATAATAACTCAACTCACGACATGAATAGTGTATGCTCACGTCGTGAAAACTGGGCGACTGAAAAATGAAACTGCCCATTCTTCTTATTACTTTTGGCATCCCATTCCAATTTCTAAATTGATAAAGACACTTCTGAATGCAGAATTTCTATGATTCCTTGCTAATCTCATCCTCTCTCTCGACTCACCCCATACTTATTTTTAATTGTGGGTCTCGACTCTTAACTATAGACTTGTAACGACCCTTGACTTGACGATCACGACTCTTGACTCGACTTTACTCCCTTCCCAAGACTCCTTAGCAAGCTGTAATCAAATAACCAAAAGAAAATAAAAGTAACATAATAATAAACCAACAATTGTTCAACAATCCGTACAAAGTGTTCGAACCAAACAACTAAAACCAAATAATCTAGAAACTAAAAACTAAAATAAATAAAACCAAACTAGCGATCAATCATCTTCCTCTTCATTCCGAGCTCCACTAGTGCCTGCCCCATCTCCTCCTTGGCCTCGATACTCGCTCATCCTAGGGTAAATTGGGTAATGATACCCTAAATGAGGAGGCTGATCCACATGGAAATGTTGCACCAAATTCTCCATAGTACCCCCAATCCAATTCACGCTTAACGAAAGTTGATCAAAATAGCCTGTCATATCACTCCCAAAGTTGGGTCCGCCAATGGGTGCTTGTTGGTGCACCGGTTGTCCTCGTTCACCTCTCCCTCTCACATATCTTCTCCTCGACCTTGGTTGTGGTGCGGGTTGATCACCCTGCTGCTCACCACCATCCTCATCATCCGACCCCAAAATACCCCAGTGAGTTCCATAATTTTTGACCACCCGCATGGTCTCCAAATAACCCATACTAAACTCATGTTCATCCATGCAAGTCATGGAACGAGTGATACCGGGAACAAGCAACCCATACGATCGGGCCAAACGGGTAATGAATTGCCCTCCACAAATAGGGCTCCCGGGGCGAGAACTGGCAGCAGAGTCAGCCAGAAAGCGTGCCAAAAAGTAAGGAATGTTGCAACACACTCCCGACTGCAAAATGCACCATAAAAAGAATAAATCCTGCTTTGTCACCTTGTCCCCATGCCTTCTGTGATTGATGGAGAAAGTGATAAATCGGTGTAGTACTCGGTGGATAGGAGATCGAATGCTGCTCTCGGGGGACACTCCGGAATTGAATATTCCGGAGGTAATATTATGCCAGAAATCAAACCCAGTGACATCATCCGCATAACCTCTAGCTGCATCCCTCAAAAACATGCCAAACTCGGGAGTCATAGCCTCTTGGGGATTATATATCCCCACCCTCCAAGAAAATTCCATGAGGCTGCATTCCCGATACTCACCCCCGAGACGGAATACCAAAGCTTGTTGATAATGGGGGTCTTGGACATTCTCTTGGAATGTAACTGTTGGCAAAAACTCAACACAAAACTCCTTATATACCCGCTCTTGGATGCGAAAAAGGTTGAGCCATCCCGAGCAAGTGAACGAATAACCATTTCCAATAAATATTTTGGTCAGAAACGGGGACAGCCTATCCATGAGTCCAACTTCCCTCAACCGTGTCCAATTGATGGTGGGTGCGACTGCAATCTCCCGGTTGTAAAGCCACCCCAACCGATTGTTCCATCGGGTCAAGACTTCTCGGGACATCGTTGTTGGGAAATTGTAGAACGGGTGTAAATCCGCCACTCCAATCGGTACTTCCCTTCTAGGAGCCATTTCTGCAATAATAAGCAGCAAACAAAACCAACAAAAACAAACCAAGAGATTAGAATTAAAAGAAACAACAAAATGTCCAGTCCAGAATTCACGTCGTGAGTTCGTCATCGCACCGTGAAACTATCCAATTTCTGTAAAAATCAGGCCAATACAATACTTGGGGTTTTATGCTAGATCATTTCTAAGTACATTGTAGGCACATGCAGTAACGATTTCAACATTTAGGGTATCAATTTTTAATAACTAAAGAAAAGTAAACCCTAACCCCTAAATCTAGCAATTAAAGCAATAATAAACAATGGGAAGAAGATTAATGTACCTATTTTGGAGGATTATGTAAGCAAAAAAGGATTAAAGAACGTGTGTCGGCCGAAATCGAACAAGGGGGGACCAGTCGCCTCTTTCACTTCGTGGGAATAAAGAAATGTTTTGGTCAAAGAGGGTTCTGTGTTCTTTAATCTGTGGTCCCGAGTATTTCAGGATTCACGTCGTGAATCATAAAAGGTTCACGTCGTGAATTCAGTCTAGGCTTAAAAACTGGGCCATTCAATCTATACGAAAATTGGACTGGACTAAAATTAATGGGCCATTTAATTTAATAGAAAATGGGCTAATTATGGATTAATGATATATTGTCCGTTACATCCTGAACTCACGTCGTGAATCGTAATAATTCACGTCGTGAATACTGTAAAATTTTTATTAATTCCAAATTTGCCTATTAACTAGATTCTTAATTATTACCACTTAATTTTTAGGGACCTCACACTCAGTGTTTAATTATGAATATAGTGATTCGGACGATATGATCGATTTCCTAAAAACTAAAAATGAAAAAAGAAAAAGAAAGAAAACGCAAACCAAACTCGGGTTGCCTCCCGAGAAGCGCTTCTTTTTGAGGAGTCGTGAGCTGGACTCCGTGCCTCCTATGTTGACTCGTCAGAAGAGTCCACCATCAGGATCTTCTGCTCCTTGAAACGCCTCTTGTAAGCTTGCACTCGACGAATATACGCCTTTTTAGAATTCTCCTTTTTAGCCTTGACTTCGTTTCCATCGAGCTTGCGTTTGATCCCTTGAGACTTCAATTTTTCATCATTTTTAAGCTTCATAATATCCTCCTCCTCCTTCACCACTGGGCTAGTCACCTTTGATGTAACCTCCTCTTCATCACTAGACATGTCATCACTTTCCTTACTCACCTAAGATGTTGGTGTTTTATAAGCAAACACCTCGAATACAAGTGGAACAGAAGCTCTAGGCTTGGTGCGCTTGACTTGCTGAATTGTTTTAATTTCTTCTTCCATAAGTTTCTCCAATTCTGCAAGCTCATTGTCATCTTCAATATTGAACACTTCACCTTGAACATCATATCCTTGGAAACTATCTTGTAGTCCAAAAGTTTCTTCTTCATCACCAACCCTCAACGTGAGCTTGGATTCTCGAATATCGACAAGAGCCCTAGCAGTATTTCGTAAAGGGCGACCAAGAATGATGGGGATATTCACATCCTCTTTCATGTCAATCACTACAAAGTCAACTGGGAAAACGCATTTCCCAATTTTTACAAGGATATCTTCTACTATCCCTCTTGGGTGAGTCACTGAACGGTTTGCCATGTGGATTGTCATCTTCGTAGCCTTCATCTTCTGAATACTTAATTTTTGATAGAATGAAAATGGCATCAAATTATTACCAAACTCACATGGAAGAGTGAGGCGTCCAGGATCTCACATCTTTTTAGGTATCTCTCCCAATACAGCCCTTGAGCTTTGTTCACTTAGAATGACCTTGGAATTCTTCCTTAATTCTTGACGAGTGTCTATTAAGTCTTGGAGGAACTTCGCGTATTCTGGAATTTTCGAAAGCGAATCAATGAAAGAAGTATTAATAGGAATACCCTTTATTTGTTGAATAAACTCCAGATGTTCCCTTTCCAGCGGGCTAAGATGTGCTCGAGACGGGAATGGCAAAGGCAGTTTATAAGCTGGAACAGATACGATTTTATTCTGTTCAGACCGAGCCCACGTCGTGAGCATATCGAGCTCACGACGTGAATCTGGCGTTTCAGCAGCTTCTTTGTTTTTGAGCTTGGACTTCTTTAGCTTCGGTTCAGATGGCTTTGGCTCCACTTCTAATGCTTCCTGGAACTCATAAATCGCCTCTTCTTCAGTGTCAATGGCCATGACATGAGATTGGGTCTTCTTTTCAGGAATTTGTGGAAACAATCTCTCCTTCACCAAAGTTGTAAGTTGGCCAAGTTGGGTTTCAAGGTTATAGATGGAGGCTTGCTGATTCTTCAATGATGTTTGCTAGTCTATCATCATGGCCTGATGATTCTTCATCAAAATTTGCTGTTCCTTCATCATTGTCCTTTGATCTTGAAGTGCTGCATCAGCATCATCATGCCTTTTACCAGAAAATTCCATGAAACGAACTAACATGGACTCCAAATCAGTTTTCTTCTCAGCTGATGGCTGCTCCTTTTGATAGAAACCCCGACCAGTCTTCCTGAATTTCTCATCCTTCTGTTTCTTGTACTCATCATATGGCAGCCACTCCTTCTTTGGTTTCCTCCAATCTTCATCATACTTGTCCCCACTTGAATAACAAACTTGAGCTTTTTTATTTCCAAAATCATCCAAATTACAATCTTTTGTCAAATGTGGGCCACTGCACCTTTCGCAACCAACTCGAATCGCATGAATTGATTGGTCCATTTGGGTCAATCTCCTATCCATGTTATTAAGCATTGCCATCACAGCAGCAACCTCTTCAGTTTGTGTACCTCCACTGCCTTTTATTCCATCATGCCCTGGGTTGTGATACTCACGAGAGTGCTTTGAAAATTCTTCAATTAGCTCCTTGGCCTGATTTGGGTTCTTCTTCGTTAGTGGTCCTTGCGAATCAAGGAGTTGTCTAGTCATGACATTCACCCAATCATAGAATATCGACATCTCTTGCTGAATATTGAGGTCATGTTGAGGACAATTCCTTAACAACCCCTTGTAGCGCTCCTATGCCTCGTATAATGACTCCCCCAGATTTTGCTCAAAGTTGGCAATCGCCTTCTTGAGTTTAGAGATTTTGGAGGGTGGGCAAAACTGATTTAGAAATTTCTCACGTAATTGGGCCCATGTGGTGATTGTACCAGATGGAAGTGCCTTCAACCAGTATTTTGCAGCTCCCTTTAAAGTGACTGGTAGCATCCTTAGCAAAGCTGTCTCCCTTGGGATATTATGAGTATTAAAATAATCCGCAATATCATTGACCTCATCTAAATGTTTGAAAGCATCCTCATGATCCTTCCCATAGAATGGAATATCCTTAAGTGCAGTAAGGATGTGTCCTTTTAACTCGAATGTGGCATTGGCAGGAATCGTAGGATGTACTAAACCCGGCCCCACATCATCTCGAATGCGCTTCTTGTAGTCCCCCATAGTCATCTCATCAATGTTCTCCATTTCGTTCTCCGGCTCGTTCTCGGGTTCACTCATATAAAGTCCAAATTTTGTTTCTGATTCGTACTCGGACTCGTGTGGATTAGGAAATTGATCGAAGACTTCAAACTTGCTCTTTGAGGCTGAACTCGATTCTCCCGTTTTCTTTCCTGACTTCCTTGAAAAGGCTGATTTCAGTTCTTGTAAAGGCGACTTCTTATTATTCTTTTTGTGCAGCGTAGACTCCATATCTTCAAGCGGTGGCACCAAAGGTGTGTGGATCCTCTGGTCATCAACTCCTGCAAAACAGACAAAATAAAAACGTAAAACTGAACAAAAACCAAATAAAAATTTCCTACAGACTAGCCACCACGACGTGGTAAAGGCTACCACCTTGTGTTGTCGCAGAAAAGAAAAACGAGAAAATACTGCACTCACGTCGTGAACTTAAGGTTCACGTCGTGAGCCTAGTAGTAAAAAAAAAAAAAAAAAAAAAAAAAAAAACTAATTTGAAAATTAACTTTTTGTAGGTTTTACTCCACAAAAAGGATCGATCAACCTAAAGCAAACAAATCAAACAAATCAAATAAGCCGTTCCCCGGCAACGGCGCCAAAAACTTGATGCGTACAAATAGCTACACCTAATTTTATTATTTATAACCTAACTACCTTAACTAACTAATTGCACCTAGGCAGTGTACCTAGTCAAAATTATAGAATAGTTGGGTAAGTCGGGTGTCGATCTCAGGGAACGGTTTTAACTAATTAATTTATCTACTATTAAATTAACCTAATTTTAGAGCAAAGAGGGGGTTTTATCTGATTTTGCAAGACCAGACGAACTTAAATCACAGAATTCAATCAATTAGTTAAAAACACTCCTGTCTAGTTTGAATCCACTTCTTTATTTATTTTTAGCTAATAATTATGGATTATCAAAGTTGGTCACCAATTATTATGTAATTAGCAATTCAAGTCCAAATTTACTAATCTTTTTACTAATTCATGAACTACCTTGTATGGTCACACATAAGCAAAACACAGAATTAGTTATTAATTATAGGTGAGCTATGTAAGATTTATCTAAGCAGACACAATTATGGTCATAAATTATGTCCTCTAGCACAGCTAAATTAGTTACTTTTATCACTTATCTAAGATTTTGGTCGATCCTAGCTCTAGCAATTCAATGTTCACTAAATCACTAGGTTTCAAGTTCATGTAATTTAATGGTTACTAAGCTACACAGAACATGAACTTAAGCAACTAAGAAACTAAAATAACATGCTAGGTAATGATAATCAAACACAAGCAATTTACCAACTAATCAAATTCAATAGTCATTGAGCTAAAACATAATTCAGAAGCTTCATCTAGCTAGACAAGAGCTGCTAGATTCAGCTACTCATAGTAACAAGTAAGCAAAACCAAATCTAATTATCAAACATGTTCATAACTATCAAACTAATTAATTAATTATGAACCTTTACTCCTTTTGATGTTGAAAGCCTTTTCTAGAACTCTTCTTCTGCTCAAAATCGTCTTCAGGTAACCTTCCAATCAGCCAAAAACTCTCCAAGTCGTAATGGGCAAGGGAATTTATAGTTTTTTGATTTCCCGAGTTCACGTCGTGAACCATAAGGATTCACGTCGTGAATGCGATTTTTTCGTATTCGACAAGGACTCTTCCACCCGGATGCAAATCTTCTGGAACAATCGATTCACGTCGTGAGCATCAAGTTACTCACGTCGTGAGCACGTCTTTTTGGTGGAATTTTTTATCCTTCTTCCCTTCGAGCCTCCAATGTTCCAAATATTGTCAATTCTGGTCCCTTACTTCAAAAATGCCTTACTTTGGCTGGAAATTACAATTTATCCTTATAAGTATCATAATTCTATGCAAATAGCCAAAATATTAATAAAAAGGTAAATAAATATTGCCTAAAAATGTGTATAAATATGGCAATATCACTAAGAAAATAACGCACTTCTCGAACATTCGTCGGGTAAGGTGATCTTTTTATAATATAAAATTTTGATTTATCAACTTTTAAACCTCTTTTTGAAACTACATAGCCAAAAATCAGACCTTGGTTGACCATAAAATGACACTTTTCAATGTTGAAGATTAAGTCAGTTTTAATACATATTTGAAGAATTCTTACGAGGTTTTTAAAACGCATATCAAAGGAGTCTCCATACATAGTAAAATCATGCATAAATACTTCTATGATATTCTTGACATACTCTAAAAAGATACTTACCATACAAATTTGGAAAGTGGCAGGTACGTTGCAGAGTCCGAATGGCATACGTCTGTATGTGAATGTTCCAAACGGGTTGGTAAAGGTTGTTTTCTCCTGGTCCTCCGGTGCAACTGGAATCTAGTGAAAGCCTAAGAATCCATCTAGACAACAGTAGCACGATTTTCCAGCAAGTCTTTTCATCATTTTATCGATGAATGGAAGTGGAAAATGATCTTTTCGGTTAGCTATGTTTAATTTTCTATAGTCAATGCAGATGCACCATTAACTCTGAAATCGAGTCGGGACTAACTCTCCTTTTTTATTCTCCACTAGTATGACTCCAGCTTTCTTCGGTATGAAATGGACTAGATTCGCGCATTTATTGTCAGGTATGGGGTATATCATTCCAACATCCAAGAGATTCATGACCTCTTTCTTAACCACTTCCATCATTTGTGAGTTAGTCTTTGCTAGGCTTCTCGTGGCGGCTTGAAATCTTCTTCCATCAATATTTTATGCATGCACAAAGATGGGTTGAGTCCTTTTATATCAGCTATGGTCCACCCAATCGCATTCTCGTACTGCTTCAAAATTTTGAGCAGCTGAAATTCTTTTTTTTCTGAAAAGTTATTTGATATGATGACTGGAAGTGTTTGTCACAACTGGGAAATTTTAGATCTAGCCAAGCCTAAACCCTAATCAAGTACAAGTGAAACCCCATTGCAATCCTTATTGCATTCTATCCTCTATTGACTTAAGGGCATGTTTATAAGCTAGTAACTAAGCATGGTTTGAAACCTAAGTTAATTTATGTTAGTATAACTTAACATAAGTTATAAGATTAAGGTTTAAACAATAAAATAAACCCCCACTTTGGAGTTTTCGGTCCAACGAATATAATTAAAAGTAGTTTACGGCCAAGGAAAGTAACACCATAAAAGTTCATGGTTTAGGGAATCAAATCAAATGGGTTTACGGTTGGAATTAAAAGATCAAATGAAGTTTACGGCCTAAGTGTGACCGAAAACACAATCTTGAAAAGGCTATGATCGAAAACTCAATTAAAAGCCCATTAAAGGACTGCAAACCCTTCTCTTTTGGCTGCAAAAACATTCTTGTGGTCGTAAACACCTTAAATATCTAATATCTTATCCTAATTCAGCATACCAAGGTGATAGGAATCATTTACCAATGCAATCGCCTCATAAGTTCCTTCATATATAAGTCACTACTTAGAACCATTTCTCACATTTCACACATGCAGTAAACGAAAACATCTTCTCTTCTCTCTCAAATAACAAGCCATATCTCCTTCCAATCTCAAGAAATCAAAGACCAAACTCCCCTGGAAACTATATTTGAAACTACATCCTTAAGATACTATTGTAAGTATTCTTCATATTAATTAGTATTAAAGAAAAACTTGTGCTATTAAGACCATCTTATTCACACATTATTATGTGTTTGAAACCATTAGGATTACGATATCCTTCCCGTACACTAGCTCGAAGTCACCGTTTTAGCTCATTATCTAAACCGCGACTACACATAAGGTGAGTTCTTACGGTAATATACATTTAAACGTGAAATTTACTAAATATGAAAAATATCGTTACTATTGAATTTACAAATGATTTACAAAATATGTTAAGACGCAAAGGTTTTCACGCCAACACAGAAACAAACTTATAAACTATAATAGATTTGATTTAATGGAACAAAGATACTATTTTACAAAGTTCAGGTTACAACACGGAAACAAACAAATAAACTATAATAGGTATAGTTTATGGAACAAATGATCTATTTCACAAAGTACATAATAACATATAAACAAAAAAAGGGTTTTCAGATAACAGATAAACACAAAGGGCTTTCAGTTAACAGATAAACATAAAGGGTTTTCAGTTATTACTCGTAAAAACGTTGAAGCAATTTGTGAGATGTTTACATGTACTTATCTAAGTACTGGTAAAAGTCATTACTTATAACCAGAGTCTCTTGTAAGGAGAGCAAGATATTTGTATATAGATATATTTGGGACTAACAATCCCACATCCCGATTGTTAGCTACAGTCAAGCCGATAGGTCTAGGGTGACAAATGTCGTTAACATTCCGACGCCTGAAAAACATCGTGATCAGCCCGACTGGGTTAGTATGGTTATAAGAACTCACAAGGAGAAAAAACGACATATTTACGAATAATATATATATTCAAATAATTTTATTTGAATATTAACTTTTCATTCGAATTTCAGAGCAAACACAATTTCAGCTAGTTTTATTTATGAATAAAACTAGGTATCATTAAATTAAGTATGGCAATTATACTTATACTTTTCGGTCATGGAACGTTTAAGACTACATATCGGTTTTATGGAAAATACAGGATTTTCTAGGATAAATATCATTATTTTACAAGTAAACAGTTTACAATTTGACTTTCTGAAAACAAATACGATTACTCATCGAAAACAATGCTTTACAATAGAGCGGGTAGAACTAGGAACATTTTTACAAAAGATTCAGCACTTATTTATAAACTAGTATAACATAAAGGACCTTAATTGTTAATTCTATGATTCCTTAGCATATAAATCAGAGTTATATATGAATAATATCCGATAGGCAGTGGAATGTGTGATTTTTGCCTTTCTTCCTATTCCTTGTTTGGTTGTGGGCTTAGGGCAGAATCACCCAATCGACTGTCTGTTCGATCTTAATTATATATAATTTGTATACACTAAATAATCATAGGAGGTAACAGTACGAGTAATACCAAATACATGAATCAAAAACTCGAATCATAGGTTATAAACATAAGAAACTTATACTTTTGGTCTTAAAGTACTAAAACTAAGATTTATTTACTAAGAAAATATTTGATTTTCTGGAAGAAAACAGTAACGTTTTCAATAACAAAGAACATGCCTTTTCAAACAAAATACTTATGAACTGACCAACTTTAATGTTGACACTTTGTCAAACTACTTGTATTCTCAGGAAAGTTAGTAGACATGTACTCTCTCAGATGTTTTGAAGACAGAGCATAGTAGCATTTCGTCTTATCTTTTGCTATAGTATTAATGTTAAACAAGTAATGTTTTGAACACAATGTAAATACTATGTTATCAATACAATGATTGTTGTTGCTTGATTACTATTATACAATTGTTGTGATACTGTACATGACGTCATCTGCCCCCGAACGTTTCCGCCGTTCCGGTTTGGGGGTGTGACAGATTGGTATCAGAGCATTGTTTATAGTGAACTAAGTATATCAACCAAAAAAGATATACAACTATAAACACAATGTGATAAAAACACTCTGACCAAGAACTATACTTTTAAAATATATTAATATTTTTATGAAAGTATACATACATGCATATATACATACTAGAACAATTATCACAAGAAGAACAAAACAAAAGTATTTAGATGTTGAACACTACAGTCAAACCTAGACAGCTATGTAATCATATTTGGGATAAATATAACCTGATCAACTATATTTATTTGAGATACGATCAACATGTGTTTGGGAGTGATAGTAGTGTTGCAACAAGTCTAAAACTTACCAACTCTATATACAATGGAATACTGGAACCAAACATAAAGTTTAAAATACTATAGGTGTATTTTATGATACTATACAATAACAACAAGTCTAAAAGCATATCAACTTTGTATACCAAAAAGCTCTAGAATCAAACATCCAATTAAGATACTATAGAAGTATTTTAGACACTATAACTAACTTATGTGAAAACTAAAAGACCCTTTATGGTAGGTCTATAATTACTGAGTGTATACTTTAAGGTTATATATAATTGAGATTTTATAGACTTAGAATTTGTGATTTTCGCTCTACTTCCTGTTCCTTGTTTAGTTGTAGTTTTAGAGTAGGAACACTTATTCGAAGGTCTATTTGATCTTGGTTATATATAATCTGTATATACTATGTGGTTATAGGAGGACCAAGTAAGGATCATCATAAAAAGCTCAATTGAGATACTTTTATTAATCTCATAGTTTCTTTAGACACTCCCATTCTCGCACGAACAACCTAGGAAGATGTATCCACTCCACTACAACAGCCAAGCAAATAAACTGATGAAGAACCAAAAGAGGGTTCATGAGGAGAATTCTGAGAAAGGACCAAACAAAGAGAAAGGCACTAGAAAGATCATTCATAAACCTTACCCTATCAGGGAAAAACTAGAGATCACTTTATGTGTCATACTAATAATTAAAAAACAAATATAACTAGTGAGTCTGTGATTATACTACTCAGACTATGTGTTAGGCTTATCATTTCTTTCGTAGCGACAACTACTAGTACATCAAGTCATAAAATTTCTTATAAGGATGATAACTATTGAAATTCATAAGTCTATTTTATATAGACCTCTGTTATGAATTGATTAAAATTCAAAAGTCTTGTAAGATAAGGAGGATGAGCGATTTTCACCTTAACTTCTGCAGGTTGTCATTATCTTTCACTTCTTTAGGCGCTTCTGGTTCTTTCTCAACCACTATCTCTTATTCTTCATGTTCCTGTTCGTCTGGTCCCTTATAGTTTTTACCACTTTTGAGAGTCATAGCACAATCATTATGCTTTGGGTTTTTTTTAGTTTGAGATGAGAACATTCCTTTCTCTTTCAGCTTGCTCACAGAGTTTGAGAGTTGTGATACTTGTTGCTCCATATTTTTGATACTCGATTTCGTCTCATTCTGAAAATCATGGGTGGTTGTGGCTGGACTTTTTACAATGTCTTATAGAGACATGATGGAACTATAGGCTTATTATTGGATTGGTTGCTACTAGAAAGTGGGTTGGTAAAACCCAGGTGACTGCGGGTACTGTTTTATTTATTGGAATTTTGGATGGACCTCAGTTGAAAGTTGTCATTCTGATATCCTTAAGCTTGATTGTTGTGAGGTTGGTCAAACTGTCTTTGTTGTTGTTCTTGATAACCTCCCATAGCCTAGAGATTCAGTGATATCCTGTAATATTGGGTACATGTCTGTTGGGTGCCCAATCTTTAAGCTTATCCCGCAAGCTTTGACTTTTGTCTCGAAACACTTATTTTTTTGTCATCAACAGAAGGGCTTTCATCAATTCTGAAATATGTGACTCAAGATGAGCATTGCTGATCTCATTTACTTCTCTTGGCTTATCTGGGTACCATTCGTCCTCACTTGAAGAATATTTTGACTCAATCGTCAACTTTTCAATTAATGGACTGATTTTAGTTGGCGTCGTATCTGCTAATGGACCACTACTCGAAGCATTTATCATTCGTCTCTACATAGGTATTAGGCATTCACAGAAGTTTTGGTACAATTGATAATCACTAATCCCATATTGTGGGCATCAAACCAACAACTTCTTGAAACGTTCCCACTAGGTTTGGTGAGCTTCTCTTATTCCCTACTTGAATCTGATGATTTCCCTAAGCAGATTTGAAGCTTTTGCTTCTAGAAAATATTTTCCAAAAAAAGCTTTGCGAGCTCGTTCAATATGGTGATGGAGTTGGATGGAAGATCATATAACCAATATTTTGCTGTATCCTGAACTGGAAAAAGGAACGCCATTAACTTTATCTGATCTTCTGTAATAGCGTATGGCTTCATCCTAATGCAGACATGGAACTCCTTGAGATATTTGTATGGGTCTTTATTCTCAAGTCCTAGAAATGTGGGGAGTAGATGGATTAATCCAGACTTTAACTTAACGTGTTGGGCTTCTGGAAAGGTGATACATAAAGGTTGTTATGTAACCTATTGCGTGGCCGACTCTCTAAGAGTTCTCTCTCCAGCTTCTTTGTCACTCATATCTGACTTTGGGGAGTCGGGTTCTGAGGGTTTGAGGTTTTTCTGATCTTACAGAGGATGATGGTGAGTATGCTTTCATGGACAATGAGAAGGTAAGGATGGAGGTTCTTTGGGAAAGGATGAAAAGTTTATTTCAGGCTCATTCCACAAGGGGATGCCTTGCGGATCTATTTTCTCTGAACCTAGAGAAGATGTTGATGTGAAAAAACTCGTTGACTTTTTCTACTGAGCTGCTTATTTTATAAGTTTTCTTGTTGTCTTATGTACATATTGATCGAGCCTCAATGCGATACCTATACGTGAAGATCTTGGTATAAAAATGTTGCTCAACTACGCTAAAGGTTAGTACAGGAAAGCAGGTTTGAATCCATAAGGGCACGTCCTAAAGGCTATGCCTTCATGCATAAGGCACGTACTAGTCTAATAGTAAATTAAATATGCAGGGGGGGTTGATTATTAAAACTAATTCGAATTGAAATTTATAGAAAAATGCAATTTAAATGCTTTAGAGTATTCATAAAACAATAGGCAATTTTAGTTCCACGGAGACTCTCCTAATCATGCAAATAACCTTCAGCTCAATTGTTTGAATTGTGTATTGCTTAAAATGCATTGAAGATCATTAATAGGTTCTAACAATCTCCTTTTACTAAATTGTTTAACCAAAAAATGCTCTTTGAATTAAACCTTACTTTTTACTAAATTAACTAAACAAACTCTTAATTAATGAGAAAAGTAGCAATAAACACAATGTAAAGTTCCTAGTTAAGTTCAATACTTCTCACAAGCTCGGAAACGTAAAAACTTGCCTGATCAGTTTTTATTAGGGTTAAATCATTGACTTAGAACGAATCTAATATTTTTTACTTTTACTTATTAATTAAGACAAATACGGATCTAAACAATCAGATAACTAGATAAATTGAATCAAAATCAAACATTCAATTAAGCGTAAAACTGATCTAACTAAACAGAAATCACAACCGGAAATCATGCCAAATGATTACTTGCAAGAAACTTAGAGTCTATGCAAAACTGAAATGTAGGGTTTTTTAGCCTAACATGGCTAAAAACTGATTACCAACAATAAAAAAAATTTTGAATGATAAATCTTACTAAACTAAAGTTACAGACTAAATCGTGCTCTTAAGATCTTTGTTCTTTGCCAAAATCCTTTATAAAATCGCCACAAATTGCCTGGAATCAAAGTTAGTGTTAACTGGAGGGTTATGAGGCTCTATTTACACGTCCAACAAGTCAGCAACCCTTTCCAAGATTGTGATTTTGAAAAGCATGATCGTGTTTTTGGTCAAAATGTGTCCAATACCATTAAAATGAAGTACATTTCCATTCTGAAACTTGTTGGGGCCTCGAAAGGAAAATGCGATCATGGTTCTCCAAGACCACCATCGTGTTTTGGTCTCTATCATTAGATGAACTTTTCGTGCCTAGAAAATATCGATCACAAAATACGATCGTGCTTTAGGAAAATCACGATCGTGTTTTCTTCATTTCTCGTGGATCGGTCATAATACTTCCAATTAGGCTGCTTCTAGTCATTCACCAACATATGTCTTTTGTCTCCAACTCCAATTAACCTCTAATGCTTCATAAAATGCTTCCTCAAAATGTCGTCGCCTCATTCTGCTTTACTTTTCCATGAAAATCATACCAAAAGTGAGTAGTACGGCGAATTCTATGGATATAAAAAGTAATACACAAATTATAACAATACAAGGAAGATAGTTAGCTTTTTATTTGAAAATAACAAGAAACAACGTGCTAAAAGATGCATATAAATTGCATCTAAAAATAAGTTTCACAAGTAAATGATGAAAGAAGAGTACTTCTTCTCATCATAGATCGAACCATAACAAGTAAATTTCGATTCCGACTCTCAGATACAACGTTATTTTGTGGTTTTCTAGGTGAAATAAGTTATGAGATGATCCCATGACTTCCAAGATGATCATGAAACTCTTGGCTCAAGTATTCGCCTCCTCTGTCTGAACAAAGGATTTTAATTGTCTTGTTAAGTTGATTTTTGTCACACCCCCAAACCGGAACGGCGGAAATGTTCGTGGGCGGAGGACGTCATGTACAGTATCACAACAATTACATAATAGTAATCAAAGCAAACACAACCATTACATTGACTGAATATAGTATTTACATTTGTTCAAAACATAGTTTGTATGACATCAAAAATGTATAACAAAAAGTATAAAAGACGCGACTCTAAAAGCTCCGTCTTCTCAAAACCTGCGGGTGTACTTGTCTATCGGTTCCTTGAGAATACAAGTGGTTTTGAAAGAGTATCAACATTTAAGTTGGCGAGTTCATAAGTATGTTTTTGTAATGGAAACTTGTCATTGATCTTTGAAAAACGTTCGTATGTGTTCCTCAAGAAAATCCAATATTTTCTTTAGTAGTGAAAAGTAGTCTTAGGCCTTAAGACCAAAATGTACGTTTGTTACTGTATTCTGTAATAGTATAACAGAGTGGTGTTTGTTATAAAACCCTTGTATGAAAACCTTGGAATGAATGTATGGATACCACCAGATGTATGTATAATAGTGTACTGTGTGAAAACCTTTGTATGAAAGCCTGGATACTACCAGTTGTATCTATAATAGTGTACTGTGTGAAAACCTTTGCATGAAGGCCTAGATACCACCAGTTCTAATGTATAGTAATGTATTGTAGTTTCATTAATTAAAATAAAACCGTTTGTTTGTAATCTTCGGAATCCTCCAGCTGTGATGTAGTGTAGTTTTATTATTTAACATAAAACCGTTTGAAGAAATGAAATCTCGTAAACGAATGTTTTAGTTTATACTATTGTGAGTTTCGTATAACCATGCTTGATATGACTAGTGACCTCTACGACGTTCTTCAGGCGTCAGTAACATTATGACATTCGTCACCCTAGGCCTGCCGGCCTAACTGTAGCTAACAGTTTAGGTGCGGGATCGTGAGTCCCGTATAGATCTATACACAAATTCACGCTCTCCTTCCAATAAACTCTGGTTATATTGTAAAGAATTTAGCCCTCTACCCTGACGGGTACAATGAAGTAGTGCCTCACAACCCTATATTAACTAGTTTTCGTGTAGTGTTGTAGTGTTCCCTTGTACCTGAATATGTATGTATAACCTTGTAGTAAAGTACTTGTACTGTAAAATAATTATACTTAAATAACTATTTAGTAATGTTTCCTTGTATCCGGAAAAATAGTTTCATTTTCCATAAACTATATCTACTATAGTTTATATGTTAGTTTCTGAATAATGTTCTAGAACTAGTAAAATAGTGTAATGTATACCCAAACTATAACCATTATAGTTTGTATGAATGTTCTTGTTTCGTGTATTGAACTCAGTAAGAGTAATGTAGTGTTCTCAACTATACCAATTATAGTTTAATTGTAATGTTATGTACTGTACTGAAAACTATTGCAATTTAGTTGTATGAAGGAAAAACACCCTTATGCTCGACGTGGTACAAAAGGGTTAAAATATATAAATATTTTTGTAAAATGTAGTGAATTCGCTGTTTGAATCAATTGCAAAGGTTTTGAAGCCGTTTGAAATCATTTGTATAAAAACACAGAAATCCCCGTGTTTACTTGTATTCCCCCTAAAAACATTGAAAACAGTAAAATGTAGAGGTATGAACTCACCTCCAGTGTGTGTTTGAATCGGGATTGTGGAACTGTAGATATGATCCTCGGGCTAGTGTACGTGGAATTAACGGTATCCTAATAATATTTAAACATGTATCGTATTTAAATTAGCGAAACAGTTAACTAAGGTGTTAGGCAACACTTGATTTATGTTAAGAATGATTACCGAAAATTGTATAAGTGTTGAAGAGAGTTTTAGGTTCCAAAGCGGTTCTCGGCCGAAAACGGGTTTTCGGCCGAACACAGGTTTTCGGTCCTGAGTATTTTCGGTCACTTGAAGATTTGAAGGATGTTCTTGGTGTTTGTGGTGTTCTTGGTGAAAATATGAAGATTTCATGGTTTTCTCTTGAAGTTTTGAATGTTCTTGGATGATCCTTGGGAGCAAAATAAGAGTGTTTTCGAGTGTATAAGGTGAGAAATGACTAAGTTTTCGAAGGAAAAACTTATATACGGTTGGGTTTTCAGTTGGAAAGGGGTTTTCGGCCGAAAATGGTTTGCTGTCCGAGAGTTGTCGGCCGAAAAAAGGATTTTCGGTCCGAAGGTTCTTGGTTCAAAAATGGAAAAATGTTGATTTTCGAGTGTGATTTATTCCGAAAAATTACATAAACATTATTTACATAATTTACTTTGTTTTCTAACCCTTATGAATTTAAATTAAATAAAATTCGAAATTTTATTTGACAGGTTTGACTTTTGTTGACTTGGAAAGTAACAGGTTGTTACATTATCCCCCCGTTAAAGGGAATTTCGTCCCGAAATTCTTTCTAGAGAGTAGATTATGGACTAGGGAAAGGATTCGGGTACTTTTGTTTCATTTGATCCTCTCGCTCGCAAGTGAATTCAGGTCCCCGCTTGGCATTCCAACGAACCTTCACTATTGGTATGCAACTTTGTTTCATTCGTTTGACTTCCCTATCCATTATTTCTACTGGTTCTTCCACGAATTTAAGGCTCTCGTTTATCTCGATTTCATCGAGTGGAATCATAAGAGTCTCGTCGGATAGACACTTCTTTAAGTTTGACACGTGGAAGTCTGATTGCACGTTGTTAAGTTCTTACGGTAGACGGAGTTTGTAAGCTACTGGGCCGATTCTAGCAAGAATCTCGAATGACCCTATGTACCTTGGATTTAACTTTCCACGCGTTCTGAAGCGTATCATACCCTTCCAAGGAGAGACCTTGAATAAAACGCGGTCGCCAACCTGCAACTCCAAGGGTTTTCGTCTCTTGTCTGCGTAACTCTTTTGTCTATCTCTATAGGCTTTTAGTCGTTCTCGGATTTGTACGATCTTTTCTGTGGTTTCTCGAATGATTTCTGGGCCAGTAAGAGTGCTGTCAGGGACTTGCCCTTTAGTTAGTTGCATCCCACCCACCTCAGCCCAGCATAGAGGGGATCTGTACTTGTGGCCATAGAGGGCTTCAAATGGGGCAGCCTTGATGCTAGAGTGGTAGCTAGTGTTGTATGAAAACTTGACTAGTGGTAAATGGGTATCCCATGCTTTACCAAAGTCGATCACACAAGCTCTCAGCATGTCTTCTAGTGTCTGTATGGTTCTCTCACTTTGCCGATCGGTTTGTGGATGGTAGGTTGTACTCATGTCCAGCCTAGTTCCCAGAGATTTCTATAATGACTGCCAAAATCTTGAGGTGAATCTACTATCCCTATATGAGATAATAGATATGAGCACACCATGCAGTCGTACCATCTCTCGGATGTATGTTTTGGTTAATTTCTCCATCTTGTCTGATTCCCTTATTGGCAGGAAGTGAGCGGATTTGGTCAATCTATCGACGATTACCCAGATGGTGTCATGACCACCCGATGTCTTGGGCAACTTGGTTATGAAATCCATTGTAATCCGCTCCCACTTCCACTCAGGTATTTCTGGCTGTTGAAGTAAACCTGAGGGCTTTTGATATTCTACCTTAACTTTGGCACAAGTTAGGCACTTGTCCACGTAGGTAGCAATCTCTACTTTCATGTTTGGCCACCAATATAGTTTTTTAAGATACATATACATCTTATCTGAACCTGGATGAACGGAATATCGAGTCTTATGGGCTTCATTCATGACAACGTCTTTGTAGCCACCAAACTTCAGTGTCCAAATCTGATTCATGAAGTAGCGAACTCCATCACCCTTGATTTCTAAGTTCTTCTCCATTCCTCTTAAAGCTTCATCTACCACATTATCAGGCTTCAAGGCTCCTAGCTGAGCCTCCTTGATTTGTATGGACAAATGTGAATGGATTATCATGGTTAGTGCCTTCACTCTATGAACTATGTACTCCTTTCGACTAAGTGCATCCGCTACTACATTGGCTTTACCGGGATGATAGTGAAATTCGCATTTGTAATCATTGAGTAACTCTACCCATCGTCGCTGTCTCATGTTAAGTTCTTTCTGGTCAAAGATGTGTTGAAGGCTTTTGTGGTCGGTGAAGATGGTGCACTTGGTACCATAAAGGTAATGTCTCTAGATTTTTAGTGCAAAGACCACTGCTCCCAACTCAAGATCGAGAGTAGTGTAGTTGACTTCATGTGCCTTAAGCTGCCTCGATGCATAAACAATAACGTTTCCTCGATGCATAAGTACACAGCCTAGCCCCTGCTTTGATGCATCGCAGAAGACTACGAAGTCTTCTGTCCCTTCTGGAAGAGACAAGATAGGTGCGTTGCACAGGGCTTGCTTCAGAGTCTGGAACGCAGTGTCTTGTTTTTCTCCCCAACTAAAAGTTACACCCTTCTGAGTCAGGGTAGTAAGCGGCTTAGCGATTCTGGATAAATTCTATATAAATCTGCGATAGTAGCTAGCAAGACCCAAGAATTGACGGATTTTTGTGGGTGTTCTCCGTGCTGACCAGTTCTGGATGGCCTTTATTTTGAAAAGGTCCACGTGTATGCCTTCTTCGCTGACCACGTGACCAAGGAAAGTTACCTTCCTAATCCAAAACTCGCACTTCGAGAATTTAGCGTATAGCTTCTCCGTCCGTAAAGTTTCTAGAACTTGTCTCAAGTGCTGACTATGTTCTTCCTCGCTTTGTGAATAGATGAGTATATCATCTATGAATACTATCACGAATTTGTCTAGGAAGGGTCGGCACACCCGATTCATTAGATTCATGAATACCGCGGGTGCATTGGTTAGACCAAAGGGCATTACTACAAACTCGTAGTGACCATAACGAGTTTGGAATGTTGTTTTGGGAACATCATTCTCATGGACTCGTAACTGGTGATACCCTAATCTCCGATCTATCTTTGAGAAGTAGCTGGCTCCTTGGAGTTGTTCAGTTCGCGATAGTCTATGCACATTCGGAAAGATCCATCCTTCTTCTTAACGAACAGGACCGGTGCTCCCCAGGGTGAGAAGCTTGGTCAAATGAATCCCTTACTGAGCAGTTTGTTTAGCTGGCTGGATAATTCCTGCATCTCTGCGGGTGCAAGACGATACGGGGATTTGGCTACATGGGTAGCTCCATGGATCAAGTCGATTCGGAACTCGACTTGGCGTTCAGGAGGAACTCTTGGAAGATCTTCAGGGAAGATATCAGGAAAGTTACAGACTTCGGGGATGCTCTTGAGGTCTTTAACTTCTTGCTTTTCGTTAACTACATGAGCTAGGAATGCGTGACACTCCTTTCACATATATTTTTTGGCTTTGATGCAAGATATGATGCGAAGGTTTGAACTAAGTTTGTCACCATAGATAACGAGGGCTTCGTCATTTGGCAGGTTAAGGCGAATGGATTTTTCGTAGCACAGAATATCGGCACGGTTAGGACTTATCCAATCCATACCGATAATGACGTCTAAGCTTTTTATGGAGACTGGCATCAGCTCAATTGAGAAAGAGTGGTCGTTTAATGTGAGGGTACAGCCTATGAATATGTCGTTAATGCTCTCTTTCTTCCCGTTAGCCATCTCGACAGTGAATGTTTCGTTTAGTGATTGTGGTTTGTGTTTGAGTAAGTGTTTGAATTTATGGCTAACGAAACTCCTCTCCGCACCACTATCAAAGAGAATGCATGCATAAGAGTTATCGAGAAGAAACGTACTCGTGACTACGGTGGGATACGCTACAGCCTCCTCCTGACCCATGGCAAGCCATCTTCTTGTGTTGCCAGCATTTCTTGCCTTCGGGCAGTCTCTCGTCTAGTGCCCTGTTTCACCATGCCGATAGCAAGCCTGACCCACTCCAGCTCCAGGGGTCTGGACATTAGGTTGTGCCGGTGTCTTGCAGAAACGGGTAGTATGCCCCTTATTGTTGCAGTTGGCGCATTGCATCTCGTGGCAAGGCCTGTGTTGGTGGAAATTGCATTTGTCGCACCTCGGGAGGGTTCCAGCATAACGGATGGGAGGTGCTTGAGTAGTGGGAGTAGCAGCAGGAATGGTAGCAGCATGAACTGCCACTTTTTGCTGCTTCTTGGAGGGCTCCTGCGAAGATTGGCCTTTCCGCTTGTTCCAGAACTTCTTCTTACTACCAGTCTATTTGGGCTGCTCAGGGATGACAATCATAGGGTTGTGGCGATCCCAGTGATCCACCAAGGTCTGTGCCAGACGCTTGGCACTATCAAAAGTGAGTGGTTTGGCAGCTAAGATGTTCCCTTGAGTTGGGGGTGTCAATCCCCATATGTATCTTTCAACCTTCTTGCTCTCTGGGGTGACCATCCCGGGACACAGAAGTGCCAGGTCACTGAACCTAGCAGTGTAAGTAGCGACATCGGAATCCTTCATCTTCAGATTACAGAGCTCCTGTTCTAGATTTTGCATCTAGCCCCTCGGGCGGTATTCAGCTAACATCAGTTCTTTCAAGTCATCCCAACTCATAGCATTGGCTATCGGGAGAGTCAGGGATTTAACTTGGCTATTCCACCAAGTTAGAGCTCGATCGGTGAAGGTGCATGCTGTAAATTTCACTTTGCTAGCCTCAGGGCACGCACAGATCTCAAATATTGATTCGGTCTTCTCGAACCAACGGGTTAAGGCAATGACTCCTCCGGTACCGTCGAAAGATTTAGGCTTAGCGTTTTCGAAATCCTTATAGAAACACTTTCTCGGGTGACCTTGGCTACTTCCGAGGTTAATAGGATTGGTACTACTACCCGATCCGCTAGTGCCGCTTGTATTGATCTGCGATATGGGGGCAGGCACAATGGCGGTTACTGCTGCTTGGAAGACAGTAGGGTCAAATTGGGGTGGTGGTGGCGGTGGTGGATTTGTCGAATTGTTGTTTTTCTTCCTGTTGGACTTCTTTGGAGCCATATTTCTCTAAAATGATTTAATAGAAAACAATGGTAAGTCCTCTATAGTGGTCAGGAGTCAGGTGATAATGAACGAGATATATCTCATCATGACAGTTATAGTATTCTATTAAGCGATTTAGAGTGGAAGTCTACTAATACAAGTAAACAATCGCCATGAATTTAATAGCAACACTTGGAATGAATTTGTATAATGTGATTTGTGCCTGATCCCCCCTATAATCACAAAGTGTACACCAATTATATATAACTAAAATCAAATAGACCTTCGACTAAGTGATCCTACTCTAAGTCCACAACCAAACAAGGAACATAAAGTAAAGTTAACACACCTATTCTGAGTCAATGAAATCTTACTTATATATAACTTAGATGTATACACTTAGCAATTATAGATCTATCAGTGAGAGTTCTTTGTTTTCATGTCTTTGGCTCTAGTGTTATAGTGTGATAAAATACTCCTATTGTATTTTAACTGTATGTACGGTTCTGTTGTTTCCTTCGTATAGTCTTTGGTAAGTTTTAGGCTTGTTACAACACCACTATCACTCCCAAACACATGTTGGTCGTACCTCAAATAAATATAGTTGACCAAGCTATATTTATCCCAGATATGATTACATAACTATCCAATTTTAACCGTAGTGTACAACATCTATATACTTTTGTTTTGTTCTTCTTGTGATACAGTTTCTGGTATGTAGGTATACTTGTATACTTCCTATAAAATACTTAGATTTTAAAAGTATACTTTTAGTTCAGAGCGCTTCGGCCCCATAGTATTTATAGTTGTATATCTTGTAAGGTTTGATATACTAAGTTCACTATAAACAATGCTCTGATACCAATCTGTCACACCCCCAAACCGAAACGGCGGAAACGTTCGGGGGCGGACGACCTCATGTATAGTATTACAACAATTGCATAATTGTAATCAAAGCAAACACAACCATTACATCGATTGAATATAGTATTTACATCTGTTCAATACATAGTTTGTATGACATCAAAAAGGTATAACAATAGTATAAAAGACTTGACTCTAAAAGCTCTGCCTTCTCAAAACCTGCAGGTGTACCTGTCTACCAGTTCCCTGAGAATACAGGTAGTTTTGAAAGTGTATCAACATTTAAGTTGGTGAGTTCATAAGTATGTTTTTGTAATGGAAACTTGTCATTGATCTTTGAAAAATGTTCATATGTGTTCCTCAAGAAATCCAATATTTTCTTTAGTAGTGAAAAGCAGTCTTAGGCCTTAAGACCAAATTGTACGTTTGTTACTGTATTCTTTAATAGTATAACAGAGTAGTGTTTGTTATGAAACCCTTATATGAAAACCTTGGTATGAATGCCTAGATACCACCAGTTGTGTGTATAATTGTGTACTTTGTGAAAACCATTGTATGAAAGCCTGGATACCACCAGTTGTATGTATAATAGTGTACAGTGTGAAAACCTTTGTATGAAAGCCTGGATACCACAAGTTGTAATGTATAGTAATATACTGTAGTTTCATTAATTAGAATAAAACCATTTGTTTGTAATCCTTGGAATCCTCCAACTGTGATGTAGTGTAGTTATATTATTTAAAATAAAACCGTTTGAAGAAATAAAATCCCGTAAACAAATGTTTTAGTTTATACTGTTGTGAGTTCCGTATAACCATGCTTGATATGACTAGTGACCTCTATACACAAATTCACGCTCTCCCTCCAAGAGACTCTGGTTATATTGTAAAGGATTTAGCCATGTACCCTGACGGGTACAATGAAGTAGTGCCTCACAACCCTGTATTAACTAGTTTACGTGTAATGTTGTAGTGTTCCCTTGTACTTGAATATGTATGTATAACCTTGTAGTAAAGTACTTGTACTGTAAAATAATTATACTTAAATAACTATTTAGTAATGTTTCCATATATCCGGAAAAATAATGTCGTTTTACATAAACTATATCTACCATAGTTTATATGTTAGTTTTTGAATAATGTTCTAGAACTAGTAAAATGGTGTAATGTATCCCCAAACTATACCTATTATAGTTTGTATGAATGTTCTTGTTTCGTGTATTGAACTCAGTAAGAGTAATGTAGTGTTCTCAACTATACCAATTATAGTTAAATTGTAATGTTCTGTACTGTACTGAAAACTATTGCAATTTAGTTGTATGAAGGAAAAACACACTTATGCTCGACGTGGTACAAAAGGGTTAAAATATATAAATATTTTTGTAAAATGAAGTGAATTCTCTATTTGAATCAATTGCAAAGGTTTTGATGCACTACTTCATTGTACCCGTCAGTCGTTTGAAATCATTTGTATAAAAACACAGAAATCATTCGTAGGCTTTAATATCTAATAAAATATAACCAAAATGACTAAAGTCATATGTGAATGTGATATAGTGGCTTTCACCATATCTAAACATAATTTTGAAAGGACCACATACATCAGTATGTATAATTCTTAAAAAAAACACTTGCCCTTTCACATGAAGCATAGAAAGGGGACTTTGTCATTTTTTCACATAAGCAAGATTCACATATATCCAATAACACATAATCATTTGCCACTAAAATTCCATTCTTTTGGAGTTGGATATGTGTTTCTTGTTTATATGGCCAAGACAACAATGCCTTAGATAGGTTTGGTTTAAATCGTCTTTGATCCTTTTCGTGCTTGCATGATAAATGGAATTATTGTTTGAAGAACAATCAAGATTTAATTCAAAATTTTCCATTAATATCTCCATCATCAATAAAATATTCTATTAAAAAAGGAGTTAATATTATCATAAAAAATTTGATAAGTAAACCAAACTGTTTTAAACGGGAGACTGAAATAATATTTCTTGTTAAACTTGGAATGAAGCATACATTGTTTGACTTTAAATACATACCATTTGGTAAACACAATTCTAAATATCCCATCGTTTGGACCACAACTCTTGCACCATTAGCGACGTGTAATACCATATCGCTCGTCTTCAACTCCTTACTATTTTTGAACCTCTACAATGAATTACAAATATCAACTCCACACCTAATATCAAATGTCCTAGTGTTAGATGAAAATTTTAAAATTTACATTTCAATTATAAAAAGGGATAAAGTTCCTTCCCTGACCTTCTTTGTTTTCAACCCAGCAAGAAAAATGAGACAATTCCTTTTCCAAAAGCCAATAAGGCCACACTCGAAGCAGACATACTATTTCCACCTTTTCCTTTTTCGTTGGAAGTTTGGCTCGGGGAACCATTTTCCTTTTTCCTTTTCCATATTGTGGCCTACCTTTGAAGTTCTTGCCTTTTTTTTATTTGACATTCCTGAATCATGAGCACTTGAGGTGTTTTCTAAGGTTTTTGGTGACAAAACCTGGAGATATCAGAAGTAAAAATGTTGACATGTGTAACGATAAATCTTGTGAAATACACAATTTCCTGCCAATGGAAGGTGGGAATGTTCTTCTTAGCAGTTTTCAATATTAAATGTAATTCTGAGATACGTTTCTCCCAACCGTTCATATTATACTTCATTATGTAGGTGTCATAAGACTTTGGCAGTGAGTTCAGAATTAAAACGGTGGCCAAGTCTTGTCGAAATTGAGATCCTAATGTCACCAAGTGATCCAAATAACTCTTAATTTTTAGAACATGTGTGCTCACATTACTAATTTCCTCCATTTTGCAACCATGTAAGGGATTAAACTATTTCGAATCTCTCGGTCGTTGTTTACTGACCAAACATTTCTTTCAAATACTCGACATAAAATAACCATCCTGATTCCCGAAATCTATCTGCAGATCTAGGATCATAGTGGCAACAATTAGGCATGAAACATCGATTGAGTTATCATTATGCTTAATCCATATGTAATGCGCAGCCTTTGGAGTAGTATGTGGTTCCTCGGGAATTGTACCCTTAAGAACATAGGCTTTCTTTTCTTGTTTTAAAATGATTCTTAAGTCTCGGTGCCAGTCCAAAAAGTTGGAATAAACTAGTTTCTCCTTCTCAAGGACAAATCGAATAGATATTGGGTGATGGTGGTGTGTTATAGTTGTAGGTACGACCATCAACAAAATTTTAATAAAGTTTTATTTAGTATTTATCTGTGTAGAATTAATACCCTTAAGTTTCTCAAACATTAAATATTAAAGCCTACGATTTAAGTCGCAAAACAAATAAATGGTTAGGTGTATTTTACCCAATTTATTTATTCCAACAAGGTAAATAGCTCATTATAATTACACCAATTGTAATTCGTAGATGTATGGTATCCATAACAACACTTTTTTTAATTGACATGTTGGAACCCCTCTAAGCCTCAGATCTCTTTTGCTTATTTAGCGCCATGTTTTCATACCAGGTACACCCCAAAAATTTCATTTCTCATTTAAAATTTACAATAAATTTTGGTGTACACTTGCACTCTGGAATAAAAGAAGTTATCACATAGATTGTATTGTCCTCAAGTACAGGATCGATTTAGGCGTCAGAATCATCTACCTGTAAAATAATCATCACACAAATATAAGCCTCACAACTTAGTGAATAATAGCTATTGTCACATAAATCAGATAAATCATATATATATATATATATATATATATATATATATATATATATATATATCACATACATCACAAATCTAATATAGCCAATCTCTCATATTCGATCAATCTCTCACTATGATTTATTTCTCAGTATTGGTCTCTCTCTCTCTCTATCTCTCGATATTATTTATCTCTCAGTGTGATCTCTCTCTCTCTCTCGTTCTCTCTCTCTCTCTATATCTATCTCTATCTCTCTCTCGATCGTAGTCAATCTCTCAATTGTGATTAGTTTCCTAATGATTAATCTCTCAGTAATGATCTATCGCTCAATTGTGATATGATTTATCAATCATGATCTATCTCTCAATTATGATATGTCTCTTAATCATGATCAATATCTCAATCGTGATCTGTCTCTCAATAATGATAAATCTCTCAGTTATGATCTATCTCGATCATAATCTATCTCATCAATGATCTATTTCATTACTAATTAATCTCTCGATTATGATCAATCTCTTAAACAATGATCCATCTCTCAATCAAATCAATCTATCTATCAAATGTTAATCTCTCAAAATAATTAGTTTCTCGTTAATGATTTGTTTCTTGGTAATCGTCAATCTCTTAATAATAATCAATCATATAGATCTTAATATATTCACATAATGTATAATGTGAATATCACAGCAACACATGTTAGAGTAGTGTTACTCACCTGGTTAGTAAACATGCTAATTCTAGTCTCAGTTTCGACCCTTCACCGCCTATTAGCTCGCCATATGGAAATATCTCAACGAATTTTATACTCAGTCGTGCATCTCTTGTATAACGGTATAACTCCTCTGTTATAATTTCCCAATAATGCTTCCTATGCAGATTCTCTGATCGATTATGCCAAAAATCCCCCAAAGAATAAGAAAATGCACATATTTATAATTTGGGTGAGCCATGTTATGGCCATATGTGCGCCACGTCGTGGTGATCAATAGACTCTGTCATTGCCACGTGTCAGTCTGAGATTGACATGTGTGTTGATGACTTACCTCATACCTCGCCGTGGTGAGCATACCGCGACACCATAGTGATCCAAGAGTTTGACCATTGACTTTGACTTTCATTTCCTTTCTCAAAATAGCAACGTACTTTCATCTTAAATTTAAACGACCATAACTTTCTCGTACAATATCCATTATCGGCGATCGTTTTATCCACAGAATCATCTCTTCAAGATCTACAACATTCTCAAATCCAATTTTCTAAATAGGAAATACGTACTCATCTTAAAAGTCCATATCTCTTGAATTAATACATGTTATGAAAAGATAGGTGTTATAAATCTTTCCTCCTTTAAAAGATTATGTCATCCGAATATCTTGTAATCTTGTATCATGAATATAGAGTATGCTATTTATTTCCATAATATATATATCACTGTACTCATTTACTCTATTTTCATCTCATTTGTCTACTCTTTCTAAAACTCTTTTCTCTATTACTCCTCTCTTAATAAAGATTATCATACAACTCACTGTACTCGGTGTTCCCTTTATTTTACATAAAATGCCTCACCGCCGCATATGCTTATCACAACTCATTATCATATTCTCAGTATAAGTGCTTTATACTCTTGTGCCATAAACACATATATTAAGGTTTACACTTTAGTTATCAGAATTGCTCTATCTCTAAATAATCATGGATTGCCTCTTGCAATCAAAAGATCTACATCTCACTTCTAAATTCTCTTTTGATGATTAATATTTTTATCAAATATCATAATCAATCAATATTCCTTTTATCATTCATAATTATAATCATCCTTCTCATAATTGATAGTAGTTTATGTACCAATACTCAAATCGACTATTTTTTCTTAGTCTTTACTCAAATATCAGTTGGTACTCGACTTACGTCTTATCTCCTAAGCCAAAAGTGTATCAATAACATCAAATATATGGACTAAGATTAGTCAGATCAGTTAGATGAATCACTCAGATTAGTCACTCGGTTCACTCAGATTGATCACTCATATCAATATACATTACTCGGACCTATTACTTGGTTTACTCAGATCATTCACTCGAATCAATATCATTCACCCAAATCAATTACTCAGGTTTATATCATGTACGCAGATCATTTACTCAAATCAATTACTCATATCAATCACTCTGATCAATATCAATAACTCGGATTTATTACTCGGATCAATCTCAACTTCTCAATTTAATCACTCAGATTACTCAAATAAATTAGTCTAATTACTCATAATGGATCTCCTATTAGGATTAGGCCTCATCACCTCTCATGATTATGCATCCTCACCTCTCGGAGACCTAGTCATGCATCTCATAAGTATTTCCATAGAGAGAATCTCATGCGATTAGACCTCGTCACCTATGGGAGATCTAACCACGTGATTAAGCCTCGTCACTTATTAGAGACTTGACCACACATCTCATCAAAATCAAGTTAGCACATGGATATACATATATTATAGTAATCATCATGTAAGTCTCGTATACATCTTTTACATTAAAAGATCTAATCACCTCTCAAAAATCGAACATGTAAGTCTCGTATACATCTTCTACATGAAATGATCAAATCATCTCTCATAAATCAAACACATAAGTCTTCTATACATCTTGTACATGTAATGACCTAATCGCCTCTCATAGATAAACATGTAAGTCTCGTATACATCTTCTACATGTAAGTCTCATGATCTCAATTATAATTCTCATTTATATTGATCTTTTACAGAATGAGATCCTATCACCTCTCATGGATCTACTGTGTAAATCTCATGATCTCGATCAAAAGTCCCCAACACTCAATCACATTATCTTTATATCTCTCTCAGATCTAGTCATATTTGATCTTAATCAAATGTTCTCGTTATAATTTCTCATATAATCTCAACTTTAGGAGTTATACCATCACTCCAATTCACACTCTCAAACTTTATGTACTCTTGGCATTTATTCTCTCGATGCCACTTAATTTACATTTGTATGTACTTTAACTCATTTTCCATTTAACATCATTTTGTAGTAAACTTCTCATCGTACGCGGTCTATTGTCATAAATAATCATATAGTAATCTACTTTCAATCTGCATCACGGAAAACTTTGTCGTTCCATTGTAGCTCTAAGTACATTACCTCATTTACTCACTATTCGTAACCACGCCGTGGTATTAGTCCAATAACACCGTGGTTCAGTCAAGTCGTGGTCTCACTCCCACCACATCGTGTTCTCTATCGTTCAACCATAGCACTCTACTTTATGACCATGTTGTGGTCACTCTCCATCTACGTCGTGGTTAGCAAAGTACATTGATACTTATCTATCCAGCTATATCGCAAATCTCTAACTATTGCACCGCCTATCTCAAGTCACTACTCACATACTTTGAAACTTCTCCGCAATGCTCCACGACAATATTTATAGGGAAGTAATATATATATATATATATATATATATATATATATATATATATATATATATATATATATATATTATGTCAAAATTCTTTAAATGTATAACAGCGGACTAACTCATAGTCATCAGATCAATTCAGTTATCATCTTTACTCCATGGTTTAAGTTTAGGAATCTACTATAAGAACCTAATTCACTTAAGCCACGACTCTGATACCAACTTGTAACACCCATGTTTTCATACTATGCACACCCGAAAAGTTTCATTTCTCATTTAAAATTTACAATAAATTTTGGTGTAAACTGGCACTCTGGAAATTCAAGAAGTTATCACAAGGATCATATTGGGCTCAAGTACAAGATCGAGCCGGCCACCACAATTATCTACTTGTAAAACAATCATCACAAAAGCATAAGCCTCACGGCTTAGTGAATAACAACTATTGTAACATAAATCACATGGATCACATAAATAACAAAATGTTGAATCTTTATACCGAAAAGTCATTATGGAGTAATATTTCTAATAAAATATGATTCTATAAAGTCACACCTTTATCAAGTTGGCACATTTTGTAGGTTTATTATTAATATGACTATTAATAAAGAATATCAATTCTTGTATTTAATTAGGAATTTTGGTATGAATTAATAAGTCATGCATAACCTTTTGGACTAGTTGGATCCTTTTGTCTTTTACCTAGAGATAAGGTTTATATTTTATAAACTTTGAGTTTATAAAAATTGAAGGATTCTTCCCTTTTAAAGAGGTATGGCCTAAATGTTATTTAAAGAATGGAGGTTGCTTTTCATCCTCCATACCATGTATCCCATGCTTCTAAAGGCGATCATTACTTTAGAGTATTTTAATGTTGAACCCTTACTTTTCTTGGGATATAAAATGAGAGTTGCATGCATGATTTTTGGCTAGTTTTTCTTAGTTGTCTTCTTTTCTTCTTTCCTCTAAAAGTCATGACTTTTATGGCTCCAAGACACTCTCAGTTTTGAAAGTAGATGTTAGTGTTTAGAGCCTTGCTTTGTGTCTTTCTTCAGTGCTTATTTTGTTAAGAACTTAAAGGCTTAAAGAACAAAGTAATACAAGAAAGAACTAGCATTCCAAGTTCCTTACTCTTGATGGTCGATACATATAGAGAAAATCATACTCTTTGATTTTTTGCTATCTTCATCAACACCACAAAACCACGTGGGTTAAAAGGCTTCAAAGGTTATCATTCTAAAAACTCTTTAGTTGTTTTTTTATTTCATTATAACCTCTATAAATGGATCCTTGATGGTTTGGTTTTGTTATAAACTAAAAATAAACTTGTTATTTTTAACGCTTGCGTTGACCGGTTTTTATGAAAAACTAACTTATATTTTGTATCAAAACTCATCATTGTTATCAAATCCATCTTTTATATGTTCGAATGATTTTTTATGTTTGATAATCTTTGGTTTTTGGAAAACAAGCATGGATTTCTTTTGGTTAAAAAAAAAATCCATATTTGTCTTATTTGACAACTTCTTGGTTAAAATTGCTTATTTTTATATATAACCATTTTTCATGCATTTTGGTTATATAGAAGTTGTCTTAGAAAAAAAGAGTTTTTTGTTGTTGTTGGTTGATATTTATTTAGTCATAAGATGTAGTAGATAAATAGGTATTTTTTTCATCTGTTGATTTGTTGTAATAAAGTAGTTAGACTATTCGTTTTGATTTTAAATGTAACAAGATGAAGAGATGACCATTTTGAAGATGACTTAACCATTTGGATCATAATCCCAACCATGAGCTTCTACTCTTGGTTTTGGGCTTAATTATATTCTTAATGGTTTAAGTGCAACAACTTTTACAACATGAAGATCTGAAGTTCTTTTTTAAGAAAGAGTTGACTTGGGAAGTGGGAGCTTGAAGACATTTTGATGTGTCCCTTAAGTCCTTTAGGAAAGACTTAATATCTTTTGTGATGACTCACAAAAATTATTACTAGACACGGCTTGGTTTATACACATTAAAATGCATGCATGTGATGTTTATTTTATGTTATTGTATGTTATGTTTTGTGTACGAAAATGAGTTTTACATGTCAAACAACATTTTAACATAAGATAATATCACTTGGAGTTTGAGTTAAAAATATTTAAAAGATAGCATAAGATATATATAAATGGATATTTATAAATGGATATTTATAAAAACGTTTTTATCGGTTACCAATTTACCGTTAAAAATCGATATTTTTATTAAAAATAGTTTTATTGTAAAACTTATAAATACCCAAATTAAAAATATTTGAACAGGTTTAAAAGATGTTTAAACATTATATAAATGACATTTCTTTATAATAAATAAGTATTTTTTATTAAAAAAAACTAAAATCGGTTTATAGTTTTATAACGACAAATAATAAAACAAGTGATTACTTTTTGCGTTGAAACTTAATATATGATACTGGTGTTTTAAACATAACGCGACATGTTGATATTATGTTTTATGCATACCAAATGAGATTTTAAAACATAAGTATCATCACCCAAGTTTTGGTTTTTCAAAATATGACTTTTATCAAAAGATGCATAAAATTAAGTTTATAAAATAAACTGAGTTTATTCTACAAATTGATGAAGTCATAAGATTTTGATTGCTAAAATGAGATTTAAAATAGTGATTTTATAACTCATCCAAAACTCCAAGTCTTAAATATAATATGAATTTTTATTAAGACTATAACAGGTTTTTAAAACCGATCTACGACTAAACTTTAAAATACCAAATTTTAGTTTATAATCGATCGCGGCTAATGGCAGATAAAATGAAGTTTTATTTGACACATAAAGAACCTCATAAGAAGTGATTTGAATTTTACAAAAGGGTGCATGAATTTTTGGATGCATACAATATTCATGAGACCATGTTTTTAAAAACTATAATTTTAAAAAATATATAAAACCTTTTCTAAAAATACAAGTCATTGTCATCCTTTTGAAGAACACTCGTATCATTTGTATGGTCTTAGTGGCATAGGGTCACCTGGTCATTAGGATTGTCTTATGATGTTCAGGGTACTTTTGTAGTTTCTGGTTTCTAAAGGGCTACCTTGTCACTGGTTAGTTACGATACTACAAGTTGTTTCAAGTAGGATCACTTAATCGGAATCTTGTGCGATAAAGGTCACCTAAGCATGAGATGTCTGAAGAATAGATGGGATAAACATGCTAAATTAATCAATAGTTGTTTATGATCCCATAATCTAGGAGTTACATATCGTATGCAATTGTTAATCGCTACCTACCGAGTTTGATTAAGTTAGTGGGATAAAGGTTACCTAACCATTTACTTGTTTCGTTACTTGGATCCTAGACTTTAGTAAATTAATATTTTAAGAAACAATAAAAGGTACTATTTTTTAAAGACTTAATATTGAAAATACTAAATGAAAATTTGTTAAATTTTATTAATAACTGTTAATACTCTTATGCCCTACAAAACCTCTCTCTTGTTGAGTTTCAAGAGAAAGCAATATTTGATGATTATAATTTTCAATAACTGGTATGATATCTTAAGGTTCTACCTTAAGGATAAATAGAAATTATATATACTAAAAGATCTCATACCTGAATAACCTCCACAAGCTAGTTAGTCTGATCATGATACTTTGATGGAAGTGTTACTGTGATGATATTGATGTGTCTCACATCATACTTGAGTAATTAACCTTGACTTGAAGAAAGTCCTAGATAATTATGAAAGATATTGGATGTCTCATCGAGAAAAACATATATTCAATCAGAACAGTAGAAAGTGCTTCAAGTCTGTTCAAACATTGAATAATGTATGTCTAAGATAATGTGTACTCAAATAGCATCATAGTTCAGTTAAGGGAAATATAGCATAAACCCAGAAATCAAGAATGGATTTAGTTGATTAATGTTGTTTCTATTGTGGAAGAAACTGGAAAATGAAAGAGGAATTGCTTCTCTAATCTCATCGAGCTGAAGAAGTCTGACTTGGACAAGACTTCAGATTTCCATATGATAGAACTATTTATTGTTTCCATCATTCACTTGAGTATGTTATACTTCAGGTGACACTAATAATTGATATTATGTGTTGATGATTGGAATAAATAATCAACTGATTAAAAACGAATGAAAATTTGTGTTGAAGATATAATAAGTGTTGTTATAGTCTTTTTTTAAACAACAGATGTTTTGTACCTATTCTTATAGGGACATGTAACAGTTGTAAATTTATGAATAAATCTATATTTAGTTATCATTTAATGGATGTTCACATTCATGATCTGAAACGATGTATTCTGTTTTAAATAATATTTTCTCATAAATGTTATTTATGAAGTAAATTTTTAAGATTTCATAAAATTGATAGTTCTAATCATAAAACCTAAATAATCAAATGATATTTTATTGAAACTTATCTATGTCATAATCATCATAACTATATAAATAAGAAACATCTATACCAACTTCAAAAGGATGGAATTTTTTCAGGCAAATAAGCTTGATTCCTTTGATATATGTGAATCCTATTTATATGGGAAGATGATTCGCAAGTGTCTTTACTTATTATTAATTAAAGAACAAAAGGCTTGACAAAGAATTATACATAAGTGATGTATGTAATCTTTCCAATCCATGAATAGATTCAGTGATAGATGCTTAGTCAATTTCACTAACTACTTTTATTCGTTTTTGTTGAAACATTTGATTTGCTCAAATTTTTTCATAGTGAAGATTGAAATACAACTTAATGAGATTATCATTACCCATTCGTTGTGATAAAGAAAATGATTTTTGTAAACCAAATCTTCTTGGAACATCTTAGGAGTTGTGGAATCGATTCACAACTCATTCCTTCAAAAAAAACTCACTCGTCATTAGTATAGTTCTTGTGACAAAGAATCACTTGGTCACTTGGATCTATCTTTTGATGTTCAAGGTATCCTTCCTATTCTCTAGTGGGATGGGGTCACTTGGCCACTAGCGGGATATCGATAGTACAAGCTTTTGAAGGGGATAAAAACAGACCTTTCAGTCTATTGTATGATGTTTTTAAAAGAACTATTTACTTTATAAATTTTTTGGAATTATGCTCATTGCAACAAGTATATATTGAATATATATATATATATATATATATATATATATATATATATATATATATATATATATATATGTATGTATATATATATATATATATATATATATATATATATATATATATATATTCCAACTAAATAAGTGGATTAAATACTTTCATTAGGCTAAGGATGTAATGGTTTATCCTTATCTAAAAGGTATGGAGTTATAAAGCTTATTTTAGACAATAAGCTTAGTCACTCTAGCATCTACTAACTTCATTTATATAGATTATCCTAAATGATTTTTTAGGCTAAAGTTTATACTAATACCACTAAATTTAATTCCATAAGACAAGTGCTTAGAAAGTTCTTTTTCTAGGTGGGTGCAATTTGGAGCTTTAAGAGCTAGAGATCCATAAGCTAAATGCATCATAGTTTGGAACTAGCAAGTTTTCAACTGTTTTTGAATTTGCTCAATGGTTGATCAGAAACTAATGAAACACATAGGGATGCATTCATGTATCATTATCAAGTATGGGCTAGATTATTCTTTGTTTATATAGTTCGACTATAAAGAGTAAGTGAGTTTTCAAAGGAGAAAACATACATGAATGAAAATTTTCTCAGATTTATGGTAACATCTCAAGTTAAGAATCTTCTTTCTAATAGATAATTACATAGTGTGATTTGATTATAAATCAAGATAACTCTTGTGTTTTCTATAAAGCCACTGGGAGCACAATAATATTTATAGTCTTATATGTAGTAGACATACTAATATTTGGAATAAAGATCCATATAAATAGATAATGGCAACTTAAAAGATTAAGTAAAATTGCATTAATTGTCAAGGATCTTAAAGAGCTTAAGATAAGAATCTAAGAGAGTTTACCATGTCAAATACCACATGACATGATTTTGAGCAAATTCCTAGTGCAAATGTTTTTGAACTAGATAATATGACTATATTCCATATGCTGCTATAATTAGATTAATTATATATTTCATAATTATGAATAAAGGCCAAATAATTCGTATGCTTAGAGCATGTTGAATGATACCAGTATAATCCCAGAACAAGTCATGGTGTGATTTAAAGGAACATTCTAAAGTGCTTGCGAGAACTATAGGAATATTCCTAATTTGTAGAGTATTTTAAAGAAAGCTATGTTTAAAGCTGTTACACATGTGCTAAACTTTCAAATAGATTGAGATGACTCTCAGTCACAATCAGGCATATTCTCATTATGAAAGAAGAGAAAGTTACATGGAAAGTGTTTCCATGTAACTTTTTATTACAGTTACCCACCAAAGTTGGAGTACATTGTTGTTTGGGGAACCATATACAAAGATGCTTAATGTATATTTCATTATGACTATGAGTAATCCCATTACACTAGTATTGGTATCTAAGTCATATTTAAGCATCTAATTAATTTTCAATAGTTTTATTTATATATGAGTTATATATATAAACTAAAAATATTTGTAATCGCAAAGTTTATACAAATCAAGTTTTGTCAGATCTACTTAACAAAGATCCCTCATTAGCTAAAGCTTGAAAGTCAAGATGGTGCTATAGGGACTTGTTGATATAAGTAAATGTATTTGATTGAAATTTAGTATTTGGATATTGGAACAATACGAGAAACATATATTGTAATGAGTTGATATATGGGATATGCGTCTTTCGTTAAATAATTGTTGTGTTCTATATTAGCATGTTTAAATCGTTGAATAACTAGGTTATTCTAAATGTCCATAGTCGTTCATAGTTCTGGGAGCATATATGAGGTAAGACTAATATGTGTGGATTGGTTGATTTTCATGGAGATGAAAATAGCAAGATCTTCTACCAACTTCATAGGTATTTGATTAGAGAATAACTATGGGACCTGACCCACATCAAAATCACTTTATCGATCGTAATCATGAGTGATGTTTTGATTAAGGTTGTATCTTTGTATTCTTAGACCTGAGATACATATTTGGGACTTGAAGTGTAGGAATTGATGTGCACTGACATGGTTTAACATTGTTCCATAAAAGTCAGTCATAAGGTCCATCGTTGGGTATGACATGAACTACATTGATGGGTGTATGTAGTCAAGATGGCATATGTCCCTCTTATTGTTTAAGAGATAGAAATCTAAGGCGTTACTCAAATTTAAACACTAAATTAGATTTATCGTGATCCATATCTCATGTTCAGCATGATGTCTGAGACAAATGAATAATTGATATCACACCTTTAGTAACATATATAGCTTAAAGCTCCTGGAATTGGCTGTTGATGAGATGGCACCCTTCATATATTGTTAGGAGTAGTAGCTCGTTGCTAGACGCCAGCTACTGTTTATGTCAGCCTGTAATGATTCTTGTAAAAGTAGGAGATTGTTGAATCTGTAAGCCCAAGAATCATTATGGAGTGATATTGCTAATAATATATGATCCTATAGGGTCGCACCTTTATCAAGTTGGCACATTTTATATATTTATTATTAATATGATTATTAATAAATAATATCATTTATTGTATTTAATTAGGGAATAATTATTGTTTTGTGCAAATAATAACTATAAGAGAGTATAAGTAGTTATTATTTCATATTATATGAAATAACAAATCATGCACAACCTTTTGGACTAGTTGGATTCCTTTGTCTTTTATATACTTTGAGTTTATAAAATTTGAAGGATTCTTATCTTTTCAAGAGGTATGGCCGAAATATTATTTAAAGAATGGAGGTTTCTTGTCAACCTCCATACCATGTCTCCCATGATTCTAAGGCTATAATTACTTTACAGTATTTTAATGTTGAGCCCTTACTTTGCACGGGATACAAAATGAGAACTTCATGGATGATTTGTGGCTTGTTTTTCTTAGTGCTCTTCTTTTCTTCTTACATCTAAAAGTCGTGACTTTTATGGCTCCAAGACACTCTCACTTTTGAAGCTACATTTTGGTGTTTAGAGCATAGCTTTGTTTCTTCCTTTATGCTTATTTTGTTAAGCACTTAAAGGCTTAAAGAACAAAGTAATAAAAGAATGAACTAGCATTCAAAGTGCCTTACTCTTGATGGTGGATACACATAGAGAAAATCATACTCTTTGATTTGCTATCTTCATCAACGCCCCAAAACCAAGTGGATTCAAAGGCTTCAAAGGTTGTCATTCTAAAAACTCTTTGGTTATTTTTATTTCATTCTAACCTCTATAAATGGATCCTTCATGGTTTGGTTTTGCTATCAACTAAAAATAAACTTTTTATTTTTAACGCTTCGATTGACCGGTCTTTATGACAAACTAACTTATATTTTGTATTAAAACCCATCACATATATATATATATATATATATATATATATATATATATATATATATATATATATTAGATATGTGATATATATATATATATATATATATATATATATATATATATATATTAGATATGTGATATATATATATATATATATATATATATATATATATATATATATATATATATCACATATCTAATATAACTAGTCTCTTAGAAATGATCAAACTCTTAGTGTGATCTATTTATCGGTATTGGTCTCTCTCTCTCTATTTCTCTCTTTCTCTCCCTCTCTCTCTGTGTGTGTGCATGTGTGTGTGTTTCTCGATATTATCTATCTCTCAGTGTGATCTCTCTCTCTCTCTCTCTTTCTCTCCCTCTCTCTCTCTCTCGATCGTTATCAATATCTCAATTGTGATAAGTTAGTTATGATCAATCTCTCAGTGATGATCTATCGCTCAATCATGATTTGATCTATGAATCATGATATGTCACTCAATCATGATCAATCGCTCCGTTATGATCTATCTCAATAAGAATCCATCTCATCAAGGATCTATCTCATCAATGATCTATTCCATTTATAATTAATCTCTCGAGAGTGATCAATCCCTCGATCAATGATCCATCTCTCAATCAAATATTAATCTTTCCGAATAATTAGTTTCTTAGTAATGATCTGTTTCTAGGTAATCATCAATCTCTCAATAATAATCAATCTTCATAATATATTCACAAAATGTATGATGCAAATATGACAATAGCGCATGTTAGAGTAGTGTTACTTACCTGCTTAGTCAGCAGGCTAATTCTAGTCTTAATTTCGATTATTCACTGTCTATCAGCTCGTTGCATGGAAATATCTTAACGAAGCTTGTACTCGAACTCATATCTCCCATATAACAGTATAACTCTGCCACTATAATCTGCCAAGAATGCTTCCCGGGTAGCATATTCGATCAAGTGTGCCAAAAGTCTCCCAAATGACAGTAAAATGCATATATTTATAATTTGGGTGCACTATGTCATGGCCATATGTGTGCCACGTCGTGGTGATCAATAGACTCCATTATTGCCATGTGTAGTGGCCTCTCGCTACATGTCACTCTCTGGTTGAAATGTGTCTCGATGAATCACCTCATACAATGAAGTGGTCAGCATACTACCACACCATGCTGATCCAAGAGTTTTACCATTGACTTTGACTTCCGTTGACATTCTCAAAATAGCAATATCCTTTCATCTCAAATTTAAACGACCATAACTTTATCATACAAACTCCGTTTCAACGATCTTGATATCCATATAATTGTCTATGGAAGATCTATAACATTCTCATGTCCGATTTGCTAAATTCAAAATATGTTCTCATCTTAAAAATCCATATCTCTTTATATAATACTTGTTATGAAAATATATTTGTTCCAATTTGAATTTCCTTTATCACAAAATATTTCTGATCAAATCGTCCAATTAGAGAAACTTATGTAATCAACCTATAACTAGTTACAGAAATCGCGAATACACTCCAGACACCGAAAGCATATACAAGTTTTTATGTATCCCTTATCCCACAAGCATTATGCAAATGATGTGTGAATCTTTCTATAATTAGATGGAACAGATTTTTATCTTGAAAGGTATTTATATATTTTATAGTTCTAGTTATAAACTTGTAATCTCTTGATTATTGTATACATACAATAAGTCATGATATTTCATTAATAAAACTTCCTTGTATGATAAATACTTAAAATTTAGGCAAGTTTCAAAATCACCATTTTAAACATATAAAGTTTTAATATTTCAACATTTGTCGTAATAGAGCTTTTATAAAAAAAAACTCATTTTTATTTTAAAACCTCAATTTGTTACATCTTATGTTTACAAGTCAGACTTTGGAAACCAAACTCCATGTGATCTTACTTATGTTCAAAATAGTTTTTAGCATGTGTAATCTTATTTAATAACCACAATATAATACTAATATAAATTAAACAACACAAATATGTATAACTCCATAAAGCAAGCCCTGATCTAGTGGCAATTTTGTGAGCCATCAAAAAAGCGCCAAGTCCTTTCCTAAAGGGAAAAAATAGACTAAATCTTTTTCTTGATGCTTATTTATCCTCCAACTTGATTTTCATAACTCCTTGTAATAAAACTTCAATATTTTATAAATGTTATGAAAACCACTACAAAACTGTGGATCTCCATGTGTTGCTTCAAAATTGCCATCATTTTCATGTTGTTACATTTTGTATAAAAATAAGTAGTCTAATACTGATCTATTGCTTACAAAATAACAAAGATTAAAAACTAACTTTAAATTAATACATACCATATTAATAAAAGAATTTTACAACCATTTTATAAAATCAACACAAACAAATTCAAAATGGTCCATGGCTTGTTTATGCACTCTAAATACATTAACATACAAAAATGACCTTTTGTGTTTCCATGACAACCTTAATGACAGAATATGCATGTAAACATTTGTTTCATAAAACAACAATTATAAAGTAATCTATACTTTCCAAAAACCAAGATTATCAAAAAAACAAGTTTTCATAGAATATATATATATATATATATATATATATATATATATATATATATATATATATATATATATATATATATATATATATATATATATCAACATATCTTTAACAAAAAGAAGTCATCCATATTTTCCAAAAACCAAGATTATCCATATAATCAAATAATATAACCAAGCTTCGAAGATAGATTTGATATCAATTGTTGGGTTTTTATTAAAAATTAGTTTCAAAAAACTCAAATAGAGGAGGATCTGTATGTATGTATGTATGTATGTATGTATGTATGTATGTATGTATGTATGTATGTACAAAAGTTAAAATTGTACATAGAAAGATGGGAGAATCTTGGTGTCCAATTGCCAAAGGAGTCATCCATTAATATGGTGCTTAACTCGCTTTATTATTCATACCAACAGTTCATTATAAACTATAATATGAACAGCACATATAAGACCTTGATGTAGCTACACTGCATGTTAAAAACTGCCGACACAAATATGCAGAAAACTCGTGGCTCAATCTCCACTGCTCCTTTCTTGGCTATTGTCCATCATTCTGCTAAAAGAAGAAAGTTTCTCCTCATAAATGAAAGAGAAATAACAAGGTTGGACAATCTAACCAAGATCTCAAGAGAAAGGGTAATTCTGATATAGCTCCCACTATTTATCCAAATGAGCTCATTTGTTTCTACTATTAGTCGAAAGGGAATTAGAAATGTAGCTGCTTATGAACTTAGAAATTCTTTTCTAGTTTATTTGTTTTACCTAAAACCCATCACATATGTTTATGATTGAACTCCAAAGTATATCAACTTCTAATTCTTAGGTGCTTTATATTGGATGTGTTACTCATATTTTCTTGGATATTCATGGACTAAAGAAAAGTAGGAAGATAAAGTATGGGGAGCTCAACTAGATCATGGGAAATAGACGCACTATTGTTGTTATAAATATTAAGGAGTACGAGCTTATGCTAACTAGTGGTGTTTCAATTAGATTGTTGAAATGTTCCTACTTGCATGAAAAGGAACGTCACATTATTGCATTTTATGCATTGTTTAAGGATGATTTTTGCGTTTTTCTTTCGATAAGGATAATATAGATATTTGGTTTATAACAATGGTTTTTTTATTTTAATGCTAGTCCCTACAATGATATATATGAAAATGTTGTTTGTGTTAATAAAGCTAATAATCGAATCTTAAATGTTGATTATTCCAAAAATGTTTTGGATATATCATGTTTGTGGCATTGGTGTCTTGGCCATATACAAAAGAAACACATCGCCAAGCTCCAATCGGATGGAATATTGGAATCATTTGACTTGAATTAAGATGATGTGTGCGAATCTTGTTTACTTGGTAAAATGACAACAGCGTCATTCACAGGTTACTGTGAAAGAGGCAAGGAATTTTTGACCTTATCCACATAGATGTTTGTGGACCGTTCAGATCTTCTAGAAGGCACCGTGAATGATACTTTGCTACTTTAATTGATGACTTTAGTAGATATGGCTATACCTATTTGATCAAACAAAAGTCAAAAAGTTTTGAAGTGTTCAAAGTGTTAGAAATTGAAGTAGAGAATCAACTAGGAATGAAGATCAAGATGTTGTGGAGAATATCTAAGTCTTAAATTCTATGATCATTTTAAGAATTTTGTGGAAAATTTTCACAAATATCTTCTACAAAAATGCCTTTTCTTAGTGTTGTTGTTGAGAGAATAAATCGAATGCTATTAGACATTGTTTGATCTATGATGAGTCGAGCTACACTTCCAAAACATTGTTAGGGTTATGCCTTAGATACAGTCGCACCATACCTTAAACCTAATACCAATTAAGAAGGCTGCAAAGACTGTTGGATTAATGTCTAAGTCCATAACTATAACTGGTAAGACTTGACCCGACCCGGCATGGTCCATTTGGGTTGCATGGCATCATGCATTTGGATAGACTATAATGAGAGAAATAACACTTAAGGTTGGTTAATATATTATAAGTTCTAATATATTAATAAGGTTATTTAATTAGTATTGATGAAGAATTAATTTTGAATTAATTAAGTGATCAAAAGGAGACTAATTAAATATATGGGTTGATTGTGTAAATCATTCATTCTTATATATGTGGGCTTGTGATCCAAGATTCCTTATGTTAGACTAAGTCCATGGGGTGACCCATGGATACTCCATGGAGGTTAAAATCCATGGAGCATAAGGAATGGGTAAAGTTATGAGTTACATGGTGTAACCCTAATAGCCACCATATAAAAGAATCCCATGGCTTAAGAAATCGTGCACTAATGTGTGAGTGTGAGGGCTAGACGATTTCAAGGAGTGTTCAAGTTTCTCTCAAGTTATTCCAAGTGTATTTGGTGTTGTGTGAACCATTTGAGGTGTCACACTTGGGGCACTAGGCACTCAAGCTTCATGAAGACATTCTACATCAAAGAGGTATGTATTCTATCTTGTTATATTTATTATTTTGTATGCTAGATTAGGATAATACCTTGGATGTTCATAATTGTATGTATAATAGAGAAAACATAGATCCAATGTATTTAGGGTTGCATGTACACTTAGGAGTGTTAGAATGCTCATAACCCAACAGTGGTATCAGAGCCTAGGCTTGTTTTCTTGTTATACTTGCAAAAGTAGCTGAAAAATCGAGTTGGATGCATATATTCGATTGTTTTGGCTGGAATTGGACTAGGAACATTACCCTAAGATGTTTTTGGACTTATAAACTTGTTTTTGATGTGGTAATGTTCATGCTAATCCAATTTCTAAGATAATTGTCATAATTTCAAGATTTGTATTAGTTTGTATGATCATGCTAATTTCTTGAAGATTGATGATTTGAATTATCTTGTTCTTATGAGGTTCTTAGATTAATAGAAAAGTTGTGTGAAATAGTTGTTTTCAATCCATTTTAATCTAAGAGTTGATTCCAAAGTGTGTTTTTGTAACTTGTCCTCAAGTTATATGAAAAGTCACATTTAAGAATCATAAAACTCATAAAAGTTGGCAAAGGTTACAAAATGAAGAGTCTAGTTCTAATTAAATGGTTTTATGACTCCATAACTTGTCCTCAAGTTATGGAGGTTCAAGAGTCTCTTCATTAAATTAAAAAAAAAAGTGTAACCTTAATTAGTTCCATAAGTTACAATAAAAAAAAGTTATTTTTTTTTATTAATTAGTTTAAAGTCTTCCATAACTTGTCCTCAAGATATGGAACTTGAAGAGTTTTTTTTTTTTTTTAATTAAAACTACTTTAAACTCATAAGTTATGGAATTAATTAGTTTTGAATAGTTTCAAAACTTGCCCTCAAGTTTTGGAATTTGAAAAGTTTTCACTTATGAATACTTTAATTCCAAGTTAGCCCTTAGAATTTTAAAAGTTAAAATTCAACCCTTATACTTTATAATATTATAAGTTAATAATATTTATATATATGTATAAGAGTAAAGTCAGCCTTACCGTTAGTAGCCCTCATTCACGAAGCCGGTCTATAAGGGGGGTATAAGGTTACTGCCTATAAAATGGCAGTTTAATGGGTGTCCACTCTCACCCACCGCTTCCTTGACTGGTGGAGGGTCGTTAGCCGAACGAGTAGGACAAGGACTATAATTCTCCTTTCATTAAAAGTATTAATGATAAATACTAAGTAACTAAACTCTTATTAATACCCAATCTTAGTTACTTAGGAAAATGTGAATAAGGTGCTAATCCATGAAATTACACTTTGCACTTTGTTTAAGCTGTTAGTGGAGTGTGTGTGGTTAACCGGCACACTAACCTGGACTTAACAAGGTAGGCAAAGGGTAACTTAATATTTATCATAGTATCGGTGGAGCGTGTGTGGTTAACCGGCACACTGATTAAGGGGTAAATATTAAGGGTACCAAGTATATTTGCATGGTTATTCACACCTTGTTTTGTGATCCTCGGCATCCCAGTCACAAAACCTGAAGGGCACACTCGAGATTGAAACATGCCTTTGAACAGTTCAATGAATCTCAAAGATCTAGGACTTTCAAATCCAATTAAAACCTAATAAATTATTTCGTTTTTCATGGTGGAAATTGGTGAATCGTCATTCACCTACCTTCAAATATTTTATAGCTTGGATTACGGCATCCCTCTTCTAAGTTATAAAATAGTTTGTTGGGTCCTAGCCTTAATATTTCATATTGGGTGTCATATTAAGGACTTTAAATCAACTATCTTGAATATCTCCCAAAAAGATGTCTGGTCTAGACATTTATGATCTTCCCAAATCTCTTGAAACAAGCTTTCCTAAATGAAGATGATGTCTCATGGATATCATACTTCTTTCACCTCCTCCAATTATTCTCCCTAACCCACAAGTTCCTAAAAAGTTTAAGGTCACTCAAGCCCTATTGGCAAGGCAAGGTCTAGGTGTGATCACATCTTGGAGATGTAGTCACATATTGACAAGCCGGGATAGTTGGGTGTCAAAGTCTTGAGAAAGTTGGTGGCTCAACTACTTTCTAAGTCACATAGTGAGTTCTTTTGGGAATCCTATGAAACAGACTAAGACAAGACCCTTAATGATCTTATCTATTTGCTAAGATCAACTTCCTAAAACGCTATGGACATTGACAATGATGACATTGGATATCCAGTAAAGCTCTCTCTTCCCAATGGAAAGGGATCGACCATAGTCAACTCGGTTGACCCAATGGTAAAGAGAGAGGCGAAGTCTGAGATAGTCCCATTATCAAGGGTCCATAGGTAACTATTGCCAAAGGAAGGGGCATTGGTTACGAAGCTGCCAAATTTACCTAAGGATGTTAAAGTCAATAAGTTTGGCTCTACTTCAAGTAAAGTCCATTTTGTAACTCTATTAAGTACATGCTGATTCTGATCGCGAAGATGGATTTCAATCGCATGGTTCGGTGATCAGAATTTTGGGCTATTACTTAAGAGTTATGATATTTATATTGCTTATGAATAGATAACAACAAGGTTTTCATATGGATTGTAAGGATAAGTTTTTCCGCAAAGTTTTAAAATAAAAGAAAAAGGTTTTGATTTTATTTATTTCAAGTATCCTTACAATGGCATTTGTGAAAAGTTGTTGCTTATAAGATTCCATTGATAGCAATATTGGAAAAATGGATTTGATTCTTTCGGTTGTGGTAGTGTCTAATATTACCAAATAAGGAAAGATTCTCATCACCCAAGGTTCAATTGGACCGAAACTTGGAATCATGCAAGTTGTATAGTATGAGAATGAGAACTTTCAGCTTGGAAAATTAAGACTAATTCCTTATGTGAATAAGGAAAGGACTAAGGGATCGAGTACACATTCTTATGCACTGGTCAAGTCCACCACAAAAGATCAAGAAGACTATTCGTCATGATTTACTTAAGTTCAGTAAATATGGTTATACTTATAAGTTTAAGTATAAGTCTGTAGCATTGGAGAAGTTTCAATGTGAGACAGAACGAATAAGAAGAATCAAAGTATGGCAGAAAGATAAAAGTTTCTCAAATCTGAAAAGATGGGAGAGTACTTTAGTATCATGTTTATGATCATCTTAATGATTAAGATACCATATCACAATTGGTCCTCTAAAGTCATCTTAGTGCATTCTTATGACTAAGAAGAGGAGTCATGAATTGTTGAAATGGTTAATACTTCATTCCAAAACAATTCTTAGAGTCATACTCCAAGATTGTAACTTGAGTGACATATCTTAAAGAGGGTTTGTTAACACTAGTCAAATGTAAGAGTAAAAGGTTATCTACTCTTGTACATTTGAAATTGGTAAGTTGTGATGTTTTGGATAAAACAGAGACCAACTTAGGCCAATTGTGTAAAGTGTTAGTCTTGATAAAGAATCTGCACTATCTCTTGAATATTTGACAAGGGAGTCTTATATGTCAAGAGGACAGTGGGAGTCTTAAAGCTCTTCAAAGTTACAAGACTTAATCAAGAATAAAACCTAAAGTCCTTCACTAGCACACGACTTGAGGTTTATAACCTATCGTGTTGAAATTTTTGTGCCTATTCAAGTTGGCTTTGCATAGGAGTTCTGAGAGTTCTCAATTGGTTGCACAACTACTTGGAAGCAATGGCAGGCACCAGAGCTACCAAATGGCAAGAATTTAAGATTGCACAAATTTAATCAATATGAGTTTGGATTTGTCACTAACCTTGTCTTGTGATTATGGTTTTGACAAATTCACATGGATAAGAACACATACACTATTAAATCTAAGTGTCATAAGGTTTCTCTCCGATTCATGAAAATGATGGTGAGGAAACACTTTCACTAAGTAGATTTTAGCTAGATAGCAATTGTGATATTTGCATTCTCAAAGTCGTTAGTGGAGCGTGTGTGGTTTACCGGCACACTAACATGGACTTGTGAGAAGTGGCAAAGGTCTAAAAAATTGAGACTATGATTACGGCATCCCTTTTCATAGTTCTAAAATTGTTTAGACACACATGTGAGCTATCTAAGAGAGGTTTATGATTTTGATAAAGTTTTATCAAAACAATCTAGTATCAGAAATCTGAACTTTGGTAAGAAAGTCAGCTGATTTCTGAGTACATGTCAAAGCTAGTGGGAGCATAAGTGTTATGCTAATAATCATCATGTTAGTGGGAGCATGATAATTATGACAAAGGTTGCAAGTTAGCAATGTTAATTATAGAAAACAAAAGTTTCAATTCGTGAGGTTGCAGGGGTTGAAAAAGTTGTTTTGCTATAATTAAGGGAGAGGAAATTATACTTCATTTCAATTCTAAAAGCTTAGATTGAGATTTTAATGGTATTTAATCAAGGATATATATATGAATTTCATGTTGGAATGGCTCAACATAAGGTAATTCTATATATGGGTCCATTATTTGCGTTCTAAAATTCGATTATGATTACGGCATCCCTTTTCATAATCTGAATTTTGAGAACTTGGCAAATTGAAATGGAAATATTATAGCAAAAGACTGGTTTAGTCTTTATGTGAGACATCATGAATCGTGTCCCATATGCTTCGGATATAGGATCGATTACATGTGCTATATTCATCCTTTCTAAAATTTTCCAAATGCCTGGGGCATTATGAAGGGAAAAGGTCTAGAATTGGATATGACTAAAATGATTAAGCAATTGTCGAGGACAATCTAAGGTTTACCAAAGATTGGTTGCTCAAGGACAGTTGGAAGTATAATGTTAATTCTGGAAGGACCATATTGACATAATCTGTAAGGAGGCAACTCTTGTTCAGAAGTGATAGTCAAAATGGAATATGGAAATGTTTCAAAGTTAGAAATTATTCAATCTGTGTAAGATTAGGAAACTTAATGAAAGAAGGATGTTTCCAAGGAGCTGATCTACTTTGGAATGCTCTGTAATGATTGTTGTCAAGTCTTTCTCACTTCGTGCATAATCATTAAGAGGATCAATGCATATAAGTTTAGAATCTAACAGATTTCAGTAAATGGCATGAATTTGGAATTCTTGCATTTGCAGTAAGGATTTGGGACTGTGAAAAGAGGATCATTGGAGTGATGTTCAATTGATCTATTTTACAAAGTAAAGATCATAGACAAACATAGTATGCATACTTGGTGTATGGCATGATTAGTGTTTAGAAAACATAGTGTACATGCTTGGAGCATGGGACAACTATTGTTTTAAATTCAAGTATAAAGTTGATAAAACCGAAACAATGAATAATGAGTAATCATATGGTGATAAATAAAAGTGTTTATTTATATTCATAGGGTTTGATACCATATTTGATTCATTTATTCTTGTGTTTCAGTTTGCATGTTTTGACTTCCAGAATAACTAAGTCGCTCTTCCTGAATGATTAAGTTATTCAAACCATCCACAGTCGGTCATATGTTGGAAGTAGATATGAATCAAGACTGTCATGGGTTGGTTTGTAGAGGTCCAAGTTGGTGGACAAAGTGGTGCTACAACACTCATGAGTGCTCATAAGTTCTGAGTATTGGATTCAACCCGCGCTCATTTGAATCACTTCATGGATTTTATCACGAGTGATCATGAGACGATAATATCTTATATTCTTCAAACCTAGAGATATGAGTTGTTACTATGAGTTGGTTATACATTGATTGCACGAAAACGCATTGGTAACTCGATGTTATAAAACGTGCCTTTGTGTATGATTCAACAAGTAGTAGAACAAGCCATATGAGTCGAAGTTTATCCATTCCTTTTACCTTCGGGATAAAAGCGATATCTGTGGGCCCCTCGATGATTTAGCGATGACACATGTGAGTGCTTGGCCAAGCCAGGACTGATTTGATTTGTTCAATCAGTCAGTCATCATAAATCGAAAATCGGGAAACAACAAATGGACAGAGAGAATGATTGATAATCCATGTCTCAGTCCATATGATATCTAGAATGGAGGAATATATGATCCCTTATCTAATGGACAAGTCATTGACAAAGGTCAGAGTTCATCGACAAGGTCAGAGTTCGACAGAAGCTTTTGAGAGCTACGATTGCTGATCGGTTCCTGAAGTCATATGCAATAATAGTTTTAGACTTATCCAAGTGGGAGACTGTTGGATTAATGTCTAAGTCCATAACTATAATTGGTAAGACTTGACCCGACCCGGCATGGTTCATTTGGGTTGCATGGCATCATGCATTTGGATAGACTATAATGAGAGAAATAACACTTAAGGTTGGTTAATATATTATAAGTTCTAATATATTAATAAGGTTATTTAATTAGTATTGATCAAGAATTAATTTGGAATTAATTAAGTGATCAAAAGGAGACTAATTAAATATATGGGTTGATTGTGTAAATCATTCATTCTTATATATGTGGGCTTGTGATCCAAGATTCCTTATGTTGGACTAAGTCCATGGGGTGACCCATGGATACTCCATGGAGGTTAAAATCCATGGAGCATAAGGAATGGGTAAAGTTATGAGTTACATGGTGTAACCCTAATAGCCACCATATAAAAGAATCCCATTGCTCAAGAAATCATGCACTAATGTGTGAGTGTGAGGGCTAGACGATTTCAAGGAGTGTTCAAGTTTCTCTCAAGTTATTCCAAGTGTATTTGGTGTTGTGTGAACCATTTGAGGTGTCACACTTGGAGCACTAGGCACTCAAGCTTCATGAAGACATTCTACATCAAAGAGGTATGTATTCTATCTTGTTATATTTATTATTTTGTATGCTAGATTAGGATAATACCTTGGATGTTCATAATTGTATGTATAATACAGAAAACATAGATCCAAGGTATTTAGGGTTGCATGTACACTTAGGAGTGTTAGAATGCTCATAACCCAACAAAGACACCTTATGATATGTGGAGTGGGAAACTTCTTTCTCTAGTAGATGTGAAAGTTTGGGGTTGTGATGTCGTCATTCGTCGAGAGGCTCATGACAAACTAGAACCCAAATAAGAGAAGTGTTACTTTTTTGGTTATCCCTAAAATTATTTTGGATACTTGTGTTACAACCCTTCAGAAAACAAGGTGTTTATGGCTCGAATGGGCTTCTTCCTTGAGAAGGATCTCATACCCAAAGAAGCTAGTAGGAGCCAAATTGATCTTGAAGAGAATCAAGAGTCAACCAAAAAAGAACCTATACTTGACACTAGCTATAAACCTAAGTATAAACCACTTGTTTAGGAAACTAGCATATCTTAAATTCCTTTATTCATATCCAATAGAGTTCATCTCTTTCCTAAGTATATGGTTTCCATTTAATATAGAAGGTGACATGCTGATTAGTGATAAAACACTAGTTAGTATGTATGAGTCATGAAACTACAAGGAAGCGATGGCGGGCCTAGAGGCAACCAAATAAAAGAGATCATGGAGAGCGAGATTCAGTCCATGTATGATAACCAAGTCTGGAATTGGGTTAAACGTACACCTGTCATTCAAATTGTAGGGTGTAAGTGAGTCTTCAAAAAGAAAACTGGCATGAATGGGAATTTACATACATTCAAGGCTACACTATTCTTGAAGGGTTATACTCAAACTCAAATTCAAGGCTACACTTAGAGTAAGGCCAATTAAAGGGATTGGGCCAATTACGAAATTGGGCCATTAGTGGGCCACTAGTGGGCTTGGGAAGCTCACCTAGTGTTGGGCCTTTTTCATTATGGTTTGGGCCTTAGTTATGGACCAAGTTGGCCTAGGGGTAGAATGGTCATTCTACCCTATGAAGGGTTATTAAATTGGACTAAGTGATATTTTGGTATTGATAGCTCGGGGAGCCGAAGGATCAGCAGTTCGGGAAGTTCCAGTTAGCAGCCAGAAGAGTTTTTAGCAGGACTTCAGCAGTGCAAGGTGAGTCCCCTCACTGTGTGAATGGGTCTAAGGCCACAATGTCGACCCATGTAGTTTATCAGTAGGAAGACCCGGGCGGGCGCCCGCGGAAGGTTTAGGTGTATGATATTCCGCACCACGGACCGATGTCGGGCGGGAGCCCGAGGAATGTTTGCATTTTTAGATTATACTTGTTGTCTGTGTGATACTTGTATGGGCCTGGTAGGAAGGTGAGTGTGGGCGGGGGCCAGTATCTCACCACTAGCCGAGAGTGGACGGGGTTCCATATCTCATTAGTAGAATAGGGGCGGGGCCCAAGTCAGGCGAGGTCTAAGGACTAGAATATATTGTGCTGTGTAGGATTCCTTATGTGTTATCATAATTATATGATATTGTGGTATGTGTATGGTGGGCAGGGCCCAGAGACAGGCGGGGCCGAAGAGAAACAAATCTGTATACCGAGCGAGGCTCGATGTCAGGCAGGGCCTGATGCCGGGCGGGGCCTGATGCCGGGAAAGTCCCGATGCAGTGGGTGGGGGCCTAGTATGTGGTTATGTGTATGGTATGCGGTAGGTTAGGAGAAAGTCACTAAGCTTTGTGCTTACAGTTTGCAGTTTTGGTTTCAGGTACTTCCGGTAGCGGAAGGAAGAGCACGGGATGATCGCATGGCACACACCGTTGGTTTTTAACCTGGGATGTTTTACTCTGATAATTAGATATGAAACTCTGATAATAATGTTTTGGAACAATGTGTCTCATGTTTGATGGAATGATTTGATAACTTATGGTTTGTTTATTTAAATTTAAAAAAATGAAATTTTAGTCTTGTTTTTTGGGACGTTACAATAATATATCGTATTCTTCAAACAAAGATATGTGAGGTTTTTTCTGAACAAATATGTTATGCATTGGTCTTCTGCAACATTGTATGTAACTAGTAATAATACAAAGTATGTATATCTATGACATGGTGAGTAGATGAAAAATAAGTAGTCAAAGTTTATTTGTTCATTCTTCCCTAACAGGAGAAGCGATATCTTCCAGAACCTCGATGATTTGGTGCTAACATCTGAAGTACTTGGCCTAGCCTAGAATAAAACTGACGTGTTTAACTTAGTAGTCTGATATGGTCGTCACAATTCTTTATTGGGAAACATAATATTGAAAATTGAGATTGATCCTAATCTATGTCTCAGGTTTATACCGATATCTTGTATAGCAAAGTAATATTTGATCACTTATCTAAGGGTTATCTCTTGATTTGATCATATTTCGGCAGTTGCATTGGATGTAACACTGTCTGTTGATTATTTGAATGTATTAGAACTCATATAGATGATGGCATGTCAAGCAGGAGACTGTTGGAAATAGTGTCCAATGTCATAATTATTGGTAATATTTATATTAATAACAGGATCCTTTTGGGTGCCCTTACGACCCATATGAACAGTTAAAAGAAAAAAAGGATTTCGGAGAAAAAAGTTTATTAATTTGTCATGTTATGATAAATTAATTAGAAGTTAATTAATTACAAGGATAGATGTTAACTAATTAAAAGATTTTAATTAATAGAAATAGTTCAGGAATGAATTTAGCAATAAGGCAGTTTCTTTGGCACTAAGAAACTAGGAGTCTATAAATAAGGAGCTAAGGATCAAACTCTATAAGCTCCTAACCCTAAGAAATTTGGCCTCCCGATAACTCTCATAGAACTAGGCAAAAATAAACCCTTGGTGGGTTTATAGTTGTGTTTTTCTCCACCCTTGTCTTAGGGTTTTGTCACATTATTCAAGTGGTGGTCTTGGGTGTGATTCCATTAGAGATATTCTACTTTGGATCCTTGACATCTAAGCAATGGTGACAAGAACAAGATCTCAAGCAATGTGATCTTGATAGATGTCATTTTATGCATCTTTTATGGTAGTTTTTATTAGAATTTAGCATCATAGGTTTTAAATTTGTATGTCATTAGTTTAAATAATGTTCATCTCATGTCATTTGTTAGAATTACCGTAGTGCTCATGTTTTTATGTCATTTTCAGATAATTCGAGTGGAGCAGTACTTTGGGAGCAACTTTGGATGTGTTTGATGGATAATTGGAGTTAATTGGAGCTTGGAACTTATTAAGGATTATGATGAATGCTTAGAAGATGTTTTCTTTAACAAATATTCGATCGAATTGATCATACGAAGATAGATTGTTATATTCTACAGCCTAAATGATGTTGTTCATAGCTTTGACCCCATGTTAGTATTTTGACAATATCTCATGACTCGTAACTCCGACATACGAGATTTAAAATGTTCTGGAAAGTAGAAAAAATTTCGGACGACTTTTGTGTTTGCAAAAAAATCAGAAAATGAAAACATTCGATTGAATTTTGCCAAATTCGATCGAACTAACACTTCGAAGTTTCAAAAAGTCCCGAAAAATCAAAAAAAAATGCAAAATTCGATGAAAGTGTAAAAAATTTGAACGAATTTTTGGGTTTCTTGCTCGGGAAGACTCTGGCTCGTCTATATAGGATGCCTCTCTAATCAGATTAAAGGTTGGATGATTCCTGAAGCTCCAGACGACGAAAAAGACGATTTCCGAGGCGATTTCTCTCTGATTTCTGAAGATCTGAAAGTTGGAGATCATCTCCTACATTTAGTTAGCAAGATTACTCAGTTACTTTATCTTTTTACTAATTTAGATTCATTTTTAGCCATGTCTGGCTAAAATCCTAGTTTTCAGTTCTGCATAGACTGGTACTTTTCATGTGATCAGTTATCAGATCTGATTTTCTTTTTGTGTTTCTATCTAGATTTTTTAGTTTCGAGCTTAAGGAACGTTCGATTTTAATTCTTGTTAGTCTGATCACCGAGCTAGGGTTTTATCATTCCAGTTAATCAGTTAATAGAATTTGTAATTGTTCTTATCAACTGGTAATAAGTAACAAGTATTAGATTGGTTCCGTGTTTAGGATTTACTCTGATATAAACTGTAAAAATCATATCTTTATGCTTCCAAGCTTGTCAGAAGTATTGGGTATTGTTGGGAATTTCACACAGATCTTAATACAACTTTTTTGATCTTGATTAAGAGCTTGTTAAACTAGATAGTAAAAAGTTAGGGTTAATTGAAGAGTTTATTTTGGTTACTTTAACTAGGCAAAAGAGATTATAATAAAGCTTTTTAGTTTTTCTCAATACCAGCTTAGATAGAACGCATTCTTAATAACCAAATCGGATATGATTGAATGATTATGAAAGTCAAAGCAGAACTGAAATCGACTTTATTATTGATTTTCGATTAGTTTATTTTCACTTCAAATTTTAGTTTTTAGTTTAATTCAAAACCCCCTTTTTAAAATTCCTATTATATTGACTAGAATGTACCTGATGCAAAAAGGCATTGACTGTTAGATTGTGTCCCTAAGGATTCGACCCTGCTTCCATGTGTTATATTAATAGTGAAACCAGAAGTGGAATTTTATTTGTTTAATACGCCCGCGACATCGTGTTAACAAACTAGCGCCATTTTCGGGGACACAGTGCTTCTAATAGTTTTATGCTAAGAAATTTTCATACAGGTGCACCTCTATATTTTGATCCAAAAATTGAAAGAACTGCAAGGAAACTGAAGAAAGAAGCAACAAAGAGAAAACAATCAGCTGGTTTCTTTAGTTCATCATCTTCAGTACCTCTAGAAATCACCAGACCACAAGGCAGTCCCTTGTGGAACGAACCAGATCCGACCTTCCCCATTTTTTCCGAAAGTACCCCCATCATCTACTTTAGATAGCCCATATAAAACTTACTCCCCACCACCCTTAGTTAAATCTGAAACTACAAACTCTTCAGAAAATTGAATCTGAAGAATCAGCCATGAGTGGAGACGAAGCAGAAATGACTCTCAGAGAGTGGGTCACTCAAGAAGTCAATCAGCAGCCGCTCTGTATCACTTTTCCGAAAGCCTAGAACTTCAAACTCAAATCTGGGCTGACACATCTTCTTCCAACATTCTGAGGTCTCAAGAATGAAGACCCACATAAATTTCTTAAGGAATTTCATGTGGTTTCTACATGAATGAAACCACACGTCATAATTAAGGACCAGGAAAAGTTAAGGGAATTCTCCTTTTCACTTCAAGATTCAACAAGAGAATGGCTATATGAGCTCCCATCCAGTTCCATTACCACTTGGACAGAACTCGTGAAGCTGTTTTTAGAGAAATATTTTCCAGAAATGCGAGTTTCCAGTCTCAAAAGAGAAATCCTTGGTATCAAACAAGGTAGAAGAGAAGATTTACACACTTATTGGGAAATATTTAAAAAGCTTCTGGTTTGATGTCCACAACGTGGGATCAACGATTATCGGATCTATAGCTACTTTTTGTGAAGGTCTGACACCCATGGAGAGGCGTCTGATAAATACTTCCAGTGGCGGTTCCTTAGGTGATATGACACCAACATAAATCCGAGAACTGATCGAAAAACTGGCGATAAAATCAAAACATTCTTGTAATGAAGAGGAATAGTATCCACATCATCCAAAAGGAGTAAAGGAAATCAGCAATGCTCATCTGGAGTCTTAGATTTCTGAACTGACAAAAGTTGCTCTGCTGTTGACAAAAGAAAAAATAGCTGCAAAGAAACCATGTGGAATCTTCTTCAAGATGGAACATCCAACATATATATGTCCATTACTGTAAGAGGATACACCTGCAGTAAAAGCTATCGGAGGCTATCATATAATTATCAAAATAATTTTAGTAGAAATTGCAATATCAGATGCCACTCAGATTCCATCAGCAGCAAAATTATCAGCCACTGAATTTTCAGCCCAACTTACAAAATCCGAATCAGCAAAATTTTCAAAATCAGAACTCACATCAGCAACCCAGTAGTTCCAGTGTGGCCTTAGAAGATATTGTAAAGAGTCTTTCCACAAGCACCCAAGCATTTCCGAACGAAACCAGAGCCATCATCATGAATCTGGAACAACAAGTGTCTCAACTTGCCACTTCTGTGGGTCGTCTGGAATCTCAAGGAAAGTTATCATGGCACACTGAAAACAATCCAAACCACAATGTGAATGTTATTTCCTTGAGAAGTGGAAAATTTTATGGAGGCCCAAGCGCATCTGAATCAGAAATCGAAGCTGAAGAACAATTTGAAGAAGTTCTAGTTGAAGAAGAAAATGGAAATGAAACAGAAAAAGAAGAGGAAGAGTATGAAGAGGTTTTTGTTGAAGAAGAATCTGAAAAGCTAGAAGAAACAGAAACTCCACAACCAGTGAAGCCAAATCTGAAGGAGTACAAGCCCCTACCTCCATTTCTATCAATATTGAGAAATACGAAGCGCGAAAGACACGATAGAGATATTATGGAAATTTTTCGTAAGGTTCAGGTAAGTCTTCCACTTTTGGATGTTATCCAACACATCCCTCGTTATTACAAGTTTGTGAAAATTTTATGTATTTCTAAGAAACAAATGAAATTTAATGAAACCATCAAAGCTGGAAAAAATATTTCTACCATTTTGTAAAAGGTTTTACCTCCAAAGTGCAAGCATCCGCAAAATTTATTGATTCCTAGTAAATTGGGGAACCTTAAATTTTTACCATGCTTGACTTAGGAGCTTCAATCAATGTCCTTCCCTTTTCTGTTTGAAAAATTAAAAATGGAAACTTTACCAAAGACCGAGACAATAATCCAGTTGGCTGACCACTCGACAATACACCCAAAAGGTGTATTGGAGGACGTTCTTGTCCAAGTGAATAATTTGATCTAGCACCAAGATGTATAGGGATCTGAAACCTTACTACTGGTGGCCGACGATGAAGCTCGATGTTGCAAAGTATGTGGCGGAGTGTGTAAAATGTGAAAGAGTTAAAGCACAACATCAGAAACCATATGAGAGTGTAGAACCTTTTCCTGTACCCATGGGTAAGTGGATCAAGAACAGTCACAACATGATTTAGGAAATCATGGATCAATTCACAAAAGAGTGCACACTTCATAGCAGCCAAAGAGAGATGGTCTATGGATAAGCTTGCAAATGCCTACATGAAAGAAATAATAAGACTTCACGGTGTTCCGTTAATGATTGTGTTGGATCGTGACATTCATTTCACATCAATATTTTGGAAGAGTCTACAAGAGGAAATGGGTATGAAGTTGTGTTTAAGTACAACCTACCATCCGCAGAGTGACGGTCAGAGCAAAAGAATAATTCAATCACTAGAAGATATGTTAACAGCATGTACTCTATAATTTCAAGGTTACTGGGATGACCATTTACCCGTGGTAGAGTTCTCCTATAACAATAATTAACATTCGAGCATTAAGATGGAACCTTATAAAGCCTTGTACGGACAAAAGTGGCGTATGCCATCATGTTGGCTTGAGGCTGGAGAAAAGCAGTTTATGGGTTCCGAAATAGTCCATCAAACTGCTAAAAAGCTAAAGGATGTTAGAGAAAGGATGTTAGCAGCTCAAGATCACCAAAAAAGCTATGCTAACAAGAACCAACGACCAATGACATTCGAAGTTGGAGATTCAGTGTTGCTTAAAGTCTCACCATGGAAAGGATTATAAGATTTGGAAAGAGAGGAAAGCTGAGTCCAAGATTTATTATACCATTCAGAGTTCTTAAAAGGATTGGTACCCAAGCTTACAAGTTGGAATTGCCAGAAGAACTAGATGGTATTGATAGCACCTTCCATGTGTGTTATTTAAGGAAGTTCATGGGAGATGTTCCTGATATAATTCCACATTCGGAGTTAAGGATTGATGAAGATAAGAGGTTAATCGAAGATCCTGAAGCGATTGTTGACTGTAAGACGAAGAAATTGCGATGCAAGATGGTCAAATTAGTGCTACTACGATGGAAACATTCTCTGGGTCGAACCTCACCTAGGAGACAGAGAGTGATATGATGAGTCACTATGCACATTTGTTTGCTAATGCATGATTCCGGGACGGAATCATCCTAAGGGGGAGAGAATATTAACGCCTATATTTCTGGCTAAGAATTAATAAGATGATGTAATAGTTAGGGTTAATAATTATAACCTATTTGATGTAATGAAGATGAATTATTTGAGTATTATATGATTTACATGTAAATTATGTGCAATATACGTGCCTATAACAATATAATAAAATAAGAATAAAATACGCGTCTAAAATAAATAATAATTAGACCTAATATCTTTGAAGAAAGTTGAACTAATCGTGACAAGGATTTCGGAGATATAAGGAACACTAAAATCCGACTTATAACGAAGAAGTTATGACCCGTCCAAGTTTCGCGATTAAACCAGCACAGCTCTGCATATCTTAAAAAGTAAAGTTTTGATAAACTACTTTTTAGCCTTAGTGGTCTAAACGAAAGTCGTAATAGTCGTTAAACTGAGAGCGTGCATATAAAGAACGTCCAAATCTGACTTCATTATAGGAAGTTATGATTTTTCTAAAATTCAGCTTAGCAGTGTACAACTAATAAATCAAATTTTAGATCGGTCGATTTCTATCTGAAATAATATAAACAATAATTGAAGATCTCGTTAATAGGAGCTCAACAATATAAAGACAATCGAAAACGAATGTCGGACGACAAAGTTATGAATTTTTAACGGACTTTAACTGTCTAAGACTGTTAAAATATAACTTTAAAAATAATTCCATATTAGCCGACGGAGTCTAAATGAAAGTTGACTATCTCGTCGATAGCTACACGTGGATATAAAGAATGTCAAAAATAGAGCTCGTATGCGAAAGTTGTGGATTTTACAAGATAACTAATTTTCGGATTAACAAGAGGGCAACATGTGTCACAATATGGAACCAGACCTTCCTCCCAAGGCTTGTGATTTGATGGCGACGTGTGGCACCAGTACGCCTAACATAAATTGGTGTACGCCCGGTTTACTAAGCACTAGCCAGCCTATAAATAAAGGCCGATTTTCACTCTTTTCCACACACATTTCCATTTTATTCTCTCCCAACCCCCCCCCCCCCATAGGTCCCAAGGCCTTTCTCTAGCACTTCCTAAGTGTTAGTATCGAAGCTTTGGAGCGCCAGAACGCCCCGAGAAATAGAGCTTTCCGTTTAGATGTTCTGCCCGTGCATAGTCCGGTTTCTCACTAAACCACCTGTCAGTTGAGTTATGCTTACTGTTGAGAATATTGATTTATAGATCGATAGATTCCAAGCAGAAAAACAGTAATAATCAAGTAAAGAACATAGGAATGGATCAAACGATGTCGAATGAATAATAACTCACACCTCAGAAGAGCTCAATGAAGAACTTCGACTGTAGAGGTGTGCTTAGGGTTACAATGCAAAGTAATTAATGAGATCTCTCTTATGAAGCTATACATGCATGCACAATATATATGCTAACCCTAATGATTATCCACGGTTGGACAGGCCCAAACCGGGTAAACAAAATGTACTGACGAACCGAGCCCATGACGCAACACTTAGACCCAACAATCTCCCCCTTTGCGTTAATGAGGCGAGAGACTACTTCGGCTGAGTTACTTTGATCTTCTTTACAACCTTGAACAGCCTAGGAATAATGGCAAGAAGAGTTTGTCGAAACAGAATATACCATCGAAGCATATCAGTGAACAGCTTCTAATCGGCTTCACTGTTCTGATTACACCTATGAATAATCTCCAAAATGTGTTCCAAACAAGCGGTGGAGAATAGGTGTTTGTCAATCAGAGCGAACGGGAATTTTTGACCTTTGCCCCTTGTGAACATAATAGTGTGAAACTTGGGATCGATCTTCCCCTTAACCATCGCATTCACATCGCCTGCCCTTCCAATCGCCTTCACAGTGTTTCACTTATGAATAGCAGCAGCGATCTCCTGATCAATCTTTGCGACTTCATCAATATAACATACGAGCATTCGCTTGATGTGATCGATAATAGGCTGATACTCCTGTGGATTGGTCAGCAAAATATTATTAAGGAGTATCTAGTCGTGAAGGTTCAAGTTCGGTAGGTCAGCCAGGGAAATCATATGAACCGAGCTATCAGAGCCTCAGGTCACCTTGAACTTAACGTTTATGAATTTCCCTGCCGAAGTGGGCTTCAACACCTTGATCGTTGAAATTTCCTGATTGCTCCAGGTCAGGTATTGTGGCTGAGCAAACTCCAGATAATACTCGAGCAGATCCCGATCGACCTTCGGGTCTGGAGAAGGAATGCCAGCCGTCGACTCAAAACAGTGGAAGATGAATGCCTTTCGGGAGATGGGCATGTCAAACTGTGAGTCCTTAGAGTTCTCAAGCCCGAACGATGAAACCGGTTTGAGCCAATGAGTGCTCGGGGCATCAATAACCTCTCTTAGAAGCGATTCCATAGTCCATTCAGGAAACATGGACTTCTTCTGTTCCAGCAGTTCGTTCGCTTTCAACTCCTTGTCAAGAAGTTTCTTCTCTTTCTGAAGCCTTTCCCGAATCTCTTGATCAGTGGGCTTGACTTTCAGACTTTCATTTTTCGAAGCATTTCCTGCTGTATTATTGTCATCATCACTATCATCCACATCATCATCTCCAATTTTCTTCTTTTTCTTGTCCTTCCTACTGCCCGAAGCTTCATTACCCTTCGGCTCAGTAGTGACTTTCGGTTTGGGAGGTGGATGAGGTTGGCCTTTGCCCTGAGTAACCTTATCTCCCCCTTGTTTCGGAGGGACACCAGACTCCGGAACACCTTCAATCCTACTTAACATGTCCAAAGCAAGTCGCAGCTTTTCAGCCAAGTGGCGTCGGATGGAGATAGTATGGATGGAGTCATGGGCTTCCACGAGATGCAGGAGGATGGGATGCACATCACCGACAGAACTCTTAATTATTTCTCACTCGGTTTTCAATTCTTCAATCTCCTTTGTTGCAGTTTTGAGTTTGAGATTCTGAATTTTAAGCTGGGAAGTTTGCTTATCCAGCTCATCCATAATTTTATTTTCAACTGCAAGCTCAGCTTCAAGTTGAGTCGGCCTATCATCAATCGAAGTATGAAGTTGTTGGTTAGCAGCTTGAATAGATTTGCGAGCTTCCTCGAGATGTGTCTTTTCGGCTGCCAGTGAACACGTAAGATGATCAACCGAAGCATTCACTGTTTCAGCATTCATCTTTGCAGCGGCTTGGAGGGAATCGAGAAATAGCTGTGCCTGTGAAATTAGTTTTTCGACATTTGCGGTCGCCTTCTTGCAATCTTTGGTAGAAGCTTCAACTGCAAGAGAAGCTTTTTGGCATGTTGATGTTGAGGCCTCAATCGCTTTAGCAGCGCTGGAGATGGAGGTTTCATGGTCTTTCACAACCGATGAGAACAGGGCTTTGAGAGCCGCCTCTGAATATGCCCTGGTAGAAGATGAAGAGAGCAAGCAATCAAGTTTGTCTGTCACAGTCTTGAGATCCTTTTTGGTAATAGGGGATTCATCATCGTCATCACTCTGTACGTGATAACGACTGAAATAAGTGGAATCTAACTCCAAGTCTTCACCGCCAAGAACAGGTTCAGAATCATGTGAGCTTGGTGGGGATAAAGGTGCTGATGTAACAGGAGGATCAGAACCGAATGGACTTGCCCCCGTATCAGATATGTTGAGACGAACAGTAGGTTCGGTTGGATGAGTGGTGGTGGTAGTAACTGTAGTGAACAGTAGGGTTGGTATTGGGATAAAGGTTGCAGTTGTAGAGAAGACAGGTGGAGGACAGGGAGCGATAGTAATAGGAACCGAAAGTGGAACAGAACGAGGAGGGGAGTTTCGGTTACTATTATTGGTAGGTGAGGGTGGAGGCGAATTACCTCTAGGTGGACTGTCGGTTTCAGTAGCTTCATCGTCATTTGACTCAGGATCACGCTGGCCATCAGAAGGAACATACTCAGAGTCACTGGTGGAAGGGGAAGGAGACTTCGGTCTACGAGCCTGCTTTTTGGTCTTGCGTTTCTTTGGAGCATTAGACTCGGCTTGCTCTAACTTGCGTTTCTTTGGAGTAGAAGCTTTGGATGATTGACCAGCCTTTTTCCCCTTTGTTATCAGACTTCTTCCCTCGCTTTGCAGGCTTTTCTGCAGCGTCCAACGAGCTTTGCATCTCGGGAGTAAGCGGTCGTGGACCTGAAGGAGACAGCTTTCTGTAATCTGCCATGACATGACTCGCACTGGATACACAGCGGTACATTGATTCTGGAATTGACCCTATAAATATAAACTTGGAGGGATCTGAGACAAGGATCCTCGTCGTATGAAATGTAGCAATTGAAGACATGAGGGAATCCGCCATAGTGGGAACAGTAAACTTTTCCATCGCCAAACGAGTGACGATAGTCCAAAATCGTGCACAATAAATTTCAGTGTACCTCGAAGAAGAGCTTATACTCTGGACAAGTTGAGCCCATAGGATCGAGCCATAGTCCAAATTAATCCCATGATACATACCATATAGAATGGTCAGAAAAGCCCTTCTCATACCGTCTGAACCAACAACCCTCTCCGATAAACCCTTGGAGAGGAGCGTTAAGAGTTCGTTCCATTGAGGAGGTAGAGAAGACTTCTTGAACTTGGTGATTGTTGTGAGAAGCTCCGTGTATCCCATATCATAGAGCATCGAGTACAGTTAAGTGGTAGTGATGGAATCTGGGTTAACCACTGATTCAGCAGCAGGAAGGCGTAGTAATGAAGAAAACCTAGCCTTTGAAATTGAGGACTTTTGATTGACGATTTCGAAGAATATACGCTCATTGGATTTATCATAAACGGCAGAGGAGTAGACAGCAGAGAGCATCGACATAGGAACACTTTCCACCTGTGTGAGAGCGACCACCAGTGGTGAATACTTGAGACATTCGACCACATGTAGCATATACGAATCATAGACAAAGGGGTTGAGTTCGATGACCAGATTCTGATTAGGTTTGATGGTCAGAAGAGTGGACTGAGTGGATTGTTCAAAAACCGATGAAGATTCAGCCATTGTTGCAGGTGGGAAGAAGAAGATGAACAGTGGAATATCGCCGATGTGTTTGTGAGAGAGAAAGAAGAAATGGTAAAGGAGTCTAAGAGGTGCGATAAAATCTTTTATACTATCTCTAGGAGAGAGAAAAATTCGTTGTAATGATGATTTTATCTCTAAAGAGTCGCCAGAAAAAGCGGGATTTGACAGCCTGGTATCGTCACCAGGCGTGATATCAGGTGTCGTTTCAAATTCACGCGCCTTTTTCACCTTATCGCCTGTTCAAATTTTGAATCGTTTCAACTTCATGCTGACTCACCCTTATTTTATTTTTATCAATAAAAAATCAACACCACCATAAAGTAGATACATCTTTTCGCGTTATATTAATCAACTGTCGCATCTCCATAATAAAAGAAACCACCACATCTGTGAGAATCGAAAGCATAAATCTGAAAATTGCCATTAGTACCACGAACAAGAATTTGGAAAATCATAAAGACCTTCGTGCAAGAGTGTGCCAATAATAAAGAAATAAAGCAAAATATTTATGGAATGTAAGTGATGTCTGTTTAGACACGAAACTGATGATCCCGGGCACGAATCTCTTCCTTCAAAGTCAAGAGAGACTGAGAAGTGTCTGTGTGGTTTCCCGTGAAATACGATCAATTTTTTGTTAATAAACATTGAAAGGCATATTTTCAATTATAGGCTTTATAGGGTAGCTTACCTTCAACCGAACCTTGATACTCGAAATAAGACCGAAAGTAGGGTGAAGTACTTGTGAAACCGATGTGGTTTGTTGAACAAGTAGGTTTGAAAAATATATTAAGTGACTAGAAATTAATAAGAAATCTCCAAAAAAAATTAAACTGGATCTTATTGGAAGAAATGTCCTGGTGTTAGACAGTTTCATAAAGATCACGCAAAAAGAAAAAGAGATTTCATGAGGTAACAAGTAATAGCTTGAACAGTAGAGTGTTCACCGTCAATGCATTCAAGGTGTTGGATTTTGGGTTTCACTTAACTCGTGGTAGACAAAACTAAGATCATCAACGCAGAAGTTGTGTAACCATAAACCTCAGGGGTGAAGTCTGAGAGTCTCAAGGGTTATGAATGTGAAGCGAAACATGATGGAGAAAAGTGAGGTGGTTAAGGAACCGAAAGTACCTCTGCTATATTAATGACAAAGCAGAAAACTCTTAACACACTATGAGAAGAGTAAGGTAGCTCGTGACTTGAGTGATTTAAGCAGCCTGATTGGGAAGAAACGATTGGTGTTTAGCGAATCATTAAGGCTTCACTCAGAGTCATGGAGGCTTCGGTCTACATGCAGCAGCATGCTTCTAGGGACACTTAACTAGTACGAATAGAAGAAGATAAAAATAATAAAAACAGAAAAGAAAATATTTTTGGATTTTCTGAAAAAATAATAATAATAACAGAAAAGATAATATTTTTGGATTTTTGGATTTTCTGAAAAATAATAAAAACAGAAAAGATAATATTTTTGGATTTTTGGATTTTCTGAAAAATAATGAAAATAGAAAAGATACTGAATATAAACACTCGAAACAATAAGAAAATTTTATAAATTTATACAACCGAAACTATTCCTTAGAAAAGATGAAGCGAAATAGACCGAGTGTTCGGTTTATTTCGGTTCCCATAAATTCTAGAGCGGAAATAGACCGAGCGTTCGGTTTATTTCGGTTCCCAAAAATTCAAGAGCCGAAATAGACCGAGCGTTCGGTTCATTTCGGTTCCCAAAAATTTAAGAGTCGAAATAGACCGAGCGTTCGGTTTATTTCGGTTCCAAAAATTCAAGAGCCAAAATAGACCGAGCGTTCGGTTCATTTCGGTTCCCAAAAATTTAAGAGCCGAAATAGACCGAGCATTCGGTTTATTTCGGTTCCCGAAAATTCAGGAGCCGAAATAGACCGAGTCATGCGCTCTATTTCGCTTATTCAATTTTAGTGAGTAGAAGGAGGTTTCGGTGTTGACTCAGCTTCCATCATTCCCAAGCCTTGGAGTATCTTGTTAAAGCTAGCTTCTGGTAAGGCCTTAGTGAAGATGTCAGCCAGTTGATCAGAGGATCGAACGAAGTGAATTTCAACATTTCCATCTTCAACGTGGTCCTTGATAAAGTGATATCTCAGTGCGATATGCTTTGTCTTGGAGTGTTACACTGGATTGTGACATATTCGAATTGCACTTTCAGAGTCGCAATAGAGAGGGATTTTCTTCATGCTCAGGCCATAATCTCTAAGTTGGCTTTGTATCCATATGACCTATGATGTGCAGGACGCTGCAGCAATGTACTCAGCTTCGGCTGTGGAGAGGGACACACAAGTTTGTTTCTTTGACTGCCAGCTAACGAGTTTGCCATCAAGGAACTGGCACCCGCCGATTGTGCTTTTTCGATCCAATCCACATCCACCAAGATCAGCGTCAGAGAAAGCTTGAACAAAGAAGCCAGATTTTGCAGGATAGCAAAGACCGAGAGACGAGGTTCGCTTTAAATACCGAAAGATATTTTTCACTGCAATCATGTGAGGTTCTCTTGGATTGGATTGAAACCTGGCACAATAACAGACAGAAAACATTATGTCTGGTCTACTAGCCGTTAGATACATTAATGACCCTATCATTTGACGGTAAAGAGTCATATCAACAGCCGGTTTCTCAAGAGATGGAGTCAACTTCGTGCCAAAAGCCATTGGAACCTTTACTTTCGAATTTCCCGTCATGCCGAACTTTGTTAACAACGTCTTTGTATACGCTTCCTGATTGATGAATATGCCTTCTGGCCCCTGTCTTATATTCAATCCAAGGAAAAAGTTAATCGGACCCATTGCGCTCATTTCAAATTTAGTCTCCATTAACTTCCTGAATTCAGATGTTAAGCTAGGATTCGTGGAGCCAAAGATGATGTCATCGACGTAAATTTGAACTATCATTAAATTTTCGCCTTCTTTCTTGCGAAAGAAGGTTGGGTCGACCGAACCTTGTTTGAATTTAGACATTTTGAGAAATCGTGTTAGAGTTTCATACCAGGCTCCCGGGGCTTGCTTCAATCCATAGACTGCTTTATCCAGTATGTAGCAGTGATCAGGATGCTTCTCGTTCACAAATCTGGGTGGTTGCTCAACGTATACCGTTTCTTCGAGTTCTCCATTCAAGAAAGCGCATTTTACATCCATTTGGAAAACTTCGAAGTTTTTATGTGCAGCATATGTCAAAAAGATTCTCACTGATTCCAACCTTGCTACTGGAGCGAAGGTCTCTTCATAGTCTATTCCTTCTTCCTGGCAATATCCTTTTACCACCAGCCTCGCTTTGTTGCGAATGACATTACCCTATTTATCTAACTTATTTCTAAATACCCACTTTAAGCCGACTACAGATGCATCCTTTGGTGTGTGAATCAGTCTCCAAACACGATTTTGTTCAAACTCATGGAGTTCGTATTGCATAGCTTGCACCCAATCAGAGTGATCAAGAGCAGCATTTACCGTCTTTGGTTCAACTTTAGAGACAAACGAATTAAACATACAGAATTCTACTTGAGAGAATAAAGCAGTTTGCTTCGCTTTCATTTGAGAGCGTGTGAGAACACCCTCAGATGATTCACCAATGATCTGAATTTTAGGATGATCCTTTGTCCATTTAATGAGTGGAGGGTAATTTGGATCATAGGCAGGATCCAGCTCACTTCTTCTTCCAGTTCTGACTGATTTCCTTCGTCATTTACATTGCCTTCGTCATCAGCATTTTCGCTCTCCCCCTCAAATGGCGAACCGAATCTTGTGTCAGATTCAGTGCTCTCCCCCTCAGATGGATCTTCATGGGTTGGGGTTTTTTATGGATTCTCCCCATGGAAAGGCATGTCAGTTGTTTTTGGTGTGGACGAACCCTCCCCCTGGATTGTAGTACTTTCTCTTGGAGGGACTTTAGTAGCTGGAGGATCACTTCCTGCAGTAGGTTCGCTTTGTGTCTGCTTCTCGGTTGGTTGGTGAGGTTCGCTTTCCATCTCTTTAGCAGCTTCATCAATGATTTTCTTCAAGGTATGGATTTTGTTATCTGCTGCTTTCGCTTCTGAGTGGATCGCCTTCTCTGGTTCATCAAAGAGCAGCATGTATTCTTCAAACAGATTGGAAATGGGAATAGAGACTTTACCTGATTACGGAAAGATTTCTTCTGTTGAACTTTCGCTTGCTTGAATCTTCTTCATATAATTATCATCAAAAGTTACATAGTAGGGTTCTTCAATTTTCCTTGAGCATTTATTGAGAACCCTATATGCTTTTGAGGTAAGTAAATATCCAAGAAAGATCCCTTCGTCTGCCTTAACATCAAATTTGTTTCGGTTCTCTTTGGAGTTGAATATAAAGCATATTGAACCGAACACGTGGAAAAACTTTACATTGGGCTTGCGATTGTTCAAAATCTCGTATGGAGTGATGGAAAATCGCTTGTTAAGGAAGGACCGATTCTGAGTGTAGCATGCAGCAACTATAGCATCTGCCCAGAAGTATAGTGGAAGGGAAGCGAAACTCAGCATGGTTCGGGCGGCTTCACACAGTGAACGGTTTCGCCTTTCAGCGATCCCATTTTGTTGTGGAGTATAAGGAGCATAGAATTTATGAGTTGCTCCTTTTTCAGTCAGAAATTCTTCAAAGTCTTTATTCTTGAACTCCAGACCGTTATCGCTTCTAATGTTTCTTACCACCTTTCGTAGCTGTAATTCCACCTGCTTGAAAAAAATCTTCAGCTTGGGAGTCGCCTCAGATTTCTGTTTAAGAAAGAAAACCCAGGTGAAGTGTGAAAAATCATCTACAATTACAAGTATAAACTTATTACCACCAATGCTTTCAATAGCCGAAGGACCACATAGGTCGATGTGCAGTAGTTCAAGAGGGTCGATGATCTTTGTATTGATTCGATAAGGGTGACTCTTTCTGCTTTGCTTGCCCATTTCGCATGCTGCGCACAGGTGTTCTTTGTCAAATTTAAGAACAGGGAGTCCACGCACGTGATCACCAAGCACCAGCTTATTAATATCTTTGAAGTTTAGATGCGATAGTCTTCTATGCCACAACCAACTTTCATCTGAATTTGCCTTCGACAGTAAGCATATTGTCGGCTTTCCTTTTATCGGGTTGAGATTTAGAGGATACATCTCCCCTTTGCGCTCAGATTTCAACAGAACTTTCTTTGTCTGCTTTTCAACTATTTCAGATCCCTCATCATCAAACGAGACTTTCAAACCGGTTCCCACGACTAGTTGAGAAACACTGATGAGGTTGTGCTGCAATCCTTCCATGTAGGCTACTTTTCGTATTGAGAACTCTCCGTTGGTAATCATCCCATACCCTTTGATCGTGCCGTATGAGTTTTTTCCATATTTAACACTTCCACCATCCTTAAGGGACCGAAACTCCCTAAGTTCTTCCCTTCTTCCTGTCATGTGACGAGAGCAGCCATTGTCAATATACCATTCGTCGTCAAACTGCTCGTCACTGATAACCTGCAAAATTTAAGCAGATTTAGGAACCCAAAGTCTCTTGGGCCCTCGTGAGTCTTTTACAGAATAGGGAGTTGTAACAGAAAGATCAACCATATAAGTTCTTTTTATTAATGTGGCTTCATCTTTTCGTTTGATGGTGTAAACTTTGATTCTATTTTTATCTTGTTTTAATCGATGTGTGTTATGGGTAGAAGGTTTCTGAGTAGATGTTTTCTTGGAAGTTCTAGGGGTAGATGACTTTTTGGTGTTTTGGACTTCAGTATTTGAGTACAGCTTTTCCTTTCCTTTGACATCCTTCACAGAGTTGGATTTAGGATGTGAATGAGGAGGATGGGATTTAGGACCGAAACTTGACTGTCGGTTCTGAGCTCTTGTGTTGGGACCAAAACTGGACCTTTGGTTTTTGGCGTAGTAGGAGCTGGGCCAAAACTTGTCTTTTGGTTCTCGTGACCACAAGTATTAGGGCCGAAACGGGTCGTTTGGTTCGCCTGACGGTACGATTGATGTTGTTTGCTAGAATGAGACTTGGCCTGTGCTTCCCTTTTGAGAGTAGAAGCTTTTTCAGAGCGAACATAAGAGGGGTTTTGTGAGTGCCAAAATTGCTTTCTCTCATTGAGATTTTTCATGTATCTTTTGTTCCTCTGTCGTTTCTGTTCAACAAGTTGCTCTTGATTCAAGTGAATGTTGGCCTTAGGTTTCGCTTTCTTCTCATGATCATCGGTTGTTGTTGATGAATCACTGGTAGCTTTCATTGATTCCTCTGGTATATCTTTTGTACCACTTGTGCTGAGTTTATCGAAGCTTGAGGGCTTGTTGAGGGGTTCGGGTATGTATCGTCCCTTAACTCTCCATGATGTTTGCTCTTACAGACCAACTGTTTCGTCTGCATTATCGATGGGGGCTGACCAGAAGAAGTTATCACACCCTTCAGCATTATCTTTGTCAACCATTAATGTCAACTCCGCCGTTTGCTTCTTAGTTACACCAGTCACTGCATACACTTGGTTTGAGGTTGTGTGTACCTTCTGATAAACAACTGATTTTACTTTGAGTTTCTTGGGTTTGTCTTTGGATATCCAAGTGTATTCAACCTAATTTTCAGATATTAGTGGTTTTGCTGCTTCGGGTTCGCTCTTAAGAAATTCTGAACAGTCGACCTCATCTTCTACAGAGATTTCACTCATCTCACTTTCCTCATCAAATTTAGAAGTGGTTTCCAAATTTATTTTATTTTCTGAACTCAATTTGGCGTTGGATGAGTCAAACTTTTGTATAGTTTCGTTCTTTATTTTTAGTTTATCGTTTTCGTCTAGTAAATTCTTAAGCATGCATTTATGTTCTTTAGACTCAATGAAAGATTCAATTTTGTCCAGTCCATATTTGTAAGTGACAGATACTTCATCCGAGGACATTATAGATTCACATTCAGCAATGACTTCGTCCTCCTTAAATTCAAGGAAAGGCAAAATCATTTTATGAATCTGTTTTCCTATCTCACAATCTAAATGTAACTGAGTGATGTTAGTATATAAGCGTTTAGCAATCAAACAGAAAACATTTCTTTGTTTCAAAATTTTCAAATTGTCTCTTTGCAAATAAATAAGTTCATCCCTAGCCCTACTTAACTCTAACTCCTTCTGCTGAATCCACATCCTTCTCTCCTCACTCTTGGAAGACTCCCTGCTGAGTTGGTCAGTTAGGTTAGAATTAGCTAGGCGAGATTGCATAAGGCTTCCACTTAAATTCGAAAACTTGAATTTTAATTCATTTAGTTCTTTTTCATAGTTTGTTACTGGTATTTTGAGTGATTCTAGGATAGATTGTACCTTCTTGATCAACTGGTCGCAATCGTTGATCTTTTCACTCACAGGCTTGGCAGCGAAACATTTGTCTTCCAAGACCTTCGCTTCCTTATGCTTACTTTCGGTTGTAACCATTAAGCATCTCCCAGCCGACTCAGCAACTCCTTCTCTCGCCACAAATACTTTTCCATGCGAGGGTCTTCGTACCTCTTCATCCTCAAAATCTGTGGACCAGACTTCCACTCCACCGAACTCATCATTAATAGCGTTTTCCTGTACAATCAAAGCATTCATAGAAACGTTAGTAGCTTTCTTCTTCTTTATCTCCTCCAGCTTTCTCATGTAGTAAGTCTCGTCATCTTCACCATCCTTTTTCTCAGCAATCTTCCTTAGCATGCAATCCTTGGCAAAGTGGTTCTTGCCATGACAGTAGTTGCAATCGTACCCTGAATATCCCACAAGCTTATTCTCCTTCTTTTCATCGTCCTTTTGAGTGGTGATCTTCGGTTCTTCTTTCACTTTTTCAGAACTGTAGCTTCCCTGCTAGTTTCGGTTCTTGTTGATCGGGAATTTTCTGCGAGCAAACTTCTTTGGGTTTGTGACCATCATACCATATTCTTCGTTGGATAGATCACACTCCGACAGATCAGATTCCTCCTCTTCGTTTGCTACATTCTTGCTTTTAGAAACGAGGGCCAGTGAACCCACACCCGAAACTACCTTCGCTTCCTTTGTCACCACACTTTCATGAGATTTTAGAATACCCATCAGTTTCGCCAGTGAGTATGATTTAAATTGCTCATGAGCCTTCACAGTCAAAACCACCGCCATCCATTCGGGCCTTAATCCATTCATGAAGGTAACCTTTTGTTCAATTACCTTCCTTTCAATGCCATGCTTCATCATCTTACTGAGCAGATGATTGAAGCGCTCGAATGTCTGAACAAGCTTCTCTTCAGGTTTTTATTCGAAAACACCAAACTCATAGAGTAAAAGGGTTTGGATTGAGTGCTCTAGATCTTCATCAGTTGAATATAATTCTTTCAACCTATCCCATATTTCTTTAGCTGTTGTGCATGCACTAACCAGACGAAAAGTGTCAAATTCCAAAGCGAATCTTATCATTCTCATGGCTTTGACGTTGCACAGCACTTTGTCTTTTTCGTCTTGAGGGATCTTATCTACGTCCGCCAAGAGTTGGTTATACTCCTTTTGAGTTTTGACCGTTCGATTTGTTCCAGAGTGAACAAAAGGACCCAACGTTATTGCTTCCCAGATCAAGTAGCCGTTGTCTTCAGATCCAACTAAATAATCTTCGAAGTGATGCGCCCACACTTCATAATCTTGACTATAGAGAATGGGAATCCTTGTAGTTGATCCTATGCTGTTGGAGATGTTGATTGGATTGATTTGCGAGTCATCATGAGACATGATGAACTGTTTTTGTTTGAATCAGACTTGTAAAGTTGAACTTAGGGTTTTATCAACCACAAAAGATGTCGTCGAAAAGAAGAAGACATCTTCTATATATTGCTAAAAGCGGAAACCCTAAAGGATTCTTCAAACAGAAGTGATGCGTATGTATTACACAGTCTCATGCTCTGATACCAATTGTTGAGAATATTGATTTATAGATCAATAGATTCCAAGCAGAAAACAGTAATAATCAAGTAAAGAACACAGGAATGGATCAAACGATGTCGAATGTTTAATAACTCACACCTCAGAAGAGCTCGATGAAGAACTTCGACTGTAGAGGTGTGCTTAGGGTTACAATGCAAAGTAATTAATGAGATCTCTCTTATGAAGCTATACATGCATGCACAATATATATGCTAACCCTAATGATTATCCACGGTTGGACAAGCCCAAACCGGGTAAACTAAATGGACTGACGAACCGAGCCCATGACGCAACACTTAGACCCAACACTTATCGTACTTTAAGTATAACTTATGTTTAAGTTCATTATCGTTATTATGAACCTATAAACAAGATTTATAAGTGATTCCAAGTCGTTATATTGATTGATCTACTTACGGGGATGATGTCTAGGCTGGATTTAGTAAGGTGTTTAAAGTGGAATTTCCAAACAGTATACTTTGTATACCAAACGGACCCTATCTCCGATATGATCCTACCTGGTTGTCCCTTATCAGCTATAGATCAGTAGACTTTGATTTAATGATGAATCTAGACTAATAATTAGTCGCAATAAATATTAGACTAAGACTTAGTGATAATGATACTAGGTTATGTCAAAGGAAAAGACAATTGCTTGAAGCGAAGTGTTGTCCGAATTTCGAGTAAGGACTTTAATAAGTGAGTGCATAGTTACTTTCATCTTACACATAGATAGGAATTATTTAATATAAATTACATGATATATGTTTTATTATCTGTGTTCCTGATATCTATGATGGATGGACAATTTATACATGTTTTACTTGATTTAAACTGTGTATGTATTTTATACCTATAAATAATGTGGATAAAGATGGGTAGATGAAAGATGATATAAATGATGAAAGATTAATGATGAGATAAATGATGAGAGACCTTTACTTTAAAGATGATCCAATCGTCTAGCCAAGTATAGATGATGAACACGGCCTATTCTAGACAGTTCAGTGGAACGATTGTAGGCTCGCAACCTGTAGGTGTTTTTCAACTATGTGTTCACCAAGTGTACTCCATCTCCCCCATGGTTGCCTTACTGACATATATTGCTAAGGAAACCCCTAAGCATTATTGTCTATCCCAAACATGATCCTTAGGATAGGTCCCTTAAATTATATGCTTTAGGGAAAGAAAGTGAGGATAACGGGAATGGGTAATCGGCTTGAATCATTTGATGAAACTAAAGAATTTAATTATTGTGCGTTGAAAACCCAATGTGCTCACCAGGGTCCCAACCCTGATCCACTCAGTTTCTTGTATTACAGGTAGTGGCAAGAAAGCACAAGTGTGACGATCAGATTAGAGATTTATGGATATAGGCCAGTAGAATAATAGACGTTTGTAAGGCCTGTATTATTTCCGTTTATGCATATGTACTATATTGACGATGGCATCCCAACATTTTTAATATAATTAAAATACATTTCTTCGGAAATGCTTTGATAAATTCTTTATCATATTTTGGGAACAAATTCCGCAATATTATTCTTCAAAATGATACTCTAATTTTAAATAAAGCATAAACAAATCGGCCTTTTCTGGCCGTGAATTTTGGGATGTCACATATTGTTCCTAAATCTCTTTCTGGTCCAGATCAGTCCCTTCTTTGGAACCTTCGAATAAACCATATGAGTTTTCAAGGCATGCCAAAATTGAGTCAAATAGGAATACTTGGTAACAAAAGGTTGTTGATTTCGAGTTATGTGAAGACTGTATATGTAGCAAGGGAAAATGTTTGAGATTTATTAATTGTATTCATACAACGGCAGGGCCATTTGACAATGTCCATTCAGATTTGTGGGAACCGGCTTAAGTTGCTTCAAAAGATGGAGCTATCTATATGCTCATTATCATTGATTATTTCTCCAGGAAGGTGAGGTCATTCTTCTTGAAACATAAGGGATACATTTTGTCTACCTTTAGAAATTAGAAAGCGCAAGTTGAAAAGCAAACATGATTTATCGTAAAGTATCAAACGATCACGTGAAGAGCAATTGAGAAGAAAACTCCTTTTGATCTATGCTCCGGGATACCTGGCGATTATACATATTTAAAACTTTTTGGATGTCCAACTTATGCACGATTTGACAATGGGATGTTAGAGGCAAGAGATATCAAATGTGATTTTTTTGGATACAATTCTAGTGTAAAAGGGTACAAGCTGTGGAGCTCAGATCTAAAGAAATTTATTATCTCAGAATATGTTACTTTTGATGAGTCTACTATGATTCAAAAATTTCTCGGCTCCTCTAAAAGTACAAATGCATCATCCGAGGCAAGTAAAGAGAAAGCTCAAATGGAGGTGTAGCTTCCTACTTCACCTTCCACTTCTATTCCAAGCTCAGTTGAAAATTGTTGGAACAATAAGAGTAGATCGATAGATTCTAAACTGGTATATGAAACAAAACAAAAAAAATAATGATCGAAGATGTATTGAATGATTAAAAATCACTGCCTTAGAAGAGCTCGATAAATAACTTCTATTGTACATGCAGTTTAGGGTAAGTACAATCGATACTAAACACGGTGCATGCATGCACTATAAATAGTCTAACCCTAGCACATTAAAAACCGGGTGGACAAGCCCAACCAGTTAAAAAAGATGGAATATAACAATACAATACAATATTGACACAACACAAAATATCCCAACAATGTCCCCCTTTGTGTGAATAAGGAAGGCAGATTCTTCATTGTGGTTGCCGCTTCTGAACTGTAAAAAGTTTCGGCATTATGCCCAGCAAGGTCTTGCGAACCTGGATGTACCAGTTAATCATATCAGAGAAACATTTCTTGTCCCCTGTATTGTTCGCTTTACACTGACCCATGAACTCCATAATGTATTGCAGGCAAGAGGTGGAATATAGATGCTTGTCAGAAAGGTAGAAGCAAACTCTGTGAAAATTAGCATCTGCCCTTTCTTTTATTTGGAAAGTCATACACCAGCCATCTTTTCGTATTCTTCCCAGCTTCATCTTCTCGAAATCTTCCGGAGCTTCCTTGGGCAATACTATTGGCTTCTTTTAGACGGCTGTTGCAATCTCCACATCCATCTTACTAACTTCCTGGATGTACGAGACCAACATCCTTTTAAGATGCACCACGATTGGTTCGAATTTCTTTTCATCCTTCAGCAAGAGATGAAGTTGAAAAATCCAATCGTACGGGTTTAAGCATGGCAAATCAGCAAGAGTAAACTCAAACACCAAACTTTCCGCTCCATGTGCCACATTGAAACTAGCATTCACGAATCTTTCAGTTTCAGTGGGGCCAAAAACCTTCACAACCGTTATTTTATTTGAGCTCCAGGATTCGTATTGTGGCTTCAAGTGCTTTAGATAAAACGAGAAGAGCATCTGATCAGCACCATTATCAGAAAGAGAAGCATTCGCAACTTTGTCAAAACTGAAAGGCTTTCGGAGTAATTGGTAGATCAAACTGTGAGTCCGGACTGTTCTCTAATTTGAAAGACAGAACCGGTTCTAGCCAATACTTGCTCGCATTATCAATTGCTTCATTCATTATATGCTCCAAAGTCCACAAAGGAAATAAAAACTTTTGAGTTTCTAAAGTGACTTGAGCTTCTCGAGCAACCTTCTCTCATTCTTCAGCTTCCCTAGCGATTCGCAGATTATTATCGAGTTCAGCATCATGATTCTTGCTCTTAAGTTTTGCATTTTCATCTTCTTCCTCATCATCATCATCATTTATCACCTTTTCTTTTCCACTTGAACCCGAAGCTACATTATCCTTCGGTTCGTTTGCCTTAGGCTTTTGTTCCTGATCATCACCACCAGAGGTTCTCACAGGTTCTCCCCCTTGTTTTGGAATAGAAGATTCCGAAACACCTTCAATTCTATCAAGCATGGAGAAGATTAGCTTCATTTTCTCCGCCAGATGCTGACGAACAGACACTGTGAGAAGTGAATCACGGGTCTCGATAATACTGTGCAATTGAGCGTTCACATCAGCCACACAACTCTTAATCACTGCATTCTCAGATTTGAGATCACCAACCTGTTTATTCGCATAGTATAACTTTACATACATAACCTTCATCTTTTCTTCTTTGAGTGCAAGATGATCCATGAGTTTGTTCAATGTGGCTAGATCTTCTTGAAGTTCTTCAATTTTGGAGGAGATGGATGTTTAAAACTCGGTATTATCAGTCGGGATATCTGTATGAACTTTCGTAAATGCAGCTTTCTCTGTTTGGAGAGTATTCCCAAGGCTGGTGATCACTGGATTGGCGTTTGTAGTGTTGGATTCAAAGGAGGCTTTAAAATCACCCATGAAAGTTTAAACATCAGACATTAGTTTTTCGAATTTTTTGGTCGTACTCTTGTAAGTGTTCACTGAATCTTCAACAGCTTTGTTAGATTTTTCAAGGTTCGCAGCATGCTCTTTCATCAAAGTTTCCAGGAGAGCCTTCTGAGTTGCAAGAGAATACTCAGAGCTGGAAGAGGACTTGGATGACTCATTCAAAGTGTCCATCTTTTCTCGAAGAATCTTGAACTAACGATGAGTCATTGGAGCGTCATCATCACTAGATTGTTGTACATGGAAGGGACTGTAGTGAAAGTCTTCAAAATCGCCCTGGTCATTACCAAAAACTGTATTCGGATCATCTTGACGAAGTGGTGAGATAGGAAAAGAATCAGCACCAGAAGCGAAACCAGAAGCCCCTGCCCCCGTATCATATATGTTGACAGTGACCGGTAGAGTACCAGTGGTCGTTGTTGTTGTTGCAGTGGATTCCGTGAACAGTGGAGTAGTTTGATTAGTGGATATATGTGGCTGCAAAACTCCCACAGATACAGGTGGACATGGAGCGATTTCGATAGGAGTTGTAGTAGTAGGAGGAGAAGGTGGAGCAAAATCCTGTAAAAAATCATTTGTTATGGGAACAGAAGTGGGCACTAAAAATGTTACCTCATGATTGGTTGTTGGTGGCTCCGAAACCATAGGATGCAAAGTCTCAGATGTGGCAACGGTTTCATGTTGGACTTGCTCTTATGTGCGAATTTCGGAGATGGTGTGAGACTCTGAATCCTCCTCATCACTTGGTGTAGGCGTCCTGGGCTTGCGAGCGATTCGCTTGACTTTCTTCTTTGGAGTTTGAGCAGGCTCGGAGGGTCCAACCTTTGTTTTTCGCTTAACCCCTTTCTGAGGCTTGTCGGCCTCTTCTAAAACCGATCGCATCGCAGTTGATAATGGGCGAGCACCCGAAGCCGGTTGCCTGCGATATTCGGTGATAACTACACTGTCTGTCGGAACATTATGAAGCATCATTTCTGGAATAGATCCGATGAAAGTAAACCTTGAACTATCATACCGTATAACGTTGGAAGTGTGAAAGATTGGAATAGCAGCAATAATTGAACCCTCTATCACCGGAATATTGAAGCGATTAATCGCCCTCTGAACAATGATTGCCCAAAAACGAGCACAGGAAATCTCATTGTGCCTTGTAGCAGAAAGAGTGCTCTGAACAAGTTGAGCCCAAAGTACTGACCCAGTCATAATCGTAAGAAAGAGCTTACTTGCACAATCTGATCCAGTCACCCACTCTGAGAAGCTCTTGAAGATGACGGTAAATAGCCCATTCCATAGAGGAGGAAGGTTGGGCTTCTTGAACTTGGACACGACAACCAGATACTCACGATATCCCATCTGGTAGAACATCTCCAGAATAGCGGAATTAGGGACGGACTCTGGATCGACCAAATCCCTGTCAGAAGGAAATCCCAATAATTGATTGAAGCGTGACTTGGAGATGGACACTTGTTGATTACCCAGCTCATACGTAATAGTGGCACTGCTTGCGTCACAATGAGCAGTAGAGAAAGATTTGGATAGAATGGACAAAGGGACGTTCTTAGTCTTCGATAGAGTAGTGGCCAACGGAGAGTGTCTCAGGCATTCAATCAGTGGTTGGAGAAAGGCATCGTACTTGGATGGATCAAGGTCCAAGACGATATTATGGTTACCTTTGATGCCTAGTAATGTTGATTGAGCCATTTGTTCATCAACTGAAGAAGAAGAAGCCATGGATGTCGTTGAAGAGGATGATGAACAGTCTTTGAGAGAGAAAAGGGGTTTTCTTGCGCTGGAAGGATAATTTCTTTGAAAGCAGTGAATAAAAGTGAATCGTCGAATTTCCTTATATAGGGTATGATAGGTGAGAGAAAACCTGCGTTTGGCGCTCCATAATCCTGATAAACTATCCTTGAAAGATGTGACGGGATGACGTGTGACAGGCGTGTGTCAGGCGGCGTGATGTCAGCGTCAGTTTGAAATCTTCACGCGCAAAAATCGCAATCTTATCCATTAAATATCATCGTTTCAGTTGTTCACTTTCGCAATCGATCACCATATCCTGTACTTCGAATCTGAAAGTAACTATTAGGACAACGAACTAGAATTTTTGAAAATCACAAGGATCTTCATGCAAGAGTATGCCAAAGATAAAGAAATAAATCAATATAATTATATGGGATTCTAGTGATGCATCAATTGACATAAAGCAGATGGATCCCGGGCAATGATCTATGTCTTCGAAGTCAAGAGAGACTCTGAAGTGTCTTTGTGGTATCCCGTTGAATTGCAATCACATGTTTGTTGAGAAACAGTGAAAGGCTTCTTTTTAATAAGGCGAAAGGGTGGCTTCATCTTCAACAAACTCTGAAACTCAATATAAGTCCGAACATTCGGAAGAAGTACTTGTCTGACCAGTGTAGTCATAAGAACAAGTATGCTTTGGAAATTTTTGGAGTAGCTGGATAATATAGAAATCTCAAGAAAAATAAAAACTGGATCTTATGAGAAGAAACGTATTAGTTCTAGAACATTTCATTAAGATCTCACAAAAATAAAAGAGATTTCAAGGTACGAACCACAAAGGTGGATATTCGTTAATTCCATGGTGAAATGCTAGAACATATTAGTTGTTCACCATCAATTCTGAGATATGTGTTGGATTGTGGGTTTCACTCAATTCGTGGTTATAACGAATTTAAGATCATAAACTCAGAAATTGTGTAACCATAAACCTCAGTGGTAATTTCTGAGAGCCTCAAGGGTTACGAGTGTGAAAACGTAATGGAGAAGTATTTTAGGTGGTTCTGAAGAGAAATGTACCGCTGCTACGAAAGAATGACCAAGCAGTAAACTCTTAACTCAATATGAGAAGAGTAAGGTAGCTCAATGACTTATGTGAATTTTAGCCTGATTGGGGAAAAACAATTGGTATTATTGATTCATTAAGGCTTCAAACATAGAGTCTCATAGGATTCGGACAACATGCAACAACATGCTTCTAGGAACACTTAACTAGTGCAAAGAATAGGAATTAGATACCTGCCCCATCATTCGTAATTGAGTGTATCATAATTTGTTCCTCCAATCCTGCTCAATTATCTATTATTTTTGGTAATTTAATATTTTTCTGAAATAAAAAATAAAAAATAGAAAATATTTTTGTATTTTTTATTTTTCTGAAAAAAAAAATTAAAACCAGAATTTAAGAAAAACATTTTTGTAATTTTAAGATTTTCTGAAAAGAAATAAAAACATAAAGTAAAGAAAATATTTTTGATTTTTGGTTTTTCTGAAAAAGAAATTAAAAACATAATTTAAGAAAAATATTTTTATAATTTTAAGATTTTCTAAAAAGAAATAAAAACAGAAAGTAAAGAAAATATTTTTGTATTTTTGATTTTCTGAAAAATAAATAAAGAAAAACAGAAAATAAAGAAAACCGAAATTACAAGTGTACAAATATCTAAGTTAACAAAATATACAAAGGATACATGAAGTTTCGAACCTCCGAATGAACAGTGGACTGCGAGTCGCTACAACCGTTCGCGGATGAACAGTAGACTACGAATGATCAGTGGACTGTGAATCACTACGAGCGTTCGCGGATGAACAGTAGACTACGAATTACTACAAACCTTCGGACCAATTCGCAGTGAATTCTTAACAGCTACGAAGGTAGTTTCGGAACAGATTCAGCTTCAATCATTCCTAGTCATTGAAGTATTTTATTATAGGTTTGTTCAGGTAAGGCCTTTGTAAAGATATCAGCCAGTTGATCAGCAGATCTCACAAAGTGAATTTCAACATTGCCATCTTTTACATGATCCTTAATGACGTGATACCTCAGTGCAATATGTTTAGTCTTGGAATGTTGCATTGGGTTGTGGAAAATGCAAATTGCACTTTCAGAATCACAATATAAGGGGATTCACTTCATATTTATCCCATAGTCCCTTAGTTGAGTTTGGATCCAAATGACTTGTGAGGTGCATGAGGCAGCTGCAATATACTCAGCTTCAGCAGTCGATAATGAGACACATGTTTTCTTTTTGGATTGCCAACTGACAAGTTTGTCGTCAAGAAATTGACATCCTCCCGTGGTACTTTTCCAATAAAGACCGCATCCACCAAGATCAGCATCTGAGAATGCATGCACAAAAACCTTGAGCTGGAAGGGTACCAAATTCTGAGCGAGAAGATTCGTTTAAGATATCTGAAGATATTCTTCACAGCAGTCATGTGAGGTTCGCGAGGATTTGCTTGAAACCTGACACAATAGCAAACAGAAAACATAATGTATGGATGACTAGAAGTTAGATACATCAGTGAACCTATCATTTTTCGATAGAGAGTCATATCAGCAGCTGGTTTGTCCAAAGATGGTGTTAGCTTCATTTCGAATGCAATTGGAACCTTCACCTTGGAATCTCCCACCATACCGAACTTCGCAAGTAAAGTTTTCGTATAAGCCTCCTGGTTGATAAATATTCCCTCTCGACTCTTTCTTATATTCAAACAGGAAAAAGTTAATCACACCCATGGAGCTCATCTCAAACTTAGTTTCCATCAACTTTCGGAACTCAGCAGTTAATCTAGGATTAGTAGATCCGAAAATGATATCATCAACTTAAATTTGGACGATCATCAGATGGTCACCATCTTTCTTGCAAAAGAAGGTTGGTTCGACCGAGCCTTGTTTAAACTTAGATTGTTTTAAGAATCTAGTGAGAGTTTCATACCATGCTCGTGGACCTTGCTTCAGACCATACACAGCTTTATCCAAAATATAGCAGTGGTTCGGATATTTCTCGTTTACAAACCCTGGTGGTTGTTACACATACACTGTTTCTTCTAGTTCCCCGTTTAGAAAGGCACATTTCACATCCATTTGATATACTTCAAAGTTCTTGTGAGCTGCATACGCTAGGAAGATGCAAATTGACTCCAGTCTTGCAACTAGTGCGAAAGTTTCCTCATAATCTATGCCTTCCTCTTGGCAATATCCTTTAACGACTAACCGAGCCTTGTTTCGTATCACATTACCTTCTTTGTCAAGCTTATTACGAAACACCCATTTTAAGCCTACAACCGATACATCCTTCGGAGTTGGAATAAGTCTCCAAACCTTGTTACGTTTAAACTCATTGAGCTCCTCCTGCATAGCTTGCACCTAATCAGAATGATCAAGAGCAGTCTTGACATTTTTGGGCTCAATTTTGGAGATAAACGAATTGAACATGCAAAATTCCACTTTGGAAAATAATGCAGTTTGCTTCGCTTTTTGTTGATCTCTCGTAAGAACTCCATTAGATGTTTCTCCGATTACTTGCGATATAGGATGATACTTGGTCCATTTGCTTAAAGGATGAGAATTTGGATCATAAGTTGGATCCGGTTCAGCATTCATGTCTTCAAATTCCGATTGAGCGTCCAAGTGATCATTTGCATTCTCATTCTCCCCATCGAATGATGGATTTGGCTCTTTATTTGGACTTGGATTCTCCCCTAGATTGGAGTTTTGTGGTTTACTGGAGGAGGTGATTGCTCCCCCTGAATGGGTGTGGTTGAGTTGGGTGTAGAAGCAACCCCCCCCCCCTGAAGTGGAGCATTCGTAGCTTGTGGTTGAGACGGAAAATCAGAGTCTTTCGGACTTGGGGGCTCGTTTTCAAGATCCTTCGCCACATCATCAATGATATTTTTGAGCTCGTATTCCTTGTTATCTGCTGCTTTGGATTCTGAAGAAATCGCCTTCTCTGATTCGTCAAAGAGGTTCATGAACTCCTCGTAGAGATTTGAGAGAGGAATAGTCATTGGATTTGAACTGGAAAAATATCCTCAGACTGATGATCTGATTGTTGATACTTCTTTAGATAGGAATCATTGAACGTGGCATAGTACATTTCTTCAATCTGCTTGGATTTCTTGTTGAGAACCCTATATGCTTTTGAAGACAGTGAGTAGCCTAAGAAGATTCCTTCGTATGCTTTCACATCAAACTTGTTCCTTTGCTCCTTTGAATTGAAAATGAAACACCTGGAACCGAAGACATGAAAGAACTTAACGTTAGGTTTTCTTTTATTAAGAAATTCATAAGGGGTAATGGAGAATCTGTTATTTAGGAGGGATCGATTTTGGGTAAAACAGGCTGTACCAATGGCTTTTTCCCAGAAATAAAGTGGCAAGTTTGCAAACGAAAGCATAGTTCTCACAGCTTCACATAAGGAGCGTTTTTGTCTTTCAACAACTACGTTCTGCTGAGGAGTGTAAGGCGCTGCGAAGTTGTGAGCAACTCCCTTTTTCAATTATAAATTCTTCAAACGCATGGTTTTTGAACTCCGAACCATTGTCACTGCGAATGTTATGAACCAGCTTTCGTACTTGAATCTCGATCTGCTTGATAAAGTCCTTAAGCTTAGTAGTGGCTTCTGATTTCTGTTTAAGAAAATATACCCAGGTAAATCTGGAAAAATCATCAACAATTACAAGAATATATTTGTTACCACCAATGCTTTCAATAGCCGAATGACCACAAAGATCTATATGCAATAGCTCAAGTGGCTTGATCACTTTGGTGTTCACTATTGTTGGATGACTCTTCCTACTTTGCTTTCGTAACTCGCAGGCGGCACATAGATGTTCCTTCTCAAACTTTAGGAGTGGAAGTCCTCGCCCATGATCACCAAGTACGAGTTTATTGATGTCTTTGAAGTTGAGATGCGAGAGCCTTCGGTGCCAGAGCCAACTATCATCTGAAGATGCTTTCGTAAGCAAGCAAATACCAGGATTTTCTTTGATTGGTTTCATATTCAATGGATACATCTCGCATTTTGTATTGGACTTTAGCAGCACGGTTTTGGACTTCTTCTAGATAATCTCAGATCCCTCATCGTCGAATGATACTTTCAATCTGGTACCTACAACCAATTGAGATACACTAATTAGGTTGTGTTGCAGGCCTTCCACATAGGCTACCTTCTGAATGGAGAATTCCCCATTCGTAATCATGTCGTATCCCTTGATTTCTCCGAGTGAATTATTTCTGTATTTTACTCGACCTCCATCCTTCAGCGATCTTAACTCTCTCAACTCTTCTTTCCTTCCTGTCATGTGACATGAGCAGCCACTATCAATATACCATTCTGATTCAAACTGCTCGTCACGTATTACCTACAAAATTCAAAGAGATTTAGGAACCCAAAGTTGTTTGGGTCCTCGTGAGGCTTTCATAGAAATAAGAAATGTTATTGCTTCATCAACCAAGTAGGATCGTTTTACCAAAGTAGAATTCTCTTCTTTTGTTATTTTAAAAACAATAATCATGTTATCTTTAGGATTCCTTTTAAAACAAGATTTTCTTTTTTTTATCTTTGATTTGTTGCATGGCAACCTTTTTCTCAAACTCCTTTTTCTTCTTTTGTATTTTCTTCGTACTTTTTGAAAATAGTATTAGATTCCGAAACAGCCTTTTCTTTGCCCTTAACATCTTTTGATGTGTTGGGTGATTTTAAAACATTAGGCTTTGGAACAAAATTAGGTTTTGTCTTCTCCAAAGGTTTCGCTTGTTTTGAAAAGGAAGGTTTCTGAAAAGCTTTTGATTTTGAAACCTATGGAGACGAAGACTGGGGTTTTGAATGACTTTTAGAATTCGGATTTAAAGATACTTTCGCATTTGGTTTCGCAAATCTTTCTTGATTAATGAAGTTGGAATTTTTGGATCTCCACAAATGCTTTCTTTCTATTAGATTTTTGTGATATCTAGCATTTCGTTGACATTTTTTCTCAACAAATTTCTTAGCAGAATTATGAATACTAGCCCTAGGTTTCGTTTTTCTAACTAGGGTTTCAGTTTGTTCAGATGACATATCTGTTGGAACATTTTTGGTTCCACTTGGACTTCCTTTCTCGTAGGTGGAATTGACCTTGTTCAGTGGTTTTGCCACATATCTTCCCTTTGTTTTCCAAGAGGTCAACTCCGAAAGACCTTTGGTTTCATCAGTATTATCAATGGGAGAAGACCAAAAGAATTCGTCGCATCCATCAGCATTGTATCCTTCAACAAGGGATGATAATTCCAAGGTCTAGTTTTTGTTCAGTCCAGAGGTTGCGAAAACCTGATTTAGAACAGTTTGAACTTTTGGAAAAGCTGTTGCCTTTTCTTTTAAAATCGTTGAACCTTCATTTTTACAAACACGAACATACTCAACTGAATTTTCTGAAATCAAATTTTTCTTAGGTTCAGATTCTTTTTTTACAAATTCCGAGCAATCAACCTCATCCTCCACCGAAATCTCACTCATGTCACTATCATCATCAAATTCAGACACATTATCAACATTAAGTTTGTTTCCTGAACTTATTTTAGTGCATAAAACTTGTTTTAACATTTCTTTATGTTCGTTGGACTGTATGTAAGCTTCAGTTTTGTCCAGTCCTATTCTGTAAGAATCAGAGATATCGTCAGAAGAGACAGTAGATTCGCATTTGTAACAGTCTTCATCAATTTCATCATCTTTCAAATCAAGGAAGGGCAAAATCATTTTAAGTATATGCTTCCCTATTTCCCAGTCAATATGCTGCTGAGTGATATTAAAGTAAGACGTCTAGCAATCAAACAAAAAATGTTTTGTTGTTTCAAAAGCCCTAAATTGACTCGTTGCGAATGAATTAAATCATCCCTAGACCTGGATAAAGCTGACTCTAACTTCTCAATCCATATCCACCTCTCTTCACGTTTTGATGATACCCTGCTGATTTGATCAGTTAAGTTAGTCTTACTTAAACGATTTCTCTTTAAACTATCACTTAAACTAGAGACTGTAAATTTTAAATCATCTAATTCAGTTTCATACCTAGAGACAGGAGTATTTAGAGATTCGAGAATAGAATGTACCTTGTTGATCACTTTCTCACATTCATTGATCTGCTTAGCGACAGGTTTCGCAGTGAAGCAGTTGTCCGAAGTCTTTCCGCCATTCGTGGCATATCCTCTTTGATCTGAAACGTCACTCCGAACCATCATACACTTTCCCTCGTAGTTAGGGAACTCATCCTTTGCGACAAAGAACTAGCCATGTGTGGATCTGCAAACTTCTTCATCCTCCGAATCGGTTGACCACACTTCAACTCTTCTGAACTCGTCATCATCTTCCTGCACAATTAAAGCAGGCTTAGCATTGTCAGCATTCTTCTTGTTTCTGATCTACTTAATTTTTCGAAGATATTAAGCTTCATCTTTATCTTCTACATCTTTCATCTCACTCAATCTGCGCAACATGCACTCCTTGGACAGATGATTCTTCCCATGGCAATAGTTACAGTCATATCCAGAATCTCCCATAAGCTTTTTCTCTTTCTTCGCCTCAACCTTTTGCGAGTCCATGGGACCTTCGTCTTTAACCTTTTTGGAGCTATAATTGCCTTGCCAATTTCTGTTTTTGGGACGCCCAAAATTCTTCTTAGCAAACTTTCTTGGGTTAGAGATCACCAAAGCGTATTCCTCTTTCATAAGTTCGCAATCTGAAAGATCAGATTCCGAGTCTTCTTCAGCTACAGTCTTGCCCTTCGCAATCAGGGCCAAATATCATATTCCAAAAACAACTTTTCCCTCATTTGTTACTTCATCTTCGTGGGACCTTAGAATTCCCACTAGCTTTGCCAATGAATAGTTCTTAAGCTGTTCATGAGCTTTAACAGTTGATACCACTGCTTTCCATTCTGACCGTAACCCGTTCATAAACGTGACCTTTTGTTCTATTCATTCAAGTTTTATTTTGTGCTTCATCATCCTACTTAAAAGATGATTGTAACGGTTGAACGTTTGATCAAGCTTTTCCTCTGGCTTCTGAACAAAGGCACTAAACTCTGAAAGAAGCAGCTTCTGAACGGAATGTTCCAAGTCTGCGTCACTTGAATAGAGTTCTTTTAATCTATCCCAGATCTCTTTGGCTATTTCACAAGAACTCACCAGGCGAAAGGTGTCAGGAGGTAAAGCAAACCTTATTATCCTCATGGCTTTAATGTTGCTCATAAGTTTCTCTTTCTCATCTTGAGGAATATCTTTAACATCGACAAGAAGAGTATTGTACTCTACCTGAGTCTTGATGACTCTTCTGGTTCCCACGTGCATGAATGTTCCTTCTGTTATTGCTTTCCAGATCGTCATTCCATGATCTTCGATACCCAGAACATAATCCTCAAAATGTAGAGCCCAGACTTCATAGTCTTGAGGAAAGAGAATAGGAATCATGGTGGTATTTCCAATACTGCTAGAAAGATTGAATGGTAGAGAATGTGGATCTTCAGGCTGCATGTTGTAGATTTAATAAAACCTGTAAAGAATCCTATGTGTAATACCGAAATCGAGTTTAGGGCGTAATAAGGATCAAGATCCAACGTCAACAATCGATCAAAGGCGATGAAGACAGCTAGAGCAGATCCAATAAAAGCGGAAAAGAAACCCTAGAACACTCGACAGAAGAATTGCATATGATTTACACAATCTCCTACTCTGATACCAATTGTTTGAACAATAAGAGTAGATCGATATATTCTAAACTGGTATATTAATCGAAACAAAGAAAATAATGATCAAAGATGTGTTGAATGATTAAAAAGCACTGCCTTAGAAGAGCTCGATAAAGAGCTTCTACTGTAAAGGCAGTTTAGGGTAAGTACAATCGATACTAAACACGGTGCATGCAGGCACTATAAATAGTCTAACCCTAGCACATTAAAAACTGGGTGGACAAGCCCAACCCGTTACAAAAGACAGACTATAACAATACAATACAATATTGACACAACACAAAATATCCCAAGAAAAATCAAGAGTCTTCCTTGTCTGATGAGCCCGTTGTTAAAAAGTCAACATCTTCACTACCATGAGTTACTACTCCATGCATTGCACGAGATAGACCAAGAAGACAAATTGTACCTCCAAAGAGGTATGTTGAAGATGATCTTGTTTCTTATAATTATGCCTTTATTGTTGTTGATGATATTGTGTTTGGAATGAACCCTGTGAATTGTAAAGAGGTTATTAAGTCTAAAGACTCAAGTGATTGGATGATTGTAATGCAAAGTGAGATGGATTCCTTGCAAAGAAATGGTACTTAGGACTTAGTTCTTATTCCAAAATGCAAAAGAAAAATTAAATTCAAGTGGGGCTACAAGCTCAAGGAACCTATCAACCTGGATGAGAAACCAAGGTACATAGCTCGGTTAGTAGCTAAAGGCTACATTCAGATTCATGGTATTGATTACACTGACATTTATTCCCCGGTTTTCAAACTTACATTTATCCATGTATTGTTGGGATCAGTTGCTTCTAATAATCATGAATTAGAGAAGTTTGATGTTACTATAACTTTCTTAAATGGCATGCTAGAGGAAGAAATTTTTATGTAACAGCCTGAGAGTTTTGTATTTCCTGGCAAAGAGGACTACGTGTGTAAATTGAATAAATCTATTTATGGCCTCAAGCAATCTCCTAGACAATGGTACAAGAGGTTTGATTCATTCATGACCAGTCCCGAATTCAAAAGCTATGCACGTGATGGTTGCGCTTATTACAAAAATTATGATGATAGTTCAATGAACTACTTACTCTTATACGTAGATGACATTTTGATTGCATGAAAGATACGAAGGAGATTCGAAAATTAAAAGATTAGTTGAAAGTTGACTTTGAAATGGAAGAATTAGGAGCTACCAAAAAGATTTTTGGAATGGAAATTGTTCGTGACAAGAAGCTTAGGGTCTTGCATCATTCTCAGAAAAAATTACATTGAGAAAGTCCTAAGACGCTTCAAGATGCATGAAGAAGAGCCTGTCAACACACCTTTTGCAGCTCATTTCAAGTTATCATCATGTTTGAGTCCTACTACCGAGACTGATATGGCCTACATGGCAGGTGTTCCATACTCTTGTTCTGTCGGATCCATAATGAATGATATGATTTTCATGCACTCTGATTTGGCTTATGTTGTTAGCATGGTTAGTAAATATGGAGAACCCAGGGAAAGATCATTGGAAAGCAGTACAATGGATCTTTCGTTATTTGCGGGGTACATCTTCTATGTGTCTATATTTTGGTAAGTATACCATTAGGTGATTGGCTATGTTGATTTAGATCATGCTAAATATTTGGACAAACGAATATCTATTACTGGGTATGTGTTTACTTTGAAGGTTGTGCTATTAGTTGGAAAGCCCAGTTATAGTCTACAATTGCTTTGTCATCTACTGAGGCAGAGTATATGGCGGTTACAGAAGCAATGAAGGAATATATTTGGTTGAGGGGTTTATTTAGTGAACTTGATGATAGATTGAAGGTATTATGTGACAATAAAAATGCTATATTCTTTATTAAAGATCAAATGTTTCATGATCGAACAAAGCACATTGATATCCGTTTCCATTTTGTGTGGGATTTCATTGAAAAAGGTGATTGTGTCATGGACAAGATTCATATAGATTATAATCTTGCTGATATCTTCACTATGAGTTTTCCTATACCCAAGTTTAAACTATGTTTGGAGTTGATAGGTATTTCTGTTTGTAGTTGATCCTGAAAGGCTCGTTGGTGGAGGAAGCAATTATCTTTTTTCAGAATCAATTTTTCTCTAAATGGTGATTGCAGGTTCTTATAGAGTTTTAGAGTTTTATGAGCTATGTGTGTTTTATGTTCTTGGGTGTTTGTTCGACAAGTTGCAATTTTTTATTTCTATTTTGATGTCAAGGTGGAGATTGTGGATATATGCCATCCAAAATTGACAAGTTCTGCTTAGTTCAAGGGTTATATTGTCTTTCCAACAATCCAGGTCTAATTTGGTTGTTTTGGGTCTAAAAAGGACACCAAGTCTAAAATGGGTGTTTCATGTCTAAAAGGACTTGTTTCTTAAAATTTAAATGCTCTATTCTTGAAGGACCAAATTAGCCAAATTGGTAAAACCTTTTACCCTTTTAACCTCAATGAACGCATGATTTTTTGAAGAGAGAGAGTTTAGAAGACTTATTCTTCTTTTCCTTATTGAGCGACATTTTCGAGGTGTCAACCTTTTATCACCAAATCATTATAGCTCATTGTAATCTATTTGATCAAACTCTGTCAATACTGCTATAATTTAGTGGATTGGTTTATGAGTTCCTCCATCCATGGTTTTTTCCCAATTTGGGTTTTCCATGTAAATCTTTGTCTCTCTCTGATTTATTACTTTACTTAGTATTTTTTTATTACTTGTGGTTGATTGTGGTTTGATATATTAGTAATATTCCGCTTGAACTAATATTGTACTTGTGATTTCGATTTCTATATTCTTTGATGCATTAGGGCTTTTTCGTTTTAATGCATCTTTGCCCTCTTTGTTTACTACAACCTTATAAATATGGATTGTGGGTATAACTTCTTCCCATTACTACAACTAATATAATTAATTATTTTGCTTAATACTTAGCTTATATGATAATGTATTCTCTCATATTTATATATTTATTTGAAGTTACAATTACAAGTTAACTATAGTTTTCTTCGTGTTCTGATGATTCTTTATTAGGCTAAGGGTCTATGGTAAGTATAGATGATGCCTTGAAAAGCAGTGAATTTGAAAGATATTGATATGGAATTGTAAAAATTCTTGAATTATTGTTAATGTTAATGTAGCAGTTGTTTAGGCATGTAATGAAAAACATTCCTTTTTAGCTATATGTACATAGAAAATTATTTTAAAATTTTATCCCAAAAATATAAAACCTATCAAATTGACACTAAAATTGTGTTTTTCCAGAGAACATAAGTTTTTTTCTGTTGGTGATTTTAGTGTTATCAATATATTTTAGTATAGTTATCATTAGTTTTGAGATAAGTTGAGTTCTATTTACTAATCGATACTGGAAGTGCGAAGTGCACACTCAGAATGATAAATGTGAACTCATGGATACGGGGGACTGGGGAAGCGCCCCTGGGTACAGGGTTCCAAGGTCAGTGCCCATGATATGCATTTCGTACCAAAAACATGTTATGACATCATTCTGATGTAAGAGTCATTTATGTCATATAACCATCCATTTTGGCGTCATTTGAGTCTAACCAACTTCCAACCGATGTCTTCCTTCTATAAAAAGAACATGGATGTTCCATGGAAAGAGTGAACAATTTGAATACTCGAAATTGACTCTGTGAATCTGCCAATCTCTCAAAATTCAAAATAACAAGATACTTTCTGGGTTTCGAATTTGGAATTTGTCTGACTTCTAAATTATCATTCTTTGTTTATCCCAAATCAGATTTTTGTTCCCCATGCAAAAGGGTCGAAATCACATATTTTGAAAAGTTATTGCAATCACAATTCATGAATAATCCAAGTTTATATTCATAATTTTAGACCCAAAATCTAACATTATGTTGCCTCAGAAAATATAGGGGTGCAAACGTTTGTTATATAACAAAAGAAAGTGTGGTAACAAAACACCTAACAACAAGGATTTAGTGTGGTTGAGTGCAAATTTATTTTTTTGTGGCTGAGAACTTAGATCACATGATTGGGTTTTGGAAACTCAAATCAATAGTTCAATGTTTACAATTGCAAATAGATAATTATAGTAACGTAAGAGGTTAAGATGCAACACTAGACATCATATAGATAATAGTGAGTTAATAGGTTAAGAGGCAACACTAGGGATCATACGAGAACTAAAATGACTACAAATAGGTGGGAAGTGAGTCAATCCATTGCATCTAATTCTAAAGAAGAAACATAAAAGCCAGAAAGGTAGTACACTACAGCAAAAATATAAGATTTATCTAGGAAAATAGCAACGAATCTTCAACAAAAAAAAAAAAGGATTCCATATTTTTAAATACTTTGTGACACATGAGTGACGAATTACTATCAGTGGTTAATGCGTCACACAGTTTTACAAAATTACAACACGGATTATTGACAGAAAATAATATTATATTTAATATGTTCGCTAGAATTTACTAAAAACAATACTTCTTAAATGAAATTGTCCGACCTTAAATTAACTATATAAAACTATTTTTTAATCTCTACAACGCCTAGTGACATATTAAAAAATATTTTAATACTTATTGTGTTGTTGATCTTATACAATCATTGGCGGATTACTTACGGGCCTTAATGGAACTTTTATATTTTTGATTCGTTTGATTGGCTACTCATGTTGATGTTTGGTAATTGACTGGTGTCACGGTAAGTCCAATTAATGACAAGGACCTACTTTTTTTATAAAAAAATTATTACCAAAAAAAAAGTTATGCATTAAAATCACTTGTGACCTACCTTAATTTGTGTGATATAAAAATGACTTATATCATAAAAGTCCTAAGCTTTATACTCGTAATTTGACAAAGTCTTAACATTTTTTTGTAGTGTTATGGTCACAATTTTCTCGTAAAGTTATTATTCTAGCCCAATTAACCAGATTCATGGTTAACACTATGATCTTTCTTGCAAAATTAGTCCTAAAATTGGATTTAAAGTCCAATTTTGGTCCTCGTAGATTGCAAAAAATTACAAAAATGGTTTTTAATTTTAATTTTTTTATTTACTTTTTTTATTTTTGTTTTTTAATTTTATATATATATATATATATATATATATATATATATATATATATATATATATATATATATAGAGAGAGAGAGAGAGAGAGATAGGTTCAGATGTTTTAAGTAAGTATTGTGTTATTGTATACATAAATGTGGGCCAATCAAAATTTAAAATATAAATAAATAATTAAATAAATAAATAAAGGTAAATAGGTAATTTGATAATTAGTTTCCACAAATAATATCCTATAATTATGGTAACCATTGACTTCAGCTACTAGGCTTTTTAAAACCACTGTAACCCTAATCAAACCATCTCCAGCTGTCACCTCCATCCTTATGCCTCCCACCACCGGCCGCCACCCTACCCTCTTGCTCCTCCGACCACCGTATCCACCGCCCTTCTGTCCCAACCAGATGGCGAGATTGGAGAAAGCCAACAACACATCCCCTTTTACCGACTTTCAATAGACGTTTTGGAGAAGCTCTCTCTCTCTCTCTCTCTCTCTCTCTCGTCATCTTTATTGTTCGCTGGAAAAACCAAAGAAGAAACCGGAGGCTGCTGCCTCCGATCAAGCCTCACCGGCCCTCCTATATAGACGAAAAAGCAAGCCTAAGAAGCCCCTGCACCATGTCGATATCGGCTACAGGAGCAAAAAAGAAGAGATTGAAAGAGTTTTTTTCTGGTATTGCTCCAATTATAGGTTCCATATATCCCTTGTGAACATTACTAATCACTTCATCGACCATCTCCATATTCTTTGTTCAAATTAGGGTTCTTGATTTCAGTTTTTCATTTGTTGTTTTTTTGTTTAATTTTCCAGGTGAGTTTCAAATTAGGGTTCTTTATTCCATTCTTGTTACATTGGTATGCCTGAGTGTAAGCTTGGACTGAATGATAGAGTAATATTGGATGCACAAGAACGAACTACAAAGGGAAAAGCCATTGACTTGGATGACATTAAGTTCCAGCAGTAATTTTTCATTTTCTTTTAAATCTTATATCACATATATTATATATATAGATAGTTTTTCATTTTCATTGACTTGGATGACATTAAGTTCCACCAGAACAATATCATGTGTGCCTCCTGATGGAGCATTTGACTTGATGATATATCGACTTAGCACTCAGGTGAAGCCTTTGATATGGATGGAAGCTCAAATTGAAAGGCATTCAAGAAGCCGAATGAAAATTATGGTAAAAGCTAGGAGTCAATTCAAGGAGCGTAAGTTCTTGTTGCAAAGGTTTGATCATCTCCATAGCTTGTCTTTTTTCTGATTCTTTTGACAGGAAATGATTAAATTGCTTTTCATTCGATTTTTTTTCCTGATTTAACACTTCATTTATGTGGACAGTGCAGGATCTTGACAATGTTGAATTCTGAAAAAGTATCAAGTATGTTTATGTAGATGATTCAATGGATGATATTGGTGAGATTCCAATTCTATTGGAATGGAATCACGAATTCCAATTCTGTTGGAATGGAATGACGAATTCCAATTCTGTTGGAATCACAGAAGTTGATGCTTGAAGAACAGACCACAAAATTGAAACGGACCACATTATTCTTTTAGATTGTATTAGTCGTTGTTAGATTTTAATGTTTTATTTCCCGTTTTGATTGTTTTTAGTTTTATTCTTTAACAATAAATGTAATTCTTAACAATTGTTACCCGTATTCTATAAGAAATAATGTATTTTTTGTTTTTATTCTTCAATTGATTGTTCAAGAATTTGTTATTCTACAAGAAGTTTTTAAATTCATGATCAAGAAATAGGTTCAAGAATATTTTTATTATTTATGGTTCAAGAATATTTTTATTTTTTAATATACCCATAAACATATTCTGTCAGAATGTCCGAATTAAAAGAATTATAATTCGTAAAATCGGATTTTTAAAATTAATAGAATCTATGATCCCTTAAAAAAATGCAATTTTCCTTTATTAAATCTATATTAATTGACTAAATTACCCTTGTAATTAATTAAGATGATATTTTCAATTATATTTAATTCAATAATATATATTAATCACTTTCTTAAAATAAATAAATTTGATTGACCCACATTTATGCATACAATAACACAATAATTACTTTGAATAGAATAACCTAAAGCTTATATATATATATATATATATATATATATATATATATATATATATATATATATATATATATTAGTGATCTACCCGCACAATGCGGCGACGACTGTTAGTTTCATTGGGGTAGTGGCGAGGCTATTCACATGGAATGTGGGTCCAATACTCCAATGACCCACCTAATTTTTCTAACTTATGTAAAATTTCTATTGAAATTTTTTTTTGACCCACCTTAGGAAACATTTAGGACGTACCTTTCCAATAAAATCTTTGAATTTATATAGAAAATTGGGTAAATTACACCATTCGTCCCTCGTGCATGTGCCCAAAAGCACGTTTAGTCCCTATTTTTAAAAATTAACTCGGACCGTCCCTGGTTTTGTTTTTTCTTGCACGCTTAGTCCCTATTGACATAAAATGACTATTTTGCCCTTAATAATTTGTTTTTTTAATTTATTTTAATTTATTTATCAGTTTAAATTAATACAAAAAATAAAAAATAAAAAAATATTCTGTCCAAACCCACCCACCCCTCCTTTCCCTTTCCCAGATTCTATCCTTCTCTCTTACCTATTCATCTTCCTTTCGAACTCATCTTCCTCTCTAATGATCGGTGCCCCTGAAATACTCCGACGAGATCATGAAACCATCCACCCTCAATGGATGATGTAGAACAAAAGCAACAGTAGAGAGAGAAAGAAGCTGGTGGCGGTTCAAATATGTGTTTCAGATGGGAGTTTCATATCCAACAGAGATGGTGGTGTTTAGGGTGGTTTCCAGTAGAAAAATTATCCCTCTTTCTCCTCTAAACCCACCGATCAGAGGGAGAAAGAAAGTGATGGAAACAAAATCGATGAGAGGAAGAAGAAGAGGAAGAGGAGATCAAGGAGATAGGTTTTCCGGAACTGAAATAAAATCCTCCATGTGTTGCCTCCAATCCACCACTGTCTTCCCCCGCAAGCCACTGACGTTGTAATCCATGGATTTGCACTTCGTGGATCTGCACTCCGCCGATATGAACGCTAGAGATCGTCTCTTAGAACTCTTCTAGGTGGTGGTGCAGGAGACGTCTGGTTTAGAGATGAAGAAAGAGACAGAGTGGTTTAGCGAAGTCTGGTCGGAGGTGGAGGGGACGACGACGTCTGGTTGGAGAAGAACGTTGTCTTCCCCATTTTGATTTTGCCCTAATTATGGATTGTTTGCATAATAATTGTTTTTTTTATATTTTTTGGGTTTTCTGGTAGTGATGATTGAGCGGTGATAGGTGGTGTTCGAAGGGGGTGGGGTGAGCTGAGAGCAGATTTCTGGTGGTGGTTGTCTATGTTTCTGGTGGTGGTTGTGCAAGTTTTCGATGGTGCTGCAGATTTCCGATGAGAGTGGTGGTTTAGTGTTCTTCAAAAAAAGAGAAATAACATGTAAAAGTGTTAGCTGGACCCATAATTTTAATTTAAATATTTTTTAATAACTAAAAATAATCAAAACTATTAAAAATAAATGAAAAAGAAATTGCAAATGGCATTTTGGTCATTTCAAGTCTCACAGGGGATGAAACATGCAAATTTAAACTAACGATGGATGAAGCATGCACCTTTCTATGATATAAGGGATGGTCCAAGTTAATTTTTGAAAATAGGGATTAAACGTGCTTTTGGGCACATGTACGAGGGAAGAATGGTGTAATTTACCCTAGAAAATTTACTATATAAAATTAGTGAACCATGTGGTTTTCTATTCTAGACTCAGCCACTGCATTGGGCGATTAGTTTCATTATGATGAATAGTTTCCGTACGGTAAATATAAGTTCATTGTTGTTTTCTATTAATTTCATGTTATTTACACAACAAAATTTTCACGCAACATTTTATATGTAAATTTGTGATAGTAATATTTTTCAACAAGCTTCATTAATGCCTTTGTTTTGTCGCATTATATTTTTTTCAAGACAACGCCACACAAAAGTTTTAGCTCAAATGTAGATGAGCCAAAAATTAAGAAATAGATTCATAAACTAATATAAACAATTTCATAATACAATAATGATAATAAATAATTTTTTGGTGAAAAATACAAAGTTATTACAAAATTGACATTTTATAATTGCTTTATGCTAGTTTTGTTTTTATTTTTTAAATTATCTTTCGTTTTTAACGAATTTAATAGTGTTAAAAAATAAATATAACAAAATTTAATTTTAAAATTTAATGATTGGATCATAAATTGGAACGAATATATAATATTAATAATATAAAAAAGATAACAAAACTAATAATTTGTCTAGAGATACGTATAAGAAAATATGACAGAAAGTTAGTATATAGGATATATTCACTAAAACCTTAACTCCTAAATCCTCATCCACAAATGAAAAATTCATGCCTAGCTCTTATGGTTATTTCATTATTTTAAACTTAAATATTATTAAAAAAACACAATCTCATTTTTTTGTGGAGAGTTTTGCTGAATCGGACTTAATTTGATTATAGATGTATTGAATTGCCTTTTTTTTAAGTCCTTGTTGTGGGGAGGTGTTGAAGAAGTGATTCATTTATTTTTTGAAGTGTTCTTTAGCGACGAAATTTTGGAATAAGCTCGTAGATTTATTGATTCCGAGTTTTCATTCTATTGAAGAAGTGTATGTGTTCGATTGATGATCAGGTGTTGACAAATGATCGTAGACCTATCATTGAGGTCATGTGTACTTCGGTGTATTTTGGTTCTTTGGACATACCAGAATACACAAGTGTTTGGGAACAAAAAGTATAAGAAAGAGTTCATGTATGATTCTATTGTTTCTTTTTCGTTTAATTGGTTTTCTAGTGTTTTCTAGTAGGAACAATAATGTTATGAAAACCTTTACTATATGGATGCATAATCTACTCATGAACTAATTGGTTTGTTCCTTTTTTGCTAGCTTCTAGCTAATCTTGTATTTATAAACTACCGTTAAAAAAAAACACTAAAAATTCCAAATCATATATTAACATATAATTTAGTGTTCTTCGTAGAAAAACTTTAAATAATATATCTTAATATTAATAAGTATACCTTTTGAAAAAGATTTACCAAACTTTTTATAGATTATGAATAAAAGAATAAAAACGTAATTTTGGCTGTACAATAAAAGCAAAATATTTTTTAATGGAAACGTAGAATAGATTATATTTGATAAAATATGGAATTGATTTTATTTGATAAAATCTATACAAAAATATAACAAATAGAAGTAAATATAAATACTTATACATGTTTTACATAAAATATGATACAAAGTAGAGATGTGATTTTTTTTTTAAAAATAATTGTCATTTCAAATGTCTATACTTATGTTCTCATAAATGGTAGCAAAACTCTCCATTCCTATCATTAATCATATAAACAAAATTACAAAAATGGTCCCTGTGGTTTACGAAAAGTCACAAAGTCAGTCCCTGTTAATTTTTTTTGATGCAAATGGTCTTTGTGGTTTGCAAAACTTGCAAAGTTGGCCCTTTTTACTAACACCGTTAGTAAAACGCCGTTAGGGACTAAATTTGTAAGGATATTTTCGTCTTTTCAAGTATAGAATGACTGAATTCGTGACATTTGAGAAACCACAGGGACCATTTTTGAAATTTGTTTGAAAAAATAAATTAATTTAACTAACCCCGTTAGGGACTAAATCTGTAAGGGCATTTTCGTCTTTTCAAGTATAGAAGGATTGAATTCGTGACATTTCCCTAACTCTGTAAGGGCATTTTCGTCTTTTCAAGTATAGAATGACTGAATTCGTGACATTTGAGAAACCACAAGGACCATTTTTGAAATTTGTTTGAAAAAATAAATTAATTTGCTGAAGGTAGGGGGAAGGCTCGAACTCACGACCTCCACCCCCTTTATTTGACCAAAACCTTAAGCAGTTGAGCTGATCGCTCACTTTGTTATAACACCCTAAAACTAATTTATATAATAACAAAAACGTTAATATTTAAATAATAAACACATTACAAAAAACATTTTTTTTACATAACTTTTTTTTAAATAAAAAAAAGTATTTTAGATGCATTATAAAAAAAAGTTGTTTTTTACAAATAATTTGTATGTATTTTTATGTATTTATTTTACGTAAATATATTTTTTTATTTCTTTAAAAAATAAGTTTTCGTATAAAAAATATGTTTTCGTATATTATATTTTTTTTATGTCTTTGAAATAATAATAATTAACACTACTCATGACATAAAAAAAATGTATAAATTCTGTTAAGCTGCTAGTTCTAAAACCGTTTTTTCGGTTATATGTATTAAAAACAACTTAACAACGATTATGTTATGTATCTAAACAATTTATATGTTTTTTTTTTATGTCAAGAGTACTATTAATTATCGTTATTTTAAAAAGATATATCACTGTTTCTTTTCATCTTCATTTCAATCATACGATTTAGAACTTGCAATTAGGATGAAATACGTATTTTAAATAAGATATATAAACGAATAGGTTTTTTATGTTTATTTAAATACATATAACCGAAAAACGGTTTTCAGAAAACTGATTGGTCCAATCGGTTTTCTGAAAACCGTTTTTCGGTTATATGTATTTAAAAAAGATGAAATATGTATTTTAGAACTAGCGACCCAAAAGAAATTAATATATATTTTTTTATGTCATGAGTAGTGTTAATTATTATTATTTCAAAGACATAAAAAAATATAATATACGAAAACATATTTTTTATACGAAAACTTATTTTTTAAAGAAATAAAAAAATATATTTTACGTAAAATAAATACATAAAAATACATACAAATTATTTGTAAAAAACAGTTTTTGTTATAATACGACTAAAATACTTTTTGTTTTATTTAAAAAAAAAGTTATGTAAAAAATGTTTTTTGTAATTTATTTATTATTTAAATATTATAGTTTTTGTTATTATATAAATTAGTTTTAGGGTATTATAACCAAGTGAGCAATCAACTCAACTAGTTAAGGTTTTGGTCAAATAAAGAGGGGTGGGGGTCATGAGTTCGACCCTTCTCCCCTACCTCCAGCAAATTAATTTATTTTTTCAAACAAATTTTAAAAATGGTTCTGTGGTTTCTCAAATGTCACGAATTCAATCCTTCTATACTTGAAAAGACGAAAATGCCCTTACAGATTTAATCCCTAACGGCGTTTTACTAACGGTGTTAGTAAAAATGGTCAACTTTGCAAGTTTCGCAAACCTTCAGCAAATTAATTTATTTTTTCAAACAAATTTCAAAAATGGTCCCTGTGGTTTCTCAAATGTCACGAATTCAGTCATTCTATACTTGAAAAGACGAAAATGCCCTTACAGATTTAGTCCCTAATGGCGTTTTATTAACGGTGTTAGTAAAAAGGGCCAACTTTGCAAGTTTCACAAACCACAAGGACCATTTGCATCAAAAAAAATTAATAGGGACTGGATTTGTAACTTTTGGTAAACCATAGGGACCATTTTTATAATTTTGTCAATCATATATTAAGCCTACGTTAGCCTAGCTATGTGATTGCAACACTGATGTATGTGATTGCATGACAACTCTCTCTTGTATAGAGCACTACTTATTGTCATTGGTAAATCAAATAAAATATTTTATATATTTTTAATTTGTCTTTTCATGTTTTATTAATGGTTAAAAAAATGATAATTAATGAATACAATGTGAATATATGTTTTTGTTTCTATATATACAGCTGGTAATTCTACACGGTAATTCTATCGTTCAATTATTATAAAAAAAACTATTTTGATATCGTAATCCTAGATTTAGCCATATTTTTAATACTATGTGTAACTTTTTCATGATAGAAACATTATACTTTCGATTTAACAATAAACCAAATAAATTATTCAATCAAAAATAAAAGTTGTTTTAAAATTTAGTATTTGTAAAACAGTTTCGATATGTTATCAAAACAATTTTTTTTATGATCCTTATAATACGTATTCAATACATGCAGTGCTTCGACAAATGTCATTAAGACTCAACACGGTTTGGTTCATATTTTGTCTAAAATCAAAAACAAATTGAAAATATATGTTTTTTGTTCTTAAAACCTGTTTTCGGTTTCATTAATGTATCCATTTTGGATTTTTAGTTCCAAATACCATTTTATGCACCTTGGTTTGAAATATATTTACAATCGTATGCTCTTATAGTTTGATTTTATTGTTTCATTCATACAAAATTCTTTTACCTTCAACAACATAACCGAGAACCACCCACAAATCAAATCATACGTATGATATTAGAACGTATGATATTAGAATGCATGATAAGTTGTACATGTATGTGAGGTGTTGTACATAGTTAATAAATAATAGTGTATAAACCAATTAGAATTCAAAAACGCAAGGGGAGACTATATTTTTCATTGTAAAGTGGAAATTGTGTATAGCCTTTCTTCCGACTGTTGGATTTTAGTTCAAAAATAGTTTTAAAAACTAGAAAAATATGGCAACGGAAGACTTAAAAAATTTGAACATAACATAATATTTTATACCCACCAAAGATCTTCTTGCAAGTTATAAAAAGATTAAAACACCAACCATAGAAAGGATGAAGAAACAACAATCTTTATTGTTCTTTGGATCATCTTGGGAGGCTTGGAAGTTGATGAAGAATGTGGAACCTTTGAGACACCAACAATGACTCAACTTGATGTAGATGCTAGTCCATAAACTCTTAATCCCTTAAGCTTTAAGTTCATAATTACTATGAACTTAAAGAGGGCATGTAAAAGCAAGTAATCTTCAAGAAAAGATGAAGAAAAGAGAGAGTAACCTCCTCTAAGGAGGTTACGGTTTTAGAAGCAAGAATGAAGCATCAATTCAAGAGTGGAAGCCTCATATTTATATTATCTTAAAGTGAAGTCTTTAACCATTAGGTCTTTCCAATTTAGACAAACATGTCCCTAAAGCTTACATGTCTCCCATGCTTCATTTCTTTTGAATAAACAAATTAGAAACCCATCCTCCTCCTCATACATCATGATTTCGGCCATATGTATAAAAAAGAAATGAATTGTTTAAATTTTATAAACTCTAAGTTTATAAAATATAAAGTTTGTCTTTAGGTAAAAGACAAAAGGATTTAACTAGTCCAAAAGTTTGTTCATGACTTATTAATTCATACCATATGAAATAATATGTTACTTGTTATTGTAAAATAAATATTTCCAATTAATTATAAGAGTTTTATTGAATATTTATTAAAATCAATTTTTAATAAATAATCAGTTATATCAAGTTGTTGTTAGTGTGACCCATTAGTATCATATGCTAATTAGCAATATCACTTTAATATGATTCTTGAGCATAGAGAGCATACAAGACCTTTCAATCTCCTACTTGCACAAGACTTATATTAGACTGATATAGATAGTGGTGAATGTCTAGCTACATTTCACTGTCCCCAACAACATACAATTATGTGCCATTCTATCAACGCCTAATTCCCAAAAAGCTCAAAGCTACAATTGGTGTATAAGGTAAGTTTATCAGTTATCCCTTTGCTACAGATATCATGTTGAACATGAGATACGGATCGCGATCAATGTCATTAGTTGTTCAACTTTTGGTAAGGCACCTTAGATGTCTAACTTTCAACACATAAGAGGAACAAATCCCATCTTGACTACATAAACCTCTTGTATAGTTCACACCATACCTGAAAATGACTTTTATAACTGCCTGGTTAAGGAACAACATTTGACCATATCAAAGCATTGTACTCCCTACACTTAAGTCCCGCTTTCTATCTCAGGTGTTACGGATACAAAGATAGTACCTTTTAATCAAGTATCATTCATGATAGCGCTCCATGAGATGATCTTGATGCGGGTCAATTCAATACTAGTTCTCTGACAAATACCTATGAAACCTGGTTACAACCACTTGCCTACTTTCATCTAGTGAGAGTCAACCAATCCAATTCATATTAGTCTTACTTTATAATTGCTCCCACAATTATAACCGACTATGAACCTTTAGAATAATAACATTATTCATGGATTAAACATGTTAATATAGAACACAACAAGTATTAATGTGATGACTATATCCCAATATATCATAACATTATATAATAGTTGTTTTTATAATGTTCCAATATCCAAATACTAAATCCAAATCAAAATCCATTTCTAGAATAATAATGTCTTATATCTAAAGTGTGACCATTCATATTTAGCTCAAAAGAATGACTTTATCAATGGATCTGTCAAAATTTATTGTGTAAATTCTGTGAATACTATCATCTCCATACTTAACTTTACTCTAGGTATAGTTAAATATCTTGGAGAATATGATTGGTGTTCTTTCGTGACATAGAGTCTCTTAGCTTGATTAAGTGTACTCTCGAAGTCACAAAGATTTCTATGTGATCCTTAAATGGCAGAAATTAACATAGTTTTTCAATGATCTTATTCATCCAATCATATTTGAATTCAACTTCTAAAGTAGTGTATTCTTATTTTGTAGTAGATTGTTTCATTATGTTTTGTTTAGACCTCATTCCAACAAGACTTACCCTTCATTCCATAATGAAGTCAAAATCCAATTATAATTCATAATTATTTATATCTGTTTAGAAATTAACATATTGTGTAGCTCTTTCCATAAAGATCCTTTCTAAACTGATTGTCTCATATCATTGTCTTAGTTCTTCTAAAGTACTCTTAGAATGCTCTCTTAGTCATCCAGTGACTTAACCATGTATTCAATTAGTATCCTATGTCATGCTTATAGTATGATCAAATACCATGTCCTAGGCATAATATGGCGTAAATGAAGAATTCATTTTCCAAGCAAATAAAATATAAATCATTTCATCTAGTTCAAGCCTATGAGCTATGTACTTTTGAGACTAGCTCAAAATGGTGTCATATGACAATGCCAAGAATTCTCCAAAAGAATCTTGTGTCTTGATCCCTTTCAAGATATTACCGATATATGTATAAGTACATGAAACTTTCAACATTCATTTTATCTATCCCTTATAGATTTTACATTCCATGAATGTATCTTCTCCTTCCCGAGTCTTTCATTTTAGAAACACTTTCCGAGTCTAGGTGAAAACGACATTGCTTAGTCATAATGTGATTTCAAATGATTAAGTATATCTCATTTATACAAGATTAGGAATTCACTATGCTCCCACGAGTTCTTAGTAAACACACATGTTCTATTCATTTTGATATAAAAACACACCTTATGGTTTTACATAAAATGATGATTATAACATTTAGATGTTTGCTTTATATCCACAAGTGGATCTCAAGCTCTACACATTTTGTTGGCATAACATGGATTAAGAAAACCTCCAGGCTAATCTATATAGATATCTTCTAGTAGATGTCTATTAGGAAAATCGGTCTTTCTTGAAATCTATTTGCTATATCTCATATTAAGAATATGAATTTATAGTAAATAATATCTTTGTTGATCTAATCATAGCTACTTGTGAAAAAGGTTTGATCACAGTCAATGTCATGAGTATGATGAGGACCATAGTCAATGACATGAGTATGAGAGAATCCTTTTACAAAAATTCTTGCTTTAAATGTGTATGGTTATCCATGTAATTTATTCTTTCTAGAAGAATCATTTTCTCCTTCTAGCCTTGCTACAGGGATAAATTTTAATCAAGCCCATACTTGATTCTCATACATGGATTACATCTCATGTTCATGACTCTAATTCATTTATCATATTCGAGATCTGACATATCATCTTGGTATTTGATGGAGTTTCCAAAAACCATCAATAAAAGCTCATCAATGAGATATACCACATTTCTCAAGTCATAGATGAATTCTACCATTAATGCGAACAATTTGTGTTTGTGAATAGCTATTATTCAAGTTTAACAATCCTTTTTAAAACTAGTGCCAACTATTACTACTTAAGGTTATGGCTCTTGAGCGGCTTCAAGTACCATGTACCTCCTACTCGCTTTGTCATTAGAAGTTTGTTTTCTACTAACTTAGCTTTCACAAGAATAAGAGAACCTATTCTTGGTGGGTTTTCATATAATAATCCAAGCCACATTTAGAGTATTATATATACAAATATGTATTTAGTAGATTCTGGGTTTAGAAGCGTTAGTCCAACATCGGCTTCAAATCCACAAAACATTAAGTAAGATGAGAATGGAGCCCTTCCATTCTAAATCTTATAAACTGTTTAATCTACTTATTAATTGGTATTTGTATTCAATATACAATTAATAATGATTGAAGTATTATCTCAAAAAGATTAAAGGAGGATATTTCTACCGATTAGAAAGTAAATCATACCAAGTAAGATTTAATTCATCATTTACTATCATTAAGGCCTTAGATGGTTCTTATCGGTTTGTATCTCAACTTTTGAAACCTTCAAAAAGAATTCACAATTATGCTTTACTACGTAAAATATAATTAAAACTACTATTGTTGTTAATAAAGTTGATTTGGTATCTTGTGCTTAATCTCAGACATTCATTAGAAAGGAAGTCATACACCAAAGTGTATAGTTCCTTAATTATTTTCTCTACATCTTAGTGAAAATATCATCAGGATTCCTTTACATATAAATAAGGTTCATATATGTCAAATAAACTAAATTATTTCCTTTCAAAGATCCCTTTCTTGAAGTTGAATATGTGAATGCCATTTATATAATAAAGATAACAATGTCAAAGATGAGTTTGATTTAAAACAAGTTTAAGTCAAAAGTGCTTGCATATATGTTAGGATTAAATATCCTTGAATGATCGATTAGACTCAAATAGATTAAAGCAAGAACACGACAATGACTTAATCTATGCTGAATAATTAAAAGATCACGCCTCAGAAGAACTAGATGAAGAATTGCTACTGTAGAGGCGTGATTAGGGTTACAAGATTATATCAGAGTTACCAAAACATGATGCATGCATGCATCTTAAATACTCTAACCCTAGATAATAAATACGGGAGGACATGCCCAAGCCGTTTACAAAAAAGACTATACATAAGGCCCAATGACGCAACACAATATACCCAACAATCTTCCCTTTGCGTCAATTGAGCGAGAGTCCTTCAAGGTTAAGTTCGCTTATGCACTTCGTAGACCTTAGGAATAACATTCAACAAGGTCTTTCGAACATGAATGTGTTGGATTAATGTCTAAGTCCATAACTATAATTGGTAAGACTTGACCAGACCCGACATGGTCCATTTGGGTTGCATGGCATCGGGACAATTGGATAGACAAGATGAGGAAAAAGGATACTAGTGATTTTATATTAATATATTATAAGTTCTAATATATTAATATATAATCATATTATTTAATTAGTATTGATCAAGAATTAATTTATAATTAATTAAGTGATCAAAAGGAACTAATTAAATATGGACTCTTAGATATATATGTGTGATGGGCCAAGTTCATTTAAGTTGGGCTAAGCTTTCATGGATAGTCCATGAAGTGTTTAACCCATGGATCATAAGAAATGAAAGGTCATGGGTATTAGGGTTTAACCCTAATCTCCACACTATATAAAGAGGTCCTTGGTTGGTGAAATTGGCACTAGTGTGGGTACACTAAGAGGGCTATCCGATTTCACTAGAGAGAATCAAAGTATCCTTATTCTCAAGGTTATTCCAAGAGTTCATGGTGTTGTGTGAACCATTTGAGGTGTCACACTTGGGGCACTAGGCACTCAAGCTTCATGAAGACAAGCTACATCAAACAAATGTATGTATTCTATCCATTTGATTACCCAAGTATCAATTATTTTATGCTAGATAGAGTAATACCTTGGAAAGTTCATAATTGCATGTATAATAGAGAAAACATAGATCCAAGGTATTTAGGGTTGCATGTACACTTAGGAGTGTTAGAATGCTCAAAACCCAACAGTGGTATCAGAGCCATGGGTTGTTTTCTGTTATATTCATGCAAATGTTTTATTTTCAAAGTTGAAAAAAAGGAAAAAAAAACATGACGTTTGTCAAATTTTAAGATAATTACTTGTTTTTGTGAAAAACTAATTATTTTTAAAATTTGAATCATTTACTATATGAGTTGAATTAGGTCAAATTTAGCAAAAGATAAAATGATATGATTATTTTATTAGTTTTAAAAGTTTGATCTAAAGAATTTTTTTTTGAAACCTCCATAAGTTATGGATATGAAAAGGTTTTAAAAAAAATTGATTCAAAGTTTTTATGGAGTTACAAAATTTGGTGTTAATGTTTTAAAAGAATTCCATAACTTATTCTTAAGTTATGGAACATGAAAAGTTTCATCATAAAACAAGCATTTAACTCCATAAGTTATGGATTACCAAAAGTTTTATGTTTCCTTGATTTATGAGTTAGTTTAGATTAATAAAAAAATGTGTTTTAGTTGTTTCCAGTCCATTTTAATCTAAGAGATGATTCTAAAATGTGTTTGTGTAACTTGTCCTCAAGTTACATGAAATGTCACATTTAAGTTTCTTAAAACTCATAAAAGTTGGCAAATGTTACAAAATGAAGAGTCTTGTTCTCATTAAATGGTTTTATGAGTCTATAACTTGCCCTCAAGTTATGGAGGTTCAAGAGTCTCTTCATTAAATAATAAGAATGTGTATCCTTAATTAGTTCCATAAGTTACAAAAGAAGAAAAGTTACATTCTTTAATAGTTTAAAGTCTTCCATAACTTGTCCTCAAGTTATGGAACTTGAAGAGTTTTTTAATTAAAACTACTTTAAACTCATAAGTTATGGAATTAATTAGTTTTGAATAGTTTCAAAACTTGCCCTCAAGTTTTGGAATTTGAAAAGTTTTCTCTTATGAATACTTTAATTCCAAGTTAGCCCTTAGAATTTTAAAAGTTAAAATTCAACCCTTATACTTTATAATATTATAAGTTAATAATATTTATATATATATGTATAAGAGTAAAGTCAGTCTTACCGTTAGTAGGCCTCATTCACGAAGCCGGTCTATAAGGGGGGTATAAGGTTACTGCCTATAAAATGGCAGTTTAATGGGTGTCCACTCTCACCCACCGCTTCCTTGACTGGTGGAGGGTCGTTAGCCGAACGGGTAGGACAAGGACTAGAATTCTCCCTTCATTAAAAGTATTAATGATAAATACTAAGTAACTAAACATTTATAAATTCCCAATCTTAGTTACTTAGGAAAATGTGAATAAGGTGCTAATCCCTGAAATTACACTTTGCACTTTGTTTAAGTCGTCAGTGGAGCGTGTGTGGTTAACCGTCACACTAACCTGGACTTAACAAGGTAGGCAAAGGGTAACTTAATATATATCATAGTATCGATGGAGCGTGTGTGGTTAACCGGCACATCGATTAAGGGGTAAATATTAAGGGTACCAAGTATATTTGCATGGTTACTTCACACCTTGTTTTGTGATCCTCGGCATCCCAGTCACAAAACCTGAAGGGCACACTCGAGATTGAAACATGCCATTGAAAAGTTCAATGAATCTCAAAAGAATCTAGGAGTTTCAAAACCAATTAAAACCTAATAATACATTTCGTTTATCTTGGTGGAAATTGGTGAATCGTCATTCACCTACCTTCAAATATTTTATAGCTTAGATTACGGCATCCCTCTTCCAAGTTATAAAATAGTTTGTAGGGTCCTAGCTTTAATATTTCATATTGGGTGTTATATTAAGGACTTTAGATCAACTATCTTGAATATCTCCCAAAAGATGTCTAGTTCAGACATCTATGATCCTCCCAAATCTCTTGGAACTTCACTTCCTCCACCTCCTCCAAATATTCTCCCTATCCCATAAGTTCAAGGTCACTCTAGCCCTATTGGCAAGCAAGGTCTATGTGTGCACACATCTTGGAGATGAAGTCCCGTATTGACAAGCCGGGAGAGTTGGGTGTCAAAGTCTTGAGAAAGTTGGATGTCCAATCACTTTCTAAGTCACATAGTGAGTTCCTTTGGGACTCCTATGAAACAGACTATGACAATACCCTTAATGATCTTATCTATTTGCTAAGATCATCTTCCCAAAAACTTTATGGACATTGACAATGATGACACTGGAAATCCAGAAAAAGCATTCTCTTCCCAATGGAAAGGGATCAGCCATAGTCAATTCAGTTGACTAAATGGTAAAGAGAAATGCTAAGTCTGTGATAGTCCCATGTACCATTATCAAAGAGTCCATATGTTAAATTGCCAAAGGAAGGGGCATTGATTGCGAAGCTGCTAAATTTACCTAAGGATGTTAAAGTGAATAAGTTTGACTCTACTTAAGGTAAAGTCCACTATCTAACTCTGTTAAGTTTCTACTCTGAGATTCTTATTACATGATGTGACTGGGTCACATATTGATGTTTTAAGAATCAAAGAAAAAGTGGAGAAGGAAGTATATGCTGATTCTGATCGCGAAGATGGATTTCGATCGCATGGTTCGGTGATCAGAATTTTGAGCAGGTTCTTAAGAGTTATGATAGATTGCTTAGGAATAGATGACAACAAGTTTTCATATACATTTGCATTGTAAGGATTAGTTTTTCCGCAAAGTTTTAAAATAAAAGAAAAAGTTTTTAATTTTATTTATTTTAAAATATCCTTACAATGGCATTTGTGGAAAAAAAGATGTTGCTTATATGATTCCATTGATAGCAATATTGGAAATATGAATTTGATTCTTTCATTTATGGTGGTGTCTAAATTTACCAAATAAGGAAAGATTCTCATCACCCAAGTTTCAAATGGACCGAAACTTGGAATCATGCAAGTTGTATAGTATGATGAATGAGAACTTTCGAGCATTGGAAAATTAAGACTAACTACTTGTTCACATGGATGTGTGAGTCAAGTGAAAGGACTAAGGGATCGAGTACACATTCTTGTGCACTAGTCAAGTCCACCACAAAAGATAGATAAGACTATTCGTCATAATTTACTAAAGCTCAGTAAATATGGTTATACTTACAAGCTTAAGTGTAATTCTGAGACATTAGAAAAGGTTCCAATGTATGGCAGAGCGAATAAGAAGAATCAACTTAGGCAGAAAGATAAAAGTTTCTCAAATCTGAAAGGATGGGAGAGTACTTTAGCATCATGTTTTGTGATCATCTTAATGATTTAAAAAAATCATGTCAAAATTAGTCCTCTAAATTCATCATAGTGTATTCTTATGACTAAAAAGAGGAATCTTGAATTGTTGAAATGATTAAATCAAGAAGATGGGTCATGCTTTGTTCCAAAAACAATGCTTAGAGTCATACTCCAAGATTGTAATTTGAGTGACACATCTTAAAGAAGTTTTATTAACACTAGTCAAATGTAAGAGTAAAAGGTTTTCTACTCTTGTACATTTGAAATTGGAAAGTTGTGATGTTTTGGATAAAACAAAGACCAATTTAGGCCAATTGTGTGAAGTGTTTGTCTTGATTAGAATCCACACTATCTCTTGAATATCTGACAAGAAAGTCTTATATGTCAAGAGGACAGTGGGAGTCTGAAAGGTCTTGAAAGTCTCAAGAACTAATCAAGAGTAAAACCTAAAGTTCTTCACTAGCACACGACTTGAGGTTTATAACCTATCGTGTTGACATGTCTGTGCCCATTGCAGTTAAAGTTGGCTTTGCATAGGAGTTCTGAAAGTTCTCAATTGGTTGCATAACAACTTGGAAGCAATGGCAGGCCCTGTACTGCCAGGTGGCAAGAAGTTAAGATTGCATAAGTTCAGTCCATATGAGTTTGGATTTGTCATTATCCTTGTCTTATGACTATGGTTTTGACGATTCACATGGATAAGAACACATACACCATAAAATCTAAGGGTCATAAGGTTTCTCTTCGATTCATGAAAATGATGGTGAGGAAACACTTCCACCAAGTAGATTTGAAGCAGATGGCAAAAGGTCTAAACAATTGAGACTATGATTACGGCATCCCTTTTCATAGTTCTAAAATTGTTTAGACACACATGCATGCTATCTAAGGAAAGGTGTATGATTTTGATAAAGTTTTATCAAAGCATCTCATATCAGAAATTTGAACTTTGGTAAGAAAGTCAATAAAGTATTGATTTCTAGAAGTCCAACTGATTTCTGAGTACATGTCAAAACTAGTGGGAGCATAAGTGTTATGCTAATAATCATCATGTAAGTGGGAGAATGATAATTGTTGTTAGTGTTGCAAGTTAGCAATGTTAATTATAGAAAACAAAAGTTTCAATTCGTGAGGCTGCAGGGATTGAAAAAGTTGTTTTGCTATAATTAAGGGAGAGGATATACTTCATTTCAGTTCTAAAGGCTTAGATTGAGACCTTATCATCTTTAGTCAAGAATATATATATGAATTTCATGTTGGATTGGTTCAACTTAAGGAAATTCTATATATTACGTTCTCAAAATTCGATTATGATTACGGCATCCCTCTTCATAGTCAAATTTTGAAAAATGGCAAATAAAAATATTGTAGCAAAAGACTGGTCTAGAATCATGTCTTTATGTGAGACATCATGAATCGTGTACCATTTGCTTTGGGTACATGATCGATTGCATGTGCTATAATATTTGTCATTTCTAAATTTTTCCAAATGCCCAGAGGCATTAAGAAGGGAAAAGGTCTAGAATTGGACATGACTAAAATGATTAAGCAATTGTCGAGGACAATCTGAGGTTTACCAAAGATTGGTTGCTCAGGGACAGTTGGAAGTATGGTGCTAATTTTGGAAGGACCATATTGACATATTCTGAAAAGAGGCATCTCTTATTCAGAAGTGATAGTCAAAATGAGAATATGGAGTTGTCTCCATAGGTGGAAGTTATCTGTGTAAGATTAGAAAACTTAATGCAAGAAGCATGTCCAAAGCAATGTACTTTGAACATGAGACTTAGTTTCCATGGAGTTGATCTGCATTGGAATACCTTATAATGACTGTTGACAAGTCTTTGTGACTTTGTACATATTCATTACAGGAGGGTCAGTGCATATAAGTTTAAAATCTAAACAGATTTCGATAAATGATAGGAATTTGAAATTCTCACATTTTTCGATAAGGATTTGGGAGTGTGAAATTAGAATCATTGAAATTATGTTCAATTGGTTTATTTCACAAAGTAAGGATCATAGACAAACATAGAGTGCATACTTGGTGTATGGCAAAGCTATTGTTTAAGAAAAATATAGTGTACATGCTTGGAGCATGGGACAACTAGTGTTTTTAATTCAAGTATAAAGTTGATAAAACCGAAACAATGAATAATGAGTAATCAGTATGGTGATAAATAAAAGTGTTTATTTATATTCATAGGGTTTGATACCATATTTGATTCATTTATTCTTGTGTTTCACTTTGCATGTTTTGACTTCCAGAATAACTAAGTCGCTCTTCCTGAATGATTAAGTTATTCAAACCATCCACAGTCGGTCATATGTTGGAAGTAGATATGAATCAAGACTGTCATGGGTTGGTTTGTAGAGGTCCAAGTTGGTGGACAAAGTGGTGCTACAACACTCATGAGTGCTCATAAGTTCTGAGTATTGGATTCAACCCGCGCTCATTTGAATCACTTCATGGATTTTATCACGAGTGATCATGAGACGATAATATCTTATATTCTTCAAACCTAGAGATATGAGTTGTTACTATGAGTTGGTTATACATTGATTGCACGAAAACGCATTTGGTAACTCGATGTTATAAAACGTGCCTTTGTGTATGATTCAACAAGTAGTAGAACAAGCCATATGAGTCGAAGTTTATCCATTCCTTTTACCTTCGGGATAAAAGCGATATCTGTGGGCCCCTCGATGATTTAATGATGATACATGTGAGTGCTTCGCCAAGCAAGGATTGATTTGATTTGTTCAATCAGTCAGTCATCATGAATCGGATATCGGGAAACAACAAATGGACAGAGAGAATGATTTATAATCCATGTCTCAGTCTATATGATATCTAGAATGGAGGAATATATGATCCCTTATCTAATGGACAAGTCATTGACAAAGGTCAGAGATCATCGGCAAGGTCAGAGTTCGACGGAAGCTTTTGAGAGCTACGATTGCCAGTCGGTTCTTGAAGTCATACGTAATAATAGTTTTAGACTTATCCAAGTGGGAGACTGTTGGATTAATGTCTAAGTCCATAACTATAATTGGTAAGACTTGAACCGACCCGGCATGGTTCATTTGGGTTGCATGGCATCGGGACAAGTGGATAGACAAGATGAGGGAAAAGGATACTAGTGATTTTATATTAATATATTATAAGTTCTAATATATTAATATATAATCATATTATTTAATTAGTATTGATCAAGAATTAATTTATAATTAATTAAGTGATCAAAAGGAACTAATTAAATATGGACTCTTAGATATATATGTGTGATGGGCCAAGTTCATTTAAGTTGGGCTAAGCTTTCATGGATAGTCCATGGAGTGTTTAACCCATGGATCATAAGAAATGAAAGGTCATGGGTATTAGGGTTTAACCCTAATCTCCACACTATATAAAAAGGTCCTTGGTTGGTGAAATTGGCACTAGTGTGGGTACACTAAGAGGGCTATCCGATTTCACTAGAGAGAATCAAAGTATCCTTATTCTCAAGGTTATTCCAAGAGTTCATGGTGTTGTGTGAACCATTTGAGGTGTCACACTTGGGGCACTAGGCACTCAAGCTTCATGAAGACAAGCTACATCAAACAAAGGTATGTATTCTATCCATTTGATTACCCAAGTATCAATTATTTTATGCTAGATAGGGTAATACCTTGGAAAGTTCATAATTGCATGTATAATAGAGAAAACATAGATCCAAGGTATTTAGGGTTGCATGTACACTTAGGAGTGTTAGAATGCTCAAAACCCAACAGAATGTACCATCGAATCATGTCTGAGAAGAATTTGATATCTCCTTTGTTGTTGCCCTTGAATTTGTTAACCAGATCCAAAATGAACTCAAGGCAGGAAGTGTTGTATAGATGTTTATCTGGGTTGGAGAAGCAAGTCTTGTGAAAGTCTGCATTACTTCGTTCTCTGGTCTGAAACACCACATACCATCCCTCTTTGTGAATCTTTCCAATCTTCCACTTCTCAAAACCTTCAGGAGATTCTTTAGGAAGAACAGAGGGCTTCCTTCGCAGTACAACAGCTACCTCTACATCCATATTTCCAATCTCTTGAATGTAGGAAGTTATCATCAGTTTGAGATGTTGGATAATAGGCTCGTACGTTTGTTTATCTCTCAGAAACAAGTTGTAGAGATGATCCAGTCTTATGGGTTGAGACACGGCAGGTCTGCGAGAGTGAATTCATGAACCTGACTCGCAGAACCTCTGACAACTTTGAATTTTGCATTTGGAAAACTGTCAGTCTTAATTGGTTCAATGACCTTCACTTCCGTTATCTTGCTCGCACTCCACGTTTCATACTGTGGCTTCATGTGCTTGAGATAGAACGAGAAGAGGAGATGGTCAGCCCCGCTGTCAGTAGATGGCACGTTCGCAACTTTCACAAAAGAGCGAAATTTGAAGGCCTTGGGAGTAATTGGAAGATCTAGTTGCGAATCTTGTGTGTTCTGAAGTTCGAACGACACAACTGGTTCTAACCAATATTGACTTGGCAAGTCTACAGCTTCACTCTGAATTCGTTTTAGCGTCCACTTTGGAAATAAGAGCTTCCTGCTTTCAAGTGTGACATGAGCTTCTTTTTCATCTCTCTCCTTGGCTTCAGCTTCTCGAATGATTCTCTTATTTTCATCTAACTCAGCTTCACGAGCCTTTCGCCTTTTGAGTTCTTCTTCATCAAGCTCCTCGTCTTCACTATTATCAATGATAGGATCATCATAGAAAATCTTTTCTTTACCTTTAGGATCTGATTCGCTTTTAACAATTGGCTTGACTAATGTAGTTGGCGTGGCTGAAGTGGTTGGCGTGGATGAAGAGGTTGGCATGACTGAAGACTTCTTTGGTAGATCTCCCCCTTGTTTCGGAATGACGGGAGTCTCCGAAACACCCTCAATCCTACTTAGCATTGCTATTGCAGGACGAAACTTGTCAGCCAGATGCCTGCTTGAGCAAGTTTTTCTTGATGAACCTTGACAGTTGTAGTGAGGAGAGCATTGACATCCCCAACACATGTTTTGACCACTGCTCGCTCAGATTGAAGATCGTTGATCTCTTTGTCGGCTTGAGCAAGTTTTTCTTGATGAACCTTGACAGTTGTGGTGTGAGCAGCAAGTTGATCCATAAGATTATTTTCAACTACAAGAGATTTTGAAAGCTGTGCCATCCTTGCAGAAATGGAAGCTTTGAAGTTATCATTATCCTCTTGCAGGTCAGAGCGAACTTTGGCAAGAGCCTCCTTCTCCTTTCGTAGGGTGGAATTGAGACCAGCTATAGCCTCATTGGCCAAACGCGTGTTAGACTCAGCAGATGATTGGAAGTTAGCCATAAAAGCCTTAGTATCAGAAATAAGGTTTTCCATTTTGTTGGCCATTTCACCACATAAAGCTGCAGAATTTGAAACAACATGATTGACCTTATCCAAATTGACTTGATGTTCTTTGGTAAGCGACTGAAAGAAGGCTTCAACATCAGCCTTAGAATAAGCATCCGAACAGGAATGACGAGAAGAACTGATCAACGAATCAAGCTTCTCAGTGATGATCTTTAAATGACGTTGAGTAACAGGAGCCTCATCATCACTATCAACCATAATGTTGAAAGGACTGTAGGTGAATCCTGCGAAGTCATCTTCACCATCACCGTATATCATGTCCGGGTCATTTTGGCGAAAAGGAGAAATGGGTGGGGTGTTCTGACCAGTTGCGAAACCTGAATGTTCAGCCCCTGCATCAGATGCGTTGACAGAAACATGAGGTTCAACGGATGTTTTGGGTGTGGTTGTGGAGTCAGTGAATAAAGGATTGGATAGTGAAACACTTGTCTAAGACTGAGAGGAGACTGGTGGAGGACATGGTGCAATAGTTACCAGTGTGGAAGTGGTTGTAGTTTTGGGAGAAGGAGGAGGAGATGGAAGGAAATCGTTGTGAACGTGTTCTTCTTCCTCGTTGCGAACGGGTGGCTCTTCCTTATTGCAAACGGGTGGTTCTTCCTCATGGAGAACTGGTGGTTCCTCCTCATTATGAACCGGGGAATCATCCTCAATACGAACATGATGTTCATCCTCAACACGAACATCTGACTGAGTGTCAGAGTGCGAATATTCGCTTGCAGATGGAGTGGGGGACTTGACTTTGCGAGCAACTCTTTTTAACTTTCGCCTTTTAGGAGCAGCGACAGATGGAGCAACTTTCGTCTTTTGCTTTTTGGGAGTGTTCGCAGGCTCAGATGGTCCTTCGTTATCACCCTTTTTCTTTTCTCCCTTCTTGCGTCCTTTGTTACCCCCTGTTTTTGGTTTATCCACCTCAACAATAATCAAATGCATCTCAGGAGTTAAGGGACAAAACCCCGAGGCAGGAATAATATGATATCCTTCAAGGACTTTATTGGCAGGAGGCACATCACGAAGCATGGCTTCAGGGATGGAGCCAACAAAAGTGAATTTGGAAGTGTCTGCAACAATGATTCCAGTGGTGTGAAGGGTTGAAATGTTGGACATCAAGGCATCTTGCATAACAGGAATCTTCAACTTGGTGATGGCCTTATGAACAATGATGGACCAAAATTGTGCACAAGAAATTTCCCGGTGACGAGTTGTTGAATGTGTGCTTTGAATCACTTGGGCCCAGAGAACAACACCATAGTCAATATTTAACCCAGTGTAAATGCCATAGATGATCGCCATGAACAGCTTGTTGGCACAATCAGACCCAGTAACCCTCTTAGAGAAAGCCTTGAATAGTAGAGTGAAGAGGCCATTCCACTGTCGTGGCAGATTTGGTTTCCGAAACTTAGAGACGGCGGTTAGGGTTTCCTTATAGCCCATTTGGTAAAACATGTCCAATAGGGCCGCGTTGGACACAAATTATGGGTTAATAATGTCATCTGATAGAGGAAGCCCTAGAATAGAGGATAATCGTGATTTGGAGATAGAGGTTTTGTGATTGAGGATCTCAAACGTAATCATCTGTTCCTCTTTAATATAACACGCAGAAGAATAGGTTTTTGACAACATTGAGATCGGAACGCTCTCCATCTTGGTTAGGGCTGTGATCAGTGGAGAATACCTTAAGCACTCGATGATCATAAGCAGGTGGCTTTCATACTTGCAAGGATCAAGATCGATGATCAGGTTTTGATGTGGTTTAATGGTGAGAAGGTGAGATTGCCCTGTTTGTTCTTGAACTGAATGAGTTTCAGACGAGCCTACCATTGATGAGTTCTTGAGGAAGAAGATGAACAGTAGAAAGCTTTGATCGCCGAAAATCTTTGAGAGAATTATGTGAATGGTAATGTGAGATGAAACACCAAAAACCTTTTATACCATTTGTTTGAAGAGAGAAATCAGGAGAGAGAATATGACGGGTACTGAAAAGACTCCTGAAAAAGCGCAATTTGACAACTGTGACATCAGAATCGTGTGTCAGGCAGCGGTAAAGTAGGCGACCGTTCAAATTATCACGCGCCCAAAGCAAATCTTATCTCTTCAAATATAGCCGTTTCAAATTCTCCTCGTTTGCAGTTATGACATTCGCAACAAATCATGAGCTTTCGTATTGAAAAATTATCGACCTGCAAAACTAGAGCAACCATGAGAACCACAAACCAGACTTTGGAAAATCACTAGGATTTTCGTGCAAGAGCGTGCCAAAGAGACAGAAATAAAACAATAAGTTCTAAAGGATTCTAGTGATGACTAATAAGACACGAAACTGTGGATCCCGGGCATAAATCTCTTTCTTCGAAGTCAAGAGAGACTAAGAAGTGTCTGTGTGGCTTCCCGTTGAAATACGATCAATAGTTTATTAAGAAACATTGAAAGGCATCTTTTTGTTAGGCTAAATGGGTGAAGTACTCGTGTGACCAGTGTAGTTAATTGAACGACTAGGTTGGGAAATATTTGAGTGGCAAGGAAAGTTTTAGAAATCTCAGAAAAATAAAAACTGGATCTTATGGGAAGAAAGGTCTTGGGACAAGAGCACTTCATAAAGATCTCTCAAAAGAAAAAGAGATTTCTTGGTACAGACCACAAATTTGGCATTCGTTAATTCCTTGGTGAAAATCTTGAACGTTTAATTGTTCACCGTCAATTCATTTATGTGTGTTGAATTTTGGGCTTCACTCAGTTCGTGGTGGAACGAAACTAAGATCATTAACACAGATGTTGTGCAACCATAAACGTCGGTGATAATTGTTGAGGGTCTCAAGGGTTACTTGTAGGGAAGCGAATGTGATGGAGAATAGTGTGAGGTGGTGTAAGGAAACAAAAGTACCTCTGCTATGCGAAAATGACCAAGCAGACAACTCTTGACTCATTATGAGAAGACTAAGGTAGCTCATGACTTATGTGTAATTATAGCCTGATTGGGAAGAAACGATTGGTATTATCGATTCATTAAGGCTTCAACATAAGGTCGTCGAGGCTTTAGACAACATACAGTAGCATGCTTCTAGGGACACTTAGCTAGTTCATATATAAAGAGATTTATACCTGCCCCATCATTCATGTTAAAATTTAGCCTTGAACCCTGCACAAATGGTTAATTAACAAAAGAAGAACAATATTTTTGGATTTTTAAGATTTGAGAAAATAAAATAAGAGAAACAAATAAAAAAAATATTTTTGTATTTTAGGAATTTTCTAAAAAAAAATAAAAACAGAAATAAACAAATTATTTTTGAATTTTTGAAGTTTTCTGAAAAAGAATTAAAAATAGAAAAGATTGAAAAACGAAACAAAGATAAGAAACAATATACATAAAGTACAAAAGGATATTGGAAAATCTGAACCACAAATGAACAGTGGACTGCGAACTACTGCGAGCGATCGCACCGGTTCGCAGTGTTAAAGTAGACTACGAATGAATAGTAGACTACGAACTACTGCGAGCGTTCGCACCAGTTCGCAGTGTAAACTTTATTGATGTGAAAGTGGTTTTGGTACAGATTCAACTTTCATCATTCCTAGGCCTTGAAGAATTCTATTGAAGGTTGTTTCAGGCAAGGCTTTTGTGAATATGTCAGCCAACTGATCAGCGGATCTTACGAAGTGAATTTCAACGTTGCCATCTTCTATGTGATCCTTAATGAAATGATACCTCAGTGCTATATGTTTCATCTTTGAGTGTTGCACTGGTTTGTGACAAATACGAATAGCACTTTCAGAGTCACAATATAATGGGATTCGCTTCATACTTAAGCCATAATCACGAAGCTGGCTTTAAATCCAAATAACCTGGGAAGTGCATGAGGTAGCAGCTATATACTCAGCTTTAGCTGTTGATAGGGACACACAGTTTTGTTTCTTGGATTGCCAACTGACAAGTTTTCCATCAAGAAACTGGCATCCTCTAGTTATACTTTTCCTATCTAATCCACATCCTCCAAGATCAGCATCCGAAAAAGCTTGTACAAAGAACCCAAAATACGAAGGGTACCAGATTCCAAGTGAGGACGTTTGCTTTAGATACCTGAAAATGTTCTTGACTGCCGTCATGTGAGGTTCTCGAGGATTAGCTTGGAACCTAGCACAATAGCAAACAGAAAACATAATACCTGGACGACTCGCAGTCAGATACATTAAGGAACCTATCATTTGGTGAGAGAGTGTCATGTTTGCAGCTGGTTTATCCAAAGAAGGGGTTAGTTTCGTTCCGAATGCCATTGGAACCTTTGCTTTTGAGTTTCCCACCATCCCAAACTTGGCAAGTAGATTCTTCGTGTAAGCCTCTGGGTTAATAAAGATACCTTCCTGACTCTGTCTAATGTTCAGTCCAAGGAAAAAGTTAATAGAACCCATGGAGCTCATCTCAAATTTAGTTTCCATCAAATTTCGGATCTCAGCTCTTAGGTTGGGATTAGTAGATCCGAAGATGATGTCATCAACATAAATTTGGACAATCATCAAGTGGTCACCCTCTTTCTTGCAAAAGAAGGTTGGGTCAACCGAACCTTGTTTAAATTTTGACATTTTTAGGAAGCGAGTGAGAGTTTCGTACCAGGCTCATGGAGCTTGCTTCAGACCGTAAACAGATTTGTCTAGGATGTAACAGTGATTGGGGTACTTCTCATTTACGAACCCTGGAGGTTGTTCCACATACATTGTCTCTTCAAGTTCCCCATTCAAGAATGCACATTTGACATCCATCTGAAACACTTCAAAGCTTGTGCGCTGCATATGCCAAAAAGATGCGAACGAATTCCAACCTTGCAACAGGTGTGAAGGTTTCTTCGTAGTCAATACCTTCTTCCTGGCAATATCCCTTGACAAGGAGTCTCGCTTTGTTTCTTATCACATTTCCTTCTTTATCTAGTTTATTGCGAAATACCCATTTCAAACCAACAACCGATGCATCAGGTGTAGTGGGAATTAACCTCCAAACTTTGTTTTGTTCGAACTCGTTGAGTTCGTCTTGCATCGTTTGCACCCAATCAGAATGATCAAGAGCAACGTTGACGGTTTTGGGTTCAACCTTGGAGACGAATGAATTAAACATACAAAATTCCACTTTAGAGAATAATGCAGTTTGTTTCGCTTTTTGCTGGGATCTTGTGAGCACTCTTGTAGAAGACTCACCAATCACTTGAGTTTTCGGATGATCTCTGGTCCATTTGATCAAAGGAGGGTAATTCGGATCATAAGAGGGATCCAATTCAGTGTTTACCTCCTCAAACTCTGATTGTACATCCGAATCATCATTCGCTTCTTTATTCTCCCCCTCGAATGATGAGAGTTCTTCTAATTCAGAAATTGAAGTGTCTCCTACAAATGGAGGTTCGTGAGTTATTGTTGGTGGGTCAATAGATGAAGTAAAACCCTCCCCCTGCAATGGAGTGTTCGTATCTTGTGGAATGGGCTGCTCCCCCTGAAAGCTTGCACTGGTAGTTGAATCAGGATTCTCCCCCTGGATAGGTGTGCTGGCCGGTTGTGATTCTTTCGGACTGTGAGATTTACTTTCTAAATCTTTCGCAGCACCATCAATTATTTTCTTCAATTCGTCCTCTTTATTGTCTACTGCTTTGGATTCTGACAAAATAGCTTTAGCTGGTTCATCAAATAAAAGCATGAATTCTTCGTAAAGATTAGCCAATGGTATGGTTGCAGGATTCGCTTGTGGAAAGATCTCCTTTGATTGATTCGCAGTCTGCTGATTCCTCTTTAAATAGTTGTCATCGAACGTGACATAATAGGTTTCTTCGATCTTCTTGGACTTTTTATTAAGAACCCTATATGCCCTGGAGGTCAGCGAATATCCCAAGAAAATACCTTCGTCAGCCTTCACATCGAATTTGTTCCGTTGCTCCTTGGAGTTGAAAATAAAACAACGAGAACCAAAAACATGGAAAAACCTAACGTTCAGTTTTCGTTTATTCAGGATTTCATAGGGAGTAACTGCGAATCGCTTGTTGAGAATTTAGCAATTTTGTGTAAAGCACGTTGTTCCAATCGCATCAGCCCAGAAGTAGAGCGGCATATTTGCAAATGAGAGCATGGTTCTCGCAGCCTCACATAATGACCAGTTTCGTCTTTCAACAACCCCGTTCTATTGTGGAGTATAAGGAGCAAAGAAATTGTGAGATACTCCTTTCGTAGTTAGAAATTCTACAAACGCTTGGTTCTTAAATTCCAACCCATTATCGCTGCGAACATTGCGAACCAGCTTTCGCAGTTGAAGCTCTATCTGCTTTATAAAATCTTTGAGCTTGGAAGTAGCTTCAGACTTCTGTTTAAGAAAGAAAACCCAAGTGAATCTTGAAAAATCGTCTACAATTACGAGAATATACTTATTACCACCAACACTTTCAGTTGCAGAAGGACCACAAAGATCTATATGCAGAAGTTCAAGTGGTTGTATGACTTTCGTATTCACGATTGTAGGATGACTCTTTCTGCTCTGTTTTCCCATTTCACAAGCTGCACATAGATGTTCTTTGTCATACTTTAAAAGGGGTAGTCCTCGCACATGATCACCAAGAACTAGCTTGTTGATATCTTTGAAATTGAGGTGCGAAAGTCTACGATGCCACAACCAACTTTCGTCTTATGAAGCTTTTGCAAGCAGACATATAGCTGGCTTCCCAATAATGGGTTTCAGATCAAGAGGGAACATCTCTCCTTTTCGTTTTGATCTGATGAGAACGTTCTTTGTTTTCTTCTCAACAATTTCAGATCCTTCATCATCAAACGAAACTTTTAGTCTTTTTCCAACCACTAGCTGCAAAACACTGATTAAATTGTGTTGAAGTCCTTCCACATATGCCACCTTGCTAATTGAGAATTCGCCATTTGTGATCATTCCATAACCTCTGATTGTGCCAAGAGAATTGTTTCCAAACTTTACATTTCCACCATCTTTGAGAGCTTGAAACTCTCATAATTCCTCCTCCTCCCAGTCATGTGACGCGAGCAGCCACTGTCGATATACCATTTGGAGTCGAACTGCTCGTCACATATTACCTGCAAAAATCAAGCAGATTTAGGAACCCAAAGTTGCTTGGGTCCTTGTGAGCTTTTTATAAAAAGGGGAAAAGTAATTGCAAAATCAACCATATAAGTATGTTTAACTAATGTGGTCTCATCTTTACTTTGTTATGGTGAAAACTTTTATTCTTTTATCTTTTTCGTTCGTTTCTTTTGGAAAAGATTGTTTTAGCTTATTTTTTATTTGATTCTTAGCGAACCCTTTTTCAACTTTCTTCGAGTTAGTATTCGATTTCTTGGATGGAACTTCAGGAACTGGAACTAACTTTTCTTTTCCTTTAGCTTCTTTGGATAAAGCTTTCGTGGGTTGAGAGTGATGAGGTTTTGGATTCTCCACAGGCTTCTTTGAAAAATTAGGTGTTTGACCGACTTTCTGTTTAGAGTCATGTGGACTACGAAAGTGGCAGTGCGAAGATTGTCTGGGGTTCGCATACGAAGGAGCTTTCACATTTCGATTGAAAGATTTTTCATTACGAACATGGTTGGGATTTTGGGATTGCCAAAATTGCTTCCTTTCATTGAGATTTCTTTGATATCTCACATTCCTTTGCCGTTTTTGATCTGCAAGTTTCTCTGAGGACTTGTGGATGTTTGCCCTTGGTTTCGCCTTTCTCACGTGGGATTCGTCCTTCACTGATTTAGGTTCTGCCACATATATTCCTTTCACTCTCCAAGAGGTATTTTCTGACAAACCTATGGTTTCGTCTGCATTGTCTATTAGAACGGACCAAAAATACTCATCACATCCATCTTTATTATCGTCATCTACGAGGGACGTTAACTCAACTGTTTGGTTTTTATCCAGTTCTTTAGTAGCAAATACTTGATTAGGAACAGTTTGCACTTTGGGAAAAACCGTTGCTTTAGCTTTTAAAATTTCAAGTTTATTTTGAGAGATACGTGCGAACTCAACTGAGTTTTCTGAAATTAAAGCTTTCGCAGGTTCAGTTTCATTTTTCACAAATTCTGAGCAATCGACCTCATCCTCTACAGAAATTCCGCTCATATCACTGTCCTCATCGAATTCAGATGTATTTTCAACATTAATTTTATTATCTGAACTCAATTTGGCTTTCAATGAGTCAAACCTTTGTATAGTATCAGATTTTATTTGCTTCTTGTCATTTTCATCCAAAAGTTGTTTTAACATGTTTTGATGATCTTTGGACTTAAGGTATGATTCAATTCTTTCTAGTCCAACCCTGTAGGCATCAGAAGTTTCGTCAGACGAGACGATGGATTCTCATTTATAACAATCGGCGTCAATTTCATCTTCCTTTAATTCAAGAAATGGTAAGATAATCTTGTGAATTTTCTTACCAATCTCACAATCAAGATGCAACTGATTAATATTGAAATAAAGCCTTTTAGCAATTAAAAAGAAAATGTTACGTTGTTTTAAAAGCATTACATTGTCTCGTTACAAATAAATCAATTGATCCCGAGACTTAGACAAATCCGACTCGATCTTCTCTATCCATATGCGCCTCTCATTACTCTTCGACAAAACCCTGCTAATTTGATCAGTTGGGTTAGAGTTTGTCAAACGAGTCCTTTTTAAACTATCACTAATGCTAGAAAAGGTGAATTTTAGGTCTTTTAGTTCAGTTTCGTATCTAGACACAGGTATATTAAGAGATTCAAGAATTAGATTTACCTTGTTGATCAGTTGTTCGCACTCATTGATTTGTTCAGGAACTGGTCTTGCTACGTGAAAGAACCTCTTTCTAAACTTTCATATTTCTGAAAACATTGCTACTCCAAAACATGCTACATGCATATTCAAAAATAATATTTTACATTGATACTTTGATTACAAAAGACTGGATACAAACCCAAGTACAAAAGTAATAGTATAAACTATTCTAAATCTTTCAACAGTATATGACTAAACTGGGTGCTTATTACCTGCAATTGTTAAACACTGAGAGGGGTAAGCGGTGACGCTTAGTGAGTTCAATAGTAGATACAATATAACGCTATGCCATATACATATCAATATGACAGAAGCAAAGAGGTACAAAGAACAACAAAGGCAGATGAGTATCATATGATATGCTTTCCATATCAACGAATAATCTGATTCAAAGATATACAATCAATGAGACATAATAATTTCAATACTTGATATACATCAATAAGACTTTTGCCCATATGGCATGGAAAAATAACCAATTTCTGAATAAACATTTTGGCTAGCAAATTATAGGCTTTCAGCCCTGCCTAGCCTTCTGCCAATACCATAATGGTAGAAGTCATTCTCTTATGAGACATGCTCTACACGGCCAGAGGCTACATACCTGTACCCAAGTGATGCTTATGTCATACACTTCGTGGTCTAAGGTATAACTCATTATCATAATAACACGGGAAAGCACATTGAACATATAACACATAACATACAATTGTTCCTATATATTTAACTCACCGTGAAACAACCGAAGGAATAAATGATAATTTGGGCAGCACTTCGGCTCTAAATATGACTTTCTGTGACGAAACCGGGAATTTTAGTTGAAAACCGGCCTTACTCGGGCAGAGTTTCGACTTGATAATATGATTTTCTCGGGAACTTCGGAGCGTCGGGACTTGCTTCGGGTGTCGGTGATGATATCGGGGCTTCGGGGGGTCAAAAGTGGGTAAAAGGAAAGTAGAGAGTGAAAGATGTAAGAATTTGTAACCTAAAACCGGGCAGCCTCGCATACTATTTATAGTAGTCTGAAGCTGTTGACTACGCTGGGCGTAAGTCTTCGGTACGCTGGGCGTACTGCAAGGCGGTCCACTACGCTGAGCGTACCCCTCGTACGCGGGGCGTAGAAGCTTAGTAGCTTCGGACGTGTCAAATCTGCGAGATACGTGGCATCTGAGCAAAGAAGGGGCGACGTGGTCAATCTGAGGCCTTGCAATGTGCACGCTAGGCGTAACCCTCTACACGGGGCGTTCTCCTTCTGATAAGTCTCGAATTTTCATTTATTTTTATTTAAAAACTTTAAAAATTCATATCTTTTGCATACGAGCTCCGTTTTTGTAACATACACGTTTTGAAATCGTGTTTTAAGTAAATAATATTATGAAATATTATGTGATATTGACTATTGAGTTCTAACAGATAGTTTTTACTAGAAATAAGGTAAAACTATGTTTAGAATCACTCGGAAAATATTGGAAGTCTTATGAGATTCCAATTAAAAGTTAAAATATCGAAATTTAATGAAAATATAAAATTTGAAATAAGTAAAATTTTATTATTGAAAGTTGTAGATAATCTCGTTAGAAACATTTAGGCGAAAACCTCATCGAAATCCGAGTTATAACGAAGAAGTTATGACCAATCGAAGATCCGCGACAAAACCGGCACGGTGCCGAATGACGTAAAAAGTGAGTTTTTGATAAACTACTTTTTAGCCTTAGTGATCTAAAGGAAAGTCGTAGTCTTCGTTAAACCGAGAATTTTGATAAAAAGAACGCCAAAATCTGACTTCGTATGAGGAAGTTATGATTTTTCTAAGTTTCAGCTTAGCAGTAGACGACTAAAAACTCGAATTTTAGATCGAGTGATTTTTAGCCGACACAACGTAAACGAGAATCGAAGGTCTCGTCAATAGAAGTACAATGGTAAAAAGTCTGACGAAAACGGACGTCGGATGAAGAAGTTATGGATTTTTAACGGATTTTCCTGTCCCGGTCTGTTAAAAATAATAATATTAAAAATAATGTCAAAATTAGCCGACGAAGTCTAAACGAAAGTCGTAGAGCATAATTTCCCCTACGCGTGCATATAAATAACATCAAAAACGGAGCCCGTATGCGAAAGTTATGGATTTTAGAAGGATTGGGTGCAATTTTCGAGAAATTCGCATGGATTGGAGCTGGTCACGTGATCCTCGCATGCTTACCTCGTGCCCGACTCGCGTGTCGCATGCTGATTCGACCGAGGGTGTGGTCCAATGAGCTTCCGACGCGCATCGCTGCTGACTGCCCCGTGTCCGAAGTGGTGAACCAATCCGAAGCCAGCACGCAGCCTTCTCGCATCCGAGCCTTGCCCAAGCAGCCACCTGTTCCGAGCCTCGCAGACACCTGCCCTCTCCCCCTCGCTTCAGATCTGAACCTCGGCCCTATATAAGGGGTGCGAGATCTCCCGGATAAATGTTAGAAAATGCCCCTTTTTCACCCCTAAACTTATATTTCTTCTACTTCCGCTTCCCCCGAAGCCCCATAATTATTTCCAACGCCCGAAACACGCCCCGAAGTTCCCGAGAAGCCCAAAAAATTTATCTTTTCGGTTTTGAAGCCCAACCCTCGCAAGGGCCGATTATCAAGAAAACTCCCGGTTTTCAACGAAGGAAGTTATATTTAGAGCCGAAGTGCTGGCCAATTTACTATTTTACCCCAGGTTATTTCACGGTGAGTTTAATATATAGGAACAATTGTATGTTATGTGTTATATGTTCAATGTGCTTTTCCATGTTATCATCTCGTGTTATTATTTATGCTATTTTTTTATAGCAAGGCTATACCTCTGACCACGAAGTGTATGACATAGGCATCACTTGGGTATTAGTATGTACCGTTGACCATGAAGTGTATGACATAGGCATCACTTTGGCTTCGGCAGTATGTTAAGATAAGGCTGAAAGCCTGAATAATCTAGCAAAATGATATTCCTGAGTATTTTCTGTGCCACTTGTGATGAAACTTTATTGATTATATATCAAGTATGGAAAGCTTTTCGCATTATTCACATTTGCCTTTGTTGTTCCTTGTTCCTCATTGCTTCTGCCATATTGAAGTGTATATATGGCATAACTTTATATTGTATCTATTATTGAACTCACTAAGCGTCACCGCTTACCCCTCTCAATGTTTAACTAATTTGCAGGAGATAAGCATCCAGTATAGTTATATACTGATAGAAGATTTTTGAATAGTTTGAAACTATTGTATTGATAGAAGATTTTCGAATAGTTTGAAACTATTGTATTTTGCACTCCCATATGTATAAAACTATAGAATCCTGGGAAGTTATGTAATATATAACACTTTGAAATAGTTGGTTTGTATCTAGTAGTTTGTAATCACTTTATCAATATAAAATATTGTTTTTTATGAATATGCATGTAGCATGTTTCGGAGTAACAATTGTCAAGTATGAAAGTTTGGGTCTTTCAGAAATACAAAAGTTTAGAAAGTGTGGGTCTTTCAATCATGGTATCAGAGCAGTGGTTTAAGTGAACTAAATTCCACGGATTGGTATTTAGACTTAAACTATTGGAAGTTCAATATATGAACTTAATCATTGTAATTATAGGGATACAAACCATAGGAAATATTTAAGTAAAAGTATTAGGTAAGGATAAACTATTGGTTTAACGAATGCTACGAATTTCGTTTAGATCACTAAAGCTAAAAAGTAGTTTATCGAAAACTCAGTTTTTACATCATACGGCGTCGTGCCGGTTCTGTCACGAAACTTCAATAAGTCATAGCTTCTTCGTTATAACTCGAATTTCGATGAGGTTTTCGCCTAAACGTTTCTAACGAGATTCTTTACAACTTTCAATAACATTATTTTTACTTATTTCAAATTTTATATTTTCGTTAAATTTCAATATTTGACATTAGATTGGAATCTCATAAGATTTCCAATATTTTCTGAGTGATTCTAAACATAGTTTTACTTCATTTCTAGTAAAAACTATCTGTTAGAACTGAACGCTCAAATTCATATAATATTTCATTATATTTTTCACTTTTAAAATTACTTAACACGAAAACTGAACGTGTATGTTACAAAAACCTCCTCATTTTGAGGTTTTCGTCCCTAAAATTACATCGATTTAAATAACTGGGGATATTTCGCTCTTAACTCATTCTAATTTTCCCAATTATAATTTGGGCCTCGATGGTGTTTCCACTTGACGTGCACCAAATCCAAGACATATACACAAAGCATATCTTTTATCGTTTGGATTGTTCTCTCCGTCGGACCATCTCCTTCTTCAATTCTCTGACTGAAATTTCGTCACTACACGAGACATGGTTCTTTGAACCAATCAATTCACTTCGCAGATGTATATTAGTCAGACTCGATTCTTTACGACCATTAAGCTCTAAACGAAAATCATCTTCTTAGTCATCACCGAAACGAAGGTAATGACATACTCGAACAAAAAAGGAATCAATTTCTAGCTTCTTGGTAACCTTTTGACTTTCCCTGATTCAAGTGTGAGTCCTGTGCTTCCAGTAGTATAGGCCTCTACTACTATTCACACCTACTAATACTCGTCCCAAGTATTGTCTCGCAGTTCCCAAGTCACCATTCAAAAGTTTTGACAAAACAACTTTTCACACCTGAGTGTGTTCAAACAAGTACATAGAAGAATTTCTCCTAGACTCAACTAGGGATTTCACTTTTCTATCAAACATATCTTAGATTTCCTATACTCACCTTCTAAGATTCTTCTCATGCATATGCTCGATCTAGCATATCCTAATACTTTTTCATAGGTCGATAGAAATTTTACTTCCAATTCTTCATATAAATTCTTTCTCAGGTAGTGTCTACTTTGCAAGACACACTATGCCAGAATTTACTCTAGTAGTGTGGAGACAAACGGTCTCTAACTATCTGCATCATCTTCTAACTCATGCAAGTCACCATACACATTTGTTCATTTCATTATCCTTCCATGACATCGTCATTCCTGTATATGAGTAAGTTTTCTTCTCATGGTTGTATCTTTTAAGTCTACTTCATAGGAGTCTATCCTAAGAAGTCTGCATTATAGCTGCATCTCAGCGTGTTCTACTAGATTCGACTCGGTTCTCTGTCATTTCTAACAACAACATCTCTTCTCATGCAATACTATAGGTGTATATCTTCTTCTTTTAATTCTTCAAAATCTTACACAACATCAATTTCGATATTGTCGAAGTATTTATCACCATCTTCGGTTCTTCCTATTTTATAAGAAATCATTGCTTCAATTTAGACAGCGGTGGAACAACTTCATCGATTATGCCAAAACATTCATCTCGTCCGAATGTACTTCGAATACACAAGATTCTTCCAACGGTGTTATTATTTCATTAAACATAGTTCGAATGTATAACACCACTCTATAGCTATTACTACACTATTTACGATAATACTTCATAAATATTATTTTACGATATCCCTCGATCGTTTATCTATAAAATTATCGATGTCAAATATCATAAGTCTTTTTATCACTTCAAAAAGTTTCATATCAGTTCTAATATAGAAATTTTTAAATCTGGAATACATAAAATTTCCTCTGCCATACTATGGTCGGCAACAGACCTTAAACTTTCTCAAGTAACAGCAATATAGGTAAGCGACCTAAGGCATGCTATATTTATTTATCATTTAGCACATATTAGAATATAAGGCATATCTCCTTTAATATTCTAGTGCTTGTCCATTTAGGTATTCAACCTAAAATATACTAGATACACACCGTATCATCATCCCTTAGCAATCCATGTTTAAGTCTAGAAATTCTCAAAATTCCTAGTTCACTTAAACTAATTCTCTGAAAATTTTGAAGTAACTTAATATTTTAGAATACTAGGGTTTATCACTACCCAATACCCCACTTAAATCTTTCCTATGGTTTGTATCCATATACGCCTAATAAATCCGTTCATATATTGAACTTCTGACTGTTTACGTCTAAATACCAATCTGTGATATTTAGTTCACTTAAACTACTGCTCTGATACCATGATTGAAAGAACCTATATCTAAACTTTCGTATTTCTGAAAACATTGTTACTCCAAAACGTGCTACATGCATATTCAAAAATAATATTTTACATTGATACTTTGATTACAAAAGACTGGATACAAACCGACCCAGGATATTAAAGCTTTTATACAAACATAAACCCAAGTACAAAAGTAACAATATAAACTATTCTAAATCTTCCAACAGTATATGACTAAACTGGATGCTTATTACCTGCAATTGTTAAACACTGAGAGGAGTAAGCGGTGACGCTTAGTGAGTTCAATAATAGATACAATATAACGTTATACCATATACATATCAATATGACAGAAGCAAAGAGGTACAAAGAACAACAAAGGCAGTGAGTATCATATGACATGCTTTCCATATCAACGAATAATCTGATTCAAAGATATACAATCAATGAGACATAACAATTTCAATACTTGATATACATCAATAAGACTTTTGCCCATATGACATAGAAAAATAACCAATTTCTGAATAAACATTTTGGCTAGCAAATTATAGGCTTTCAGCCCTGCCTAGCCTTCTGCCAATGTCATAATGGTAGAAGTCATTCTCTTACGAGACATACTCTACACGGACAGAGGCTACATACCTGTACCCAAGTGATGCTTATGTCATACACTTCGTGGTCTAAGGTATAACTCATTATCATAATAATACGGGAAAGCACATTGAATATATAACACATAACATATAATGGTTCCTATATATTGAACTCACCGTGAAATAACCGAAGGAATAAATGATAATTTGGGCAGCACTTCGGCTCTAAATATGACTTTCTGTGACGAAACCGGGAATTTTAGTTGAAAACCGGCCTTACTCGGGCAGAGTTTCGACTTGATAATATGATTTTCTCGGGAACTTCGGAGCGTCGGGACTTGCTTCGGGTGTCGGTGATGATATCAGGGCTTCGGGGGGTCAAAAGTGGGTAAAAAGGAAAGTAGAGAGTGAAAGATGTAAGAATTTGTAACCTAAAACTGGGCAGCCACACATACTATTTATAGTAGTCCGAAGCTGCTGACTACACTGGGCGCAAGTCCTCGGTACGCTGGCCGTACTGCGAGGCGGTCCACTACGCTGAGCGTACCCCTCGTACGCGGGGCGTAGAAGCTTAGTGGCTTCAGACGTGTCAAATGTGCGAGATACGTGGAATCTGAGCGAAGAAGGGGTGACGTGGTCAATCCGAGGCCCTGCAATGTGTACGTTGGGCGTAACCCTCTACGCGGGGCGTTCTCCTTCGGATAAGTCTCGAATTTTCATTTATTTTTATTTAAAAACTTCAAAAATTCATATCTTTTGCATACGAGCTCCATTTTTGACGTTCTTTATATCCACACGTAGGTGAAAGTATGCTCTACAACTTTCGTTTAGACTTCGTCGGCTAATTTTGAATTTATTTCTAAAGTTATATTTTTAACGGGCTGGGACAGGAAAAGTCCGTTAAAAATTCATAACTTTTTCATCCAATGTACGTTTTCATCTGTCTTTTTACCGTTGTACTACTATTGACGAGACCTTCGATTCTCGTTTAGGTTGCGTCGGCTAAAAGTCACTCGATCTTTATTTCGAGTTTTTAGCTGTCTACTTCTATTCCGAAACTTAGGAAAATCATAACTTCATCATACGAAGTCAGATTTGGACGTTCTTTTTATGAAAATTCTTGGTTTAACGAATACTACAACTTTCGTTTAGATCACTAAAGCTAAATAGTAGTTGATCGAAAACTCGGTTTTTACATCATATGGCGTCGTGCCTGTTCTGTCGCGAAACTTCAATAAGTCATAACTTCTTCGTTATAACTCAGATTTCGATGAGGTTTTCGCCTAAACATTTCTAACGAGATTCTTTATAACTTTCAATAACATTATTTTTACTTATTTCAAATTTTATATTTTCCTTAAATTTCAATATTTGACATTAGATTGGAATCTCATAAGACTTCCAATATTTTCCGAGTGATTCTAAACATGGTTTTACTTCATTTCTAGTAAAAACTATCTGTTAGAACTCAATGCTCAAATTCATTTAATATTTCATTATATTTTTCACTTTTAAAATTACATAACACGAAAACTAAACGTGTATGTTACACTGCGAAACAACTATCATCTCCTCTTCCACTTCCAGTGGCATTCCCCAGCATCTATGACCTTTCGTTTGTCACCATCAAGCACCTTCCTCCGAACTGTGAACTCCCTTCATTCGAAACGAATGCCCTGCAGTGTGTGGGCCTACGAACCTCGTCATCTTCAGAGTTTGTGGACCAGACTTCTACCCTGCCAAATTCATCATCAGCTTCATATTCCTGCACAATCAAAGCAGGCATAGTGTTATCTACATTCTTTTTCTTCTTGATTTCTTCAAGCTTTCGCAGATGGTAAGCTTCGTCGTCTTCTCCCTCTTTCTTTTCGTTCAATCTTCGCAGCATACACTCCTTTGCCAAGTGGTTTTTTCCATGGCAATAGTTGCAATCATATCCGGAGTCACCCATGAGCTTCTTCTCTTTCTTGTCTTCATCCTTATGCGAACCATTCACATTTTCTTCTTTCACCTTTTCAGAGCTATAACTGCCCTGCCAATTTCAGTTCTTGTTCCGGTTGAAGTTCTTCTTTGCGAATCTCTTTGGATTCGACACCATCATTGCAAACTCTTCTTTAGAGAGTTCGCAATCAGAAAGCTCAAAATCCGAATCATCCTCTTCAGCCATCTTCTTACCCTTCACAACAAGGGCTAATAAACCCATTCCTGAGACTACTTTCGCTTCTTTAGTCACTTCATCTTCATCTGACCTCAGGATACCAACAAGCTTGGCAAGTGTATAGTTCTTGAACTACTCATGTGCCTTAACTGTAGACACCACTGCCTTCCACTCTGATCGAAGTCCATTCATAAACGTGACTTTTTGTTCGATTAACTCACGTCCAATGCCATGTTTCGTCATTCTACTTAAAAGATGATTATATCGATTGAAGGTTTGACTTAAAATCTCTTCAGCCTTCTATGAAAAAGCACCAAACTCCGAAAGCAAGAGCGTTTGTGTTGAGTGCTCAAGATTCGCATCTGTTGAGTAGAGTTCCTTAAGTCGATCCCAGATGGCTTTGGCAGTGTCACAAGAACTGACCAGATGATAAGTATCAGCTTGCAAGGCAAATCGAATGATTCTCAATGCCTTAACATTTCTGATTAGTTTTTCCTTTTCATCTTGAGGAACGTCCTTAATATCAAGAAGGAGTTTGTTGTAGTTGTTTTGAGTTTTGATAACTCTTTTGCTTTCAGTGTGAACAAACGGTCCAAGAGTTATAGCCTCCCATATCAGATATCCATTATCTTCTAGGCCAAGAACATAATCTTCGAAGTGAAGCGCCCATACTTCATATTCATTAGGAAAGAGAATTGGGATCCTAGTGGTCGATCCAATGTTGCTTGAAAGATTGATAGAGTTGATGTGAGAATCGTCGTGCTGCATGATGATAAGATCTTTAAAACCTGTTAAGAATCAGACGTGTAAAACTAAATCAGTTTTAGGGTAATATTGAGATTGCAAAACAACGTCAAGAACACAGTGATGATCGTTACACTAGATCCAATATTAACGGAAACCCTAAAAGCTCTTAAACAAAAGAGATGCATATTTATTACACAGTCTCCAGCTCTAATACCAATTGTTAGGATTAAATATCCTTGAATGATCAATTAGACTCAAACAAATTAAAGCAAGAACACAACAATGACTTAAAATATGTTGAATGATTAAAAGATCACGCCTCAGAAGAACTCGATGAAGAATTGCTACTGTAGAGGGGTGGTTAGGGTTACAATAATATATCAGAGTTATCAAAACACTATGCATGCATGCATCTTAAATACTCTAACCCTGAATAATAAATACGGGAGGACAGGCCCAACCCGTTTACAAAACAGACTATACATAAGGCCCAATGATGCAACACAATATACCCAACAATATAGAACTTAATTTAATTTATAAAATGTTGATATTTACTTCACAATTCTATTAAGAGATATAGTATCTTAAATAAAAGTTAATCATTTCAGAATATAAATATTATCATTATGAAAAACGATTGAGTAAATTATCAAACATTTGAGTAAAATGACTGAGACATAAATTTAGACATGCTAAATGAAAACATACATTGTTCCAAAACAAATATTGTTTTACATTACAAGTAATTTATGTTCTTATCATAAATAATAAACTAAACTCCGAGAGTGTAGTTCCAACTTGATTGTGCTCAGCTGGTACTCTTCAGTAAATATCTGTAAGCCATTTACAAATATTAGGTTAACATTTAAGTACCAACTACCTAAGTGTTATATGAAAAGTATGAGTTCTATCTAGTAGATACTTGAAATACTAGTCTCTTCTAGACTTTCTTTCCAAATAAGAGGAGTAAATCCTCTTCCAGTGTTTAGTTTCTTCACAAAAGAAACAAGATCCATTTATATGGGCTTTAGTAGATTTCATGGGCTTAAAGGTGTTCACTCTATAAAACATGGACTTCCTTGATCACACAAGGTGATTCTTTTAGTTTTGCATTATTCCAATGTTTAAACTAGCTTTAAATAAAATATCATTGTATTTATTGAAATATTGCTTAACCTCTTATATCATCGAATATATGTTTAAATTATCCAAGACTTCCTAGAAGTCATGAATAACTATTCCTAGTTTGATGTTAGAAGCATCTTTAGCATCACAGTGATGCCTTTACTAGGTTTCATGTTCAGGTTTATTGCTCAAAGCAAATAGTTTAGGACTAGGACCTTTAAGTGTATACAATTTCATATCTCTCACGAGATTGTCTCTTAAGATATGAACTCATTCATTGAAGTTGTATCTAGTGAATGTTATTGTTTCATTAAGTCATTAAAGAAAATGACAATTCATGATAATGAGAATGGATTAATTAACTACAAAATTTTAATAAAATTCATTTAGCATTTTAAATATTTAATCTTTAATAATTAATACCCTTTTAGTTTCCAAAAACATTAATTATCAAAGTCTAGGATCCAAGTTGCAAAAAAAATAAATGGTTAGGTATCCTTTATCCCATCCATCTGAATTCAACCCGGTAGATATCGATTATCAATTATATCTCACTATATAATTCCTAGATTTATGGGATCGCTAATAACAACTTTAATTAGACATGTTTGGTCCCATCTATGCCTCAGATGTCTCTTGCTTAGGTATCCTTTATCACAAAAGATTTCCGATCAAATCATCCAGCTTCAAAAACTTGTGTAATCGGCCTATAACTTGGTTATAGAAATTGCGAAGACACCCCGCCCATCAAAAGACAACACTAAGCGGTTAAGTATCATTTATCCCACTAGTGCATACAAGAGATGTGCGGGCTTTTTTCAAAAGGATTGCATAGATTTGAGGTTTGTAAAATAAGAGTCTTTATATGTTTTATAATTCTAGTTTAAAAACATATGATATCATGGTTATTACATGCATATAATAAACCTGTATTAATTTTGAGTGCATTTGAACCATATATATCTTTAATAAAACTTCATTTTATTCCTTATATATATGGAGTTTGTATAAGTTAAAAAAATCACAATTTTAAAACATATAATGGAGTATTTCAAAATTTGTCGTTATTAACGATTCCATAAAACCGAGTTTTTTAAAAAAAAAAATACTAACTTGTTACATCTTATGTCCAATTTTGAAAACTCAAACTCCATGTGATGTTTATTTTGTCCAAAATTATTTAAACATGTGAAAAACTAATTTATCAACCACACATAATAATTGCATAAAATAAAAAACACAAATATGCATAAAAAGATATATGCATAAACATAGCCAACTAATGACATTTTTTGTGAGCCAACACAAAAGATGCCAAGTCCATTCCGAAAGGGACATCTAAGGGGACCAAAAAACTTATTGTAATGTTGTTGTAGAAGCTCCCACTTGAGTAAACACCCATTGCTTGCAAAAGATTGAAAAAACCTTTTGAAGACTAAAATTCAGCAATTGTCGCTAAAAGTCAAACAACCCTTTGTAAACAACATTAGTGACACTTTTCAGAAAATGTCACTGAAAATTCTGCACACCTTTTAGACTCGAAAAATGTTATTTTGTCTTCAAAAAATGGTTCCAACTTCATCTCTTGTTATATTTGTACAAATAAGTAATTCTAAAACTAATCTATTACTTTAAAAAAATAAACAAGAAAAACTAATCTATTTAATTATTACATACCATATGAATAAATAAATTATTACAATCATTTTTATAAAACAACCAACACAACAAACATAATGGTCTATGGCTAGTTTATGCACATCATATACATCAACATACACATAAAACAACCATTATTTTTCTAAGACAACTTTAAATGACAAAATATGCATGAAACTTTTGTCACATAAAAAAATAATAATTATAAAGTTGTCATAGAAAATATGTATCAACTTATTTTTATACAAAAACAAGCAATCCATATTCTCTAAAAACTAAGATTTCCAAAAATCAAAAAATCTAACGAAACTTGCAAGGTAGCTTTCACACCAATTGTTAGCTTTGAGTTCAAAAATAATTTCGAAAACTAGAAAAATATGTCAACGGAAGACTTAAAAAAATTGAACATAACATAACATTGTATACCACCAAAGATCTTCTTGCAAGTTATAGAAATATAAAAACACCAACCATAGAAAGAATGAAGAAATAACAACATTTGTTGTTCTTTGGATCCTCTTGGCAGACTTGCATGTTGATGAAGAATGTGGAACCTTTGAGACACCAACAACGACTCAAGTTGATGTAGATGTTAGTACATAAACTCTTAATCCCTTAAGCTTTAAGTTCATAACCAATATGAACTTAAATAGAGCATGTAAAAGCAAGCAATCTTCAAGAAAAGATGAAGAAAAGAGAGAGAGTAACCTCCTCTAAGGAGGTTACAGTTTTAGAAGCAAGAATGAAACAACAATTCAAGAGTGGAAGCAAGAATGAAACTAGTTTATATGTTTTAATTATTCGTCTGATCATGGCTAAGACTCACTAACATTTCATTTGCCAGCAGGCTCCCACTTGTTGGTTCCGGGGTTGCTGGCCTATAATCCAGATTGATCTATTCAGTTTGAGGAAACACCGAGTTCAGGTCTTCTTTCTATGCCCCAACTAGAGAAACTCTGAGATTTCTCACTATTCGTATGAAAATAGAGAAACTATCTTTCTCATACTCAAATCCTTCTTTTTTTATGCCACGGACTCCCCGGACGAACTTATAGCAGCAATACCAGTCAGAACCTCTGATGAGACATATCCATCGTACTATCACTCTTGTATTCAAAATAGTAATTAAGAATATATATATATATATATATATATATATAAACATTTAACATATTTTTATAAGATAGTTACATAAACATGATTAACAAATAATATAAATACTTTAGAACGTATATAAATAATTAATAAACACTTAACAATTTGTTTCCATCTAAAAAATATTATAAAACCAAAAGAGAATCATTTTGAAAATTCCAAATCTAAAAGAGATGTCGTGCATATTTACAACCATTCATCAAATTATTTAAACTTTGCAACTTATAGTTATCAAAATAAGATAGGAACATATGGTATTATTGGTGGTACGTTTCGGAATAATTTTATATTTTAACTAAAAAACACAAAAATTAAAGAATTGTGCTATAAATATCCCTTTATCATTTTTATTTCCCCTAACCTCAATCTACTAAAATCATTTACTATTTAATTTGACATTATTTTTTGTTTCTTTCCTTTTTTGTTTTTTTGTTGTTTTTTCTTTTTTATTTATTTATTAGATTATTCTTATTATTTAAAAGAAATAAATCTAATCAATTATTTACCCTTTAATTTGACATTGTTTTTTTCCTTTTAGTTTTTTGTTATTTTTTCTTTTCTTTTATTTATTAGATTATTCTTATTATTTAAAAAAATTAAAACTTAATTTTTTTTGAAATTATACTACAAATGCAATTTCATATTGGAAAATGTAATTTTGCTCATTCGTAAAACTTTTATGTATGATATTTTCATATTGAATAAAAAAACTTACTTATTATTATTATTATCATTATTATTATTATTATTATTATTGATAAAAAAAAAACTTACTTTTCATGTTGGAATTACACTACAAATACAAATGTAATTTCATATTGGATAAAAAACTTACTTTTCATCTGTCCGTCTATCACATTCATTCATAAACAATCTCTCTTTTTATTTATTATTATTATTATTGATTTGATTTGATTTGATTTGATTTATCTTTATCTTTAACTTTAACTTTTTCTTTAATAATAAAGAAACTGATTTTACATAGCTTTAACTTTATAAATTATATATACGATTCGTAAGATTCGATTCAATTCAACATTCGTTCAGCTCAATTCATATCAACATTCACTAAATTGCCGATCGTTCATTCTTATGCAAGTTTTCAAACTAACATGGTATGTATTTTAGATGGATAATTTTAGTTTTATTCGTAAGTTGTTATATGTTATATTTTTAGTGGAATTCTTTTAAACTGACAAAGTATATATTTATATTTATTAGGTGTTTAGCAATCGTAAAATTTTAACTTAGTGGGTGCAATAAATGACACGGTCTCTTGGATACGTGTTTGTTATTAAAAAAAACAAAGATAAAAGGAAGTGGATATGTTTCAAAAGTTATTTTTATGTGTGATCGGGGTGGTGTACCTAGAGGTCCGGAGACGTCCACCAAAAATACAGGGTGAAGAAAAACAAATTTTTCATTCAAAATTTTTGCTTATTACTATAAGTCGGATGATGTTTGGATTAAAAATGATGAACATAATCATGAACCTGAAATGTATATAAAGGGCCACCCATATGCAAGGCGGTTAACCCCAAATGAATCAAAAATGGTTGAAGAAATGAAGATAAACAATGTCCCCTCATGGATATTCTATCGGCACTGAAGAGAAAAAATTCCAAAAATGTTTCTACAATAAAATCAGTTTATAATGAATGTTACAAAAATTCGAATGAAGGAGCTTGGAGATCAAGGTCAAATGAAAGTTTTCTTCGGATTCTTCCATTCAAAAGGATATATATTTAACCATCGTGCAAATCATACAACCAATGTCTTAGAATATCTATTCTTTGTTCATCCAACGTAATTAGAGATATGGAGTGCATTTCTACAGGTTATGATGATGGATGTCACCTAGAAGACTAAGAAGTACAAATATTTTACTTTTAATTGTTTTGTATTTATTAATAGGCGTAACATGCCTTTTATGTTTTGTTATACTAATTATTTTTCTTTTATTAATAGGTATAACATATTTTTTTTTGGAGATTGTTAGGGTTACTTCCACAAACACGACATTTTCCATTGGTTTTGGGTTCGTGGATAAAGAAAAGGAATCCAATTACATTTGGGCTTAAAATTGTGTTAAGGCCATAATCTACAGATATGATAGCCCATACATGATTGTTACTGACAGAGAGATAGCATTGATGAATGCATGTGAAAAAAAGTATTCCCATCGGTCATTTAGATACTTTGTAGATGACACATATCTCAATGTATATTTACTAATTGCAAAGGACGTTACAAGACAGATGCTGAATGTAATTCTTTTTTAGGAGATTGTAATACTTTAGTTAATTCATTAATATTGGCAACATATTTGAGAAATTATGAAAAACTTGAATCAAGAGAGACATATCATCCAGGTACTACCCAAGTTCTCGATTATCTCAATCGAGTCTGGTTGGATAAATACAAAGAAAATTTTGTATCCTCTTGGACTAAACAAATTTTAAACTTTCACAACGACACTAACAATAGAGTTGGGAGCCAACACGCGAAGTTGAAAAAATTCTTGCAGACACAACATGCTAACATAGATAAAATTTTTAATCGTAGTGGCATCGCAACACACATTGATAAAAGATATTTTAGAAACAAACCGTACTAAGTTGATACGTTGATAGAACATACCCCATTTTAAAGGTTTGTGTGGAAATGTTTCACACCATGCGTTGGACAAAATCAGACAGTAGTTCGACCCGCCTGACACACATCAAATAAGTGAACCAATTAATATTCGTGATAAATAAAGACAAACTTTGTTTTGATTCCAGTTTATATAGTCATTCGAATTTTATAATTCCGTCCAAATTTATAATGTCGTCCGAATTTTAATAATGTTGTCCGTCGGAAAACTGGTTGCTGCACACGTGGCAGACCTTGTGAACGATGATTGGGCCCATATGACGTTAACTGTTAATTGACATCCATTGCTTATTTTAAAAAGGAGAAAAAAGGGGGCGAATACGGAGACAACGGGTTTAGAACATGGAACCTCACATACCAAACAGAATTGCCTTGCCACTAGGATGAAGCTTCCTGTATGTAGTTACTCTTGAATATTTAAATATATTATATAATACTGATATTACTATTATTATTACCACTTTAATTATTTTTATTTTTATTATTTTTATAATTATTATTATTATTATTATTATTACTAATGATATATGCATACATTTTTAAATATATAAAGGATGTTTTTTGATGTATAGAATATGTTTTAAATGTATAAATTCATTTTTAAATGTATCAAATATGTTTTTTTATGTATCAATACTTTTTAAAATATATAAATACTTAAGTACGCATTTATCAATTTTAAAGCACATGTATATATCTTTAAAATATATTTGTGTATTAAAAAGTTGTATTTATATGTATAAATAAGTATGTATTTTGTATAAAAACATACTTATACATGTTGAATGTTTAAAAAAAATTAAAGAAAAAAAAATACGTTTTTAAAGTATAAATATATTTTAAAGGTATTTTTACGGTTTATATATTTGATTTATATAATATAAACCATATTAATAGGTACGTTTATAGTTATATGTATATTATATTTTTTATGCCAAATAAATATAAATTTAAGCATATAAATACAAATAAATATGATTTTTAATGCATTAATACGTTTTGTAAATGTGTAAATACAATTCTAAATACATATTTTACATATTATTTCAAATATATAAATACATATCTAAATTTATAAATATGTTTTTGTACATATAAATACCTTATATATATATATATATATATATATATATATATATATATATATATATATATATATATATATATATATATATATATATATATATATATATATATATATAAACGTATTTTTTTAGCTTTAAAAAGGTATTTCCATATTTAAAATCATAAATCTATATTTAAATAAATACTTCTATATTTAAAATATATGTATACATTAATAAAAATATATGATAAGAATAAATTATAATAATTATAACAATCTAAATAATCTAAGAAATATTTAAGTAATAATAACATTAATCCGTGTTAGTTGTTATATTCAAAATATCAGCATTGAATATACAAAATGTGTCGCGGCCTAATGGTTACAGTGTTGGTTAGTGTTGGGCTTATTAATATTGTGTCAAATATGTCATGCATAGGTTTACTTTTACCAAGATGGGCCTGTCCATTCTCGTGTTTATGTTTATCGTCTAGCTTATAAATATTGCATGCATGTATTATTAGGGTTAACGTTTAGTCCCCCTACATAGCTCTTACAGAGAAGTTCTCAATGAACTCTTCTAGGGTTATTTATAATCAAAGCATTCGACACTATTTTGATCATTGTTCTTGTCATTTATTTGACGTTATTCACTATAGAATCTATCGATCATAGTCATTATTCTCACAATTGGTATCAGAGCAGGAGATAGTGTAATTAATTCGATAGTCTTCTGACGAGTTTTTACTAGGGTTTATCGTTTTTCTTGGATCTGTTGTTGGTGTCTCAATCGCTTCAATCGGTTGTAGGCTCCATGCCTAGATCTATAGTTTTTCCGTACTCGTTTCACGTATTACACTTCTGATTCTATATTTGTTTTAGTGATCTTGACATCGTGTAGAACGAAGATCCTCATACTCTTTCTTTCAATCTCTCTAGTAGTATTGGATATACTACAAGGATTCCGATACTCTTTCCTCAAGATTATGAAGTTTGGGAGTTACACTTCGATTACTATGTCCTTGGAATCGAAGAACATGGTGCTACTATATGGCATTCAATGATGATGGAGACGTTCACGTATTCCGGTACAAGAGAGCCAATTAAAACTTTGGCTGAGTACAATAAAATCCTTCTTGAAAATAAAGATGTTGCTATCGATGAAAGGAACAAGCTTATGAGCAACATAAAAGCTATGAGAATTATCCGATTTGCTCTTCCTCCAGATACGTTTCGTCTTGTGAGCGCATGTAGTAAAGCGAAAGAGATATGGGATAGGCTGAAGGAACATTATTCAAGTGACGCTGATTTGGAACATTCCGTGAAAACATTACTTTTATTAGAGTTTGGAGCTTTTGTGCAAAAGTCTGATGAAAAACTAGATCAGACGTTTGATCGATTTAATCATTAGTTGAGCAGAATGCTCAAACACAATCTCAAGCATGAAGTCATTGAACAAAAAGTCACGTTCATGAATGGATTGAGATCTGAATGGAAACTTGTTGTGTCCACGGTGAAGGCACACAAACAGTTCAAAAGCTACACTTTGGCCAAGCTTGTGGGAATTCTGAGATCCCATGAAGACGAAGTTACGAAGGATGTGAAGCTTGTTTCTAGTCTCGGTTCTTTGGAGTTAGTTGTAAAAGGCAAGAAAGTAGCATAGGAGGATTCCAAATCAGATCTTTCGGAAAGCGAAATCTCAAAAGAAGACAAAGCTCTTCTAGTGTCTAATCCCAAGAAGTTCTATAAAAAGAATTTCTCTCGTAACAGAAACAAGTTCATACAAGGTAACTCAAGTTCAGATAAGTCCAAGGATGAGTTTTTCAAGAACTCAGGAAACGAAGAGGAGAAGAAAGAAAAGAAGCTGATGGGTGATTCGGGCTATGATTGCAACTAATATCATGGCAAGAATCACTTTGCCAAGGAATGTATGCTTTGGAGGATGAATGAAAAGAAAGAAACTGAGAAGGATGGAGCCTACTATCTTCAGAAGATAAAGGAATTAAGAAAAAGGAGTGCATCAAATCAAGGCCGACATTGATCGTTCAGGAAATAAGTGATGAAGAGGAAAGAGTTGAGGTGTGGTCAACAGACACTGAAGATGATGAGGTCAGAAAACCCACACATGGAGGGTGCTTTGTGGCAAAGTCAGAGTTGCAAGAGTATGAAGGAAAATGCTTGATGGTTCAGAACGAAGTTTCGGAATGAAGAGGGTATGCTACTGATGGTGATCAAGCTTGTAAGGGTCGAATTGTTGTAATTAGTCGAAGTATGTTTTGAACTCTTCGAATATTTTGTAATGTATTTTACTAGGGCGCTTTTATTCGAAGCTTTAGTGTCTATGCCTTAGTATATTTTTTGTACGCTTTCAGTTCCCTATAAATAGGGTTATTTACTAGAGTTAGATAAGAACTTTTACAGACTTGTCTCTTGTACTCTGTAAAGAATTCGAAAGCGTAATAGAGCATAACAGATCATATTTACATTCCGTGTTCAAATCTCGCACTCTTACTTGAATTCATACTCTGATTAATTCGTTACTCGATTCTTTGGTTCATCAATTGGTATCAGAGCAGGAATCATATCTCTGATCTGATTTTCACGCTGTTCAAAAAGTTTTTGAATCAACTCTTTGATTCAAAAGTTTCCGCACTTTTTTGAAAGTGAAAAATTGTCAAGATCTTAGTCTGTGATTCGATTCTGCATTTGAATTGTTGAATCGAGTGTTATTCTCATCAATTCGATTTGATTCATCTAGTTTGTTTTCAAATTCTCAAATCTTTTCAAACTTCTCAAAATCTTCTTCCATACAACAATGGCGAGTTTCAGTCTCAATTCGATGACCTCGTTTTCTCATCTGCTAGGTTCATCAACCAAAATTCCAATGCTAATCCCTGATATGATCAGTGGGCTGATCGGATGCAAGATTATCTGAATGGTCTTGATGAAGAATTATGGACATGTATCACTGGAAGTATCAGTGTTCCAGTGAATGTTCAACCAATCGGATCTTCTTCCACAAATTCTGGTGTGGATAATCAAGGTGATCGTCTGAAGAAATTGGAGAAAAGGTGTATGAGGGAATTACGAGGTGCTTTACCTCCAGTTGTGTACAATTACGTTAGGAGTTGTACAACTGCAAAGGAAATCTGGAACAATCTGAAAGATAAATTTCAAGGAAGTGAGAAGACAAAAATCAATTCAGTTAAACAGTGTTTGGTTGAGCTGAAAGACTTCAAACAAAAAGAAGGATAAACAATTGAAGTTTACTATGATCGTCTGAATGAGCTAATCTATCGATGCAATCGCTATGGAATTACCAAGACTTCAATGGAATTCAATCTCATCTTTGTAATGGGGCTTCGAAAATAATGGAGAAGTGTGAGTATGATGGTGAAGAATCAGCAAAGTTTTGATACATCAACTCTCAATGATTTGTACAATCAGTTGAAAACACACGAAGTTGAAGTAAATGAAATTGTTGAGGAATCGAAGTTGAATTTGGGAGGTCCATTAGCTCTTGTGTCAAAGATTTCAGAGAAAGAAGTTGAGAATGGTGATTCTGAGGAAGAAGAAGGATTCATCATGAATTCGGATGATGAAGCAATAGCATTTTACTCGAATAATCGTGTCAAGAAATTTTTCAAAAAGCCGTTCAATTAGAAGACTAAGCTTGCCGAGGTGAAAGGAAATTATGTGAGTAAAAATGTTGTTGAGGAGAAAAAGAAAGTTGAGAAGCAAGATTCGAATATCGATGAAGGAAAGGGTGAGAAGAAATTGAAAGGTGATGCTGGAATAGATTGTCATTATTGCAACGGTGCGAATCATCTTGCAAATGACTGTATGCTTCGAAAGAAGGATGAGAGGAAGAATAAAGTCAAGGATGAGGCATACTATGCAGAGAAGCTTGAGGTGGTTCGTGCTAAAGCCAAGAATTTATCATTGGTTGCAAAGGGTGAGCATGAGGATGAAGAAGGAACATATCAAATCTGGTCATCTGGATCAGATGATGAAGAAATGCGAAATCCGACACATGGGGCATTGTATGCGAAAATGGAGGAAAACTCAGAGGATGAGGAATTCGAAGTGAGGGGACGATGCTTCGTATCCAAAGCTGCTGACAAATCTCCAATGACTACAAAGGTACGTAAAATTCTCGAATCTTTTAATATTCCTACTCATTCTTATGATTCTGAACTAATATCTTTTGATAAGACGGTTACTTATTTTGATTCAATTGTTGTGTCTGCTAGTAATGAGGCCAACAAATTGTCCATGGAGTTGTTAGAGACCAAAAAGAGATTAGACTCGAAAATAAGCAAAATTGAATGTATGGAATTACAAATAACAAACATTATGTGTGATAGAGATTCTTTAACGAGTGAAGTTAAACTTTTACTAGCACAAAGAAACATTTACTATAATTCTGCGAAAAGACTATATGGCAAATTAACTGATTTACATCATTCAAGTGACATAAGTAAAGAGCAACATAGAAAATTACTACATTTTCTAGCATTCGAAAGAGCTAAGGTAGATAATATTTCGTATGATTGTGAGCAGATAATAGTTGATTTTGACAAAGTTCCTGATGATAGATATAAATATGGAATTGTCAAAATTGATGAATGTCTTGATACGAAAGAATTAGTTAACATAATGAATGATACTTTGACTAAATCTGAACAAATTCAAATTTTGAAAAAGACTGAGAATTCAACATCTGATTCTCAATCTAATTTTGCTGATATTGAAGATAATTCTGACAATATTAGTGAAATTAGTGAACTAGAAGATGTTGATTGTTCTCAGTTGTCTGTTGTTAATGTTGCTTTAACATCTAAAGGGAAAGAAAAAGTTAAGGATTTGATGGTTGAAAATGAAACTGATATACCCTCAACTTCGAAAGTTTGTGATATTAACTTCGTGGATCTCAAAGACAGCCAAACTGATGATAGTGATGATGACGATGAAGAGAAAATTTCGAAGGAAAAGAAATTTACAAAAGAAGAAGAAACTCCTCGAATGGTGGTTGATCAAGTGTATGGTGATACACAAAAGTTCGAAAAAGTTATGAATGAAAAAGGAGAACACTATCTTGAAACGAATACAGTGGTTTATCCAAATTTCAAATGTACAGATGATGTCATTTTTCCAAATCAAGTTTTCGTAACTACTGGAAATGTTGAGAATATAAAACCAGAATTAAAGAAGTTAGTTGAGGAGGATAATTCAAAAACAACTGAAGAAGGTTTTTTCTCAAATCAAAGCACAGTTGAAAACAACTTAACTAAGAATTCGTATGAATTCCAACGTCAAAAACCAAAAAGACAATGGGTTGAAAAATCAAAAATAGAAAAAGTGTTTTCAAATCAAGTTGAAAAGGAAAATGAAAAGGTTGTCAAACTCAATTCTAAGGAATTTAAAGATCAAATTGAAAATTTTTCGAAGGAACACAACATTTCAAAAAGACAAGCAAGAAAGAAAATATTTTGGCAAAATGTTGAGTCTCAAAAGATGTCTGAATCACAATCAACCAAAAGTGTTTTCAAAGCTAAAAATTCCTCTTTTTCAACAAAACCTCAACAATCATCTCATACAAATCATTCAAGCTCTGAAGTGAATAAACACACAAGGTTTTCGAAAGTTACACCAACTAATAAATCAAGAGCATTTTCAAATAAATCTAAATCAAATCAACAATTCTTTCAACGTCAACATTTTAAATCAACTGTTGATTCATCATACGCTCAATCATTTTTATCAAATCCAAAAGTTGATTTTGTTCCTCAAAAGCCAAATTTTCCTAATCATACGAAGAAAGAAACAATGAAAACTTCACGGAAAAAAGGAATGACTTCAAGGAAAAACATTGATCATTGGCTTGAAGGCAAAGGAAAGATGTATCAGTCAAATAAATATTCAAAGGAGCAAATTCACGATGCATATGAAAAATATGTGAATACTTCATCAAATGGCAGTTCATCTTCTAAGGATTCGAACATTTCAGTCAAAGCTTGGAAACCAGTAATAAAAGCAAAGAATGTTCATTCACAAACTCAGAATTCGAAGGGTAATGTCAGTGAACATTTGAAACCATCAAAAACTTATGTTTCAGTTCCTTTAAATGAAGAAGTAAACTTAATTGATAGCCTCAAAACCAAAGTTTGTGATTGGGTTAAAAGTTCTTCATTACATTCAAAATTGAAATCTAATTTCCAAAGACCCAAAAAGCCTTGGGTACCTAAAATTTTCAATTGAATGTAGGTACTATGTGATGAGCAATATGATAACAAATGGTACATCGATAGTGGTTGCTCTCGTCACATGACTGGGAAGAAGGAGAATTTACGAGATTTTCGAAGTCTCAAAAATGCTGGAGTAGTGAAGTTTGGGAACAATCAAAAATGTCAAGTCAAAGGATATGGGAAGATCACGAATGGACAATTCACAGTGAATCGTGTTGCACATGTTGAAGGTCTTCAACATAACTTGATAAGTGTTTCTCAACTTGTTGTGGGCACTGGCAATCAAGTTCTTTTTAACGAAGAAGGAAGTGTAATTTCAAATGTCAACACAAAAGAAGTATTACTGAAATCCAAAAGGAAAGGTGACATGTTCACTTTGGATATCAATCCGATAGTAGGGAAACCTGCTATATGTCTTCTTTCGAAAGCAACAGCAGACTTAAGTTGGTTATGGCATCGAAGACTTTCTCATCTCAATTTTCGAAACATCAATAAACTTGTGGTACAAGATCTGGTAAGAGGTTTACCTGTACTTAAATTTGACAATGATTCTTTATGTGCAGCTTGTGAAGTTGGCAAGCAACATAAACAAGGTCATCCAATTACAATAGATTCGAAAAATATTGCACCTCTGGAGCTTTTACATATTGATTTGTGTGGACCCTCGACTATTTCAACTCTCAACAAGAAACGGTACATTTTAGTTATTGTTGATGATTTTTCCAGATTTACGTGGGTTTATTTTCTCAGGCTTAAATCCGAAGTTGCACAAATCATGATCGATTTTATCCAAAAGATGGAAACAACATTGAAGAAAATTGTTCGAAAAATTAAGAGTGATCAAGGAACTAAATTTAAGAACAATGTTCTTGATTCGTTTTTGGTGGACAAAGGAATTTCGCATAATTTTTCATCACCATACACACCACAACAAAATGGTGTTGTTGAACGAAGAAATAGGTCTCTATGCGAAGCGGCAAGGACTATGTTGGCATATGCGAATCTTCCACAATACCTTTGGGATGAAGCTGTATCAACTGCATGTTTCACTCAAAACAGATCGTTCATTCATCGTCGTTTTAACATTACACCATATGAAATTCTCAACAATCGAAAACCTAACGTCAAATTTTTCCATGTTTTCGGATGCAGATGCTTCATTATGAATCTCAAGGATCATCTTACGAAATTTCAAGCTAAAGCTGATGAAGGGATTTTTTTGGGATATTCGCATAATTCAGTCGCATATCGGGTGTTGAACAAAAGAACACGAAAAGTTGAAGAAACTTTTAATCTTACATTTGATGATTACTACATTAAACAAACAACATCACAGTTTGAAAATCATCCTATTCTGAAAGACATACAAGATGATTCTGAATCCTCACAAACCTTAGATATTGATTATGATTTAATATTTGGAATTTCAGATCATGCTGTTGATGCTGAAATAAATGCAAATGATAATCATCTCTCTGAACAAACAAAGCTTATTGATGATTCAACATCCAATTCTCCAGAGAAAGGTGAAAGTATGCAAAATAATCCAATAGAGGGGGAGCACTTGGATTCGAATATTTTCAATAATGAAGAACATTCTTTCGAGGGGGAGAAAGAAAGATTGAATTCTGATGTTGAGGGGGAGCATAATGTTGAGGGGGAGCATTTAGAGAATATTGAAAATAATACTGATTTAGATGATGCTTGTTCGATTGCAGGTTCAGAGAATGATGATATGTATGAAGATGCACCTTTGGAATTTGATCCAGCATATCCACCAATGGAAAAATGGACAAGAGATCATCCGAAGGATCAAGTAATTGGGAATCCACAAGAGGGAGTTTTAACAAGAGCTCAAATTCGTGCAAAGAATGAGGTATTGAATACTCATCAAGAATTTTGCATGTTCAATGTTTTCATCTCTAAAATTGAACAAAAAACAGTTAAGATTGCAATGGAACACTCAGATTGGGTTGTTGCAATGCAATCTGAATTGTCTGAATTCGAACGAAACAAGGTTTGGAGATTAATTCCTAAACCTGAAAATGTTTCGATTGTCGGGTTAAAATGGATTTACAAAAATAAAACCGACAAAGATGGAAATATTGTTCGAAACAAAGCCAGAGTTGTTGTCAAAGGATATTCACAACAAGAAGGAATCGACTATGAAGAAACTTTTGCCCCTGTCGCAAGACTCGAGGCGGTTCGTATATTTCTGGCTTATGCAGCTCACAAGGACTTTGATGTTTATCAAATGGATGTGAAGTGTGCATTTCTAAATGGAGAGCTTGAAGAAACAGTATACGTGGAACAACCCCCAGGTTTCATTAACGAAGAATTTCCAAATCATGTTTATATTTTAGATAAGGCAGTTTATGGTTTGAAACAAGCACCACGAGCATGGTATGCAACTCTTACTTCATTCTTGAAACAATCTAAATTTAAACAAGGATCAGTTGATCCTACATTATTTCGAAAGAAAGTGGGGAATCATCTAATGCTTGTTCAAATTTATGTTGATGATATTATTTTTGGCTCAACTGACCCTGCTTTGTCTAGAGAATTCGAAGATTTGATGAAGAGTAAGTTCGAAATGAGCATGATGGGAAAAATCAATAATTTTCTTGGTTTGAATATTCGTCAAAACAGAGAAGGAATTTTTATCAATCAAGAAAAATATACGAAGAATCTGCTGGAAAAGTTTGGATTGATGAATAGCACGAAGTTACGAGTTCCAATGGCAACTAGCATAAAATTAACACCTTCGTTAGATAAACCTGCAGTTGACCTAACTCTTTATAGAAGCATGATTGGTTCATTACTTTATCTTACTGCAAGTAGACCCGATATCATGTTATCTGTGTGTAATTGTGCAAGGTATCAGTCAAATCCACGAGAACCACATCTCACTGCTGTGAAGAATATATTTCGTTATCTTAAAGGAACAATTTCGTTAGGATTGTGGTATCCTTCGAACACTGGGTTCTTTGTACAAGCATATTCAGATGCAGACTTGGGTGGTTGTAATCTTGATCGAAAAAGCACAAGTGGTGGATGTCAATTTCTCGATGGCAAATTGGTGAGTTGGCAGTCGAAAAAGCAAACATGCGTATCAATCTCAACAGCTGAAGCAGAATATGTGGCTGCTGCTGCTTGCACTTCACAAATAATACGGATCCAAAGTCAATTGTGTGATTATGCAATAAGATTCTCAAATTGCGATAAGAATTTGTCATAATCCTGTGCAGCATTCGAAGACTAAACATATAGCTCTTCGTTATCATTTTATCAAGGATCACGTGGAGGATGGAAATATTGAAGTACATTTCGTGAAAACAACTGATCAGTTAGCTGATATTTTCACGAAACCTTTAGATGAAAAATCCCTTGTAAGAATTATAGAGGGACTTGGAATGATCGATGGAAATTCTGTTCCATGCGAAAAAGAAGAATGATGCACGATAAGGAATGAATCAGAGGCGCTTAATAAAAGACAAGGCAAAGTCATTCAGCATTCAGCTGTTACTGTTCATAGTCAACGCTTCGACCCCTTCGAATTCGCACATTTGTTACTTATTTTAAGGGTTGATTCAGCTGTTACTGTTCATAGTCAACGCTTCGACCTCTTCGAATTCGTACATTTGTTACTTAAAAGGGGATGATAAAATTTCGCATCTTTATAACAAGTATTGTCAATTTTCGAAAATTCAAAATCCAAAAAGATTTTAGTTTGTTTTGTCTCAATTTTCGAAAATTCAAAAATCCAAAAAGATTTTAGTTTGTTTTGTCTTTATTTTCGAAAAATCAAAAATCCAAAAAGATTTTATTTAGTTTTGTAATTCAATTTTCGAAAATTCAAAAATCCAAAAAGATTTTAGTTTGTTTTGTCTTTATTTTCGAAAAATCAAAACAACAAAAATATTTTGATTCTTATTTCTTTTTAGTATGTTGTTGTAGATTATCATGCAGATTCAGAGGGAATTACGATTGCAGTACTAGGGTAAGGTACATTTTTCGTATGAATTGATAAATTTTTCATCATTCGAACTAGTTAGGTTGTCCCTAGAAGCATGCTGCTGCATGTTGACCAAAGCCTCCGTGACTCAATGTGTGTGTACGAAAGCCTTAATGAAATTATTCATACGAAGATTTCTTCCCAATCAGGCTTATATTCACATTAGTCTCTGAGCTACCTTACTCTTCTCAAAATAAGCTAAGAGCTTACTGTTTGGTCCAAACATAACAGAGGTACTTTTCGTGTCTTAAATCAATCTTTTTCATCCATAAAGTTCTTACACGATCACACACGAAGACATATGTCCGAGAGGTCTCTGATCAAACCCATCGAGACTTAGATATATCAAAACTCTGTGTTTATGATCTGACATCATGAGACCGTGATGAAAGTGAAACCGAATTTTCATTATCTTTTTTAAGGAATTGACGGGGAACTAAGTTCCAGATTTTCACGAAACTTTTGTTTCTGTACCAAAATTCGAAACTTCAAATCATATTCTTTTCGAATGCGTGGTCTTGATCAAACATTCGAAACCAACGATGTTTGTTACCCAACAAGATCCAGAACACAAATTTTTTTCTTGAATATGATTTCCGTGTGAGTTTCATTCGAATGTCCTGGTTATTTCAAAATTTTTCAACGCCAACTTGTCACTGACTACACTGGTCAAACAAGTAATTTTTGTTACAATTTCTCACCTTATGTTTAGGTTGACATGTAACGAAATTTTTTGAACTACCCACGAAGCATTATAAAAGAAGCCCTTCGATACTTATCAACAAGTATTCGATTGTAATTCACGGGAACCCACACAAGCTATTGATCATTTCTCTTAATGATTAATGAAGTAATCTTTGCCCGGGATTGAATTTGCTTTTGTGTCAATAGTTTGACATCACACTATCCCATATTTTTCTTATATTTGTTTCACATCTCTATTCTTTGGAACACAACACTCACGAAATCCTTGAGGTTCTGAGTAATACCAACTCAGGCTAATGATTTCGAACTTCTGGCGTATGACTTCGCTTTTCATCCCAAAAGTGAAAGAGCCTTGCTTCCATTCGAAGGGTTCTGACGGTTACAATACTCTTAGTGATCACAAGACAGGCTGTTTTTAAATGACGTATGGTATTTTGTCCGGTTTTCAAGGTGATGTGACAACTACTTTTTGACGCATGGCTACTTTTCAGCAGTAATGGTCCGACTTTTAAGGTGCCACGTCGGATTTCATTAAATACACATCCCGCTTCAAATTCAAACTTCAGGGTTACATATAAAAGGGGATTCAAGGGTTCATTGTCCGTTTACGCGATCAAAAAGCAAATTTCCCAAAATTCTCTGTTCATCATCTGCTTCAAACCCTAACAATGGCGACTTCTGCTCATGTTGATTCTCATACAACTGAAGACGCCTCTTCATTACCAATAATGAAGATTCAAGCAACAAACTACTACTTGGAGGGTGAAGTTTCTCAGTATCCGGAAGAATTAAAGATGCTCATAGTTGCTTTGAAGAACTCGGTTTTGGCTAAAGCGATGTTCAACTCTTTCTCTGTTCCATTGTCCTGGCTTTCTCAAGCAGGATCGACTGCCACATACAACAAAGCATCTGATACGATTACATTTCATCTGGTGAACGATAAAAAGGTCAGGCTAACCAAGAAACTATTTTGTCAAATTCTTGATATTCCGAATTCGCGTCCATATGTTTCATTTACTTTTCCACAAATCGTTCACATGTTCAATGAGATGGGATATCTGCCACCATTGTCCAAGATTAGTGATTTTAAGAAATCTGGACTTCCAAGAATCTGGAATTTCTTATTTGGAATTTTTATAAGATGTTTGACTGGGCGATCCGCTGGTCTTGATAAAGGAAGGATGGAAGTTTATGCCATGGTTGCTGGCATATATTATGATATTCAAGTGGACTATTCTACTCAATTATGGAAGGAATTTCAAAAGGGTGTAGAACATACGAATGTCATTCATGACATTTCGTGTGCAAGATATTGGAGCTTGATCTTGCAACATTTCTACAATAAGGAAGGTATTTTAGTACCCAATGATGAAGACAAAGCAGTTTTTCAATCATACCACTATCCGAAGGATGTTACAGACAATGCTGATATTTTTCCATCAGTGGCTCGTATTCCAGATGCTATGCTTAAAAGAGTTGATCCTTCGAACTCTGTCTTGGTGGCATATTTGCAGACCATCGATACAACAATTGAAACTGGCATACTCTTGGATAGAGATGATACGAAATCCAAGAAGGCGAAGAAGAATGAATCTGAGTCCAAATCTTCGAAATCACCAAAGAAGATGTCTGAAACTGATGTCGTGTCTGTTGCTGAGACTCAAGTGATTGAGCCTATTCTTGAGGAAACACAAGAAAATGTTATCATTCCTTCGAAGACTGGAATGTTTTGAAGAATTAAAATGAATTCATCCCATAAACGCAAGTCTCCCACACAACAATTGATTCGAAAGCCTCAAATCACTCATCAAGGCGTTTTAATTAGGGAAGTGCCCGCACCTGTTTCTCCTGTGTTAAATAAACGAAGGGCTGAAGATATGGCAAAACGTTTGTCGAAGAAGAAGAAGAAGAAAACTCGCAAACTTGTGATTTCTACTGAGTCAACCGAAGATGAAGGTGAAAGAATTCCAGAAACTCCAGAGTTTACTCTTATCACAGAAAATTCTACTCCTGAGAAGACAGTCGTCATACCACCCGAAGTTTCGATTGCCAAATCAGTTCCTGAGGAGGTTCGAACTTCAGGCATCCCTGCACACGTATCTGATACGGATGCAAATGTCAATATGGGTGAAGGAGGTTCAAAAAATGAAGCTAAAGGTCCATCTACTTCTGCTCCTTTTGCAAGTATTGTTTCCTTACCATTATCTTCTATTCCTTTTACTTCAACAACAGATTCCCCAACATTCGAACACATTCTTGATCAACCCTTTACTTCTATTTTTTCTTCTCAATCTAATGAGCCACCCAAACCAAATTCACCTGTTGAAGAAACTGTTTGTATGGAGACAGAGACTGATAATGAGGGGTTTGGCGGAATGTTTGAAGATTTGGAGTTTCATGAAGAAGAAGAGCAGTTTCTAGATCACATGCTGATGACCATGAAGCAGTTTAAGATTTTAAATCAAAAGTTGAATTCTGTCATTCAATCTCAAGCAGATCTCGGGGTTGGTTCGTCTGTTTCAAGTATTGAAGTTGATTCGTTGCTGAAGGTGTTTGAATCTAGAATCATAAGTAAAGTATCGGGGATGATTAAAGATTCTGAATCTCGAGTCTTGGAGAAGATTGATCATAATGATCAAAACAATGAACTTCGGATCAATTCTTAGAATTCGAAGTTTGCTGGTAATCTGAAAGAATTGAAGAATGTTGCAAAGGAACGACATGTTCTTTTTATTCAAGATGTGAAGAAAGTACGAGAGGATGTCAACTTGCAAATTCACGAACTTCGTGAAGATATGAAAAGAGAAATAGCAACTGTTCAACATGACTATGCATCATTGCATCAAAAGGTTGATATCATTTGTGACGCAGTCACTCGATTTGTTAAGTTGTATGAAAATTTGAGTCCTCAAATTACTCAACTTTCAACATCCGAAAGTGCAAGCTTTGAGGAGGTGCTTAAGTTGCTCAAGGAGTTAAAGGAGATTTCTGATAGGCCAATGTCTTCTTCATCGATTACTCCCGAATTTTTATCTCAGACGTTTATACAATTCGAAGCCATTCTCAACAAACAACTCGCTCCTCTCTTTCGCATATCAAGCCTTCTTCCAACCACAAATGCCCCGCCTGTTTTCACAGGGTTGCAAGGGGGAGAAAGAAAAACTACTGAGTCGAAGGCTAGTGGTGAGGATGCGAAAGTTGTGGGAAAAGTTTTTTCTTCAAAAATCCCAACAACAAAACCAATATTTGTTTCTGCTGAAATGGTTACTTCAACAGTCGTAACAACAATACCAATTGCAAGACCAATTTCGAAAGGAATTGTGATTGGTAAATCTTCGGAGACTGGTGGGAGTGGTTCGAATCCAAAAGAAACAATTGATAATCCAGTCTTGAAAGATAAAGGGAAATCAATTCTTGTGGAAAAATCGAAAGAAGAAAAGAAGGCTGAAGCAGAAGCTGAAATTGAAAAACTGAGGATTATCCAAAGAATTATGACTCAACGAGCTAGTGATCCGAAGGGAATGGATAAAGGTGATCCAGCCAAACATTATAATTACGAAACAATTGAGGCCAAGGTTGCTTTCAATCACATGTATACATTCGAAAAGAAACCAAAGCAGAGCTATTTGGTCACAAACACTGATGCAATTCAGCTGGATTTTCCCATAAACGAAATGATGTTTATCATGCCTCAGTTCAATGCAGAAGGGAATTTTAAAAATAAATATGAAGCTACACTCATGAAAATTCGTTTTCATGCTGTTCTTGGAAAAGCTCCTGAGGAAGTATGGTCATTGATTAAAATCAAGAAAGTGATCAGTATGAAGAAGGATGTGATTTTCGAAAACACAGTCCAGAATGTTAAGTATGTGGTTGCCAGGGCAAATGGAAAGATTTGCGAATTTACGATTGCTGATTTTCCTTTGATGAACTTGTATGATCTCATACAAGTTGCATTGATTTTAAAAGACAAATCATTTTCATTCCTTCAAAACACTGAACCGGATGAATTCAAGCTTGGAGTAGCTCACATCAAGATTTTTATCGAAAATTATTATGAGTGCTTGGCACTAACAGATGTGGAGTTAGCTACTGCCAAGGGAATGAAAATAAAAGCACCAATGGCTCCTACGAAGACTCAGGTGGAATTAAAGAAGTATGCTGATGGTGAAATTTGCCTGAAGTCTTTTGGAATGGTCTTTGCAGGAAAAGACAAAGCTGGAAAAGCTAAAAGGTTTTTATTCCAGGCAAGTGAAGTGGAGAGGTATTCAACGTCACAGTATACGAACTTAATTGTTCGTATGAATCATTGCAAGAAGAACAATGAAGGTGACAAGAAAGAGCTGAAGAAGATTATCTCCTGGTACACGGAGATTCAAAGAGTATTACTATATTCCATCACACTTCTTACAAATTGAAGACTTCGACTATGATTACAAAGGGGGAGATTGTAAGGGTCGAATTGTTGTAATTAGTCGAAGTATGTTTTGAACTCTTCGAATATTTTGTAATGTATTTTACTAGGGCGCTTTTATTCGAAGCTTTAGTGTCTATGCCTTAGTATATTTTTTGTACGTTTTCAGTTCCCTATAAATAGGGTTATTTACTAGAGTTAGATAAGAACTTTTACAGACTTGTCTCTTGTACTCTGTAAAGAATTCGAAAGCGTAATAGAGCATAACAAATCATATTTACATTCCGTGTTCAAATCTCGCACTCTTACTTGAATTCATACTCTGATTAATTCGTTACTCGATTCTTTGGTTCATCAAAGCTTTTGAAACATGCTTTTCTGCGAAGACAGTTTCGGAGCAAGTAAAAGAATGTGAGAAGGTGGTTGATAAGGTACACTCTATACTCATATCTCTTAACATTCCTGTTTCTCGCTATGAATCTGAACTAGACGATTTAAAATATATTGTCTCTAATTTTAGTGATAGTTTAAAACGAACTCGTCTAAGTAAGTCTAATCTGGCTGATCATCTTAACAGGGAAACATTTAAAAGTGAAGAGAGGAGATTAAAAATAGAGGCCTTAGAATTAGAGCTTACTAGGTCACATGATAATGTTATTTATCTTAAGAGAGATAGTCGTGCACTTTTGAAACAAAGGAATATTTTATGTTTAATTGCTAAGCGTTTATATTTCAATATTACTCAATTGCACCTTGATTGTGAAATAGGAAAAGGATTGCACAAAATAATTTTGCCCTTTCTTGAATTGAAAGAGGATGAAATCGATGCAGATTGTTATAAGTGCGAATCCATTGTTTCTTCTGATGATGTTTATGATTCTTATCGTGTTGGACTTGAGAAAATAGAAGAATACATTAAGTCCAAAGAACACAAAAATATGTTGAAAGAAATTTTAACAGAAAAAAGATAAGGAAGAAATCAAATTGACTTCTATGCAGAAGCATGAATTGTTATTCAAGAAGTTGAATTCGGAAAGTAATCTTGATTATGAGAATACTTCTGAAGTCGATGAAAGCGAAATGAGTGAGATTTATGTGGAGGACGAAGTTGATTGTTCGGAGTTTGTACAAAATGATGTTGAACCAAAGAAAATTTTGATTTCTGAAAATTCAATCGAAGTCGTTCGTATTGTAGAAAATAATGGTTCACCTGTTTTAAATGAAAAAACAACAGTTTTTCCGAAAGTACAAACTGTTCCGAACCTAGTTTTTGTGAAAACCGGACTGAACAAAAATCATACTTCATAACTAATGTCCCGGGTTGATAGTGATAATGCAAAAGGTTACGAAGAATTCTTCTCGTCCGGACCAATCGACAACACAGATGAAACAAAAGGTCTTTCCGAAATGACCTCATGGAAAACAAAGGGAAAATACATTTCAGAACCATTGAATCGTGTTAACCATTGTTACGATAAGGATGGTCCTAGCGGTACTAAAGATATTCCGAGTAAAACCTCTTCGAAACAAACTAATACGCCAATCCAAAAGGAAAAAAACAAAGTCTAGCATTCATAAATCTGCTGCTGAATTGAATTAAAAGAAAAGGCGGTTGAATGCTAGATATAGGAAAAATCTAAAAGAGAGAAAACGCTTTTGGAAAAATAAGAATTCGAATAAAAATTCTGTTAATTCTGAAATCACAATCTAAATCCTTTTCAAAACCTCAAAAAGCAACACCATAGGTTTCAAAATCGCATGTTTCAAAACCTTTTTAAAAGCCCAAATCTAATTGTTCTCCTAAACCACAATTTTCAAAACCTGTCAACACATCAAAAGATGTTAAGGGAAAAAGTAAAGTTGTTTTAGAACCAGAGATTTCTCTCGAGGAATACGAAGCAAATTTGAAAAAGGAGGAAAAGGGTTTTGCGAAGAAGATGGCTCAGAAACACCAAGAATTTATTCAACGAAAAACAATTCCTGTTGAAATAAATCTTTGCGATCACAAAGTGGAATTTTTCAAAATACAAAAGGGGAAGAACCAAGTTTTAAAAAGAAAATCAATCTAGGTTGATAAGACTAGGATTTTTCCTGTTGTTAAGAAATCCTGACAAGGACCCAATATGGTTTGGGTACCTAAATCTCCTTAATTCTTGCAGGTAATGTGTGACGAACAGTACGATTCCGAATGGTACATCGATAGTGGATGTTCTCGTCACATGACTGGAAGGAGGGAAGAACTAAGATAATTCAGATCGTTACAATATGGCGGTCGAGTAAAGTTTGGAAACAACGCTACCGGAGAAATCAAAGGCTACGGGACGATTACGAATGGAGAATTCTCTATTCGGGAGGTAGCTTATGTAGAAGGCCTGCAACATAATCTAATAAGTGTTTCACAATTGGTTGTAGGTACATGGCTAAAGGTGTCATTTGAAGATGATGGTTCAGAGATTATTGAGAAGAAATCTAAGGCAGTGCTTCAGAAATCTAAAAGGAAGGGAGAAATGTATCAACTGAACTTGAAACCGGTCAAAGGGAAGCCATCCATTTACCTTCTTGCGAAAGCATCTTCAGATGATAGTTGGTTGTGGAACCGAAGGCTCTTGCATCTGAATTTCAAGGATATAAACAAACTCGTACTAGGTGATCTTGTACGCGGTTTACCTCTTCTGAAGTTTGAAAAGGAACATATGTGTGATGCCTGTGAGCTTGGAAAGCAAAGTAAGATGAGTCACTCAACCATCATCAATACCAAGATCATTGAGCCACTGGAATTAATGCATATTGATCTGTGTGGTCCATGTGCCATCGAAAGTATTGGTGGTAATAAATATATATTAGTTGTTGTTGATGATTTTTCTCGATTTACCTGGGTGTTCTTTCTTAGACAGAAATCAGATGCATCTCCAAAATTGAAAATTTTCATCAAGCAGATTGAGCTTCAATTATGAAAGCCTGTTCCGAAAGTTTGCAGTGACAACAGTTCAAAATTCAAAAATCAAGCGTTTGAAGAATTCTTAACTGACAAAGTGATAGCTCACAACTTTTCTGCTCTTTACACTCCTCAGCAGAACGGTGTAGTTGAAAGACGAAACTGTTGGATAAGGTGTCTAAGTCCATAACTATATTTAGTATATACATGACCCGGCTTAGAATGGTCTATTTGGGTTGCATCTTCATCTCAACTGTTGGTAGAGATGCACAAAACCCGAATCTAATCCGATCCGATCCGGATCCGAATCCGATCCGGTTTCGCTTACGTCATCAAAAATCCGATCCGGGATCGGTCAAAATCCGATCCTAATCCGGTCAAAATCCGAATCCGATTCTAATCCGATTTGAAACCGGTTTAAACCGACTTTAGTAGGTTTTAATCGGATTTTGGGGTGGGTTTGGATCCGGTTTTTAGCAAATCTGATTTACGATCCGGTATCAAATCCGATTTGGGATATAGGATTACGATCCGATTGAAAATCCGGTTTTTAATCCGATCCGGTTTGGTCAAAACCGGTTTTGACCCAATTCGGTTTTGGATTGGATCCGGTTTTGAATAGTGAAACCGGTTTTTGTGTGCATCTCTAACTGTTGGATAGACAAAATGAGAATAATGACACTTGTGGTTTGTTAATATATTATAATTTCTAATATATTAATATGAAATCATATAATTTAATTAGTATTGATCAAGAGTTAATTTGGAATTAATTCTGTGATCAAAAAGAGACTAATTAAATATATAGGGATTGATTCGTAAATCATTCATTCTTATATAGTGGGCTTATGGTTCATGATTCACTAGATTGGGCTAGGACCCATTGGGTGCTCCATGGAGGTTATAACCCATGGATCATGGAGGAAATGAAAAGCCATGCACATTAGGGTTTACATGGTGTAACCCTACATGTGGCACACTATATAAAGAGCTCCATAGCTAGCAAAATCGGCCACTATTACAAGACAAGGAGGGCTAGCCGATTTTGTGATCAAAGTGTTCTTCTCTCAAGTTATTCCAAGAGTTGTGGTGTTGTGTGAAACATTTGAGGCATCACATTTGAGGTGCTAGGCTCACAAAGTCTTAAGGAATCCAAGCAACTACAAAGGTATGTCATTCTACTAGTTTTATATTACAAGTACCCCATGCTATGCTAGTTAGGATGAGAACCTTGGAAAATTCTTATTTGCATGTATATTAGAGAAAACATAGATCCAAGGTTTCTAGGGTTGCATGTACACCATAGGAGTGTTAGAATGCTCAAAACCCATCAGAAACCGCTCTCTTTGCGAAGCTGCAAGGACCATGTTATCATTTACGAATCTTCCACTCTACTTCTGGGCTGATGCTATTACAACTGCCTGTTTCATGCAGAACCGCTCATTCATCAACAAAAGATTCTTAATTACACCTTATGAGATTCTGAACAATAGAAAACCTAACGTAAAATTCTTTCATGTGTTTGGTTCTAGGTGTTTTATATTATATTCTAAAGAACAAAGGAACAAATTCGATGCGAAAGCTGATGAGGGCATTTTTCTAGGTTATTCATTAACTTCGAAAGCATATAGGGTTCTAAACAAGAAATCAAGAAAAATTGAAGAAACCTATTATGTCACCTTGGATGATAAATATTTGAAGAAGTATCAGAAAACAGATTGTCAAAGTGAGGAAATCTTTCCATCAACGAATCTGATGACTATTCCTCTTTCAAATCTATATGAAGAATTTTTGAATATGTTTGACGAACCTGAAAAAGCCATCTCTTCTGAATCTAAAGCAAAAGACAATCAAGAAGACGAACTGGAAAAGATTGTTGATGAAGTTCCAGAAAACATCGAGACTTCTCATGAATCACCAATTCTGAATGCTTCAGAATTCCCCATTCCACCACAACATTCTGATTCTCCATTCCACGGGGGAGGGTTCTTGTAACATCCCAAAATTCAAGACAAAAAATTTAATTTTTATTAGGTTATTATAAAAACAACAATATAAGACAACATCCATAATAACATCTCATGTCAAAACCAAAGGGTCAGTAATCAAAACATGTTGTCATAAAGTAATATCATAGTGTAATCCCAAAGATATCATGTGCGGAAACATAGTGTGATGCGCTGGAATCAAGACGGTTCCTTTCCTATGAAAACGAGTACCTGAAACCAAAACTGTAAACCGTAAGCACAAAGCTTAGTGAGTTCCCCTATCATACCACACACATATACTGACAGGCAATTCAGGGGTGCCTGAGTACCCAGGTCAAGCCATTCTGGGGTGCTTGACTTACCCAGGTCAAGCCATTCTGGGGTGCTTGACTTACCCGTCGGTCTATTTCGGCCAACTACCGGGGACTATTTCACCCCCTACCACTACCACGTAATAATATAACACACATATACTGCCAGGCAATTCTGGGGTGCCTGACTACCCAGGTCAAGCCATTCTGGGGTGCTTGACTTACCCGTTGGTCCTTACGACCGATATACGAGGACTATTTCACCTCCTACTACTACCACATAATATCATAGCATAAACATACTGTCATGCAATTCTGGGGTGCCCGACCTACCCTTCGGTCCTAACGACCGAACTTGGGGACTATTCTCCCCTAATTAGGGTTTCCAATCCCATCTTAGCCTAATAGGCCCAAAACCAAGTCCTTAAGCCCATTAGGGTTTTCCTTAGGTCAGTTAGGGTTTATTACACCCAATAGTAACATGTTTGGGCTTTTGGGTCCATTAGGGCTTCATTGGGCCGATTAAGGTTTTAGTCCTTTGTCCAAACATCCAACAAGCAATCCCAACACAATTAAGCACACCGCCACCCAACACGGCGGCCGGTGGCGGCAGCCACCACCCTAAGGTGGTGGTTTTCAATTCTTTCCATTATTCCATTTTACAATTTACAAAGAAAATATCGAAATAAACGCACACACACACTACAATAGAATAAACACACACACGTAACCACCCTTGCGGTGGCCGTTAGTGGCTCGTGGTGGCAGCCACTACCCTACAGTGGCGGTGATGGCCTTCTTGAAAAAAAATCTGATTAACACCAAATGATTGACTGAAGCTAAGGCACATATGAAATGTACCCACCATGCATCACCTAACAGCGGTGGTTGGCGGCAGCTTGATGGAGGAATCTGGGAGGGCGGCAGACGGTGGCGCAACGAAATAACCATAGAAACAGCTGCAGCGGCGGTGCGACGGCGATGGCTGGCAGCATTTTGATGATCTAAGGGAGAAGGGAAAGACAGAGTGAAGCAGCAGCGTCGGAGGAGGGTGGCGGTTCCACCGGAAATGGCGACGACGATGCCCCAGGTGGGTTTCTTTCGATCTCTCGCTGCCACGACATCAATGGAGCTCTCCGTCTTTAATGGGGCGGCGCAGCGGCGAAATTTGCGATAACAGCCACCACCTCACGGTGGTGGCAGTGGTTTCTTTTCGTCCTTCTCGTCGGAATTGACCACAGGGGCAGCAACGAGGCGGCAACTTGGACATCGACTTGTTCTTGCCGGAAGCTAGGTAACGACGGTGGCTTCACGGTGGCTAGAGGGCTGCGGCGGCTGGAAGAAAACGGGAGGCACAAGGTTGGAGGGTAACTGCTGCACATAAGGGAGGGGGTTTAGGGTTAGGGTTTGATCGATGAGGAAGCTATATACCCGGATCCATTTATGAGTTTGCCATAATGGCAAAAACAACCACTCCATTCCCCTTTTGTTTCAAAAGCAATCCAATATTTACCCTTTCTACCCTGGCTTTGGAAATCTTCTTCAAATTAAATCTGATAATTACCATTTAAACCCTCAACATTACAATCCTTTACACCTTAGGTACAAAATTTACCAAACAACCCCCCCAATATCTTAATTATGACATTTTCAGCCCTCTCTTCTCTTTTTCTTTCAAATTAAGTTCCAATAATTACCATGGAGCCCTTGTCTTCATAATTATTTACAAACGGGGTCTAGAACTTACACTTTTAATCTCCGACTTCTAAAATTGCAACCTTTGGCTCCCGAAACCCAACACCTTGCTATATAATTATAAATTTTAGGCTACTATTTATTCATTAATTAATTTATTTATTAAATAAATAAACGGGGTGTTACAACTCTCCCCCACTTAAATTAGATTTTTTCCTCGAAATAATTCCTTACCCTTCCTTACACGCTAACCACTCTAGTAATACGGCCTCAACTCCGAGCATAGCCCCAGCCTTCCCAAGGCATTCTAAATCATCCCTCGCAGGGTTCTAAAACCCAGAAACGAACGAACTCTTTGTAACAAGATCACATCTACTCCGTCTGGAATCTGCTGTCTCGAGATTGTCTGAATCCCTAACAGACCACTCATACTGAATCATTATCATTGAATCTAGTCCGTTCATCCCTCGACATGCTACTTAACTTCTGATAGCTCGCGGTTCCCACTATAAAACAGGTTCACAGACCTAATTATCCCTGCAAATCACTTACACTTGGCCAAGGCTCAGCTAATCCTGCTGTGAGTGACTTGTCACTCCCCAATAAACCAGCTATTCTGTGCGTACTTGCAACCTAAAACACAAATACTAACACTGCCTAAACGCAGAAACTGCCCAAACACTGAACTGCCTGAAGCAGTATGTTGCCACATGGCTGCTTTCCAAAATCTACCGAGACCTGCCTGGTCTCAATTCGTTCGCCAATCATCTGGAATATCGGGTTTCGGCCCGGCTGCCGGGCCAAAGGACTCCCACTTAGTCGCCTCACACGACTTTCGAACGAAATACTTCTCTGGAAGTAGTTGCCACTAGCTATCATGTCACTGAGGCTCTAACAACCTTCCGATCTAACCGATCGGGTCCATGCGTCGAGTCCTGACGTCACAAAAATCCAAGACTAAAAGTGATTGCTACCTGACCGATGGTAGACTTATATAACAAATGGCCTTATACGATCCATTGCTTTCCTGATCTCATAACTGCAGTGGCGTTCCTACAGTCTTATTACTGGCTTAACCATGTCTAATCCCTCTGGGGAAATCCATAAACCATTCCGTGGATTTCCATATCCTCACTGCTACACCCGATCTGGTGTGTACTCCTGTTTCTTTCGCATCCTAACAACGCGCTCATGCTATCTACCAACCTAGTGAATGCTACGGCTACACCCGCAGACTTACAATACTCTAGCACTATCCGCTAACCTGGTGAATGTTACGGCTATACACGCAGACTTACAACACTCCTCACACTATCTGACTGCTAGTGAATGCTACAGCTACACCCGCAGACTTACAACACTCTAACACTATCTGGCTGCTAGTGAATGCTACAGCTACACCCGCAGACTTACAACACTTTAACACTATCTGCCAACCTGGTGAATGCTACGGCTACACCCGCAGACTTACAACACCCCTCATACTATCTGCTGCTAGTGAATGCTACGACTACACCTGCATACTTACAACACTTTCCGTACCAGGTCGAACACGCACTCGACCTAACACTCGGCTGAACTTGCGTCCTAACTGAAACTCTAACCTGGTTCCCGAAACCTGCTGTTTGAGAGTCTCGAAGGATGTCTGCTGCTTAAGCCCCAACAAAAGGCCACCGACTTCTTGGTCAATCGGGTCAAAGGAACCGCAATCTCGGAGAAGTCCCGTATAAATCTACGGTAATAACCCGCTAGACCCAGGAAACTCCGAATCTCAGATGGAGACCTCGGAATCTCCCACTGCATCACGGCCTCTATCTTGGCCGGATCGACCAAAATAACCTTCTGGTTGACAAGGTGCTTAAGAGATTGCACCCCACGCAACCAGAACTCACATTTGGGGAACTTTACAAAAAGTCTCTCCCCCACTTAGATTCGACTAAGTCTTCATGGTACGCGAGAATTGAAGGATTCCCAATCCTTCTTAACTCCTAATAGTCTACTGCCGAAAATCTGAGCTTATCAATGCTAACGATCAATCACCCGTCAAACCTTAAGATCGTCCATCCTCTGAAATCGTGAAGAGTACTCTTGAAATCTGGTCCAGTCTGACACCTCATTCCACCTCCCATGCTGACAACTAGAGGCTCTAATCTTCACTCTGGCTGACGAGTCCTCGTCCCCATTTCCAATCTCGCAGCACCACTGAACTCTAACCATACACAACCCAAACGAAAATACAATTCTCTTGAACATCCGATGACTAACCACTTATACATCTAACACCCGCAACTAACACTACCCTCTTCATGTTACCAGTTCTGTCCAGGCAATGGTATTGCCTTGAACTCCAAAGTTCATCCATAGACAATTGTCGACCACACCTGAACAATGATAGAACCCCTGAACGCTGACTTCACTGGAGAACTATCACTCTAACGCTGACCGAGTATCCTCTAAATAATACGCCCGCATAGATCCCGACAAAGATCCGGAATGATAATGGTACGCGCGGAACCCATTCCGCAAGATGCGTCCCTCTGTGGGTTCATCAAGGACTTTTCGACATGCAGGATGGCATATATGATCCTTGATAACCCAGACACTAGCAGAAAACCGCCCCGAGATCTGACTTATCCAAACTCACTCACAATCCCAAAGTGATACGTATCCCCAACATCCATCTAGTAGCAATAGAAGATGACATACCCGCAACATCTGAAGGAATACTAATCACCTTCTGCTGTCATGACCAACCCCGCTACCCTGTAGTAGCCTAAACCCTTGGAGCGACAAACTCCCTAGTACACTTTCCTGTATGTGCTGCATTGACTTTGGCCCTGCTAGCCCTTCACCCGATGATCAGAAGTCATGGGTCTCTTCCCGGGACCCTCTACTATAGCACCTGGCACAACCCTCTCTTCTCAAAGTGCTCCAAATCAATCTCGCATCTGCAACCTCTTGGAAACATGTCCTTCAGGGTCTGACACCCTGTCACGCTTACTAGTTCACTTGCCCATGGCTAAGCTGCAACAACTGGAACATTCTCTGTCCCCAAACCGGGTCGCTAACTTCTCCCCGAAGCTTCTCAGATTCACCAAGACTCTCACCAATTCGAGTATGGATCCTGTGCTTTCAGTAGTACGGGCCCAATATTACCTTCCACACCTATCCATACTTTCCTCAGCAATCCTCCCGGATCCTCCAAGTCACTTCCTCAACTGGTACACCCAAGTCTCACTGAGCCTCACTACTAACCCACTGAAACATATCCTAGGCTTTCCTAGGTTCCCGTACTCACCCAGTCCTCAGCTGCTGAAAGACTTCCCACTAATGTCAACTAGCTACCTCATGAATATAGCCACATGCAACAGAGATCAGATAATCCTTCGAGTAAAAGACCCATCCCTAGAATGGTTGGACTCAGACAAGAGCTGCGCAATAGGGTCAAGTCCATCACTCTGAGATTATCCGGTCTGTGTCCAATGTGACTTAGCATATTCACTTAGTAGCTAACTCACATCACTAAGAGTCCCACAAAGCACAAAGCAAACAACATTCAGACAATGGAAAATCTAAACATCATATTCCACTCAAATCATCCTATCCTCTAATCAGGAATCTGTACATGCAATTTCAAGGCTCAGACAATCAGGCATAACCTAAACAGGCTATCCTATTACTAACTGATCAGTACTAGCATGCAAGTCTACAAGCACATACTATAGGCATATAAGGCATCCTCCTAGATCATTAGCCCTAATCTAGCATGCAGTTCTCATAATCATATCATAGCATATCATATCACATCATGTATGGGTATCTTGGGGAAAAACTTGAGCTCGACTGATTGCACGCATCACACACCTTGTTCTTTTCAAAGTTATTTTCTCTATTCAAATTCTTTTCAAACTTCATTTATAAAAGGGTTTTACTTTTGAAAAATTTCATACCAAGCCCTTAGTTTGAGTTCAGACACGCCCGGGAGTGTGCCCGAATCCCTCAAACCAAGGCTCTGATACCAACTTGTAACATCCCAAAATTCAAGACCAAAAATTTCATTTTTATTAGGTTATTATAGAAACAACAATATAAGAAAACATCCATAATAACATCTCATGTCAAAACCAAAGGGTCAGTAATCAAAACATGTTATCATCAAGTAATATCACAGTGTAATCCCAAAGATCTCATGTGCGGAAACCTAGTGTGATGCGCTGCGATCAAGCCAACTCCTTTCCTTTGAAAATGAGTACCTGAAACCAAAACTGTAAACCGTAAGCACAAAGCTTAGTGAGTTCCCCCATCATACCACACACATATACTGACAGGCAATTCTGGGGTGCCTGACTACCCAGGTCAAGCCATTCTGGGGTGCTTGACTTACCCAGGTCAAGCCATTCTGGGGTGCTTGACTTACCCAGGTCAAGCCATTCTGGGGTGCTTGACTTACCCGTCGGTCTATTTCGCCCGACTACCGGGGACTATTTCATCCCTACCACTACCACGTAATAATATAACACACATATACTGCCAGGCAATTCTGCGGTGCCTGACTACCCAGGTCAAGCCATTCTGGGGTGCTTGACTTACCCGTCGGTCCTTACGACCGACATACGAGGACTATTTCACCTCCTACTACTACCACATAATATCATAGCATAAACATACTGTCAGGCAATTCTGGGGTGCCCGACCTACCCTTCGGTCCTAACGACCGAACTTGGGGACTATTCTCCCCCTACTACCACTATCACATAAAACATATCATGCTAGCACATAAACATATCAGGTAGTAGAAAACCTAGATGAATATCACAAAGATAATCATCTAACAAACAACTACTACTAGTGGGCCGACATTGTGGCCGTAGACCCACCGCTACTGGAAGGTAACTCACCTCACACTGCTGAAGTCCCGTAGACTCAACCCCACACTGCTGAAGTCCCGCAGACTCAACCCCATCTGTTGGATGACAGATTCCCGAACTGTCAACACCAAAATAACACCCAATTAATAATTGGGTTCCAATACATAACCATAAGTCCATGCTTGGGGGTAAAAGACTACTCTACCCCTAACTTGGCTTGATTCAAGCCCGAAGCCCAAAAGTCAACTATGAGTCAAAGCCCAACATATGGCCCAATTTTCCATATTGGGCCCAAGCCCATACATGGTCTTATTCTAAGGCCCGACATCATGTAATCATTAAGGCCAAAACTGTGGCCCATCTATGGCCCAATTTTCCAAATTGGGCCCAACTCCTCATATGGGCCTTACCTCAAAGCCCATTTGCTTGATCTTGGATGGCCCATTAATAACCCAATCATCAAGGCCCAATAGAAAGGCCCAACAATAAACCCAAGTGGAATTAGGGTTTCATATAAAATGACGATTAGGGTTAAGTGTTTCTCACTTACCCCATTAAGGACTTAATCCATTAAGTCCATCACTCTTCTAAATAAATCATATGGTGTGATTGGGCTTAATACACACACACTTCCATTCTAATGGCCCAAATGTGGGTCCCGATAAGTCCAAGCCCATAAATCCAATATTAGGGTTTTCTAAACCCTAATTAGGGTTTCCAATCCCATCTTAGCCCAATAGGCCCAAAACCAAGTCCTTAAGCCCATTAGGGTTTTCCTTAGGTCAATTAGGGTTTATTACACCCATTAGTCACATGTTTGGGCTTTTGGGTCCATTAGGGCTTCATTGGGCCCATTAGGGTTTTAGTCCTTTGTCCAAACATCCAACAAGCAATCCCAACACAACTAAGCACACCGCTACCCAACACGGCGGCCGGTGGCGGCAGGAGGCGGCAGCCACCACCCTAAGGTGGTGGTTTTCAATTCTTTCAATTATTCCATTTTACAATTTACAAAGAAAATATCGAAATAATCGCACACACACACTACACTAGAATAAACACACACACGCAACCACCCTTGCGGTGGCCGACGGTGGCTCGTGGCGGCAGCCACTATCCTATGGTGGCGGTGATGACCTTCTTGAAAAAAAATCCGATTAACACCAAATGATTGACTGAAGCTAAGGCACACGTGAAATGTACCCACCATGCATCACCTAACAGCGGTAGTTGGCGGCAACTTAATGGAGGAATCCCGGAGGGCGGCAGACGCTGGCATCGTTTCGATGATCTGAGGGAGAAAGGAAAGACGGAGTGAAGCAGCAGCGGCGAAGGAGGGTGGCGGTTCCACCGGAAATGGCGACGAAGATGCCCCAGGGTGGGTTTCTTTCGATCTCTCGCTGCCACGACATCAATGGAGCTCTCCGTCTTTAATGGGGTGGCACAACGGCGAAATTTGCGATAGCCACCACCTCACAGTGGTGGTAGTGGTTTCTTTTCGGCCTTCTCGTCGGAATTGACCACAGCGGCAGCAGCGAGGCGGCAACTTGGACGTCGACTTGTTTCGTCGGAAGCTAGGTAACGACAGTGGCTTCACGGTGGCTAGAGGTGTAACATCCGGATTCCAGGGACATTATCATGTATGTTAATCTTGAGATTTAAGGAGGGACTCGACGAGTTGAGGGACCAACTCGCTGAGTCGAGTCGAGTTGATCGCGTGAATTTAATGAATGGACTTGACGAGTCGGAGGAGGGACTCGCCGAGTAGGTGCTGGGCAGAGAAACCCTAATTTCCCGGGTTTGAGACCTATTTAAAGGAACTTATAGCCTCATTTGCGGCTACCCTTCCTTGAGAGCAAACCCTAAACCTGTATGGAGAGCCATGAGAGTCTTAGAAGCTAAAACTTGGAGTAAACTAGTGCATCTCTTGAGGAGAAGAGGAGATCACCCATCAAGGGAGCTAGAGAATCAGTGGATCTGGTGTAACTTCGTGCAAGGGCTTGAGTAAGAGGTAAAAGCTTACACCTTTCTTGTTATTTTGCTTAGATCTTGTAGATATGGAAGATTAGGGTTTCTTCCACCATTGTTGGGACTTTGTATGCACAAGGTCTCTCATGAGGCCTAGACTTCAGATCTGGACCTTGTGAGGTCCAGAGAGTCCAAAGATTATAGCTTTAGTTAACCATAGAAGAGTTATTGTGGTTAATCATCCTTGTTAGAGTTATATTGGCATTATGAGCTTTATATGCCATGTTTAAACGTAAAGCTTGCAGCTTTACGTGACAATCGACCCTCAGGATGGTAGATCTAGTGTTTGGGGTGATGGATCTGCCTTAAATCGTCTGAATGAACATTTGGTCTGAATGAACTCGCCGAGTCGATGAGCCGACTCGACGAGTTGGTTAGGGTTTGTCCCGAGGAACCGAATCAGGCGATAGCTCGACGAGTCTGGGGTCAACTTGACGAGCTGAGCTGGACTGTCACGAGATTTCTGAGGAAAATAAGTGGACTCGACGAGTCGCAAGGGTGCACTCGACGAGTCGGGTCAAACATGGACTGTTGACTCGAGTTTGACTTCTGTTGACTTTGGGGCTTTGATCAACATAAGTAGTAGAGACTATGGAGGGGTAAAATGGTCTTTTATCCACTTCAAAGAGTTAAAGAGAGGAAGAATAGACTTCGATTATTAGAGCTGTGATTAGAGTATCACTTAGAAATATTCATCCCTTGTGTTAGGTGGAGGCTAGTTCGAGATCCGGGAGTGGGGTCTTTACTTGCTGCTGGTCAGGTGAGTCTTTTCACTATACTTTACCTTGAGTGGTAAGTAGGGTTATGTGACAGAGTATCTTGTATGCTATGTATGTGATGTGTTGCACTACATTATTTCTATGTGATTTATGCTGTGTGTATTCCAGAGTTTACAGAGTTAGGACCGGAAGGTCCACAAAGTTATAGCCTCGAGTGGCTAACATGTGTTATATGTGGTATTTTAGGGAACTCACTAAGCTTCGTGCTTACCGTGTTATGTGTTATGTGTTTCAGGTATCTCAGAGGATCGCGGGAAAGCACCGGCTTGATTGTACACACCAAAAAAAGAGTCACGTTTTGAGGATCCTGGCTTATTAATGGAGTTGTGTTTTGTAATTTGAATAAACGAGATTTCTATACAATATGTTACGAAAAGTATGTGATTTTAAAATGAAAATTTTGTTTGAAAAATTATGGTGTTACAAGTTGGTATCAGAGCCTTGGTTTGAGGGATTCGGATGCACCTTCGGGTAAATCTGGACTCAAACTGAGGATTTGAGAATAATTTTCAAGGAAATGATTTTTCTAAAACGAGCAAGAGTTTCTAAAAGAATACGAGTTGGAGCAGTGTGTACAATCAGCCTGAGCCCGAATGGTGATTTCCTAAAATACCCTTACATTATGTGTTATGAGATATTATGTGATATGCTATGCATGCTAGAGATAGGCTAGGTATTTCATATTTTAGGACTAGAGTGGCCTGATTTGTGATGCCTTAGCCTAGGAGTTGCTGTTATATATGGTGTGCCTCGAGTATGTGCTGAGTATGGGTATCCAGCAGGAATCCTTTTAGAGAGGGATCTGAGTAGAGGAGTAATCTAGGAGAGATACCTAGATGAGCATTTAAGGAGCCTACTGAGAGAGTAGTCAGATGCCCGCGTGGGGTAAAGTTGCTTGAGTTCGGTGATATCCTTTGAGTATGAGGAGAGCAAGTGGTTAATAACCTAGAGTGGTTTTACATGTTGGTAGAGATTATTCGATGCCCGAATGCTGCTTGCTTCGTGCTTTGTGGAACTCTTGATGATGGGAGTCACCTACTAAGTGAATATGACGATATTCAGGAGGTAGATGGCTGGCATAATAAGGAGTTCTTCAGCAGCTGATGGCGGAGAAGTGTGAGAACCTAGGAAGAGCCTAGGAAAGGGTGACCCTAGTCAGATGAGTACGCTGACAGAGTAGAGCATTTCGCAGAGGAGCGAACACACGTGACATGATTGGTGATCGAGAAGGTTGAGCAGCTACTTAGGAACTCGGGGATGGTCCGTGCAGAAAGTATGGGTAGATGTGGCAAGTAGTATGGGCCCATACTGCTGAAAGCAGAGGACCCATACTCGATACAGGGAACATTCCGGAGGATCTAAGTAGCAGATCGAGAGGTGATTTCATGGTTCGAGTATCATGAATTGTAGCAGATCGAGAGGTAATTTCATGGTTCGAGTATCATGATTTGTAGCAGATCGAGAGGTGATTTCATGGTTCGAGTGTCATGATTTGTAGCGGATCGAGAGGTGATTTCATGGTTTGAGTACCATGATTTGTAGCAGATCGAGAGGTGATTTCATGGTTCGAGTACCATGATTTGTAGCAGATCAGGAGGTGATTTCATGGTTCGAGTACCATGATTTGTAGCAGATCGAGAGGTGATGTCATGGTTCGAGTACCATGATTCGTAGCGGATTAAGAAGAGATAACATGGTTCAAGTACCATGATTCATAGCTAATCGAGAGGTGGCCACATGGTTCGAGTACCATGACCCTTGGCGGTTAGTGTTACTGGTTCTACCAGTTATTCCGTTGTGATTGCCTAGATTGAGATCAGATGTGAAAGAATATGGGGCCAGAGGGCCATGATGATCGAGTTTTAGTGGAGCATCCCTTAAAAAGGGAAATCGAGTTAGCTCCGAGGGATTGCTGGTGAGATGCTAGTGGGAGTCGCAAGACTCAGGGATGAGTAGGGATGGTGTGTTATGGGAGAATACGGTTTGGGCTGAGTGATCAGCCGATGGTAGAGATGTCGTTTTTCTGTGACCTGAGCGGTGTTATTTCTGTTCCTGTGAGAAACAGGAGAGGTATTGAGATTTTCGGTTCCAAGGTTGGGGGTGAGCCCTGTGGGGTAGCTTTGGTTACGATCTTTCATCAGAGTATTTTGGGCAGTATGTCTGCCAAGAGGTAATGTTAGAGCATGAGCAGGTTGTCAGCAGGGACTGAGATGATTAAGGACAAGGATACACCCTATTTGAGCATAGTAGGGCATGTATTAGCTGCAGCGGCAGATGATCATGAAGAGGATATTGGAGCGGTGGCTCTTATTGTCTATGATGAGTATCGAGTGTGGTAATGAGGACTCCACTCTTATTACAACCCACGTGATGGAACGTTGGTTGAAGAGTCAAGGATGAGGGATATGTTAGTTCGTTATTTTCAGACTGAGAGTCAGGGTTGCGATTGGACAGTTGAGATGTCCGGTAGTGGGATGGTACGAGATTCCGAATGATTAGAGGTAGTCATGATGAGAAGTTTCTGAGGATTTCATCGGAGATTCGGGGTAGTTGGAGTTGTTTGATCTCCATCGGGGAGATCATCGAGCATTGTGTATCACCTTCCAACGGTAGGTGCGATGTTACTGGTAAAAACAGTCTGTGGGATAGATTGTTGGTGAACCAGTTGGTGATGGTTCGAACCCTGAGTGGGGGAGAACCGGGTACTTTTGAGGAGATTAGAGATTTGTTCAAGTGCGGTTAGAGAACTGGATAGAGAGGCCTGCGGTGCGGATTCCTGAGACCAGAGTTATTGGTGGTCAAGGAGAGGTGTAGAGTGAGATAGTGCATATGGTACATGTTTGAGAAAGGATGAGTGTCTCCACGGCAAGTGGCCGTTGGTCGGAGACCTTGTGGTGGTTAGGAACCCTTCAAGGTTAAAATGGTGAATGCGAGGTGGTTGGCTTGTGAGGTTAGCTCGACAGTTGAGAATTTCTGGTTCAGAGTATGGGCTATTATAAGCAGTATGGGAAGGGAAGAAGTTGATTGGGCAACCAACTTCAGAGTCGTTATGAGTTTTCTTGCGTGAGTTTTGAGCAATAGAGGAGGAAGTTTCGGATTGTCATCTTCGTGTTCTGAGTCGTTGGCAATTTCTCCGTGTTTTAATTTGGGAGATGGAGTATTCCAGGGTTACAAGTGGAACCAGAGAAAGACCGGTTGCGAGGTTCCGAGGAAGCAATGCGGTATCTGAGTATAATGCCATGAATATGAGATAAGTGGTAGAGTCAAGACACTGCGAGGCGTTGTGATGGTATTTCGGGGTATCCGAGTTTAATGTCCTAAGATCTCGGATTATTTTGAGTTTTGAGTTTGAGATGACGAGTGGTGTATCAAGTGTCTATGGTTTCGGTGGGGGCCCTTTAGCTAATTGGCATCAAATGGATTTATCTGAGAATGTGAATTGCAGCGAGAGAAAGACGTTTTATCCTGGATGGGTGTGCGTACCTATCTACGCTGGGCCGCGGAGCATGAGTGAGTGAACGCAGGATGGCGTCGACTTAAGGATGAGATTGTGGGGTGGTAAGAGAAAGCACGGTAAGACTACAGAGAGTTGTAGCATCCATGAGTTAGTGCGAGAGAGTGCGGTGATACTGCGGGAAGCCGCAGTATTCGCCAGTCAGCGAGAGGGTGTTGTGATACTGCGGGGAGCCGTAGTACTCACTATTCAGTTAGAGCATGCGGTGATGCTACGGGGATCCGTAGTACTCACTATTCAGATCTGGACCTTGTGAGGTCCAGAGAGTCCAAAGATTATAGCTTTAGTTAACCATAGAAGAGTTATTGTGGTTAATCATCCTTGTTAGAGTTATATTGGCATTATGAGCTTTATATGCCATGTTTAAACGTAAAGCTTGCAGCTTTACGTGACAATCGACCCTCAGGATGGTAGATCTAGTGTTTGGGGTGATGGATCTGCCTTAAATCGTCTGAATGAACATTTGGTCTGAATGAACTCGCCGAGTCGATGAGCCGACTCGACGAGTTGGTTAGGGTTTGTCCCGAGGAACCGAATCAGGCGATAGCTCGACGAGTCGGGGGTCAACTCGACGAGCTGAGCTGGACTGTCACGAGATTTCTGAGGAAAATAAGTGGACTCGACGAGTCACAAGGGTGCACTCGACGAGTCGGGTCAAACATGGACTGTTGACTCGAGTTTGACTTCTGTTGACTTTGGGGCTTTGATCAACATAAGTAGTAGAGACTATGGAGGGGTAAAATGGTCTTTTATCCACTTCAAAGAGTTAAAGAGAGGAAGAATAGACTTCGGTTATTAGAGCTGTGATTAGAGTATCACTTAGAGATATTCATCCCTTGTGTTAGGTGGAGGCTAGTTCGAGATCCGGGAGTGGGGTCTTTACTTGCTGTTGGTCAGGTGAGTCTTCTCACTATACTTTACCTTGAGTGGTAAGTAGGGTTATGTGACAGAGTATCTTGTATGCTATGTATGTGATGTGTTGCACTGCATTATTTCTATGTGATTTACGCTGTGTGTATTCCAGAGTTTTACAGAGTTAGGACCGGAAGGTCCACAGAGTTAGGACCAGAGGGTCCACAGAGTTAGGGCCGGTGGGCCCACAGAGTTATAGCCTCGAGTGGCTAACATGTGTTATATGTGGTATTTTGGGGAACTCACTAAGCTTCGTGCTTACCGTGTTATGTGTTTCTGGTATCTCAGAGGATCGCGGGAAAGCACCGGCTTGATTGTACACACCAGAGAAAGAGTCACGTTTTGAGGATCCTGACTTATTAATAGAGTTGTGTTTTGTAATTTGAATAAATGAGATTTCTATACAATATGTTACGAAAGTATGCGATTTTAAAACTAAAATTTTGTTTGAAAAATTACGGTGTTACAAGAGGGTTGCGGCGGCTGGAAGAAAACGGGAGGCACAAGGTTGGAGGGTGACGACTGCACATAAGGGAGGGGGTTTAGGGTTAGGGTTTGATCGATGAGGAAGCTATATACCCGGATTCATTTATGAGTTTGCCATAATGTAAAAACAACCCCTCCATTCCCTTTTTGTTTCAAAAGCAATCCAATATTTACCCTTTCTACCCTGGCTTTGGAAATCTTCTTCAAATTAAATCCGATAATTACCATTTAAACCTTTACGCCTTAGGTACAAAATTTACCAAACAACCCCCCCAATATCTTAATCATGACATTTTCAGCCCTCTCTTCTCTTTTTCTTTCAAATTAAGTTCCAATAATTAGCACGGAGCCCTTATCTTCATAATTATTTACAAACGGGGTCCAGAACTTACACTTTTAATCTCCGACTTCTAAAATTGCAACCTTTGGCTCCCGAAACCCAACACCTTGCTATATAATTATAAATTTTAGGCTACTTTTCATTCATTAATTAATTAATTTATTAAATAAATAAACGGGGTGTTACAGTTCTACTTCAACATCGAATACCGATGTTGGAATCGATGAGGAGGATCCGAATACAAACGAAGGGTCAAATGCAAACTTCCAGTAGGAGAATGAAAATAATGATTCTGATGTGAAATCGAAATATGAGGAAGTTTTTGCCGAAGTCGATCCAGCCTATGATCCACATTATCCTCCTATGAAAAAATGGACTAAAGATCATCCAAAATATCAAGTGATCGGAGAATCATCTTCAGGAATTCTTACAAGGGCAAAACAAAAAGCGAAACAAATTGCATTATTTTCAAAAATGGAATTTTGCACGCTTAATTCGTTTATCTCTAAAATTGAGCCTAAAGTTGTAAAGATTGCTCTTGAGCATGCAGATGGGTTCAAGCTATGCAGGAAGAACTCAATGAATTTGAGAGAAACAAATTTTGGAGACTTATCCCTACTCCGAAGGATGCCTCTGTCCTCAGAATGAAATGGGTTTTTCGAAACAAATTGGATAAGGAAAGGAATGTGATTCGAAACAAGGCACGACTGGTAGTGAAAGGGTACTGCCAAGAGGAAGGTATAGACTACAAAAAGATGTTCGCACTAGTTGAAAGACTTGAATTCGTTCGGATCTTTCTTGCATATGCAACTCACAAAAATTTTGAAGTTTTTCAAATGGATGTGAAGTGTGCATTTATGAATGGTGAACTAGAGGAAACGTTCTATGTAGAACAACCACTAGGCTTCATAAATGAAAAGTATCCAAATCATTTCTATGTTATGGATAAGGCTGTGTATGGTTTGAAACAAGCTCCAAGGGCATGGTATGAAACCATTACTCGTTTTCTAAAACAATCAAAATTTAAACAAGGTTCGGTTGACCCAAACTTCTTTCGTAAGAAAGATGGTGACCATTTAATGATCATTCAAATTTATTTTGATGACATCATTTTCGGATCTACTAATCCTAAATTAACAGTTGAAATTCCGAAACTGATGGAAACTAAATTTGAAATGAGTTCAATGCATCCTATTAACTTTTTCCTTGGTTTAAAAATTAGACAGAGTTTAGAGGGAATATTATGTTGGATTAGGTGTCTAAGCCCATAACTATAATTGGTATATAATTGAACTGATAGTAGCACAGTCCTTTTGGGTTGCCTTCAAACCTGGCATTTGAATATGATGACTGTTAGATAGAGAAGAGTCATTTATTAATTTATTACTTGGTTAATAAATTAATTAGAAATAAAAATAAATGATTTATTGATGTATTATGGATATAATATATTAATTAGAAATCATATTGTTTAATTAATATTTAATTAGAAATTAATTTGGAATTAACTGTGGGGTTAAAGGAATTAATTAAAACTGCAGGGACTAAAGGTGACAATGTTCAATAGTTGAGAATTAGACAATCTTAGAACCTCCCTAATGAGGGGGGAACGAAATCTACAACATATCTAGGGTTTCCTTGGGCTCTAAGGGTGCCTTGGATGCCTTAGGGAGGAAGTTAAGGGATTAGGGTTATCTTGGATACACCTGTCTTATCCAATACCTTCCTAACACCTATATAAACCCTCCTTAGGGTTAAATTTCGGTTATGACTCCTCTAAGAGCCTAAGGGCCGAAATATCTCTTATATTACTCTCTCTCTCTCTATAGTTTTCCTTGGTTGCTTGAGTTTGTTTGTGAACCATTAGAGGCGCGACACTTGTGGCGCTTGCTTCCAGAGGTCTTTCAAGCAAGGATTCAAGATTGTTTACAATAACAATCTTAAAGGTATGAATCATAAAACTTCTTATGTGATTTTTGATTATTATCCATAGATCTAGGGTTTATAGTTTGTTGTTCATTATTGTATGTTCAATTAGAGAAAACGTAGATCTTCTTTTAGGGTTGCATGCACACATAGGATTGTATGTTTTGCTCAAAACCCTTCAGTGGTATCAGAGACTAGGTTTAGTTTTATATTGAACTGATACTAATATGAATTTGAACAAGGACGAGAAAACAGAATCGTCATTCTCTTCTTTGAACTCGTTGAGTTGTTCTTCGAACTCGACGTGTTGGTCCTCCAACTCGGCGTGTTTGCGTGTCAGATCCTGAATTTCGGATTTTCTTGCCTAACTTGATTTATTTGGTTAATATTTGGTAAGTATCTTTTATTAAATATGCCATAATCCGATTTTTGGTAATATTATATAAATAAATAAGACCTAAATGTTAGGAGATAATTATGAATTGGATAATGTTGATTTTATTTAATTATAATTATCCTTATGGATATGTTTAATAATTTAATTAATTTTTTAATTAAAGGATAATTAATATATCCATTATTGGTTACTAAATAATTAATTTGATTATTAATTGGACTTAATAATTAATGTTAATTTTAGGGTTGTTTGAGATTTAAATAAAAGATTAATTTTTGAATTTTAAAATGTAAACCCTAAATTAAATCTTTATAGATCTTATTATTAATTTGATTAATTGATTAATTAAAAGATAATTAATAAATCCATAATTGGTTTAAATTTAATTAAGTTAAAAAGTTTAATTTATTAAAGGATTAAACCCTTGCTATTTTAAAATGTTTTAAAATACACCCTTATATTACATGTAGCATTAAAGGTTTAATATTACTATATATATAAGACAAGTCAGTCGAACCGCTAGTACGCCTCATTCACGAAGCCATACTATAAGGAGAGTTCAAGGAAGCGGCCTGTAAAATTACCGTCATTGGGTATCCATTCTTACCTACCGCTCTCTTGTATGGTGGAGGGTCGTTAGTCGAACGGGTTTGATAGGACATAACTTCATTAAAAGTATAATGACATAAAGCATCTTATTGGTCGTTAGTAAAGCGTGTGTGGTTAATCGACACACTAATATGGGACTGATATTGTTGGCAGTGAGTGTCTCATAAATTATCATTGATTAATGGAGTGTGTGTGGCTAACCGACACATTAATTAGATGATAAATGACATCGAGAGTACCAAGCTAATTTTCATGGTTATTCACATCTCGTTTGTGATCCTCGGCATCCCAATCATAAAGTGAGAGAATAATCGAGATTAAACATGCCATTGAATAGTTCAATGAATCTCAAAAGATCTAGGAGTTTCATAAGATTGAAATTGGTAAATGCTTTACCTACCTAAAATAGTTTCAAATTTGATTACGACATCCCTCTTCAGAATTCGAATCGAAAATATGGATCCTAGCTTTAACTTTTTCGGTTAATAATTAAGGATTAAAATCAACTAAATTGAATTCTATATTTGCTCTTTATAGATGTCGAGTCAAGACAACAATGGTTCTCCTCGTTCTTCTGGAAATGTTTTTTCCTTATCTGAAGATGATATTCCACATGTTGATCAAGGTGAAAGAATGTTCCCTTCTTCAAGCATTGGTGAAACTGGAAATCGTGCTTCTCCAATTCTTCCTCCACCTCCTCCAATAACTCTCCTTGATCCACGTTTTCTTCAAGCTGAAAAATACGAAGTCACTCAAGCCCTATTGTCTAGTAAACATCAATATGGAAAGTCTGTGTGTGCGCATGTTCTAAAAATGAAATCGCACATTGACAGATTGGGAATGTTGGGTGTCATTTTCCCAAGGGAGCTAGCCATTGACTTGGTTATACTTTCGCTTCCTGAATCGTATAGTTAATTCATTAAAGACTTCTATGAGAGGGACAACGATGTGACCCTAATCGATCTGACATATATGTTGATTGCTGTTGAAGCAAAAATGCTTAAGAGTACAATTCAAGCGAATACATTTGAAGGATCTGTCTCCCGAGTTTCCATGGACATTTAAAATGGCAACATTGGTAGTCCAGAAAAGGTTTTTCTTCTTAATGGAAAGGGATCGGCCAAGGTCAAACCGTTTGACCATATGGTAAAGAGAAAGGCCAATCCAGAGATAGTCCCATGTGCTAATCCTAAAAGGTCCACATGTTTTTATTGCCAATTGAAGGGGCATTGTATACGAAGCTGCCCAGAATACCTGAAAGATCTCAGAGATGGTAAAGTCAAGTCATATGACTCTACTTTAGGTACAACCACTATCTAACTCTATTTTATTAAGTTCCTATTCATACATTCTTAATAAATGATATGATAGTCACATTTTGATGTTTTTGCAGGATCTAAGAGAAAAAAAGGAAGCTTGAGAAGAGCAAGTTCAATCTGGTCGAAGGGGATGGATTTCGGTCGCATGGTTCGATGATCAGATTTTGGAAGCTGCTACATAAGAGTTACGATAGATTAATGGATTGCTTAGGAAATATCTAGAAATATAGTTTTCATATTTTTGGATTGTAAGGACATATTTTTCTGCATATTATCAATAAAGTGAATTTTTTATTTATTTACTTTGTATTTCCTTGTAATGGCATTTATGAGAATTGGTGGTTATATTTCTATTATTAGTAATGTTAAATATGGATTTGATTCTTAGTTATATCATTTGTGACCAAGTGAAAAGTAATTCTCATCACCCAAGTTTCAATTGGATAGAAACTTGAAGTCATATAATTCGAATTGTGTGATGTATGAGAATCCTGATCATTGGAAGATCATGACTAATTCGTTGATCGCATGTTTATATGAATCAAGTGAAGGACTGAAGGATTTAGTATACATTGATGTGGACTATTAAGATCCACCACAAAAGAGGATAAGTCTATTCGTCATGGTTTACTGATGGTTCGGTAAATATGGTTGTGTTTATAAGATTAAGTATAATTTTAACACCTTGAAAAGTTTTCAAAGTGTAATAGAACGAATATGAAGAATCTATTACGCAGAAAGATATAAGTTTCTCCAATCTGAAAGGAAAGAAGAGTACTTTAGTATCATGTTTTATGATCATCTTAATGGTTATGGAACTATATCCGAATTGGTCCTCAAAGAATGTCGTAGTGCAATTGTTTGACTAAGAAGAGGAATCAGATATTGGTGAAATGGTTTAATCAAGAGACGAGTCGTACTTCGTATCAATCAAGTTTTAGAGTCATACTCGAGTAACTATAAATCGTATCTTGAAGCTTGTTTCGTACTAAGTAGGTTTATAACACCTCATAAAATATGGGGTGATAATTTCTTACTCTGGCACATTTTGAATTGGTAGTTGTGATGTTTTTGGATTTAGAAAACAAAGGAGGAACTAAGACCAACTCAATGAAGTGTTCTCTTGACAAGAATCCACACTAAATTTTGAATATTTGTTTTAGCTTGTCAAGGATTGTTCCTTGAGAGAGAAACTTATATGTCAAGAAGTCAGTGGGAGTCTTATTGGTCTTGAAGAATTTCAAGAGTTAATCGAGAATAAACCTTTTAGTTATCACTAGCACACGACCTGAGGTTAATAACCAATCGTGTTGACACATTCTTGTTTCTGTGCACCTTCCTGTTGTGTTGGTAATGCTTATGAGTTCTATGGTTCTCATTCGATTACAAAAGGCAGAGCATGTTGGACAGTGATTGTACATTGGTCAATATGGGTGAGCTGCTTAACAGCACGGAAGCACTGGTAGGCCCTCATTCTACCAAAGGGCAAGAAATTAAGAACAAACAAGTTCATTCCATGAAAAGAAAAACCTAAAATTGATTTTGGTTTTGTCCTCTACCTTATCTTATGATTGTAGGTTGGAATTGATAAATTCACATGGATAGGAACGCATATACCATAAAAACTAGGTGGCAAAAGGTTTCACTCTAATTCATGAAAATGATTATTAGGAAACACTTTCGCTAGTAGATTTTAAATCTGATTAATATCATTATGGTTAGCAGTTATGATAATTGCGTTCTCCAATTCGCATATGATTACGACATCCCTTTTCATAGTTCGAATTGTGAGAAATGGAAAGAAATAGTTTGAACATTCAGGACTTATAGCTATAAATTCTGAAAGGGTTTAAACACATACATATGCTATCTAATGAAGGTGTGTGAGCTTGAGAAGTCTAGATGAAGACTTATTGAAGCACCACGTATTAAAAATCTGAACTTTAGTAAGAAAGTCAATAGTATTGATTTCTGAAAGTTCAGTTGACTTCTGGATACATGTCATAGCTAGTGGGAGCATAATTGTTACGCTAAGTGTTGCAAGTTGGCAATAATATTTGTAAGAAACAAAGTTTACAAATTTGCAAGTTGCAAAGTTTGGAAATTGTTTCGCTATAGAAAGATTTAAGGGAGAAAGCGCTTATACTTCATTTCAAATCTAAAAGTTTAGATTGAAGTTTTAATAAAACTTAGTCATATATGAATATCATGTTGAAATGATTCAACAAAGGAAATTTGATATATGGAAATATTATAGCAAGAGACTGTCAGGTCTTTATGTAAGACATTATGTATCAGATCCCATATGCTTCGTATATAGGATCGATTACATATGCTATAATATTCACTTGTTCTGATGCCTAGGCCATTGATAGGGAAAAAGGACTAGAACAAGATGTGACTGAAGTTGTTAAACAACTGTCAAGAACACTCTGAGGTTTACTGAAGATTGGTTGCTTGTGGACAGTTGGAAGTATATTATTAATTTGGACGGACCATATTGACATAATTTTAAATGAAGGTGACTCTTGTTCGGAATTGATTGTCATATGGGAATATGGAAATGTTTCCATAATGGGAGTTTAAATTAGAATCTACATATGAGTTAGAAACCTTAATGCAAGGAAGGTGTTTAAGGAGTTACCTTGAATTTGATACTTCATTACCATGAAATTGTTTTAAGTAACAAAGTTTCAATAAAGAATTGTGTGACATCGTTGGCTAAGTCTCGGTGACTTTGACGCCACGTCATCACAAAAAGGATATTGCATGCAAGGTTAGACTCTAACACATTTAGTGGTGACAAGAATTTGGAATTCTTTCACTTTTAATAAGGATATGGAATTGTGATATGAGCATCATTGGAATTATATCCAATTGATCTGTTCACAAAGGAAGGATCATAGAGAGACATAGTATGCATGTTTATAACATGGCATGACTGATGTTTAATTCAAGTGTTTAGTTGATTAATCGAAACATTATACAATTAATAAAGTCTAATTAATATGGTGATTAAGTAATAAGTGTTTTATTTATATTTAATGGTTTTGAGACCATAGTTAATTAGGTTATTATTGTGTTTCAATTTGCATGTTTTACTTCCCGAATAATTTGATTATTCAAACATCCACAGTCGATCATACTTTTGGAAGTAAGTAATGAATTATGACTGTCATGAACCACACTATAGATTGTCTAAGGGGTCACTACTAGAAAAATAGCCTTTTATGACGCGCAATGTGTGTCGTAAAACGCTCAGACGACGCAAAAATGCGTGTCAACGAAGGCCCTGTCATAACGAGAGACGACATGCTTTTGCGCGTCATCTATAGACGAAGCACATTTACGACGCACATTTATGACACGCAATGCGTATCATTAAAAGCCATGTCAAGAAAGGCCATGTCATAAATGAAGATGACACACATTTCTGCGTTTCGTAAATTTAAATGTTTAAAAAAATATATATTTATATATTTATTAATTTTTAAATTAAATTTGCATTTAATCTCATAATAGAAATAATATACCATATAAAAAAAATACAATCCATTGCATAAAATTTAATGTCATACAATTCTATTTCTTACAATATATAAATTTGCATTCATCTAATCTACTCTGTGTGTGACATCCCCAAATTTCTCGCCCAGGAAAGACTGATTTAGTTTATGCTTTTAAAATAAAACCAGAGTAATCTTTTAAAAGATGTTGCGGAATTTGTCCCCAAAACAAAACATGATAAATATTTATCAAAACATTTCTTAAAGAAATATATATTTTCATTATATATCAAAACCTCGGGATGTCATGTTCCGATACAGACCAAAAGCATAAACAGTACATTATAAACCTTATAACAGATATTTACATCTATTGGCCTATAATCCAAAAATCCCTCATCATCATACAACTATGCTTTGGTTCCACTACCTGTAATATAAAAAGTTGAGTCTGGTGAGCATATAGGGTTTTCAACCCACAAATAATAATAAATTTATTAATTTCATCAACAAAGAATAAATTTATTAATTTCATCAACCAACAATAACCCTGATTACCCGTTCCTGTTATCCTCACTTTACGTCCCTAAACATCTATCATAAGGGACCTAGCCTAAGGATTTTCATCGGGGTGACAACACTGCTTTAGGGATTCCTCAGTAATTTATGTCAAATAAGAAAACCATGTGGGGGATGGAGTATACCATTGAACACTAAGTTCTTAAACACCTACAGGTTGCGAGCGTGTTATCGTTCCACTGAACTGTCTAGAAAGGTCCGTGGTCGTCATCTATACTTCGCTAGATGACTGAAACAAATAACAATATCGAGGCCTCTCATCATTTTAACACACATCAACTATTTCATCTACCCATGTTTACCCAACATATTTGTAGATAAAAATACATATACAGTTTAAAACTTGTATAAAATATCTATTCAACACCCATCTCAAATAAACAAACAATATAATTACACATAGCACGTATTTTATAGAAAATACTTCATATCTATATGTAAGATGAAAGTGACTATACACTCACTTGATTTAACGATAATCAGGCAGCACCTCGTTTCTTAAAACGATTGTTTCCAAAGAATCTAGGATATTTTCTCAAAAACCGGGCTTCACGCGGGCAGAGTTTCGACTCGAAAACTCTTTTTCTCGGGACTTCGGGCTCTCCGGGGCTTTCTTACGATACTAGGATGATATAATAGGCTTGGGGGTATTTATTGTAACAAAAAGGAAAGTAGAAGGTGAGAAGAGTGAGTTTTGTAAACAAAAATACGGTTGGCTTCGATCACTATTTATAGGGGCTGAAAACTCGAGTTACGTTGGGTGTAAACTTATGGTACGTTGGGCGTACTCCTTCTTCAACCAGTACGCTAGGCGTACATTGAGTACGCTGGGCGTACGAAGGGATCATATCGGACGCGTCAAAGCTATTACACATGTCTCTCCTGCGAAGGAGTAGGGGAGGTGACTGACTCCGGAACATTTACACGAGTACGTTGGGCGTACTCCGAATTTTCAAACTTCAAAAATTTGTAACTTTCGCATACGAGCTCCATTTTTGACGTTCTTTATATCCACGCGTAGGTGAGACCGTGCTCTACAACTTTCGCTTAGACTCCGTCGGCTAATTTTGATATTATTTTTGAAGTTATATTTTTAACAGGCCGGGACAGGAAAAGTCTGTTAAAAATTCATAACTTCTTCATCCGACGTCCGTTTTCGTCTGTCTTTTTCCGTTGAACTACTATCAACAAGATCTTCGATTCTCGTTTAGGTTGTTTCGGCTAAAAATCACTTGATCTAAAATTCGAGTTTCGGGCTGCATACTGTTATGCCAAATCTTAGAAAATTCATTCCTTCCTCATACGAAGTCAGCTTTGGACATTCTTTTTATGCACACTCTCGGTTTAACATATACTATGACTTTCATTTAGATCGCTAAGGCTAAAAAACACTTTATCGTAAATTCACTTTTTACGTCACACAGTGTCGTGCCGGTTCTACAGCGAAACTTCAACATGTCATAACTTCTTCGTTATAACACGGATTTCGGTATTCTTTATATCTCCGGAATCCTTGTTTCAACCACTACAACTTTCTTCATAGATATCGGGTTTATCTAATATTTATTTTCGACGCTCATTTTTTTATCCTTAACTTATTAAGTTATAATAATTAAGCATAAAACACATAATAATCAAATAATACATTTTATTATTTCAAAACAAGTTACAAAGGTTGGCCTAGACTATTACATCAACATTAATGACTAGCCTAGAAACACGGGCGTTACAATTCTCTCCCCCTTAGGATGATTCCGTCCCCGGAATCATACATCAGCAAACAACTGCGGATAGCGACTCATCATGCCACTCTCCGTTTCCCAGATGAGATTTGGCCCATTTGTATGTTTCCATCGAACAAGCACTAAATCGACCATCTTGCGTCGCAACTTCTTAGTCTTACGGTCAACGATTGCCTCTGGTTCTTCGATTAACCTCTTGCTTTCATCCAACCTTAATTCAGAAATTGGAATTATGCTGGGAACTTCCCCGTGAACTTCCTCAAATAACACACATGGAAAGTGTTATGAATACCATCTACTTCTTCTGGTAATTCTAGCTTGTAAGCTTGGTTCCCAATCCTCTGAAGAACTTTAAATGGTCCAATAAACCTTGGACTCAACTTTCCTCTTTTACCAAATCTTATAAGTCCCTTCCACGGCGAGACTTTAAGTAAAACCGAATCCCCAACTTCGAATGTTATCGTTTGTCTTTTCTTATCAGCATAGCTCTTTTGACGATCCTGAGATGCTAACATCCTTTCCCTAATCACTTTCAGCTTTTCAGCAGTTTGATGAACTATCTCGGGTCCCATAAACTGCTTTTCCCCAGCTTCAAGCCCACATGATGGTGTTCGACACTTTTGTCCATACAAAGCTTGATAAGGTGCCATCTTGATGCTCGAGTGAAAACTATTATTGTAGGAAAAGTCTACCAGAGGTAAATGTTCATCCCAGTTACCTTGGAATTCCAGGGTACATGCTCGTAGCATATCCTCCAATGTTTGAATCGTTCATTCGCTCTGACCATCGGTTTGCGGATGGTAGGCTGTACTTAGACACAATTTCGTACCCAATTCCTCTTGTAGACTTCTCCAAAACCTTGACGTAAAACGACTATTGCGATCTGACACAATCGTCAAGGGAAAACCATGAGCTTTCACTATCTCTTTCACATAAACCTTTGCAAGCTTTTCCATAGACCACTTCTCATTGACTGCTATGAAATGTGCACTTTTTGTGAACCGATCAACGACCACCCAAATCATGTCGTGACCGCTTTTCGTTCTGGGTAGTTTAGTCACAAAATCCATGGTAATGTCTTCCCATTTACCCATGGGTACAGGTAAAGGTTCTAAACTCCCATACGGTTTCTGATGTTGTGCCTTAACCCTCGGACATGTCACACACTTGGCCACATACTTTGCAACATCGAGCTTCATCGTCGGCCACCAGTAGTAGGGTTTCAGATCCCTATACATTTTCGTGCTACCGGGATGAATCGAGTACATGGTCGTGTGAGCTTCTTCCATCAGAAGATCTCTTGTTCCTCCCGTCTTAGGTACCCAAATCCTATCTTGGAATACCTTCAGTCCTTGACTGTTTATATCGAACACTAACGTTTTGCCCAAAAGTTCTTCTTTTCGGTCATTTGTTTGTAAAGCTTCCTCTTGAGTTTTCTTTATGCTTTCCACAATTGTCGAGACAACTTCAATTCTCAATGCTCTTGGCCTTTTCTTTTCAAGGTTTACCTTCCGACTGAAAGCATTAACAACAACATTTGCTTTACCAGGGTGGTAAAGTATCTCACAGTCGTAGTCCGTGCGTAACTCTAGCCAGCGTTGTTGCCTCATGTTCAATTCCTTCTAATTAAAGAGATATTGAAGACTCTTATGATCAGTGAAAAGTTTGCACTTTGTGCCATAAAGATAATGCCTCCATATCTTTAGGGCAAATACTACCGCTGCCAGCTCCAAATCATGAGTGAGGTAGTTCTTTTCATGCTCTTTCAATTGTCGAGATGCATATGCTATCACCTTTTCTCTTTGAGTTAGAACACATCCCAACCCGACTCCCGACGCATCGCTATACACTACGAAGTCTTCAACTCCATCGGCAAGAGAAAGAATTGGTGCTTCACATAATTTCTTCTTTAGCTTCTCGAATGCTTCCTTATGCTTCTCACTCCAAGTATAAGTAGCTCCTTTGTGGGTCAAAGTTGTCAATGGAGCAGCTATCAAACAAAAGCCTTGGATAAACCTTCGATAATATCCAGCTAATCCTAGAAAGCTTCGGATCTCCGTAGGACTCTTTGGTTGTTCCCACTTTGTTATAGCTTCAATCTTATCTGGGTCAACCATAATCTCTTCTTGATTAACCACATGACCCAAAATTTGAACTTCTTGTATCTAAAAATCACATTTGGAGAACTTTGCATACAGTTTCTCCTTTTTTAGAACTTCTAGCACTTTACGCAGATGCTTGCCATGCTCCTGCTTGCTTTTTGAAGAAATTAAAATATCATCTATGAACACTATCACGGATTTATCGAGGAATGGTTTACAAACCTTGTTCATCAAATCCATGAATGCTGCTGGAGCATTGGTTAGTCCAAACGACATAACCAAAAACTCATAGTGTCCATATATTGTTCTGAATGCAGTCTTCTTAATATCCTGCTCTCTTACCTTTAGCTGATAATATCCTGACCTAAGATTGATCTTCGAGAAATAACTCGAACCCTGCAACTGATCAAACATGTCATCAATTCTTGGCAATGGGTATTTGTTCTTTATTGTTGCCTTGTTCAACTCTCTGTAATCTATACACATTCTCATGCTCCCATCTTTCTTCTTCACGAATAACACCGGAGCTCCCCAAGGTGATGAACTAGGTCTAATGAAACCGTTGTCCAACAAATCCTGAAGTTGCGTCATAATCTCCTTCATTTCTGTCGGTGCTAATCGTTATGAGGCTTTTGCTATCGGTGTTGTTCCTGGTAGCAAGTCTATTCTGAACTCCACTTGTCTATCAGGGGGCAATCCAAGAAGATTTTCGGGAAAAACTTCCGGATAGTCACACACCACTGGTATACTTTGCATATCCTTTTTCTCCTTCTTAGCATCGATCACGAATGCCAAGTATGAGGTGCATCCTTTAGATAAACATTTTCTGGCTTTCATTAGGGAAATGATTCCAGAATTTACTCTGCGCTTATCTCCGTATACCATAAACGACTCTTTTCCAGGGGGGTTTACCCTTACTATCTTTTTCTTGCACAATATTTCGGCATCATTGGCGCTAAGCCAATCTATTCCTATAACGATGTTGAAACCATTCAACTCAGTGGGTAACAACTTCTTAAGGAATTCGTTTCCGTTCAGGTCGATGACAATATTCCAAATACAATCGCTAACTGGTATGAATTTGCCATTGATGTGAATTATGAACATTGGTTTGGCTTGCGGAATTAAAGAACACACAATGAACATGGTGATTTCGCTGTTTAAGAGATGCATTCGATTATGTATGGTGTTACAAAAAGGGATCTATATCTAAATCTACATAAATAACACACACTCACACACTCAACTTTTACACCTCTCAAGCACACCTCCATAAGTGGTATGAACCCACCTTATATAGAGGTGTTTACATGTCTCTCTCTCACTCTCTATATCATGAGTCAAAAGGCTAATGCACCACATGCAAGTGTTTTTTTACAAATGTCAACACATTACAAAGTCAAACTTGGATAACTTTGCACCCCAACATTCTCTCCCTCAAAGTTAGGAATGGATGACCCACTTCAAATCTTCCAAAATCGAGCAACTACGCGATCCGAGCCTCAAGCGTGACACATGTAGAGATGATCTTCAAATCTTCAATTCTTCCATGATTCTTCAATTTGGGTTCTAGGATGTGAGACCATACGAACCGAGCATCAACGAATGATCAAGAGCTTCTCAAACTGCAAAAAATCACCCTAAAGTTGAGCATAAAAACACACCCCAAAAATCTTCAATAATTCCAAACCCATCTCGAACCAAAATCACTTCCGAATCTCCAATCGCATCATTTCATAAACTTCAAAAATCCAAGGTCACTTCGGTCTTCAAATCCGCGTAATATGAAAAATTCAACTTCGAATTTCCATATAAATTTCTCCCCCTTTTTATAATCGAAATTTGATTATAAAACCATCAAGGAAAGAGAACGTGCTCTATTCAGAATTTTTCATGTCAAAACTCCCCCTTAATATGTGGCATAAACTTTTTGCTTCAATCCGGAAAATCCAAAAATCTTCAATTTTTAGCTTCGTTCACGGACCGCCTTTGACAAAATTTCTCAAAAATGGGTAGAAATTGTCAATTTCAAAATTCTGCAGTGACCCGGTACGCCCAAAAAAGCCAAAAATGCGAAACTCTCCCCCTTTTCCGAAACTGGATAGAAAGCGTCAATTCGCATAAACTGCAGGGGCCTAAAATGTATATTCTTTAATTTTTCAGGAAAATCAGTCCATTTTCGATTTTGGGCAAAAACTGCCAAATTTCCGAAACTCCAGGGTCTGATTTCGAAAGTTCTGCCTTTTGTCCTCCAGACATTCGAAAAATACCCGAATTGACGAAGTTGGTCAAAAACTGCCAAACATTCGAAAGTGTAGGGACTGCTTTCGAAACTCTTCCTCCTTTCTTCAAAACTAACGAAAAATTGTCCAACTTACGAAAGTTTTAAAATGTGTCAAACTGTCGAAACTTTAAGGGTCATTTACGAAACTTTTAAGCTTTCGTATTCCCCAACTCATTTTAACGAAAAAAATTCACAGGTAACGAAAATCACTTTTCGTTAATCAAAAACGAAAAATTTCCTTCCCTTCGTACGAAATCCTCAGCACTATTTGAACGAAACTTTTGAGCACGAAATCCATAGCCCATTCTAACGAAAAAAATTTCAACATCATTTTAATGAAAACGAAGGCATGCGAAGCCTCTGAATCTCGTCTGAACCATTTACATTTACCCACTGAATCGACATTTCGTTAATACAGGCTTTCCCAAAATCATCGACATCAACAGGTTAGCTTCCGTTCATAACACCAATTTTTCGTTACTCATCAATCCAACGACATCAACAGCAAACCAAACTCAAAACTATTCTCCTCAAACCTTCGAAATCAAGATGATGCCAAGCCAAATCATCGATTTCTCAAAATCAACACCAAATACAATTGATTTCAACCCAAAGCAGTCGACGACTCCAAAAACGAATTCTCAAGTCTCAAACATCGACTTCCAAAATTTATATCATCCCAACTATTAACCAAGAAATCAAAACAATCATTAATAGCCTTCCCATTTCGAAATCAATCAACCATTAACAGACCTTGCTTCCCAGTCCGTTCCTTTCGTTATCTGTATCTTCTTCCCAAAATCAACAGCCATTCGATTTCCAGATAACATCTTGAACTATTAACGAAAATCAATCGTTCCCTATGCATCGAGTGACCTTCGAAATCAATCCATTGGCTTAAAACAATATACGATTTCCAAATCATCTCACAGGTGTCGAACATCACAATCTTCGTCATCAAGAACACACTCCCAATCAATTCCAAAATTAAACCCCAATTAAACCCGATTTCGACTTTCACAGCCTCAAAACAACTTTTATTAACCAATTTCAACTTTCAATTCACTGAATCAACCCATAGAAGTCGAGTTTGACTTTTTCTGTGATTGACTTTTCGAAATCATGGATTAATAAACACGAAATCGAGGATTCCTCCACCAAATTCCATATCAAAACGTGTTCAAAGACCTGTTCTATACATGTTCTTGACAAGAATTTGAGATTTCTTGATCAATTTCTTCAAACTCAAAGACTTAGTTGTCGACTTCCAGACACGGTTTGAACAAAATCGATTTCTTAGTCATATCTTGATCATTATCGGTTTTGAATCACAAAAAATAAAACCGATTCACAAGTTTAGAATCACAAACAAAATTAATCGATACACATGAACTTGGATACTGCGTATGTTGAACAGATGTACAACCGATCTAAGCTTACGAAAAAAATTAACGCAAGCAGATATATCAAATTGATTTTGAAGAATCATTGGGCTCAATTAACGATATTAGATTAAAACAAACTTTGGGCTCCATCGATGAACAGTAACAAACTCAAGTAATTGGACTGGATCTTTGAATAAACGAAATGGATTGATTTTTGAATTTGTCTTTGGGCTTGAAATTCAATCTGATGAACAGTAACTTCGAAAAATTTTGGAATTTTATTTTATTTATGAACTTTTGATCTAAGAAACAATAAATGGATCAATCAATGGGGTGAAAACGAATTTTGATCCATTAAGACAAAACGATCAAACAATCAAGAACGCAATACACAAATTCAATGAGATTAAGAGAGATCATAGAGAGAGACTCACCATAAATGCTCCAATCGTGACAAATTTAGCCAAACCGAGAATCGTTTCTTCAAAAAATCATGTTGATCTTCGAATACCCGCTTTGATACCAATTGATGTGAATTATGAACATTGGTTTGGCTTGCGGAATTAAAGAACACACAATGAACATGGTGATTTCGGTGTTTTAGAGATGCATTCGACTATGTATGGTGTTACAAAAAGGGATCTAGATCTAAATCTACATAAATAAGACACACTCACACACTCAACCTTTACACCTCTCAAGCACACCTCCATAAGTGGTATGAACCCATCTTATATAGAGGTGTTTACATGTCTCTCTCTCACTCTCTATCTCATGAGTCAAAAGGCTAATGCACCACATGCAAGTGGGTTTTACAAAAGTCAACACATTACAAAGTCAAACATGGATAACTTTGCACCCCAACAACTAGCAACTTCTATAATTAGGGCATCATCAAGTTTTTCTATATGCAATGCTAGTCTTTCACCAAATTTATGTGATATAAAGGAGTAATTCGCTCCGGAATCAAACAATAAATTGGCAGGCAATCGATTTACAAGAAAGGTACCTGAAGCGACATCCGTTGCATCTTTTGCAGCTTCCAATGTCATCTGGAAAGCTCTAGCTTTTGGCTTTGGTGGGAGATTAGGCTTTGCTACATCCTTTTTCTTCGGGCAATCCTTCAAAATGTGCCCTTCTTCGTGGCATCCATAGCACACCCTTTTGTTGGTTGTGCACTCGCTGGCGTAGTGCTCTGGCTTTCCACATTTAAAACAAGTGACCTCCTCACCACATTTTCCAACATGTTTCTTCTTACACTTGTCACACCACTTCGCTTCGCCTCTTCTTCCTCTCGAATCAGACTTCGAGAATTTACTTTTCTTGTTGGACCTCGAAGATCCATCGAACTTTCTTTTCTCACCAACCTCTGCCCTCTCTTGACTTCTTTCCTTTAACTGGGTTTCCACATTTTTAGCTGCTCGGACTGCTGTCTTCAGAGTAGCTGCCATCTTGATCGTTCGGCCAAAGTCGACTGGCAGTCCGTTTGCGAACCTTTCAATTTTTTGAGAGTTCAGTTGGCACTAAGTATGGAAATAACTTCATCTTTTCGGTAAACGCAGTAGCATAGTTGTCAATGCTCATTTTCCCTTTCTTCAAGTTCTGAAATTCAATGTTTAGATCTATCAGATCTATCTCTGAGGGTTACTGCATCTTTAACTGCTCCAAGAACATTTCCCAAGACATTTTCAGGGCTTCTCCATGTGGCATCGTGTCTGCCAATAACTTCCACCAGCTTAAAACTCCGGTCTTCAGTTGTCTGACCGCAAAAACACTTTTCTTCTTGTCGCTACAGTTGCAGCTTTCAAATACCATCTCCATTTCGGAGATCCAGTCCATAATTTCAACAGGGTGTTGGGCTTCCGGCAAGACTTGGCGGTTTGGCGCCCAAGAAATTCTTATACATGCGCCCATCTCTGTTGATTTCCCTCTCCGAGTTATTCCTTTCTGCCACTATTGGTTCCACTTGACTGACAGTACTGCTGTAATTTCCTTCCTCTGACTGACTGTCATTTAATTCAGGTTGTTCAACAGGCATTGAAGGTTCATTCATGTTATTTAGAAGTAGTTGCCTCATTTCTTCCCTTTGTTCAACCATCATTGTCTGAATCATGGCTTGTACTCCAGCCATTGTGACTGGCTCTGGTGCGGCTTCTACTATTGGCACCTGCTCAATCACTTGCGGTGGAGGTTGCTCATTCCTATTCGCGTTTCCAGCTCCACTTCGGGTTCTTGCCATTTTGATCTATACACCAAATAAGCTGAATTTAGATCTTTATTCACGATATATTTTTAAATTCTCCTTATCACTCCGAAACGTTTACATGCTAGTTCTAATATCGTAGTCATACGCTTAGAATCCTGAACACATAAGGTTTCCAGATCCGGTCGGCAACAGACCACAAATCCGAACAAATAATGGCATATATGGAAAACATATAGCATTTAGCACATAAAAGCATTTTAGGCATCTTTCCTAAAATATACTAGTTCTCGTGTCTAAAATATGTAGACACTCATCTCACAATCATCACTTAACATTCTAAGTTTCAGTCTAGAAATCCTACAAATTCCTAGTTCGCTTAAACTAATGCTCAGATACCAACTGTGACATCCCCAAATTTCTCGGCCAGAAAAGACCGATTTAGTTTATGCTTTTAAAATAAAACCAGAGTAATCTTTTAAAAGATGTTGCAGAATTTGTCCCCAAAACAAAACATGATAAATACTTATCAAAACATTTCTTAAAGAAATATATATTTTCATTATTTATCAAAACCTCGGGATGTCATGTTCCGATACAGACCAAAAGCATAAACAGTACATTATAAGCCTTACAACAGATATTTACATCTACTGGCCTATAATCCAAAAATCCCTCATCATCATCCAACTATGCTCTGGGTCCACTACCTGTAATATAAAAAGCTGAGTGGGTCAGGCTTGGGAGCCTGTTAAGCATATAGGGTTTTCAACCCACAAATAATAATAAATTTATTAATTTCATCAACAAAGAATAAATTTATTAATTTCATCAACCAACAATAACCCTGATTACCCGTTCCCGTTATCCTCACTTTACGTCCCTAAACATCTATCATAAGGGACCTAGCCTAAGGATTTTCATCGGGGTGACAACACTGCTTTAGGGATTCCTCAGCAATTTATATCAAATAATGCAACCATGTGGGGGATGGAGTATACCATTGAACACTAAGTTCACAAACACCTACATGTTGCGAGCCTGCTATCGTTCCACTGGACTGTCTAGAATGGTCCGTGGTCGTCATCTATACTCCGCTAGATGACTGAAACAAATAACAATATCGAGGCCTCTCATCATTTTAACGCACATCAACTATTTCATCTACCCATGTTTTACCCAACATATTTGTAGATAAAAATACATATACAGTTTAAAACTTGTATAAAATATCTATTCAACACCCATCTCAAATAAACAAACAATATAATTACACATAGCACGTATTTTATAGAAAATACTTCATATCTATATGTAAGATGAAAGTGACTATACACTCACTTGATTTAACGATAATCAGGCATCACTTCGTTTCTTAAAACGATTGTTTCCAAAGAAACCAGGATGTTTTCTCAAAAACCGGGCTTCATGCGGGCAGAGTTTCGGCTAGAAAACTCTTTTTCTCGGGATCTTCGGGCTCTCCGAGGCTTTCTTACGATGCTAGGATGATATAATAGGCTTGGGGTATTTATTGTAACAAAAAGGAGAGTAGAAGGTGAGAAGACTGAATTTTGTAAACAAAAATACGGCTGGCTTCGATCACTATTTATAGGGGCTGAAAACTCGAGTTACGCTGGGCGTAAATTTATGGTACGCTGGGCGTACTCCTTCTTCAACCAGTACACTGGGCGTACATCGAGTACGCTGGGCGTACGAAGGAATCATATCGGACGCGTCAAGGCTATGACACGTGTCTCTCATGCGAAGGAGTAGGGGCGGTGACGGACTCCGGAACACTTACACGAGTACGCTGGGCGTACTCCGAATTTTCAAACTTCAAAAATTCGTAACTTTCACATATGAGCTCCGTTTTTTACGTTCTTTATATCCACACGTAGGTGAGACCGTGCTCTACAAGTTTCGTTTAGACTCCGTCGGCTAATTTTGACGTTATTTTTAAAGTTATATTTTTAACATGCCGGGACAGGAAAAGTCTATAAAAATTCATAACTTCTTCATCTGACGTCAGTTTTCGTCTGTCTTTTTACCGTTGAACTACTATCAATAAGATCTTTGATTCTCGTTTAGGTTGTTTCGGCTAAAAATCACTTGATCTAAAATTCGAGTTTGGGCTGCATACTCCAATGCCAAATCTTAGAAAATTAATAACTTCCTCATACGAAGTCAGATTTCAACATTCTTTTTATGCACGCTCTCGGTTTAACGTATACTACGACTTTCATTTAGATCGCTAAGGCTAAAAAGCACTTTATCGTAATTCACTTTTTACGTCTCACATCGTCGTGCTGGTTCTGTCGCGAAACTTGGACAGGTCATAACTTCTTCGTTATAACTCGAATTTCGGTATTCTTTATATCTCCGGAATCCTTGTTTCAACCACTACAACTTTCTTCATAGATATCGGGTTTATCTAATGTTTATTTTCGATGCTCATTTTTTTATCCTTAACTTATTAAATTATAATAATTAAGCATAAAACACATAATAATCAAATAATACATTTTGTTATTTCAAAACAAGTTACAAAGGTTGGCCTGAACAATTACATCATCATTAATGCCTAGCCTATAAACACGGGCGTTACACTGTGGTTCATACAAAAAATCTATTTCATGCGACTTCTTCCATTTCTTTTATTAGCAGCTTTCATCATTAGTAGTACAACTAACAATTGAAATGAAGAATGCAACACCTGTATATCTGCAAAAAAAAAAAACTTGAAAAAAACAACAAAGATTTAATGTTTATACATAGCAAGAACATATTGAATGCATAAAATAACAAGAGCTAATAGGAAGTTATTTTCTATTCCCTTCTCAGTATGTGATGATTAGGGCTGTTGATTGCAACAATTAAGCATCTTCTTAAGATGAAAGTAGATACCATTTTCACAAAAGAGTTGCCTTTATCCAACAAATTGTTAACATGTCTCAATGGTTAATTTGAAAGAAAAAATCTTTATGAAGAAACTGTCTATTGATTAATTTTCTACCCTAAAGTTCAAATTTACATTTCTACCCTAAAGTTCAGGTCTAAAAATTAAATAATTCAAAATTATTTAATTTTGAATCCATAAACTTCATGAAAATAATCAACAACTGGTTTCATATTCCTTTCCTCATCAACAGGAAACCTTCAAGAAAACAGAAAAAAGAAAAAATATATATAAAAAATGAGAAAAGGTAATGAATTATGGAGATATTAAAGCAACTCAATTTTGCTCCCTTGTAGGTTGTGATGTCACCCCTGAGATGCGATATTTCCTTCTTACATTCCCTCTATGGGTAACTTCAACTTTCACACCTCTAAGGGCTTTCTTTATCTGCTCCATATTAACATAACTAGTTCATAAATATTATTGTTTTACATGATATAGGGTATATTGCAGGAAATAACAACCTACTTTACTCTTTTTACCAATATAGGCAACATATTTATTTTTACTGTAATAGCTATTTGCTTCTTTATATATCTTTTATGCATTATAAAAAATCAAGCAGAGATGATTTAGAAGCTTAATTGTGATATTTACAACTATACCTTTATCCTATCAGCATCAAAAATTTGCTTTGTGTAGACTTGTTTCCCCAAAATTTGAGCTACAAACTCGACGACAGGGAGTGGTTCTTTGAATGTAGTAGCCAATGTGTTTGAAATCAAAAACCCATAAAAAAGAAGTTAATAATAATAATAATAATAATAATAATAATAATAATAATAATAATAATAATAATAATAATAATAATAACAAAAATGTAAAAATAGCTCATTTAGATCAGAAAATATCATAGTACCAATATTTAGTGATTGTAATCCACATCCTATTGACTTTGGATTTGTAATATTAGGAGAATAGAAAAATCTCCCAACTGATATGTACCTATTTAGAAATTATTTTGCATAAAAATATAGAATTAGCATCATGTTTTCAAAATTAAAAGTGGAATTAAAGAAGAATTCAAATTTAAACATACCATTGAGCTGTAAGTTCTTTTAAAACAAGGTCAACAATCTTGAGTTGTAAGTTCTTTTAAAACAAGCTGTAATTTAAACATCACAATTATTTTGTGTAAATATCAGAATGTAAAATGTTGCTTTCCCTATGTATAATCTTTTGACTGTGATATAATAATATAACAATTTACTAGTTACTGACTCCTATTATACATATAACAATTTCCAGCTGTGTAAAGAACTCTTCTTCGATCATAAACAGGAAGCTTCATCCCCAAATCTTTGTGTCTATGAACTTTGACCAGTTGACTTATAATAGCTTTGTTTAATTTAGTAGATTTCACTTCTGCAATCATCTTAACCTGCTCAAATACAACAAAAGATTCATAGAACTTGCATCTTAAAATATATCTAGTGGTTCGTGTGAGTTGCTGTCTCTCCCTCCTTGAGAGACTCTTTCCATTGGCAAGCTTTAGAAGCATTCTGGAACTAATCCTCACATCAGCACCAAGAAGCTTAATCCCCAACCAGTAATGCTTCATGCTTGATGCAAATTCATTTCTCCAGTGACTCACTTTCTTACTCCAATCTTCCCTTCTCAATACAAAGTTAAAGCACAAATGAGACTTACATAAACACAAAGTCACAAACACTTGTTGGAATTTTAACAGAAAAAGTTACCTGCTCATGGAAGCCATAGCTCTTAGAGTTGGACGAATACCCAATACCACACCCCAAGTCATGTGGAAAATGGATTTTGCTTCCTTCACCTTTTTGGTTTTTGCTTTAGCCTTGGCACTACTTAAGCCCTCAACAACTTGTATTAATGGGTAAGGGACTCGTAAAGAACGTATCTGGACACCTCAAGATAAGAACTATAAATTTATTATCAAGAAATCAAACTGATAAGTAACAGATAAAGGTAATTATCTGGAAATCAAGAAATACATAAAGAATCGAAGTCAATCAGGTAAGTAAAGAGATGAATTTAGAAAAAATTATACCTGGGAATGATGAAGTCGAATGCGATGATGAGAATTCGTGGAAAACTTCAAGCCAATAGAAATTACTACACACAACTAAGTACAATCAGATGCAGGAAAGATTAGGAGAGAGAATCACCAATTCGTCAAAGTAAATGAAGAGATGCTGATATTGGAGTTTAAAAACGAGTTCTACCTTGGAATGTTGAGCATAGACGAAAACATATGAGATCGTTGATGACTTCATAGTTCGTTTCCACTAAAATCGATAATCAGTAATATGGAATCAATATCTGTGTGCGATTGATATAGGAAGACGATAACATTTATTTGAAGAAGTCGATAATTCTTCCAGCCTTGATCACATGTCAATCGGAGTTGAGGGCTTTGAGAACTGGAATCGGACCATATTTGAGCTGGTTGACCATATTTCTTCTGACATTTGTGTGCATAATAATCGAAATTCAGAAACCCTAGATGTATAAACCACGCTTCGTGAACCCCATAGGAACATATAAGGAACTCATAATCCATGTATGTTTGTGAAGGAAAAGGGGGGAGAACCAACTAGGGTTAGAATCAAAGGAAAGGAAATGTATATGGAATGTAATAAACTGGGCCACTACGTCAGAATTGAAGTACAGTTCCGACTGATTCCAGGGCCAGCCACTTCGGCGATGCTAACAAGAGAAAATATAGGAATAAAAGAAGGTGAATCGTTGTTTGTAAACAACATACTCCATTTGCATACGTATGTGAAGGAGAGTAGAGGTTTCCTGAAAATGATACTTCAGGCGATCAAGAAGTTAGGGCTGACGCTGCTAACGGTGGCGGAGCAAGACGTGAACCACAACGGGCCGTTTTTTCTCGGGCAATTTCTTGAATTGTTACATTATTCGGCTATATTTGATTCATTAGAAGCAAGAATGGGGAGAAACAGTATGGAGAGGATGAAGATTGAAAGGAATCACTTTGCGGAGGATTGTCAGCCAAGAAATCGCCCTTTCCTTTTCTTCTTGGCCCGGTTTATTACATTCCATATACAAGATAGTGGTGGTCTGTACCATGGAGGGGGGAGATAGAGAGAGAGAGAGAGAGAGAGAGAGAGAGAGAGATATGGTGGTGAGTTTCATCGAGGTGAGCGTTCCTGTGGAAGGAGGAGACGCAACAGGCGGGGTTTTTAATTTTTTCGATTTCATTTCCCCCTGCTATTAAAAAACGAAAACGCGCGCTCATAGACTAAAATTATAAAGCGACAGGGTAACACGACACGCTTTTTAGGATATGTGCCCTCCGTGTTTTTAATTTTTTTTGTTGGACACTAATTTTATAGCGCACACAAATGCGTGTTCTCTATCCTTCAAATTTTGCAAAACTGACATTATTTTTTAGGGCACGCACAAATGTGTGTCCTCTATCAGCGCGTGTCATTGTTTGCGCGTCATTAAAGGGCTGTTTTCTAGTAGTGGGTTAGACATAGCAATGGTTTGCTGCAGTATTCAAGAGTACTTTTGAAATGAGGATTTAAGTACTGCATTAACCCACAATCAAAGAATTATTTCATGCATTTTATCACGAGTAATTTTGAGACGATAATATCTTATATTCTTGAAACGGAGATATATGACTTGTTGTTTACAAGTCAGTTGTGCATTGGTAATATGTAAACTCATCAGTAACTTGATGTTATAAAACATATTGTTTTTCATGATTTGATGAGTAAATAGTACAAGCATATATATCAAAATTTATCTGTTCCTTTTTCCGTAATGGAAAAAGCGATATATGTGGGCCCATCGATGATTTGATGATGACATCTTAAGTGCTTGGCCAAGCCTGGACTGAATTGATGTGTTCAATTAGTAGTCTGAGTTCAGTCGTCATAAATCAGAACTCGGGAAACAAAACTTAGACAATGAGATTGATTATAATCTATGTCTCATGTCTATATGATATTTTGTAGAACGGAGGAATATTTGATCACTTATCTAAGGACACGTCACTAACTAGGTCAGAGTTCGACAACGGATTTTGGTAGCTATAATTTGCTGATCAATTTGGTAGGTATACTAGCAGTTATAGTTATTAGACTTATCCAAGTGGGAGACTATTAGATTAGGTGTCTAAGCCCATAACTATAATTGGTATACAATTGAATTAATAGTAGCACAGTCCTTTTGGGTTGCTTTCAAACCTGACAATTGAATAAGATGATTGTTATGGAGAGAAGAGTGATTTATTAATTTATTACCTGGTTAATAAACTAATTAGAAATCAAAATAAATGATTTACTAATGTATTATGGACATAATATATTAATTAGAAATCATATTGTTTAATTAATATTTAATCAAAATTTAATTTGGAATTAATTTTGGGGTTAAAGAAATTATTTAAAACTACAGGGACTAAAGGTGACAATGTTCAATAGTTAAGCATTGGACAATTCTAGAACCTCCCTAATGAGGGGGGAACGAAATCTACAACATCTCCAGGGTTTCCTTGGGCTCTAAGGGTGCCTTGGATGCCTTAGGGAGGAAGTTAAGGGATTAGGGTTATCCTAGATACTCTTGCCTTATCCAATACCTTCCTAACACCTATATAAACTCTCCTTATGGTTAAATTTCGGTTATGACTCCTATAAGAGGCTAAGGGCCGAAATTTCTCTTCTATTACTCTCTCTTTCTCTATAGTTTTCCTTGGTTGCTTGAGTTTGTTTGTGAACCATTAGAGGCGCGACACTTGTGGCGCTTGCTACCAAAGGTCTTTCAAGCAAGGATTCAAGATCGTTTACAATAACAATCTTAAAGGTGAATCATAAACCTTCTTATGTGATTTTCGATTATTATCCATAGATATAGGGTTTATAGTTTGTTGTTCATTATTGTATGTTCAATTAGAGAAAACATAGATCTTCTTTTAGGGTTGCATGCACACATAGGATGGTATGTTTTTCTCAAAACCCTTCATATTTATCAACCAAGAAGCCTACCCGAAGACCTTGCTAGCGAAATTTGGAATAGTGGGTGATTTAAAGGTCAAGGTTCCAATGGCATTAGGAATGAAGCTCACACCATCCTTGGACAAGCCAACTACTGATATCACTCTGTATCGTCAGATTATTGGATCCTTAATGTATCTAACATCTAGTCATCATGATATTATGTTTGTTGTATGTTATTGTGTCAGGTTTTAGGCGAATCCCCCAAAACCACATATGATTGCTGTGAAGAACATTTTCCGATATCTCAAAAGAACCATGTCTCTTGGAATTTGGTATCCTTCCAACTCCGGATTCTTTGTTCAAACATATTTCGATGTTGCTCTTGGTGGATGTGGTCTCGATCGCAAAAGCACATCTGGGGGATGTCAGTTTCTGGATGGAAAACCTGTTAGTTGGCAATCCAAGAAGCAGACTTGTGTCTCCTTATCTACTGCAGAAGCCGAATACATTGCAGCTGCATCGTGCACCTCCCAAGTTGTATGGATTCAGAATCTGCTTAGGGACTATGGGATCAACATGAAGAGGATTCCAATATATTGTGATTCAAAAAGTGCAATCAGAATCTGCCATCATCCAATGCAACACTCAAAGACGAAACATATAGCACTGCGATATCATTTTATAAGGGATCATGTTGAGGATGGAAACGTTGAAGTACATTTTGTTAGATCCTCTGATCAGTTGGCTGATATCTTCACAAAGGCCTTACTTGAAGCTACGTTCAATTGTATTTTACAAGGGCTCGGAATGATAGAAGCTGTCTCAGTTTCGAAATACCTTTCGTAATCAGAATTTACTGTTCACGTTCCGAGCTTCGGAATGGTTCAGATTCTACTGTTCATCAGGGTTTCTAAATGCTTCTGTATCCTTTGTATATTAAGTGTCTTCCGATTGATTCCGAGCTTCAGAATGCTTCGGAAGTTACTTTTCATTTATGCTTCTGAATTTATTTTCTTTAATAATTTTCTTTATTTTCGGTTTTTTTATTTGTTTTCAGAAAATTTAAAAATCACAAAAATATTTTCTCTATTTCTGTTTTATCTTTTTCAGAAAATTTAAAAATCACAAAAATATTTTCTTTATTTATGTTATATCTTTTTCAGAAAATTTAAAAATCACAAAAATATTTTCTTTATTTTTGTTTTATCTCTTTCAGAAAAATCCAAAAATTACAAAAATATTTTTCTTTATTTTTTGTGTGCTATTTTCAAAATACGTTCTTGATTCAGGTATAAATCCTTGTTTCCTCAATTCAGAACGATGGGGCAGGTATTATTCCAAATCTATGTACTAGCTAAGTGTCCCTACAAGCATGTTGTTGCATGTTTTCCCAAGCCTCTGAGACTCTATGTTAGAAGCCTTAATGAAACTTTCATTCCTATAGTTTCTTCCCAATCAGGCTGATAATTCACATAAGTACTTGACCTACCTTACTCTTCTCCCACTGAGTTAAGAGTTGACTGCTTTGTCACTAATTTATAGCAGAGTTACACTTTCTCCTTTGGAACCAACCTCTTATTTCTCCATCAACTTCTCATTCATAAAACGTAACCCTTGAGACTCTCAGCATTTACCACTGAGGTTTATGGTTACACAACTTCTGTGTTGATGATCTTGAAATTGTTATCACCATGATTTTGAGTGAGACCCAAAATCCAAAACACATTTCTAAATTGACGGTGAACAATCAAACGTTCTAGAAATTTTCACCAAGGACTTGATGCATAAAACCTTTTTGGTTTATACCATTATCGTGTTAAATCTCATTTTTTTTCTCTTTGAGTGATCTTAATGAAATTTTCTCGACCTAAGACGTTTCTTCCCAAAAAGATCCAGATTTTTATTTTTCTTGAGATTTCCTTAATATCAAGCCACTTACAGTATATCCAAAGCATACTTGTTCTTATGGCTACACTGGTCAAGCAAGTACTTCTTCCAGATTTTCGAACTTATGTTAAGTTTCAGAATTTGGTTGAAGCTTACGCCACCCTTGCAGCCGACTTAAAAGAAGCCTTTCATTGTTTCTTAATAAACAGATGATCGTAATTCAACGGGAAACCACACAAGCACTTCGGAGTCTCTCTTGACTCAGAAGGAAGAGATCGTTGCCCGAGATCCATCTGAATTTCATGTCATTTTCATTTGACAACACAGAATCCCAGAAATTTATTTTGCTTTATTTCTTTTTCTTTGGCACACTCTTGCACAAAAATCTTTATGATTTTTCCAAGTCTGGTTCTAATTCCGATTGATTAATGTTATTCAGAGAACAGGTTATGGTGGAGTGACGTCTTATTCCGAATAAGTCAAAACTGAAACGACGGTTTCTTGGGGATAAGGATTCAAATCAGGCGCGTCATTTTCAAAATCCCTGACATCACACATGTCAGTTACACGGGTGTGACACATGATTAGCTGTCACGCTATCCCAGGCTACTTTTACGGGATATGGGAACGTCAAACGTCAATTTTCTCTCACCACTCATGACATATAAAAGGGTTTTTGACGATTGATTTTCTCTCACAACTCACAAAACTCTCAAGGAAAAAACCCCTCTCTCTCTCTCTACTTACGGTTCATCATCTTCTTCTTTGCTACCATGGCTAGATCATCTGAAACTACATCTTTTGCTTATCAATCAACATCTGTAATCATGCTGAATTTGAAGCCCGGTCAAAATCTCATTCTCGATCTTGACTCCTCTCGATATAGCAAAACCCTAAGGCCGATGATTGAATGTTTTAAGTACTCGCCTCTTGCTCAAGCTCTTACCATAGTAGAATCTGTTTCACTGGTCCATCTTGCTAAGGCGTAATCTTCTGTCACCTACATTCAAGCTGATGGTATCATAACCTTCGAGGTTGCCACCAACAGGACCTTGATCAACAAAGTCTGTTTCTGCAGAATGTTAGGGTTTGATTCATCTGAAGGCCTTGCGGAATCAGACTCGATTTCCTCCACAGATCTCATTGACATGTTTTACCAGATGGGTTATATTGGGGATATCTCCTTGATGTCCAAGTTCAGGAAGCCCAATCTTCCTCCAATGTGGAACGGTCTGTTCACGATGCTGTTCAAGAGCTTTTCTGAACGCGTTGCAGGCTCTGACAGTGCTAGTAAGCTCTTCAATACAATTATCTATGGCCTCTACCATGAAATCAATTTGGATTATGGTTCCATCCTATTTATACAACTCATTCAGAGCACAGCCTCTACTACACGCAACATCGAGATCTCATGCGCTCGTTTTTGGTCAATCGTCGTCAAAAGAGACCTAGTTCACTTCAAGGTTCCTATGATGGATGATTCTGTTGTTGCTGCAATTCTGATTCTTCAGACGTCGACATTTATGATGTCTGAGCCAACCAAGTTTAGTTTTGTTGGTTCGATTTCGGAGGTAATTCTAGCGAAGGTGCCTTAGGACAATGTTATAGTGAATGAATATTGGAAATTACCTCCTTTATGGTGCTCGTCCTATGTCAGATGACTTGCGAAAGGCGATTGAGGAGGCCAACAAATCGAAGAGGGGTGTAAAGCGAAAGGGAAAAGCTGGTCCTTCTGAGGTTGTCAAAACTCCGAAGAAGAAGCTCAAGAAGCAAGCTTGCAAACCAAGATCTCCATCTCCAGTTGTTCAGGAGGCTTCAGAATTTAGAACTCACACTAATATTCAGGAGGATTCAGTTCGGAACGATGTTAATGACACAGGTGCAACTTCAGAACTACCTACAATCGCACCAATCTGAAGGTATCCACTCCACCTACATCTTCTACTCCCTTCTCTGATTTCTTTCAGATGAACACCCCACCATCCTCTCCGATAACCACTACAATTCCGATCACCATTGCTCCACTACCACCGAAGATTTCTATGGGTGTTTCTCTTCCACATATCTTTATTCCTTTTTATACACCTATCTTTATTGATTCCACTATTCCTCCTACTTCTACAATCACAAGCACAATAGAATTCCCTATCACCAAGTCCATTTCAGAGGAGGTACATGTTGGATTAGTGTCTAAGCCCGTAACTATATTTGGTAAGTATTTGATCCGGTTGTGCATGGTCCTTTTGGGTTGCCTTCATCAAAGCAACTAGATAGGATGATTTATGAAGATAGAGGTTAATTATCGTTTATTAATATATTATATGAATAATATACTAATAGAGAAATCATAGAGTTTAATTAATATTGGACAAGAATTAATTAAGAAATTAATTATGTGGCTAAAAGAGATTAATTAGACTTGGGGGACTAATATTGTAATTATAAGATAATTGCATTGTGGGCTATGGATTCCTAAAGGGAAGGGAGTTGGACGAAATCTATGGGAAGCCCATATGATTTTCGTCCAAGGGCCTTCTAGAAAGGTTCCATGGGTTGCTTAAGGCCTAAGATGAGAATTAGGGTTTCTCCTGAAACCCTAGCAGCCCATAGAAGTATAAATAGACCCATAGGGATCCCAAAAACGTGGCTAAGTCTTCTAGCAGAGATCTTGGACAGTTTTGGTGCTCCTTTCCTCTTTCCAATATCATCCTCTTGCTTGTGGTGTTTGTAAACCATTAGAGGAGTGACATTTGTGACTCTAAGCTCCAAGGATACGAGATTCAAGCCATTCTATAAGAGGTATTCATCTAGATCTATTCTTACATGTTAATTTCTATATTCATATGCTAGATCTAGGGTTTATGAGCTTTGGATGATTATTGCATGTTCATTAGAAAAACTAGATCCAAAGCTTTAAGGTTTGCATGTACACCATAGGATTGATGTAGTGCTCATAACCCATCAGTGGTATCAGAGACTGGTTGTTTGTATAATGAATTGATGCTATTGTGAACTGTAAAAGATTAGGAAATCGAAAATTTTTGATGTCTGGAGCATGAACTCGACGAGTTCTATATGAACTCGACGAGTTGGGTGAACTCGACGAGTTTGTTGTTCTATTGCCGGGATTTTCGATTTTTCTGCCAGATTTTGTTGATAATAATTGCCAAAACTCGTTTTTCTTGCCTAAATCTGATTTTTTAAGTTTGGAATGATTATCTTCATCAAAATTGATGGATTTGGTTAAATATGGATAATATAGGATTATTAGAAGTCAAATATTTAACCTAGTTACATTGAAAAGTTTCAATTTACACCCTTAAGTTTTATAGTTTAAATTTGAACTTAATAGTTTTCGTTTTGAAATTTAAATAGTTAAACCTAATTGTTTTGAAAGGTTTCAAAACTTGCCCTCAAGTTTTTGAATTTAAATTTTGATTAAATGTTTAATTTTAAAATGTTAAATTCTAAAACCCTAATTTTTGAAAAGTTCAAATTGTACCCATATGGTTTTATTAAATTAATTAAGTGTATAATTAAAAGAGAGTTAATAAATCCATAGTGATATGGTTTACATCTACTTAAATTAAAAGTGTAATTCGTTAAATTAGACCACATAGTATTTTAAAAGTGTAAAATACACCCTTATATTATATATAAAATTTTAAGTCTAATATTATATATGTATAACTTAAATGTCAGTCTTACCGTTAGTAGGCCTCATTCACGAAGCTGGTCTATAAGGGGTGTTTAAGGAAGTGGCCTGTAAAATGGCCGCCATTGGGTATCCACTCTTACCCACCGCACTCTTGACTAGTGGAGGGTCGTTAGCCCAACGGGTAGGACAGGGCAAACCCTTTCCATTAAAAGTATAATGAATTATAAAGTAACTAAATGTTTTTACAAAATTCCCAATCTTAGTTACTTTAGGAAAAAGTGAATTTGATGCAATTCCATGAAATTACACTTTGTACCCTTGCTAAGACGTTAGTGGAGAGTGTGTGGTTAACCGGCACACTAAATGGGTTCTAAGCAAAGGTAGCGAAGGGTGAATCGATCTTTGTCATAGTTCGGTGGAGCGTGTGTGGTTAACCGGCACATCGAATAGGTGACTGTAAAATTGGGGGCACCATGTAAGTTTGCATGGTTATTCACACCGTGTTTTGTGATCCTTGGCATCCCAGTCACAAATCGAGGGGCATATCGAGATTTAAACATGCCATTGAAAAGTTCAAAGAATCTCAAAGGATCTAGGAGTTTTCAATACATTTAAAACTTAATCTCTTTTTCGTTTTTCATGGTGGAAAATTAGTGAATCGTCATTCACTTACCTTCAAATGTTCTGCAATTTGGGTTACGGCATCCCTCTCCCAAGTTGTAGAGTATTGTGTTGGGTCCTAGCCTTAATATCTCATTTGGGTGTGTTATTAAGGACTCAATCAATGAACTAACTTGGATTTTCTCCCGTTTTGTAGATGTCAAAGTATGACAAATATGGTCTTCCTAAATCCATTGGAACAAGCTTTCCACATGAAGATGATATTCCACGATTCGATCGAGGGACAAGAGATCATGCTTCACTTCCTCCACCTCCTCCTATTGTTCTCCCTAACCCACAAGTTAAAAGGCTTGAAAAGTTCAAGCTCACTCAAGCCCTTTTGGCAAGTAAACATGAAGAAGGAAAGTCAGTGTGTGCACACGTCTTAGAGATGACGTCGCACATTGATAGGTTAAGAATGTTGGGAGTCGTTGTCGATGAGAAGCTAGCTGTTGACTGGGTTCTTCAATCGCTTCCTGACTCATATAGTGAGTTCGTAAGAGAGTACTATATGATAGACCACGACGTGACCCTCATCGATCTAAACTATTTGCTTGTTGCTGCTGAATCAGCAATGATTTGGCGCACTGGAGAAGCAAAGTTGATTGATGGATCTGCCTTCCAAACCTCCATGGACATAGGCAATGGCAACGAAAGGCATGCCATTGTCGAAAAGTTTGATCATAAGAGAAAGGCAAAGTCTCAGGTAGTTCTGTGTGCTGTTCCAAAAGAGTCAATTTGCTTTTATTGCCAAGAGAAGGGGCATTGGAGACGAAGCTGCCCTGTTTACCTGAGAGATCTAAGAGATGGGAGAGTCAAGACGTATGGCTCCACTTCAGGTAAAATACATTAACTAACTCTATAAGTCCCTATTTTTTATTCTTGATACATTATGTGATAAGATTACATTTTTGATGTTTTATAGAATCGAAGAAAAGAGAGGAAGCTTAAAGGAAGAAGCGTGTTGAATCTGATCGTGAAGAAATGGATTTCGATCGCATGGATTCGAAGATCGGATTTTTTGAGCTGCTACTTTAGAGTTAGGATAGATTGCTAAGAAATGTAATAGCATAGTTTTTCAATTGAGCTGCATTGTAAGGACAAATTTTTCCACAATAAAATAAATTTTGATGTTGTCTTATTTATTTATCCTTGCAATGACATGTATGAAAAATTGATGTTTGTATATTTCTATTATTAGCAATGTTGAAATGGATGTGATTCTTAGTTACGTTATTCATGGTAAATAAGGAAAGATTCCCATCGCCCAAGTTTCAATTGGACAGAAACTTGGAATCATACAACTTGTATTGGGTGATGTATGGAAATCTTGGTACTTAGGTAATTAAGACTAATTCTTTGTTCAAATAAGTATGTGAGTCAAGTGAAGGACTAAAGGAACTAGTACACAATGTTGTGCACTAGTCAAGTCCACCATAAATAATAATAACATTATTCGTCATGATTTACTAAAAGTCTAGTAAATGTGGTTATACTTACAAGATTAAGTGTAATTCTGAATCATTGAAAAGTTTCAATGAATGGCAGAACGAATAAGTCGAATCAATGACGGCAGAAAGATAAAAGTTTCTCCAATCTAATAAGAAGGGAGAGTACTTTTGTATCGTGTTTTATGATCGTCTTAATGATTAAGAGCCATATCACAATTGATCCTCTAAGGACATCTTAGTACACTAGTATGGCTAAGAAGAGGAATCGGAAATTGTTGAAATGGTTAAATCAAAAAGGATGAGTCATACTTCGTTCCAAAATCAAGTCTTAGAGTCATACTCCAAGATTGTGAATTGAGTGACACATCTTAAGAAGATCTAACACACTCATCAAATGTGAAGTAGAAAATTGTTTTCTTACTCTTGCGCGTTTGAAGTTGGTAAATTGTGATGTCTTGGATAAGACAAAGACCAACTAAGACCAATTGTGTGTAGTGGTTTTTCTTGATAAAGACACACACTAATTCTTGGATATTTATTTTATCAAGAAGTTTCTTGATAAGAGAATCTAATATGTCAAGAGGTCAGTGGGAGTCTAAAGATCTTGAAAAGTTTCAAGAACTAATCAAGAGTAAATCTATTAACCACTAGCACACAACTTGAGGTTTGTAACCTATCGTGTTGACAAAATTTTATTTCTATGCCATTCCAGTAAAGTTACTTATGCATATGAGTTCTACGAGTTCTCAATTGACTTCATAAGGGCAAACACCTTGTTCAATGAAAGTACATTGACTGGCATAAGTGAGCTGCTAAATAACATGGAAGCAATGGTGGGACCCTTGATGGCAAGAAATCATGAATGAACAAGTTCTGTCCATAAGAGCTTGGATTTGTCACGAACATTATCTTATGATTATGGTTATGAAAAATTCACATGGATAGGAACACATACACCATAAAATCTAAGTGTCACAAGGTTTCTCTCCTTCATGAAAATGATTGTGAGGAAACGCTTTCACTAAAAGAAGATTTTAAGGAGATAGCGATTGTGTAAATTGTATTCTCAGATTCGATTATGATTACGGCATCCCTCTTCATAGTTCGAATTGTGAGATTTGGCAATTAGTTTGAACATTCGAGACTTATTACTGTAAGTTCTAGAATTGTTTAGACACACGTATGATTTATCTAAGGAAAGGTGTACGAGAAGCTTAGATAAAGGCTTATCGAAGCATATCGTATTAGAAATATAAACTTTGGAAGTCAATAAGTATTGCCTTCTAGAAGTCCAATGGTTTTCTGAAGACGTATCGAAGCTAGTGGGAGCATAAGTGTTATGCTAGTATGGATATATGTAACGCCCGTAGATCTGGACTAGTCAATTTAGAGACGATAAGCATCAAAAATGACTTTTTGATGGAAGATTATCTAGAAGGATTAATCTTAACTAAGTTGTAGTATATGTTACAAGGATTCCGTACATATAAAGAACGCCGAAATCCGAGTTATAACGAAGAAGTTATGATCTGTCAAAGTTTCGCGACAGAACCGACACGACGCTGAGTGACGTAAAATATGAATTTACGATAGAGCGATATTTAGCCTTAGCAATCTAAACGAAATTCGTAGAATTAGTTAAACCGAGAGCGTGCATAAAAAGAACGCCCAAATCTGACTTCGTATGAGGAAGTTATGATTTTCCGAAGTTTCGACTTAGCAGTATGCAGCCCGAATACTCGATTTGAGATCGAGCGGTTTTTAGCAGAAACAATCTAAACGAGAATCGAAGATCTCGTCAATGGTAGTGCAACGGTAAAAAGATAGACAAAAACGAACGTCGGATGAAGAAGTTATGAATTTATAACGGAGTTTTCCTGTCCCGGCCTACTAAAAATAATATATTTATAATATATTAAAAATAAAGTCAAAATTAGCCAACGAAGTCTAAACGATAGTTGTAGAGCATAATCTCACCTACGCGTGGATATAAAGAACGTCGAAAACGGAGCTCGTATGCGAAAGTTATGAATTTCTGAAGTTCGGGGCGTGAACCCCAAGGCTGTGTTAGAGCTCACGAGGTGAACATATGTAGTTCACGAGGTGAGCCTAGCTCACGAGGTGAGCATTAGTGGCTCACGAGGTGAACAGATGATGGACGTCTTCCAGGGCAAGTGGCCATGACGAACGCAATGACGTATCGAGCTCACGAGGTGAATATTAGAAACTCACGAGGTGAACCCAGAAAATTCACCCTATAAATAGAAATCGAGGGTCAGCCGATTTTGGTTGCTCCTTCTCATCTATGCCACTCCCGATACTCTCTCTAAGCTCTATTTTAACCCCCCGAAGCCCCAGTTTCATCCCGAGACCCGAAGCAAGTCCCGAAGCCCAAAGATCCCGAGAAGAAAAGAGTTTCCGAGCCGAAGCTCTGCCTGCGAGAAGCCCGGTGTGTGAAGATCTTCTAGTTTCACCGAAGAAATACTAGTTCTACAAGCCGTAGTGCTGTCCGATCATCTTCTGATCAAGTGAGTGTATAGTCACTTTCTTCTATCACATAATTATGAAGTATTTGATATGAAATACGTGTTATGTGTACATATTGTTGTTTATATGTGAGAATGCATATTCACTTTCTTCTAACTCATAGATATGATTTATTCTCTATGAGATACGTGCTAGGTGTTATATATTTTTTGTCTATTTGAGATGGGCGTGGAAATTGATGTATTATATAAGTGTGAAATGATTTAAACTGTGTAAGTATTTATATCTACGAAAATGTTGGGTAGAACATGGGTAGATGGGATAGTTGGTGTGTGATGGAAGATGGTATGAGTAAACCTTGGTGACTATGGAGTTAGCGCCTACTGTTAAGTAAACCTTGGTGACTATGGAGTTAGCGCCTACTGTTAAGTAAACCTTGGTGACTATGGAGTTAGCGCCTACTATTAAGTAAACCTTGGTGACTATGGAGTTAGCGCCTATTGTATAAACCTTGGTGACTATGGAGTTAGCGCCTACTGTTAAGTGAACCTTGGTGACTATGGAGTTAGCGCCTGATAGCTATGGATTTAGTACCTGAGAGATAAATGTTGGTAACTATGGACTTAGTACCTGATAGATAAACTTTGGCAGCAATGGACTTCGTGCCAATTCCTTAGATAAATCCTTAGGAATGAATGGATGAAGGATAGTTGATTCTTAGGGTAAACCCTTAAGAAATAAAGGAGATATGGGGATGGGTGTTTGGGTTGATTGTTTGATGATTGAATATAATAAATGTATTATTGTGGGTTGAAAACCCTATATGCTCACCAGGCTCCCAAGCCTGACCCACTCAGTTTTCTTTGTATCACAGGTATCGATGCGAAGACCCATTTCACTGAGAGATTAAAAGAGATGTAAATCACTAGTGTAAATGAATGTATGATATGTTTATGCTTATGTGTCTGTATCGGAACATGACATCCCGAGGTTTTATTATTAAATAAAAATACATTCTCTTTGAGAAATGTTTTGATAAGTTATTATCATATCTTGTTTTGGAACAAATTCCGCAACCGTTTTCTTTAAACGATCACTCTGATTTATAAAACAAAGCATAAACAAATCGATCTTTTCTGGCCGTGAAATTGGGGATGTCACAATATAGTCATCATATTAGTGGGAGCATGATTATTATTTTAAGTGTTGCAAGTTAGCAATGTTAATTATAGAAAACAAAAGGTTCACTTTGCAAAGTTGCGGGGGTTGAAAAGTTGTTTTGCTATAATTAAGGGAGAGAATATTATACTTTGTTTCGAAAATATATTAATTGCGTTCTCAAAATTCGATTATGATTACGGCATCCCTCTTCATAGTTCGAATTGTGAGAATGTGACAAATAGAAATATTATGTAAGACATTATGAATCGTGTCCCATACGCTTCTGGTATAGGATCGATTGCATATGCTGTAATATTTGACCGTTCTAAAATTTTCCAAATGCCTAGGGCATTAAGAGGGAAAAGGAACTAGAACTGGTTTGACTAAAATAAATTGAACAACTGTCAACGACAATCTAAGGTTCGCTAAGGATTGGTCGCTTGTGATCAGTTGGAAGTATAATAATGAATGGACCATATCGACATTATTATGAACAGATAAGAATCTATTGACAGTGAGTTGTTATATGGCAAATATGGAAATGTTTCCATATTGGGAGTTGGACGTTAAGAATTTATGTCTAGATTAGAAACTTTTATACAAGAAGGATGTTCAAAGGAATGTATTTTGAATGTGAGACTTCACATCTATGGAATTGTCTTGTAACAATCCCTAATAGAGCACTTTGTAATTTCATTGGCAAAATCTTGGTGACTTTTGTGCAATAAGATTACAAAAAGGATAATTGCATAAAATGTTAGAATCTAACATATTCTAGTAGTGGTGAGAATTTTGTGTTCTTACACTAACGATAAGGATTAGGGATAGTGAAATGAGCATCATTGGAAATGTTTTCAATTGATCTATTTCACAAAGTAAGGACCATAGGTAAACATAGTGTGCATGCCTGGTGCATGGAACAACTGTTGTTATAATTCAAGTAATAAGTTGATTACCCGAAACAACAAATAATTAGTAATCAATATGGTGATTAAATAAAAGTGTTTTATTTATACTCAAAGGTTTGAGGCCATATAGTATTAGTATTATTCTTGTGTTTCACTTTGCATGTTTTGACTTCTCGAATAATAAGATAATTCAAACCCTCCACAGTCGCTCATACTTTGGAAGTAGGTATGAAAGAAGACTGTCATGAATCCGTCTGTAGATTGATTAAAGCGTTTAGACATAGCACAAGTTTGCTGCAGAGTTCATGAGTGCTGCTATAAGATTAGAGTATTGGATTAAACCCACGCTCACTTGGATCGCTTCATGGATTTTATCACGAGTGATTGGTGAGACGATAATATTTTATATTCTTGAAACCGAGATGTGTGAGTTGTATCTTGCGAGTCGGTTACACATTGATAATATGTAAACGCACCAGTAACTTGGTGTTATAAAATGTATTGTTGTGTGTGATTCAGTGAGTGAGTACAAGCGAGCATTGAGTCGAAGTTTATCCGTTCCTTTTACCCAAAATGGGATAAAAGCGATATCTATGGGCCCCTCGATGATTTAGTGATGACACCCTAAGTGCTTGGCCAAGCCGGGACTAATTTGATGTGTTCAACTGTAGTCTGTTGTCAGTCGTCATAAATCGGAAATCGGGAAACAACACGTGAACAAAGAGTATGATTAAAATCCATGTCTCAGTTCATATGATATCTATAATGGAGGAATATATGATCCCTTATCTAAAGGACAGGTTACTGATAAGATCACAGTTTGACAGCATCTTTGAGAGCTACGATTGCTAATCGGGTAATACTTGCATTTATAGTTACTAGACTTATCCAAGTGGGAGAATGTTGGATTAGTGTCTAAGCCCGTAACTATATTTGCTAAGTATTTGATCCGGTTGTGCATGGTCCTTTTGGGTTGCCTTCATCAAAGCAACTAGATAGGATGATTTATGAAGATAGAGGTTAATTATGGTTTATTAATATATTATATGAATAATATATTAATAGAGAAATAATAGAGTTTAATTAATATTGGACAATAATTAATTAAGAAATTAATTATGTGGCTAAAAGACATTAATTAGACTTGGGGGACTAATATTGTAATTATAAGATAATTGCATTGTGGGCTATGGATTCCTAAAGGGAAGGGAGTTGGACGAAATCTATGGGAAGCCCATATGATTTTCGTCCAAGGGCCTTCTAGAAAGGTTCCATGGGTTGCTTAAGGCCTAAGCAGAGAATTAGGGTTTTTCCTGAAACCCTAGCAGCCCATAGAAGTATAAATAGACCCCTAGGGATCCCAAAAACGTGGCTAAGTCTTCTAGCAGAGATCTTGGACGGTTTTGGTGCTCCTTTCCTCTTTCCAATATCATCCTCTTGCTTGTGGTGTTTGTAAACCATTAGAGGAGTGACATTTGTGACTCTAAGCTTTAAGGATACGAGATTCAAGCCATTCTATAAGAGGTATTCATCTAGATCTATTCTTACATGTTAATTTCGATATTCATATGCTAGATCTAGGGTTTATGAGCTTTGGATGATTATTGCATGTTCATTAGACAAACTAGATCCAAAGTTTTAAGGTTTGCATGTACACCATAGGATTGATGTAGTGCTCATTACCCATCAGTACACACCTCAGGTATTCATGTCAACGTATCTGATACGGGGGCAGATGCCAACATTTGTGTGACTAAGGAACCAACCACATCTACAGCTTCTCCCACTTTTGATTCTGGTCCAGATATTCTGTTTGGGGATGATCAAGATAATTTTCAAGATTGTGTTTTTATCCCCTTCACCATCAATCAAACCATTGATGATGATGAAGTGCCAATGACTAAAGGGCAATCTAAACAGCGCAATGAAAAGTTGGATTCTATTTTGGAGTCATCCCAATCCTCATCTAATTATGAGTTTATGATGAAGTCCCACCGAGAAACGATTGAGATGCTCACGAAGGCAAATGCGAAAGTCCTTGAAGACTCGACCAAGGCAATTCAAGCTTCAGAGAAAACCATTTCAGATCGACCACAAAAGTCGAAAAACTACATGATTAAGTAACAAAATTCATGGCTGACTTCAGTCGCTCTTTAAATGACAATACTGAAGCTGTCAATAAAGTTATTGCAGGTCTTGGCTCCACTCTACAAGTTTAGAAGGAAGCACTTGCTCGTGTTCAATCCGAAATCAAGGTTGATAATTCCGAACTCAATGCCTCTGTTGTGTCTAATATTGAGCAACTTCAGAAAGACCTTGCAACAGAAAGCAACCTTATGGATAAATTGGCTAAGAAGACTGTGAAAGCCAAGGTTCTTTCAGTGAAGCTGCAGTACACAAACAAGCACCTTGATGATCTAGAATCTGAGAAAATAGTAGTCAAAAGCTGTGTTTCTAAGATTAATCAGTTCTTGTATAGGCTTGTGGAGACTCGTGACTCCTTACTCACAGTCTCGGTTCGTAACCATCTTATAGAAAAACTTCAGCTAGTTATTGTGATGCTAAATCAACTTGAGGGTGTTTCAGATAGTAATGCTTTTCCGAAACAAGGGGGAGAAAAAGAAAACAAGGAAGAACCTCAGCCGAAGCAACAAACTGGCGAACAACATGAAGTAAAACTGAAGACCGATGCTCAGAAGGGTAATGAAGCTTCTGCATCAGGTAAAGGCAAAGAAAAGATTTGTGATGATGAGGAAGAAGAAGAGCTTTTAGAATGCGAAAAGCTGGTAAAAAAGAAGCGTGATAAGGAGATTGATAATCTTGTGCATCTTCGTAAAGAGATAGAAGATAAGGAAAAGAAAGCTGATGTTGCCAAAGTAACTCTTGAGATTCAAAAGTTTCTCTTTCCTCCGTGGAAGATGGAACAAATTCATAAGGAGGGTATTGATGATCCGAACAACCACTGGCAAGAGCCTTCGGTTTCCTTTGATCTGGACAACTCTTCGGAATCTCAACTTGATTTCCCTATAACTCCGAGGGCATTTCTATTTAGATGATTTAAGAAGATTGAGAAGGCACCACTGTCGGACTATGATGTCAATCATAAGCTCTTCTCTTTCTATCTTAAATATGCCAAACCTCAGTTCCAGACTTGGAGTTCATAGAAGGTTATTGCTCTGAAGGTTTATGCTCATGTTCCGCCTAAAGACTTCATAGACATTAAGTTTAAAGGATTTCGAGGAGCAAGTCGTATTGAACATGAGTTCGCCCTGGCTGACCTTCCTTGCATGAATCCATATGACTGGATTTCACTGTTCTTAATTGTGTCAAAAGATGAAAAGACTTTTGAGCCGATTGTTGCACACCTGAAGAGGATGTTGATTTGCTACATTCATGAACTTGCCAAAATGGATGTAGAAATAGCGTCTATGCGTCTATACTGAAGAAAAAGACAATTTTGAAGCTCGAGCCAGAATCGGAGGATCGTCATAAGTTCAAGCTGGGTAAAATCTGAAAAAACAATTGGTGTGTAGTGTACCAAAGGAAGGAAAATCAGAAAGTTCTAAAAAGCATGTTCTTGCGAGACAAGCACTTATACTCAACTGTTGCTCTGAACTCCATCCTCGGATTGACTGAAGCTTACAAAGGCAATAACACTGCTGATCAGAAATGTTTTTATGATATGATTCAGTGGTACCTCACTGTTAGGAACACTCTTTTGAATTTGATGCCAAGATTGTTCAAGGTGCAGAAGAAACAATAGTGAAGAATCTCCTTCGCAATTTGACACAAAGGGGGAGATTGTTGGGTTTATTAATATTGTGTCAAATATGTCATGTATAGGTTTATTTTTAACGAGATGGTATGTCCATTCTCATGTTTATGCTTATCAGCTAGCCTATAAATATTACATGCATGTATTATTAGGGTTAACGTGTAGTCGCCCTCCATAGCTCTTACATAGAAGTTCTCATTGAACTCTTCTAGGGTTATTTATAATCAAAGCATTCGACACTATTTTGATCATTGTTCTTGTCATTTATTTCACATTATTCACTATAGAATATGTCGATCATAATTATTATTCTCACAGTTAGCTATACGGAAGAGCTATACGAAAGACGAGGGTTCGAATCCCACTCCTTGAATCCCATCCCGATCGTTTCTTCCCAACATTCCTCATTTTTAAGCAAATCATTCTTGGTGCCATGTCAGTGATAAATGCACAATCAGTGCCAACGTGGCACGACACATGAGCGGGTAACCGACTGATGACCCTCAAACCGGCTAAAAGGGCATAAGTGTAAAAGTTAAAATAAAAACCTCCGACTTTAATGAACCTAAAAATAGTCAAAGGATAAAATCAATAATAAAAATAACAATAAGCTTAAAATATAAAATCAAAAAGAATTAAAAAAACAAAATAGGTAAAAAAAACAACAAAGGGCAAAAAAATGACATAGCGTGTGTGTGGGGGGGGGGATTGGAAAAGAAAGGGGGTACTTAGCATCAGCCAATTCAAATAATTACATACATGACATTGTTTTGACATATACACACAAACACACATTAAACAAAACCGAAAATAATCAAGCATCTACATTCTTCTATATCTTCTTTTCGACTCTCATTATCTTCAACGAAGTACGTTTGGAGATCTACATAGTTACATAATTGTGCAAGCATATCTGTTATGTTGCTGATTGAAAAACCAAAACAAACAATATGAAAAAAGAAAAACCTTCACATATCAAAATCTACAAATAAAATAAATTGAAGAAAAACATATCACATTACAAATATGGGTATAGATTTGGATACAAACCCATGAAATCGACATACATGGATGCTATGTCCGACCTTTCTAGAGAGATCTACAAAGAGAGTGAATGAGGAGAAAACATGAGTTTTTGTTGGTAGAAGGAGGCGGTGGCGATTATAGATCGAGGGTTTGGTGGAAGGCAGTGACGGTGAAGGCGGAGGTGGCAGAGTTGGTAGTGCAGCGGTGCAGGTGGTGTTGGTGCGATGGTTAAGGTGTCCATGAGGATTGTTTGACTGTGATATTGGGGATTCAACGGAGGTGCACTAATGGTAGTGTCGATGTCAAATACTTGGTGGTGTACGTATTATTTCTTATTTAGAAAAAGAAGGAGTTTAAAGAAAAAAACCAAATGGTTTTGAAAATTAGAGTAATCGGTATGGTGCTCCTTTTATATTGTATATTGTGTGATTGTTTTTACAATATGTCTATTTGTTTTTGACCGGTTAATTCTTGTTCACAAGGATTATGATTTTAGACATTTAGATGTAAAATAAAAGGTTAAGATTTAATTTCCTTGTTTTAATGCTTTGGTCTTAAAACCTGTGGCCTTCCTATTATGTATACATTATATATATATATATATATATATATATATATATATATATATATATATATATATATATATATATATATATATATATATATATATATATCTGTATGTATATATTTTATATTTAGTTTGTATTTGGTTGGGCTGTCCAACATTGTATTTAGCCCATTAATCTGATTTGTAGCCCTTTTTGTATTATTGTGGTGTTAATATACGTGAGAGGCTCAATGCCAATTCATGGTAAAATATTCACTCTAACATGGTATCAGGCTATTCTACCCTCTAACCTTAGTCGATCCATACCTGTGGTCGTATTCTTCTCATCTTTCACCTCTGTTCTTCATCTTCACATATTCTCTCTTCTTCTTCGTCACAATGACCGGAGAGTCTTTTAATCCCAAACCTAGTCCCAACGATAAAATCTACAGGATAACCAATATCAAGTCTTATGTCCCACTTCTTCTCGATCTCGACAGCTTGAATTATGATTCATGGAAAGAGCTTTTTAAAACTCACTGCATTGGATACAAAGTATATGGTCATCTTGATGGGTCTGCTAAAATTGAAGATGATCTAGAATGGGAAACAGTGGATAATATTGTAAAACAGTGGCTATATGGAACACTTACTCAATCCGTTCTCCAATCTATTCTTAAACCCAACGCCACTGCAGCAGATGTTTGGAAGACTATTGAAGACTTGTTTCACGAGAATAAAGAGACTAAAGCCATGGAATTAGATGATGATATTGGATCCCCGGTACCCAAAAGAAGCCTCGTTATTTATGTCATCACTGGTTTGTCTCAGAAATTCGCCCATGTCGTTACCACCATTCGACATCAAAAACCGTTTCCCACTTTCCTTGAGATGCGCTCCATGTTAACCCTTGAAGAACGGTCGATGGCAAATGATCATTCCCGTCACGTTCAAGCCTCACATCAAGACAATGCATCTTCACCAACCATTCTCACCACTGAGCACCAAAATCGCCCCTCACATTCTCGATTTAACAACTCCGGCGGTAGAAGTGGTGGTCGGAATCAGCATGGCGGCGGCAGGGGAGGTCGGAACGGCGGGAGAGGTGGCGGCAGGCAGGGACGATCCGAAGGCGGAGGCTTTGCTCGTGGTCAAAATTGGGGGGGATATTCTCCCTGGATGACATCGTCGCAGGTTCAAGGTCAACAGCAGCATCGTGGGCTGCTGCCTTCTCCACCAATTCAACAATTGTCATGGCCCAATAGTCATTACTCAAATTCTCAATAGCAATGGCCTAATTCGAATTTATCCCATCAGCAAGCTCTTTTCTCCATGTCTCAGCAGCCCAACAGCTGGCAATGGTTTCAATACCCGAATAATATGGATCAACCGACCACTTTACCACAAACATTTAACACTCTGACCCTTCAAGATCCAAACAATGCAGATTGGTAAATGGACACCGGGGCAACCGCTCATCTGCATGCCGATTCCGGTAGTCTCAAGTCCTTTAAAAATAAGTGCACTAATTCAAATATATCAGTTTTAGTCGGCAATGGGTCTCGTATTCCTATCACCAAAATTTCTCACTCTACTCTTGCTTTAAACCCTTTTCGCACCCTTATTTTAAAAAAATGTTCTTATCACTCCCCAAATTATTAAAAATCTCGTTTATGTTCGTCAATTTACTCGTGATAATAAATGTTCTATAGAATTTGACAAGTTTGGTTTTTCTGTGAAGGATTTTCTCACCAAACGCACCCTCCTTCGATGTGATAGCACCAGAGATCTTTACCCAGTCACCAAATCGAGTCCTCAAGTCTTTCACAGTCTTAGCTCATCATTGTGGCATCAAAGACTCGATCATCCTAGTCAACCTGTTCTGAAACAATTAATTTCTAGCAATTCCATTTCATGTAATAAAAATGATTTGTCATTTCTTTGTCATGCGTGTCAACTTGGCAAGCATACTCGTTTATCTTTCTCATTATCTAAAACTCATGTTTTATTTCCTTTTCAAGCTATTCATTCGGATGTATGGACTTCACCTTTGCAAATTCATAGTGGAATAAAATATTATGTTATTTTTCTTGACCAATTTTCTCATTTTGTGTGGGTGTACCCTCTTAGACTGAAATCGGATGTGTTCTCCAAATTTCTTCATTTTCGTTCGTATGCCAAAAATCATTTCAACACTGATATTCAAACATTTCAATGTGACAACGGAAAAGAATATGACAACTCTCTCTTTCATCAACTTTGTGACACCAATGGCATACACATTCGTTTCTCATGTCCATACACTTCCCAACAAAATGGGAAATCTGAGCGTATGCTTCGTACTTTAAATAATATGATCCATACACTTCTTTTCCAAGCTCATCTTCCCTCCACTTATTGGGTGGAAGCTCTCCATATGTCCGCTCATCTCTTGAATATTCTTCCATCCACATCTCTCCACAATGACACGCCATTTCACAAACTCTTCAACAAACACCCGTCCTACTCTCATCTTCGAGTGTTCGGGTGCCTGTGTTATCCTCACCTCAATACGATCAATAAACTTGAGCATCGATTGGTCCCATGTATCTTTCTCGGGTATCCCTCCAATCACAAAGGTTTCCGTTGTCTCAATCTTCATTCTAAAAAAATAATCATCTCATGACATGTCACCTTTGATGAAACCATTTTTCCTTTCGGCTCAATGACCCCGGACCATCCCCCCCACTTATGATTTTCTTAATATATCTGACTCCCGCAATTGCTTTAATGATCCCACCATCACTTCCCATTCTCCTTCATCTCCCCCTCTTCCGTCTCCTGTCGGTGACATCTCCACCGACAACGCCGCTGTTTCTGTCGACCACAACATCCCTGTCGATGTTACTGCTCCGACAAGCTCCCCTTTCCTCTATTGCTGCAACTCCAGCTGCCCCTTCGTTTCCTTTAAATCATAACCGGTCCACCGTGTCGGGTCCTTCTAGCACTCATCCTATGACCACTCGTGCTAGACTTGGTATTCATAAACCCATTGACCGTCTCAACCTTCATACCGACATAGTTTCTAATCCCTCCCCTCTTCCTAGAAACTATTCTGAAGCTTTCCAAGACACTAACTGGCGTAATGCCATGGAAGACGAATATGATGCACTTATTTCTAATGGAACTTGGGTACTTGTACCTCGGCCACAAAATGCTAATGTTGTTAATTGTATTTGGCTGTTTAAAAAGAAACGTAATGCAGATGGCTCTCTTACTCGATATAAAGCACAGTTGGTTGCTAATGGACGTAGCCAACGTCCAGGCATTGATTGTGATGAAACTTTTAGTCTGGTAGTTAAACCTGCTACTATTCGGACAATTCTTAGTATTGCCATATCTCATTGTTGGCCAGTTCATCAGTTGGACGTTAAGAACGCTTTTCTTCATGGCCATTTACAGGAAACAGTTTATATGCATCAACCACCGGGTTTTCGTGATCCCTCCGCTCCAGATCATGTATTTCTATTACAACGATCTCTTTATGGTCTCAAGTAGGCTCCTCGTGCATGGTACCACAGATTTGCTCAGTACATCACTCAGTTCGGCTTTACTAACAACAAATCTGATTCTTCTTTATTCATCTACAACAAAGGGGGTCACATAGCCTATCTTTTACTTTATGTTGATGACATTGTGTTGACTGCTTCATCCACAAGTCTCTTACAGCAGATTATCACCACCTTACTGATGGGTTTTATACATAAGAACAATCCTATGTGCTTATACAAACCCTAATGCTTGGATCTAGGTTTCTCTATTGTACATGCAATGAATCCAAGACTTATAAACCCTAATCTAGCATACATAATTTAAAAATTAACATATAACATCAGATCTAGATGTTTACCTCTTCAATGGAAGCTTGAATCTTCTTTCTTGGAGCTTAGAGTCACAATTGTAACTCCTCTAATGGCTTACAAACACCACAAGCAACAAGGCAAATATGAGAGAGGAGGGAGGATGCTTAATTTCGGCCTAGGGTTTCTCTTGGAAAGCAAGTGGCCGAAAATTGAAGGCTAGGGGTCTTATTTATATTGTAGGCTGCTAGGGTTTCAGTCTAAACCCTAATGGACAGCTTAGTCACCAAGCAGCCCAAGGAACCTTCTGGAACAAGGCCTTGGACGAAAATATGATGATCCTTCATCATAATTTCGTTCCCCCTTAGTCCATTAGGTTTCCCATCCCAAAACTCAACTATCACACATTTGACAGTTTATGCCCCTTTATTTAATTAATCTCTTTTAGTCAACAAATTAATTCCTAATTAATTTATGACTAATACTAATTAAATAAATATGATTTCTCCTTTAACATATTATTCTTATAATATATTAATAAACCACAATATCCTATCTCTTTCTTTAAATTGCCTTGTCAAGTTGCTTTGGTGAAGGCAACCCAAAAAGACCATGCACAACCGGGTCAAGTACATACCAAATATAGTTACGGGCTTAGACACTAATCCAACAGTCTCCCACTTGGATAAGGCCCTGTTTGATTTTGATCTAACTGAGTCAGGTCAGACAAAAATGTCTGACTCGCTCAACTCTATGTGTTTGATATGCTTGAGTTTTGCATCTGATTGGGTCACCAATGTCTTACTCGCTCATCACAAAAAAACTTGGTGACTGAGAAAGTGTGAAATTGATTCCACCGTTACCCTTGAACCAGCACCACCCTCACATCCTCCTTTTTCATAGCCATCAATTTAATCCCTGGAAATGAAAAAAGAAACACGAACAGAGGCAGCAAACGAGGTGGTTCGGTGGAGAATTAGCAAAAAGAAACACGAAAGGCCAAAGGGGAAAGAAGGGTGGAGTAGATTGGGACCGGTGATGGCAGATCGGTCGATGGGGGATGCTCCGACAGCTCCTCTTGATTCTTCTTTCCTGACCCGACAAAACACGAAGAGGCTATTGCCTCTTTCATCTCGCCGGAAATTTAGGGGCAAGAGGCTGTTGCCTCTTTGATGTCGCCGGAAAAAGAAAACAAGCACCACCAAGGAAATGGGTGTTTTATGTTTGGTTATATGGCTTGCCTCTTTGACTCTTTGAGGGCAACTGGGCAAAGAGGAAGAAAAAGAAAAAGAAAGAGAAAGAAAAGAAGAAGCAGTAAGAAAGAGAATGAAAAGAAGAAGCAAATATGTATACACGATTTTTTGAATATCAATTTAAGAAATAAGAAGGAAAATAAACAAAAGGTGTATTATTATTATTATTATTATAATAATAATAATAATAATAATAATTATTATTATTATTATTATTATTATATAGAGCATAAGGGTAAAATGGTCATTTTGTATTAGTCAGCATATTCAGTCAGATGTACAATCAAACAGCATGGTCGCTTACTCAGTCAGAATTTATTACTCAGACAGACCTTTCCCAGTCAGGACTTTCTCAATCAACAACTATCAAACGACCCCTAAGTCTAGTAACTATATCTCACATATGACTTCAGAATCCGATTAGCAATCGTAGCTCTTATACGCTTCTGTCAACTCTGATCAAAATCCTGTCCTTCAGATAAGGGATCGTATAATCCTCTGTTCTAGATATCATGCTGACAATACTTGTTGTCTAGCATTTTGTTTCTCGATCTCTGATTTATTCAACATAGAATTTAGTTGAACACATCAACTTCATCCTGACCGGGCCCGGCTCATAAGTCAAACTAAATCATCGAGTGGCCAAGATATCGCTTTTATTCTCTTAGAATAAAAGGTACAGAAAAACTTCGACTTATATGCTTTTATCATTTACTAGCTAAGTCACACACAATAATGCATTTTATAACATCAAGTTACTGATGCGTTTTTTGCATTATCAATGTATAATCAACTAGCAAACAACAACCATATCTCTAGGTTTAAAGATTATATGATATTATCATCTTGCGATCACTTGTGATAACTTTCATGAAGTGATACTAGCAAGTGCGGGTTTATTCCAATGCTCAAAACATATTTCATAAGCACTCATAAACTTTGTAGCAAACATTTTCTATGTCTAAAACCTTTTAGACAATCTACAAACAAATTTATGACAATCTTCTTTCATATCTACTTCCAACATATGAGCGATTATGGACCGTTCGAACAATCTTATTATTCAGGAAGTCAAAATATGCAAAATCGAAACAATAGATAAATAATCAACACAAGATAGTAACTTTCTTATAAATAACACACCTTTATTTAATCATCAAATGTTGAATACAAAATTATCCATTACAAGTTTCCTACCTATCTAATCCAAACTAATATCGTCCTTTAGCCCAACGCTCTTAGCGTGCTTCAAATGCTTGACCCTACTCAGTCCCTTCGTAAGGGGATCTGCTGGGTTATCTTCCGACGATACCCTCTTCACAACGAGGAGTCCCTCTTCTACCCGATGTCTAATAAAATGGTATTTCCTGTCGATATGTCGAGATCTGACATGATCCCTTGGTTCCTTGGTCAAGGCAACCGCTCCTTCATTATCATAGAAAATTTCCATGGGCTCCTTTATGGATGGCACAACTCCAAGGTCTCCAATGAAGTTCTTTAACCATATAGCCTTCTTTGACGCCTCGCTGGCCGCAATGTACTCTGATTCGCACGTTGAATCAGCTACGGTCTCTTGCTTGGAACTTTTCCAAGTCACTGCTCCTCCGTTCAGGGTAAAGACCCAGCCCGACTGCGATCGGTAATTATCCCGATCCGTCTGAAAACTAGCATCACTGTACCCTCGCATCCTTAAGTCATCACTCCCACCAAGGACTAGAAACCATTCCTTGGTCCTTCGTAGGTACTTAAGAATATTTTTGACAGCAATCCAATGTGCTCAACCAGGGTTCCCTTGATATCTGCTGACCATGCTCAAAGCGAAGGCCACATCACGGCGAGTACAGGTCGTAACGTACATAATCGAGCCAACTGCGGAAGTGTAAGGTACTCGGCTCATATCAGCTATCTCTGCCTCTGTACTCCGGGTCTGAGTCTTACTCAGTTTGGTATTGCATTGAATTGGCAACTCCCCTTTCTTGGAATTTTCCATACTAAAACGTTTTAGTACCTTTTCCAAGTATGTATCCTGACTGAGTCCTATCAGTCTCTTACTTCTATTTCTCACTATCCTTATTCCCAGAATATATGCAGCTTCTCCGAGGTCCTTCATAGCGAAACACTTCCCAAGCCAGGACTTGACCTCCTGCAAGGTTGGGATATCGTTTCCTAAGAGTAGTATGTCATCGACATACAATACAAGGAAGCTCACTATACTCCCACTGGCCTTGACATACACCCATGACTCATCTTCGCTTCGCAGAAAACCAAACTCTTTGACCTTCTCGTCAAAACAAAGATTCCATCTGCAAGATGCTTGCTTTAATCCATAAATGGATTTCTCCAGCTTGCACACTCTATTAGGATGCTTCGCATCGACAAAACCCTCTGGCTTATTCATGTAAACATCTTCAGCCAACTTCCCATTAAGGAAAGCAGTTTTAACGACCATCTGCCATATTTCATAGTCATGAAACGCAGCTATTGCAAGCATTACCCTAATAGACTTTATCTTAGCAACCGGCGAGAAGGTCTCATCATAGTCAACTCCAGGAGTTTGACTAAAGCCCTTCGCGACCAATCGCGCTTTATAAGTGTGCACTTTCCCATCCATGTCCGTCTTCTTCTTGAAGATCCACTTGCACCCGACTGTCTTACGACCTGGTACATTATCAACCAAATTCCAAACTTGGTTGTCATACATGGACTGTATCTCGCTGTCCATTGCCTCTTTCCATTTAGCAGACTCTGGGCCTACCATGGCTTCCTTGTAGCTATTAGGTTCGTCCATATTTATTAGTGTACTATCACTAATAAATGTATCCCCGTCAGTAGTAATATGGAAACCATAAAACTGGGGTGGAACAATAACTCTACTCGAACGTCTAAGAGGTCAGGAGTGGTCAATTGGTTCAACAGGAGTTTCCTCCTCAGGTTGAACGCCAATGTCAGAGGTTCCTTCATCTCCTGACTCTTGAAGCTCTTCAAGGTCAATCTGACTCCCACTGTCTCCTCGACTTATGAGTTCTCTTTCTCTGAAAAACCCTCTCCTAGAAACGAGGACAACATTATCACTTGGTCTATAGAAGAGATAGCCAAAAGACTTCTGTGGATAGCCGATGAAATAACACTTCTCACTACGAGGTTCTAGCTTGTCATGAGTCTCTCGTCTTACGAAAGCTTCACAACCCCAAACCTTGATATATGCTAACGAGGGAGCTTTCCCTGTCCACATCTCGTGAGGTGTTTTGGCAACCTTCTTGGTGGGAACTAAGTTAAGGATATGGGCGGCAGTCTCTAAGACATACCCCTAGAATGAGATTGATAACGAAGCACGACTCATCATAGAACGAACCATGTCCAACAAGGTTCGATTACGTCTCTCAGCCACACCATTCAATTGTGGCGTTCTAGGAGGCGTCAATTGCAAAACTATTCCGCATTCTTTTAGATAGTCGTGAAACTCAAGACTTAGGTACTCTCCCCCTCGATCAGATCGAAGCATCTTGATTTTCCTGCCCAACTGATTCTCTACTTCATTCTTAAACTCTTTGAACTTTTCAAAGGTTTCTGACTTTTGCTTGATTAAGTAGATATATCCATATCTGCTATAATCATCTGTAAAAGTCACGTAGAAGCGACAAGCATCCCTTGTGGTGGATCTAAAGGGTCCACATACATCAGTATGTATGAGGTCCAATACACCTTCACCCCTTTCACATGTACCAGTAAAGGGTGACTTGGTCATCTTCCCAAGTAAACAAGATTCACACACGTCATCATCCCTAAGGTCGAATGACTCCAAGACTCCATCCTTTTGGAGTTGGGCTATGCGTTTCTTGTTAACATGGCCAAGGCGACAATGCCACAAGCATGCTTTGTCCAAACTATTTGACGAATCAATATTCAAGACATCAATTCCTAAATTATCTACAATCAACACAGATTCATAAATCCCATTACAAGGTAATGCATTGAAATAAAAAACACCATTCAAATAAACATTAATAGAACCATTGCTATTATCAAATGAATATCTGAAACCTTGTCTATATAATCCATGAAAAGAAATGATGTTCCTTGCCATATCTGGCGAATAGCAACAATGATTTAAATCTAGTCCTAACCCATTACTCAACACTAAAGAATAAACTCCGATCTTGGTTACTGGTGACGACTTCTTGTTTCCCATGACCAAGTTTATTCTCCCATGCTCCACTTCCCTACCTTTTCTTAGCCCCTGCAAATCAGAACAAATGTGGAAACCACATCCAGTATCAAGGAACCATGAAGTAGCAAGTGATGAGTTATTAGATTTAATTGAATACATACCTGCAAAGGTGGGCTTTATCTTCCCATCCATAATATCTTGCAGATATTTAGGGCAGCTTCGTTTCCAGTGGCCCTTCTGGTGGCAGTAGAAGCACTCTGCTTCCTTGGGGTCAGAAGAGGGCTTAACAGAACCTGCTTTGGTCCCAATAGAAGAGGAACCATCTTGGGTCTTACCCTTTTGGTGGCTCTTAGAAGGAGCCTTCCTCTTTTTACCCTTTCCTTGGCCAATTGCCAACACAGAAGCAGCTACAGTAGAGGATGATGCAATAGATTTGTCCTTGAGGTTGCTCTCAGCAGTCCTCAGGAGCCCTTGAAGTTTACTCAGGGTGACCTCTTCCTTGTTCATATGGTAGGTCATTCTGAACTGGTTATAGCAGGAAGGCAAGGAGTGGAGGATGATGTCGATAGCCAAATCCTCATCAAACTTAACATTAAGTTTGAGAAGGCGATCAACATACCTTTGCATCCTTTGCAAATGGGCGGTTAGAGACTCTCCACTCCCCATTCTAGCGGTGATCATGTTGGTAATGATCTCATAGCGCTCTTGCCTCGCACTTTGGTGGTACTTGTCCAGCAAATCTTGATGCATCTCATATGGATACATGTCCTCATAGGACTTTTGGAGTTCGAGGTTCATGGTGGCCATCATGATGCAATGAACTTTCGTAGCATCACGCTCGTGGGCCTCAAAGGCGGCCATCTCTTCAGGAGTAGCAACTTCTAGGTTTATCTTTTCTAGTTTCTCATCGAGGACATATTTTTTGTCCTCGTAGCGAGTTATCATGCGAATGTATCTCATCCACTCGTTGAAATTCGACCCATCAAATGTCACCTTTTGACATAGGTTCATCAGCGAGAATGACCCAGAAGCGTTGTTGTTTGCGTTTGCGTTAGACATCTGAAATAGAAAGAAACAAAGTTTGATTAGAAATGAATCCCCAATTAAACACCCAAATGAGAAATTAGGGCTAGGATCCAACAACATTATTTACAACTTAGAAAAGGGATGCCGTAATCTAAAAGTAAATAATTTGAAGGTAAGTGAATGACGATTCACTAATTTTCACCATGAAAAACGAAAAGAGATTAAGTTTTAAATGTATTTGAAAATTCCTAGATTTCTTTTGAGATTCATTGAACATTTCAATGGCATGTTTAAATCTCGATATGCACTTCAAATTTGCCACTGAGATACCGAGGATTGCAAACAAGTTGTGAATAACCATGAGAATCGGCATGGTGCACTCAATGTCTCTATCACCTAATCAATGTGCCAGTTAGCCACGCACGCTCCATTGATCTATGATAAACATCGAGCCACCCTTCGCCACCAATGTCAATCCCAAATTAGTGTGTCGGTTAGCCACGCACGCTCCACTAATGTTTGACAAGGGTACGAAGTGTAATTCCATGGAATAGCATCATTTTCACATTTTACCCTAAAGTAACTAAGATGGGAATTTGAAAAACATTGTAGTTACTTTGCAATATTAATTATACTTATAATGAGGAATTAAGTGCCCTATCCTATCCGTTCGGCTAACGACCCTCCACTAGTCAAGCAAGCGGTGTGTGTGAGTGTACACCCATTAAGCGCCATTTTATAGGCAGCAACCTTATACCCACCTTATAGACTGGCTTCGTGAATGAGGCCTACTAGCGATAAGACTAGCTTATTCTTATACATATATATTTATTAATCTTGTAATAATATAATAGTATAATGTTGAATTTTAAACTTGTAAAATTTTAAGGGTTTGAAATTTAAATCATTCAAAATTAAACTTTTAATCACAAAATTTAAATTTCAAAACTTGAGGACAAGTTTTGAACTTTTCAAAACACAAGGGATCAAATAACAAATAATATAAATCATACAATTAATTTAGTGATTATCTATATTTGACCTAATTCAATTTCTTGCAAGATAAGTTATCCAATTAATTCAAATAATCAATTTTAATCATATAAGGAATTTATTATCTAATCAATTGATAAATATCTTTTGTTTTTGGCAAGGATAGTCTCACAAAATCATCAAAATTCGAATTTTATCAGTAAAAACAGATTAGGTAACTATTCCATAGCAAAAACAGCAAGAAATCCCGATATTGCCTCTGTCTGACGATCCGACTCGCCGAGTTGGGCTGACTCTCCGAGTCCATGAAGTGACTCGCCGAGTCCAGTCGAACGGAAGCCAGAAAAACGATTTTCAGCATGTTAAACACACAAAGCATCCATACATCAGAAACCAATCAAGGCTCTGATACCACTGATGGGTTTTATACATAAGAACAATCCTATGTGCTCATACAAACCCTAATGCTTGGATCTAGGTTTCTCTATTGTACATGCAATGAATCCAAGACTTATAAACCCTAATCTAGCATACATAATTTAGAAATTAACATATAACATCAGATCTAGATGTTTACCTCTTCAATGGAAGCTTGAATCTTCTTTCTTGGAGCTTAGAGTCACAATTGTAACTCCTCTAATGGCTTACAAACACCACAAGCAAGAAGGAAACTATGAGAGAGGAGGGAGGATGCTTAATTTAGGCCTAGGGTTTCTCTTGGAAAGCAAGTGGCCGAAAATTGAAGGCTAGGGGTCTTATTTATACTGTAGGCTGTTAGGGTTTCAGTCTAAACCCTAATGGACAGCTTAGTCACCAAGCAGCCCAAGGAACCTTGTGGAACAAGGCCTTGGAAGAAAATATGATGATCCTTCATCATAATTTCCTTCCCCTTAGTCCATTAGGTTTCCCAGCCCAAAACTCAACTATCATACATTTGACAGTTTATGCCCCTTTATTTAATTAATCTCTTTTAGTCAACAAATTAATTCCTAATTAATTTATGACTAATACTAATTAAATAACTATGATTTCTCCTTTAACATATTATTCTTATAATATATTAATAAACCACAATATCCTATCTCTTTCTTTAAATTACCTTGTCAAGTTGCTTTGGTGAAGGCAACCCAAAAGGACCATGCACAACCGGGTCAAGTACATACCAAATATAGTTACGGGCTTAGACACTAATCCAACACTTACGTGCCGAATTCTCCATGACTGATTTGGGTGCTCTCAATTATTTTCTTGGTATATCTGTCGTTCGAGACCGTCATGGCATGTTTCTCTCTCAACAGAAATATGCCACATAAATTCTGGACCGTGCTAAAATGTCTAATTGCAAACCTGCTCGAACTCCAGTCGAAACGTCTGCAAAATTTGATGGCTCAGGCCCTCCTGTTGTTGATCCAACCTTATATCGTAGTCTTGCGGGTGCACTTCAATAATTGACTTTCACTTGGCCGGATATATCTTATGCGGTTCAACAGGTGTGTCTATACATGCATGATCTTCGAGAACCTCACTTTACTGCTCTCAAGCGGATCCTTCGATATGTTCGTGGCACTCTTGATCATGGCTAACAACTCTATGCTTCTCCTGCTCGTGGTCTAGTTGCTTACTCTGATGCTGATTGGGCAGGCTGCCCTACCTCTCGTCGATCCACATCTGGCTATTGTGTCTTCCTTGGACAGAATCTTCTCTCTTGGTCTTCCAAACGACAGGGTACCATTTCCAGGTCTAGTGTTGAAGCAGAGTATCGTGGTGTTGCGAATGTCGTTGTCGAGACTAGTTAGCTTCATAACTTACTCCGGGAGCTCTTTTACCCTCCTCTGACTGTTACTCTTGTTTACTGTGACAATGTTAGTGTCGTTTATCTATCTACCAATCCTGTTCATCATCAACGCACCAAACACATCGAGATCGACATCCATTTTGTGCGTGATAAAGTGGCCTTGGGCCAGATTCGTGTTCTTCATGTTCCCTCTTCATCCCAATACGCTGATATCTTTACCAAGGGGCTACCGTCTACTCTGTTTCTTGACTTTCGGTCCAGTCTGAACGTTCGTTCGCGACCTCTCGTTCGGACTGCGGGGACTGTTAGATGTATATATATATATATATATATATATATATATATATATATATATATATATATATTTAGTTTGTATTTGGTTGGGCTGTCCATCATTGTATTTAGCCCATTACTCTTATTTGTAGCCCTTTTTGTATTATTGTGGTATTAATATCCGTGAGAGGCTCAATGCATATATGTATTTTCTTACTATATGAATTGCATATATGTATTAATATACGTGAGAGGCAATTCATATATCTCGATTCATATACGTGAGAGACCCATTACTCTTATTTGTAGCCCTTTTTTTGGGGGACTGAGGATCTTAAGACCCAGTTTCCATAATTATATGAATCACGTAGACACGTACCAGGAAAACAATTTGTGATGCATTTCACGATCCACAATCCGGCCATCAATCTCGATTGAATCATTTTTCACGGCTGAATCATTAATCGATCAGCAGGAATTTGCAGTAAACGATCACATTTAAAGCAAAATTCGTGGTAATTTTGTATTTCGGAAACCAAATGTAATCTGATGGTGATAGTAGTTATTAGTGGGAGGAATGGGAAAATCAATCAAATGGTGGTTGTGAATAGGGTGAATCTGATAGAAAAAGGAAAAGTAAAATCTTTTGGTTTCATTATAACGTGAATTTGATGCCGATAGGATCAATCGTGTGTTTTTTCGACACTGTCAACTTTTCAAATGGTGGTAATAAATGCTATCGTATGTTGTTTTCCATAATATTTATGTTATCCGTTTTTATGTTGGAGATGTTGTATGTTCAATTCTGCAAGTGATATTTCTTAGTTTAATCATTTATGAATCGGTAATCATTTATGAATTATTGTTGTTGTTTAGTATAATTTTTTTAAGGGAGATGATTTGTACACAACAATTTTTTTTCCATACACAATATTTGGTGTTTTAAAATGTTGTATTGTACAACTCTATAATGCATACATTGTTGTGTATGACAAAAATTGTTGTGTACAAGTGAAAACCGATAGTTTTTATATTCGTTACTTAACACATAATGTGGTAGTAATACTTAAAGTTGTAATCATTATTGAAATAAAAATTAAGCTACTTAAATATATTGTATATATAGAAATGTGTTAATAGTAAACATAGTATTAGTAAACATTTGTGATAATAATGTAAAATTTATGAAAGTTAAATTCAATTGAAAAGTGTTGATAATAGTGGTTTTACTCATTTATATATTGTATGTGATGGTATATACATGGGTTACTCATTTATGTTTTTGAAAATGATTAATAAGCAATGGCGATCCACCATGGAGTCCCCCAAAAAAAGTTTTCTTACTATATATTTTTCAGAAATTTTTTGTTTGTATTGCCTTTAAACACTAAAAAATAATTTCGGCTGCTGTAAATTTTTTTATAGGTTTTTTCTAAATGATAAATCCATATACAAAACTAGTCCATGAAATAATTCAAATTTATTATGCCTAATTGTCAAGTGCCCACATAACATTAGTTTAATTTAACAATTAACACAAATTTTAGCCCAATACACAATAAAAATCGAAAATAAGAAATCAATCGACACTGACTCGCAACTTCGCTTCTCCCCTGCGACGCATGTTCCCATTGTTGCTGCCCTTCCTTCTTCTGTCGGCGATTGGTCATCGGCGGTGGGTGTTTTCCGGCGAAATCCCACGGTGGCCGGTGGTGGGTGATTATTGATCAAAGTGGTGCTACAGTGAATCAAGTAAGTATAAATTTTGTGATTTTTTTTGGGTTAATTGAAATTCATTTTCTTGTAATTGTGTTGAAAAAAATAGAAATTACCAATTAATATTGATAAATTAGGGACTTAGGGTTAATAATTAGTGATTATTTGTTGTGGAAGAGGTGAAGAGATGAACTTTAAAATATAACTTTGTTATGGAAGTTTAACTTTATATCTAATGAAACTGCGGTTTTTTTTTCTTATTGTATATTACACATTTTTTTTCGGGATACCCCTTTACTAAAACCCTGACTCCGCGACTGTTACCATGTAACTTCAACAAAATTCGTCCATAACATTGACTGTTTATAAGTGCATGAAATTACTGTCAAAATTGCTTGGTGTTGGTTTTCAAAGAAAACTTTGAAATTCTTCGATCAAAGTGCACATCAATGGCGGATCCATCATAGAGCATGGGGTATCCCAGGAGTCCCCTAAAAAAAGTTTTAGTACTATACATTTTTCAGAAATTTTTTTGTTTATATTGCCTTAAAACCCCAAAAAATAATTTAGGCTACCCTAATTTTTTTTTTTAGGTTTTTTCTAAATGGTAAATCCATATACAAACTAGTCCATGAAGTAATCCAAATTTATTAAGCCTAATTGTCAAGTGCCAACATAACATTAGTTTAATTTAACAATTAACACAAAATTTAGCCCAATACACAATAGAAATCGAAAATAAGAAATCAATCGACACTGACTCGCGACTTCGCTTCTCCCCTGCGACGCATGTTCTCATTGTTGCTGCCCTTCCTTCTTCTGTCGGCGATTGGTCATCGGCGGTGGGTGTTTTCCGGCGAAATCCCACGGTGGCCGGTGGTGGGTGATTATTGATCAAAGTGGTGCTACAGTGAAGCAAGTAAGTATAAATTTTGTGATTATTTTTGGGTTAATTGAAATTCAATTTCTTGTCATTGTGTTGAAAAAAAATAGAAATTACCAATTAATATTGATAAATTAGGGACTTAGGGTTAATAATTAGTGGTTATTTGTTGTGGAAGAGGTGAAGTGATGAACTTTAAAATATAACTTTGTTATGGAAGTTTAACTTTATATCTAATGAAATTGCGGTTTGTTTTTCTTATTGTATATTACGCAATTTTTTTTTCGGAATACCCCTTTATTAAAACCCTGACTCCGCAACTGTTACCATGTAACTTCAACAAAATTCGTACATAACATTGACTGTTTATGAGTGTATGAAATTACTATCAAAATTGCTTGGTGTTGGTTTTCAGAGAAAACTTTGAAATTCTTGGATCAAAGTGCACATCAATGGCGGATCCACCATAGAGCATGGGGTATGCCAGGAGTCCCCTAAAAAAAAGTTTTAGTACTATATAATTTTTAGTAATTTTTTTGTTTATATCCTTAAAACCCCAAAAAATAATTTGGGCTACGCTAATTTTTTTTTTTTTAGGTTTTTTCTAAATGGTAAATCCATATACAAACTAGTCCATGAAGTAATCCAAATTTATTAAGCCTAATTGTCAAGTGCCCACATTACATTAGTTTAATTTAACAATTAACACAAAATTTAGCCCAATACACAATAGAAATCGAAAATAAGAAATCAATCGACACTGACTCGCGACTTCGCTTCTCCCCTGCGACGCATGTTCTCGCTGTTGCTGCCCTTCCTTCTTCTGCTGGCGATTGGTCATCGGCGGTGGGTGTTTTCCGGCGAAACCCCACGGTGGCCGGTGGTGGGTGATTATTGATCAAAGTGGTGCTACAGTGAAGCAAGTAAGTATAAATTTTGTGATTATTTTTTTGTTAATTGAAATTCAATTTCTTGTCATTGGGTTGAAACAAATAGAAATTACCAATTAAGATTGTTAAATTAGGGACTTAGGGTTAATAATTAGTGATTATTTGTTGTGGAAGAGGTGAAGAGATAACTTTAAAATGTAGCTTTGTTATGGAAGTTTAACTTTATATCTAATGAAATTGCGGTTTTTTTTTTCTTATTATATATTACACAAATTTTTTTTCGAGATTCCCTTTACTAAAACCCTGGCTTCGCCACCGTTAATAAGTGGGTTTTAAATTGGGATGTTAAGAATAATTGTATAGAAGTTTCTTAATCATGTATGAATATGGAACGAAAAGTGTTTACAGGTAGTTATATACAAGTGATAATCAGAAATGAATAATCTTTTTCTTATAAAACTGTTTACATGTAGGTGTAAACAAGTGATAATCAACAATGAATTACGTGTATGCGTGAGTACATTAAAGTTATACGTCGTGTATAAGGGTAATAAAATGGGTTTATATATATATATATATATATATATATATATATATATATATATATATATATATATATATATATATATATATATATATATATATATATACTAGGTAGAAGAGGCCCGTGCTAAGCACGGCCCATAGAGGGTAATTTGGATAATTTAAGAAATAAAGGAATAATGTTATAAGTTGGAAAACTTCTATTACACAATTCTAAGTGTGTTGTTATTATCAATAAAGAAATGAAAGTACGTACGATGCTATTATGGGTTAAAATATGAAATTACGTTGCTATTACATTAAAAACTAAAGTAGACTGTTATTTTGGTAAAAATAGTAAAGTCCGATGCTATTTCCGACAAATACAGTTCTCCCCAATAAAACTCATTGTCTTGGAATAACTTTTTCTCTCTTAATTGCACAAATCCATAACCAGAACTTAATTGACAACACATTTTTAGTTTAAACATGATATCAAAATCATTAATTAATCTCTAACCTTTTTTGGCATCTCTCAGCTATTTTCTGACAATGTCTCATGCTTCTTGTCAATGTATGCCTTCCTTGATACTGACACATGATGATACCTTTAAATGCTTACCAAAAATATGTAGATTACATTCAATTCATTATGTGTGATTGCAGAGTATTAGCAAGCTCATTGATTGCTTCATCTAATAATATTGATTGCTTCATCTAATAATATCTTTGTTTATCATATAATAAGATTATGTTATTTTAGTTTCCAAGGCACTTTTACATGTTGTTGGTGATCATTAAGCGATCAATAAAATGTCATCGTCTCTTATAACAGAAAAATAAAAGAGGTTAAAAATGCAATAATCTTTTGGACATGGGGTAAGCCATTAGAGACTGCTTAAGTTAAATTTATTAGCTTTTTACAACTTTTCTTTTTATTGCCAACTAACAAAAGGTTTTATACAACTAAAATCACATTTCCCAACTCTAATTTTGAATTTTATTAACAAAACACATGCCCAAAACATAAACACATATGGTAAACATGCATAATCTAGAGCAAATATATATTCTTATCCGTTAAAATTGCATTTCAGGTAGTCAAAAATAGTTAAAGAGAAGGCAAACTTGAAACAATTGAGAAGCTAAGTGACTTTTTCCAATGTATAAATATGTGGGGCATATCTAATAGTTGCCGAACATATAAATAAAATTTTAAAAATCTAATTTATTGATTTATATTCCATTTTTTGTCGATCAAAGATGAAAAAATTATGATTCCTTCTAATTCCAATCCTTCCATCAAAATCCAGTCCTTCTAAAAACATGATATAAACATTTTGCTAGGTGGGGTAAAGCAATAACCTCCTCATTCGCTACAACAAACAAATGTCTAAATTTTCCTTGCATCATGACAAGTAACGATTCTTGTTACAATATCCTTTAATTAAGCAGATAAATGGTAATTAGTGAAAAATTATGTTACTTTGATCGAATAACTGATGTTCTGTTGATTTTAACTTCACGTGGAGATTCAAGACAAAACTTGTCTGTCAATATGTTAGTGAGTAACGCATTTGAGTCGGTGAGTAAAAGAGCATCAGCTATTCGAATAGCCATCCAACAGCAAGCTTCATAAATAGTTGTATTTTCAGGCATTGAAACTTGAAAGGCCCTTTGATAGATGGAATCATTTCATAATAGGCCCTATTGTTTAGCCCCTGTTGGCATCCTTATATGGAAGACTGCAAATACTATGATTGATTATAATAGTCAAATAAATACAAATGTTAAGAATCATAAAAGTAACAAGTAAATATATTCTTTTGTATCTACGCTTAGAAACATATCCCACATATCCTAATACATAATAAGACACATTAATAGCTACCCTTACACTTCATCGTTGACCTGTAATCTCCAGCTGTCCATCTAAACTTTGTGCAGCCCTGGCATCTTCAAGACATGCAAACTGAATAACAACACAAAACCCCTAAGCTTGCAACTAAACTTATATTTAACAAGCAAATACGGCTTCAGACTGATTATAATAGACCCAGATTAGTCTTTTTCTCATCTACTCCTTTCAATAAATATATCGTGAAGTACGCTTATCTGAAATATACCAAAACCTTTACGGTTTCCAGTTTCATTAGTAGGTAACCGCACCAACTCTATAACGCCAAATGACTTAAATACCTGACAAGTAAACAAAGCTAAATCATAACATATTACAAAATAGTCATTTTATGTCTTGTCATATTCGAAACTTGAAATCAATAATTTGGTTAGTTGATGAAAAAAGATTCACAGACCTAGTGAAGTTGGCCTTCCTTCGTATTGTAGTAAAGATTGTCGGCATACAATTTTCTTGCCCACCTTGCAACTCCAATCCAGCCAGTGCTGCATTGGACATAACAAGATTTCTTCAGCTTTGGATGGCTTAACCATGACCGGTTGACCAAGAAGGGAGTTACGGATTATGGGGACAGACATTGCATTATTAAGTGCAAAGAGTAGAAAAATAAGGTTTCCCGAAAACAAATAACATTGTTCCGAGTTAGTATTTAGTGATAAGACATCCACTTTGTTGGATAAATTGGTAAACAGTTGTAACATTCTGCATAAATTGATAAGAAATCAACTTAATTGTACAGGTAAAAACATAAATTAGAACTCATATGACTTAAATGCAGGTGCATAAGGTAAGCACGCCCACATAAGTCAAGATTGTGAAAAAATAATAAAAATCTTCCTAGTCTTTCGTCCTTTCAGCTACCGGTTCCATATTAGTTTTACATTACTTTCGAACGAATATTAGAATATTATTATTGTTTTAATCCCTGTAATAGACAACAAAAGGATGTAAACAACACATTATTAATTAAAGATCAAGACACCAGACACCAAGAACAACTTAACAAAATTCTTGAACGGCACAAGAAAGTACACATGAATAATAGAAATACCCAATGGAGAGCAACTTCAATCAATAGAGGAACAATCTTCAGAAAGATATCCTATTATATTTCTTGAACTCTATATAATCTTTTATTAAGAGGCAAAAAAACCTATCTTTTTGGAAATTGGAACTTTCTCAAAGAAGATTTAGTGAAGATACGAATAAGTAAGGTTGAGACATGCCAAAAACATATTATGATATAAATAAGACAAACATCCTCTTATATTTGAAAGACTAAGATAACGAACCTGGTCAATTTGCAGAACTGGATACAAAGAAGATAATCAACATGCCAATCATAAATGGTCCCTCAAATCTTCATAAAAAAAATGCAAAAACTAAAGGATTAAAAATACACAGACACAAAGAACCACTTCAACAAATTAGAAAACTCTACATTATTGAAACATACATTAGATGAAACAATCATATCTTCCATATCAGAAAACCATAAGAACCAAAAAACTGAGAAATAAAAATATTAGGGTTTGATCAGCGAGAATAGAAAACGGGAGCGAGACAAAAGATCGACCACAACCTCGAGAAGAAAGAAAAGATTGAATAACACATACATAAAAACCAAAATCTTAAGGAACCCTAAAATTGAAACTCGATTGGTTTTGTTACCGCTGAAAAAGCCCTAGATGGCAATCGTAGAAAGACATAGGTCACGAGGAATAAAAGGAGAGAGAATTCTCAAAGGCTTTTGGCATTGTTTTTAAATTAGATACGACACGCCGGATGATGAGGTGTTACGAATCGACTTTGATATCTATGGCGTCGTTCAAGACTCCATCTGCTCTTCTTTAAACCATCTCAATACGCTACGCTGATACGACACAATGGATGATGAGTTGTTACGAGTGGATGTTGATGTCCATGGCGCCTTTAGAGTGTAGGTTACGTGACATTAAATTAAGTGGGTGAATTTGATCTACAAGACACGAGATTAAAAGTGTTTTCATATATAGTAATGATATATATATATATATATATATATATATATATATATATAGTCTTTATGACATTGATTAACTATAACCTGATGTTTTTTCCTTCAAATGTTGTTGCCTCCATTGTATTTCTTATTGCATGTTTTTTCTTTTATTGTTATTTTTTTATTTTATAGCCAAATGATATAATAGAACACTACACAATGCTACACTATATGGTTTAAAAAGATCAAGTAATAGCAGTTCTCCACTGATTGCTTTAACATCAAAGGTACAAGAAAAATAAGATAGTGAATTAATGGCACACCTTTTTTGTTCTATTTTTTGACTTGTTAACCATTAATCTGAGAAGTTTTGAATTTTATTTGTTTTTGTGTTTACAGTTCAATTGTTGCAAGTTTGCCTTCTCTTTAACTATTTTTGACAACCTGAAATGCAATTTTAACGGATAAGAAAATATATTTGCTCTAGATTATGCATGTTTACCATATATGTTTATGTTTTGGGCGTGTGTTTTGTTAATAAAATTCAAATTAGAGTTGGGAAATGTGATTTTAGTTGTATAAAACCTTTTGTTAGTTGGCAATAAAAAGAAAAGTTGTAAAAAGCTAATAAATTTAACTTAAGCAGTCTCTAATGGCTTACCCCATGTCCAAAAGATTATTGCATTTTTAACCTCTTTTATTTTTCTGTTATAAGAGACGATGGCATTTTATTGATCGCTTAATGATCACCAACAACATGTAAAAGTGCCTTGGAAACTAAAATAACATAATCTTATTATATGATAAACAAAGATATTATTAGATGAAGCAATCAATGAGCTTGCTAATACTCTGCAATCACACATAATGAATTGAATGTAATCTAAATATTTTCGGTAAGCATTTAAAGGTATCATCATGTGTCAGTATCAAGGAAGGCATACATTGACACGAAGCATGAGACATCGTCAGAAAATAGCTGAGAGATACCAAAAAAGGTTAGAGATTAATTAATGATTTTGATATCATGTTTAAACTAAAAATGTGTTGTCAATTAAGTTCTGGTTATGGATTTGTGCAATTAAGAGAGAAAAAGTTATTCCAAGACAATGAGTTTTATTGGGGAGAACTGTAATGTTGTCGGAAATAGCATCAGACTTTACTATTTTTACCAAAATAACAGTCTACTTTAGTTTTTACATGTAATAGCAACGTAATTTCATATTTTAACCCATAATAGCATCGTACGTACTTTCATTTCTTTATTGATAATAGCAACACACTTAGAATTGTGTAATAGAAGTTTTCCAACTTATAACATTATTCCTTCATTTCTTAAATTACCCAAATTACCCTCTATGGGCCGTGCTTAGCACGGGCCTCGAAATCTACCTAGTATGTATATATATATATATATATATATATATATATATATATATATATATATATATATATATATATATATATATATAGGGTTAGGTTCATTTCAAGACGGCCTAATTTTGTGAGACCGTGAGACGCAATCCTAGCCACTCATTTAGTAGAAAAAAAAACATTTTTAAAATGAAAAATAATTGAAAATTTTCGAAAAAAAAATTTCAAATATTATTTTCGGAATTTATATTTTCCAAAAAAAAATAATACCAAAAAAAATAAAAAAATACATTTTTTTACATATTCTAGTAGAATATTAGAATATTCTACATATCTGACAAATCAAATACAATACTCTAACATTCTAAAAATCGCATTAGAATATTTACAGTGTAATATTCTGTTAAATATTTCACGTATTTTAAAAAAAAAACGGTAATTTTTTTTAGGTAATTAAAGTTCCGAAAATAAAAATTAAAAAACGAATTTTTGGATTTTTCATTTTATTTTGCATTTTAAAATTATTTTTAGATTTGGTCTCACGGTCTAACAAAATTAGCATGGTCTCAAATTAACCTGAACCTGTATGTATATATATATATATATATATATATATATATATATATATATATATATATGCAAAATGATTAATACATAGATATGCTATCTATAAGTCTTTATATATGGGTTAATCATAAATGAATATAGCATTGTAATTTTTAATTTTTTCTAGACATACAAAAATAAATAATAAAGAATAAAATTAAGCTAATAAAAGTTTTACCATTATCACCAAAATCATTGTAATGTATCAAAATTTAAGTAACATGAAACAAAAAGTTGATAAGAGTATAAAATGTATAAAAAACAAGCATAAATTGTTAGTAAAGCACAAAGAATAGTTTAATGTAATCCTTCTGTGCAATGCTAAGATTTTGCATAACTATGTACAAAGTCTTTAGTGAAGTGCGCATTAGATCTTCTTCCGGTAGACACTTCCACTGATTCCCTTTGTTTAGGTTTCCTATGTTCATCTTTAATTTTCTTTCCTTTCTATTTGATAAATTATTTTTTGTCCTTTTTTATGTTTTTACACTTCGGGTTGTAATACTTGCCGCTTCCTTTTCTTTTCATTTACTAAAGGTTTTAGAGCTTCAAAATCAGAGTCTGAAATGGCTAGTGACTTCTCGTTATTACCTCTCTGGATGTCTATCTTGATTTCCTGGTCATAAAAAAAATCATATGTAAGTTAATAATGAAAATAAGTAATGAAATGTATGTAGTAGTTGTAATCATGTATGAATAAATGAGTAAATAATTTATGAAACACATTTATACTAAATCATTGATGACTAAGTATATGTTTTATCACAACCCCAAGCATAGCAACATACTTTAGAGTTAACACAAGAAAAAGCGACCAACTTCAAGAAAAATATAAAATTAAGGCACGAAACTTCAAATTAAGTGATTATGGATTCAACCATTTATGATTGATTTAAGAATTGTTAGAAATTACAAATGACGTAGTTGTTACTTTTGGCATAAATCTATACAATTAAATCATTAATATACGAGTTATTAATTGAAAAATAGATACTCTATCATACCAAGAGTAAGCATTTCATTTTCCCATTACACACTAAATCATTGATGACTAAGTATATGTTTTATGGCAACCCCAATAACACTAAAATATGATAATTATACACTGAACAAGCTTTTATCACGATCCTAATAATAGCAACATACTTTAGAGTTAACACAAGAAAAAGCAACCAACTTTCATAGCTATAAAGCGACTGACTTAAAACGCCATCATTAACTAGAAACCACTTTCTATTTAAATATTTTTAGTGTCTAACAATGGCAAAACCAAATATTACGTGTATGTATATTGGAAAAATACAGAATCAAGGCAGGAAACTTAATTTAAGTAATTATGTATTCAATCATTTATGAATGAAGTGAGAATTATTAGAAATTTCTAGCCACATAGTCGTTATTTTTGGCATAAAACTATACAACTACATCATTAATCTATAATTTCTTAATAAAAAAATAGGTACTCCATCATATCAAGCATAAGCATTCCATTTTCTGATTACATACTTGTATTGTGTCAAAGTTGATAATTAGGGATAAGAAAAATGAAAAAAAAAAATCAGAAAAATTAAATACATGAAACTATTATTATTAATCTCACATGCACAAACCCAAGAATTTACCTCTGCTTCTAGTCTTCATGTTATAGCCTCCCTCTGCTACTGCGTCTTCAGTTGTTATACACAATAGAAACGATGATATATAGAATGATCAAAGACTAGGGCTCTCTAATACTGGAATTTCGAGAACTAGGGATCCATCTGCTACTTCATCTTCGGTACTTAAACTATGTAGAACTGATGATACATAGAAAGGCCGGATACTAGGGCTTGTTTCAGATGCTGGAATGTCGAGAGGTAAGGGTTTCTTCTTGTGAACGTACAGAATGATTGGGGAGATATTAGAAGACAAACGTTATAATGTATTAGGTATCCTGTAATTTTAGAAATTAGACTACCAAAAATACATGGATAATGGAAGATGAAGATGATGATGTTCATGTTTTGAAGAACGAATTTGCAGGAAACGATTCTGGAGTATCTTTTATGAAGCTAATTCTAAGGAATCAAAATAATATGGAAATGACATATGTACCCTTATCGTGGATTTAGAATATTTTAAATGATTAAATTCCTTTAAGAATTTAGATTATTAAAATTTTCATATTAGCCCCTAATCTATCAAATTGATTGGTCCACAATATATATATATATATATATATATATATATATATATATATATATATATATATATATATATATATATATATATATAGAGAGAGAGAGAGAGAGAGAGAGATAGAGAGAGAGAGATGGTTAAATCGAGAACACCTAAAAGGTTGAGAACATGAGAAAAAAAATCACAAATGTCCAACATTTTAAAACTGCAACTAATATTAATGTGCCATTTATATAAATTGTAAGTTTAATAAGATCAATTTGTAACTTTTGAATGGTAGTAAGGGTATGCAAAATTGTAACAATGGTCCCTATGGTATGTCAAAATTAGCAACTTTGGTCCAAAAAGGGTTTGGCTTGCAAGGATGGTCCAATAGTTTCGTTTTGTTGCGAGTTTAGTCCAATTTCCTATGAACTTTTTTATAATGACGGATTTGTCCCTTATTATTTTATTTTCCTTTTTTCTTTTATTACAACAATTAAAAATAAAATCTCTCTCTCTCTCTCTAACACACAAAAAATAATAAAAAATCTAGCATACAAGAACACAAAAAAAAACATGAATTTCCTAAATCCTAAACTTGTAACCATGAAAGAGATTGAGTTCAGTGGTTTAGAATGGAACCCTAAATATACATAAATCCAAATACACACACAAAGATACAAAGATCTGTATATTTGGGATGTGAGGCAGAGTATAAATCGTCATTTGAACACGTGAATTCTCTCCTTCTCCGTCTTCAAGATCAGTTGAGTCGTTCATCGTGTCTCTCCTCTAGCGACACCGTCTTCAAGATCTGATGAGCATCAAGGCGTGACGACAAGAAAACTCTAAATGTTCAGATCTCGATGATGGTTAAGGATGATAAATCTTCTTCTTCGGCATGAGGATTTTCATCTGAAACCCTAAACGACGGCTGAAACCCTAAAAACTAGAAGGGTGGCGACTGAAACCCTAAATGCAAGCACACACGAAACCCTAGCGACACACCATCTCTGATATGTTTCATCCTCCATCATTTCGTCTTCATATCTGACAATTATTTTTAGGGGCGATGAAACGATTCAAGTTTAGGTTTAGGTTTCATAGTGGAAATCGATTCTGGTGGTGGTGAAGGGCCTTGAAACACCGATAAAGGTTTCAAATCGAAGGTGAGAGGGATAATCGGAAAAGGACAACTGTAGCGGTGCTCTTTCAGATCTTCATGGGGCTGCTAGGCAGCTGATGAAGGCCATCGGACGGAGATACATTGACGATGTCCATGAGCGGCGGTGACATGGATTAGATATCCAAAAAAACCCCACCTTGGAAACATCCATGGAGTCGATTTTAAGAAACTCGCCCGTCGTTATTTTTCAGAAATTTCCCGAAACATCCATGAAGTCGATTTCCTGGGTTTTCATCATTGCTTTATTGGTTTTTGAGAGGCGATGATGGAATCCTGGAGATTAGATCCAGGAACACCGGAATTTGATATGCACAAGCCCATCTTGATTAAGATGGAAGAGATGAAGAAGATGAACTGTTCTTGGGTAAAAAAAATGTGGGGGGAATAGGTGGAGAGAGAGACGGTATTTTATTTTATTTTTATTTTTAATTGTTTTTAATTGCTGTAATAAAAGAAAAATGGAAAATAAAATAATAAGGGGAAAATCCGTCATTATAAAAAAGTTCATAAGAAATTGGACTAAACTCGCAACAAAACGAAACTATCGGACCATCCTTGCGAGCCAAACCCATTTTGGACCAAAGTTGCTAGTTTTGACATACCACAGGGACCATTCTTGCAATTTTGTCTAAGGGTATTTAGGGAATTTCAGATATTTTGTTTCCATGAGCATTGGAATCGGTTGGTTTCTTAGGGCTCAAATTTCCTTCTTCTTCCGATCAACACGACTACGCCCTTGCTTTATTTTTCTTTTCATCTCCGCTCCAGACATGTAGATGGATTCAAGAAGTAATAGTGATTTTATTTTTTTTATTACTGCGATTTGATTCAATAGGAAGAAAGGGATTGATATTGATTTCTGTTGAGGCTTGCGTGGTATCTATGGATTAATGGGTAGGGGTTTCAATCGTCTTACACAATATCTTCATCTTGGTATCCTTTTTAATTTATTTTTACTTTAACTAAATGGATTTTTTATTTAACGAAGTAGACCTCGTCGGCAAGGCAAAATGTAATTTGAAGGGGACAATAAACTAAATAACGCCATATTGAAACAAGAGAAAATTCTAAATTTAGCCAAAAAAACAATAATTAATTTGTGGAAAATAGCCAAAAAAAACCAAAATTACATTTTTAGCCACCAAAATCGTAGATGGATTAAACCCATCTGCGATTTCGCCAAGCCATCTGCGAATGTACAAATGGCTAAAGCACAAACGTACTTTAGCCACTTGTACATTCGCATGTGGTTTTTTTCGTTGTATATATATATATATATATATATATATATATATATATATATATATATATATATATATATATATATATATATATGCTTTTTCTAGGCTAAAATCGCAGATGGACTATGTCCATCTGCGATTTCCTCTCATTTTCACCTGCGATTTTGTGATTTTTTTGTTTTTTTTTATTTTGACAACGAAATTTATAGGGTTTGACTATGAAACAAGTTTATTATATATAAACTTTTTCAAAAAATTATCAGTTTGTTGTTATTTCTTTGGAAAATTTGTTTAAAACCTCTCTAAAAAATGAATGAATATTTGGCTTGCGTTGTAACTGGTGGGAGTTGAAATGTTTTTGAAACAAATCTAGAATACGTATGTCCACATGGAGGTATTTCTGAATTCGCTTTGATATTTTCTGAGTATATTAGTTATAGTGAGTTTGTATTTTTGGTGATAAGGAAAACCGGTTTGTTAGACAAATATAAAATTAGTCATTGTTTCCATCATCCTGAATTGAATCATTATATAGCCATGATTGAAGACATGGATGTTAGAATGTTGATTAATGTAATCAAATTGAGTGGAGGAAGGGATGTGAAAGTGTTTGTGGTGGCTGATGAAGGTGATGCGGTTACGGAGGGTGATGAGAGTGGAAATGAGCCGGTTGGTAATTTATGTAGCGATAATGGGAGCAACAATCCAATAGGTACTTTCATGACTCCTAGTGTACCTCAATTTCATAGTGTTGCTGAAAATATTAATGTGAGGTATTCACCTATTCACTATGTGGATCCTGAGAATTACAAGTATGTTGGTGATGATGATGTTGGTACATATCTTAATGACGTGGGTGGTCGTTGCGTCGATGTTCCCGAACAAGAAGTTAAAGTTATGAATAGGCGTGTAGTAGATAAAAGTAAAAAGAAAAAAGTTATGATTCAGAAAGATGAAAATGTACATGGTTATGGGGATTATGTTGTTGTTGATGTAGCTTTAGATATAACCGACTTAGAAAGCAATTCTGATGGAGATGAGTTAGGTGATGAAGTTAATGCTAAGTTTCCCTATAACCTTTTTTACGGTATGCCCCCTGTACCAGCATGTCCAATTGATGTTAATGAAGATATCCCAACACAGATGGTAGATATCAATGTTCAAAAGATTGAATGTCTCAGTATATTTAAGAACAAAGACCTTCTAAAACGGGCGATTGGGAAAAAATGTCTTCGAGAAGGTTTTCAGACGAGGACAAGTAGATCTACCAAATCAAGGTATGAGGTTGTGTGTGGGGGGAAAAATTGTTTTTGGTTACTAAGAGCAAATGAAATTAAAAATTCTAGCGGAATTTTCCAAGTGAAGAAATTTGTTGACATACACACATGTTCTTCAACAATTTTGCAACCTAATCATCAACAAGCAAACAAATATGTTTTGGGTGAATGTCTTGCTTATGTTTTGGCTGAAGATTATAGTAGAGTATATTGGGGACAAGATATTATTAATGATATGAATGCTCAATTGAAAATCAATATCTCATACCATCAGGCTTGGCGTGCGAAACAATATGCACTATTGTTGTTAAGGGGTACGAAAAAGGATTCTTTTACCAAACTTCCGGCTTATTTCCACAATTTGGTCAAACATAATCTAGGTACCGTGACACATATTCAAATAGATGGTGATGATCGGTTTGAGTTCTTGTACGTCGCACTTGGTTTCTCGGTTATTATTATTATTTTTTATTATTATTATTTTTATTTTGGTGTATTTGAATAGATATACAATGTACTGTAGGTGCACGCTTTTGTCAATTTTTGTAAGCCGACCATTGTAGTACATGGAGCCCACCTAAAGGGTGAGTTTAAAGGTACGATGTTACTTGTAGTTACTAAGGACGGACAAAACCAAATATTACCGGTTGCATATGGTATATGCAAAAATGAGTGTACAGATTCTTGGACATGGTTTTTTCAAAAACTACATGATTGCATAGGCAATATGGATGAGCTTACAATCATATCTGATAGGTCTCCATCTATAATGTCATCTGTTGGCAACATTGTCCCTCACGCTCATCACATAATATGTGGTGTTCATTTGTATTTCAACATAATAGCTAGATATGGGAAGAGTAAGACAGTTGAATGAATTTTTTGGGAGACTTGTAGAGCGTATACAGTTGATGATTTTGATGCTACCATGGACCTTATGAAAAAGACAAAAGAACCGGCATGGGAATACTTTAAAAGTATAAATCCTGAAACTTGGTCTAGGGCACATTTGAGAGGGAACAGATACAATCTTATGTCGTCCAATAGTGCGGAGTCTATAAATGCATTATCTAGACACGCATGTAAGGTGTCGATACTTATGTTGATCGACTTTTTTCGTGCAACAATGCAACAGTGGTGGTTTCAAAGACGTAACTTTACAGGTACTAAGTTTTAATATTAATGTTTTTATTAAATGTTATTGATCTTAACTGTGTAATTTTGTCTATTTTTTAAGCGGAAGCAACAACAACACTCACCCCTTGGGCCGATGATATTGTAAAAGAAAATAAAAAATTCTTTTAGTAATTAGGATGTTCGCATGATCTCAAGTAACAAATGCAAGGTCAAAAAGGGGGCACAAAACATGATTGTTGATTTCCAACAAAAGATGTGTACATGTAGGCATTGGCAACTTGACGGCATACCTTGTGGTCATGTCATAAGAGCGTTAACAGTCAACAATTACCAAGACTGCTCGATGTTTGCATTAAATGCTTACCATACCGAAGCATTGAGGAAGACATATGAGGAATCACTAAACCCTTTGCCAAAGCCATCCGAATGGAAGATCCCTGATGATTTGATGATTGTTAAGCCATCTATAATGGATAAACACCAGGCAGGCAGGCCAAGAAACACGGAGCGGATCCCATCCCAAGGCGAGGGTCCAATTAGAAAAGAGTGTTCTACATGCTGTCAAGCAGGACACACGAGAAACAATTGTTCTGGAAGAGTGTCCGTTAGTGGAGCACGTCGCACGAGAATTCCTACTACGGAAACGACATTTAATATTGGGGCTTCTGCGAGTTGCTCACAATCATATCACACCGATTTTGATATAAAACAATCTTAAATTGAATAGCTGTTAATTTATTATGTATTGTAATGTTTTTATTAAATTTTCTAAGATATTGTTATGCTTTTATATTTTAATTTAGTTTGAACATTATAACAACGAATGAAGGTTTTATATTGTAACATGTTGTTTTTATGCTTTTATACTTGGAAAATTAACGGTAAACAAACATGTTAATCTAAAATAAATAGCAAAGTCAAGTCATGATAATGTTACAACAGTTTTTTAACTAATTATTCAACTCAGAGAATTGTAATGGGTACTTCTCTTTCTCGATTGTTATATAGTCATCCCTAACTCTCATTTTATCTTCCAAACGATCCTTTTTCACCCTAAGATGTATCATCTCCGCGTCCTTGTCAGCAAGCCATTTTTCAGTCGTTTTGATTGTCTTCTTAGTCTTTTTTATCTATTCTTCATGCTCTTTGATTTTCTTTTTGTTGAGGTCTATCCATTCTTGAGCTTGTTTGCATTCCGATGCAATAACTTTACGACGCCGACTGAGAAATCGGGATGCCTCTTTATCCTGTTTTTTTTTGTTATTCGTCATTTTTCAATTCTTGAAAATTTTCATCCGACATATATGAGCCTGCCAAATAGGGCGTAAAAAAGGGGTCGACTGCATCACAATAGTATCAATCTACTCGTTGCATGAGCAAATTTCGAACTTTGGGGATGAACTCATAATAAAGTCGAGATTATATATAGTATTTTTAATAAGAAAACGGTGCTATATGTCGTATTTATACATCCTAGTTATCTGTAATTCATAGTCCAAATTCAACCATTTCGTAGTGAGAGTTGGAATTCATAGTCAAACTTTTAAATGACTACAGATAATTGACAAGTCACTATAGTACATGCAAATCGTAGTCAAACTTCGAAATGACAACACAAAGATGATTGTTTGACATGATAAGTCACTGTAGTACACAGAGATTCCACTACACTTGTCAAGTCCATGTGAACTCTCCTTTTTATGATTATTATAAATAGATGTGTAAACTATATAAAACGAACACCCATACCATCTATACGAAACGAACACCCATATTCAGAAATGTCATCGAATGTAGCAACTTCTTCGAATTCACTACCTGGTTCCAATTCTCCACGGCCATGGACAACAAACGAGGTGTTGGTTGTAACACGATGTTGGCTTAGTGTTAAGGAGGGTGTAATGCCACTGGCTTCCCCGCATTGCCTAGTTGATGATGAATGTGTTGGATTAGTGTCTAAGTCTATAACTATTTTGGTATGTACTTGACCTGATTATGAGCATGGTCCTTTTGGGTTCCCTTCACCATAGCAATATGTAGGATGAATTAAGGAGAGAAAGGTTTAATTCTGATTTGTTAATATATTATGAGAATAATATATTAAAGGAGAAATCATATTGTTTAATTAATATTAGTCAACAATTAATTAAGAATTAATTTTGTGGCTAAAAGAGATTAATTAAACTTAGGGGACTGGAATTGTAATTATAGGATAATTGCAATTGGGTTATGAATCACCTTGGAATATAGGTTCGACGAATTCTATGGGGAAGCCCATTAGAAATCGTCCAAGGCATGTTCCAGAAGGGGTCTATGGGCTGCTTAGGGCTTAAGCAGTCAAATTAGGGTTTCCTTGTTAGATAACCCTAATTGCCTACCTATTTAAAGAACCCTTGAGACCCAAAAACGTGGCTAACACTGGGATTAGGGTTTCCAGCCGTTTTTGGTGTCTACTCTCTCCTCCTTCTTCATCCAAATTGCTTAGTGGTGTTTGTGACTCCATTAGAGGTGCAACACTTGAGGCACTAAGCTTTCTGAAGCCAAGGAATTGATTGTTATTGCTACATAACAATCAAGGTAAGATCCAAACCCTAGTTTACATGTTTATTTGATTAATTGTATGCTAGATCTAGGGTTTATAAGTCTTGGAGGTTTATTGCATGTTCTAAGTAGAAAAACTAGATCCAAGCAATTAGGGTTGCATGAACACCATAGGAATGTTGTTATGCTCAAAACCCATCAGAATGGACCTGCATAACATCTTTGTTCAACCGTGAGATGGGATAAGGACGACACCGACAACCATCTGATATTGTGAGTAAATGGATGGATGTAAAGGGAGAAGTCACATGGTTCAATTGAGCATGTAATTATGCGAAAATGACGAAAACTCGTTATGCAGACGAGGAAGAGTTTTTGGAAATTGTTAAAGATTTTTACATTTTGGAGCGTGAAGGAAGAGACTTCGAATATGAGGACGTTTGGAAGCTTGTTAAGAATAATCAATATTTCATGTAGAAGGCTCTATTATTATGAAAATTTCATATTTGTAAGGTTTTAAGTGTAATGCTTCATGAAATTGTTACTTGTAATGTATTTGTAATGTTTTAAGTGTAATGTTTCATGTAGACGGCTCTATTATTATGAAAATTTATTATTTGTAATGCTTCATGGAATTGTTATTTATAATGTATTTGTAATGTATTGTAATGAATTGTTAAAAGAAACCCAACGAGTTTTCATAAATAACATTAAATAGAGGAGGTACATCTAATACAGACGAAATACATTTAAATAACCTAGTACAAACCTAATAGATAGAAATAGATATTAAATAAATGGGACATATTTCAAAATATTCCAAGCGGCTTCATAATGGAATTCCAACCCGTCACTTAATGATTTGTATTCCTCCTTAGCAGCTTCCAAGGTGACCTCCTCAGTAGCATTTAAACGGGCGTCGTCAATTTTGGTATAAAGTTCGTTGAATAATAGAATTTCAGTTTTCATTTCATACCATTTTGCTGCGATATCTAGGTTGTCACAACGGTTTGCTGCAGTCGTTCGAGTTTCAGCGTCGAAGATATTAGTTAAACGAGTCCAAAACAATGGATCGTTCAACTTGCTGGTCTCGTACACATGAATATATGCACGACTAAGAACCAAGTACTCTTCAACGGTCCATGGTTTTGAAGTCATTTTTAGTGAAATAAATAGAGTAACTTTCCAAATCTAATATATGAAGAACTAATATATCGTTAAGTAAATTTATTTATTTTACTGTAAGTAATTTTATAGTAGTTTCTACACAAAATCGTAGTCAAAATTTTCAATCGGTCTGCATTTCATAGTCAAATTTAAGTGAAGAAATCAGTGTACCTGTTGATAACAGAAGAGATGATTGTTTAAGTTGACAAGCCATTGCACTGGCTGACAACACAGTTTCAGTTACAATAAGGGGCCACTATAAATAATTGTTCATATCCATTTTAATTGTATTACATTACAATTTTACCTTGCAACTATGGACTCACCTGTACCACTTAGATGGAGCAACGAAGAGGACATCGCTTTGGTTCAAGATTGGATCGTAACTATAGAGGAGGATTTTCCACCAGGTCCGCCAGAAGTTCGCGCTGGATCATTTTGGTCTCGTGTATGTCATTTGTTTTTTCCATCAAACGGGTCGTACTCAATACCGAAGAAGAAGAGATGTCAAAGCCAAATATCTGGATTTGAAAAAAAGGGTCAAGCATTTTCAACGTATTTACAACGAGCTGGATAATGAACATGCGAATATGGATGAAGACATTCTCATACAGGTGGCGATGGAGCTATACCATTTCGAACCTGATGGTAAGGAGTTTACGCATGGGGAGGTATGGAATCTTTTAAAGAATGTCCCTCACTTTTACTATGCATGTTAGTTAAATAAGATTAGATGTAGAATGTTCGTTAGTTACGTTGTTTGTTTTTTACGTGTGTTTTGTTACTCCTTTAATGTATGTTGTTTCAGTAATGACGATTACACATGAATTAAGAAAACACATCCATTTTCATTTCATTAAAACATTAACCCATAACTAGTACATAATAGGACATAAAATGCAACGACGTACATGAATAACTACTACATAATAGGACATAAAATGCAAAGGGGTACATGAATAACTACTTCTATTTGGGAGGTAACAGGACCACCCTTTCATTTGGTACTTCCCATTGCACATGTGATAGTATAGAATTCACCGTCTTAGATCTGAATGCAGCTCGATACACGACATCAGTCAACTTATAATCAACCATTTCGTGAATGGCTTCAGACGTACGGGTTCTTAGAGATGTTATAGCGTGCCCACAAGGTATACCGTTTTTTTGCCAATTGTTGAAACATGAAAGTGACCCTCTTTAACTTGTCAATCCGAAGTCTCCTCAGCAACCGCAGTGATCTCCCAACCGCAATCACTCTCTATCATCCGCAGTGTCAGCAACAACAAAGACTTAGCATTTTAACTTTTCTGTTTACATTGTATTGTTCAGTGTACCTTGCATGGACACTTCTATTAGAATTTTAGTCTTTGTTTATTTCTCATGTAATTTCTCGGAACTCTATAAATAGAGTACTCCGCTTCTGAATGAAACACCACTCTTATCTCTCACTATATCTCTATGTGAACTACTCTCTCTATTCTTACCTTCTAAGATCTTTGTGAACTTACATTCATATATTAAGATCGAACTCTCAAACTCTCCTTCGGAGCAAGTCCTCGTGACTTCATTCACTTCAAGCTGATCACATATACTAACTCGTTTTGAATGCAAACCTTGTTAAGCATCAGCTTAGTGTTTACTTGATATATAACTTGTTTTCATTTACAATTCCTTTACTTTTCGCAATTACATTTCCGCATCTAACAAATCTAACAACTCTAACTTATTATTGTTGAGCTTTATGATCCTTTGAGATTAACTTCATTCCGCAATATATAACTTGTACTAACATTTGTTCAAGTGTTTCTCAAAAGTTCATTTCTTTCTTAAAAAAGCCTTCTATACCACTAAAGCTCATTTCTTTCTTAAAAAAAACAAAAAAAAAAAACAAAGGAAAAAATGGCACAAGCATTATCACTAAACGTCTCCAACAGTGTTGGTGGTTCTAATCGAGCCCCAATACTTGTGGCAAATGACTATCATCACTGGTCACAAAGGATGGAAAGATATGTAAAAAGACTTGGACGAGATGTGTGGAGATCCGTAGAAGAAGGACCTCATGTTCCTGTTTTGACTCCAGTTCAAGCAGATGGTGCTCAAGCCAGATTAGGAGGAGCTCAAGTTGTGATGAATCGTCCCACTAAAGATGATCTTGATAAGATGGAAAGCGATGTTGTTGCTTTCTATGAAATATCCTGCGGAGTTGCTCTTGACAACTTCGACATCATCATCAATTGCAAATCAGCCAAAGAAATTTGGGATGTTCTTAAGAACTTGTATGAAGGTTCTGAACAAGCTCAAGACAAGAAGCTTACCACCGCACTCAACGAGTTCAACAACTTCAAAGCTCATGCTGGTGAAAGTCTTGAAGAGTCCTTCAAAAGATTCAACCTGATTGTTACAAAATTGTCAAATGCTGGCACCGTCCGAAGGAATCATGAAACAAACCTTCAATTTCTCAATGGTTTGGGTAAACACTGGACTACGGAGAAAATGATATTCCAAGGTGATAGGAAGATTCAATCATTGTCTCTCTTCAAGCTATATGGAGAACTCCAAGCACAAGAATCAACCGTGCTCAAAGATTGTACAGACTTCGGAGGTCCGCTTGCTCTCATTGCTCAAACTCCACAGAGCATAACTACTCAACCTTGCTCTCTCTCATATGACAACCCACCGCAGTCATACGAAGCTGACACAGAGTACGATGATGAAAAGGAATTCTAGAATGCAATTGCTCTTGTTAGCCAACAGTTCAACTGACTACCACCAACCTCCTTTCGCAAAAATCAGCAGTTCACTAAACCTCCCTTTAACCGTAACTTCAATCCACATAACAATCATTCTCGATATCCCAAAAATCCTCACCCCACTCACCAGTGTCCGCAACCTCAGAACACTCATCAATCTAAGGAGGCACCGCAACATGTCAAATCAAATGACTCTGGTACCTCAACCGAAGACAACAATAATGCCATCATCTGTCACAAATGTAACAAAGAAAATCACTTTGCTAAGGACTTTAAAGCCAATGTGGTGAAGGACAGAGCATTCTATCTTAAAATGGCTCAAGAGTTGGAAGAAAAGGAAAAGGCAAGGGCATATGTGGCTCAAGTCAAGAGAGATCATCAAGTTTGGTCGTCCGGAGATGAAGAAGTAGACTTCAATATCAAGGGCAAGGTAAAAATTTATATGATGGCAACTGCTGATGAGGATTGGTCAACGAAGCTGGAGAAAAACTACTGTTACATGGCGAAAGATGGAACTCTTAGCATCGTTGAACAGGTAAAATTCATGATCCAATCTAATAATTATTGTTGGATTAGGTGTCTAAGCCCATAACTATAATTGGTATATACTTGAATTGATAGCAGCACAGTCCTTTTGGGTTGCCCTCAAACCTAGCAACTGGACAAGGAAATTATGAAAGGAGAGATATTAATTTATAAGATTAATAAATTAATATAAATGATTTATTAATAGGTTAAAAGATTAACATATTAATTAGAAATCATTATTTTTAATTAATAGTTAGCCAGAAATTAATCAGAATTAATTTTGGGGTTAAAAGTATTAATTATAAAGTGCAGGGACTAGTTTGCAATTATCAGATAATTGAGTGGAAGGCTCCAGAACCTCCTTGGAAGGAGGTGGACGAAATCTATAGGGGAAACCCTAAGGATTTCGTCCAAGGGGCATTGGATAAGGCCTTTGGATTAGCTTAGGCCCCAAGCAAAGGAGTATTAGGGTTTTCCCTAAACCCTAGATCCCTCAGCTATATAAGGAGCATCCCAGCTCCTAAATTCGGCCACTCCTACCTTGGAAGAAACCCTAGGCCGATTTTTGCATACCCTACCCTCTCTCCTTCAAGTTTCCTTCTTGCTAGTTCTTGGGTGTGATTCCATTAGAGGCATTACATTTGTGGTGCTAGGCTTCCAAGAAGATCAAGTTCAAGAGGATTATCAATTGTTTACTATAACAATTGAAAGGTATGTAACTCTTAAACCCTAGTTAGTTATTTTCGAAAATAGCCTCTCTCCTCTAGGGTTCTTGTTTGCAATTCAAAGTTATATGTTCAATAGTTAAAACATAGATCCAAAGTAGCTTGCATGTGAACTTAGGAATTGTTTTCTAGTTTATTTGTTTTACCTAAAACCCATCAGTGGTATCAGAGCCATTGTTTGTTTTAAATTGAATTGCTATAATAGTTGAATTGCAAATTAGGGTTTATAGCTACTAAACCCTAAAGGCCAAAATTTTCGATTTTAGGGTTTTGGTTCAAAGGGTTTTCGAAAAACCCAAGCCTCCATGAACCCTAATCGAAATTAGGGTTAGGGTTTTGGAAACCCTTGCCTCCTCCCTTAAAATTTCGAAATTTGCTAGTCCCTTTTAGGGTTTCTTTGTTTTGGATAATAGTTGCCTTATTGGATAATTGAGAAAAATAAGGAAATAATCCTATCCCCATATTTTCGAAATCTAGAAGGGATATGGATTAGGATTAAATTAATTGTTTAATTTAATTAGATAATCCTTACAAGATTTAATAAATTAGTTAAAAGTTAATTAATAGATAAATATTAAATCTAGTTATTTGGTTTATTTTAAATTTAAAATTAATGTCTTAATTTTCGAAATTTATATATAAACCCTAAAGTTTTAAAAAGTTTAAAACACACCTTATATATATATTATAATTAAAAGTTAAATATTATATATGTATAAGAATATGGTCAGTCAAATCGCTAGTATGCCTCATTCACGAAGCTAGTCTATAAGGGGGTATAAGGAAACTGCCTATAAAATGGTAGTTGAATGGGTGTCCACTCTCACCCACCGCTTCCTTGATTAGTGGAGGGTCGTTAGCAGAACGGGTTTGATAGGACAACTACATTTCATTAAAAGTATAATGTTATTAAAGAAAGTACTAGAACATTATTTTACAAAATCCCAACTCTAGTTACTTTAGGAAAAATGTGAAAAGTATGCTAATCCATGAAATTGCACATTATGCTTTATTGGTCGTTAGTGGAGCGTGTGTGGTTAACCAGCACACTAAAAGGCACTAATAAAGAGTAGTAATAGGTATCTCATAATTGTCATTTTGATGGAGCGTGTGTGGTTTACCAGCACATCAATAGCTAATGATAAAGACAATGAGGTTACCAAGCACATTTGCATGGTTATTCACATCTTGTTTGTGATCCTCGGCATCTCAGTCACAAATAGAAGAGCATAATCTGAGATTAAAACATGCCATGAATAGTTTCAATGTATCTCAAAAGAATTAGGAATTTCACTTCGTTTATTTCGTCTAATGGTGGAATTGGTGAATCGTCATTCACCTACCTTTATGAAATTTACACTTGGATCTCGACATCCCATTTCTAACTTGTGAATCTTCATAGTTGGATCCTAACCTTAATATTATATCTTTGGGTTATTATATTGAGGTATCTTGAAATCTAACTAAAACTTTCTTTCCTTTCAGATGTATACTCCTGGAAACACTTCTGCTTCATCATCCTCCAACCACAACTTCTCTTTGCTCAACATTTGCTCCAAAGTCGTTATGGATGGCTCTAACTATAACGATTGGATGCGTAACATCAAGATGGTGCTTCGATTTGAGGACAAAGAATATGTCCTTGAAAAGGAGCTCAAAGAGCTTGATGAGTCTAAAGCTACTCTTGAAGAATATGTTGCCTACAAGAAACATTATGATGATGCTACCAAAGTGGCATGCATCATGGTCGCAACCATGTCCCCAGAATTGCAGAGGTACTATGAGGACTACTGGCCCTTTGAGATGAACAAGGACCTTATGGAAAAGTACCATAAGCGAGCTCGTCAAGAAAAGTTTGAAGTACTCAAGTCACTCATGGCTTGCAAGATGAAAGAACGGGAGTCGGTTGTGTCTCATGTGCAAAGAATGCAACGCTACATAGAGCGTTTGGTCAAGCTCAACATTCACTTTGATGAGGAATTGGCCCTTGACATGGTCTTGAACTCATTACCTGATTGTTATGGTCACTTTATTCTAACTTACCATTTAAACAACACTGAGCAGACACTGGCCCAATTGCACAACTTGTTGCAGACAGCTGAAGCAGGGATGAAGGGTAAAAGTATAGCCTCCACTCCTGCAAGTGCCCCTGTCTTGGATATTGGACAAGGAAAGGGGAAAAAGAGGAAAGGTCCTCCTAAGCAAAACTGGAAGAACAAGGCTCAAGCTGGGTCATCTAGTAATGGCCCAAAGGCTAAGCCCAATGCTACCATTCCCCATGTTTCTGATCCAAAAGATGCAGATTGCTTTTATTGCAATGACAAAGGGCACTGGAAGAGAAGCTGCCTAAAATATCTGCAAGATATCAAAGATGGCAAAGTGAAGCCATCTTCAGCAGGTATTTACACTATTTATTCTAATAACTCATTATCTTCTCGTTCATGGGTCCTTGATACAGGATGTGGTTTTCACATCTGTTCTGATTTACAGAGGCTAAAAGAAAGTGAGGAGATAGAGCGAGGAAGGATAAACTTGATCATGGGAAACAAGAAGTCTTCACCAGTGACCAAGATCAGAGGTTATCAACTTTTGCTTAGTAATGATGTTAGATTAGATTTATTAAATTGTTGTTATTCGTCTGAGATGACGAGAAACATTATTTCATTTCATGCATTGTTCAGACAAGGTTTTAAATATTCTTTTAATGATTTGAATGGTTCAATTTTTGTTTATAAGAATGGTGTTTTTGTGTTTGAAGCTTTGCCTTGTGATGGTGTGTATGAAACAGTGAATTGTGTTGATAGCTTAGGAAATAGTGTATTTAATATTGACTTGTCTAATAGTGTAGACAAGGCATGCTTGTGGCATTGTCGTCTTGGACACATTAACAAGAAACGCATAGCCCAACTCCAAAAGGATGGAGTGTTGGAATCATTTGACCTAAAATCAGATGATATGTGTGAATCTTGTCTTTTGGGAAAGATGACAAAATCACCATTCACAGGGTCTTGTGAAAGAGGTGAAGGTCTGTTGGATCTCATACATACAGATGTGTGTGGGCCCTTCAGATCAACTACAAGGGATGCTAATCGATTCTATGTGAATTTCACTGATGATTATAGCAGATATGGCTATATCTACTTAATCAAACATAAGTCAGAAACCTTTGAAAAGTTCAAAGAGTTTAAGTATGAGGTCGAAAATCAATTGGGTAGGAAGATAAAGGTACGTAGATCCGATAGAGGCGGGGAGTATCTTAGTATCGAGTTCAACGACTATCTGAAAGAATGTGGGATAGTCTCATAATTAACTCCTCCTAGGACACCACAGTTAAATGGTGTAGCTGAGAGGCGTAATCGAACCTTGTTAGACATGGTTCGTTCTATGATGAGTCGTGCTTCGCTTCCTATTCACTTCTGGGGGTATGCCTTAGAGACAGCCGCCCACATCCTCAATCTTGTCCCTACAAAGAAGGTTGCCAAAACACCTCACGAAATGTGGACGGGGAAAGTTCCCTCGTTAGCACATATTAAAGTGTGGGGTTGTGAAGCTTTCGTAAGACGGGAGACTCACGATAAGCTAGCAGCTAGAAGTGAGAAATGTGTTTTCATTGGTTACCCAAAGCAGTCTTTTGGATATTTGTTCTACAGAGCTAGTGAAAACGTGGTCTTTGTAGCACGAAGAGGAGTCTTTCTAGAAAGAGAGCTCATATTCAAAGAGGACAGTGGGAGCACCATTGACCTTAAAGAAATTCAAGAGTTAGCCAATGAAGGAACCTTAGATGACACTAGCACTCAACCATAGGAAACAGTTTCTGTTGAACCAGTTGATAACTCATTACCTCTTCGAAGATCCACTAGGGTGAGTGTGCCACCTGAGTTGTATGGTTTTCATATTAGTTCAGATGGTGACACATTCATCAGTGATAGGACACTGGTAAATTTAGATGAACCAGTCACTTATAAGGAAGCAATGGCAGGCCCAGAAGCTTCCAAGTGGAAAGAGGCAATGGACAGCGAGATTAAGTCCATGTATGACAACCAAGTTTGGAATTGGGTTGATAGTGCACCAGGTCGTAAGACAGTTGGGTGCAAATCGATCTTCAAGAAGAAGACATACATGGATGGAAATGTGCACACATTCAAGGCTCGACTGGTTGCAAAAGGTTTCACTCAAACCCCAGGGGTTGACTATGATGAGACCTTTTCGCCAGTAGCCAAGATTAAATCTATTAGGATATTGCTCGCCATAGCTGCCTTTCATGACTATGAAATCTGGCAGATGGATATCAAGACTGCTTTCCTTAACGGGAAGTTGGCTGAGGATGTTTACATGAATCAGCCAGAGGGTTTTGTTGATGCAAAGTTTCCTAATAGAGTGTGCAAGCTTGAGAAATCCATTTATGGATTAAAACAGGCATCTCGCAGCTGGAATCTTTGCTTCCATGAGAAAGTCAAAGAGTTTGGTTTCTCTAGGAGTGAAGATGAGTTTTGTGTGTATATCAAGGCTAGTGGGAGTATAGTAACTTTTCTGGTGTTATATGTCGTTGACATATTACTCATTGGTAACGACGTTCCAACCTTGAAAGATGTTAAGTCTTGGCTTGGAAAGCGTTTTGCCATGAAAGACCTTGGAGAAGCTGCCTATATTCTTGGGATTAGAATATTGAGAGATAAAAAGAAGAGACTAATTGGACTTAGTCACATCATATACTTGGATAAGGTACTAAAGAGGTTTAGTATGGAAAATTCCAAGAAGGGAGAGCTACCTATCCAAAGCAATACCAAATTGAGTAAGACTCAATGCCCGAGTACAGATGAGGAAATAGCAGACATGAGTCGTGTACCTTATGCTTCCGCTGTCGGATCGATCATGTACGCTATGACATGTACTCGCCCTGATGTGGCATTTGCTTTGAGCATGGTTAGAATCAGGAGCCTGTGGAACTGTTCTGCGATAATGAGGGAGCGGTTGCCTTAACAAAGGAACCGAGAGATCATGGTAAAACCAGACATATCGATAGAAAGTACCATTTTATCAGACATAGAGTAGAAGAAGGCCATCGTGTAGTAAAGAGGGTGTCATCTGAAGATAACCCAGCAGACCCCCTCACAAAGGGTCTGAGTAGGGCTAAGCATATTCAGCATGCTCGGATCATAGGACTAAAAGATGATATTAGTTTTAGTAGTTAGATTAGTTTTGTTCTCAAACTTGTAACAAAGTAAATGGAATTGACTTTTGGTGATTAAATAATAAAGTATTATTTATAAGTTTGGTTACTGCCTTTTGTCGATTGTTTATTATTTTGTTTCATATTTTTCATGTTTTACTTCCCGAATAATAAGATTATTCAAACTCCACAGTCGCTCGTACCTTTGGAAGTGAGTAGTGAATTAAGACTGTCGTGAATTGGATTGCAGATTGTCTGAGGATAGACATGGCAATAGAATTGCTGCAATGTTCATGAGTACTCAGAGATTTGAGTATTGGATAAACCCTCGCTCAGAGTATCACTTCATGGAATTCGTCACGAGTAATACTGAGACGATAATATCTTATAATCTTGAAACGAAGATATATAAGTTGTAATTTACAAAGTCGGTTATACATTGGTGATACGAAAACGCATCAGTAACTTGGTGTTATAAAACGTATTGTCATGTATAATTTGATGAGTAAAAGATACAAGCATATGAGTCAACGTTTATTCGTTCCTTTTGCCCTAACCGAAAAAGCGATATCTGTTGGCCCCTCGATGATTTGGTGTTGACTTATGTGCTGGGCCCAGCCAGGACTAAATTGATGTGTTCAATTAGAAGTCCTACATCATGACAAATCAGAAATCGGGAAACATAGATTCTGGACAAAGAGATTGATTACGTTCCATGTCTTATGTCTGAGGATATCTTGCAGAATGAAGGATTATATGATCACTTATCTAAGGACACGTAACTGACTAGGTCAGAGTTCAGCAGCAGCTTTTGGAAGCTACAATTTGCTGGTCAAATTTAGAAGGCATACTAGCAATTATAGTTACAGACTTATCCAAGTGGGAGACTGTTGGATTAGGTGTCTAAGCCCATAACTATAATTGGTATATACTTGAACTGATAGCAGCACAGTCCTTTTGGGTTGCCCTCAAACCTAGCAACTCGACAAGGAAATTATGAAAAGAGAGATATTAATTTATAAGATTAATAAATTAATATAAATGATTTATAAATATGTTAAAAGATTAATATATTAATTAGAAATCATTATGTTTAATTAATAGTTAGCCAGAAATTAATCAGAATTAATTTTGGGGTTAAAAGTATTAATTATAAAGTGCAGGGACTAGTTTGCAATTATCAGATAGTTGAGTGGAAGGCTCCAGAACCTCCTTGGAAGGAGGTGGACGAAATCTATAGGGGAAACCATAAGGATTTCGTCCAAGGGGCTTTAAATAAGGCCTTTGGATTAGCTTAGGCCCTAAGCAAAGGAGTATTGGGGTTTTCCCTAAACCCTAGATCCCTCAGCTATATAAGGAGCCTCCCAGCTCCTAAATTCGGCCACTCCTACCTTGGAAGAAACCCTAGGCCGATTTTTGCATACCCTACGCTCTCTCCTTCAAGTCTCCTTCTTGCTAGTTCTTGGGTGTGATTACATTAGAGGCATTACATTTGTGGTGCTAGGCTTCCAAGAAGATCAAGTTCAAGAGGATTATCAATTGTTTACTATAACAATTGAAAGGTATGTAACTCTTAAACCCTAGTTAGTTATTTTCGAAAATAGCCTCTCTCCTCTAGGGTTCTTGTTTGCAATTCAAAGTTATATGTTCAATAGTTAAAACATAGATCCAAAGTAGGTTGCATGTGAACTTAGGAATTGTTTTCCAGTTTATTTGTTTTACCTAAAACCCATCAATTATAGCATGCCTGATTGTCAACCCTTTCTAGACAACCTTAATGACACTTGTGATGTCGTCCTTTCAGACTATAACAAGGCCTTAGATGAGAAGAACATAGCGTCCCAGGAAATGTTTCATGTAAAAGGACGACTAGAAGATAAGAGACTCAAAGTTGCCATGTTAGAAAAAGACTTAGTGTTAAAGAAGGATGCTAGAGTGTTATGTGAAACTCAGTTAGGAATTGCTTTGAATCAAAGGGATCTAGCCTAAAAGGAAAATGTACGCTTAAATCTTTTAATTCAAAAGTTGTTTAATGAAAGTGAAGCTATTGAAAATCTTGTGAATAACGGGTCCTTAGATAACACATATAATCGGGGTTGGTCCAATGGGTATTCCACCACAAAGGATTCATCAGCCCGGTTTAACAAAGACCGTCCCTATATCCCTCCGGATCGAGAGTTTTATTTCCCAGTCAATAACAAAACATTCCTCGAAGACATTAAAGCCTACTTCGGTAGACTTCATAATCTGAGCAATAATTGTGTCATCGAGGAAATCCTGCCTGAAATCTTGAATCATTCATGTGATCAAATACCCATCATTGGCACTATTTATCCCAACTCACAGACTTCTTCAGTTGCTGATGAAGAAATTCTTATGGAGGGACCAGATGAAACTATAAATGTCACTCCATCGTCCTCAGACTGCAGTCCCATTCTCTGCAGCCACGAACCTCAGTTGTCCAAACTGCCTTCTATAAATTGTCCGTCTAAGGAACCATCTTTGACTTACTCTGCGGTAGTTCAGTCTTCCCTACCGCAGAACGCAGTCAAAAGCACAGTGACAATTCAACCCATTCTTCATGAGCTACCCATTGAAAATTTTGAATATGGTCAATGTTCACAAACTCCAAAGTCTTCTAGCTCAGGAGACTCGAGTCCATTTTTTCAAAAACAATCAAAGCTTTCCAAGAGACCGCAGTTGAACATCACCGACTGTGGTTCTCCAAAAACTCGTGCAAAACAAGCTTTCAAAGAGGAACTTAGATCTCGTGGTAAAAAGCGGAAATCATTTTCAAAAACAAGAAACAAATCAAAGTTTCTAACCAAAAGAGTCCAGAAAAACATGTTGTCCCAAATCAATTTTCGAAAAACACTGCAGTCAAGATTTTGGACAAAAAGGAATGTGCAGTACCAAAAAGTTTTCCCATTTCTTCTGACAAATCCCAAAAGAGTTAAGTCTTTTCGAAGGTATTGTTTTCAAATCTATTCCTTGGACAACCCAAAGTGGAAAGGGATTTTGCCAACTCCTACACATTTTAAGTCGCATTAAGTTTTCAAAAGAACTCAACCTAGGAGATCTTCACGTGCTCACAGTTTTTCAAATTCCAAGGGCAAGTCAGTCAAGTTTCACTCTCAGACTGGTCATTAGACCCATGCTTCACCCTTCGGACCGCTGACCAAGCACCGTGTCTGGATGAATGAAAAAATCATTCATTTGGATTTTATCATTAGAAAAGGTCATATCAAGTCCAATCTCGTAACTTTTCAAAACCTCGTAACTTTCCAAAACCTAGTAACACTCCAAAAGTTCACAAACATCAAGGTCTAGGTCTCAAGATTGACACGAAACTTGTTCCTACTGTCCCTGCTCATGCATCTAAGAAGAACTCACTTGTAACCCCGGGCTCCAAACTAGTTTGGGTGCCCAAACTAACCGTGTAATTTTTCAGGCAATGTGCAAAGAGGAACAAGAAGAAGAGTGGTTGATTGATAGTGCCTGCTCCTTGGATATGACCGGAAGGTTAGAATACCTTCGGGTTTTCAGGCCTATATGTAACGGTGGAAATGTCACATTCGGCAACAATGTGAATGGTGTCATCAGAGGTTACAGTGTGTTAACAACAAGGAATTTCTCAATACAAAAGGTTGCTTATGTAGAAGGCCTCAAGCATAATCTCATCAGTGTTGGTCAACTATGTAAAGCAGGCCATCGGGTTGAGTTTGATAATGAATACTGCTACATTTTGACAAGCGATAGAAGCACCTGTTTGATCAAATCTAAGTCCGAAGGTATAATGTATCCTTTGGATGTCTCATTGATCATTGGGAAACCGCAGTTGTGTTTTCTGTCCAAAGCAGTTTCCGAAGTTAGCTGGCTTTGGCACCGCAAGCTGGCTCATCTGAACTTTCGGTATATCAACAACCTTGTCACCGGAGAACTCGTCTGAGGTCTCCCCATTCTAAAGTACAACAGCAATACACTCTGCCCATCCTGTGAGTGTGGTAAAAAATTGAAGGGAAGCCATCCACTGGTGATTGATTCATCAATTTCTGAACCCTTAGAACTCTTGCACATTGATCTTTGCTGTCCATCTACCGTAGCCAGTCTCCATCACAAGAAATACATATTGGTTATAGTTGATGACTTCACTCGTTTCACTTGGGTCTTCTTTCTGAGGCTCAAATCCGAAACACCGCAGGTTTTGATCAACTTCATTTAAGAGATTGAACTTCAAATCAAGTTACCTGTGAGAAGAATCTGAAGTGACAATGGAACCGAGTTTACGAATCATCTCTTGAATAGTTTCTTGGTTTCCAAAGGAATCAGTCACAACTTCTCAGCTCCCTATACACCGCAGCAAAATAGAGTTGTAGAGCGAAGAAACTGTACTCTAGTCGAAGCAGCCAGATCTATGCTGAATTTTGCAAATCTTCCTCTATACTTCTGGGCCGAAGCAGTGGCAACTGCATTCTTTATTCAAAACCGAAGCATCATTTGCAAGCGTCTAAACAAAACTCCTTATGAGGGCCTCAACAATCGCAAACCGAATGTCAGATTCTTTCACATCTTTGGGTGTAGATTTTTTGTGATCAATAACAAAGATCATCTTAACAAGTTTGCACCAAAGTCAGATGAAGGAATTTTTCTTGGCTAATCAACAAACAAAGTGGCCTACAGGGTTCTCATCAGACGCACTAGATTAATAGTCGAAAACTTCGATGTAAAATTCGATGACTATTACATCTGTAACACTGCTCCTTCGGGTGAAACGAAAGCAATCCTGAAAAGTGATATCCCAGCCTCTTCGGGTCCCTTGAACATAGTTGAAATAAACTATGATGACCTTTTTGACCCCACAGAGGCTGCTCATCTCTCTGAAATTCTTGTGTCTCCGGAAGCCCAACAGCAACATGCCGAAGTTTCTGGTCCAACTCTATCCGAAGACTTGTCACTAAACACTTCCACCTCGCCGGTTGAGGGGGAAAGTTCATCTCAGGCTCATGTAACAACCATCGAGGTTCCAGTGCTTGAAGAAGTAGCTCTGGTATCTACCCGCAGAGTCCAAAACCCATCAAATGTCTCCTCAGACTCTGACGATGACAGAATAGAGAACATCGACATAAGAACTGATTCAAGGATTATCACTCGCTCATCAATCCAGGGGGAACCATCTCAGGTTCAGGGGGAACTTCCATCCGCAATCCAGGGGGAACCTCACTTCAATGCTGATCAAACTCCTTCAGTCCAAGACACTTCTGCGGGCTGTTCACAAGTCGAGGGGGAACTGCCTTCCCCAACTGAAGAGTCTCCTGATATCAAAGACATTCCCTCCACCGCAGCTGCTGATCCTCTACAACCTCATCTACATGTCTGGACGAAGAACCACCCACCGGGTCAAATCATAGGAAACCCATCCGCAGGTATCCAAACTCGATCCTCTAAAGATTTAATTGATCATTGTCATTATGCAACGTTCATGTCGTCAGTCGAGCCTCGTACCATAAAAGAAGCTCTCATGGAACCTGACTGGATAGCCACAATGCAAGAGGAATTAACAGAGTTCAAAAGAAACAAAGTGTGGCAACTAGTACCGAAGCCAACTGGTCACACTATTATTGGAACAAGATGGGTGTACAAAAACAAACTGGATGAATCTGGTGCGGTCGTGCGAAACAAAGCAAGATTAGCTGCTATGGGGTATAGTCAACTGGAAGGTGTTGACTATGATGAAACTTATGCCCCCGTAGCTAGGATGGAAGCAATATGCATCTTCTTAGCGTATGCGGCACAGAAAAATATCAAAGGACATCAAATGGATGTAAAAAGTGCCTTCCTGAATGGTGAACTGAAAGAATAAGTGTACTTACTGATGGGTTTCGAGCAATACATCATTCCTATGGTGTACATGCAAACCCTAAAAGCTTTTGGATCTAGTTTGTCTAATGAACATGCAATTGAATATCCAAAGCTATAAACCCTAGATCTAATAAACTATAACTGAAATTAGGGTTTAGATCTTACCTTTGATTGTTATATAGCAATAACAATCAATCCTTGGCTTCAGAAAGCTTAGTGCCTCAAGTGTTGCACCTCTAATGGAGTCACAAACACCACTAAGCAACTTGGATGAAGAGGGAGGAGAGAGGAGGCACCAAAACGCCTGGAAACCCTAATGGAATAGTTCACCACGTTTTTGGGGCATAGGGGGCCTTTATATACATGTAGGCTATTAGGGTTTACAACTAGGAAACCCTAATCTGGCTGCTTAAGCCCTAAGCAGCCCATGGACTCCTTTAACATATCCCTTGGACGAATTCCTTATGGGCTTCCCATAGAATTCGTCCAACCTATATATTATTAGGTGATCCATAGCCCAATAGTAATTATGTTAGAATTACAACTCCAGTCCCCTAAGTTTAATTAATCTCTTTTAGCCATAGAATTAATTCTTTATTAATTCTTGACTAATATTAATTAAACAATATGATTTCTCCCTTAATATATTATTCTTATAATATATTAATAAATCATAATTAAACCTTTCTCTCCTTAATTCATCCTACATATTGCTATGGTGAAGGCAACCCAAAAGGACCATGCTCACAATCGGGTCAAGTACATACCAAAATAGTTATGGACTTAGACACTAATCCAACAGTCTCCCACTTGGATAAGTCTAATAACTATTTTGCATAACTTCAGAACCTGATCAGCAATCGTAGCTTTCAAAAGCCGCTGTCAACTCTGATCTTATTAGATATGCGTGTCCTTTAGATAAGGGATCATATATTCCTCCATTCTACAAGATATTGTATAGACATGAGACATGGATTTAAATCATTCTCTCTGTCTATGTATTGTTTCCCGACATCTGATTTATGACAACTGACAACAGACTACAATTGAACACATCAACTTAGTCCCGGCTTGGCCACGCGCTTAGGGTGTCATCACTAAATCATCAAGGGGCCCACATATATCTCTTTTATCCCACTTTGGGTAAAAGAAATGGATAAACTTCGACTCAAATGCTTGCTTGCACCTACTAATCGAATCACACACAACAATAAGTTTTATAACACCAAGTTACTGGTGCATTTACTTATCATCAATGTGCAACCGACCAGCAAATAACAACTCACACGTCTCGGTTTCAAGAATATACAATGTTATTGTCTCACAATCACTCGTGATAAAATCCATGAAGTGATTCAAGTGAGCGTGGGTTTAATCCAATACTTTAATCTTATCAAAGCACTCATGAACTCTGCAGCAAACTTGTGCTATGTCTAAACACTTTAGACAATCTACAGACAGATTCATGACAGTCTTCCTTCATACCTACTTCCAACGTATGACCGACTGTGGAGGTTTGAATAACCCAGTTATTCTGGAAGTCAAAACATGCAAAGTGAAACACAATAATAATATTAATCCTATATGGCCCCAAAACTTTTGAGCGTAAATAAAAACACTTTTATTTAAACACCATATTGATTACTCATTATTCATTGATTACTGTTTCAGAAAATCGACTTATTACTCAAATTATAACCACAATTGTCCCATGCTCCAAGCATGCACACTTTGGTTTCCTATGGTCCATACTTTGTGAAATAAATCAATTGAAAAACGTTTCCAATGAAACTCGTTTCACAATCCCCAATCCTTATTATTAGTATAAGAATACCAAATTCTTACCACTTTTAGAATATGTCAGATTCTAACATTTTATGCAATGATTCTTTCGTAATGTCATAGCACAAAAGTTACCAAGACCCGGCTAATGAAATTACAAGGTATTCTATTGGAAATTGTTACAAGACAATTCCATAGACGTGAAGTCTCACATTCAAAGTACATTCCTTTGAACATCCTTCTCGTATAAAAGTTTCTAATCTAGACATATTTCTTAATATCCAACTCCCATTAATGGAAACATTTCCATATTTGCCATATGACAACTCATTCTTAATAGAATCTTATCTATTCATAATAATGTCAATATAGTCCATTCAGTACTATACTTCCAACTACTCACAATCGACAAATCCTCAGTGAACCTCAGATCGTCCTTTGATAGTTGTTTAATTATTTTAGTCAAAACTGATTCTAGTCCCTTTTTCCCTCTTAATTCCCTAGGCATTTGGAAAATTTTAGAACGGTCAAATATTATAGCATATGCAATCGATCCTATACTCGAAGCGTATTGGACACGATGCATAATGTGTCACATAAAGACATGATACTTTATCATCCTTCTGCCATAATATTTTATGTGCCATGTTCCCACAATTCGAACTATGAAGAGGGATGTCGTAATCATAATCGAATTTTGAGAATGCACTATGTATCCTTGACTAAATTTATTAACATTTCTCGATCTAAGCTTTAGAATTTTGAAACGAAGTATAATATTCTCTCCCTTAATTATAGCAAAACAACTTTTCAACCTTTGCAACTTTGCAAAGTCAATCTTTGTTTTCTATAATTAATATTGCTAACTTGCAATACTTACCATAATAATCATGCTCCCACTAATATGATGATTATTTTCTTACCAGCATAACACTTATGCTCCCACTAGCTTTGACATGTATTCAGAAAACAATTGAACTTCTAGAAAACAATGCTTATTGAATTCCTTAAGTTCATATTTCTAATACCTAATGCTTTGATAAGCCTTTATCTAAGTTTTTTTTAAGCTCATACACCTTTGCCTTAGATAGCTCACATGTGTGTCTAAACAATTCAGAATTTATGTTACTAAGTCCCAAATGTTCAGACCAATTGCCAAATCTCACAATTCGAGCGATGAAAAGGGATGTCGTAATCATAATCGAATTTGAGAATACAATTATCACAATTGCTATCTTCTTAAAATCTCTCTTAGTGAAAGCATTTCCTCACAATCATTTTCATGAAGGAGGGAAACCTTATGACACTTAGATTTTATGATGTATGTGTTCCTATCCATGTGAATTTGTCAAAACGAAGGTTTGCGACAAATCCAAAACCATATGGACTGAACTTATTCAATCTTGATTTCTTGCCTCATGGTAACACGAATGCCCGCCACGTCTTCCAATCAACTCACCCCTACATATCAATGTACATTCCATTGATCAAGGTGCTTTGTCTTTGTGCATTCAAATGAGAACTCATAGAACTCACATGCACAATTGACTCAACTGGAATGGTATAGAAACAAGATAATGTCAACACGATAGGTTATATACCTCAAGTCGTGTGCTAGTGATGATCAATTAGGTTTATTCTTGATTTGTTCTTGAAACCTTTCAAGACCATTAAGATTCCCACTAACTCCTTCACATATAAGATTCTCTTGTCAAGAAACATTCCTTGACAAAACAAATATTCAAGAGTTAGTGTAGTTTTTATCAAGACTATCACTTCACATAATTGGTTCCAGTTGGTGTTTGTCTTATCCAAGACATCACAACTTACCAATCTCAAATGTGCAGGAATAAGAAGACTTTTTCCAATTCCACATTTGTTGAGTGTTATAAACCTACTAAAGACGTGTCACTCAAGTCACAATCTTGGAGTATGACTCTTAAGACTTGATATTGGAACGAAGTATGATTGACTTATTGATTTAACTATTTCCATAATTCTCGATTCCTCTTCTTAGACATGCAAATGCACTAAGACTCACTTAGAGGACCAATTGAGAAATAGTTCTTAATCATTAAGACCTATCATAAAACACAATAAAAGGTACTCTCCCTTCTTCTTAGAATAGAGAGACTTTTATCTTTCTGCCTACTTGATTCTTCTTATTCGTTCTGCTATTGATTGAAACTCTTTCGATCAACTCAGAATTATACTTAATCTTATAAGTATAACCATATTTACTAAACTTTAGTAAATCATGATGAATATCTTTATCACTCTTGTGGTGGACTTGATCAACGCACAACCTAGTGTACTCGATCTCCTAGTCCTTCTCTTGACACTTTGCCAAAGAATTAGTCTAATTTCCAAATATGAAGTTTCTCATTCATCACGCATCCTAGTTGTATGATTCCAAGTTTCTGTTCAATTGAAACTTGGGCGATGAGAATCTTCCCTTATTTGGCAAATTCTCGACATTTCCACAAATAACATAATTAAGAATCAAATCCATTATTGCTAATAATAGAAACAATTAAACATCAATTTTTCATACACACCATTGCAAGGGTAAATAAATAAGACAAAATCAAAATTTATTTTATTGCGGAAAAATTTGTCCTTACAATGCAATTCAACTGAAAAACTATGCTATTTCATATTTCTTATCATTCTATCCTAACTCTAAAGTAGCAGCTCAAAAAATCTGATCTTCGAATCCATGCGATCGAAATCCATTTCTTCATGATCAGATTCAACACGCTTCTTCCTTAAGCTTCCTCTCTTTTCTTTGATCCTGCAAAACATCAAAATGTAATCTTATCACATCATGTATTAAGAATCAAAAATAGGAACTTACAGAGTTAGATAATGGATTTTACCTGAAGTGGAGCCATATTCCTTGACTTTCCCATCTCTTAGATCTCTCAGGTAGTTTGGACAGCTTCGTCTCCAATGCCCCTTCTCTAGGCAATAAAAGCAAATGGACTCCTTTGGCACAGCACATGGGACAATCTCATGCTTAGTCCTTTCTGGACTTCCAATGTTGCCAGTGTCCATTGAAGTTTGGGAGTTTGATTCACCAGACAAATTTGTTGGACCAACACGCCAAATCATTGTTGATTTAGCAGCTATAAGCAAATAGGTGATATCAATGAGGGTCACGTCGTGGTCCATCATATAGTACTCTCTAACGAACTCACTATATGATTCAGGAAGCGACTGAACAACCCAGTCAACAGCCAACATCTCTGAGATATCGATACCCATCATCCTTAACCTATCAATGTGTGACTTTATCTCCAAGACGTGTGCACACACAGGTTTCCCATCTTCGTGTTTACTTGCCAATAGGGCTTGAGTGATCTTGAACTTTTCAAGCCTTTTAACTTGTGGGTTAGGGAGAATAATTAGAGGAGGTGGAGGAAGTGAAGCATGACTCTCATTTCCTTGATCGTATTGTGGAACGTCATCTTCATTTGGAAAGCTTGTTCCAAGGGACTTGGGAAGACCATTGTAAGATTAGATATCTACAAAACGGGAGAAAATTCAAGTTAGTTGATAAGAATCCTTGATGTAACACCCAAACGAAACATCAAGGCTAGGATCCAACACAATACTCTACAACCTAGAAGAGGGATGCCGTAATCTAGTTGCAGAATATTTGAAGGTAGGTAAATGACGATTTACCAATTCCCACCATGAAAAACAAAAATGAAGTTTAAGTTTTAAATGAATTGAAACTCCTAGATCTTTTGAGATTCATTGAACTTTTCAATGGCATGTTTAATCTCGATTATGCCCTTCTATTTGTGACTGGGATGCCGAGGATCCCAAATAAGGTGTGAATAACTATACGAATCTACGTGATGCACTCAATGATACTATCACCTAATCAATGTGCTGGTTAACCACACACGCTCCATTGATCTATGATAAACATCGAGCCACCCTTCACAACCAATGTCAACCCCAAATTAGTGTGTCGGTTAACCACGCACGCTCTACTAACGTTTGGCAAGGGTGTGAAGTGTAATTCCATGGATTAGCATACAATTTCACATTTTGCGTAAAGTAACTATGATTTGGGAATTTATAAAAGCATTTAGTTACTTTGTACTTCATTATACTTATAATGGAAAGTTTCGTCCTATCCTACCCGTTCGGCTAACGACCCTCCACTAGTCAAGAGTGCGGTGGGTACGAGTGGATACCCATTCAATCGCCATTTTATAGGCAATTTCCTTAAACACCCCTTATAGACCAGCTTCGTGAATGAGGCCTACTAACGGTAAGACTGACTGTTTACTCATACATATATATAATATTAGACTTTTAATGTTATATATAGTATAGGGTGTATTTTACACTTTTAAAATACTAGGTGGTCTAATTTAATAAATTATACTTTTAATTTAATTAAATGTAAACCAAAACTTTATGGATTTATTAACTCTCTTTTAATTATACACTTTAATTGATTAACAAAACCATAAGGGTGTAATTTGAACTTTTCTAAAAATGCGAGGGTTATAGAATTTAACATTTCAAAATCAAACTTTTAATCAACTTTTAAATTCCAAAACTTGAGGGCAAGTTTTGAAACTTTTCAAAACATTTGGGATTAGAATTTAAATATTTCAAAATTAACTTTTAATCAAAAATTTAAATTCCAAAACTTGAGGGCAAGTTTTGAAACTTTTCAAAACATTAGGGTTTAACTATTCAAATTTCAAAAACAAAACTTTTAAGTTCAAATTTAAACTATAAAACCTAAAGGGGAAAATTGAAACTTTTTCACAAGATAATTCAAATCTAAATTACAAATAATCAATCTTTATCTAATAAAACAAAAGATTATCTAAATTTTGACAATTATCTTCTATTTTGGCAAGGATAATCTCCAAATATTGATAAAAATCGGATTTTATTAATAAAGAACGTTTTAGGCAATTATCCACAGCCAAAACAGGTCAAAATCCTGAAATCTGCTACATCTACGACTCTGACTCGTCGAGTCTAGCTTGGACTCGTCGAGTTCACTATGGACTCGGCGAGTTCAGCCATGGACTCGGCGAGTCCAGCCCCCAGAAACCAAAAAATTTCGATTTTAAGCATGAATAATCAACTATAACATCAAATACATCAAACAAACAGCCCTAGGCTCTGATACCACTGATGAGTTTCGAGCAATACATCATTCCTATGGTGTACATGCAAACCCTAATAGCTTTTGGATCTAGTTTGTCTAATGAACATGCAATTGAATATCCAAAGCTATAAACCCTAGATCTAATAAACTATAACTGAAATTAGGGTTTAGATCTTACCTTTGATTGTTATATAGCAATAACAATCAATCCTTGGCTTCAGAAAGCTTAGTGCCTCAAGTGTTGCACCTCTAATGGAGTCACAAACACCACTAAGCAACTTGGATGAAGAGGGAGGAGAGAGGAGGCACCAAAACCCCTGGAAACCCTAATAGAATAGTTCACCATGTTTTTGGGGCATAGGGGGCCTTTATATACATGTAGGCTATTAGGGTTTACAACTAGGAAACCGTAATCTGGCTGCTTAAGCCCTAAGCAGCCCATGGACTCCTTTAACATATCCCTTGGACGAATTCCTTATGGGCTTCCCATAGAATTCGTCCAACCTATATATTATTAGGTGATCCATAGCCCAATAGTAATTATGTTAGAATTACAACTCCAGTCCCCTAAGTTTAATTAATCTCTTTTAGCCATAGAATTAATTCTTTATTAATTCTTGACTAATATTAATTAAACAATATGATTTCTCCCTTAATATATTATTCTTATAATATATTAATAAATCATAATTAAACCTTTCTCTCCTTAATTCATCCTACATATTGCTATGGTGAAGGCAACCCAAAAGGACCATGCTCACAATCGGGTCAAGTACATACCAAAATAGTTATGGACTTAGACACTAATCCAACACTTACAACAATCTCCAGGCTTCGAAAAGTCAAGATTTTCTAGATTATTGTTACAAGCTCAAAAAAGCAGTCTATGGTCTTAAGCAAGCACCGAGGGCGTGGTACGAGACCCTCTCCGAGTTTCTTGTCACATCCGGATACAAAGAGGTGTGATTGATCCCACTTTATTCAGAAAGGCAAATGGTAATCACCTTATGCTTGTTCAAATCTATGTGGATGATATCATATTTGGGTCAACAGATCAGGGTATGGTGGATGAATTTGAAATGCTCATGACCAACAAGTTCCAAATGAGCATGAATAGAGAGATTAACTTCTTTCTAGGACTCCAAGTGAAACAAGTCCCTCAAGGGATATTCATTCATCAGGAAAAGTATACCTCTGAACTGTTGAAGAAATACGCAATGGACAATTGTTCCTCAGCCAAGGTTCCTATGGCCTTCGGATATAAGGTTTCTGCTGATCCCTCTGGTGAATCAGTGGACTACAAAACTTATAGAGGAATGATTGGTTCTTTGATGTACCTCACTGCAAGCAGACCAAATATTGTCTTCGCAACAGGCTTATGTGCCAGGTACCAAGCCGATCACAAAGTATCACACTTAACCGCAGTCAAGCAAATCCTAAGATACTTGAAACGAAGCAAAGCTCTAGGCCTCTGGTATCCTGCAGGAAACGACTTCAGCCTTCAAGCCTTCACGGATACGGATCATGTTGGATGTAGACTGGATAGAAAGAGTACTTCCGGTGGTTGTCAATTTCTTGGAGGAAGACTGGTCAGCTGGTCGTCAAGAAAACAAAATTGTGTGTCTTTGTCTACCGCAGAAGCTGAGTATGTGGCCGCAGCCAGCTGTTGTTCTCAAGTCTTATGGATGAAAACCCAACTGATGGACTATGGATACAGAATGTTGCGGATACCGATTTACTGTGACTCAGAGAGTGCCATTACGATTTCTCACAATCCCTTTCATCACTCAAAGACGAAACACATTGAACTCCGGTATCACTTCATCAAAGACCACATTCTTAAAGGTAATATTGAACTAATTTTTGTCAATACTCACGAAGAGATTACTGATGTGTTTACAAAGGCACTTGATGCAACAAAGCTCAACAATTTTCTGTAAATGTTAGGGATGATGAATCCAGACCTGCAATTCTTCTTGAATTGATAGGTACCGCAGACCACCTCTGGTCTCTGTTGCGGTCCTATAATAATATATCTATCATACATGGTTTCAGTATACTCTGTGTACTGCAACCATATATCATACTTATATTCCTTGGCTCTTTATTATTTGTTGTTACTAATCTCTTTTCAAGTGCTCCTTTCAGATCCTTCTACCACAGTGACATTAGCTTCCACCGCAATCATCAGAATCCATCCGCAGTCACATTAAATGATCACTTCATAAATTCCCTGAACTTTGGGTGCTATTTAATGGTCTTCATTTAATAAAATTTCTTCATTAAATCAAAACAAAAAAACATTCTTTTGTATCATACAACGTTTCAGTCCCTTCCAAAAGGTATATTTTCTGTGTCAGACCTATTTTAGGTTAAATGACAAATAAATCTCTTTTCCATAAAAGAAATCTTTCAAGAAATCCTTTTTCTAAATCTGCCACGTCTCATAAGCCCCCAACTGTCTAATCCGTTTCAACTTCCCCTTTACTCAATGGATTTTACTCCCTCACCACACGTTTTTCAAACGTGCGGTGATGGACCTGACATTCATTAAATGCCCTATTTTCCCTTTAAAAAAATAAAATAAAAAAATATTTTCGATTAATTTTATGAATGGCTGATAATGGCTTAAACCCAAGGGTTTTTACCATTAACAGCTATTAATAAATTAAGTTACATAACTTTTGAAATCCGGTACTATAAAACCCTTTTTTCCCTCCCACGAAAGCTTTACGCTTTCTGAACTCTAAGACGATCTTTCCCTTCTTCACCTTCTTGCACTATGTTTTCTGCAAGTTCCTAAACTTTTCAACAAAAATGGTGAAATCTGGTATCTCGAAAAAGCAATCCAAAGCTTCTGCGTCGGTTCAACCAACTGGTTCCGACTCAACGACCAAAAATCACTCTCCGACGATAGCCTCTAGCAACTTTAGGGTTGTGTTTGGAGATCATCCATCTTATAATGAATTGATTCGACTAATGATCAAGTTTCTGTCATCCCATCCATTGTTTGGAGCTTTCAATACCTTCACAGATGTGGTTCCTCTTTCCACCCTTTTCAAATGTGCCTTCTCAGCCTTTCGCCCAAACTCAAACCCTCAAGAAATCCACTTGAACTTGATCGATGATTCTTTAGTCATCTTGACTAAGGAAAAGTTTCTAAATGCAATCAATCTTCAAATTCTTCCTTCAACAAGAATTTATTCTCCCAGCACCAATGACATCACCTCAACCCTATACCAGATGGGGAATCAGAAGAAATTGAAAGGCATTGGGGAATTCAAGAAGAACCAACTGCCTGCGGTATGGAAATTTGTCTGTCATTTCAGTTGGATTAGGTGTCTAAGCCCATAACTATAATTGGTATATACTTGAATTGATAGCAGCACAGTCCTTTTGGGTTGCCCTCAAACCTAGCAACTGGACAAGGAAATTATGAAAGGAGAGATATTAATTTATAAGATTAATAAATTAATATAAATGATTTATTAATAGGTTAAAAGATTAACATATTAATTAGAAATCATTATTTTTAATTAATAGTTAGCCAGAAATTAATCAGAATTAATTTTGGGGTTAAAAGTATTAATTATAAAGTGCAGGGACTAGTTTGCAATTATCAGATAATTGAGTGGAAGGCTCCAGAACCTCCTTGGAAGGAGGTGGACGAAATCTATAGGGAAACCCTAAGGATTTCGTCCGAGGGGCATTGGATAAGGCCTTTGGATTAGCTTAGGCCCCAAGCAAAGGAGTATTAGGGTTTTCCCTAAACCCTAGATCCCTCAGCTATATAAGGAGCATCCCAGCTCCTAAATTCGGCCACTCCTACCTTGGAAGAAACCCTAGGCCGATTTTTGCATACCCTACCCTCTCTCCTTCAAGTTTCCTTCTTGCTAGTTCTTGGGTGTGATTCCATTAGAGGCATTACATTTGTGGTGCTAGGCTTCCAAGAAGATCAAGTTCAAGAGGATTATCAATTGTTTACTATAACAATTGAAAGGTATGTAACTCTTAAACCCTAGTTAGTTATTTTCGAAAATAGCCTCTCTCCTCTAGGGTTCTTATTTGCAATTCAAAGTTATATGTTCAATAGTTAAAACATAGATCCAAAGTAGGTTGCATGTGAACTTAGGAATTGTTTTCTAGTTTATTTGTTTTACCTAAAACTCATCAGTGGTATCAGAGCCTTTCCTCCTCCCTAGCCTCCATGAACCCTAATCGAAATCAGGGTTAGGGTTTTGAAAACCCTTTCCTCCTCCCTTAAAATTACGAAATTTGCTAGTCCCTTTTAGGGTTTCTTTGTTTTGGATAATAGTTGCCTTACTGGATAATTGAGAAAAATAAGGAAATTATCCTATTCCCTAATTTTCGAAATCTAGAAGGGATATGGATTAGGATTAAATTAATTGTTTAATTTAATTAGATAATCCTTACAAGATTTAATAAATTAGTTAAAAGTTAATTAATAGATAAATATTAAATCTAGTTATTTGGTTTATTTTAAATTTAAAATTAATGTCTTAATTTTCGAAATTTATATATAAACCCTAAAGTTTTAAAAAGTTTAAAACACACCTTATATATATATTATAATTAAAAGTTAAATATTATATATGTATAAGAATATGGTCAGTCAAATCGCTAGTATGTCTCATTCACGAAGCTAGTCTATAAGGGGGTATAAGGAAACTGCCTATAAAATGGTAGTTGAATGGGTGTCCACTCTCACCCACCGCTTCCTTGATTAGTGGAGGGTCGTTAGCAGAACGGGTTTGATAGGACAACTACATCTTATTAAAAGTATAATGTTATTAAAGAAAGTACTAGAACATTATTTTACAAAATCCCAACTCAAGTTACTTTAGGAAAAATGTGAAAAGTATGCTAATCCATGAAATTACACATTATGCTTTATTGGTCGTTAGTGGAGCGTGTGTGGTTAACCAGCACACTAAAAGGCACTAATAAAGAGTAGTAATGGGTATCTCATAATTGTCATTTTGATGGAGCGTGTGTGGTTTACCAGCACATCAATAGTTAATGATAAAGACAATGAGGTTACCAAGCACATTTGCATGGTTATTCACATCTTGTTTGTGATCCTCGGCATCCCAGTCACAAATAGAAGAGCATAATCTGAGATTAAAATAATGCCATTCAATAGTTTCAATGTATCTCAAAAGAATTAGGAATTTCACTTCGTTTATTTCGTCTAATGGTGGAATTGGTGAATCCTCATTCACCTACCTTTATGAAATTTACACTTGGATCTCGACATCCCATTTCTAAGTTGTGAATCTTCATAGTTGGATCATAACCTTAATATTATATCTTTGGGTTATTATATTGAGGTATCTTGAAATCTAACTAAAACTTTCTTTCCTTTAAGATGTCTACTCCTGGAAACACTTCTGCTTCATCATCATCCAACCACAGCTTCTCTTTGCTCAACATTTGCTCCAAAGTCATTATGGATGGCTCTAACTATAACGATTGGATGCGTAACATCAAGATGGCGCTTCGATTTGAGGACAAAGAATATGTACTTGAAAAGGAGCTCAAAGAGCTTGATGAGTCTAAAGCTACTCCTGAAGAATATGCTGCCTACAAGAAACATTATGATGATGCTACCAAAGTGGCATGCATCATGGTCGCAACCATGTCCCCAGAACTGCAGAGGTACTATGAGGACTACTGGCCCTTTGAGATGAGCAAGGACCTTATGGAAAAGTACCATAAGCAAGCTCTTCAAGAAAAGCTTGAAGTAGTCAAGTCACTCATGGCTTGCAAGATGAAAGAACGGGAGTCGGTTGTGTCTCATGTGCAAAGAATGCAACGCTACATAGAGCGTTTGGTCAAGCTCAACATTCACTTTGATGAGGAATTGGCCATTGACATGGTCTTGAACTCATTACCTGATTGTTATGGTCAGTTTATTCTAACTTACCATTTGAACAACACTGAGCAGACACTGGCCCAATTGCACAACTTGTTGCAGACAGCTGAAGCAGGGATGAAGGGTAAAAGTATAGCCTCCACTCCTGCAAGTGCCCCTGTCTTGGTTATTGGACAGGGAAAGGGGAAAAAGAGGAAAGGTCCTCCTAAGCAAAACTGGAAGAACAAGGCTCAAGCTGGGTCATCTAGTAATGGCCTAAAGGCTAAGCCCAATGCTACCATTCCCCATGTTTCTGATCCAAAAGATGCAGATTGCTTTTATTGCAATGACAAAGGGCACTGGAAGAGAAGTTGCCCAAAATATCTGCAGGATATCAAAGATGGCAAAGTGAAGCCATCTTCAGTAGGTATTTACACTATTTATTCTAATAACTCATTATCTTCTCGTTCATGGGTCCTTGATACAGGATGTGGTTTTCACATCTGTTCTGATTTACAGAGGCTAAAAGAAAGTGAGGAGATAGAGCGAGGAAGGATAAACTTGATCATGGGAAACAAGAAGTCTTCACTAGTGACCAAGATCGGAGGTTATCAACTTTTGATTAGTAATGATGTTAGATTAGATTTATTAAATTGTTGTTATTCGTCTGAGATGATGAGAAATATTATTTCATTTCATGCATTGTTCAGACAAGGTTTTAAATATTCTTTTAATGATTTGAATGGTTCAATTTCTATTTATAAGAATGGTGTTTTTGTGCTTGAAGCTTTGCCTTGTGATGGTGTGTATGAAACAGTGACTTGTGTTGATAGCTTAGGAAATAGTGTATTTAATATTGACTTGTCTAGTAGTGTAGACAAGGCATGCTTGTGGCATTGTCGTCTTGGACACATTAACAAGAAACGCATGGCCCAACTCCAAAAGGATGGAGTGTTGGAATCATTTGACCTAAAATCAGATGATATGTGTGAATCTTGTCTTGTGGGAAAGATGACAAAATCACCATTCACAGGGTCTTGTGAAAGAGGTGAACGTCTGTTGAATCTCATACATACAGATGTGTGTGGGCCCTTCAGATCAACTACAAGGGATGCTAATCGATTCTATGTGACTGTCACTGATGATTATAGCAGATATGGCTATATCTACTTAATCAAACATAAGTCAGAAACGTTTGAAAAGTTCAAAGAGTTTAAGCATGAGGTCGAAAATCAATTGGGCAGGAAGATAAAGGTACTTAGATCCGATAGAGGCCGGGAGTATCTTAGTATCGAGTTCAACGACTATCTGAAAGAATGTGGGATAGTCTCACAATTAACTCCTCCTAGGACACCACAGTTAAATGGTGTAGTTGAGAGGCGTAATCGAACCTTGTTAGACATGGTTCGTTCTATGATGAGTCGTGTTTCGCTTCCTATTCACTTCTAGGGGTATGCCTTAGAGACAGCCGTCCACATCCTCAATCTTGTCCCTACAAAGAAGGTTGCCAAAACACCTCACGAAATGTGGACGGGGAAAGTTCCCTCGTTAGCACATATTAAAGTCTGGGGTTGTGAAGCTTTCGTAAGACGGGAGACTCACGACAAGCTAGTAGCTAGAAGTGAGAAATGTGTTTTCATTGGTTACCCAAAGCAGTCTTTTGGATATTTGTTCTACAGACCTAGTGAAAACGTGGTGTTTGTAGCATGAAGAGGAGTCTTTCTAGAAAGAGAGCTCATATTCAAAGAGGACAGTGGGAGCACCATTGACCTTGAAGAAATTCAAGAGTTAGCTAATGAAGGAACCTTAGGTGACACTAGCACTCAACTAGAGCAAACAGTTCCTGTTGAACCAGTTGATAACTCATTACCTCTTCGAAGATCAACTAGGGTGAGTGTGCCACCTGAGTTGTATGGTTTTCATATTACTTCAGACGGTGACACATTCATCAGTGATAGGACACTGGTAAATTTAGATGAACCAGTCACTTCTAAGGAAGCAATGGCAGGCCTAGAGGCTTCCAAGTGGAAAGAGGCAATTGACAGCGAGATTAAGTCCATGTATGACAACCAAGTTTGGAATTTGGTTGATAGTACACTAGGTCGTAAGACAGTTGGGTGCAAGTGGATCTTCAAGAAGAAGACAGACATGGATGGAAATGTTCACACATTCAAGGCTCGACTGGTTGCAAAAGCTTTCACTCAAACCCCAGGGGTTGACTATAATGAGACCTTCTCGCCAGTAGCTAAGATTAAATCTATTAGGATATTGCTCGCCATAGCTGCCTTTCATGACTATGAAATCTGGCAGATGGATGTCAAGAATGCTTTCTTTAACGGGAAGTTGGCTGAGGATGTTTACATGAATCAGCCAGAGGGTTTTGTTGATGCAAAGTTTCCCAATAGAGTGTGCAAGCTTGAGAAATCCATTTATGGATTAAAACAGGCATCTCGCAGCTGGAATCTTTGCTTCCATGAGAAAGTCAAAGAGTTTGGTTTCTCTAGGAGTGAAGATGAGTTTTGTGAGTATATCAAGGCTAGTGGGAGTATAGTAACTTTTCTGGTGTTATATGTCGTTGACATATTACTCATTGGTAACGACGTTCCAACCTTGAAAGATGTTAAGTCTTGGCTTGGAAAGTGTTTTGCATGAAAGACCTTGGAGAAGCTGCCTATATTCTTGGGATTAGAATATTGAGAGATAGAAAGAAGAGACTAATTGGACTCAGTCAAAGTGCATACTTGGATAAGGTACTAAAGAGGTTTAATATGGAAAATTCCAAGAAGGGAGAGCTACCTATCCAAAGCAATACCAAATTGAGTAAGACTCAATGCCCGAGTATAGATGAGGAAATAGCAGACATGAGTCGTGTACCTTATGCTTCCGCTGTCGGATCGATCATGTACGCTATGACATGTACTCGCCTTGATGTGGCATTTGCTTTGAGCATGGTCAGTCGCTATCAGGGAAACCCGGGTAGAGCTCATTGGATAGCGGTTAATAATATACTCAAGTATTTGTGAAGGACAAAGGAGTGGGTCCTTGTGCTTGGTGGCAATGTTACGTTGAGAGTAGGTGGTTACAGTGATGCCAGTTTTCAAATGGATAGAGATAACTTCCGTTCTCAATCTGGCTGGGTATTTTTACTGAATGAAGGAGCGGTTACTTGGAAAAGTTCCAAGCAAGATACGGTGGCTGATTCTACTTGTGAATCAGAGTACATAGCAGCGAGTGAAGCGTCGAAAGAAGCAGCTTAGTTAAGGAACTTCATCGGAGATCTCGGAGTTGTTCCAACCATCCAGGAGCTTGTGGAACTGTTCTGCGATAATGAGGGAGCGGTTGCCTTAACAAAGGAACCGAGAGATCATGGTAAAACCAGACATATCGATAGAAAGTACCATTTTATCAGACATAGAGTAGAAGAAGGCCATCGTGTAGTAAAGAGGGTGTCATCTGAAGATAACCCAGCAGACCCCCTCACAAAGGGTCTGAGTAGGGCTAAGCATATTCAGCATGCTCGGAGCATAGGACTGAAAGATGATATTAGTTTTAGTAGTTAGATTAGTTTTGTTCTGAAACTTGTAACAAAGTAAATGGAATTGACTTTTGGTGATTAAATAATAAAGTATTATTTATAAGTTTGGTTACTGCCTTTTTTCGATTGTTTATTATTGTGTTTCATATTTTGCATGTTTTACTTCCCGAATAATAAGATTATTCAAACTCCACAGTCGCTCGTACTTTTGGAAGTGAGTAGTGAATTAAGACTGTCGTGAATTGGATTGCAGATTGTCTGAGGATAGACATGGCAATAGAATTGCTGCAATGTTCATGAGTACTCAGAAATTGAGATTTGAGTATTGGATAAACCCTCGCTCAGAGTATCACTTCATGGAATTCATCACGAGTAATACTGAGACGATAATATCTTATAATCTTGAAATGAAGATATATGAGTTGTAATTTACAAAGTCGGTTATACATTGGTGATACGGAAACGCATCAGTAACTTGGTGTTATAAAACGTATTGTCATGTATAATTTGATGAGTAAAAGATACAAGCATATGAGTCAACGTTTATTCGTTCCTTTTGCCCTAACCGGAAAGCGATATCTGTGGGCCCCTCGATGATTTGGTGTTGACTTATGTGCTGGGCCCAGCCAGGACTAAATTGATGTGTTCAATTAGAAGTCCTACACCATCACAAATCAGAAATCGGGAAACATAGATTCTGGACAAAGAGATTGATTACGTTCCATGTCTTATGTCTGCGGATATCTTGCATAACGAAGGATTATATGATCACTTATCTAAGGACACGTAACTGACTAGGTCAGAGTTCAGCAGCAGCTTTTGGAAGCTACAATTTGTTGGTCAAATTTAGAAGGCATACTAGCAATTATAGTTACAGACTTATCCAAGTGGGAGACTGTTGGATTAGGTGTCTAAGCCCATAACTATAATTGATATATACTTGAATTGATAGCAGCACAGTCCTTTTGGGTTGCCCTCAAACCTAGCAACTGGACAAGGAAATTATGAAAGGAGAGATATTAATTTATAAGATTAATAAATTAATATAAATGATTTATTAATATGTTAAATGATTAATATATTAATTAGAAATCATTATGTTTAATTAATAGTTAGCCAGAAGTTAATCAGAATTAATTTTGGGGTTAAAAGTATTAATTATAAAGTGCAGTGACTAGTTTGCAATTATCAGATAGTTGAGTGGAAGGCTCCAGAACCTTCTTGGAAGGAGGTGGACGAAATCTATAGGGGAAACCCTAAGGATTTCGTCCAAGGGGCATTGGATAAGGCCTTTGGATTAGCTTAGGCCCCAAGCAAAGGAGTATTAGGGTTTTCCCTAAACCCTAGATCCCTCAGCTATATAAGGAGCCTCCCAGCTCCTAAATTCGCCCACTCCTACCTTGGAAGAAACCCTAGGCCGATTTTTACATACCCTACCCTCTCTCCTTCAAGTTTCCTTCTTGATAGTTCTTGGGTGTGATTCCATTAGAGGCATTACATTTGTGGTGCTAGGCTTCCAAGAAGATCAAGTTCAAGAGGATTATCAATTGTTTACTATAACAATTGAAAGGTATGTAACTCTTAAACCCTAGTTAGTTATTTTCGAAAATAGCCTCTCTCCTCTAGGGTTCTTGTTTGAAATTCAAAGTTATATGTTCAATAGTTAAAACATAGATCCAAAGTAGGTTGCAGGTGAACTTAGGAATTGTTTTCTAGTTTATTTGTTTTACCTAAAACCCATCAATTTCATCATCCGGAGTCTTTCTGGCAGAACCGGAGGCACTGACAACATGGGCCTCAAGCTATTAGAACTCGTGTGGAGTATCTTCACAGGCAACACAGTGAACTACAGTCAAATTCTCTGGGATGACTTTCTTCAATATGTTCCCAAGGAGAATCCGAAAGAAGACCCTATTAAACTCACCTTCGCACGCTTCTGGTCTCTCCGCATCTCAGACCTCCACAAGGATGCTAAACTCAGCATGGGTGATGACATCAACTTCTTTGTCACCCGAGACTTGAAAAGGTACACTCTTTCCAAAGACCAATCAATTTTTGGACCTCTTAGACGACTGCCTGAACATATTCTCAAGTCTATTGGACTTGAAACCCGAGAAGTCACTGATCATCTCGAGGCTACGGATGGTATTGACCCATACCATTCTTCCCCGCCTCATCCCAGTCAGCAAATTATAGCCACCACCGCAACCCAAGGTCCTTCAAAATACGCTCCTGCCTTAGTCCCTCCTACCGCAGAACAATCCAACCCTCCCACAACTACACGCCGTAAGCAGATTGTTCACTCCAAGAAAGCTCCTCGCAGCAAAGCCAGGAAAGATGAAACCGTTTCAAAGAAACGCAAGACCAGGGCCATCTAATCTTCGGATGACGCTCCTGTCTCCCCCTCCAACCCTGAAGATGATATTGGTGTCAATATTGACGAATAATCTGATGATGACTCCGCTCCAATTCTCAGGCACAAAAGACAGAAGACCATCCCTAGCCAGAGCTAAATGCGTGACCCGATAAATACCGCAGTCTCTCAAAAGACTCTGGTAGTCCTTGGAGCTCCCTCATGCTTATTTGCTTCAACCCTCTCTAGCTACTCATACGCAGGAAGTGCATCTTTTTCACTTAATTACGTAGACACAACCCCATCGGGATCCCAAGAGGATCTCAGTGGTACTACTTGTCCTAAGGTCTCCAGGGCATCCCACCTTCATATCTTTGATCCTGAGGAGTTGCGCTTCATCCTTCTTGATGTAACCCCAACACCTGATACACCTACCCAACTGCAGGGCACTTTTTCAGCCCTTACCGGAACCAGGCCGAGGCCAGACTTGACTACGGGTCAAGGTGACCAAGGAAGCCTGGGGAATCCTACTCTTCCTACATTACAGACGTGTGGTTTAGGCGTGGTGAGCACAAATGTGCATGGATCCAAGAACCCGAGGGACACCCCGTGCGTACTCATAGATTTTACGGTTATGTTTTAGATGACTCCTGGACCCGGTATCAACCAAACACCGAGTCTGAAGTCAGGAAGTACGAAGCCTTCCGCAGGGCCTTCCAAGCTCGTAAAGATCAGCAGAGAAAGCAACAGCAGCAAAAGGAGCAGGAGATTCAATCAGTTGCAAAATATTGGGCAGACTCTATCAGCAACGCCAAGGCTGTTTATGATCTTCTACAAATTCAAGACTGGATGTCTCGCATGGAAGCAACGATGAAAAATGCTCAAAATCTTCACAATGTTGGTCCATCTAAACCTCTCCCCACTGCAGTCACACAAGGATCCAATGAAGACTGCACCGCAATTGAAATCAGTTCAGGACCAATGTTCGGACTCGATGATCTTGAAGTTGATGAAGTCGATCAGCCTGCTCACTCCGATGATTTTGTAATGATCTTTGATGAAGATGAAGAGTCCAGTGGTTCTCAACACTCCACCTCTAAGCCAAAGGAGAAAAAGAAGAAAAAGAAGCTCGCTGTATCCCGAAAGGAATTTCTCTCTCTCCAGTCCAAGGTTGACAAGATTTTGGCTGCAGTCACCACTTCTCAACCGCAAGACTCAGATATTGGTGGTCCGCGGTCCCTAGCAGAAAGAATTGAGATACTAGAGACTAGAGAAAGAATGACTGCTGAAAGACTCTCTCTAAAAGTGGAAATGGGTATACGAGCCCTTGACAACAACATAACTGCTGATCATAAACAATTTCTCTCTACCGCAGAAGATCTCATCAAGTCACTGCTCTCAAGGATGAACTCAAATCTACCTTGGAGAATCAAGCTATCTCATCCAAGAATCTTGTCCAAGAAACGCACAACGCGTACGAATCCGCTCTCTCTATGCTCCAAACCACAATCAACGCCCTGAGACGTTCTCTCACGGCTAACTCCAATGTTGATGAAATCCTGCGGTTAACCAAGGAAATCTACAACTTGTTGTTTAATACTGAAGTTCTTTCCAACACTCAACTCTCGGATCTGATCAAGTCTCAGTTTACCACCGCATTCTCCAAGATTGATGGCCTCCGTCAATGGTTTGAGGAGCAACGGTTCCCTCGTTAGCACATATTAAAGTCTGGGGTTGTGAAGCTTTCGTAAGACGGGAGACTCACGACAAGCTAGTAGCTAGAAGTGAGAAATGTGTTTTCATTGGTTACCCAAAGCAGTCTTTTGGATATTTGTTCTACAGACCTAGTGAAAACGTGGTGTTTGTAGCATGAAGAGGAGTCTTTCTAGAAAGAGAGCTCATATTCAAAGAGGACAGTGGGAGCACCATTGACCTTGAAGAAATTCAAGAGTTAGCTAATGAAGGAACCTTAGGTGACACTAGCACTCAACCAGAGCAAACAGTTCCTGTTGAACCAGTTGATAACTCATTACCTCTTCGAAGATCAACTAGGGTGAGTGTGCCACCTGAGTTGTATGGTTTTCATATTACTTCAGACGGTGACACATTCATCAGTGATAGGACACTGGTAAATTTAGATGAACCAGTCACTTCTAAGGAAGCAATGGCAGGCCTAGAGGCTTCCAAGTGGAAAGAGGCAATGGACAGCGAGATTAAGTCCATGTATGACAACCAAGTTTGGAATTTGGTTGATAGTACACCAGGTCGTAAGACAGTTGGGTGCAAGTGGATCTTCAAGAAGAAGACAGACATGGATGGAAATGTTCACACATTCAAGGCTCGACTGGTTGCAAAAGCTTTCACTCAAACCCCAGGGGTTGACTATAATGAGACCTTCTCGCCAGTAGCTAAGATTAAATCTATTAGGATATTGCTCGCCATAGCTGCCTTTCATGACTATGAAATCTGGCAGATGGATGTCAAGAATGCTTTCTTTAACGGGAAGTTGGCTGAGGATGTTTACATGAATCAGCCAGAGGGTTTTGTTGATGCAAAGTTTCCCAATAGAGTGTGCAAGCTTGAGAAATCCATTTATGGATTAAAACAGGCATCTCGCAGCTGGAATCTTTGCTTCCATGAGAAAGTCAAAGAGTTTGGTTTCTCTAGGAGTGAAGATGAGTTTTGTGAGTATATCAAGGCTAGTGGGAGTATAGTAACTTTTCTGGTGTTATATGTCGTTGACATATTACTCATTGGTAACGACGTTCCAACCTTGAAAGATGTTAAGTCTTGGCTTGGAAAGTGTTTTGCATGAAAGACCTTGGAGAAGCTGCCTATATTCTTGGGATTAGAATATTGAGAGATAGAAAGAAGAGACTAATTGGACTCAGTCAAAGTGCATACTTGGATAAGGTACTAAAGAGGTTTAGTATGGAAAATTCCAAGAAGGGAGAGCTACCTATCCAAAGCAATACCAAATTGAGTAAGACTCAATGCCCGAGTACAGATGAGGAAATAGCAGACATGAGTCGTGTACCTTATGCTTCCGCTGTCGGATCGATCATGTACGCTATGACATGTACTCGCCCTGATGTGGCATTTGCTTTGAGCATGGTCAGTCGCTATCAGGGAAACCCGGGTAGAGCTCATTGGATAGCGGTTAATAATATACTCAAGTATTTGTGAAGGACAAAGGAGTGGGTCCTTGTGCTTGGTGGCAATGTTACGTTGAGAGTAGGTGGTTACAGTGATGCCAGTTTTCAAATGGATAGAGATAACTTCCGTTCTCAATCTGGCTGGGTATTTTTACTGAATGAAGGAGCGGTTACTTGGAAAAGTTCCAAGCAAGATACGGTGGCTGATTCTACTTGTGAATCAGAGTACATAGCAGCGAGTGAAGCGTCGAAAGAAGCAGCTTAGTTAAGGAACTTCATCGGAGATCTCAGAGTTGTTCCAACCATCCAGGAGCTTGTGGAACTGTTCTGCGATAATGAGGGAGCGGTTGCCTTAACAAAGGAACCGAGAGATCATGGTAAAACCAGACATATCGATAGAAAGTACCATTTTATCAGACATAGAGTAGAAGAAGGCCATCGTGTAGTAAAGAGGGTGTCATCTGAAGATAACCCAGCAGACCCCCTCACAAAGGGTCTGAGTAGGGCTAAGCATATTCAGCATGCTCGGAGCATAGGACTGAAAGATGATATTAGTTTTAGTAGTTAGATTAGTTTTGTTCTGAAACTTGTAACAAAGTAAATGGAATTGACTTTTGGTGATTAAATAATAAAGTATTATTTATAAGTTTGGTTACTGCCTTTTTTCGATTGTTTATTATTGTGTTTCATATTTTGCATGTTTTACTTCCCGAATAATAAGATTATTCAAACTCCACAGTCGCTCGTACTTTTGGAAGTGAGTAGTGAATTAAGACTGTCGTGAATTGGATTGCAGATTGTCTGAGGATAGACATGGCAATAGAATTGCTGCAATGTTCATGAGTACTCAGAAATTGAGATTTGAGTATTGGATAAACCCTCGCTCAGAGTATCACTTCATGGAATTCATCACGAGTAATACTGAGACGATAATATCTTATAATCTTGAAATGAAGATATATGAGTTGTAATTTACAAAGTCGGTTATACATTGGTGATACGGAAACGCATCAGTAACTTGGTGTTATAAAACGTATTGTCATGTATAATTTGATGAGTAAAAGATACAAGCATATGAGTCAACGTTTATTCGTTCCTTTTGCCCTAACCGGAAAAGCGATATCTGTGGGCCCCTCGATGATTTGGTGTTGACTTATGTGCTGGGCCCAGCCAGGACTAAATTGATGTGTTCAATTAGAAGTCCTACACCATCACAAATCAGAAATCGGGAAACATAGATTCTGGACAAAGAGATTGATTACGTTCCATGTCTTATGTCTGCGGATATCTTGCATAACGAAGGATTATATGATCACTTATCTAAGGACACGTAACTGACTAGGTCAGAGTTCAGCAGCAGCTTTTGGAAGCTACAATTTGTTGGTCAAATTTAGAAGGCATACTAGCAATTATAGTTACAGACTTATCCAAGTGGGAGACTGTTGGATTAGGTGTCTAAGCCCATAACTATAATTGATATATACTTGAATTGATAGCAGCACAGTCCTTTTGGGTTGCCCTCAAACCTAGCAACTGGACAAGGAAATTATGAAAGGAGAGATATTAATTTATAAGATTAATAAATTAATATAAATGATTTATTAATATGTTAAATGATTAATATATTAATTAGAAATCATTATGTTTAATTAATAGTTAGCCAGAAGTTAATCAGAATTAATTTTGGGGTTAAAAGTATTAATTATAAAGTGCAGTGACTAGTTTGCAATTATCAGATAGTTGAGTGGAAGGCTCCAGAACCTTCTTGGAAGGAGGTGGACGAAATCTATAGGGGAAACCCTAAGGATTTCGTCCAAGGGGCATTGGATAAGGCCTTTGGATTAGCTTAGGCCCCAAGCAAAGGAGTATTAGGGTTTTCCCTAAACCCTAGATCCCTCAGCTATATAAGGAGCCTCCCAGCTCCTAAATTCGCCCACTCCTACCTTGGAAGAAACCCTAGGCCGATTTTTACATACCCTACCCTCTCTCCTTCAAGTTTCCTTCTTGATAGTTCTTGGGTGTGATTCCATTAGAGGCATTACATTTGTGGTGCTAGGCTTCCAAGAAGATCAAGTTCAAGAGGATTATCAATTGTTTACTATAACAATTGAAAGGTATGTAACTCTTAAACCCTAGTTAGTTATTTTCGAAAATAGCCTCTCTCCTCTAGGGTTCTTGTTTGAAATTCAAAGTTATATGTTCAATAGTTAAAACATAGATCCAAAGTAGGTTGCAGGTGAACTTAGGAATTGTTTTCTAGTTTATTTGTTTTACCTAAAACCCATCAATTTCATCATCCGGAGTCTTTCTGGCAGAACCGGAGGCACTGACAACATGGGCCTCAAGCTATTAGAACTCGTGTGGAGTATCTTCACAGGCAACACAGTGAACTACAGTCAAATTCTCTGGGATGACTTTCTTCAATATGTTCCCAAGGAGAATCCGAAAGAAGACCCTATTAAACTCACCTTCGCACGCTTCTGGTCTCTCTGCATCTCAGACCTCCACAAGGATGCTAAACTCAGCATGGGTGATGACATCAACTTCTTTGTCACCCGAGACTTGAAAAGGTACACTCTTTCCAAAGACCAATCAATTTTTGGACCTCTTAGACGACTGCCTGAACATATTCTCAAGTCTATTGGACTTGAAACCCGAGAAGTCACTGATCATCTCGAGGCTACGGATGGTATTGACCCATACCATTCTTCCCCGCCTCATCCCAGTCAGCAAATTATAGCCACCACCGCAACCCAAGGTCCTTCAAAATACGCTCCTGCCTTAGTCCCTCCTACCGCAGAACAATCCAACCCTCCCACAACTACACGCCGTAAGCAGATTGTTCACTCCAAGAAAGCTCCTCGCAGCAAAGCCAGGAAAGATGAAACCGTTTCAAAGAAACGCAAGACCAGGGCCATCTAATCTTCGGATGACGCTCCTGTCTCCCCCTCCAACCCTGAAGATGATATTGGTGTCAATATTGACGAATAATCTGATGATGACTCCGCTCCAATTCTCAGGCACAAAAGACAGAAGACCATCCCTAGCCAGAGCTAAATGCGTGACCCGATAAATACCGCAGTCTCTCAAAAGACTCTGGTAGTCCTTGGAGCTCCCTCATGCTTATTTGCTTCAACCCTCTCTAGCTACTCATACGCAGGAAGTGCATCTTTTTCACTTAATTACGTAGACACAACCCCATCGGGATCCCAAGAGGATCTCAGTGGTACTACTTGTCCTAAGGTCTCCAGGGCATCCCACCTTCATATCTTTGATCCTGAGGAGTTGCGCTTCATCCTTCTTGATGTAACCCCAACACCTGATACACCTACCCAACTGCAGGGCACTTTTTCAGCCCTTACCGGAACCAGGCCGAGGCCAGACTTGACTACGGGTCAAGGTGACCAAGGAAGCCTGGGGAATCCTACTCTTCCTACATTACAGACGTGTGGTTTAGGCGTGGTGAGCACAAATGTGCATGGATCCAAGAACCCGAGGGACACCCCGTGCGTACTCATAGATTTTACGGTTATGTTTTAGATGACTCCTGGACCCGGTATCAACCAAACACCGAGTCTGAAGTCAGGAAGTACGAAGCCTTCCGCAGGGCCTTCCAAGCTCGTAAAGATCAGCAGAGAAAGCAACAGCAGCAAAAGGAGCAGGAGATTCAATCAGTTGCAAAATATTGGGCAGACTCTATCAGCAACGCCAAGGCTGTTTATGATCTTCTACAAATTTAAGACTGGATGTCTCGCATGGAAGCAACGATGAAAAATGCTCAAAATCTTCACAATGTTGGTCCATCTAAACCTCTCCCCACTGCAGTCACACAAGGATCCAATGAAGACTGCACCGCAATTGAAATCAGTTCAGGACCAATGTTCGGACTCGATGATCTTGAAGTTGATGAAGTCGATCAGCCTGCTCACTCCGATGATTTTGTAATGATCTTTGATGAAGATGAAGAGTCCAGTGGTTCTCAACACTCCACCTCTAAGCCAAAGGAGAAAAAGAAGAAAAAGAAGCTCGCTGTATCCCGAAAGGAATTTCTCTCTCTCCAGTCCAAGGTTGACAAGATTTTGGCTACAGTCACCACTTCTCAACCGCAAGACTCAGATATTGGTGGTCCGCGGTCCCTAGCAGAAAGAATTGAGATACTAGAGACTAGAGAAAGAATGACTGCTGAAAGACTCTCTCTAAAAGTGGAAATGGGTATACGAGCCCTTGACAACAACATAACTGCTGATCATAAACAATTTCTCTCTACCGCAGAAGATCTCATCAAGTCACTGCTCTCAAGGATGAACTCAAATCTACCTTGGAGAATCAAGCTATCTCATCCAAGAATCTTGTCCAAGAAACGCACAACGCGTACGAATCCGCTCTCTCTATGCTCCAAACCACAATCAACGCCCTGAGACGTTCTCTCACGGCTAACTCCAATGTTGATGAAATCCTGCGGTTAACCAAGGAAATCTACAACTTGTTGTTTAATACTGAAGTTCTTTCCAACACTCAACTCTCGGATCTGATCAAGTCTCAGTTTACCACCGCATTCTCCAAGATTGATGGCCTCCGTCAATGGTTTGAGGAGCAACGGTTCGTTACTTCCTCAAAAGGGGGAAGTGAATACTCAAATCCACAACACCATCAATCTACTGAAGCAATTCCCATTCCAAACTTCGGTCCATCTCAATTTGGTACATCACAGCTAAGGATCGAAACTCAACAACACTCTTCTAAGCAAACTCAAATTGCAATTGCGGATATACACAAGCTCTCCTCTCCAGTTCAAACTCATCAATCTCCTCCTCTCCAACAAAACTCACCGCATCAAGAACACTGTCCAATTCAATAAATCCATCAATCCCCACCTCGTCAAGAAACTCCACCACACTTCAAAAATCTAGAGCCAACCATGTCATCCGAACACTCCAATGACTCCCCCGCAACCCAGCAAAGGAAGAAAGACTGGAAAGCAGCAAAATTTGCTGAAATGATCTAGAGCGAACATGGCTTTGATATGATGATGGATGAAACGCTGATCATCTCATGGGTTAATCCTACAAGAAGGTTGCTTGATGACGACTATAGGCAAGTTTTGACCTATGATAAACCCCCTTTGGATGGATATTGAGATATTCCAATCTCTCCCAATGCCAAGTTCTTCAGTGTATTTGAACCCTTCGACCGCAGTTTACCTGATGAACAAAGACTGCCCCTTGATTTTAAACGACTCAGTCGTTTTCATGCCAAACATGGATCAGCATTTGAAAGCAGTTGGTCTAACGATAGACCCTCCAGAATCTCGAGCTATAAGATCAGAAGATTCATGAAGTCAGACTTTGTCCCGTACACACTGACAAGAAAAGGTGTCGATTATATCCGAACTCAAGCAGAATTTCCCTGCATGAATCCGGATGAGGTATTTTTGATTGCTAGGGTGTTTCAGATCAAGTCTGAAAAACATCCCAAGATGAAGATTGCGTATGAGAAGGCTTGTGAGTACCTGAATTGCGCAGTTTGCGAATTTGCCAAGATTGGTGTTGATATTCATCCAGCCCTTGTTCAAAAGTTTAATCTTCCTGTACTTGATCCAGCTCCTTTCTTCACCGAAGGATATCAAGATCGATCCTTAGGTGCAACAAACTTTCCATAATTGGGAGTTGTGTTCAAAAGAGTCAACATCAACGTTAAATACTTCGTCCCCATCACAACTATCCACCGCCTAACCCGCAGGCAACTAGAAGTCACCTTGACTTCGGTGCAGAGATTGAAACACACGACTGATGAAGTAAAATTTGAAATCACAAGGAGGATCACTTGGCTGGATGAAGTAAGAAAGTTTTGGTGGTTGTTGATCAAGTTCCTGAAACTCAACAAATGAAGAAGTTAAGAGGTCACTTAGGGGGAAATTGTTGAAACATGATAGTGACCCTCTTTAACTTGTCAATCCGAAGTCTCCTCGGCAACTACAATGTTCTCCCAACTGCAATGATCTCCCAACCGCAATCAGTCTCTATCATCCGCAGTGTCATCAACAACAAAGACTTAGCATTTTAACTTTTCTGTTTACATTGTATTTTCCAGTGTACCTTGCATGGACACTTCTATCAAAATTTTAGTCTTTTTTTATTTCTCATGTAATTTCTCGGAACTTTATAAATAGAGTACTCTGCTTCTGAATGAAACACCACTCTTATCTCTCAATATACCTCTATCTGCATTACTCTCTCTATTCTTACCTTCTAAGATCTTTGTGAACTTACATTCATATATTAAGATCGAACTCTCAAACTCTCCTTCGGAGCAAGTCCTCGTGACTTCATTCACTTCAAGCTGATCACATATACTAACTCGGTATGAATGAAAACCTTGTTAAGAATCAGCTTAGTGTTTACTTGATATATAACTTGTTGTCATTTACAATTCCTTTACTTTTCGCAATTACATTTCCGCATCTAACAAATCTAACAACTCTAACTTATTATTGTTGAGCTTTATGATCCTTTGAGATTAACTTCATTCTGTAATATATAACTTGTACTAACGTTTGTTCAAGTGTTTCTCAAAAGTTTTTCTCTCAACACCAATTCCCACAACTACATACCCTACGTTCAATTTGTACTTTGTTGGTGTCGAAATTGTCATCGACATCAAATGTACCCCCATAAAAACGTCTTGCCTCCCAATTATAAGACTTTTTCACACTTTTGAACCTTATTCTTAGCATAAGGGGTCACACCAACAGAAATCCTCCGTGCATTATTTTTTAATTTATAAATAATAACACAAGAAAAAACAAACTATAACTATAAAGTTACCTGCAATTTCATACCGTTCAACATACGCCAATTTTATCGACTGATTTATTAACTCAATTATCGTTGTTATAGGTAACTCATGTGTGGAGGTGGATATATTTTTCACAATTTCTGGAATATCAATCAATTTAACATTGTAACGTACTTTAAGGAAAAATGCCCGTGGCCATTTTGAAATTGCTATATTGTCAAGCCAGAACATTGGACTCCTAAGGAAGGTGCAGAAAGGTGGATTCCTACATGCAGTTTGCAAGCTTTCCAAACACAAGTAAAATTCATGAACACTATATGCATTGCATGACTTCCAAAATAATGTTTCGACTTTTGTATCATTATGTTCGACAGAATCTTGTATTTTTCAAGCTATATCTTTAGGAAAATACCCATCATACGAATCTAAGTAGACTCTCTCAACGGCAAAGTCTATTTTATCACATAGGTTGCTTATGAAACCAACCTCTGTATCGTCACCAAAACATTCTTTTAACTTCATCATGAACCATTCCCAAGATTCCTCACACTCTAAGGTTCTCAAACCAACTGCCAAGAGTAGGGGTTCATGGTTTCCGTCCAAAGCCACCGCAGGGGTAAATAACCCACATATATTAATGGTATCATGCACCTGAGGAACGTACAGATCTGCATAAAACAACATACTTATATTAGTGACAAGCAAAATCTAAACGAGGTACATTACATACAACTATTAATTAACTCAATAAAATAAAGATGTCATACTACGCAACCTAAAGCCACGAAATAGAATTAAAACCGGTTGGTATCTATTTTCTTGATGGCTTTAAAGGTATTAGGATTTGTTCTTTCAAGATTATGCAAGAATATTGGTAGGTGATAAAAGCTTCTTTCGGTGTAAGTACTCATTTTCACAAGCAATGAAAGTGTTTTACAATCATCACACGAATCCAATTATAAATATACACAAGTTGGTGCTTGTCTGCACTTCATAATTCAACTTGAAGGATTCATAGTCAAACCAGATGATTTCATAGTCAAACTTTACTGATTGACAAGACAAGGTAGTGTACTTGTCTGCACTTCATAGTTCAACTTGAAGGATTCATAGTCAAACCAGATGATTTCATAGTCAAACTTTACTGATTGACAAGACAAGGTAGTGTACTTGTCTGCACTTCATAGTTCAACTTGAGGATTTATAGTTAAACCAGATGATTTCATAGTCAAACTTTACCGATTGACAAGGCAAGGCAGTGTACTTGTCTGCACTTCATACTTCAACTTGAAGGACTCATAGTCAAACCAGATGATTTCATAGTGAAACTTTACTGATCGACAAGACAAGACATTGTACTTGTTTGTAGTTCATAGTTCAAATTTTTTGATTCATAGTCAAACCAGTTGATTTCATAGTCAAACTTTACTGATTGACAAGACAAGGCAGTGTACTTGTCTGTAATAAATTTTTTTATATAAATGGGTAATACTCACTCCATGAAAATTATCTGTGAAGTCAGTCATATTTGATCAAATAAATCAGGCGAATGACATACTGCAATTGCGGAGGTGAACGTATCATTAGGATATCGGGTACAACTAAAAACCCAGGAAGATTATTTTATGTTTGCCTATATATGGTATCATGATCTTTAGTTCCTTAATATTTACGCCCTCATATTTATATGGCAACTATTCTTATTGTCTACATTTAAAATTATAGGGACCAAAATGCGGGTTTATCAGTTGGGTTGATGAAGAGAATGACCAATCTTCTATGGTAATAGCTAAGGTAGCTAAGTCTAATAAACACTTTCAATCAGAAAATAAGAAGTTGAAGATAGCCATGGTTAGTAGTTGGGTGTTGTTTTTGGCAATTGTTGTTTACAAGTTGTAAGCTTTTTAATTTTTTGATAAGTTTGAAGTGGTAAGGTCAGTAACATGGTGTATTGTTGTTATGTTTAAAGTTTTGAAGTTGTAACGTTAAAAAAATGATGGAGTCGTTGTTATGTTTTAACTATTGAAGTTATTACTACATTACGTATGAAGTAATTATTATTTAATGCTTGATAATCAAATCCAACATTCAATTACATATATATATATATATATATATATATATATATATGTAATCCAACTACATAGGACCAACACATGATCCCCAATAAATTTTTGCCATCCTTTGACGAAACTCTAAAGCTGCATTTTTTGGGTCAATAAGTTCACGTATTGGTTGGCCTGAAACTAATTCTTCAATAAACATATAAACGAAAACAGCGCAATCTCCAACTCACCACTTTGTTGGGGGACATTTGTGTCCAAAATGAATTTCATATCCAATGGAATCCTTGGGATGTTACTCTATGCACAGTAGTTTATCTTGTCTAAATGATCTGCCACCCGAGCCGCAAATTTGCTAAGGGTTCCATCAGACTCGAATTTTTCGTATGTACTCTTACCGAGACTGTCATAAAGATGGACTTCCATTGACTCCAATCGTAGTTCCCCAAATAACCAGTGATTAGGAAATGAATGAATCGACATTAGGACCTATACAAAGTTTAAAATAATAATTATGTTCACATAACACGATACAAAAATAAAACGACAATAATGAAATTAAGTTCAAAAAGTAAATAACAGTTTACCGTATCCACATTCCACTAAGGAACCATGAAGTTTGGGTATGTAGCAATACCAGACATAAACGCCCTCCTCGAGAACATGGCAAGCAAAAAAAAAATTGGAGGCATTATTGTATACCGATCACTATCAAATCGTCTCTCCATTAACAGTCTAATCCAAATCGTTAGATGTTGCGAAAGTTATGATACTTTTGTTATTAATTAATAAATAAAAAGCAATTACAATAATAAAATAAAAGATAGTAACCGCTTCATCCAACCATCCGTTGTGTGTATGCCCAAACAACGCACTCCAAAACTCTCTATCTAATACCAAATTGTACAAACGGTGCTCCACGTTATATGCATGAAAAAAATAATTTTGTAACACAACCTCACCGCCTGCTACATAAGGTTGCAGGCACAAAACCGAGAAGTCATGAACAACAACGAATGTTGGAGGAGGAACGGGGGTTGTTGATTTGGCATCAACCTTCTTCTTTGGTCTTCGCTTTTGCTTTGGTGTCGTGTGCAACTAAAACAATACTGAAATGTTTAAATCACTATGTTTCGAATAATTCACATAAAAATGTATAACTAGGATATAAGCTTTTAAATTCAATGAACACCTCGGTGTAAGGAGTACAACTATACTTTGATGGATTTCGAAACCTAGGTCTATCGGGTGTAACTGTGACATCCTCATTTTCACGGCCAGAAAAGACCGATTTTGCTTATGCTTTATATACATCAGAGTACCTCTTTTAATAAAAATGTTGCGGAATTTGTTCCCAGAAAAACGTGATAAATACGTTATCAAAACATTTCCGAAGAAATGTATTTTTATTCATTTTAAAACATTGGGAAGTCATCGTCAATACAGAAACATAAGCATAAACAAAACTTACATTCATTATCACTAGTGATTTATATCTCCTTAATCTCTCAGTGTAATGTAACTTCATATCGACACCTGTGATACAAATAAGCTGGAGTGGGTCAGGTTGGGAAACCGAGTGAGTACATGGGGTTTTCAATGCCACAATGTTATATCATATATATAATTTAGAACTCACAAAATATACAATTTCACCATATATATATATATATAAGAAACTCTTACCCCACCCCGTTAATCCTCACAACGAGACTGTCCATACTCTCGGACCTTAAATTTTACCTTTTACTTAGTCCATACTCTCGGATCTAATCCATGCTCTCAGATCAATAATTGTGCCCATTCCATACTCTCAGATTAGGGACAAGTTTCTATGTGTAAATCCATACTCCCGTATTAATGACGAATAACTATGCCCTGTCCATACTCCCGGACTAAGGACAACTGACTATGTGTTGATCCATACTCCCGGATTAATGACATTTATCTGTGTCCAATCCATACTCTCGGACTAGGGACAATGACTATGTCTAATCCATGCTCCCGGATCAATGACATATGCTAAAGTTCTATTCTCTGAGTATAACTCACTCGTACTCGTAAGAAGATACAACCCAATATTCCTCATAATTAATTTCGGTTTACTCTTTGTCCCAAATCATCATATATAATCAGGTATGTTCTTTAGCACGTATTTCAGGCAACATCAAATAACTCGCACATAAACATATATTTTATACATCAATCAATACTTTTATTAAAATCATGTTCATAAAAGGGACTATGCACTCACTTGATAAGGTGGTGACTCGGCACTCTGACAGAACTTGGTTACTATTAAAACAATTTCCCTCGGACAAAACCTAGTATCATTACCACTAGAGTTTAGTCTAATGTTTGACGAGACTAATTAATAGTCTAGCTATTATTACTATTATATAAGCGTTAAACAATACTCTTCACCCACTATGTACAGACAGGGGCCAGACATGGAACATCGGAGGGCAGGATCATTTTGGCATATAGCACTTCTGAATCCAGCAACCCAAGCGGCCCTCCAAACCAGATTCCCCATACCGCGAGTGGTTAAAAAGATATTATAACGATACTTATATAACTCATAATAATAGCCCAAATACTCATTATAAGATCCTAATAACATTATTATGTTGAATCATAAGCTATACAAAAGATAGGTTAGGCATAGCTCACTTACAGCGGATTTTCTCGAAAACCGGGCTTCGCCGGAGCAGCGTTCCCGAGCCGAAAGGCTATTTTCTCGGGGCTTTGGGAGCCTCGGGGATTCCTTCGGGTGCTAGGGGATTTACCTAGGCTTAGGGGGGGGGGGGGGGGGTTGGGGGCTTAGAGAGAGAAAGTAGAGAGAGAAAGTGAAGTTGGGAAGGTGTGAAGAATGAGGAAACCCGGCACCTCTATTTATAGGCTGGAATCCTGCTCTACTCGTCGTGTAGGAGGTCCTACTCGTTGAGTCCATGGCCAGGTGTCACCATCTGGTGGCTTGCCTTGGGTAAAAAGCCTTGGCTCGTAATCAGCCACATCACCCGATTTCGCACAACAGCCTCCCGACTTAGAAAAATCATAACTCTCGCATACGAGCTCTGTTTTCGACGTTCGTTATATCCACGTGTAGGTAAAAACAAGATATACAACTTTCATTTAGACTCTGTCGGCTAATTCTCGACCGATCTTAAATTTAACTATAGGGGGAGATTAGACTGTTAAATGACCGCGAAGAATTCGTAACTCCATCATACGGACTCCGTTTTCGTCTGTATTTTTATTGTTGAGTTCCTATTAATGAGATCTTCAACTCTCATACAGGTCGCGTAGGCCAAAAACCGCTCGAACTAAAATTCGAGTTTCGAGCCGTGCACTGCTATGCCAAATCTTAGAAAATTCATAACTTCCTCATACGAAGTCAGATTTGGGCGTTCTTTTTTTGTATGTTCTCGGTTTAACGTATACTACAACTTTTGTTTAGATTACTAAGGCTAAAAACTCGTCTATCGTAAATTCACTATTTACGTCTCCTGATGTCGTGCTGGTTTTGCCGAAAAACTTCGACGGGCCATTACTTCTTCGTTATAACTCGTATTTCGGCGTTCTTTATATGTACGGAACCCTTGTAACATATACTACCACTTGGTTAAGATTATTACTTCTAAATAATCTTCCATCAAAAACTCATTTTTGATGCTCATTGTCTCTAAATTGACTAGCTCGGATCTACGGACGTTACAATTATCTCCCCCTTAGGATGATTACGTCCCGGAATCAACCAAACAGGGTTGTATAATGATTCTTTACGTTATGTCTTCATCCTAGGTAATAACCGCAACTTCTATGTTGCTTCGAACGAGTATCTAACTCTTGGACTCCTTGACTGCAGGTGGTGCTCGATCTTGCACCTGCTCCCTATCTCACGTTAGACTCTAAATTATGACCTTCAAGTCACAATCTCGATCCTTACTGGAGACTGCTTCTTCTTCTTAACAAACTTAAAATAAGTTCTTTTATTACTATCATGGATCGATGTGTTATGTTCTAATGACCTATCATCGTATGTTGCAACGCTTAGACTCAGGTCTATGAGAGTCAAATTCCAGAACAGACTATACCTTCCTTCATGTTCTAATGTGATATAATCACATCTTAAAAGGTAACACTCCTAGCTACATGCAACTATCGCGATACCTCTTCTGATCGCTTTGATTGTCTTTCACTTCAATCTTCTAGCTTAAGTCAGATGCTACATCGGACTCGGTTCTCTGAACCATGTAACATACTCGTCTTAGTCGGACTCAATTTGATATGACCACTAGGGTAGGAATAACAGCAATCGTCTTAGTTGTCACACCCCCGAACCAGACGGCGGAAACGTCCGGGGGCTTGTGCGTGACTTCATCTTGAAATATCATTACAGTGAATATAAATGAAACAAAACATCATCATCACCATGCATAATTTAATACAACTGCCATTGTTTACATCAAGTACAATCTTTTAAATTACATGACAAAAACATTCACTGAATGATGTTTAACAGTACACAAAACAAAATCCCATTTTCTTGATGATTCTTCTGCCTAACGAGTCCCTGAGAATACAAGTTATCTTGAAAACGTCAACATATATTATGTTGGTGAGTTCATAAGCATGTTTGATTGAAAAGTTTTGCATAGTTCGTAAAGCACCAGAAAATCCGATATTTTCTGTAAAGTGGTTTGAAAATAATGTGTCAAAATCAAGTATTAATGCATGTGTGTTTACTGCTTTTGAAATGTATAAATAAACAAAAATGTAATCCAAATAGAAACCCTGTATTTTTCTGTTGTAAGTGGAAGGTAATGTATAAATGTATTTATCCCAGAAAATCCGATATTTTCTACATATAAAAGTATCGTAATCATAAAATCCCATGACCGAGTATCGATGTATGTATGTTTTTAGTATCGTCTAGATTGGTATAAATATACCGTAATCTTTGATGAAGTTAGTCTCTATTGAGTCGTTACAACCATGCTTGATAATGACTAATTCGCCTGTCTTGACGTTTTCAGGCGCCGGTTTTGATGTAGGTAAGGTTTGTCGCCCTAGACTGGCCTAGTCTAGCTGTAGCGAACAACTAAGGCGTGGGGGGTCACCCCGTATAGATCTATACACAAACTCCCGCTCTCCCTCCAGGAAACTCTAGTTGTAACTATAGGCTACGATTGTACACTCAAAGGTGCCAACCGACAAGTCTCACTAGATTCTCAACCTTTCATACCATGTTTAATGTTTACATGTATGTTGTATGTTTTCATATCCAAAAGGTACATATATATAAGTATACGAAGTTCAATAATTATGTAAAGGTATAGTTACGATCTACTAAGAATGTGAATTTTAGTACAAGCCCAATTAGCATGTAAATGGACCACAAAGGCCCAATAACATGTAAGAGGGTAATTTGGGCCCAATAGGCATGAAAATGGACCACCAAGGCTCAACAAACATGTGACCCATAGCTCAGGCCCAAATTAACATGTAAATGGGTCGCAAGGCCCAATAAACATGTCATGGAAAAATATTGGGCTCAATATACACTTGAATGGGCCCTTAAGGTCTATTGGCCACGTAATATGAATATTAGGCGCGATAAAATTATTATCAATGTATTTCGTCCATTTGTTATTGTTTCGTTGTTTATTTTAGCTCGTGGTTTACCAGATTTATTATAAAAAGTCTCCTTTTTTGTAAAACAACATTTTTGGTCAAAAGCCTCAAATTTTCAATTAAGGCCCAAAGTTTTGTAAAAATGACACTTTAGTCCATAATTTATAAAAATTTGTAATTTTGTCCCAAATGTCTAGAAATTCACGGGTTTAGTCCAAAAATTTATATTTTGACATTTATGGCCCAACTTTGCAGAAAAGTGCATTTTCAGTCCCTTATTTGTAAAAATTGACACTTTCGGCCCAATTTTGATAAAAGTTACATTTTTGGTCCCATTTAGAAATAAATGTTATTTTCACCCCTAAATTTGGTTTATTTACATTTATGACTCAAACTTTGGTCAAATAACATTTTTAATCCCAAAACCTCCATTTTTTCGCAAGTTTGGGCCCAAAACCGTGAGGCCCAAATATTTGGCCCATTAAGCTAAAATTTGCATTTTTGGCCCTTTGGAAAGCATGTTTATCATAAAAATCCATTTTTATAAAAGTAGGACCTGTTTGATCCTTATAAAAACATAAATGTCGCTTTTTACCCTTATCTTTTGTTTTCTTGACAATTTTGACCATTAACAAAGTTTTTGCCTTAGATTTTTATATCTTAAACATATAACACTTTTAACTTGATAATATGATGTATAAGGTGTCTTAGTTCATGGATCTTAACTCAAAGTTATTTAAGATGTCGATATTTACTAAGATCTAACACATTTTTACAAAATAAACTAAGAAATCACACAAGACATGCATATAACACATAGATATACACATTTTACTTGTATTCTCCCCTAAAAATCATGTAAAAACCGAAAACAAGGGGGTATGAACTCACCTTTGCTTTGATGTTTCGGTTTTGAAGAAGAGATGAAGAGATTTTTGGTCCTAGCAACACCTTGAAGTAGTTTTCGAGCTTATGAAGTTTCTAAGGTGTTATATCACGAAATGAAGCTTCATAAGAGAGTGTTCTTAGCTTAAGGATGAAAATCAAAGACTTAAGTATGATAACAACTTACCAAAGAGTGATGATCTAGATGAGAACCTCTTGAAGTATACTTTAATTTCTCGAAAATTTGGAGGAAAAATGTAGGAGTTCTTTGGAGCTTCCTTAAGAGATTTTTGTATGCAAGGAAGAGTGTCGTGATGGTTTTTGGATCTCATAGCCAAGATTTAAGGGGAATGGGAGAAGTAGGATCCTTGGTCATTACATGAAGGGTTTGGCATGGAGATATGAGAGGTAATGCATAGATTACCTTCATATAATACTTAGGTGTCATGTTTAAGAGAATCCTTCATTAATCTCTTTCTTTCTGCTAATCGAAAGTGTACTTCTCTCATACTAGACATATTATTTATTAGATGTATTCTAAAGGCAAGATATCACTCTTATGATATCTTCCGATAGGTATCATCCACTATCGTCAGCCTTTTCATTTCCTCCATTTACTCAATTCTCTATGAGTCTTCACCATGATGCAATGTTCACGGAAGCATGTGTTTAGTGCATCGAGACGATAATATAGATAGAGAAGGTTTAGACGCTTAATCTTCCTTATTACTCCAAAAAAAGTTACATGCCAGTTCTAATATCGTAATTAAACGTTTAGAAATCTGAACACATAAAATTTCCAGATACGGTAGGCAACAGACAATAGATCCGATCAGACGATAGCATCATAAAGCATCACAAATCATTTAGCACATAAAAGGATGTTAGGCATTTTCCCTAAATAAGCTAGTGCCTATGTCTATTCAGGTGTACTACCTAATATATTAGACACACTCCTCCCGATCGTCGCTTAGCATTCTAAGTTTAAGTCTAGAAATAAATCCTTATTCCTAGTTCGCTTAAACTAATGCTCTGATACCAACTGTGACATCCCCATTTTCACGGCCAGAAAAGACCGATTTTGTTTATTCTTTATATAAATCAAAGTACCTCTTTTAATAAAAATGTTGCAGAATTTGTTCCCAGAAAAACATGATAAATACGTTATCAAAGCATTTCCGAAGAAATGTATTTTTATTCATTTTAAAACATTGGGATGTCATCGTCAATACAAAAACATAAGCATAAACAGAACTTACATTCATTATCACTAGTGATTTATATCTTCTTAATCTCTCAGTGTAATGTAACTTCATATCGACACATGTGATACAAATAAGCTGGAGTGGGTCAGGTTGGGAAACCTGGTGAGTATACAGGGTTTTCAATCCCACAACGTTATATCATATATATAATTTAGAACTCACAAAATATACAATTTCACCATATATATATATAAGAAACTCTTACCCCACCCCGTTACTCCTCACAACGAGACTGTCCATACTCTCGGACCTTAAATTTTACCTTTTACTTAGTCCATACTCTCGGATCTAATCCATGCTCTCGGATCAATAATTGTGCCCATTCCATACTCTCAGATTAGGGACAAGTTTCTATGTGTAAATCCATACTCCCGGATTAATGATGAATAACTATGCCCTGTCCATACTCCCGAACTAAGGACAACTGACTATGTCTTAATCCATACTCCCGGATTAATGACATTTGACTGTGTCCAATCCATACTCTCGGACTAGGGACAATGACTATGTCTAATCCATGCTCCCGGATCAATGACATATGCTAAAGTTCTATTCTCTGAGTATAACTCACTCGTACTCGTAAGAAGATAGTACCCAATATTCCTCATAATTAATTTAGGTTTACTCTTTGTCCTAAATCATAATATATAATCAGGTATGTTCCTTAGCACGTATTTCAGGCAACATCAAATAACTCGCACATAAACATATATTTTATACATCAATCAATACTTGTATTAAAATCATGTTCATGAAAGGGACTATGCACTCACCTGATAAAGTGGTGACTCGGCACTCGGACAGCACTTCGTTACTGTCAAAACAATTTCCCTCGGAAAAAACCTAGTATCATTACCACTAGAGTTTAGTCTAATGTTTGACGAGACTAATTAATAGTCGAGCTATTATTACTATTATATAAGCGTTAAACAATACTCTTCACCCACTATGTACAGACAGGGGCCAGACATGGAACACCGGAGGGCAGGATCATTTTGGCATATATCACTTCTGAATCCAGCAACCCAAGCGGCCCTCCAAACCAAATTCCACGTACCACGAGTGGTTAAAAACATATTATAACGATACTTATATAACTCATAATAATATCCCAAATACTCATTATAAGATCCTAATAACATTACTATGTTGAAACATAAGTTATACTAAAGATAGGTTAGGCATAGCTCACTTACAGCAGATTTTCTCGAAAACCGGGCTTCGCCGGAGCAGCGTTCCCGAGCTGAAAGGCTCTTTTCTCGGGGCTTCGGGAGCCTCGTGGCTTCCTTCTGGTGCTAAGGGGTTTACCTAGGCTTAGAGGGGGGGGGGGTTTAGGGGCTTAGAGAGAGAAAGTAGAGAGAGAAAGTGAAGTTGGGAAGGTGTGAAGAATGAGGGAATCTGGCACCTCTATTTATAGGCTGGAATCCTGCTCTACTCGTCGAGTAGGAGGTCCTACTCTTCGAGTCCATGGCCAGGTGTCACCATCTGGTGGCTTGCCTTTGGTAGAAAGCCTTGGCCCATAATCAGCCACGTCACCCGATTTCGCACAGCAGCCTCCCGACTTAGAAAAATCATAACTCTCGCATACGAACTCCGTTTTCAACGTTCTTTATATTCACGCGTAGGTAAAAACAAGATCTACAACTTTCATTTAGACTCTGTCGGCTAATTCTCTACCGATCTTAAATTTAACAATAGGAGAAGATTAGACTGTTAAATGACCGCGAAGAATTCGTAACTCCTTCATACGGACTCCGTTTTCGTCTGTATTTTTATCGTTCAGTTCCTATTAATGAGATCTTCAACTCTCATTCAGGTCGTGTAGGCCAAAAACCGCTCGAATTAAAATTCGAATTTCGAGTCGTGCACTGCTATGCCAAATCTTAGAAAATTTATAACTTCCTCATACGAAGTCAGATTTGGGCGTTCTTTTTTTTATATGTTCTCGGTTTAACGTATACTACAACTTTTGTTTATATTACTAAGGCTAAAAACTCCTATATCGTATATTGACTATTTACGTCTCCCGATGTCGTGCTGGTTTTGCCGAAAAACTTCGACGAGCCATAACTTCTTCGTTATAACTCGGATTTCGGCGTTCTTTATATGTACGGAACCCTTGTAACATATATTAACACTTGGTTAAGATTATTCCTTCTAAATAATCTTCCATCAACAACTCATTTTTTATGCTCATTGTCTCTAAATTGACTAGCCCGGATCTACGGGCGTCACAGTAACTTCGTTGTCATCAAAAACAAGATCATCAAAATGATTTACGGTACTTGTAATTATTACATCTTCCTCTAACACTTAATTAATAAGATATAATCATTAATAAAAAATGTATGAATCTATTAACAAACAATAAAATAAATGTAAGTATAGCAACCTGTTTAGCTTCATTATCATCAAAAGCGAACACATCATCATCAAATCGATTCTTACTCCGCCCCGCTTTGTGTACCCTCTCGTCCAACTCCTACATAAAAACAATATAATTATTAATGAAAGGCGCCTTAATATTTAACAATTTAAATTGTATTTATAATATATATATATATATATATATATATATATATATATATATATATATATATATATATATATATAACCTTTTCGTCTTCAATATCACCAAAAACATTTTCATGGGCATAATTTTTATTCATCGCCTCATCTTCTAAAAACTACATTTTCAGCTATAAGATATTAACAAAAATTTACAAAATTGTTAACAAATTATATCATAAATGTAGGTTGTCACTAAACTTTGTTTGGAATTCTGCAGGTTCCTCAAAAGTCATGTTGTTCCATATGCTTTCATTATCCACTTCTTCTACAAACACCTTAGTAGGTTCTCGGTTCATAAACACCTATTGCTCAAGTGCATGTAGTCGTTTCAACACCTCCTCTAAGCTTGGTTTCCCACTACGTCCACCTCTATCGTGAGAGCGACCACTAGAAGATATACTAGACGAAGATTCGTTTTGTCTCCAAAAATGGTCCTGTACTGGGGATGGAACTGAATTTTGTTCACCATATACATACTCTTAATATGACATATAATAAGAAGACGCCATCTCATCATCACTCGGTGACATGCAATGTCTTGGTCGCCGTCCCTCTTAAAACAATTTAACATATTAAAAATGCATATAAAAGTGCAATCATGAATTTTTTTTAAATTAAAATAATATTTAAAAACCTTTGTCATGTCAAAAATCTTGTTCACATCAACCCATTTCAAATTTTTGGTACCACTCCATCGTTTGATCCGAGGTGTATCTCTGTTTTTCGTAACACAATTTGATATTGCCATATTTATACATACTTCTAGGCAATATTCGAATACATTTTTATACATATTTTTGGTTATTTGCATGGAATAATGGTACTTATAAGATTAAATTGTATTTTGCAGCCAAAATAAGTCATTTTGAAGAATAAGGACTAAAAGTGGAAAAAGAAGAAACTTTGGAGGCTTGGAAGATTAAAGAAGATAAAAACCCACGAAAATAGCTGGATCCACGTCGTGGAACTTACTTACACGACGTGGAAAATGAAATTCTGGAAGATGAGTACGCGCAAAGTTGAAATCCTTGCCCGATAAGGATTCGTCCAGGTCCACGACGTGGAATGTAATTTTATGACAACTATAAATACTCTTGATCTCTACGAATTTAAGAGGTTGGCTGGTGAAAAAAGGTTTCCAGAAGTCGATATTCAGAAGGTTAGAAGGCCAGGAAATTGGTTTGAATACCAAGGAAGAAGAAGAAGTTCATAATTACTTTCTAGTTGTGGTAATTTACAATGTTTTTTATTATGACTTGTTTATGTTTATTTGTTAGAATGAGTAGCTAAATCTAGCTGCTTCGGTTAGCTAGATGAAGCTGGAACTCATGGTTTGTTTATAAAAACTTAGACTTTTCTTTTTGGTTAATGTCTTGTGTTTGATTGATTATACCTAGCATGCTTAATTTGATACTAGATTGCTTTAAACTCTTATTTTGTGTAGTTAGTGACCATTAATCTGCATGAATTTGAATACCTAGTAATTTAGTAAACATTAGATTATTAGAGCTAAGATTTTGCCAATATTAGATAGGTAATTGAAGTATTGAACTTGGTTGTGCTGGAGAACTCATATTATGAACATAATTGTGTTTGTTAACTCAATCTTACATAGCTCCAATTCTACTTAATAGTTAATTATGTGTTAAATTATGTGTGACTATGCATAGATCTACATGAATTAATTCAACATTAGTTAATTTGGAATTGAGTTTCTGATAATATCTTAATTGGTAACCAACGAGATTAATTTAGAGTAATTATTTTAGCTAATTAAAACTGTTCCCTGTGTTCGACGCCGACTTACTTAAACTACATTACAATCCAACTAGGTACACTGCCTAGGTGCATATTGGTTAGTTAAGTTAGTTAGGAAATAAATTTAAAATTAGTAGGTACTTTTGTGCACACCAAGTTTTTGGCGCCGTTGCCGAGGAACGGCTTATTTGATTGTTCATTTATTTGCTTTGAGTTAATAGATCCTTTTTGTGGGGTAAAACCTGCAAAAAGGTAATTTTCTGCCTTAATTTTTGTTTCAGGTCTGAGACCACGACGTGGACCTTAAGTCCACGACGTGGGTTCAGTTAGGAAAGTATTTTTAGTATTTGTTTATTTTTCGTTTTTTTTCAGATTTACTTTTTTTTTTGTTTATTTTGCAGTAGTTCATGACCAGAGGTTCCAACAAACCTTTGGTACCACTACTTGAAGATCCAGAGTCGGCCCTTCACAAAAAGACAGATAAAAGCGTGAAAGAAGACCATCCACCAAAGAGCTCACCATTTAAAGACCTTAAATTAGTATTTGGAAAGAGGAAAGGGAAGAAAGTGGGAAATTCAAGTACATCTTCGAAGGACAAAAGTAAAATTGAAGATTAAATACCTAGTCCACAAGAATCTGAATACGAGAGCGAACCTGAATTCGAATTAGAGAAAAGCGAACCCGGAGACGAGCCAGAAAGGAAATGGCAAATATTGCAGATATGTCCATGGGAGCATACAAGAAGCGGATAAGAGACGATGCTAGTCCCGGTCTAGTACAACCTACAATTCCCTCCACTGCAACATTCAAATTGAAAGGACACATTCTGGCTGCACTTAAGGATGTACCATTTTATGGAAAGGATCATGAGGATTAAGGATGAGATTTAGAACCAGAAAACAGGACCGGAACCGGAAGCGTTAGAACCGGAATATATAGAACCGGCTCCGATTCCGGGTTTAATATTTTGCTTTATCCGGGTTCCGGGTAATCCGGGTTTGGGTCCATCGGGTCCGGGTAAACCGGGTCTAAAAACCGGAACCGGTGTTAAGAACCGGAACCACTTTTAGGGCCGGAACCGGTTTTTATGAAACATTTAAAAGATGCATATCTCATTCGTTTCAACTCCGATTGACATGTGGTTTTTTCTAACGTGTAGTTTAGAGTTTGTACATAATTTTAGCCTATAATTTTTCCATTTTTACTTTTATATTCATTGAATTACAGTCCCCCAAAGTCAAGATATCAAAGCTGAAAGTTTTTAGTTTTTCAGTTTTTTTGTATTTTGTGAATGTTTTAAAACATGCATATCTAGTTCGTTTGAAGTCGGATTGACATGTGATTTTTTCCAACTTGTAGCTTAGAGTTTCTACATGAGTTTAGACTATAATTTTGTCATTTTTGGATTAATATTCAATGATTTACAGTCCCCCGACGTCGGGATATCAAAACTGAAAATTTTCAACTTTTTGCTATTTGTTTTTGTACTTTGTATTCTGTGAAAATGTTAACAGATGCATATCTCATTCGTTTAAAGTCAGATTGACATGCGGTTTTTTCCAGAGTGTAGTTTAGAGTTTGTACATGATTTTAGACAATAATTTTGTCAATTTTGGTTTCATATTCAATGAGTTACAGTCCCCCAAAGTCGGGTATCAATATGAAAAATTTCAAAGTTTAACCCACTAAGTAGTATGTAATTACAAAAAAATTCCAGTTTTTCAGGTTATAAACCCACTTTATCCGGTTCCAACCTACCCACTTTGATGTTTCCGGGTTTTCCGGTTCTAGACCCACTTTACCCGATATCGTACCCGGAACCGAACCGGAACCAGTTCCTATATACCGGTCCGGTTTCCGGTTCTACAAATTCCCGTTAACCGGTTTCGGGTTTTCCGGGTTCGGGTCCATCCGGTCCGGGTTTGGACCCACTTTCATCCCTAATGAGGATTCTTACAAGCATTTAGATGAAGTCAATGACATTGCGGACTATTTCAATATCCCAAATGTTCCAAGAGAAACCGTGTTGTTAAGGATGTTTCCCGTTACTTTTAAAGGAGCTGCTAGAGATTGGTTGAAAGCACTTCCTCCCGGTGCAATTAATACTTGGGCACAAATGCGTGAGCAATTCTTGGAACAATTCAAAAATATCTAAACTCAAGAAGGCAATAGCCAACTTTGAGCAAAATCCGGGTGAATTACTTTACGAGGCATGGGAGCGTTATAAGGGGTTGCTAAGAAGGAGCAAAATCCGAATGGGAGCATTATAAGAGGTATCTATCTTTTATGACGGGGTGAATGTCATGACAAGGCAACTCCTTGATTCTCAAGGACCACCTACTAAGAAAAATTCGGTTGAAGTGAAGGAGTTGATTGAAGAGTTCTCAAAGCATTCTCGTGAATACCATAACCCAAGACATGATGGAGCGAAAGGAATTGGGGGAGGCAATTCTAAAGACATGGCTGTTGTACTAGCTATCCTTGACACCATGGATAGAAGAATGAAAAAAATGGACCAGTCAATTCATGCTATTAGAGTTGGATGTGAAAGATGTAATGGTCCACACCTGACAAAAGAATGCCACTTGGATGAACATGGAAATAAAAAGGCTCAAGTTTTCTATTCTAGTGGGGATAAATATGATGAAGATTGGAGAAAACCCAAGAAGGAATGGTTGCCATATAAAGAGTACAAGAAGCAAAAAGAAGAAAAATATAGGCAGACAGGCCGAGGCTTCTACCAAAAGGAACAACCACCAGCCGAAAAGAAAGTTGACTTAGAGAACGTGTTAGCTCGTTTTATGGAGGCTTCTGAAAAAAGGCACGATGAGACAGATGCAGTGATAAGGGAATATCAGAATATCATGAAGGAACAGCAAGCTTTGCTAAGAAATCACCAAGCATTGATCCATAATATTGAAGTCCAACTGGGTCAACTAACTACTCTCGTACAAGATAAATTATCTCCAAAAATCCCCGAGAAAAATCCTCAATCGCATGTCATGGTAACAGAAACAGAAGAGGATACTATTTCTGAGTTCCTTGAAGCATTAGAAGTCGACCCATCTCAGTCTGAACCAAAGCCAAAGAAGTCCAAACTCAAAGAAAATAGAGTTGCTGAAACACTGAAACCACGACGTGGAGATCCAATTTTCACGACGTGGAGATCCAATTTCCATGACGTGGATCAGGTCTGATCAGCGAAATTTGGATAATGTTCTTACTTATCGTCCTCCTTTACCGTTTCCTTCCGGAGCCAATTTCCATCCACTGGAACAGGAACATATGAAGTTGATGCAACAAGTGAAGGGTACTCCAATAAATACCCCTTTCATTGATTCGTTATCTAAAGTTCCTGAGTATGCCAAGTTCTTGCAAGATTTAATAGATACTCGCCAGCAATTAAAGAAAAATTACAAGGTGATTCTAAGTGAGAAAAGTTATAACGTAATTATGGGAGAGTTACCAAAGAAGATGGGAGATCCTGATCGCCTCACTCTTCCATGTGAATTTGGGAATAATCTGAAGACTTATGCATTAGCTGATTCTAGGGCTAGCATAAATCTAATGCCTTACTCAGTTTATCAAAAGCTTAATATTCCAAAGTTGAAGGCTACGAAAATGACAACTCGCATGGCCAATCGTTCAGTGACATATCCGAGAGGCATTGTAGAAGATATCTTGGTTAAAATTGGAAAATTCGTTTTTTTTTCCAATTGATTTTGTCATAATGGACATGAAAGAAGATCATAATGTTTCAATCATTTTGGGTTGCCCTCTACTTAATACTGCTAGTTCCTTGGTTGATATTCGTGAATCCAAGCTTACCTTGAGAGTGGGAGATGATGAAGCTACTTTTGGAGTAGAAGATGGTTTCCAAGGAAGTGATGTTCAAAATGAAGTTTTCAATGTCGATGAAGAGAATGAACTTGAAGAATTAGAAAAGCTTATGGAAGAAGAGATTCGAAAAATCAACTGCACCAAACCAAGAGCATCTATTCCTATGGTCTTTGAATTAATTGCTTATAAAACTTCAACATCTTGGATGAGTGAAGATAGTGAAGAATTGGTGTCCAGTGATGAAGAGGAAGTTACTTCTTAATTAAAGAGTTCGAATGTGGATGAAAAGTTGGTGCCCGTGGAGCTTAAAGAATAAGAAGTTAAATATGTGGAAAATAAGGGAGTCAAAAGAAAGCTCAAAGAAGGAGATGTAAAGGGTAAAAAATGAAAATTCCAAAAAGGCGTATCTTAGACGAGTTCAAGCTTATAAAAGGAAATGGAAGGAGCAAAAGGTGCAATTGGTGAAAGATACTCCGACTAACTCAACGTAAGGTGGCACGGAGTACGGCTCAAGACTCCAACAAAAAGAAGCGCTTCTTGGGAGGCAACCCGAGCTTGGTTTGCATTTCTTTTCGTGTTTGAACTTAGTTTAATTTTTGCATTTTAGTTGAGTTGTAGGATAATTAATCATTTTATTATCATAATTACTAAAGGAATTAGTGAAAATCATGTGTGGGGTTCTAAATAATTTTTATGGTAAATAACTTAAGGTTTTTATATTAAAAATTGGACACTAAAAGTAAAGATTTTATTTTTTTTCAATTCTGTGTCGTGGGTTACAAGCCCATGTCGTGGAAAAGAATTAGCCGAAAAACGATGAGGCCCACTCTGCAGGCCCACGACGTGGAATTTATCACCACAACGTGGACTTTAAAAATCACGGATGGGGACCATTTTTAATCCAAACCATTTGACCATTACCCCATTTGTTTATTGAGCACACGAACAACATCAACCCCACCATCGATTTTCTGCCACTTTCTGCCAATTTCTTCCAAGTTTCTTGCATCAATTTGTCTTCAAACTCCAACTGGTAAGTGTTACTTCCACAAAGTTCATAGTGTTCTTTACTTTTATGCATTTGAAAGTTAGGGTTTCTTTAGCTATGAAAAACCCAAAATTGAGATCATTAGTTGGGTATTTTTGAATGCATGTGAAATGTTAGGCAATAGACTGATGAAATAAACAAACCCCAAGAGAGATTGATGGTTGATTTTGACCACAGGTGGCCGTTCCAGAACCACGTCTCGGACCGATTCCACGACGTGGAGATGAAACCCACGACGTGGAAACTAGGCAACCAGTTTGCTTTTTTGCTTTTTAATTTGATATCTTGGTTGTTTTTTGTTTGTTTCATTTTTGTTGGTCATTTCAGGAAAAATGGGTCCACGAAGGGCAGTTCCCCAACCTCAAGACCCGATTGATGTGGCGAGTATTCACCCGCTATACCGGTTTCCACAAAATATTCCCTGTACGATGTTGAACAATTATGAAAATCGTTTGGGATGATTATATAATCGTGAGTTTACAATTGGTCCATCTGTGGATTGGGCGTGGTTACGTGGGGTTGGCATGGTTGCGGAATTGGAGAGACATTGGACGAAAGTGTTCATAGGGAATGGCTTTTCATTTACTTGCAACAGGTGGAGGAATCTATTTTCTCTTCAAGAACCTGTCTACCGGGAATTATCGGTGGAGTTCTTTACCACCGTGATTTTTGATGTGACAACCCGAAATTTCTATCTTGTAAAGCCATTCAATTCAATCAAAGGTCAGACTAGTTTCTGTTACCTTTTAGCCTTGCTAAGGGTTATTTTAGAAGTTTTTTAAGCCTTGTGCCCATAGGACTTAATGCTATGTATTGTGAGTAAGGAATTTATGGGTTTCAAATTGAGCCAAGTTCATCCATCAAGGGATGTTTACTGCCCAAAGTGGGTTTACGACCGTAAACCCAAGCTTGGCCGTAAACCCCTTCCTCCAAGTATAGGATTCCTTCATTTCTTCCTCATTTCTCACATCTTCAAGGCTGAAAACTCATTTCTCTCTCAAGTATCATCAAGAACACTTCCATTTCTCTTCAAAGTTGTAAGTGATTCTTCCATTCTTACTTGGTATCCTTCTTATTCAAGTGAAACCCTATGATTTCATCCGTGAATTCATCTCTTTTGGGTTTAGATCTTCAAATCATCAAGAACACCAAGAACACACACTAGTTCTTTGGGCCGTAATCACCCTTTAAGCTTCCAAAACGTAAGTATCTCTTCCATATACTTGTTATCCGTTAGAAGCACTTGATTAACAACCAAGAAACAACCATTTTATGCTTGATCTTCAAGAGTTTACGGCCGTAAACCCTTCAAGTGGCCGTAAACCCTTCATAAGATCATGGTGGCCGTGAACCCTTCAACCCATGGCCGTAAACCCTTCAAGTTCATGTGTTAGCCGTAAACTCCATGGCCCTGAACACTCCTTAGCCGTGAACACTCCTTGGCCGTGAACACATCCTTGTGTGGCCGTGAACACCCTTTATACAATCATATGTGATTGTAACACTTCATTCTAAGTGTTTCCTAGTCCCTAAGGTTGTTCCCTTACATTATTAGTTGTTATACACACTAATTATATACATATATGTGTCATTATATGCTTAATAGGATCCGTCTGTGCTCGGGACTTCACTTGGCATACTTAGCATCCTATATCGACCTTTCATTCGAATCACTCACTACAGGTGAGTTCATACCCCTAACTTATCTTTTAACGATTTTAAATGCTTTTAGGGGGGGATACAAGTAGAAAACTATGTAGTTGTATAATCAATCACATGCGATTTATAACAATCAAACAAGAGGATTTCTTATACTTCAAAACTGTGTTATCAAACAAACTGTTTCAAATCATTTTATAAACTGACATCAAGTCATTAATAACCATTCAAATGTGTAAAACTCTTTTATATAATAAACTCTTTATCGTTTTACAAAACTCTTTTAAACTTATATATTGTCAAAATCATGTCTATATAGATATAGTTATATAAATAAGGTTGAAAGGGCTTAAGAACTGATAACTCGCTTTATTTCTGGTTCCTTGTTTGGTTGTGGACTTAGGATATCGGTTGTTTGTCCGAATGTCGTTTGAATCTTAGTTATATATTATGTGTATATATATATATATATATATATATATATATATATATATATATATATATATATATATATATATATATAAGTACTTTCAATCAGTTCAATACCTTTGGGTAGCAAAGGTGTACAAACATGATCAGTCATTCAATTATAGAGTTTACTAGTAAACTATAATAGGTATAGTTTAGGAGGTTACTACTTCTAGAATAATGAAACTTACATGAATCAGTACTTACATGAGTTAGTTTATACATGATTCAGTCCAAACATACAATAACTAGAATAGAAAGAAACACACAATAACTAGAACAGAAAGGAACATACAATAACAAGAACAGAAAGGAACATACACCCTTTTACAAGAACAAGATAACATTAATGTGAAACCACTACTTCACGGCTTAGCAATATATTTGTTAGGTCGCGTTTTGTAACCAGAGTCTCCTGGAGGGAGAGCGGGCATTGTGTGTATAGATCTATACGGGACTGACAATCCCGCATCCCGACTGTTCGCTACAGTTTGGCCGGCAGGCCTAGGGGTGACAAATGTCACATTAGTTTCGACGCCAGCAGGTCGTCGTGTTAAACACTCGTCAATCAGTATGGTTATAATCTCATCACATTTTAACCTTAATTAAACATATTGGTTTTAAGGTAGTTAGTGTCTCAGTAGTTACTTATTACAACATCACTGTACACTGTCATTTTCCCATTACATTCATATAGTGATCTTCTCACATAAAAGGTAATGTAAACTATTTTCTGGTAATAATAGTCATATACTTGGGAAAACACTCACTTTTACAAAAGAACAAACATATAGAAAAGTCGGGTCTTGGTAGAAGACTACTCTCCATTTTAGTAGAAAATATAGGATTTTCTAGGAAGTATACAAACTTTACATGAAACACTTACAAACATTTTCTTCAAACTTATACAAACATTTGACACTAAAATACTTATGAACTCACCAGCTTTAATGCTGATCTACTCTTTCAAAATAACTTGTATTCTCAGGTCACCAGTAGACAGGTACACTGGACCAGGTTTTGAGATGATGGAGCGTGTTCAAGACTCGTCTTTTATTTTGATATATATATATATATATATATATATATATATATATATATATATATATATATATATATATATATATATTTGGTGTCTTACAAATACATTCAGAACACACTTGTATTAACTATATTATTAATGCAATGGATGATGTTGTTGCTTGTTTTTACAATTGTGCATTGTTATGATACTAAACATGATGTCCTCCGCCCCCGAACGTTTCCGCAGTTATGGTTTGGGGGTGTGACAGATTGGCATCAGAGCTCTGTTTATAGTGAATTGAGTATATCAACCCATAAAAGATATACAACTATAAACACATTGGGATTAAAATACTCTGACCAAGAGTTTATACTTTTAAATAATAAAATATTTAACTAAAGTATACATACAAGCATTCATGAAAACTATATCTTTCCGAGAAGTGATCAGTGTCATACTAGAATAGAACAAAAGTATTGTGGTTGTTGGACAGCACAAGTAGGCTTGAGGACATATAATCAGATCTGGGAGTGATATAGCCTGATCAACTATATCTTTCCGAGAAGTGATTAGCATGTGCCTAGGAATGGTTGTGGTGTTGCAGTAAGTGTAAAAACTTACCAACACTACTACAATGAAAACTTTAGAACAGAACATAAAGCTAAAATACTATAGGAGTATTTTGTGTTACTATAATTACTTATTTGAGAACTAAAAGGTCTTTATTAGTATGTCAATAGTTGCTGAGTGGATACGCTAATGTTATATGTGACTAGGGTGTCATAGACTTAGAATCTATGATCCTTGCTTTATTTCCTGTTCCTTGTTTGGTTGTGGACTTAGAGTTAGGGTCACTTATTCGAAGGTCTATTCTGTTTTGATTACATATGACTATTATGCACTACTCAAGTATTGAAGTAACTGGTAAGGATCATCCTATAATTATCTTAAGTAGTACGTCTATTAACTATTTCTTTTACCCCTATTCTTGCGTAGATAACATGGCTGGATTCCATCTCCCCAGCGACTCGTACTTTCCCAACCAAGGAAATGGTGGATGGCTCGATGCAGAGCCAGAAGAGAATCATGAAATTCCTTTAGATGATGACTTCGCAGAAAACTTCCCAGAGGATTCTGACTCCAAGCTAGAAGTCAATGATCTACCCCTAGTGGATCCAATCCCAAATCCTAACCCTCGTCCGGCTTTTCAAGGCCCCACACCTCTGTAGGCAGTGAACTTGGGAAGATGGAGTCAAGAGCAGGGTCAACCCTTACCCTACAATGGAGACAGAAGCTTCTACAATCTGAGCGAGGGAGGCTCAGCAGACAGAATCCTGCCTATTCTGGTTCGTAGGGTTGCTCGAAATGACGAGCAGGGTAGGGCAGCCATCAACCGAGTTATGGAAGTTGATGCCGATGCAGGAGTCAATACAGTCTGCATTCGCCATCTACAAGCTGATCATGGAAGAACTCTGGACGACTATGAGGTCCTGCAGAGAGAACTTACTGCAACCCAAGCTGAAGTCAGGGAACTTCGAGCACGTCAGGCAACGTTCGAGAGGCGTATGCTGGAAATGGAGCGTCATCAGGCAGAATCAAAGGCTCATCCGAGTGGTTCTCGTCGCAAGTAGAATCTACTCTACTTCGTCTTTTGGACATAATTAGGTCTATGTATAGACTCTAGTATTAATTTCCCGCTTATTTTAAGACCTTGAACCATCGGTCTATCAGGTCTTAGTTCTGTCAAATTTTCTCTTTATGGTTTGATGTAAGACCTACTCCTAGTTCATTTTTCCCGAACTTGTTACATCTTTAATGTCAATGTTATTGACAGACATCTAATCTTTTGGGAAATCTTTATCCAAATGCTTTCATCCTTCTATTGTTAGATCTCTATTTCAATCATACTCTCATTTGTTTTGTCGGGCTATGGAGACTTAGTCCATGGACCACTCTCATTATACTCATAATTGAATTCTTACCGTCATCATCATCTTTATAAACTTTTAGTTGAAAGATGCATCCACGTCGATCAACGAGACACAATCCCCCAATAACTCCAATTCAACCACCACTACCTCCTCCACAATTCAATTCATCAACTATCCAAGCGGAAGTGGTTGCGGCTGTTATGGCAGCCTTAGCTCAATGCAGTGCTAGTGGTACTAGCCGGCGTGGAACAACTGTGCATTCCACTCAAGGTGATGCTCCCGTGCGCTCTAGAGAGTGCTCGTATAAGGACTTCACCAACTGCAAGCCCATGACCTTTAACGGTACTGGAGGAATCATTTCCCTCTCGCAATGGTTCAAAAAGACGGAGTCGGTCTTCGAGATCTGCTCCTGTCCGGAAGGGAGCAAAGTAAAATTTGATGCATGCACCTTCGCGGACAGAGCCCTGACATGGTGGAATAGCCATGTCAAGTCACTAACCCTGATAGTGGCTAATGCTATGGGCTGGGAAGCTCTGAAGGAGCTCATGATTGAGGAGTACTGCCCGAGGGGCGAGGTTCAGAAACATGAACAAGAACTCTGGAGCCTAACCATGAAGGGCTCTGACATAGTTGCCTACACCGCCAGGTTCAGCGATCTGGTGGCTCTATGTCCAGGAATGGTCCCTACTGAGGGAAAGAAAGTCGAGAGGTATATCTGGGGGCTGGTGCCTCCATTCCAGGGGAATGTCTTAGCTTCAAACCCCACTACTATCGACAGTGCCAAGCGATTGGCACAGCGACTCATCGATCACGGAGTCCGCACACCGACAACGACAACAACCCTTTCCATCCCAGAACCATCAAAAGCCACTGAAAACAATCGGAAGTTTTGGGACAACAAAAAGAAAGGCAACGCGGCGCAGAACTCTTCCAAAAAGCAGCAGGTCGTGGCTGTTCATGCCGCGATAGCACCTACTGCCACTTCGCCGATGAAGCAGTATGCAGGAAGCTTGCCCAAGTGCAACAAGTGCATCTTCCACCACAATGGACCCTGCCGGGAAATGCAGTGTGTAAACTGCAATAGGAAAGGGCACATTGCCCGTTTCTGCAAAGCTCCGGCTAGGCCAATCACCCAAGTCCCCGGCGTTGGTGTGGTCCAGGCTTGCTACGGATGTGGCGAGGTGGGTCACTTCAAAAGGAACTACTCGTAGGCAGGGAACGAGGGCGGAGCAGGAAGAGTTTTGGCTATAGGCCACGAGGAAGCGGTAGCAGACCCTACAGTGGTCACGGGTACGTTTCTCCTCGATAACTCTTATGCATGCATACTGTTTGATAGTGGAGCGGAGAGGAGTTTCGTGAACCAGAAATTTGCACACTTACTTAAACAAAAACCACGTGCACTGAAAGAACCGTTCACTGTAGAAATGGCTAACGGAAAGACTAAGAGCACTAGCTGCATATACATAGGATGCACCTTAACTTTAGATAGCCATTCATTTCCAATGGACCTCATGCCGGTCTCAATTAAAAGTTTCGACGTCATTATCAGCATGGATTGATTGAGTCTTCATCGTGCTGACATCATGTGTTATGAAAAGGCCGTTCGTCTTAATCTACCATCTAACGAAACTCTAGTTATCTATGGTGACAAACCAGGCACGAACCTTCGTATCATCTCGAGCATACAAGCCCAGAAGTACTTGCAAAAGCAATGTCATGCATTCCTTGCTCATGTAGTCGATATGAGCCAGGAGACGAAAGACATAAAGAACATCCAAGAGGTACGCGACTTTCCCGACATCTTTCTAGAAGAACTACCAGGATTACCTCCACAGCGTCAAGTCGAGTTCAGAATGGACTTAGTTCCAGGGGCTACCCCAGTATCCAAATCGCCATATCGTCTAGCATCAGCTGAGATGCAGGAGCTATCCGGTCAACTTAACGAACTGCTCAGCAAGGGCTTTATTAGACCAAGCTTCTCACCCTGGGGAGCACCGGTCTTGTTCGTAAAGAAGAAAGACGGATCGTTCCGTATATCCATCGATTACAGAGAAGTAAACAAGCTTACTGTCAAAAATCGTTACCCTCTACCTCGCATAGACGACTTGTTCGACCAACTGCAAGGGGCGAATTACTTTTCAAAGATTGATCTAAGATCCGGGTATCACCAGTCACGAGTGCTAGAGGAGGATGTTCCCAAGACAGCCTTCCGAACTCGTCATGGACACTACGAGTTTGTAGTGATGCCATTTGGATTGACCAATACGCCCGCAGTATTCATGGACTTAATAAATAGGGTGTGCCGTCCTTACTTGGATAAGTTCGTCATTGTTTTCATCGATGACATACTTATCTACTCTTGTAGCAAGGAGCAGCATAGTCAACACCTGCGTCAGGTCTTAGAAACACTACGAGCAGAGAAGCTTTATGCAAAGTTCTCTAAATGCGAATTTTGGATTCAAAGAGTCGAATTCTTGGGTCACGTGGTCAGCGAAGACGGAATTCACGTGGACCCTTCCAAAATAAAGGCCATTGAGAACTGGTCAGCTCCGAAGACGCCTACAGAAATTCGTCAATTTCTAGGCCTCGCTGGCTACTATCCCAGGTTCATTCAGAACTTCTCTAGGATCGCGAAACCGCTTACTACCTTGACCCAGAAAGGCATGGCCTTTGACTGGGAACAGAAACAAGAAAAGGTGTTCCAAACGCTGAAGCGAGCCTTATGCAGCGCACCGATACTATCCCTCCCAGAAGGGATAGAATACTTTGTGGTTTATTGCGATGCATCCAACCAAGGGCTTGGCTGTGTTCTTATGCAACGAGGAAAGGTCATCGCCTATGCCTCAAGACAGCTAAAGACACACGAAGTCAACTACACCACACATGATCTTGAGTTAGGAGCAGTGGTATTTGCTCTGAAGATCTGGAGACACTACCTGTATGGTACAAAAAGCACTATCTTTACATACCACAAAAGCCTTCAACATATATTCGACCAGAAGGAACTCAATATGAGACAACGACGGTGGGTCGAGCTTCTCAATGACTACGAATGTGAAATTCGTTATCATCCCGATAAAGCCAACGTAGTAGCTGATGCCCTAAGTCGGAAAGAATAATCTGGTCGTAGAGTCAAATCATTGACTATGACTATCCATTCACATCTGTCCACACAAATTAAGGAGGCTCAGCTTGAAGCCTGAAAATGTGACAGGTGAATCCTTAAGAGGGATGGATAAAAACTTGGAAGTCAAGGGTGGCGGAGCCTTGTATCTCATGGATCAGATCTGGACACCGAGGCACGGTGGTTTCAGAGACTTGGTCATGGCCGAAGCGCACAATACTCGATATTCTGTCCACCCAGGTTCAGATAAGATGTATCTGGATCTCAAAAAGTTATACTGGTGGCCTAACATGAAAGCAGAGATTGCTACCTATGTGAGTAAGTGTCTTACTTGCGCCAAGGTTATGGTCGAATACCAGAAACCCTCAGGTTTACTACAACAACCGGAGATACCGGAATGGAAGTGAGAGCGGATCACAATGGACTTCATAACCAAGTTGCCCAAGACAACGGGTGGTCTTGATACCATTTGGGTGATTGTAGACAGGTTAGCAAAGTCCACACACTTCCTGTCTATCAAGGAAACTGACAAGATGGAGAAACTAACGAGAACCTACATTAGGGAGATCGTACGACTACATGGTGTTCCCATATCCATTATCACTGATAGAGATAGTAGATTCACTTCAAGGTTCTGGTAGTCGCTGCAAAGTTCCATAGGAACTAGGCTAGACATGAGTACAACCTACCATCCGCAAACCGACGGACAAAGTAAGAGGACTATTCAAACTCTGGAAGATATGTTGCGAGCCTGTGTAATAGATTTTGGAAAGGCATGGGATACTCATTTACCCCTTGTCGAGTTCTCCTACAATAACAGTTATCACACAAGCATAAAGGCAGCTCCATTTGAAGCCCTCTATGGCCGAAAGTGCAGATCCCCTCTGTGTTGGGCTGAAGTGGGTGACACCCAGTTAGCTAAAGGACGAGTTCCTGATAGCACTCTCACAGGTCCGGATATCATTCGGGAAACGACAGAGAATATCGTTCAGATTCGTGAACGATTGAAAGCCTCTAGAGACCGACAGAAAAGCTACGCAGACAAGAGAATGAAACCTTTGGAATTCCAGGTTAGTGACCGTGTTCTATTGAAGGTCTCACCCTGGAAGGGCTTGATACGCTTCGTAAATCATGGAAAGCTAAATCCAAGATATGTAGGGCATTTCGAGATTCTCGCTAGAATCGGCCCTGTAGCTTACAAACTCAAACTACCTCAAGAACTTAGTAACGTACACCCTACATTCCACGTTTCGAACCTGAAAAAGTGTCTATCCGACGAGACTCTTGTAATCCCACTCGACGAAATCGAGATCAACGAGAGCCTCAACTTCGTGGAAGAACCAGTAGAGATCATGGACCGTGAGGTCATGCAAACAAAGCAAAGTCGTATCCCGATAGTGAAGGTTAGCTGAAATGCCAAGCGGGGACCTGAATTCACTTGGGAGTGCGATGATCAAATGAAACTGAAATATCCTCATCTTTTTACTTAGTTATCTGTATTTGCTTAAAATCTAATTTCGGGACGAAATTCCCTTTAACGGGGGATGATGTGACAACCCGAAATTTCTATTTTGTAAAGCCATTCAATTCAATCAAATGTCAGACTAGTTTCTGTTACCTTTTAGCCTTGCTAAGGGTTATTTTAGAAGTTTTTTAAGCCTTGTGCCCATAGGACTTAATGCTATGTATTGTGAGTAAGAAATTTATGGGTTTCAAATTGAGCCAAGTTCATCCATCAAGGGATGTTTACTGCGCAAAGTGGGTTTACGACCGTAAGCCCAAGCTTGGCCGTAAACCCCTTCCTCCAAGTATAGGATTCCTTCATTTCTTCCTCATTTCTCACATCTTCAAGGCTGAAAACTCATTTCTCTCTCAAGTATCATCAAGAACACTTCCATTTCTCTTCAAAGTTGTAAGTGATTCTTCCATTCTTTCTTGGTATCCTTCTTATTCAAGTGAAACCCTATGATTTCATCCGTGAATTCATCTCTTTTGGGTTTAGATCTTCAAATCATCAAGATCACGAAGAACACACACTAGTTCTTTGGGCCGTAATCACCCTTTAAGCTTCCAAAACGTAAGTATCTCTTCCATATACTTGTTATCCATTAGTAGCACTTTATTAACAACCAAGAAACAACCATTTTATGCTTGATCTTCAAGAGTTTACGGCCGTAAACCCTTCAAGTGGTCGTAAACCCTTCATAAGATCATGGTGGTCGTGAACTCTTCAACCCATGGTTGTAAACCCTTCAAGTTCATGTGTTAGTCGTAAACTCCATGGCCGTGAACACTCCTTAGCTGTAAACACCCCTTGGCGATGAACACATCCTTGTGTGGCCGTGAACACCCTTTATATAATCATATATTATTATAACACTTCATTCCAAGTGTTTCCTAGTCCCTAAGGTTGTTCCCTTACATTATTAGTTGTTATACACACTAATTATATACATATATGTGTCATTATATGATTAATAGGATCCGTTTGTGCTTGAGACTTTACTTGGCATACTTAGCATCCTATATCGATCTTTCATTCGAATCACTCACTACAGGTGAGTTCATACCCCTAACTTATCTTTTAATGATTTTAAATGCTTTTATGGGGGGGGGGGGGGGAATACAAGTAGAAAACTATATAATTGTATAATCAATCACATGTGATTTATAACTATCAAACAAGAGGATTTCTTTTACTTCAAAACTGTGTTATCAAACAAACTGTTTCAAATTATTTTATAAACTGACATCAAGTCATCAATAACCATTCAAATGGGTAAAACTCTTTTATATAATAAACTCTTTATCGTTTTACAAAACTCTTTTAAACTTATATATTGTCAAAATCATGTCTATATAGATATAGTTATATAAATAAGGTTGAAAGGGCTTAGGACTGATAACTCGCTTTATTTCTGGTTCCTTGTTTGGTTGTGGACTTAGGGTATCGGTTGTTTGTCTGAATGTCGTTTGAATATTAGTTATATATTATGTATATGTATATAGATATAAAAGTACTTTCAATCAGTTTAATACCTTTGGGTAGCAAAGGTGTACAAACATGATCAGTCATTCAATTACAGAGTTTACTAGTAAACTATAATAGGTATAGTTTAGGAGGTTACTACTTATAGAACAATGAAACTTACATGAATCAGTACTTACATGAGTTAGTTCATACATGTGTCAGTTCAAACATACAATAACTAGAACAAAAAGAAACACACAATAACTAGAATAGAAAGGAACATACAATAACAAGAACAGAAAGGAACATACACCCTTTTACAAGAACAAGATAACATTAATGTGAAACCACTACTTCACGGCTTAGCAATATATTTGTTAGGTCGCGTTTTGTAACCAGTGTCTCTTGGAGGGAGAGCGGGCATTGTGTGTATAGATCTATACGGGACTGACAATCCCGCATCCCGACTGTTCGCTACAGTTTGGTCGGCAGGCCAAGGGGTGACAAATGTCACATTAGTTTTGACGCCAACAGGTCGTCGTGTTAAACACTCGTCAATCAGTATGGTTATAATCTCATCATATTTTAACCTTAATTAAACATATTAGTTTTAAGGTAGTTAGTGTCTCAGTAGTTACTTATTACAACATCACTGTACACTGTCATTTTCCCATTACATTTATATAGTGATCTTCTCACATAAAAGGTAATGTAAACTATTTTATGGTAATAATAGTCATATACTTGGGAAAACACTCACTTTTACAAAAGAACAAACATACAGAAAAGTCGGGTCTTGGTAGAAGACTACTCTCCATTTTAGTAGAAAATATAGGATTTTCTAGGAAGTATACAAACTTTACATGAAACACTTACAAACATTTTCTTCAAACTTATACAAACATTTGACACTAAAATACTTATGAACTCACCAGATTTAATGTTGATCTACTCTTTCAAAATAACTTGTATTCTCAGGTCACCAGTAGACAGGTACACTGGACCAGGTTTTGAGAAGACGGAGCGTGTTCAAGACTCGTCTTTTATTTTGTTATATATATATATATATATATATATATATATATATATATATATATATATATATATATATATATATATATATATATATATATATATATATATATATATATATATATGGTGTCTTACAAATACATTCAGAACACACTTGTATTAACTATATTATTAATGCAATAGATGATGTTGTTGCTTGTTTTACTATTGTGCATTAATATGATACTGAACATGACGTCCTCCGCCCCCGAACATTTCCTCCGTTCTGGTTTGGGGGTGTGACATTTGAGGACAAAACTATTGATCCAACCTACAACCGGGCACTTGTTTTTAGACTGGGGGCGTGTACCGAGAGTGTAGTCTTCGAGAGTTCGCATGGCGCATGGGACTTTATACCAAGGAGGAGACCCTCTCACCATTTTTTGTTCTATTCTTGCAGCGATGTGTTCGAGACTTCACATCCGGGATTTTTGTTGCCCAATTTTGGAGGACTATATTGAATCATGAGTACAACTCTAGTGATGCATGCGGGGGGCAAATTCGGAATCCTGTGTATTGTTTCTTGACCCGCCTCATTACCTTCACAATAAATCATAAAAACCATGGAGATGAAGTCCCTCTTCAAAACTTGTTTTATTTGTGGAGCATTGTCACCCCCGGTGTTTGTTGTGATCTTCCGTATATGCTTGCGCGATTTATGGGTAGCAAGGCGACCAACTCTAGACCCGGTAGTCCCATCACGGGTGGGCATCTAGTCACCCGACTTGCCCGATCTTATGGCATCTTAACTCCTAATTTTATTAGGAATCTTACGCTCTTCCAGGATAGTGACTTAACTATCCAAGTTTTGGGTGTCTTGCGAGTTGTAGTGAATGTGGGAGGAGTTTATGTGATACCCCTGGAGGATGAAGAACAACAACTTGGGAACAAGAAGAACAACCACCGTCAAGGCGAAGGAATGTGAGAGGTCGAGGAGAAAGGGGACGACCACAACCACCACCACAACCGTTTGAGGGCGGTATACCGACTGACCCGTTTCAAAGCCGGGTTGGTTTGTACTTGGACAATCTTCGCGGGGGAGTGACTTACAACATTTAAATTCTTGAATCCATGTTTACACATATAAACTTAGTTCGACCCCCTACGATGCCTCCTCAAGGCCCGTACATTCCAACGTGGGAAGAATTATGGATACAAAAAGGAGATGGTGCCGGAACCAGTGGAGCACATCATGATCAAGAAGATGATTAGTTTATCCTTTTATTTCTTTTATTTCGTTTAGTTTATTGCTGGTTTGTTTGTTTTGAGCTTAGTTTAATTTGGTTGTGTAACGAGTATTTAAATTGTTATGTTTCTTGTCTACTTCTTTTGGTTATTATTTTCAGAATTGGTTAGAGAAAATGCGACTAAGGAACCTTAGAGATATGAGAGCATCAACACGATTAGCCGTGTCATTTATAGTCGAGAGTCGAGACCCACAATCTTAGATAAGTGTGGGGTTAATCTAGAGAGAAGCAAGTTAGGAAAGAGTCAAGATACATGCAGTTCAGAAGGGTCTTAATATGTTAAGATACAAGTGCACATTACACTCATTTAAAGAAAAGCGCTTTCTGTAATGCCCAGTTTCCACGACGTGGAAACCAATTCCACGTCACGGATTGAGTTCAATACGCGATTTCAGAAAATGGAGTTATTCGAAGCCACGTCGTGTAATTCTACACCACGACGTGGAATGCAGAAGTTCAATTTTCCCTCTTTTCTACACCATTCCATGTGGCGTATGCTTTCCTACATTTACGCTTTGGAGATTTTTCTACACCACATTTGTTGAAGATTGAAGACTTGATTCATAATTTTGTCGGCATATTTGCATATCTCACTTGTTAAAGATCCAAGTTCCATTTAGGTTGACAATAGCTTTAACATTTAAATTTCTATAATCATGCTGAAAAAAAAAAACAACATATTTGAAAACTAAACAACTATTTTCTTTGAAAATATCCGGATATTAAATGGAATAAATAAACCAACATTCAAATTACAACAATAACAATGCTAAGCCAACATTTAAATTTCTATAATCATGCTAAAAACAACATATTGTAACCATTTTTTCATAGTAACGATAAGTAAACAAACACTAATTTAAAAAACTAAACCGCATGTAGATTAAAAAAATGCAAATGTATACCACATCAATCAGTAAGAATCATTATCTTATTAATGAAACTCATTTCACTAACTTATTAACAAAAAATTACCAAATGTACAATAACCCAATGCACACTTTACGCATTCTATACTTGTACATTCATATAACCACTAACCAAATTACATCAAAACTTCAAGGCTACTAATAAATACTACTCTATCTATCAAAGACAACACAATTACCCAATAACACACAATATAGTTTGGTGTTTTTTTTTCAACAACTAATAGACTAAATCTTAAATAAACAAAACCTAGAATTGATAAATGTTGATTAAAACACAAAATGAGTTAAGATCTTACCATATTTTCGGGATTGTTGAAGAAATCGTCCATGATAGCTCTAAGGAAATCGCAGAGAGAGAGAGAGAGAGAGAGAGAGAGAGAGAGAGAGAGAGTGAGAGTGAAAAATGATGAAAAAAACGTTTTTATACTAATCCATTTCGAAATCGCATATGGAAAGAAGGAAATCGCAGATGGACTGTTCCATTTGCGAACGTACAAGTGCCTAAAACACATATGTGCTTTAGGCACTTGTACGTTCGCAGATGGAAAGGCTAAATCGCAGATAGGCTTAATCCATCTGCGATTTTAAGGGCTATTTTTGTAATTTGGGTTTTTTTTTGCTATTTTCCACAAATTTATTTTCTCTAAGAGTAAATTACACGAATGGTCCCTATGGTTTGGGGTAATTTACACGTTTGGTCCCTAACTTATTTTTTTAACTCGGAAGGTCTCTATTGTTTGTTTTTGTTGCGGGCTTGGTCCCTGTCGTACCTAAAAAGACAATTTTGCTCTTGATTCTTTAATATATTTAAATAAGCACACCCCCAACCCCACTTCCATTTCACCTTACCTTACCTACCTCACCTTATTTACATAAATTAAAAAATCAATGGCAAAATAGTCCTTTTAGGTAAGACAGAGACGAAGCGTGCAACAAAAACAAACTATAGGGACCAAACGTGTAAATTACCCCAAACCATAGGGACCATTCGTGTAATTTACTCTTTCTCTAATTATTGTAATTTTTTTGTGCATCTTTTGGAATATTTGCACTAGATATGTCGCTTAATTGTTTCACCTAAATTTATATCACTAGTTTTTCTTGTATGCCAAGTCATTTGTTAATGTTAGTTACATTACAAGAAATGGAAATGTATTAATTAGGGAAAATGACTTGCGATTGTAATTACCTTTTCGTCTTGTTCACGTTTAGGTAACTTTATTCTTTTTGTTCACATTTGACCATTTAGCTTGCTAAATGTGTTCATATATTATCATTGTCACTTGCTATAGCATCTGACAATGATAATATTTGAACACATTTAACAAGTTAAATTGTCAAATGCGTACAAAAGAAGAAATTATTTAAATGTGAACAATTTTGTTTTTACAAATTTCTTAAAAAAAAATTATAATTTCTTACAACATTTTTATGATATTTTTTTTGTACATGTTTTTCTAATACAATGTTTTAAATCTTTGTTTATAATTTGTTTTTAACTTTTTTTTTATTCATATAATTTTAATGCAAGTGCTTTTAAACCAAATATTTTATAAATGTTGTAAATTTTTCTTACAAGTATTTAACTTGTTTTTTTACATTTTCATAGAATTTTTTATAACTTTCATACATTTATTTCTAAACTTTCTTTTACAACATTTTTAAAGTGTTTCACAGATTTTGTATGATAGTTTAATATTTTTTATAACATTTTAAAATACTTTCGTTAAATACTAGTTTAAAATGTTGTATTAAAAAAATTAAAAGTTTTTATAAACTTCTAATTTAAAAGTATTAAAAAGTTGGAATAATTTTATAATATCTACATTATATAGATTTTTTTTATTTGCTAAGTAATATTTACTTTTTATTTTCTTAAAAGACCCTCCATACTTATTGTTATATATTTAATTTATTTAATTTTATTGTTAGATACTATTTACTTTAAAAATATTGGATATGCTTAAAAACAAAAGAAAAAAAATTATAAAAGACTATATAAAATATTTCACAAAACAAAAATATATATTCATTAATTAAAAAGTAAAGTTTAAAATTGGTCAATATTTAATTAATATTTAGGAAATTATGGTTATTTTAAAAATAACGTTTGAACAAAATAATACAAACAAATATGAAAAATTGAATCGCTTTTAAAAGTGAGGAAAATGACTTATCAGAATTATTAACTTTTCATTTTGTTCACATTTAGACAACTATTTTTTTGGTACACATTTAAGCATTTAACTTGTTAATTTGTTCACATATTACCATTGTCACCTACTATAGCCGGTGACAATAACAATATGTGAATACATATAACAAGTTAAATGGTTAAATGTGTACAAAAATAGAGAAGTTATCTAAATATGAACAAAGCGATAAAGATGATTACTCTTTTAAGTCATTTTCCCCATTATTTAAATCATTTCTTTGTTTGGTGTTTAATGGAAGATTTTTTTGTGGTTTGATACTTTTTAAACATAAATGATTGTATGTTTCTTGAAAGACATCGTAATTGTTATTTGATGATTTTTAATGAATTTACCGATGATTGATTTATGCAAAACTGATATTGAATTATGTATATTGTTGGAATATAGACCAAAATCTTGTGAGGCACGTACACACAAAGGTTTGTCAAATTTTTTTTGAATGTTTGGTCTGTTAAATGAAAATTATTAATGCAGTTATGCAGGACAACTGTAATCAACAATGATTAGTAGCCCTTTTGGTTCCATAAGCGTAGCTTTGGTGGAAATAATATGTCCATGACAAAAGGGCTGTTACAATTGGTAAGTTGAATCCATAAACATTGCTTTGTTTGAACTAACATATGTAGGCTGATAATTTGGGTCCATATGTATTGCTTTAGTTGAAATGACATGTGTATTAATAAAGGCTATTAAGCATTATTGATTGCAATGGGTTCAAGTTCATTATTTGCCGAAATAAAAATCTAACAACAGCTGCGTCAAAGGAATGGAAAAATACTTTAATAATTTATGATAATAATCATAATGAAATTATATATATATATATATATATATATATATATATATATATATATATATATATATATATATATATATATATATATATATATAGGCTTAGGTTATTTTGGTTTTACCAACTATTGTGTGTCAGAATTCATAGATCTGGACCAACGGATGAAATTAATCAATGAACATGATTTGAGAGTGTATGATATTACAATGCGATAGCATGTACCATATAATCACACAAATTTTAGCAAAAGGGTATTTTGGACAATTAACTACAATTATAAGAGTAAATTTTCGGATTTTTAGGGATAATTAATTATTCTAATTTTAAAAATCTGAATTTTTTTAATTAATTCAATTTTAATTCTAACATAATTTGTAAACATAACCGATTTTATTCTGTCAGAATATTTTTTTGTTAAAATGATGCTCTTTCAGAATTTTATTCTATTAGAATATTATTGAAGAATAACAAAATTCTTGAATCCGAGATTGAAAAATAACAATATACTAATATATTCTTATACATCCAAACTTAAATACAAATTCATACATATTCTTACAGACTAAAAGTCTTATACATTTTAATATAATTATACATATCCTAAAAGAATATCAACAAAAATGAATAAAATTCTTAAAAAATAACAACATTATTAAAATGTGAGTATGATTAAACTTTATTCATTCTTCAAGTTATTCCTATTAGGTCTTCAACGCATTCTTCCAGCCATTCGTATCACAAATATAACAAAAACTAATAATGGTTAAAAACATGTTACTTGCAATTAATTATCACTGTATATGTTCTGGTAGAATACATAGAATATGAGAGAATACATAGAATATATTCTGGCAGAATACATAGAATACATTCAAAAGAGTAATCAAGATATTGAAAAAAAGCAATTATGTGTCATATCATGGAGTTTAATCCTTAATGAAAAATTCACAAATAACAACCAAAACCATCCAACATAAAATATTCTTAAAGAATCATTAAACTAAAAGCAGAATTACAATGTAAAATTCTAACAGAATGTGTATATGATACAGAATGTATATATTCTTGCACACTTTTCCACATATTGCTTATTTAATCAGGTGATTACAAATGATTTTGAGAAGGGTTTTCTCATTCATACAATGTTTATGTTCTTAACTGTCTCAAATTTGTGAAAATCTCTTACTGTGAATCATTTCATGACCCTAAATTGATTAAAAAACAAATTCTAATAGTAAAGATTGATGCTACTCACGTAATTAACAAATAAGGAGTTAACATCCACAAAAAAACATATCAAAAGGTTTAATGAAGAAAATAAAAGAAATACTCACTTTTTCACTTTTTAGATCAAACTTATTTAACGCGAATTGCAGCAAACCCGTCCAATTTATTATTTTGGTTGACTCCAGTAATAAAGTTTCCTACTTCCTTTTCAAAAGAGTCACCTTATGCAGCATTACTAACATTTTCACTTGCAGCAACTTCTGCTGCTTCTAGGGCATCTGCATTTCTTGCAGCCATCTGCACAATTTAAGAAAACTCCTTATTTCAAATAAAGATTACATTTTTTTATCTCGGGTATTCCTTCTTTCTTGTTATACCCAAAAGGGGTTGGGAAAAGATCGAAACTTTATGAATATAATAAAAATAATCAAGAAATCTCACAATTTCGATGTATTCTTCCTTCAGTTTCTTGGCGTCGGAATCGGTGGTGAAAGATAACCATTTGTAGATACACGACCAACAATAGAGGTGGCCGCAAAGAGTGACCACCAGATCTTTAACGAAGTTGAGGTAGATGCTGCATTCGAAAGGGCAAAGACTTGTCGGGTTTCCGGCGTGGCGGCAACGGAGCACGAAGAGTCGGCGATTGAGATGATGGCGGTGGTGGTCGGCAGCCAAGATGATGATGGTTGTGGACGATGGATTTTGAGAAAACGGGGAAAGGGTGGTGGTGTTATAGGGTTGTAAAACTGATAACCTAATTTAAAGGGGATATTATTTGGTTTGATCAATTTACCATAATTAATTATAGTATAGATTACTATTATACCCTTATATTTATTATTAATAATTTATTTTTTCTTAAATTCTCATTGGTCCATAGATACATACAATACTTGCTGGAAACATTTGAACCTAGCTTTTTCTCTCTCTCTCTCTCTCTCTCTATATATATATATATATATATACATATATATATATATATATATATATATATATATATATATATATATATATATATATATATAACCCGTGAGAACCACGGTTATAAAATTAATTAAACTTTCATATTAAAAAATCAAAATTATTAATCAACTATTTTAAATAACTTATTACTTAATAGATATTTTTTAGTTATATAAAATTATAATCGTTGGTTTAAATAAATACGTGAAGTGATATCACCTTATAATCTTTATTAATTTTATTTTATTTTTTAATCTAATGTTATTAATTTAATATAATTAGAGTGAAAAAATCTAAAATTTGAAATTTAAAATAGAGAATCAATTATTAATTTAATGTAATTAGAATGAGAAATTTAAAATTTGAAATTGATAATTTAATAGGTTGACAAGTGGCATGATAAGTGACATATAATATTAATGAGGAGTTCTAATAGTATGTCACTTGTCAATAAAAGAATAAACATATTCATCTAAAAAAATGATTTTTTTTTTTCAGCGAATTTATTAAAAAACCTACGATTTTTTTATAAAAAAATTAAGAAAAAAGTCTTGTAATCTCTAAGTATTTTTTTATTCATTTTTATGATTTTTAGGGTTTTTTTAGGGTTTTTTTTGTTTTCCAAATAACTCTTCCCTATATATATATATATATATATATATATATATATATATATATATATATATATATATATATATATATATATATATATATATATATACCTTAACCTTAATAAACATTTAGCCTCAAATGCTGAATTTTAAGAGGTACACGACTTTAATGCAATTTGTACAATGTATTTATGCATTGAAATCTTATTTAGTCAATAAAGTCAAAAAGTCAAAAGATAAGATAAGGGCGGAATATCATCTGAACAAACTCTTAACATGAATCAGTCAAAATTGAATCGGTCATCACATTATTCAGCCGATTAAATCGTTCAACATCCACCTTTCTCCATAAACCGTACACTCTTTCATACCATATGTCGCCCGCCGCTCTGCCTCAAATTCCTTTTCTCTCCCGTCTCTTTTGAAAATCTTGGCCACCACTATGCCCATCGCAACAGAACACAACCAACAATCTTCGTTATCATCTGCACTACCTTTAACCACCAAATTCATGTATTTCTCTCTCTCTCTCTCTCTCTCTCTCTCTCTTACAGCCAACTGAAAAACTTTATTCTGCAGATGATTTCTATTTCTATTTCTAGATCTCTCTCTTTTCAGATCTCTTATTTCTTCAAACTAATCAACAAGGTACAATCTTCCTCAATAGGCTGGAATAATTTCTATACGTGAATATTACACAAGTTATACATCTAATACCGGTACCTTAGAACTTCGAACAACAATATGAATGAAATTGAAGGGAAAGATCAATCCTTTATAAGATATAAATGTATAATTTTTAACTTCTTTTTTGTCTTATTATTGAGGAGACGGGTATTTATTACACACCAGAAACGACATTGATATGCAATAATGCCCCTCTTCTCAATGGAGAACATGACTAAAGAAGCTGATCAACCATCCACCTCCTTCTCACACCATAAACCACCACCGTTTTTGCTACTTCCTCCACCTTCTTATTCCTACTTTTTTTGTGCATCTATGTTCCTATATCCCCTTTTTTCCGACCACCCTTTCATAGGGGGTGTTTGGCTTAGCTTTTCACAGCCAAAAGTCCTTTTTGAAAAAGAAAAAAAGCAAAAAATGTTTGGCAAAACTAGTTTTAAAAGCTACTTTTGGAGTTTTGATACAAGGAAAATGAACTTTTTGGAAAAGTCAGGAAAACCTGACTTTTTGTAACTTTTCCAAAAATGACTTTTGGGTTGTGAAAAGCTAAGCCAAACACCCCCTAACAATCTCTCCGCTTTTAATTTTAAGGTTTTCTTTTTATTTTTGGATATTGATTTTGATTTCGTTTTTACTGATATGCTAGGGTTTTTTGTTAGGTGCTTGGGAAACCAGGGGATAGTTATTGAAGCTAATGAATTGTTTGATCAAATTGACTACATGGGTAATGTAAGTTGTTGAAGAAACAAAAACAAAATAGCGATGAGGAAACAAAAATATCAGAGTATGAAGGGGATGGAACTAATGTTGTAAGTTCGTAATTGTTTGTTGTTTTTAAATGAAAATACATTTGAAGAAATCGATTGCTTACTCTCTTATTTTTTTTCTTAAAATTTTAGGAATGGGCTGCATGATCGAGGCAATGTTCAGTTGAAAGGCTTCCAATGGATGAGAAAATTCTTAGTGACCAAATGATATGCTTGGGTTTTTCGCATGGTTTATGCACTCCAATCTTGCATAGTATATTTTCCTTTTATATTCTTAAATATTGCATTGTTCTTGGTTTCCTTTTTTTCATCTCTATACAACTTGTGATGGATAAGGAACAAGTGTGCTCTAGGTGTTATGTTCAAAGACCAAACCAATAAGCTGTAAGACAGCAGTGCCAAGGAGACAGGAGCACTAGGGTCAAAAACGTCCAAAAAAGGAAAAAAAAAAGTAGAAAACCATCAAAAGAGACCTTAGCAAAAAACAGCCAACCAAAAGGAGAAACATCCAAAAAGGTAAATACAATATACAAAGAACACCAATGCCCCAATCAGTACGAAGAGCAAGAGGCAAAATTGTCCAAAACCCCCAAAAAAAACAAGCCACAAAAGAAGCAACCAAACCGAAACATAGAGCTAGAACAAAAACAAACTACAGAAAATGGTAGATGACATGAGTGAAATAGCAATGATGATAAATCAAAGTAAACCCAGTGTGAGTTTTATGTTTTCTGACTTTTTCATCTAAAGAATTACAATTATAAAGCAAATTTGTTTTGAAAATATATGGTCTCAAGTTGATAAATCTGGACACATATGAACTGTCTTCTTGTTTTGGTTAATCTTTATTTCTTAAAGGTGTCAGATATTTGTATGTTTATATATATTAGATGTTGGTGTCACTTTTGGTTTCCCAGAAATGGGATGAATACAATCAATTACATCCCATGTACAACCAGTTGCTCGGCAACTCTGTAGATTTGATTTTCTTTTGTACCTTTCTTTGAATCTTTGACTCTTTTTACTTAAATATATATGTTTTGTTAGCCTTGATTGTATCTTGGTATAAGGTATAATGTATGCATATCCATCCTAAAAATGGTGGCATCATAATTTTCATTTAAATCAAGGTACAAACCAACTAATTTTAAAAACAATAAAGATTGTGTTTGAGAAATGATACAAAAAATGACATAGTTTCAACTCCTATTGTTTTAAAATTAAATTTGGTCATTTCTATTATAAATCAAGGTTTATTTGAGGTTTTTGTATATCAATTTGAACTAAAGAAGACAATTACTTAGGCTGAAACTTATTGAGGACCTAAGGCTTCCATGTTGAAGGATTAAAGAGCTAAAGTTTGAAAAAAAACAAATGAGGATGAAGGATTAAAGAGCTAAAGTTTGAAAAAAAACAAGGAGCTTTGAGCACATGAAGGTGATACTTCTTTGAGATTGATACATAAAGCTGAAGTAAAGAAAAGAAGATGAAAGAACATGAGAAGTGAATAAGAAGGAGCCAATTCCAAGGAATGAAGAGGATATCTGTATACAATTAACAGTAGGTTACAAGGGTTGCAAGAGCATGTTCGATGAAAGTCCTTTGTTTATCAATCGGCATGCCATTGATTTTTTTTGTGTGCTATACTGGCCTACTGGGAGCTTGAAATGGATTTGTTCACCCACAATTTGTCTTCAAACAATTTGGATGTTCGAAGAACTTGTTGGAACAAGAATGTTTAATGCCAAAAAAACATGAAAATTAATACTACTTGAATAATTCGTACTCAAACTTAGTTTGTTTACCTAGCCTCTATTCTTTTCTTATTTCTGCAAAAAGCATGAAATGATGGTTGTTAAAAATAGGAAAGTGAATATAACCATAATGTAATGTGTATCTGAATAAAATAACGCATAAATTTTGTTTTTGTAAAAAATTAATCATTTAGTTCGGAATAGCATTCCAGACTAAGAAAAAAAATCTAACAAAAAAATTACATTTTAGACTAACATTATGTAATTGTTGACCAACATTTTGGATTTCGGACTGAAATTTCGGAGTTTGGAAAAAAAAACTCTATGAGTTTCATGAACGAGTCCGACATTCGATTAACAATTTTTGAATTTCATGAAAAAAATTCATCTTTTACTTAAATCTAAACAAACATAATAAATATGAACTATATACACGATATTAGGGCGTGAAATCAGCCATTTCATGAAAAATTGGTGACATTAAACACTTCAAAATGGGATAATTTTTGGTGTTCATGGCTGTCGGAAAGCACCATCAAGTGTGTTCATATACATTTAAAGAATATGAATTTTTCATTTTTAATTCTTATTGATTTTTGTTTCTGCTTTCATTAATCTTATTGATAATTATTTAGATGTAGTAACTAATTGCGCAAAAAAAAAAAAAAACTAATCATCTCTGGAAACTAATTTCTAAAGAAACTATTCGCATCCGTCGCTTGGCGCGGGTAAACGGTTACTATATATATATATATATATATATATATATATATATATATATATATATATATATATATATATATATATATATATATATATATATATATATATATATATATATATATATATATATATATATCATTTGATGAATACAAGATCTCGTCTTTTACATGATTTTAATCATTTATAAATATAATATTATCAATATAAATATATGAATTTAATTTTAATATAATCATTTTTTCGTATAACTGTGTAAATATATTAATCCATCTTTGACATATTCTCTTATAAATATAACAATTCTTCAATTTATTTATCAGCGAATAAATATCCATTATCTTATTTATGTTGTACAAGACTAGTAATTTGTATTGAAAACTCAAACTAGATTTCCATCAACAAATACAATAAAATTCTTTAATAAATGAGTTTTTTGATGTATGAAAAAAAAATCAAGTGATTAAATTATAACATGATATTTTAGAATAGAATTCAATCAATTTAATTATTTTTTATTATTAAAAAAACCCCAATTATTTTTGAATAAAAGTTGAAAAAAATGATTGCAATACTATAGGAAATAAACATTTAATTAAGTTGACTATTTCATTTATGTAATATTAAAATTCCTATAGTGCCGTTTAGAAAATGATTTGTCCACAATCATTCTGGCATTCTCAACCTTTGCACATTCTTAATATAATTTCCTATTGTAACAGCCCAAAAATCAGAGTAAAAATTTTTATTTTCAAAACAATAAGTCGTACAATTAAGTTGTTCCAAAACCAATCAAAATGATTAAATCAATTAAACATCTGAGTAAAAATCATAAGTAGCCGATGCGGAAAACTCTAGGGGATGCAGTGCAGTCACGTCGGACCCTTCCTTTTAAAACCGGAAGTACCTGAAACCATAACATAAAACTGTAAGCACAAAGCTTAGTGAGTTCCGCAAATACCACATACCATACGTACAATGGGCCCCGCCCTGCATCTGGCCCCGCTCGGTACAAATCTATCAGTAATATGTGATGGGTACCGCCCAACACATTCATCAGGCCCCGCTTGGCATCGGGCCTCACTCGATATACATACAAACATATATAATACATGCAAGATTCACACAGACAGCTAGCATCCTATAAACATAATCAATGGGTCGGCATTGGTGCCTTTGACCCGTAAATACTGTGAGGAGATTCATCTTAATCTGATGATAACTGAATCACACACGTGATGTTGCTACATGGCTCCTCACACTGAACATTTCCAAAGTCACCCATAATCAAAGGTCCAATCATATTCTATCATGCTATGGGGTAAAAATACTATTTTACCCTTCCTATGATACGATCTCCAATCTTTAAACCACCTCAGCTGATGACATCGAACTATAAACCCTTGACCGGAAAGATTGGATCACTGATCCAACAATCCACTTGACGAACAATCGATGCACTCAAAACTTTGCCAACATATACAATTTAAATCCCTTTAGCAATTTCCAGTTGTTGAATGACCCTCCGTGAATAATGCATCACCCACCCTAGGAGTGAAAGGTTATTGTTATTCTTACCCCACTAATGGTTGCGATCGAATCAATAAGCTAATCAACCATCAACTGATAACCAACCTGAGTGTCACACCCCAAAACCGAGGACGGCGGAATACGTTCTGGGGTGGAGGATGTCATGTACAGTATCATAACAATGCATAATAGTAAAGACAAGCAACAACATCCATTGCATTAATATAATAATTGTAATACAAGCGTGTTCTATACAGTTTGTTAGACACCAAAAGTATAATCAAAATAAATAGGAGTCTGGTATATGCTCCATCTTCTCAAAAGCTGCATCTGTACCTGTCTACTGATGACCTGAGAATACAAGTTATTTTGAAAGCGAGTATCAGCATAAAGCTGGTGAGTTCATAAGTATTTAGTGTCATTGCTTGTATAAAAATGTTTACAACAAGGTGGTATAATATCTGGTTTCAATGTTTGAAAATAGTATACTCCCTAGAAAACCCTATGTTTTCCAGTAAAAAGTAGCCTTCTACCAAGACTCAATTGTTTGTATATTTGTTCTTTCATAAATGTGGAGATTTTCCCAGTGAAACTATTATTATGAAAATATAGTTTTTGACCTCATTAATGTAAAGAAATGGGAAAATAATGTTTTACCCCAGCAGTGTCACTGTCGGCTGAATGTAATGAAAATGCAGACTCCAGGTGGTATTAAATGTACAATACACCTCGAGGAGTCTGTTTTGCCTTTAATTCTTAAAGTGTTAATTAAAGGTCTGAATGTGAACTCGTATGTAACCATGCTGATTGACGATTAAATAACTGATGACCCTCCAGGTCACACGTAGTATGGTGACATTTTATCACCCCTGGGCCTAGTCGGCTCGGACTGTAGCTAGCAGTCGGGATGTGGGAGTGTCTGTCCCGTATAGATCTATACACATAATGCCCGCTCTCCCTCCAGTAGACTTTGGTTACACGGTGATAGCACAATGAAGTGTCGTATCGAGAAGTAGTATGTCACATTCTGTTTTAGTATATTCTCTTGTATATTGTATAATGTATTTACTGGTATAATGTATAGAGTGTTCTCTTGGATAGCATATAGTATTCTCTTTGTATAGTATTTATCATGTATTGACTCATAGCTGTACTGACTCGGGTAGATGTCATTGTAATAGGAGTAATGAGTAATATTCCTTAACTATACCTATTATAGTTCAATAGTAAGGTTGGTTGCATGCCTTTGATATACAAAGGTACTGAACTGAAGTGAAGGCTTTTATATCCAACACAAATATATATGATATATAACTAAGAATTCAATGACAGTCGGACAAATAACAAAATACCCTAAGTCCACAACCAAACAAGGAACAGGAAGTAAGGTGAGCTATCAGTCCTAAGTCCTTCAAGTCAAACTTATATAAATATATTAGTATAGATATGGTTTGGGAATAAAAGAAGTTTAAAAAAAGTTTGGAAATAGTTTTATAACAATTTAATACGAAAATGAGTTTGATAAACATTTGAAGCAGTTTTGTTGGCAAAGCAGTTGAAAGTATAGAAAATCCTTTTGGTTGCAAGTTATAAATCACATGTGATTGATACTATAACTTGTTTGATTCAACTTGTATTCCCCCCCCCCCATAAAATCATTTAAAAACATTTAAAAGGTTAATTAAGGGGGTATGAACTCACCTGCAGTGAGTAGTATGGATGGAAGTGTCGGGTAGGATGCTAGGTGTCAAGTGAGGACTTGAACACACACACGGATCCTATGTAATATGCAGTGATACATAAGTGTATCTAATTAGTTAATTAATCACTAATTAAGTAAGTAAAGACACTCTAATGCATGAAAACACTTTGTTTCAAGTGCTAGGAGTGCTAAGGGTTGCTTCTAAGGAGTGTATGGCCTCACTATGGAGTTTACACTTCAAATGGTCACCCTATATGAGTTTACGGTTGATGGACCATTCCCCCCATGAGTTTACGGCCGTAAACTCATGGGAATGGTGCATTTGGGTGTTTCAAGATCTCATGTTTCACAAAGAATTGTCCTAGGGTTGAATCAAAGGCTTAGGAAGTTGTTAGGGCTCGAAATGGCACTCCTTTGGAGTTTGCGGTCCTTGGACCACTCCTTGGGAGTTTACGGTCGTAAACCCTAGAGTTTACGGCCGTAAACCCTTGGCCACTTCATTCTTTTCGTGTTTTGTGGTTCTTAGTTCATGCATGTAAGTTCTTAGCCTCTTATCCAAGCATTAAAAGGTGTTAGGGGCATCAAAACACCCTTTGGGGGTGTTTACGGTTTTGGGAGATCCCCAAACCGTAAACACATGTTCTTGGGGATTTTTGGTGTTTATTCCATGGATTTGTAAGCACACTAAGCAAATAACTAGTTAGGAAGAGTATACTTACTTATAGGAAGCTTGTAAGAGTGTTTAGGACCCAAGAACACTAGATTAAGTGTTGTATGAACGAATTTAGGAAGGAAAACTTACACTTTTGGCGGATTTGGAAGAATGGACTTATGATACTTAAGAGAAAAGCCTTGTGTTCTTGAGGTGGGAGGTGGAGAATGAGGAAAAGATGTGTAAACTCATGCTATATGCATGAGTCTTGGGAAAATGGTGTTTACGGCCCAAACACCCCTTGTTTGGCCGTAAACACCTAACTAAGGTGTTTATTGTTATGTTTGCTACACATCGCTAATAACGTCACTTCTTTTTATTTAATCGTTTGACGAAAAATAAAATAAAACACCCAAACGGACTTAAATCCGGCCAAAAATGTATTGAAATGTTTTTGACTAATATTTGAAGTGTTTGACTGTAGAAATTATACAAATGAAAATTTCGGGTTGTCACATCATCCCCCCCGTTAGAGGGAATTTCGTCCCGAAATTAGAGTTCAAGCAACTAAGTTATTACACAATAACTAAGTAAAAAGATGAGGATATTTAAGTTTCATTTGATCCTCGCGCTCCCAAGTGAACTCCGGTCCTCGCTTGGCGTTCCAGCGAACCTTCACAATTGGGATGCGGCTTTGTTTTGTTCGTTTGACCTCTCGGTCCATAATCTCTACAGGCTCTTCCACGAAGTTGAGTCTCTCGTTGATCTCGATCTCGTCGAGAGGGATTACAAGAGTCTCGTCGGATAGGCACTTTCTCAAGTTCGAGACGTGGAAGGTAGGATGTACGTTACTAAGCTCGTGGGGTAGATTGAGTTTGTAAGCTACGGGGCCGATTCTAGCAAGAATCTCGAAAGGCCCTATGTATCTTGGATTCAGCTTTCCACGCTTTCCGAAGCGTATCAAGCCTTTCCAGGGTGAGACTTTCAAAAGGACTCGGTCTCCCACCCGGAACTCCAAAGGTTTCCTCCGTTTGTCTGCGTAGCTTTTCTGTCGGTCTTTAGAGGCTTTTAATCGTTCACGAATCTGAACGATCTTCTCTGACGTTTCCCGAATGATTTTCGGACCCGTGAGAGTGCTGTCAGGAACTCGTCCTTTAGCTAACTGGGTGTCACCCACCTCAGCCCAGCACAGAGGGGATCTGCACTTCCGGCCGTAGAGGGCTTCAAATGGAGCAGCCTTGATGCTCGCGTGATAACTGTTGTTGTAGGAAAACTCGACAAGGGGTAAGTAGGTATCCCACGCCTTACCAAAGTCGATCACACAGGCTCGCAGCATATCTTCCAAAGTTTGGATAGTCCTCTCACTTTGTCCGTCGGTCTGTGGATGGTAGGGTGTACTCATGTCCAACCTCGTTCCTAAGGAGCTTTGTAGTGACTGCCAGAACCTCGAATTGAATCTACTATCTCTGTCGGAGATAATGGATATAGGAACACCATGCAGTCGTACGATTTCCCTAATGTAGGTTCTCGTGAGTTTCTCCATTTTGTCGGTTTCTTTGATGGGTAGGAAGTGTGCGGACTTGGTCAGTCTATCGACGATGACCCATATGGTATCAAGTCCACCCGTTGTCTTGGGTAGCTTGGTTATGAAGTCCATAGTGATCCGCTCCCACTTCCACTCAGGTATCTCCGGTTGTTGGAGTAGTCCTGATGGTTTCTGGTATTCGACCTTGACCTTCGCGCAAGTAAGGCATTTACTCACGAAGGTAGCAATCTCTGCTTTCATGTTAGGCCACCAGTATGACTTTTTGAGATCCAGATACATCTTATCTGAACCTGGGTGGACGGAGTATCGAGTGTTGTGTGCTTCCTTCATAACCAAGTCTCTGAAGCCACCGTGCTTCGGTGTCCAGATCCGGCCCATGAGATATAAGGCTCCGTCACCCTTGACTTCTAGATTCTTATCCATTCCTCGCAGGGATTCTCCCGCTACATGTTCAGGTTTCAAAGCTTCGAGCTGAGCTTCCTGAATTTGCGCTGATAGATGCGAATAGATAGTCATTGTTAATGACTTGACTCTTCGGCCATAATATTCTTTCCGACTTAGGGCGTCTACTACTACGTTGGCTTTACCCGGATGATAACGAATTCCGCATTCGTAGTCATTGAGTAGCTCGACCCACCGTCGTTGTCTCATGTTGAGCTCTTTTTGGTTGAAGATGAGTTGGAGGCTTTTGTGGTCGGTATAGATGGTGCTCTTTGTACCATACAGGTAGTGTCTCCAGATTTTTAGGGCGAATACAACCGCTCCTAATTCGAGGTCGTGTGTGGTGTAGTTAACCTCGTGTGTCTTCAGCTGTCTTGAGGCATAGGCGATGACCTTACCTCGTTGCATCAGAACACAACTGAGCCCCTGGTTGGATGCATCGCAGAATACCACGAAGTCTTCTATCCCTTCGGGGAGGGACAGTATCGGTGCGGTGCATAAGGCTCGCTTCAGGGTTTGGAATTCCTTCTCTTGCTTCTCTTCCCAGTTGAAGGCCACGCCTTTCTGGGTCAATGTAGTCAGGGGTTTTGCGATTCGAGAGAAGTTTTGAATGAACCTGCGGTAGTAGCCAGCGAGGCCTAGAAATTGACGAATTTCCGTAGGCGTCTTCGGTGCTGACCAGCTCTCAATAGCTTTAATCTTGGATGGGTCCACGTGGATTCCTTCTTCGCTAACCACGTGTCCTAAGAATTCGACCCTTCGGATCCAAAATTCGCACTTAGAGAACTTCGCGTATAGCTTTTCCGATTGTAAGGTTTCCAGGACTTGTTGCAGATGATCGCTATGCTCTTCCTCACTTCGAGAGTAGATAAGTATGTCATCTATGAAGACGATGACGAACTGATCCAAGTAAGGACGACACAACCTATTCATTAAGTCCATGAATACTGCGAGCGCATTGGTTAGTCCGAACGGCATCACTACGAACTCGTAGTGCCCGTAACGAGTTCGGAAGGCTGTTTTCAGAACATCCTCCTCAAGTACTCGTAACTGGTGATACCCGGACCTCAGATCGATTTTGGAAAAGTAACTCGCCCCTTGGAGTTGGTCAAATAAATCGTCTATGCGAGGAAGAGGGTAACGATTTTTGACTGTGAGCTTGTTGAGTTCCCTGTAGTCGATGCACATACGGAACGATCCGTCTTTCTTCTTGACGAACAAGACCGGAGCTCCCCAGGGAGAGAAGCTTGGTCTTATGAAGCCCTTGCTGAGCAGTTCGTTAAGTTGACCGGACAGCTCTTGCATCTCAGCAGGCGCTAGATGATAGGGCGATTTGGCTACGGGGGTGGCTGATTAAGTCGATTCGGAACTCGACTTGACGTTGGGGAGGTAATCCCGGTAGCTCTTCTGGAAAAACGTCGGGGAAGTCACGTACCACGGGGAAGTCTTTCAGGTCTTTTGTTTTCTGGCTCGTGTCGACGATGTGTGCAAGGAACGCACGATATTCCTTACACAAATATTTCCGGGCTTGAATACTTGAGATGATACGAAGGCTCGTACTGGGTTTGTCTCCGTAGATCAACAAGGTTTCGTTATTTGGCAGGTTCAGACGGATTGCTTTGTCGAAACACAGAATATCGGTACGATGGAGACTCAACCAGTCCATGCCCACAATGACATCGAAGCTCTTGATTGCTACTGGTATAAGGTCGATAGGAAATGAGTGATTATCTAGCGCGAGGGTACAACCTATGTATATTTCGTTAGAGCTCTCTGTCTTGCCGTTAGCCATTTCTACGACGAAGGTTTCTTTTAGTGGTTGCGGTGATTGTTTAAGTAGGAGTTTAAAGTTTTGGTTTACGAAGCTTCTTTCTGCCCCACTATCGAATAGAATACAAGCATAAGAGTTATCGAGAAGGAACGTACCCGTGACTACTGTGGGGTCTGCTATTGCTTCATTGTGGCCAATAGCAAGTAGTCTGCCAGTCCCTCCTGCATTCCCAGCCTTCAGGCAGTTTCTTTTGAAATGCCCTATCTCGCCACAGCCGTAGCAGGCCTGGCTTACTCCTGTACTGGGGACCTGGGAAATGGGTTTGGGCTGTGATCGGCAAAACCGGGCGGTATGGCCCTTCCGGTCACAGTTAGTGCAGTGCATTTCCCGGTAGGGGCCGTTATGATGGAAAGAACACTTTGTGCACTTGGGTAAGTTCCCTGCATATGTTTTGGACGGTACAGGGGCAGCTGGATAAGTGGCAGCATGGACAGCCACCGTCTGTTGGTTCTTGGAAGAGGATTGATTTGATTTGCCCCTCCTTCGGTCTCCACGCTTCCTTTTGTTGTCGGTCGCGTAGGTTGGTGTTGCGGTGGTGGTTGTAGTTGTTGATGCAGTAGAAGGAACTTCATGATCAATTAGCCTTTGGGCCAATTCCTTGGCACTATCAAAGGTTGCAGGGTTTGAAGCTAGAATGTTCCCACGATACGGGGGCACCAAACCCCAGATGTATCTCTCGATCTTTTTATTTTCGGTGGGGACCATGTTTGGACATAGAGCCACCAGGTCGCAGAACCTGGCTGTGTAAGCCACTATGTCGGAACCCTGCATTTTGAGGTTCCATAGTTCCTCCTCGAGCTTCTGAATTTCGCCCCTCGGGCAGTACTCCCTTGTCATAAGGTCCTTCAGTGTGTCCCAGCCCATGACGTTAGCTGTTACCAGTGAGAGTGATTTGACATGGCCATTCCACCACGTCAGGGCCCTTTGGGTGAAGGTGCAAGTAGCAAACTTTATCTTGCTTTCCTCAGGGCATGAGCACATCTCGAAGATCGCTTCTGTTCTCTCGATCCATTGGGACAGTGCAAGGATCCCTCCGGTTCCGTTGAAGTATGTAGGTTTGCAGCAGATGAAATCTTTATAGGTGCACTCCCGTGCACGCGGATGGATTTCACCTTGGCTGGAGTTTGTGCCAGTCCCCATTCCACTAACACCACTAGAGTTTACTTGAGCCATGGTGGAGGTCACAGCTGCGGTTACAGCTGCTTGAAACATCACCGGATCGAACTGCGGAGGAGGAGGTGGTGGTGGTGGAGTTTGAGTTGCAGGTCTGCCCCTGGTCGGACGAGGACGAGGCGGCATCTTTTACTGAAAATTGATAGAGATGATGATAATAGTAAGAATCGATCGTGAGTATGATGAGAGTGTTTCATGGACTAAATCGCCATAGTCCAACTGTCAGCTAGAGTCATAACAAATAGAGTAGGGAAACATAAGAGTATAGAATTTCCCATATAGTAGTCAACTGCCAATGTTACTGGTATTAAAAATGGAAAATGAGTTCGGGAAAATGACCTAACAATAGGTCTTACATCAAACCATAAGGGAAAATGTTGGCAGTTTAGAAGCCTAGTTAGAGTATTTTCAAAGTTAGGAATGTTTACAGACAAGCGCTCTACCGAGCATAGAAAAGAAAAGGCTATTCCTTAATCAAAAGAGAAGGATGAATTGACATCTCCTACTGGCGACGGGTAACCCTTGGGCGAACCCTAAGACCAGCCAGTTGGCGTACAACTTCCTGAAGATGTCGCTCATGCGCCCTCTGACGCACTCGAAGTTCCATGACTTCAGCTCGGGATGCAACTAGTTGTTGTTGCAGAGCCTCATTGGCCCTCCTAGTCCTATCCATAGCTTCTTCGAGTTGGCGGATACGGACATCGTTAAGGTTAGAGTTGGCATCTATTTCCACAACTCTGCCGATGGCTGCATGACTTTGTTCGACGTTCCTAGCAATCCTACAGACCATGATGGGCAAGACTCGGTCAGCTGAACCTCCCTCGCTTATGTTGTAAAAGCTTCGGTCTCCGTTGCAAGGTAAAGGCTGACCCTGTTCATCACTCCATCGATTCAAGGTTGTTGCCCACATGGGAGTGGGACCTTGAAATGTCGGATGGGGGTTGGGGTTTGGAGCTACTGGGGGTAGGTTGTTGACTTCTGGTTCGGAGTCGGAGCTATCCGAAAAGCCTTCTGCACGGTGATCACCCAAAGGGATTGGATGATCATCTTCTGGCTCTTCATCAAGCCATCCTCCAATGCCTTGGTTCGGATAATAAGGATCGCCGGGAAGGTGGAAGCCAGCCATGCTATCTATGTGAGAATAGGGAAAGAATAGTTAATAGGCGTACTAATCTAAGATACTTATAAGATGATCTTTACCAGTTACTTCGATACTTGCATAGTGCATACTAATTACATGTAATTAAGGCGAGATAGATCTTCGAATAAGTGACCCTAACTCTAAATCCACAACCAAACAAGGAACATGAAGTAAAGCAAAGGTCACAGATTCTGAGTCTATAGCGTCCTAGTTGCATGTAACCTTAGCGTATCCACTTAGCAACTATCACCCTACTAGTAAAGACCTTTTTAGTTCTCACATATGTAATTCATAGTAATGCAGAATACTCCTATAGTATTCTTGTTCTAATGCTCTTGTAGTAGTGTTGGTAAGTTTTTAGACTTGCGGCGACACCACAACCATTCTTAGGCACATGCTAGTCACTCCTTGGAAAATGTAGTTGATCAGGCTACATTCACCCATATTTGACTATATGTCTCTAAGCCTAGTTGTGTTGTTCCACAATCTTAATACTTTTGTTCTGTTCTAGTATGATACTGACCCTTTGTATGAATGGATGTATATATATATATATATATATATATATATATATATATATATATATATATACTTAGTTAAATATTTTATTATTTAAAAGTATATATTCTTGGTCAGAGTGTTTTAATCCCGATGTGTTTATAGTTCGTATATCTTTTATGGGTTGATATACTTGATTCACTATAAACAATGCTCTGATACCAATCTGTCACACCCCAAAACCGAGAACGGCAGAATGCGTTCTGGGGTGGAGGACGTCATGTACAGTATCATAACAATGCATAATAGTAAAGACAAGCAACAACATCCATTGCATTAATATAATAATTGTAATACAAGCGTGTTCTGTACAGTTTGTTAGACACCAAAAGTATAATCAAAATAAATAGGAGTCTAGTATATGCTCCATCTTCTCAAAAGCTGCATCTGTACCTGTCTACTGATGACCTGAGAATACAAGTTATTTTGAAAGCGAGTATCAGCATAAAGCTGGTGAGTTCATAAGTATTTAGTGTCATTGCTTGTATAAAAATGTTTACAACAAGGTGGTATAATATCTGGTTTCAATGTTTGAAAATAGTATACTCCCTAGAAAACCCTATGTTTTCTAGTAAAAAGTAGCCTTCTACCAAGACTCAATTGTTTCTATATTTGTTCTTTCATAAATGTGGAGATTTTCCTAATGAAATTATTATTATGAAAATATAGTTTTTGACCTCATTAATGTAAAGAAATGGGAAAATAATGTTTTACCCCAGCAGTGTCACTGCCGGCTGAATGTAAAGAAAATGCAGACTCCAGGTGGTATTAAATGTACAATACACCTTGGGGAGTCTGTTTTGCCTTTAATTCTTAAGGTGTTAATTAAAGGTCTGAATGTGAACTCGTATGTAACCATGCTGATTGACGATCGAATAACTGATGACCCTCCAGGTCACACGTAGTATGGTGACATTTTGTCACCCCTGGGCCTAGTCGGCTCGGACTGTAGCTAGTAGTCGGGATGTGGGAGTGTCTGTCCCGTATAGATCTATACACATAATGTCCGCTCTCCCTCCAGGAGACTCTGGTTACACGGTGATAGCACAATGAAGTGTCGTATCGAGAAGTAGTATGTCACATTCTGTTTTAGTATATTCTCTTGTATATTGTATAATGTATTTTCTGGTATAATGTATAGAGTGTTCTCTTGGATAGCATATAGTATTCTCTTTGTATAGTATTTATCATGTATTGACTCATAGCTGTACTGACTCGGGTAGATGTCATTGTAATAGGAGTAATGAGTAATATTCCTTAACTATACCTATTATAGTTAAATAGTAAGGTTGGTTGCATGCCTTTGATACACAAAGGTACTGAACTAAAGTGAAGACTTTTATATCCAACACAAATATATATGATATATAACTAAGAATTCAATGACAGTCGGACAAATAACAGAATACCCTAAGTCCACAACCAAACAAGGAACATGAAGTAAGGTGAGCTATCAGTCCTAAGTCCTTCAAGTCAAACTTATATAAATATATTAGTATAGATATGGTTTGGGAATAAAAGAAGTTTAAAAAAAGTTTGGAAATAGTTTTATAACAATTTAATACGAAAATGAGTTTGATAAACATTTGAAGCAGTTTTGTTGGCAAAGCAGTTGAAAGTATAGAAAATCCTTTTGGTTGCAAGTTATAAATCACATGTGATTGATACTATAACTTGTTTGATTCAACTTGTATTCCCCCCCCCCCCCCATAATAGCATTTTAAAACATTTAAAAGGTTAATTAAGGGGGTATGAACTCACCTGCAGTGAGTAGTATGGATGGAAGTGTCGGGTAGGATGCTAGGTGTCAAGTGAGGACTTGAACACACACACGGATCCTATGTAATATGCAGTGATACATAAGTGTATCTAATTAGTTAATTAATCACTAATTAAGTAAGTAAAGACACTCTAATGCATGAAAACACTTTGTTTCAAGTGCTAGGAGTGCTCAGGGTTGCTTCTAAGGAGTGTATGGCCTCACTATGGAGTTTACACTTCAAATGGTCACCCTATATGAGTTTACGGTTGATGGACCATTCCCCCCATGAGTTTACGGCCGTAAACTCATGGGAATGGTGCATTTGGGTGTTTCAAGATCTCATGTTTCACAAAGAATTGTCCTAGGGTTGAATCAAAGGCTTAGGAAGTGGTTAGGGCTCGAAATGGCACTCCTTTGGAGTTTGCGGTCCTTGGACCACTCCTTGGGAGTTTACGGTCGTAAACCCTAGAGTTTACGGCCGTAAACCCTTGGCCACTTCATTCTTTTCGTGTTTTGTGGTTCTTAGTTCATGCATGTAAGTTCTTAGCCTCTTATCCAAGCATTAGAAGGTGTTAGGGGCATCAAAACACCCTTTGGGGGTGTTTACGGTTTTGGGAGATCCCCAAACCGTAAACACATGTTCTTGGGGATTTTTGGTGTTTATTCCATGGATTTGTAAGCACACTAAGCAAATAACTAGTTAGGAAGAGTATACTTACTTATAGGAAGCTTGTAAGAGTGTTTAAGACCCAAGAACACTAGATTAAGTGTTGTATGAACGAATTTAGGAAGGAAAACTTACACTTTTGGCGGATTTGGAAGAATGGACTTATGATACTTGAGAGAAAAGCCTTGTGTTCTTGAGGTGGGAGGTGGAGAATGAGGAAAAGATGTGTAAACTCATGCTATATGCATGAGTCTTGGGAAAATGGTGTTTACGGCCCAAACACCCCTTGTTTGGCCGTAAACACCTAACTAAGGTGTTTATTGTTATGTTTGCTACACATCGCTAATAACGTCACTTCTTTTTATTTAATCGTTTGACGAAAAATAAAATAAAACACCCAAACGGACTTAAATCCGGCCAAAAATGTACTGAAATGTTTTTGACTAATATTTGAAGTGTTTGACTGTAGAAATTATACAAATGAAAATTTCGGGTTGTCACACTGAGCGGCATAAGTACCTTGAACCCTTACTTCGTTGTCCCATAAGAGACATCTAACTACCATAAGACCTTTTTCATAAAAGCTTCTGATATGTGAACCACACTTACATTCTTGAAAACATGAATATGGAAGTAACTCACCATGTAGTCGCGTTCTCACCATCCCCTTTTGCTTCTCAACCATGAAAGATCTCAACGATATCGAATTCCTTTAATCAACTAAACTTACACTGCGAACCCCCTCTAGCTCACTATGCTGAATCTAACACATCAATCCGACGGCTGATCCTCCGACATGACACTGAGTTCGCTTCCACTTGAGACTCGCACTAGAAATGGTCGACACCTTAAGACCAACTCATCCAGGTACACTCCAATCATGACTCTCAACATGAAAAATGGCATATGACGATCTTCTGATATTAATAACTAGGCAATCATAAAGAAACTACGATCCGTAGGTGGGGACTTAACTAAACCCAACATAACATCTCAACACCCAATCATATAAGCAAAATTAATTAAAATGCATGAAGGAATACATACCCACAAGGTCTTGAAGTCTTGGCTCTGCCTCCTGAAAGACCACAGGTGATGGGGTCTGAGCCGCCCGAATCGGAAAACATGGGCAACTTGCCCGAATATGACCAGGCTGATGACAACGATGACACAATTCTATCTCTAGGGTTCATTATTGGCGAACATGACCCTTTCGACCGCACCTACCACATTTTAACATGCACCGCACAGGCTCTTGGGTCCCTCCACCATTAATGAAGATGTTGTGGCACCTCTGGCCTCCAACACTAGGCAAGGAAACATCAAGCTACCTAGATGTAGCTAGTAGAGTTGGAGCATGAATTTGCTTCCTCTTTCCTAGTTACCTCTCCAAACCAAGGTCCTAATCCCGAGTCAACTCAACAATATCATTAGTTGCCTAAACCGCTGAAACCTGATCCTCGAACTTTCCGAACAACCTTTCAGTGATGTGACTAATAATGCAAAGCAATTCCTCTTATATGGTCCGTGAAATCTAAGCGGTAATCCAATCACGGAATCGATCCCCCTGAATGCATTATGTATATCTCACATTCGATCCCTCGGAGAAAGAACTAGCAATAGGATCATCCTTTCCAAAGAACTTTGGGACTCCACAAACCTTCAACTCCCTATGAGAGAGTGTTCAAACTCCCAACTGTTCCGCTCCAATCTTAATATGAAAATCCCCATGACGCTCATCCATAATCTCCATGATCCATTCCTTGATGGTACCACACATCATAGGAGTCTGCTCCAAAATACCACGGGTGATTTCTGATGTAATGAACTCCCGAATCTGCTCATCCATCGGCTCAGTGCCAACACTTGAGCCTAAACCAGATCCTCCTCCACGAGTGCTCATCATAATTCTGAAGAGAAACCAAGCAAAAATCAAAACATACCCAAAGAATCCTCATCCTACAGGATTCCTAGAATCTCTGTTACCTTCCTTAATTCGAGTATGGATCATGTGCTTTCAATAGTACGGGCCCAATACTACCTTCCACACATATCTATACCTTCCTCAAGAATTATTTCGAATCTTCTAAGTCACCTTCTCAAACTGGTATTCCAAATACCCACTAAACAACACATCCATACCCACTAAAACACTTCCTAGGCTCTCCCAGGTTCCCGACCTCACCCTGACATCAGTTGTTGAAGAACTCCCACTAATTTCAACTAACTACCTTATGACCACAATCACATGCCATAAAGCTTAGATAATCCTTCAACTAAAAGACTCAGTCCTACAACGGTTAGACTCATACGAGAGTTGCACAGTAGGTCCAAATAAATCACTTTGAGATTATTTAACCTATGCAGAATGTGACATAATATATTCACTTAATAGTTAACTCACATCATCAAGTGTCCCACAAAGCACAAAGAAAGCAGCATTCGTGCAGTAACACTCCAAGCCACAAACCATTCAGATTACATCTCAAGTTCAGTTGCTACCAATATAAATTCGAAATCTAACATAACATCCAATTCCTCTTAGGCTACAAGGACACACATATCAAGCCAATCTATCTAACATCAGAAATCCATTCTAGCATGCGTTTCTAAAATCTCAACCAACAAGAATATAAAGTCATCTATCCTAGCATTTGTAAGGGTCAAAATGTTGTAATTAGTCGAAGTGTATTTTGCACTCTTCGAATATTTTGTAATCTATTTTACTAAGGCGCTTTTATTCGAAGCTTAAGTGTGTGACAAACCTTAGTATATTTTTTGTACGCTTTCTGTTCCCTATAAATAGGGATATTTACTAGAGTTAGATAAGAGTTTTTACAGACCTGTCTTTGTACTCTGTAAACATTCGAAAGCGTAATAGAGCTGATACAAGATCATATTTACATCCGTTGTTCAATCTCGCATTCTTACTTGATTTTATACTCTGATTCATTTTATACTCGATTAATTGATTCATCAATTGGTATCAGAGCAGGAATCACATCTGTGATCTGATTTTCACCTATTCAAAAAGTTTTTGAATCAACTTTTTCGTTCAAAAGTTTCCGCACTTTTTGATAGTGAAAAATTTGTCTAGATTTTAGTTTGTGATTCGATTCTGCATTTGAATTGTTGAATCGAGTGTTCTTCTTGAAATTCCGATTTGATTCAACTAGTTTGTTTTCAAATTTCCAAATTTTCTTCAAAATTTTCAAAATCATCTTCCGTACAACAATGGCGAGCTTCAATCTCAATTCAATGACCTCGTTTTCTCATCTGTTAGGATCATCGACCAAAATTCCAATGCTAATCCCTGAATATTATGATCAGTGGGCTGATCGTATGCAGGATTATCTAAATGGTCTTGATGAAGAATTCTTGTCATGTATCACTGGAAATGTCAATGTTCAACCAATTGGATCATCTTCTGCAAGTTCTGGTGTTGAAAATCAAACTGATCGTCTGAAGAAACCGGAGAAGAGATGTATGAGGGAATTGCGAGGAGCTTTACCTCCAGTTGTGTACAATTACATAAGGAGTTGTACAACTGCTAAGGAGATCTGGAACAATCTGAAAGATAAGTTTCAAGGAAGTGAAAAGACGAAAATCAATTCAGTCGAACAGTGTTTGGTCGAGCTGAAAGATTTCAGACAAAAAGAAGGTGAAACAATTGAAGTTTACTATGATCATCTGAACGAGTTAATCTATCGATGCAACCGCTATGGAATTACCAGGACTTCAATGGAATTCAATCTCATCTTTGTGATGGGTCTTCGAAAAGAATGGAGAAGCGTGAGTATGATGGTGAAGAATCAACAAAGTTTTGATACATCAACTCTCAATGATTTGTACAATCAGTTGAAGACACACGAAATTGAGGTTAATAAAATAGCTGAGGAATCGAAGCTAAATTTGGGAGGTCCATTGGCACTTGTGTCCAAGATATCTAAGAAAGAACCTAAAAATGGTGATTCAAAGGAAGAAGAGGGATTCATCACGAATTCGGATGATGAGGCAATAACATTTTACTCGAATAATCGTGTTAAGAAGTTTTTCAAAAAGCCGTTCAATCCGAAGGCTAAGCTTGCTGAGGTAAAAGGAAGTGCTGTGAGTAAAACTATTGTTGAGGAGAAAAGGAAGGTTGAGAAGAAAGATTCAAAGGTGTCTGAAGGAAAGAGTGAGAAGAAACTGTAAGGTCCTGAAAAGGATCTTTACCAATGATCAAGCAACAAACAATCACAAAAAGAAGAATAAGATGAAAAGAAATCGAGCTTGCACACGTTTATATTCAGAAAAACGTCAGGTACAACTCGATGGAACATTCTGTAAACGCAATGGCATCAACAACCCACAAGGGCCAACACCCCCACTATTTATACTAGACAGGACCGTAAACAGGGTTTACGGTCGTAAACGTGTTTACGGCCGTAAACACAGTTTACGTTCGTAAACACACATAATGACCAAAAACACATATACAACTCATAAATAGTATTACAGACTCATGCCGAACAAAATACAATGAAAGCCTAGACCAAACCATTTACTGGACCCTTCAATCTCCTCCTTGGTTTGGTGCTAGCTTGGACTTAGCTTTTGTCGACCACCAGTACATCGGATTTTCCCATAGCTCCGTTCCACATCTCTTTCTCGATAATCTCAACAACCATCGAAGTGTACTCCTTTGCAATGGGCTCAAAAATGTGTTCAGCCACCTTGATCTGATGAATGGAGAGCTGATGAATGTCCCACTTGCCAAATTGAAGCAAATCCCTCTTGTCATACAAGCGAATACAATCGTCTTTAAGCTTGATGACAGCAGCAGCAGCAGATTCATCAAACACCCAGTATTGCATGGATGCGAGAGATCCATCTGGATAATTTTGAAGAACGGGAACCTGCTTTACTTGAGCAGTAGCGGGCCACATCACTGACCGAAGAGGCTGACTTGTTTTGGGATCAATAACGTTAGGGTAAATCTTGATAATAGACTCTGTAGTCTTCATTGAAGGGAAACCCTTAGCTACTTGATCTTCCAAAAATGATTTGAACTGAGTCGCCTTGGGATTGTTTGATGGATTTGAGAAAGGAGCATTTGACAGCTCTGTAAGATCAATCCTAGTAAAGGAATGAAAATCGTGAGCATCTTTGTATAATTCAGTGTTTCTGCTCTTTCTTCTCACCATAAACATATTCATTGTGTCATGGAATCCCCACGAGATGATTCCTGCCCTATCACCATAAACGTCTCTGAAACGATGTTCGCCCAGATCCGTAACGGTGATCTTTTGTTGATCCCAGGGGGCATTATGTTCTGAGCTCCTTTTGAATAAAAGTTGACCCTTTTCGGCTGACTTGGCTAATTTAGCGCGTTTTAATGCCATTATACTTGGAGCCTGAGCCGGTTCTTTCTTAAAACGGTCAACAACGGTGGTCGTTCTTGTAGGTCGTGGAGCTATGGGAGCATCTTGGTCGGGAAGATAGATCTTTGGCTCGTCAACGGATGATTTGAATTTGTCGCCAAATTCTTCTTCCAGCTTCTTTTTAAGATCATAGTAGCTGGCGATCAACAGGCCGAAATGCGTCTGAAGGTCAGTAATTTGCTTCGACTTCAAAGCTTTGTCTTCGATAAGTTTTGCCACTTGAATATTGAGCTTTGTATTCTTAGTCTGAAGGTCTGCGACCTTGATATCTAGCTCAATATTTCTCTGATCTAAATCAACATTTTTCTGATTTAGAGCATCAATCTCTTTCTGGAGTCCAAGAAGTGAAGGATTCTATTCTCCTGAGCTGCCACCCCCAATGGAAATTCCTTTGCCATGTGAGGGAGGCGTTGTGAGTTGTTCTCTGGCCAAAAACCTGGCTAACTTAACCGAGGCAGCATCATGCTCTGGCCTGGGAGGAGAGAAATCCGTGGGGAATGAAGATCCACCAGCTTCATAGAAGGTACTAGGACCTTCACTGATAGGTTCAGATGAGATGATAACTGGAGTTGTTGTTGGTGGAGCTGTAAAACTTTGAAGTACACTAGAATCAGGAATTCCCTGTCTAGGGTCGAGTCTTCGTCTTTTAGTAGGAGGTGGAGGAGAGGCTTGTGTGGCTGGGTGATCACTTTCCAATGGCGCAAAAGTAGGTAAAACAACATCAAGGGGAGGAATCCATGACGCTGTCACCATAGGAATTGCTATTTCCACCGATGGACTGGTAGGAGGAGGCGTAGCTTCGAGAACGTCTTCTTTTTCCCTTGTCTCTGTTGCTGGATGAGCAACTTCATCGACATTGTCAAGCAGCGTGTTGAGATTTACCCCGGTCATGAAATCTTCATTACTACCGAAGTTGAGAGGAATTTCATCGTTATCAAATCCTGTGAGGTCGAGGCCTTCGTACAAATCAGTCTCCGTTTCAGACCCCTCATTGTAATCTCCTTGTACCTGAACAAATGTTAATTCGTGTTCCTCAGCTACTTGAGCATTAGCAGCTGGAGTTTCTTCCTCATCATGATCTGAAATTGTGATGACATCTTCATAAACAACTCTTTCGGAGGAAGTGGGCTCAGAAGACATCTTATCAGACGTTCCATGAGATTCGGAAGATTCATCTATTTTAGCAAATTTCCCGAATTTCACGAGAGGATGTAAGCTTTGGAAGACGACTTTGCCCTTTCGATTTTGCTTAATGAGACCAATCGTGTGCGGGCCTAATGACTTTATATCCAACTTGTCACCATCTTTGATCATCTCTGGGAATTGGTTGTCGATGAACGTCTGAATAAATCTCGGATATAGCAAGAATGCATCTCTGGTCTCCCGGCTTATAGCGTTGATATTTACCAAGAACTCATCCAAAATGAACTTCGAGAAGTTGAATTTGATGCCAGCCGCCAGTGAAACGATTGCCCCTGTGTTCCTGAGAGAGATTTCATCAGCTCCTGATCTCCTCCCCGAGATACAGCTAGCTCACGAACACATGTGCTAAAAATCTCCAGTAGGGAGGCAAAAGCTTCTTCACCGTGGGAGGATAGATGCCCTCATAACCCATCCTTCTGAGAATCTTTTGAACATCATTAATCCCAATTTCAGTAGGAAAATCGGGTTGATCATCGATCAGCAATGTGTCTCTGATATACTGCTCGGTGATTACGATCTTGCATCCTTTGACCTCATCTTTAATAGCAATCGCACCATTTTCTTTTGACATCTTGGCCTTCTGCCAGAACTCCCGGACAATGTTCTGATAAATGACAGGATTCACAGTGATGGCACAAGCTAGGCAACATTCTCTTAGTCTGTAGATCATTGATTTGAAGTCTCCATGTGCAACAGGAGGTTCATCCAACACAATCGCCAGGTTGTGCATGTCAGCAAACTTAAGATTCGCCATTGATCTGCACTAAACAGGCCAAGTAAAAAAACAAAGTATTTAAACAATTTAAAGCTTTAAGTTTTCTTAATTAAACAATTTTATTTTGGCCTTAAAAATAATATTTTGATCAAAAATTGGAGTATACGGTCAATAATGGTCAAACATCGAGTTTACGGTCCAAACTGGTCATCTGACCGTAAACTGAGTTTACGGTCGTAAACTCAGAGGAGTTTACGGTCGTAAACCCAAAGTGAGTTTACGGTCGTAAGGCCAAAAAGAGTTTACGGTCGTAAGGCCAAAATGAGTTTACGGTTCTTGAATCTCCCCAAACCGTAAACTCTCCCAGAACCGTAAACGCCGACGAACACTTAAACCCCGATTACTCATTCAGTTTAAGTCGAATCGATGAACAAGTAGCATATCCCCAGTATTAGCATACCTTCGAAGTGGACTAGTTGATTTCGCAAAAACTCACAAAAATTTTTCGAGGAGAGAGAGTAGAGAGAGAAAGGGAGTTTTCGGCAATAAAAAGGGAGAAATGGAGGTGAAAAGGGGTTTACGGTAGTAAGCCCCACCTTTTATACTTCCTACGAGATTACCTGTCTCCCACACAGTCCAAATCCCGATTAAAATTTTAAAAAATAAAACTTTTGAGGATATTTAAAATAAAAGTAAAATTAAAAATTAAACTAAAAATAAAATAAACTAATTTCTAAAAATTTAAGAATTAAAGGATTTCAAAATTAAATTTTTGACAATTATAAAAATAAAATAAAATTAAAATAAAAATAAAAATAAAATAAGAATAAACACAGACAAAATTTTATCTTAACATTCACTGAAAATTTTCTTGTGATATTGGGATCAAAGTTGTTAGACAACCTTAATCCACTTGTCGGTACCTTTCATCTTCACATCTTTGTCTGGTCGATCGCCGGTATTGTGGTCCACTTAAACACGAAAAATTGTGACAGAATTAGGACATACTATTAATTATAAGACAAAGTAATCCTAAGTTCCTAGATAATATTTCCTAAGGACCATTCAGCTGACGACGACCAGGGATATTGTTGTCCACCTAAATCGAGCAACGATATCTATAGACAATCTGTAAGTGTTCAATTGTTAATTGTACTAGAACATGGTTCCCGCTTCCTGATATGCTCCAGTAGTCAAGAACTTCCAGAATACTCCTTACATCGGGTGAGCAGACAATTATTATGAGAGAAGATAGATTTAGAATGCATATGCTATACACCCAGGTCGGATCTCTTCCAATCACGCAGAGGGTGAAACATATGACTAACTGAAGTTTTAGGGGGATTGAGAAAAAGAATGATGCATATACTGTGTACTAGGTCGGATTGTGAGTCACGCAAAGGAGACAGTATATGGCTAACAGATAGAAAGAATTGCATAGATAGATGATGCAGAGAAATAGAGTTGCATATGCTACATTCCAGGTCGGATCTTTCGATCACGCAGAGGAGGCAACATATGACTAACAGACAGAGAGAAAGAATATAACCTTCTACAGACCTAACTTATCGGAATTCACCAGTCACCCCATCAATACCGGAATTAAGGACAGAATCCGCACATCGAGGAAAAGTTAATCCCTGGTTCCAAGTACAGGTTCTTTTAATGTGACCAGTAGATTCCCATATTTATCTCCCTGCTCAATCTATCCAAGCATCGTATTGTCAGGCTAAACGAATCTAAGTAGGTCAAGATCTGTAAAGTCTATGAATTCCTTAAGTTCAACTCTGCCTAGTCAAGTCCATTTAGAATCTTTCGTGCCTACCAGCGCATCAAACCCAGAGCATAGACCCTTCAACTTTGGGTACGTTACGCAGACTCAGATTGCCTGTTATCACATGATTATATCACTTCCCAGTACTATATCAACAAGCAAAACTGAAAGCGACAATATTTTTGATTTTTCTGAATTTTTTTTAATGTTTTTGGATTTTTGAATGTTTTTCAATTTTTTTTTTGTTTTTTGTTTATTTCTCCCCCTAAATTTGTGCATGGGTGAGAATGAAATCACTAAAATGCGCAAATTTAAACTAACCTAATGAATAACAAAAAAATTTAATCCTCAAAACGAATCATTTTTAAAAATCCCACAAGCACATCGAATCGAGTTTTGTTAAAAGGCTTGGTGAACAGATCCGCCACATTATTGGCAGTGGGAACCTGTTCTAGCCTAATGAGCGAGCGCTCATAACAATCTCTGATAAAGTGAATTTTGATATCAATGTGCTTGGTTTTGGAATGTTGGACCGGATTTTTAGTGATTTGAATTGCGGCCTCATTATCACAGTGAATTGGAGTTTCTAGATAATTCAAACCGTAGTCCAACAGCTGACGTTGGATCCAGATAACTTGAGAACAGCAGGCAGATGCAGCAACGTATTCCGCTTCTGCTGTTGAGGTAGAGACGGTATGCTATTTCTTGCACTGCCACGACACCAGCCTATCGCCAAGGAATTGGCACCCTCCTGATGTTGATTTCCTGTCAAGCTCACAGCCTCCATAATTACTGTCAGCAAAAGCATATAAATCAAATTCAGAATTTTTTGGATACCAAAGTCCCAATTTTGGGCTGCCTTTGATATACCAAAAAAATTCTTTTGACAGCAATAAGATGAGAGAGTTTAAGATTAGCCTAATATCGAGCACATTGACAAACAGCAAACATGATGTCGGGACAACTTGCAGTAAGATACATCAACGATCCGATCATCGACCCAGAAACATGGTCATTTCACCCAGTGAACTCATCTCAAACCGCTTTTTCATCATTCCTTCAAACTCTTTACAAAGCTGTGGACTGGTAGACCCGAAGATAATGTCGTCAACATAGATCTGGACTAGTATCTTATCACTACCAACATGCTTGATGAATAAAGTTTGATCAATAGTGCCGCGAGAGTATCCATGCTCGAGCAAGTGCTTTGTTAGAGTCGCATACCATGCTCGAGGAGCTTGATGTAACCCATACAACGCCTTGTCCAACTTGTAGACATGATTAGGGAACTTTGAGTTAACGAACCCAGGGGGTTGGTCAACATAAATTTCTTCCTTCACCTTGCCATACAAGAAGGCAGTCTTGACATCCATTTGGTAGACGGTGAAGTTCATATAGGAAGCATATGCGAGAAAGATACGAATAGCCTCCAATCGAGCCACGGGAGCATACACGTCAGTATAGTCAAGACCCTCAACTTGTCGAAACCTGCGAACCACCAACCTTGCTTTATTGCGCACTATTACACCAGAATCATCTTGCTTGTTACGATAGACCCAACGCGTGTCAAGAGACCTTTTGCCCTTCGGTAACTTAACCAACTTCCAAAACCCAAGCTTTTCAAACTGATTTAGCTCTTCATGCATCGCATCTACCCAGTTGGGCTCATTAAAAGCCATGTCAACGTTCTTGGGCTCTATTTGAGATATAAAGCAAGAATAGAGACATGCATTTACATCTCCACTCTGACTTCTAGTTTTAACTCCGTCACCCAGCTGGCCAATGACGTTATCGATCGGATGATCGCATTGAATTCTTGAAGGAATGTCTTGGCTGATATCATTGAGTGAAACAGGAAGAGTGTGAATGTTGAAACCTCCATCATTTGCTGATTGATCCACATTGGATGGATCTGCTACAAACTCATTAGCAATTTCTTCAGGAAAGAGTAGTTCCATAAAAGTTGGATTAGCAGCGGAAGCATCTCTAGACATGAACTCTCTTTCAATAGGGGTAAGAGCTGTAGCATCAGCATCAGGAGTTCCATCTTGAATTTTAGACTCTGGACTAGTAGGTCGTTCAGATGACTCCCCCTCAGGTGGAGCAGAGGACTCCCCCTCAGATGGAGCAGAGGACTCCCCCTCAACCGTTGGAGGTCTGTAAACAACTTCTTCGTCTTCGTCTTCAGAAACAATCTTCGAACCAGAAGAGGATCCATTCGAACCATCTGAAGACACATTTAAGGATTTGAAAAGCGATGTGTAATCAAATAGCCAGTCAGGACCCACTCGAGCGTCTGTTTCATTCTCCTCCAACCAGCGCACGTCATAGGATTCAACAATCTGCTTAGTCTTCTTGTTGTAAACCCTAAACGCGGTGCGCGCCGCATATCCTATAAAGTAACAATCATCGGCTTTGGCATTGAATTTAGGGTTGGATTTCAAGTGAAGAAGGGTGCAAGGGCAGCCAAATACACGGAAATGGATGACTGAAGGCTTGTGTCCATAGAGAATCTCGTACGGTGTCTTCATCTGTGCTTTGTTGATTAGAACACGATTCTGCACGTAGCAAGCAGTGTTAATCGCCTCAGCCTAAAAGAAAACAGGTAATTTGGAATCACAAAGCATTGTCCTTGCGGCGTCTTTTAAAGTTCTATTTCTCCTTTCAGCAACGCCATTTTGTTGAGGCATGTGAGCAGAGCTGTATTGACGCACGATCCCTCTTTCAGCGCAAAAATGGTCAAGAACTGCATTCTTGAACTCAGTTCCATTGTCAGTACGAAGCGCCTTCACTTGGTTATTGGTTTGCTTCTCAATCATCACAATGAACTTCTTTATCAGATCAACAACCCCCGCTTTGTTGGATAAGAAGAAGACCCACGTAAACCGAGAGAAATCATCGATCACAACTAGGCAGTACGAGCTTCTGTTGATGCTCAGGACGTTGACCGGACCAAATAAGTCCATATGCAATAATTGGAGCACCTGACTGATTGAGTTGACTTGCTTGGGCAGGTGTGGTTTTCTGTGATGTTTTCCTTGAGCACAGGACACACACTTCTCAAATGTAATAAAGTCTCTGACAGGTAAGCCTCAGACCATCTCATTCTTAGCAAGGCGATTCAGGTATTTCGCGTTAGCATGACCGAGCCGTCGGTGCCACAGCATTGCGTTTTGTTTGGAGACTTTTGAGAATAGGCAAGTGACTTGTTCAGGTAGGTTGATGTTCATGTCAATAATGTAAGCATTCCCATCCCGCTTAGATTTGACGAGAATCCACTCTTCCGGGATGACAATGCCTGGCTTGAGAATCATGCATTCTTTATCGGTAAAATGGGTAGAATAGCCTTTGTCGCAAATTTGGGAAACACTCAACAAGCTGTGCTTTAACTCGGGAGAAAAGTTGACATTTTCAAAGCTTAGCACTCCATTTGTAACAGTTACTCTCTGAGTGATCTTGCCACCATCTCCGCCTGTGAAGGAAACATACCCCCCATTAAAAGATTGAATTTCGCTCAATTGGGAGATGTCTCCTGTCATATGTCGGGAGCAGCCGATGTCGACATACCAAGGACGAACGAAATTCCTCCGCAACTGTCCCTGCAAAATGAGCGGGATCATTTAGATTTGGGAACCCAGGCCATCACTGTCCTGGGTTTCCTTTTCTCTTTCTCTGATTTATCCTTTAATGTTTTCAAATTAGAATCCTCATTCCTAATCACTTCAGAGGATGGTAATGATGGATTGGAAATTGATTTGGGCATCCAATGATATTTAGGTTTTAAAAAATTCTCAGGTGGTTTTGAAATAGGTTTCTTATGAGTTTGCACTGAGCCTCTGGATGTTCTACCAGAAGTGGTTGAAGATCCAGAATTGCCTTTTGACGAAACCGATCTTGGCGGAGCCTTGTTCGGTTTTGGCAAAGTATTTGGAGATTTGTTATTAAAAACCTTTTTATTCTTTTGAAAAATAGCCCTTTTTCTGCTTCGATCATCTTCCCAATCATCATTTCGAGAATGAGCTCTTGAGGATTTTCTAATTAAAGACCTTCCTCGAGATTCGTTCTCTCCTCTTGGTGACATATAGTTTACAAAGATCCTATTTTGACAATTCCTAGCTATATGACCACCAACGCCACAATTAAAACAAATATGTTTATTATTTGAACTTGTACTACATTTCTCAGATTTATTTTCTTGACAGACACTCTTACTCTTCTCAGAAGAACATGCATGAGAAATAGGTTGTGAGATAAGTGAGGGTGTCTCAGATGATGTGACTTGTGGAATTGATGGTTTTTCATGAGAATCACAAGCATCAGAATTACCAAACAGTTCATCAAACATATCAAAGAAATTAAATTCAACAGAATCAGAAGTAGAAACATCACATACAACATTATCAGTCTTAACATCAGAATCACAAACAGAAAAAGAAATATCAGAATTAGGAACAGAAACAGAAACAGAAACTCCAACTCCATGCTTCGCCTGATCTAAGGGTTGATCTGCAGAGGAAGTAGAAGCGTCAGTACTTTCAACATTTATAAATCCTCCTGAAACGAAAACAGATGGCTTGCCATAAACCATAAAAGATTCATTGGCAATCTCATATTTGGATAAAGGTTGATAGTGATATGTATGATTATAAGGAGGAGGCACACTATCATATCCTAGACCCTTTTGTTGGTTTTGTTTAAACTGCATGCAGTGATCGATCATGTTGGCAACTACCTCGCTTGATCCATTAAATTTTCTAAAATCAAAATTTGCAGTTTCAAATTGTCTTTTCAATGTATCAAGCTCGGTAATTAACTCATCATTTTGTCTTTTAACATAATCATACAATTCACATTTCTCACTGTATTCTGCCTGAATTCTTCTAAAATCTTTTATCTTAGTTTCTAACTGGGCCTTAAGGGGCTTTTGTCCTTTCCTAAGTTGGTAGCCCTCATATCTAAGGTCCTCTACTTCTCTACGTAATAATTGAATTTCATCACGAAGGATTTTAACATATTCATTACATTCATGAGAACAAGACAGTAGATTTACCTCGCTTTTCTTGCGCTCGGAAGAAGTAGACACCATTAGAGCAAGTTGCAGCTCCATCATCTCTGCTTCGGGATCAGCTGCATCATTCTTCAAGGAAGCATCATCAATCTGAGCTAGGTGAGCATTTTCTGGCCCTGACATATTCAAAGCCTGAATCTGGTCCTCCCAGTCAAAAGATTGAGCGACCATATCAGTTTCACCATTAACTGCGGAACCTGCACGATTGTTTCCCACTGCAACCATCGTCCTGTTGTTGTTCGTCCTACGATCTGGCTTTGGACACTCACGAGCAAAATGACCCGACTTGTGGCAGTTGAAATAGCACAACATGCCTTTGTTGAATCCCACCTTCTTGTCAGCATTCATGCCCCAGTTGCTCTTCCCTGTCTTCTTAGCAAACTGCTTGGCCCTAAAGACAGCCATAACAATCTGCCATGTGATATCCATCTCATCCACGTCTTCTGGATGAATCTGATCCAGGTCAGCAAATGACAGCTGAGGTGGAAGCTCTCCAGCTACAAAAGCATTGTAGCAGTTAACAAGCCCAGTGGCTAGAGCCAGATTTTCATCAGTGTCCTTTGTGTTTGAGGAGGAGGCTACAACTGGTACATTTGGATGGGGAACAGCTTGTGGAGTGACAAATGGTTGAATTTGTGGACTGGATGATGCAGCAGCAAAGGTTTGAATCTGAGGTTGTTGAGCAGCAAACACATGGCCTGAGGAAGTCATGATTGAGGAGAGAGCATTGTTGGATGAGATTCCAAGATTCGCAGTAGAGTACGAGTTCACATGGTTGATATCTCTCTGTTTGTCATGAATATCACAAGCTTTGATGATCGCCATGATTTCAGCAAGAGTGAGGCGATTTAAATCCTTAGTCTTCTTAATCACAGCAACATTCATATCCCAAGATCTAGGAAGAGCATTTAGAAGCTTCTTGTTAATCTCTGACTTGGTCAAGAAAATCCCATATATATTCATGTCAGTGGTGAGAGTTGTGAACCGATGCAGCTGAGCCTCAAGAGTCTCTCCTGGAATGTAGTTGAACATATTGAACTTTTGTCTCAACATGTCCTGGCGACTCTCCTTCATGTCTTCATTGCCCTCATATACCTCAATTAGGGCTTCCCACAAATCTTTAGCTGAAGTGTACTCTCGGAAACCTTGAGCAATATCAGGAGATAATGCCATGGTTAGAGTGGCTAAAGCCCTTTCCTGTTCTTCCACTTTTTCAAACTCCTCATCTGTGTAGTTTTCAACAGCCTTGTCAATCACCTGTCCTCCAACTGTAATAGTGATTCTGACAGGTCCTCTAAGTATGCTTCTCCAGACTTTTCCTTCATTTTGATGTACTTTTCAATTCTATACTTCCACTCAGGGAAACCATCTGCAGACATCAATCTTGGAATGCGCGTAGTAGTGCCTATGACAGTATCAAGTTCGTGAAAATGATTTTGACTTTGAGATTCCATTTTAAATTGAAGCAAATTAAAGTCACAAAGGTGTTTACGGTTGATGATGATTATGACCGTAAACTGAGTTTACGGTTGAAGGTTTACGACCGTAAACTAGGTTTACGGTAGAGCAGTTTACGACCGTAAACTAGGTTTACGGTTGAGGTGTTTACTGTTGGGTTTTGAGCATTCTAACACTTCCTAAGTGTACATGCAACCCTAATAAACCTTGGATCTATGTTTGTCTAAAATACATGCAAAATTTGTTTTTCAAGGTTTATAACTTATCTAGCATGGCATGGGGAACTTTTAAACATAAAAGAACTAGATGAATTACATACCTTTGTTTGTGAATTGATTCCTTAGGAGTTTGAGAGCCAAGCACCAATAATGTGAATGCCTCAAATGGAAATCACAAATCACCACAAACTTTGGAAAACTTATGAGAGAGTATATCTATGCTCTAGAAATCGGCCACCTTTCTTCACACACACTAGGGTGTCATTTCATGCATCACAAGCTTGTTTATATAGTGCACATGATTAGGGTAAACCCTAATAACCCATGTCTTTTCCTTTCCAAGGATCCATGGGTTAAAAGCTCCATGGATCATCCATGGACTCCCATATAAGCTTAGCCCATTACCATAATGAGTGTTAGCCCACACTATATAAATATAATAGCCCATGTTTAATTAGTCACCATTTGATCACTAAATTAATTCATAATTAATTTAAGACCAATACTAATTAAATAATACAATTTCATATTAATATATTATAACTTATAATATATTAATAAGCCGCAAATATACTCTTCTCATAATGTTATCCATATAAATAGTTCGGGTGAAGTGCAACCCAAATGGACCATGCCGGGTCGGGTCAAGTATATACCAAATAAGTTATGGACTTAGACACCTTATCCAACAGTCTCTCACTTGGATAAGTCTAATAACTATATTTGCCTATATGACTTCAGGAACCAACCGGCAATCGTAGCTCTCGAAAACTCTGTTGAACTATGAAGCGCCATTTTAGATAAGTGATCATATAATCCTCTGCTCTCATGATATCAGCCGGACAAATACATGGAACAATGTCTTACTTATTGTCCAGCAGCTTGTTTCCCGATTTCCGATTTGTTTGACAAAGAACTTAATCGAACACATCAATTTAGTTCTGACCGGGCCCGGTACATAGGTCAAAACAAAATCATCGAGGGGCCCATATATCGCTTCTAGTTCTAGAAGGAACAGATAAACTTCGACTCATATGCTTGTTCTACTACTTATTGAATTGCACACAAAGGCACGTTTTATAACATCAAGTTACTGATGCGTTTACGTGCAATCAATGCACAACCAACTCATAGGCAACAACTCATATCTCTAGGTTTGAAGACTTATAGGATATTACCATCTCACGATCACTCGAGATAAATTCCATGAAGTGATGCAAGTGAGCGTGGGTTGAATCCAATACTCATAACTTATGAGCACTCATGAGTGTTGTAGCCATGTCCAACATCTTAGACCTCTACAACCAACTCATGACAGTCTTGATTCATATCTACTTCCAACATATGACCGACTGTGGATGGTTTGAATAACTTAATCATTCGAAAAGAATAACCTAGTTATTATGGAAGTCAAAACATGCAAAGTGAAACACAATAATAATCGAATCCAATATGGTCTCAGAACCCTTTTGAATATAAATAAAACCACCTTTTATTTATCACCATATTGATTACACATTATTCATTGTATAATGTTTCAAATAATCAACTTAATACTTGAATAAAAACAACAGTTGTCCCATGCTCCTAGCATGTACACTTTGTTTTTCTAAACAATAGTTATGCCATACTCCAAGTATGCACACTATGTTTGTCTATGATCTTTACTTTGTGAAATAGATCAATTGAACATGATTCCAATGATGCTCATTTCATAATCCCAAATCCTAATTGTAAATGTAAGAATTCCTAATTCCTACCATTTACCAAAAATCTGTTAGATTTTAAACTTATATGCACTGATCCTCTCGTAATGATTATGCACAAGGTCACCAAAACCTTGTCATCAGTCATTACAGAGGATTCCAAAGGAGATCAATTCCATGGAAACGAAGTCTCATATTCAAAGTACATTGCTTTGAACATCCTTCTTGCATAAAAGTTTCTACCTTTCTCATAGATTCTTAATATCCAACTCCCAATATGGAAAATTTCCATATTCCCATTTTGATTATCATATCTGAACAAGAGCTACCTCTTTTCAGAATATATCCATATGGTCCTTCCAAAATTTAACACTATACTTCCAACTGTCCCTTTGCAACCAATCTTTGGTGAACCTTAGATTGTCCTCGACAATTGTTTAATCATTTTAGTCATATCCGGTTCTATTCCTTTTTCCCTCTTAATGCTCTAAGCATTTTGAAAACTTTAGAACGGATAAATATTATAGCACATGTGACCGATCCTATACCCGAAGCATATGGGACACGATTCATGATGTCTCACATAAAGACCTGATACTAGATCAGTGTTTTGCTACAATATTTTTTATTTGCCATGTTTTCAAAAATCGACTATGAAGTGGGATGTCGTAATCATAATCGAATTTGAGAACACAATATATATAGAATTTCCTTATGTTGAACCATTCCAACATAAAATTCGTATATATATCCTTGACTAAAGATGATTGAAATCTCAATCTAAACTTTTAGGATTGAAATGAAGTATAATCTTCTTTCCCTTAATTATAGCAAAACAACCTTTTCCAAGTGAAATTCTTGTTTTCTATAATTAACAATACTCATCATAATTGATTATGCTCCCACTAGCATAATAATTATTTAGCACAACAATTATGCTCCCACTAGCTTTGACATGTACTCAGAAATCTACTTCTAGAAATCAATACTTAATTGACTTTCATCACCAAAGTTCAGACTTCTGATACGAGATGCTTCGACAAAACTTTATCTAAGCTTCTCAGACTCATACATCTTTCCTTAGATAGCTCACATGTGTGTCTAAACAATTATGAAGAGGGATGCCGTAATCATAATGTTTAGACCTGCTTGCTTGCCATTTCTCACAAGTCCATGTTAGTGTGTCGGTTAACCACACAAGCTCCACTAACGACTTTGAGAATGCAAACAACACAATTGCTATCTACTTAAAATCTACTTAGTGAAAGCGTTTCCTCACCATCATTTTCATGAATCAGAAAAAACCTTATGACACTTAGATTTTATGATGTATGTGTTCCTATCCATATGAATTTGTCAAAACCTTAATCACAAGACAAGGTTAGTGACAAACTCAAAATCATATGGATTGAACTTGTTTAATCTTGATTTCTTGCCTCTTGGTAGCCCAAGGGCCCACCATTGCTTCCAAGTTATTATGTACACAATTGAGAACTCACAGAACTCACATACATAGTCAACTTTACCGGAATAGGCACATAAACAAGAATTATGTCAACACGATAGGTTACAAACCTCAAGTCGTGTGCTAGCGATAAACTATAGGTTTTATCCTTGATTAGCTCTTGAAACTTTGAAGACCTTTAAGACTCCCACTGTCCTCTTGACATATAAGTTTCTCTTTGTCAAGAATCATTCCTTGACAACCAAACAAACATTCAAGAGTCCGTGCAAATTCTTATCAAGATAAACACTTCACACAATTGGTGTCAATTGGTCTTTGTTTTATCCAAAACATCACAACTTACCAATTTCAAATGTGCAAGAGTAGAAAACATTTTACTCTTACATTTGACAAGTGTTATAAACCTTATTCAAGATGTGTCACTCAAGTTACAATCTTGGAGTATGACTCTAAGACTTGTTTTTGGAACGAAGTATGATTCATCTTCTTGATTTTAATCATTCCAACAATTCATGAATCCTCTTCTTAGCCATAAAATGCACTAAGATGTCCTTAGAGGATGAATTGTGACATGGTTTCTTAATCATTAAGATGATCATAAAACAAGATACTAAAGTACTCTAAGACTTGTTTTTGGAACGAAGTATGATTCATCTTCTTGATTTTAATCATTCCAACAATTCATGAATCCTCTTCTTAGCCATAAAATGCACTAAGATGTCCTTAGAGGATGAATTGTGACATGGTTTCTTAATCATTAAGATGATCATAAAACAAGATACTAAAGTACTCTCCCGTCTTTTCAGATTTGAGAAACCTTTTATCTTTCTGCCCAATTTGATTCTTCCCATTCGTCCTGCCATACATTGAAACTTTTCCAATGTTTCAGAATTGTACTACAACTTGTAGGTACAACCATATTTACTTAAACTTTAGTAAATCATGACGAATAGTCTTATCGATCTTTGTGGTGGACCTTGACCAGCACACACCCAGTGTATCTAATTCCTTAGTCCTTCAATTGACTCACATATGCATGTGATCAATGAATTAGTCTCAATTTTACAAAGATGAAAATTCTCATTCATCATACAATACAGCTTGTATGATTCCAAGTTTCTGTCCAATTGAAGCTTGGGTGATGAGAACCTTTCCTCATTTGGTAAATTCAGACACAACCACAAATGAGAGAATCAAACTCATATTTCCATCATTGCTAGAAACATACAAACATCAATTTTCCATAAATGCCATTGCAAGGAGATATAAAATAAAGTAAAACAAAATTTTATTTATTCATAAAATGCGGAAAAACTTTTCCTTACAATGCAACTTTAAATGGAAACTATGCTATTACATATTTCCTAGCAATCTATCATAACTTATAAGTAGTAGCTCAAGAATCCGATCCTCGAACCATGCGATAGAAATCCATCTTCGTGATCAGATTCAGCACACTCTTCTTTTAACCTTCCTTTTGCTCGATCCTGCTAAACATCAAGATGCAACCTAGTCACATCATGTAATAAGAATCAACAATTTAGAACTTTAACAAAGTTAGATAGTGGACTTACCTGAAGCCGAGTCAAACATTTTGTCTCTACTTGCTTTCAAATATATCAGGTATTCAGGGCAGCTTCGCTTCCAATGTCCCTTCTCATGACAATAAAAACATATAGACTCTTTGGGAATGGTACACGAGACAATCACAGACTTAGCCTTTCCCTTTACCTTTTGGTCAACCGGGTTGACCAAGGCCGATCCCTTTCCATTGGGAAGAGAAAGCTTTTCTGGACATCCAATGTTACCATTGTCCATGTCCATGGAAGTTTGAGAATTAGACCTTCCATCAATATTTGCTTGACCATTGCGCCAAATCATTGCTGATTCAGCAGCAACAAGCAAATAAGAAAGATCTATTAAGGTTATGTCAGGATCTGTCATATGGTAGTCTTTAATAAACTCACTATACGACTCAGGAAGTGACTGAAGAACCCAGTCAACAACGAACTTCCTTGAAATAACAGCACCTAACATTCTCAGCCTGTCAATGTGTGACTTCATTCCTAAGACATGAGTGCACACAGGTCTTCCATCTTTATGTTTCATTTCTAGTAGAGCTTGAGTGATCTTGAACCTTTCAAGTCTTCGGGCTTGTGGGTCAGGGAGAATAAATGGAGGAGGTGGAGGAAGTGAAGCATGATGTTGAGGGACATCATCTTCAAGAAGAAAGTTTGTTCCAAGAGATTTGGGAAGATCATAGTTGTCTGAACCAGACATCTATAATGGGAGAAAATCAAGTTAGTTGATTCAAGTCCTTAATATAACACCCAATATGGAATATTAAGGCTAGGACCCAACACAATATTTTATAACTTGGAAGAGGGATGCCGTAATCCAAGATATAAAATATTTGAAGGTAGGCAAATAACGATTCACCAATTTCCACCATGAAAAACGAAATAATTTATTAGGTTTTTATTGGATTTGAAACTCCTAGATCTTTTGAGATTCATTGAACTTTTCAATGGCATGTTTCAATCTCAATTGTGCCCTCTCAAGTTTTGTGACTGGGATGCCGAGGATCACAAAACAAGGTGTGAATAACCATGCAAACTCACTTGGTACCCTAAATATTATCACCTAATCGATGTGCCGGTTAACCACACACGCTCCACCGATCTATGATAAACATTAAGTCACCCTTCGTGATCCTTACTAGTCCAAGCTAGTGTGGCGGTTAACCACACACGCTCCACCAACGACTTGGTAAGGTACAAAGTGTGAATTTCATGGGTTAGCACCATATTCACATTTTCCTAAAGTAACTAAGATTGGGAATTTATAAAAGGTTTAGTTACTTTATAATATTCATTATACTTTTAATGAGAATTTAAAGTCATTGTCCTACCCGTTTGGCTAACGACCCTCCACCGATCAAGGAAGCGGTGGGTGAGAATGGACACCCATTAAGTTGCCATTTTATAGGCCACAACCTTATACCCCCCTTATAGACCGGCTTCGTGAATGAGGCCTACTAACGGTAAAACAACTTGATCTTATACATATATATAATAATTAACCATTAATGTTATAAATAGTATAAGGGTTGAATTTTAACTTTTAAAACTCTAAGGGTTGGAATTAAAGTATATTAAAGTGTGTGTAACTTTACAAATTCCAAAACTTGAGGGCAAGTTTTGAAACTTTTCAAAACTTTTCATTTCATAACTTATGAGTTAATGGTTCATAAAAAATGAAGACTCTTCATTTTTATGTAACTTATGTGTTTAAATGTGTGTTTAAAAGAAAGTGACCTGTGGATATCCATAACTTGAGGACAAATTATGGACTCCATTAAAACACATAAATGATCAAGAATTAATGATAAACAATTCAGCAAATAATTCCTATCATTTTTCTAAACTCATAAGAACATGAACATGATCATAAGATTTCAAGAATTATATGAGCACATAAAATCATGGAATTTTGATATAAGCCATTGTAAATGGATTAGCATAAACATTACACCATCTAAAACAGGTTTTAAAACACCAACACAGTTTAAGGTAATGTTTCTAGTCCATTTCCAGCAACAAAAGTCGAAAATCTGCTGTCAGTTCATTCTACTCGTCGAGTGCACGAACCTACTCGACGAGTAGGATGAATTTTCACTTGGACTCGTCGAGTCCCCCCATGGACTCGGCGAGTCCACTGTTCAGACAGCAAACAATTTCGATTTTTTTAACACAATTTTGCATCAAGTATCAACAAACAAGCCTAGGCTCTGATACCACTGTTGGGTTTTGAGCATTCTAACACTTCCTAAGTGTACATGCAACCCTAATAAACCTTGGATCTATGTTTGTCTAAAATACATGCAAAATTTGTTTTCCAAGGTTTATAACTTATCTAGCATGGCATGGGGAACTTTTAAACATAAAAGAACTAGATGAATTACATACCTTTGTTTGTGAATTGATTCCTTAGGAGTTTGAGAGCCAAGCACCAATAATGTGAATGCCTCAAATGGAAATCACAAATCACCACAAACTTTGGAAAACTTATGAGAGAGTATATCTATGCTCTAGAAATCGGCCACCTTTCTTCACACACACTAGGGTGTCATTTCATGCATCACAAGCTTGTTTATATAGTGCACATGATTAGGGTAAACCCTAATAACCCATGTCTTTTCCTTTCCAAGGATCAATGGGTTAAAAGCTCCATGGATCATCCATGGACTCCCATATAAGCTTAGCCCATTACCATAATGAGTGTTAGCCCACACTATATAAATATAATAGCCCATGTTTGGTTAGTCACCATTTGATCACTAAATTAATTCATAATTAATTTAAGACCAATACTAATTAAATAATACAATTTCATATTAATATATTATAACTTATAATATATTAATAAGCCGCAAATATACTCTTCTCATAATGTTATCCATATAAATAGTTCGGGTGAAGTGCAACCCAAATGGACCATGCCGGGTCGGGTCAAGTATATACCAAATAAGTATGGACTTAGACACCTTATCCAACATTTACGATCGTAAACTAGGTTTACGGTATGGATGTTTACGGTTTAAGCGATTACGGTTCAAGCGTTTACGGTTTATGCGTTTACGGTTAATGAAGCTTGGTTTACGGTTTTTGAAGATTCACAGTTTACGGTTGACAGTAAACTCCCAGAAAGCCTTCAGAAACACGTTTTTGCAGTTGATTCAGTTCCTTTAACCACTAAAACACTAAAACCAGGCTCGAACAATAAGAATATCAGTTTAAACAGCCCAAAAATCGATTGAATGAAGCTTTGACACCGGTTTTTGCTCTGATACCAATTGTAAGGTCCTGAAAAGGATCTTTACCAATGATCAAGCAACAAACAATCACAAAAGAAGAATAAGATGAAAAGAAATCGAGCTTGCACACATTTATATTCAGAAAAACGTCAGGTATAACTCGATAGAACGCTTCTGTAAACGCAATGGCATCAACAACCCACAAGGGCCAACACCTCCACTATTTATACTAGACAGGACCGTAAACAAGGTTTACGGTCGTAAACGTGTTTACGGCCGTAAACACACATAATGACCAAAAACACATATACAACTCATAAACAGTATTACAGACTCATGCCGAACAAAATACAATGAAAGCCTAGACCAAACCATTTACTGGACCCTTCAGAAACTGAAAGGTGATGCTGGAATAGATTGTCATTATTGCAATGGAGCCAATCATCTTGCGAATGATTGTATGCTTCGGAAGAAGGATGAGAGGAAGAATAAAGTAAAAGATGAGGCTTATTATGCAGAGAGGCTTGAGGAGGTTCGTGCGAAAGCTAAGAATTCGTCACTGGTCGCAAAGGGTGAACAGGAGGAGGATGGAACTTATCAAATCTGGTCATCCGGATCAGACGATGAAGAAATGAGGAATCCAACACATGGAGCAATGTATGCGAAGATGGTGGAGGACTCAGATGAAGAGGAATTCGAAGTGAAAGGAAGATGCTTCGTATCCAAGGCAGCAGACAAATCTCCAATGACAACAAAGGTATGTAAAATTCTCGAATCTTTTAATATTCCTACACATGCTTATGACTCTGAACTAATATCTTTTGATGAGACTGTTACTTATTTTGATTCAATTGTTGTGTCTGCTAGCAATGAGGCCAACAAGTTGTCCATGGAGTTATTAGAGACCAAAAAGAGATTAGACATGAAAATAAGTAAAGTTGATTGTTTGGAATTACAGATAACGAATATTATGTGTGATAGGGATGCTTTATCAAATGAAGTCAAACTTTTACTAGCACAAAGAAACATATACTATAATTCTGCTAAGAGACTTTATGGCAAATTAACTGATTTACATCATTCATGTGAAATAAGTAAAGAGCAACATAGAAAATTACTACCTTTTCTAGCATACGAAAGAGTTAAGGTAGATAATATTTCGTATGATTGTGAGAAGATAATAGCTAAATTTGAGAAAGTTCCAAATGACAGATATAAATATGGAATTGTCAAAATTGATAAATGTCTTGATACGAATGAATTAGTTAACATAGTGAATGATACTTTGACTAAATCCGAACAAATTCAAATTTTGAAAAAGACTGAGAATTCAACATCTGATTCTCAATCTAATTTTGCCGATATTGGAGATAATTCTGACAATATTAGTGAAATTAGTGATCTTGAGGATGTTGATTGTTCCCAGTTGTCTATTGTTAATGTTGCATCAACATTTAAAGGGAAAGAAAAAGTTAAGGACTTGATGGTTACGAAAGAAACTGATATACCCTCAACTTCGAAAGTTTGTGATTTGGACTTCGTGGATATCAGAGATAGTCAAACTGATGATAGCGATGATGAAAATGAAGAGAAAATTTCGAAGAAAAAGAAATCTTCAAAGGAAGAAGAAATTCCTCGAATTGTGGTTGATCAAGTGTATGGTGATACACAGAAGTTCGAAAAAGTAATGAATGAACAAGGTGTTCACTATCTTGAAACGAATATTGTGGTTTATCCAAACTTCAAGTGTACAGATGATGTCATCTTTCCAAATCAAGTATTCGTAACTACTGGAAATGTTGAGAATATCAAACCAGAATTAAAGAAGTTAGTTGAAGAGGATAATTTGAAAACAACTGATGAAGGTTTCTTTGCAAATCAAAGCACAGTTGAAAACAATCTAACAAAGAATTCGTATGTTTTTCAACGTCAAAAACCACAAAGAAAATGGGTGGAAAAATCAAAAATTGAAAAAGAGATTTCAAAACAAGTTGTAATGGAAAATGAAAATGTTGTCAAATTAAACTTCAATGAATTCAAAGATCAAATTGACAAATTTTCGAAGGAAAATAACATTTCAAAAAGACAAGATATGAAGAAAATATTTTGGCAGATTATTGAGTCTCAAAAGATATCAGATGAAATGACAAAAACATATTCAACAACTTTTTCAAACAAAAAGAAAAATCCCGCTCAAACAAATAAATACTTGTCTGAATCACAATCACCCAAAAATGTTTTCAAAGCTAATAATTCCTCTTTTTCAACAAATAATCAACCTTCATCACAATCAAATCATTCAAGGTCTGAAGTGAATAAACAACCAAAGTTTTCAAAAGTTTCAGAAACTAATCTTCCAATAAAATTTTCAAAAAAATCAAAGACAACTCAAAAATTCTCTCAACGTCAAAATTTTAAATCAACTGTTGATACATCTTATGCTCAATCTTTTCTAAACAATCCAAAAGTTGATTTTGTTCCTCAAAAGCCAAATTTTCCTAATCATACGAAGAAACAAACTTTGAAAATTTCACATGAAAAAGGGATAAATTCAAGGAAGAACATTGATCATTGGCTTGAAGACAAAGGAAAAATGTATCAGTCGAGTACATTTTCAAAGGAGCAAATTCACGAAGCCTATGAGAAGTATGTGAATACTTCATCAAACGGCAGTTCATCTTCTAAGGATTCGAACATATCAGTCAAAGCATGGAAACCAGTAATGAAAGCAAAGAATGTACAATCAAAAAACTCAGAATACGAAGGGTAATGTCAGTGAACATCCGAAACCATCAAAATCTTAGGTTTCGGTTCCTATAAATGATGATGTGAACTTAATTCATAGTCTCAAAACCAAAGTTTGTGATTGGGTTAAAAGTTCTTCGTTACATTCGAAATTGAAATCTAATTTCCAAGGACCCAAAAAGCCTTGGGTGTCACACCCCAAAACCAAGAACGGCGGAAACGTTCAGGGGTGGAGGACGTCATGTAAAGTATCATAACAGTGAAAAGTAGTAAACAAGCAACAACATCATCCATTGCATTAAGAGTAAAGTTTTAATACATGAGTGTTCTTTCATAGTAATAAGACACCAAAATATGTAATCAAAATAAAAGACGAGTCTTGTATGTGCTCCGTCTTCTCAAAACCTGGTCATCGTACCTGTCTACTGGTGACCTGAGAATACAAGTTATTTTGAAAGTGTAGATCAGCATAAAGCTGGTGAATTCATAAGTATTATGGTGCCATTGATTTGAAAAGCTGTTATGAAAGACTTGCAAATATTTGATGAAACATTTAGTATAAGTGTGAAAACCCTAGAAAATCCCATATTTCCTACTAGTATAAAAGGTAGTCTTCTACCAAGACCTGAATGCTTTGAAAGTTGCATTTCTGTATCAATGAAAGTTTTTCCCCTATGTGACTATTATTATAAATATATATAGTCTACCTCATCGTTTATGTGAATGTATCACAAAATAAAAGTAAAAGGGAAAATATATAATCATTTAAGTATTATTCCTTGGTACTAGGATAAACACGACATAGTAATTGTCGAATAGTATTAACCGTAGACATCCGTCGATGTGCATTTTCCCTCTATAGCTAACAGTTGGGTGTAGAATGGTTAGTCCCGTATATATATAATAGTATCTACACATACAATATGTAATAGTATCTCATCATATAGTATCTATGTAACAGAATCCATGTAAAAGTATCCATGTAATGGTATCCATGTAATAGTATCTCTTCATATTGCATGTAATGTATTAGTATAGACTCATGAATGAACTGACTCTTGTGTAATTCCTTGTAATAGGAATAACAGTTTGTATCCCCTAAACTATACCTATAATAGTTTACTGGAATGTAAATTGAATGTCCAAGTAGGTTTATACACCCTTGCTACACAAGAGTGTTGGAACTGAAGAAAGAATGAAAGCTCTCATATCAATACATATGTATATGAAACATAAGTGTATAGATATTGTTTTTAACAATAAGTTGAAAGAGGTTTTGTAAAACATTTAAGAGTTTTGAACAATAAATAATGATGACTTGATATCAGTTTATAAAAAGATTCAAAAGTAAATCATTTGATAACAAAGTATAAAACAGCCGAAAACTATTGTATCTATCACATTTTGAAGTATGTGAAATCAGTTGGTTGAAAACACAGTTATAAATCACATGTGATTGATTCTATAACTTCCTGTTTTCTACTTGTATTCCCCCCCCCCATGAAAGCATTTAAAATCATTTAAAATATTGATTAAGGGGTATGAACTCACCTGTAGTGGGTGGTTGTGGATGAACTGAATGATGTAGGATCCTAAGTGTCAAGTGAAGACTTGTACACACACAATGATCCTAGTTAACATATAGTCACATATATGTATCCAATTAGTCATAAAACAACTAATTAACCAAGTTTAAGACATCCTAAGACATGTAAAACACTTGATTTAAGTGCTATAAGGATTGCATCTAAGGGTGGTAGGACCTTGCTATTGAGTTTGGGGTTCAAGGGTAAACTCCTTTGGAGTTTACGGTTTTGTGACCATAACTCCTTGAGTTTACGGTCGTAAACCCATGAGTTTACGACCGTAAACTCATGTTTCTTGACCATTTTGTTTTCTGAAGCCTTAAAGATCACAAGAAGCATTCCTACTTCATGTTTAAGCCTTAGGAAGAGGTTAGGGCACCATTTCACTCCTTTTTAGGAGTTTACGGTCCTTGGACCATTTCCCTTTGGGTTTACGGCCGTAAACCCAAATGGTTTATGGTCGTTTGTTGTTTTCAAGTCCTAAACACATTAAGGAAGGGATCTAGGCTAGTTTCCAAGGCTTAGAAGGGACTAGGGCACACTTTGGCACCCTTTTTAGGGTTTACGGTCCAAGGTGTTCTTGGACCGTAAACACCTTTGATCCTTGGTTTCCTTGGTGTTTTCTTGATGTTTAGAAGTGTAACAAGCCTTATTATACTCTAGGATAGAAGTACTTACAAGATAGAGGCTTGAAAAGGTGCTAAAAGTCCAAGAACACTAGTGTGTGTTCTTGGTGTTCTTGGTGAAACTTGAAGATCTAACCTTTTGGAATGATTTCACGGATGGAAGTGTGTTAAATCACTAGATTAAGTAATATATCAACTTATTAGGGCTAGAAACACTTACAAGTTGAAGATCTTGAAGAATTGTTGGATGATACTTGAAAGAGAATTTGATTTTGGATCTTGAAAATGTGAAAAGTGGTAAAATATGACTAAGTGTCATATTTATACCCCCTTTTAGGGTTTACGGCCGTAAACACCCTTGTTTAGGCCGTAAACTCCAAACTCTTGGAGTTTTGGAATATTATTGTTGCACAATAAACCCTAGGGCATCCTCTCTCCTGATATCTCCTGAAGTACTAACTTAAAAATACTCAAACTTATTTCTAAAAGCTTGAAAGTTAGCAGAAACAGTTCTGACTTCCATTGAAGTGAATGGTTGTACAAAATAGAAATTTTGGGTTGTCACATCATCCCCCCGTTAGAAGGAATTTCGTCCCGAAATTAGAGTTTAAGCAAATAAGTAGTTACAAATAACTAAGTAAAAAGACGAGGATATTTCAGTTTCATCTGATCCTCTCGCTCCCAAGTGAATTCAGGTCCTCGCTTGGCGTTCCAGCGAACCTTCACTATCGGGATACGGTTTTGTTTCGTTTGCTTGACCTCCCGGTCCATGATCTCTACTGGTTCTTCCACGAAGTTGAGGCTCTCGTTGATCTCGATCTCGTGGAGTGGGATTACAAGAGTCTCGTCGGACAGACACTTTTTCAAGTTCGAGACGTGGAAAGTAGAATGTACGTTACTGAGTTCGCGCGGTAAGTTAAGTTTGTAAGCTACAGGGCCGATTCTGGCAAGAATCTCGAAAGGCCCTATGTACCTTGGATTTAGCTTTCCACGCTTTCCGAAGCGTATCAAGCCCTTCCAGGGTGAGACCTTCAATAGAACACGGTCGCCCACCTGGAATTCCAACGGTTTCCTTCGTTTATCAGCGTAGCTTTTCTGTCGGTCTCTAGAGGCTTTCAATCGTTCACGAATCTGAACGATCTTCTCTGTCGTTTCCCGAATGATCTCCAGACCCGTGAGAGTGCTTTCAGGAATTCGTCCTTTAGCTAACTGGGTATCACCCACCTCAGCCCAGCATAGAGGGGATCTGCACTTTCGGCCATAGAGGGCTTCGAATGGAGCAGCCTTTATGCTCGTGTGATAACTGTTGTTGTAGGAAAATTCGACAAGGGGTAAATGAGTATCCCATGCTTTCCCAAAGTCAATCACACAGGCTCGTAACATATCTTCCAAGGTTTGGATAGTTCTCTCACTTTTTCCGTCGGTCTGTGGATGGTAGGTTGTACTCATGTCCAGCCTAGTGCCTAGGGAACTTTGTAGCGACTGCCAGAACCTCGAAGTGAATCTACTATCTCTGTCCGAGATAATGGATATAGGAACACCGTGCAGTCGTACAATCTCCCAAATGTAGGTTCTCGTAAGCTTCTCCATGTTGTCTGTTTCTTTGATAGGCAGGAAGTGTGCGGACTTGGTCAATCTGTCAACGATGACCCATATGGTATCAAGTCCACCCGTTGTCTTGGGCAACTTGGTTATGAAGTCCATAGTGATCCGCTCCCACTTCCATTCAGGAATTTCAGGCTGTTGCAGTAGACCTGAGGGTTTCTGGTATTCGACCTTAACCTTTACGCAAGTAAGGCATTTACTTACGAAGGTAGCAATTTCTGCTTTCATGTTAGGCCACCAGTATAGCTTTTTCAGATCTAGATACATCTTATCTGAACCTGGGTGGACGGAATAACGAGTGTTGTGTGCCTCGGTCATGATCAAGTCTCTGAAGCCACCGCATTTCGGTGTCCAGATCCGATCTATGAGGTATAAGGCTCCGCCACCCTTGACCTCCAAGTTCTTATCCATCCCTCTTAGGGATTCACTCGCCACATTTTCAGGTTTCAAAGCGTCGAGCTGAGCGTCCTTAATTTGCGTGGACAAGTGTGAATGGATAGTTAGAGTCAAAGATTTGACTCTACGACCAGCGTATTCTTTCCGACTTAGGGCATCAGCTACTACGTTGGCTTTACCCGGATGATAACAAATTTCGCATTCGTAATCACTGAGTAGCTCGACCCACCGTCGTTGTCTCATGTTGAGCTCCTTCTGATCGAATATATGTTGTAGGCTTTTGTGGTCTGTAAAGATCCTGCTTTTTGTACCATACAGGTAGTGTCTCCAGATCTTCAGAGCAAATACAACTGCTCCTAGTTCAAGATCGTGGGTGGTGTAGTTGACTTCCTGTGTCTTCAACTGTCTCGAGGCATAGGCGATGACCTTACCTCGTTGCATCAGAACACAGCCGAGCCCTTGATTTGAAGCATCGCAATAGACAACGAAGTCTTCCATCCCCTCGGGGAGGGATAGTATTGGTGCGGTGCACAAGGCTCGTTTGAGCGTTTGGAACGCTCTCTCTTGCTTCTCTTCCTAGTCAAAGGCCACGCCCTTCTGGGTCAATGTGGTAAGAGGTTTCGCAATGCGGGAGAAGTTCTGAATGAACCTGCGATAGTAGCCAGCGAGACCTAGAAATTGACGAATTTCTGTAGGTGTCTTTGGTGCTGACCAGTTCTCAATGGCCTTGATTTTGGAAGGGTCCACGTGAATTCCCTCTTCACTTACTACGTGGCCCAAGAATTTGACTCTTCGAATCCAAAATTCGCACTTAGAGAACTTCGCATAGAGCTTCTCCGATCGTAATGTTTCTAAGACTCTTCGCAGGTGTTGACTATGTTCCTCCTTACTTCGAGAGTAGATGAGTATGTCATCGATGAAGACAATGACGAACTGATCCAAGTAAGGACGACACACCCTATTCATTAAATCCATGAATACAGCGGGCACGTTTGTTAATCCGAATGGCATCACTACGAATTCGTAGTGCCCATAACGAGTTCGGAAGGCTGTCTTGGGAACATCCTCCTCTAATACTCGTAGTTGGTGGTATCCGGATCGTAGATCTATCTTCAAGAAGTAGTTGGCTCCATGAAGTTGATCAAATAAATCGTCAATGCGGGGTAAGGGATAACGATTTTTAATGGTAAGCTTGTTGAGTTCCCTATAGTCGATGCACATACGAAACGATCCGTCTTTCTTCTTGACGAACAAGACCGGTGCTCCCCATAGTGAGAAGCTTGGCCTAATGAATCCCTTCTTGAGAAGTTCGTTAAGCTGACTGGAAAGTTCCTGCATCTCCGCCGGTGCCAGACGATATGGAGATTTGGTTACTGGAGTAGCCCCTGGCACTAGGTCGATTCTGAACTCGACTTGGCGTTACGGTGGTAATCCCGGAAGTTCTTCTGGAAAGATGTCGAGAAAGTCGCGTACTTCTGGGATGTTCTGAATATCTTTCACTTCTTGACTCGTATCAACGATGTGAGCGAGAAATGCATGACATTCCTTTCATAAGCATTTCTGAGCCTAGATGCACGAAATGATGCGAAAACTCGTACTAGGTTTGTCACCGTAGATAATTAGAGTTTTGCTGTTAGGAAGGTTAAGACGAACTGCTTTTTCAAAGCACAAGATGTCGGCGCGATGAAGACTCAACCAATCCATGCCGATAATGACGTCGAAACTTTTAATTGGGACCGGCATGAGGTCTATCTCGAAAGTATGGCCATCTAAAGTTAGAGTACAACCTACGTATGTGCAGTTAGTACTTTCTGTTTTCCTGTTTGCCATTTCTATAGTGAATGATTTGTCTAGTGCACGTGGTTTTTGTTTAAGCAGGTGTGCAAATTTCTGGTTTACGAAGCTTTTCTCCGCTCCACTGTCAAAAAGTATGCAAGCATATGAGTTATCAAGGAGAAACATACCAGTAACTATCGTAGGATCAGCTACGGCTTCCTCGTGGCCTATGGCCAGAACTCTTCCTACTCTGCCAGCTATCCCTGCCTTAGGGCAGTTCCTCTTGTAGTGGCCCACTTCGCCACAACCGTAGCAAGCTTGGCCTACCCCGACGTTAGGAACTTGAGCGGTTGGCCTTGCTGGAGTCTTGCAGAAACGGGCAGTATGCCCCCTTCTGTTGCAGTTAGTGCACTGCATTTCCCGGCAAGGTCCGTTGTGATGGAAGGTGCATTTGTTGCACCTCGGAAGATTACCGGCATAAGGCTTCGCTGGTAAGGGATTAGCAGGGACAACAGGAGTTACTGTGGCAGCATTGATTGTAACCAGTTGTTGTCTCTTTGAGGATTCTTGCGAACCCCGCTTTTCCTCTTGTTCTACCCCTTTTTCTTGTTGTTGTTGTTGTTTCCCTTCTGTTGCTCAGGTGTAGAAATCGTTGGGTTCTGGTGGTTTCCGTGATCTATAAGAGATTGTGCCAGCTCTTTGGCGCTGTCAAAAGTAACAGGCCTGGATGCTAACACACTTGACTGAATTTGGGGCGACAGTCCCCAAATATATCTCTCTATTTTCTTGCTCTCAAGAGCAACCATATCTGGGCAAAGAATTTCCAAATCACATAATCTATTAGTATAAGTTGATATGTCAGTACCAACCATTTCAAGACCCCAGAGTTCCTGTTCGAGTTTTTGAATTTCCCCTCGTGGACAGTACTCTCTCATCAGTATGGCTTTCAAGTTTTCCCAACTTATCGAATTTGCCACTATTAGAGTCAGTGACTTAACGTGGCCATTCCACCAAGTTAAAGCCCGGTCAGAAAAGGTACAAGTAGCAAACTTGACCTTATTGTTCTCCGGGCATGCACAGATTTCAAAGACTGCTTCTGTCTTTTCGATCCACTGCCTTAAGATCATAACCCCTCCAGTTCCATTGAAATTTCTGGGTTTGGCATTCGTAAAATCCTTGTAGGTGCATTCCCGGGGATGCCCATGACTCTCGCCATGGTGGGAAGGAGGTGCACCTGTTCCCGATCCACTAGGGACATGAGTATTGATGTGGGACATGGCAGCCGCTACGGCCGCCGTGACAGCTGCTTGGAACATAGCAGCGTCGAACTGAGGAGGTGGTGGAGGTATCGGTGTTTCGTTATTATTGTTACACCTCGGATTTCTGCGAGGAGGCATCTTTTAACTATAAGTTTAGAAAGATGAAGAAACTGATAAGAATTCAATAGGAAAGTTGATGAAAATGACTCATGGACTAACTCTTCATAGTCCAACAGCATGATTAAATGTAGCTCTAGAACTAACAGATGATAGCATTTGGATAATAATTTCCATGAGATTAGGTACCTGTCAATATTATTGGAATTACAAATGTAACAAGTTCGGAAAAAATGGCCTAGTAGGAGGCCTTACATCAACCAAGATGGAAAATTTTTGACAGGATTACGACCAAATCAAGACCTAACAGGTCTAAGATTTACAAAGATAGGAAATTAGACCAGGTATTTACATAACTAGGTTATATCCAAAAGAGAAGTCGATGAGATTCTATCAGCGACGAGAACTACTAGGGTGAGTTCTTGATTCCGACAGAAGGCATTCTATGTCTCTCACACGCCTGTCAGATCTTAATTGCTGAGCTCGAAGTTCCCTGACTTCAGCTTGGGTTCCAGCAAGTTCTCTCTGCAGAGCTGCATTGTGGACCAGAGTCCTTTCATGAGCAGACTCTAGTTGGCGAATGCGGACTGTGTTAATGCCAGAGTTGGCATCAATCTCCATGACTCGGTCGATAACAGCTCGACCATGTTCGGTGTTCCGAGCAATCCTACGGACCATTATGGATAGGACCCTGTCAGCTGAACATCCCTCAGTGAGGTTGTAGAAGCTTCTGTCTCCATTGTAGGGTATGGGTTGACCCTGTTCCTGACTCCATCTATTCAAGTTTGTGGCCCACAGAGGTGTGGGTCCTTGAAATGCTGGACGAGGGTTTGGGTCATGAGCAGCTGGGGGTAGATTGTTGACTTCAGGCTCTGAATCAGAACCATCAGAAAAGCCTTCAGCTTCGTGATCATCAAAAGGGATTGGGTGATCATCTTCTGGCTCTTCTCCCAGCCATCCTGCATTGCCGTGGTTGGGATAGTACGGGTCGCCGTGGGGATGGAATCCAGCCATGATATCTGCGCGAGAAAAGGGATATAAGAAGAAATTAATAGACGTACTATCTAAGATAATTATAAGATGATCTTTATCAGTTACTTCAATACTTGTTTAGTGCATACCAGTTATATGTACTCAGGACAGGATAGACCTTCGAATAAGTGACCCTAACTCTAAGCCTACAACCAAACAAGGACAAGAAGTAAAGCAAAGATTCACAGATTCTAAGTCTATGACGTCCTAGATACATATAATCTTAGTGTATCCACTCGGCAACTATTGACCTACTGATGAAGACCTTTTAGTTCTCAAATAAGTAATTATAGTAACACCAAATACCCCTATGGTATTTCATTGTGGTAATGTTGGTAAGTTTTTAGACTTGTTGCCATATCACAACCATTCTTGGGCATGTGCTAATCACTCCTCGGACCAGCATAGTTGATCAGGCTATGCCACTCCCAGGACTGACCATACACCCCCGAGCTTACTTGTGATATTCAACAATCGTAATACTTTTGTTCTTGTCATTGTGACACTGATTTTAGTATGAATGCAGGCATGTATACTTAGTTAAATATTTTATTATTTAAAAGTATAGACTATTGGTCAGAGTATTTTAATCCCAATGTATTTATAGTCTGTATATCTTTTATGGGTTGATATACTCAATTCACTATAAACAAAGCTCTGATACCAATCTATCACACCCCAAAACCAAGAACGGCGGAAACGTTCAGGGGTGGAGGACGTCATGTAAAGTATCATAACAGTGCAAAGTAGTAAACAAGCAACAACATCATCCATTGCATTAAGAGTAAAGTTTTAATACATGAGTGTTCTTTCATAGTAATAAGACACCAAAATATATAATCAAAATAAAAGACGAGTCTTGTCTGTGCTCCGTCTTCTCAAAACCTGGTCATCGTACCTGTCTACTGGTGACCTGAGAATACAAGTTATTTTGAAAGTGTAGATCAGCATAAAGCTGGTGAATTCATAAGTATTATGGTGCCATTGATTTGAAAAGCTGTTATGAAAGACTTGCAAATATTTGATGAAACATTTAGTTTAAGTGTGAAAACCCTAGAAAATCCCATATTTCCTACTAGTATAAAAGGTAGTCTTCTACCAAGACCTGAATGCTTTGAAAGTTGCATTTCTGTATCAATGAAAGTTTTTCCCCTATGTGACTATTATTATAAATATATAGTCTACCTCATCGTTTATGTGAATGTGTCACAAAATAAAAGTAAAAGGGAAAATATATAATCATTTGAGTATTATCCTTTGGTACTAGGATAAACACGACATAGTAATTGCCGAATAGTATTAACCGTAGACATCCGTCGATGTGCATTTTCCCTCTGTAGCTAACAGCTGGGTGTAGAATGGTTAGTCCCGTATATATATAATAGTATCTACACATATAATATGTAATAGTATCTCATCATATAGTATCTATGTAACAGAATCCATGTAAAAGTATCCATGTAATGGTATCCATGTAATAGTATCTCTTCATATTGCATGTAATGTATTAGTATAGACTCATGAATGAACTGACTCTTGTGTAATTCCTTGTAATAGGAATAGCAGTTTGTATCCCCTAAACTATACCTATAATAGTTTACTGGAATGTAAATTGAATGTCCAAGTAGGTTTATACACCCTTGCTACACAAGAGTGTTGGAACTGAAGAAAGAATGAAAGCTCTCATATCAATACATATGTATATGAAACATAAGTGTATAGATATGGTTTTTAACAATAAGTTGAAAGAGGTTTTGTAAAACATTTAAGAGTTTTGAACAATAAATAATGATTACTTGATGTCAGTTTATAAAAAGATTCAAAAGTAAATCATTTGATAACAAAGTATAAAACAGCCGAAAACTATTGTATCTATCACATTTTGAAGTATGTGAAATCAGTTGGTTGAAAACACAGTTATAAATCACATGTGATTGATTCTATAACTTCCTGTTTTCTACTTGTATTCCCCCCCCCCCCATGAAAGCATTTAAAATCATTTAAAAGATTGACTAAGGGGTATGAACTCACCTGTAGTGGGTGGTTGTGGATGAACTGAATCATGTAGGATCCTAAGTGTCAAGTGAAGACTTGTACACACACAATGATCCTAGTTAACATATAATCACATATATGTATCCAATTAATCATAAAACAACTAATTAACCAAGTTTAAGACATCCTAAGACATGTAAAACACTTGATTTAAGTGCTATAAGTCATAAGGATTGCATCTAAGGGTGGTAGGACCTTGCTATTGAGTTTGGGGTTCAAAGGTAAACTCCTTTGGAGTTTACGGTTTTGTGACCATAACTCCTTGAGTTTACGGTCGTAAACCCATGAATTTACGACCGTAAACTCATGTTTCTTGACCATTTTGTTTTCTGAAGCCTTAAAGATCACAAGAAGCATTCCTACTTCATGTTTAAGCCTTAGGAAGAGGTTAGGGCACCATTTCACTCCTTTTTAGGAGTTTACGGTCCTTGGACCATTTCTCTTTGGGTTTACGGCCGTAAACCCAAATGGTTTGTGTTCTTTTGATGTTTTCAAGTCCTAAACACATTAAGGAAGGGATCTAGGCTAGTTTCCAAGGCTTAGAAGGGACTAGGGCACACTTTGGCACCCTTTTTAGGGTTTACGGTCCAAGGTGTTCTTGGACCGTAAACACCTTTGATCCTTGGTTTCCTTGGTGTTTTCTTGATGTATAGAAGTGTAACAAGCCTTATTATACTCTAGGATAGAAGTACTTACAGGATAGAGGCTTGAAAAGGTGCTAAAAGTCCAAGAACACTAGTGTGTGTTCTTGGTGTTCTTGGTGAAACTTGAAGATCTAACCTTTTGGAATGATTTCACGGATGGAAGTGTGTTAAATCACTAGATTAAGTAATATATCAACTTATTAGGGCTAGAAACACTTACAAGTTGAAGATCTTGAAGAATTGTTGGATGATACTTGAGAGAGAATTTGATTTTGGATCTTGAAAATGTGAAAAGTGGTAAAATATGACTAAGTGTCATATTTATACCCCCTTTTAGGGTTTACGGCCGTAAACACCCTTGTTTAGGCCGTAAACTCCAAACTCTTGGAGTTTTGGAATATTATTGTTGCACAATAAACCCTAGGGCATCCTCTCTCCTGATATCTCCTGAAGTACTAACTTAAAAATACTCAAACTTATTTCTAAAAGCTTGAAAGTTAGCAGAAACAGTTTTGACTTCCATTGAAGTGAATGGTTGTACAGAATAGAAATTTCGGGTTGTCACATTGGGTACCTAATATTTTCCACTAATTGTAGGTACTATGTGACGAGCAATATGATACTAAATGGTACATTGATAGTGGTTGCTCTCGTCACATGACTGGGAAGAAGGAGAATTTACGTGATTTTCGAAGCCTAAAGAATGCTGGAGTAGTGAAGTTTGGTAACAATAAAAAATGTCAAGTCAAAGGATATGGGAAGATCACGAACGGACAATTCACAGTGAATCGTGTTGCTTATGTTGAAGGTCTTCAACATAACTTGATAAGTGTTTCACAACTTGTTGTGGGCACTGGCAATCAAGTTCTTTTTAATGAAGAAGGAAGCATTATTTCGAATGTCAATACTAAAGAAGTTTTGCTTAAATCAAAAAGGAAAGGTGACATGTTCACTTTGGACATCAATCCGATAGTAGGCAAACCTGCTATATGTCTTCTTTCGAAAGCTGCATCAGACTTAAGTTGGCTTTGGCATCGACGACTTTCTCATCCCAACTTTCGAAACATTAAGAAACTTGTTGTACAAGATCTGGTAAGAGGTTTACCTATACTTAAATTTGATAATGATTCTTTATGTGCAGCTTGTGAAGTTGGCAAGCAGTAGAAACAAGGTCATCCGATTACGATAGATTCGAAAATCGTCGCACCTCTGGAGCTCTTACATATTGATTTGTGTGGTCCATCAACAGTTTCAACACTCAACAAGAAACGGTACATTTTAGTAATTGTTGATGACTTTTCAAGATTTACGTGGGTTTATTTTCTCAGGCTTAAATCCGAAGTTGCACAAATCATGATTGACTTTATCAAAAAGATGGAAACAACATTGAAGAGGATTGTTCGAAAAATTAAGAGTGATCATGGAACTGAATTTAAGAACAATGTTCTTGATTCATTTTTGGTGGACAAAGGGATTTCGCATAATTTTTCATCTCCATACACACCACAACAAAATGGTGTCGTTGAACGAAGAAATAGATCTCTATGCGAAGCAGCAAGGACTATGTTGGCAATGTTTTAAAAACCGGTTTGAACCGGCCGGTCGAACCGGTTGGACCGGGAACCGAGAGAAGGAGCGGTTCAACTATCACCGGTTTTACATTGATTTCTGAACAGGATTGAACCGGTCGGTTTTTAGAAAAACCCGGTTGAACCGGTCAAAATAAACCGGTTGAACCGGTTAAACCGAATAAAAACACATGAAAAAGAATCATTTACATAATAAACATTGATGATTTTTTTCAAATCTATTTAGTTTTCTCTAAATAAAAACATATGGTGAATGTTATAAAGTTTTTTGATGTGTTTGTATTCATCTAAAAATATATTTCGTTTTGGTATTATACTTTATTTTCTTTTTGACGTATATGGATATATGTAAAACACTAAAACTTATGGTTATGTGTTATTTTAATGTATTTGGATTCATCTACAACGTATTTTTATGTGTATTTTTAATGTTTGAACTTGTAAATATCAAATTCATACTATATATATGTATGTATATGTAGGAAAATAGAAAAAAACATGAAAACTATAGAAACCGGTTCACCCGGCGGTCGAACCGGTTAAACCGGTTGAACCGTGAACCGGTCACCATACCAGTTCAACTAAAAAACCGGTTTTTAAAACATTGTATGCTGGCATATGCGAATCTTCCACAATACCTTTGGGCTGAAGCAGTATCCACCGCATGTTTTACTCAAAACAGATCTTTCATCCATCGTCGTTTTAACATCACTCCATATGAAATTCTCAACAATCGAAAACCTAACGTCAAATTTTTGCATGTTTTCGGATGCAGGTGCTTCTTTATGAATCTCAAGGATAATCTTAAAAAATTTCAAGCTAAAGCAGATGAAGGGATTTTCTTGGGATATTCACATAATTCAGTTGCATATCGTGTGTTGAACAAAAGAACACGAAAAGTTGAAAAAACTTTTAATCTTACATTCGATGATTACTATATTAAACAAACTGAAACGCATTTTGAAAATCATCCTATTCTAAAAGAAATAAAAGATGATTCTGAACCTTCACAAACATTGGATATTGATTATGATTTAATTTTTGGTATTTGAGATCATGTTGTTGATGCTGAAATTAATGCAAAAGATAATCATCTCTCTGAATTAACGAAGTTTACTGATGATTCAACATCCACTTCTCAAGAAATAGGCGAAAGTATGCAAAATAATCCAGTGGAGGGGGAGCACTTGGATTCGAACACTCTAGTTGAGAGGGAGCATTCTTTCGAGGGGGAGAATGAGAGATTGTATGCTGATGTTGAGGGGGAGCATAATGTTGAGGGGGAGCATTTAGAAAACATTGAGAATAATAATGATTTTGATGATGTTTGTTCGATTGCAGGTTCAGAGAATGATGATTTATACGAAGATGCACCTTTGGAATTTGATCCAGCTTATCCGCCAATGGAAAAGTGGACAAGAGATCATCCGAAGGATCAAGTAATTGGGAATCCACAAGAGGGTGTTTTAACAAGAGCTCAAATTCATGCAAAGAATGAGGTATTGAATACTCATCAAGAATTTTGCATGTTTAATGTTTTCATCTCTAAAATTGAACCAAAAACAGTTAAGGTTGCAATGGAATACTCAGATTGGGTTGTTGCGATGCAATCTGAATTGTCTGAATTTGAAAGAAACAAGGTTTGGAGATTAATTCCTAAACTTGAAAATGTTTCGATTGTCGGGTTAAAATGGATTTTCTAAAACAAAACCGACAAAGATGGAAATATCGTTCGAAACAAAGCCAGACTTGTTGTTAAAGGATATTCACAACAAGAAGGTATTGACTATGAAGAAACTTTTGCCCCTGTCGCAAGACTCGAGGCTGTTCGTATATTTCTGGATTATACAGCTCACACAAACTTTGATGTTTATCAAATGGAAGCGAAGTGTGCATTTTTAAATGGAGAGCTTGAAGAAACAGTTTACGTGGAACAACCCCCAGGTTTTATTAACGAAGAACATCCTGATCATGTTTATATTTTAGATAAGGCAGTTTATGGTTTAAAACAAGCACCACTAGCATGGTATGCAACTCTTACTTCATTTTTGAAGCAATCTAAATTTAAACAAGGATCTGTTGACCCCATATTATTTCGAAAGAAAGTTGGGAATCATCTCATGCTTGTTCAAATTTATGTTGATGATATTATTTTTGGCTCAACTGACCCTGCCTTGTCTAGAGAATTCGAAGATCTGATGAAAAGTAAGTTCGAAATGAGCATGATGGGAAAAATCAATAATTTTCTTGGACTGAATATTCGTCAAAGCAGAGAAGGAATTTTTATTAATCAAGAAAAATATACGAAGAATCTGCTAGAGAAGATTGGATTGACGAATAGCACAAAGTTACGAGCTCCTATGGCAACTGGCATAAAGTTGACACCTTCGTTAGATAAACCTGCAGTTGACCTAACTCTTTACAGGAGCATGATTGGTTCATTACTTTATCTAACAACAAGTAGACCTGATATCATGTTCTCTGTGTGTAATTGTGCTAGGTATCAGTCAAATCCACGAGAACCACATCTCACTGCTGTGAAGAATATCTTTCGTTATCTTAAAGGAACAATTTCGTTAGGATTGTGGTATCCTTCGAAAACTGGGTTCTTTGTACAAGCGTATTCGGATGCAAACTTGGGTGGTTGTAATCTTGATAGAAAAAGCACAATGGCGGATGTCAATTTCTCGATGGCAAATTGGTGAGCTGGCAGTCGAAAAAGGAAACATGTGTATCAATTTCAACAGCTGAAGCAGAATATGTGGCTGCTGCTGCTTGCACATCACAAATTATATGGATTCAAAGACAATTACGTGATTATGCAATTAATATGAAAAAGATTCCATTATATTGTGATTCTCAAAGTGCAATAAGAATTTGTCATAATCCTGTGCAGCATTCGAAGACTAAACATATAGCTCTTCGTTATCATTTCATGAAGGATCACGTGGTGGATGGAAATATTGAAGTGCATTTCGTGAAAACAACCGATCAGTTAGCTGATATTTTCACGAAACCTTCAGATGAAAAATGTTTTGTAAAAATTTTAGAAGGACTTAGAATGATCGATGGAAATTCTGTTCCATGCGAAAAATGAGAATGATGGTTGACCAGGAATGATTCAGAGGCGCTGAATAAAAGACAATGCAAGGTCATTCAGCGTTCATAGGTTACTGTTCATATTCAACGCTTCGACCCCTTCGAATTCGTAGATTTATCATTTTTCAAGGGTTGATAAAATTTCGTCTATTTGCAACAAGTACATTTCGTTTGTCATTTTATTTTCGAAAAATTAAAAAATCCAAAAAGATTTTTTTTTGTTTTGTCATTTAATTTTCGAAAAATTAAAAATACAAAAAGATTTCCGTTCGTTTTGTCATTTAATTTTCGAAAAATTAAAAATCTAAAAAGATTTTCGTTTATTTTGTCTTAATTTTCGAAAAATCAAAAACATCAAAAAGATTTTCTCTTTATTTCGTTCTTTATTTTCGAAAAATCAAAACAACAAAAATATATTGTTTCTTATTTCTTTTTAGTACTTTGTTGCAGATATTCATGATGATAAACAGTGGATAATGCCTGCAGTACTAGGGTCAGGTAAATTTATCTTACGAATCTTTAAATTTTTGAACTAGTTAAGTTGTCACTAGAAGCATGCTGTTGCATGTTGTCCAAAGCCTCCAATGACTCAATGTGTGTGTACGAAAGCCTTAATGAAATAATTCATACGAAAATTTCTTCCAAATCATGCTTGTATTCACATTAGTCTCCTGAGCTACCTGACTCTTCTCACAATGAGTTAAGAGTTTACTGTCTTGTCCAAATATAACAGAGGTACATTCTGTGTCTTTTATCCATCTTTTTCATCCAAAAAGTTCTTACACGATCACACACGAAGCCATATGTCCAAGAGGTCTCTGAACACACCAATCGAGACTTAGACATATCAAAAATCTGTGTTCATGATCTGACATCATGAGACCGTGATGAAGGTGAAACCCAATAATCTAAACTTTTGAGGAATTGACGGGGAAATATGTTCCAGATTTTCACGAAACCTTTGTTTCAGTACCCACATTCGAAACTCAAAATCATATTTTGTTCATATGAGTGGTCTTGATCAAACATTCGAAACCCATGATGTTTGTTACACAACAAGATCCAGCACAAATTTTTTTTCTCGTGAATATGCTTTCCGTGTGAGTTTCATTCGAAATCCAAAGTCACTTAAAATTTTTCAAAGCAAACTTGTCACTGATTACAATGGTCAAACAAGTAATTTATGTTACAATTTATCACCTTACGTTTAGGATGATATGTAACGAAATTTTTATAGCTACCCATGCACCCTTATAAAAGAAGCCCTTCGGTACTTCTCTTCAAGTATTCGATTGTATTTCACGGGAACACACACAAGCTGTTGATCATCTCTCTTGGTGATTAACAAAGAAATATTTGCCCGGGGTTATATCAGGCTTCGTGTCAAATTGATATTTTGACATCACAGTATCCCAAAATTTTCTTTTTATTGTTTCTCGTCTAAATTTTTTTTTGAACACTGCACTCACGAAATCCTTGAGGTTCTGAGTAATACCAACTCAGGTTAATGATTTCAAACATATGGCATATGACTTCGCTTTTCATCCCAAAAGTGAAAAAGACTTTTTCTCCATCCGAAGGATGCTGATAGTTACTATTCCTTGACGAGACACGAACAAACTGTGGGAGGAGACGTTTCCTTGTTTCAAGGCGATGTGACAGTTACTTTTTGACACCTGGACTTTTTTTTTGGCGGACTGATGCGAATTTTAAGGTGCCACGTCGGATATCATTAATTGCACATCCCGCTTCAAATTCAAATTCTAGGGTTACATATAAAAGGGGATTCCATGGTCTCTTATCAGTTTACGCGTTCAAAGTAAAAAAATTCCCAATTTTCTCTGATCATCAAAGCTTTCAAACTCTAACAATGGCGACTTCTGTTCATGTCGATGTTGATCCTTCTCACACCACTGAAGATGTGACTTCATTACCGATTATGAAGATTCAAGGGACTAATTATCAATTGGATACTGATGTTTCTCAATACACTGAAGAATTGAAGATGTTAATTGTTGCTTTAAAGAGTTCTGTTCTATCAAAGAGTATGTTCAGTTTGTTTTCAGTTCCGATGTCATGGCTTTCTCAAGCAGGATCAACGGCTACATACAACAAAGCTTTTGATGCTATTACTTTTAATCTGGTTAATGACAAAAAGGTCAGATTGTCAAAGAAACTCTTTTGCCAAATTCTTGAAATTCCAAATTCACCCCCATATGTTGATTTCATTTTCCCTCAAATTGTTCATATGGTCAATGAGATGGGTTATCAACCACAACTAACTAAGATCAGTGATTTTAAGAAATCCGGTCTTCCTAGTATCTGAAATTTTCTATTTGGTATTTTTCTGAGGTGTTTAACTGGTAGAACTGTGGGTCTCGATAAAGGACGAATGGAGGTATATGTCATGGTTGTTGGGCTATACTATGATCTTCAAGTGGACTATTCTACACAGTTATGGAAGGAATTTCAAAAGAGTGTAGAACACACAGATGCTCTTCATGGAAATTCATGTGCGAGGTACTGGAGCTTGATTCTCCAATATTTTTACAACAAGGAGGGGATTTTGGTACCCAATGATGAAGAAAAAGCTGTTTTCCAGACATTTCATAGTCCGAAGGATGTCACATATAATGTAGAAGATTTTCCATTTGTGGCTCGTATTCCTGATGCTATGCTAAAACGAGTTGATCCTTCGAATTCCGTCTTGGTGGCTTATTTGAAAACTATTGATTCTACTGTAGAAACTGGGATATTGTTGGAACGGGAAGATAAGAAATCCAAGAGGTCGAAGAAGAATGAAACTAGTTCTTCTGAAAACAAAGTTATAGAATTGAAATCTACGAAATCTCCAAAGAAGAAGCCTATTACAGTTGAAGTGTCTGTTGCTGAGACAAAATTGATTGAGCCTGTTGTTGAAGATACTCAAGAGAAAGTGGTGATTCCTTCGAAGACCAGTATGTTTCGAAGAATCAAAATGAAATCTACACATAAAAGCAAGTCTCCAACACATAAAGTGGTCCGAAAGCCTCAAGTTACTCATCAAGGTGTTTTAATTCGTGAAGTGCCAGCACCTGTTTATCCATTGTCAAAGAAACGAAGGGTTGAGGATATGGCCAAACATCTATCAAAGAAGAAGAAGACATGAAAGCTTATGCTTTCCACTGAGTCTATAGAAGAAGACGATGAACGAATTCCTGAAACACCAGAAGTAACTCTTCACGAAGAAAGTTCAACTCCTAAGCAGACAATAGTCATACCACCCGAAGATTCGGTTGCCAAATCCGTTTCTGAGGTGGTACGAACTTCAGGCATCCCTGCAAACGTATCTGATACGGATGCAAATGTCAATATGGGTGAAGGAGATTCAAAGAAAGTAGATCAAGGTCATTCTACTTCTATGGCCTTCGAAAATATTGTTTCTTTACCTCCACCAATCACTCCAATTACTTCAACCACTGATTCCCCTACATTCGAAAATATCATCAATCAACCCTTTACTTCCATTTTTTCTTCTCAATCCACTGATACACCCAAACTTAATTCGCCTGTTCAAGAAACTGTTCTTATGGAAACCGACACTGATAATGAAGGTTTTGGAAGCACGTTTGATGAATTAAAGTTTGATGACGAAGAAGAAGATTTTCCAGACCATATGTTGATGACGATGAAACAGTTTAAAATTATGAATATGAAGTTGAATTCCATAATTCAATCTCAAGCTGATTTGGGGGGTGGTTCGCCAGTCTCAAGTTTGGAAGTTGATACTATGTTACAAATGTTCGAAGCCAAGATGGTGGGTAAAGTCTCTGGGATGGTTAGAGACTCTGATTCAAGAAATTTGGAGAAGGTTGATCATATTGATCAAAACAATGAGCTAAGGATAAATTCTCAAAATTCAATGTTTGCTGGAGATTTAAAAGACTTGAAGACAGTTGCAAAGGAACGACATGTTCTCTTTGTTCAAGATGTTAAGAAGGTCAGGGAGGATGTTAATTTGCAGATTCGTGAACTTCGCGAAGATATGCAAAAGGAGGTTGCTAGTGTCAAACAGGATTTTGCTTCTCTGAGTCAGAAGATTGACATTATTTGTGATGCTGTCACGAAATTTATCAAGTTATACGAAAGTATGAGTCCTCAACTTACTCAACTTTCTACCATGGAAAGTAACAACTTTGTGGAAGTGCTTACATTGCTGAAGGAGTTAAAAGATCTATCTGTCAAGCCAGTTTCATCTTCTTTGATTACTCCAGAATTCTTATCCCAAAAGTTCACCCAATTCGAAGCTATTTTACACAAGCAACTGGCCCCTCTTTCTCGTATATCAAGCCTTCTACCAACAACAGATGCCCCACCTGTTTTTACAGGGGTGCATGGGGGAGAAAGAAAAGTTGAAGATACGAAGGCTGGTGGTGAAGATGCGAAGGTTGTGGGAAAGGTGTTTTCTTCGAAGATCTCATCAACGAAGCGAATTGTTGCATCTGCTGGGCCGGTTACTTCAACAGTTGTAACAACTATGCCAATTACAAGACCAATTTCGAAAGGAATTGTGATTGGTAAATCTGCTGATACTGGTGGGAGTGGTTCGAAATCAAAAGAGGTAATAGATAATTCAGCTTTGAAAGATAAAGGGAAAACGATAGTTATGGAAAAGTCGAAAGAAGAAAAGAAAGCTGAAGCAGAAGCTGATATTGAAAAGCTAAGGTTGATTCAAAGCATAATGAGTCAACGTGCAAGTGATCCTAATGGTATGGACAAAGGTGATCCGTCCAAACACTACAATTATGAAACAATCGAAGCCAAGGTTGCATATAATCATATGTATTCAGTCGAGAAGAAACCAAAGCAGAGTTATATGGTTACGAATACTGATACAAGTCAGCTTGACTTTCCAATGAATGAAATGATGTTCATCATGCCACAATTTAAAGCAGAAGGAAATTTCAAAGAAAAGGATGATGGTACTCACATGAAAATTAGATTTCATGCTGTTCTTGCAAAATCCCATGAGGAAGTTTGGTCTTTGGTGAAGATCAAGAAAGTCATCAGTATGAAAAAGGATGTGGTGTTCGAAAACACAGTCCAAAATATCAAGTATGTGGTTGCCAGGGAAAATGGAAATATTTGCGAATTTATAATTGCAGATTTTCCATTAATGAACTTGTATGATCTTATACAAGTTGCATTGATTCTGAAAGACAAATCGTTTTCATATCTTCAAAACACTGAACATGATGAATTTAAGCTTAGGGTTGCTCACATCAAGATTTTCATCAAAAATTATTATGAGTGCTTGGCTCTAACTGATGTGGATTTAGCTATAGTTAAAGGTATGGAAATAAAAGCTCCAATGGCACCTACGAAGACTCAAGCAGAATTAAAAAAGTATGCTGATGGTGAAATTTGCTTGAAGCCTTTTGGGATGGTCTTCGCAGGAAAAGACAAGGCTGGAAAAGCAAAACGTTTTTTGTTCCAGGCATGTGAAGTGGAAAGATATTAAACATCTCAATATACGAACTTAATTGTTCGTATGTATCATTGTAAGAAAAACAATGAAGGAGATAAGAAAGAACTAAAGAAGATAATTTCCTGGTACATAGAAATTCGAAGAGTGATGCTGTATTCCATCCAGCTTCTTACAAATTAAGAAGGTCGACTATGATTACAAATAGGGAGATTGTAAGGGTCAAAATGTTGTAATTAGTCGAAGTGTATTTTGCACTCTTCGAATATTTTGTAATATATTTTACTAAGGCGCTTTTATTCGAAGCTTAAGTGTCTATGCCTTAGTATATTTTTTGTACGCTTTATGTTCCCTATAAATAGGGATATTTACTAGAGTTAGATAAGAGTTTTTACAGACCTGTCTTTGTACTCTGTAAACATTCGAAAACGTAATAGAGCTGATACAATATCATATTTACATCTGTTGTTCAATCTCGCATTCTTACTTGATTTTATACTCTGATTCATTTTATACTCGATTAATTGATTCATCAGCATTTTATCATGCAATCCGAAGCAGATCCTTAGCCCTAATCTACCATGAAATTATCATAACATATAGCATTACATCATGTATGGGTATTCTGGGAATCACTTACTTAAGCTCAGCTGATTGCACGCATCACACCCCTTTTCTTTATAAAAATCTTTTAGAAAACTCGTTTTCTTTCAAAAAGATTACCATCTCCTTAGTTTGAGTCTAGACACACCCGAGAGTGTGCCTGAATCCCTCAAACCAAGGCTTTGATGCCTACTTGTAAAAGCCCAAAAATCATAGTAAAATTTTTCATTTTTAAAACAAGAAGTTGTACAATTAAGTTTTTCAAAAATCAATCAAAATTATTAGGTCAATTAAACATCTGAGCAAAAATCATAAATAGCCAATACAGATAACTATGGGGGATGATGTATAGTCACGCCATGCCCTTCACTTTAAAACTAGAAGTACTTGAAACCATAACATAAAACTGTAAGTACAAAGCTTAGTGAGTTCCCTAAATACCACATACCATACATATAATGGGGCCCACCCAGAATCGGGCCCCACCCAATACATATCTGTTAGTAGCATGCGATGGGCCCTGCCTAACACATTCATCAGGCCCCCCGGTATACATACAAAAATATACAATACATGCAAGGGTCACACAGACAAATAGCATCCTATAAACACAATCAATGGGCCGGCAGTGATGCCTTTCAACCCATAAATACTGTGAGGAGACTCACCTCAACCTGATGATAACCGAATCACACACGTGCTGCTGCTATAAGTCTCTTCGCACTGAACATATCCAAAATCACCCATCATCAATAATTAGGGTAATAACCCATAATCAATGGTCCAATCATATTCTATCATGCTAAGGGGTAAAAGACTATCTTATCCTTCCTATACTTGGGCCAACAATTCATGGCCCAAACCCAAAATGACCCAAAGCCCAAGATGACCCTTAAGAGCTTTTGGTGAGTACCCCCTATGTACCACCACTGTACGTCCAACGTACTGCGTGTTCGAAGAGAGGGTAACGAGTTGAAACCCGTTATGCGTAGCATACCAAGAGGGTACGCCCAACATAACTCACTGCTTCCCAAACTCAACTTTTAAGCTCTTAATTCTTAAGACCAAAATCATCCAAATCACATATCTAACTCTAAGAGACGTCTTAAGTCATAAAGTTCCTATCTTTATGACTTTGTAGGGAATAATGGAATCCAAACCAACGCCTTAGATTAATAACTTCACCAAAAGACCACTAACTCATGCATGGAAGATATATATGTTGGATTAGGTGTCTAAGCCCATAACTATAATTGGCATGTACTTGACCCGATAGTAGCATGGTCCTTTTGGGTTGCCTTCACCGGAGCAATTTTATAAGATGGACTTTTGAGAAAGAGGTTATTTGTGATTTATTAATATATTATAAGTATAATATATTAATTGAGAAATCATATTATTCAATTAGTATTGATCAAGAATTAATTTGGAATTAATTTAGTGATCAAAAGAGACTGATTAAATTTACGGGGACTGATTAAGTAAATCAGTAATACTTATAGTATGGGCTAATGATCCATGGTTGATTAGGGATGGGCTAAACCTATATGATAGTCCATGAAGGTTTAACCCATAGGGCCTAAGAAATATGAAGGGTCATGGTGAATTAGGGTTTGCATGGATGAAACCCTAGTCTTTGCCACATTATAAAAGCAACCCCTTAACCCCTAAAATCGCACTATGTACTCTAAAGAAGAACCATAACCGGTTTTGGTGCTACCTAGCTTCTCTCATAAGCCTCCTCTTGCATTTGGTTTTGTGACACATTAGAGGCATCACATTTAAGGTACTAAAGCTTTTAAAGGCCAAGAACTACAAGCTACATCAAGAGGTATTCATCTAACTTGGTTTTATGTTGTATATCTCCAATTGCATGCTAGTTAGGGTGTATGCTTTGGAAAAATGAAATTGCATGTATAATTAGAGAAAACTTAGATCCAAAGCATCTAGGGTTGTATGTGCACCATAGGAGTGTTATAGTGCTCAAAAACCCAACAATATACCCATCAAGATTTGATTTATATGACGTAATGATGTAAAAAATGATTAGAAATGAGGCTTAAAGGTTCTGGAGTAACTTCTACTCAAAAGATCCATGATACAGGACAAAAACATGCTCATAACATTACCTAAAACTAGATCTAGATAAAAGAACCATCAAGATTGAAGCTTTATACCTCCAAAAGAAAGATCAAGATGAAAAAGGTCTGGATCTACAAGCTCTAAGCCAACGAACACTTCTCTAATGAGATCCTTCTTCTCTAATATGCACCAAAAACACTTGAAATCACTCAAAGGGATCAACAATCTCATAAATGGGGCTAGGGTGTAGAGGATAGAGGCTGGAGATAAGAAGGGCTTCCAATAAGTTAAGGTCTTTAATAAGGTTCAAGATCCAGAAATTAGGGTTTGAACCTGCCTCGCGTACGCTCAACATACTCTAGGTACACCCAACGTACTAGAGAGAATATTGCAACCAACTTAAGCGAAGTACGCCCAACGTACATGCCACGTACGCCCAACGTACAGGGTAAAACACACTCCCATTCTAACTTCCGAAGGCCAGAACTTATTCATCCCAATTCCGTTTTCAGCATTTTTATATGCTCGGAAAGGAATGAAAACCCTACAATCCTATCTAATCTCCTTTGACTTAAAACCCTCCGAACTAGAATCCTTATGTAACATCTTGTAACGCTCGTGTTTCTGGCTAAGCATTAATATAATGATGTAATTGTTAGGGTCAACAATTGTAACGTATTTTGAAGTAATAAAGAGGAATTATTTGAGTATTATGTGATTTATGTGATTTTGTGTGCATTATACTTATTTATAACTACGTAATAAAATAATAATAAAAATAAGTGTCAAAAATAAAATAATAGATAGACCCAATATCTATGAAGAAAGTTGAAGTGGTCGCAACAAGGATTCCGGGGATATAAGGAACGCTGAAATCCGACTTATAACAAAGAAGTTATGACATGTTGAACTTTTGCGGAAAAACCGGCACGACACCGGGAATCGTAAAAAGTGAGTATGCGATAAAATACTTTTTAGCCTTAGCGATCTAAACGAAATCCATAGTATATGTTAAACCGAGAGCGTGCATAAAAAGAACGTCCAAATCTGACTTTGTATGAGGAAATTATGATTTTTCTAAAATTTAGCATAGTAGTGCAAATCCCGAAATTCGAATTTCAGATCGACCGATTTTTAGCCGACACAATCTAAATGAGAATAGAATATCTTGTTAATAAAAAACTCAATGATATAAAGACAGAAGAAAACGGACGTCGGATGACAAAGTTACGATTTTTTAATGGACTTAACATGTCTAAGCCTGTTAAAATATAACTTTAAAAATAAATCAAAATTAGCCGATGGAGTCTAAACGACAGTCGTAGATTACGTCGCTACCTAAGTGTGGATATAAAGAGCGTAAAAAACAGAGCTCGTATGTGAAAGTTACGTAATTTAGAAGTCGGGAATAGGCTGATGTGAAGGGGGACACGTGGCTTAATCTCGGCCCTTGCTTTCTCCCCACGATCTCGCATTCGGATCTTGACAGCTGGCCCTCGTACGTGCAGCGTAGCCCCTCGTATGCACAACGTATTGGGAACGTGCTGCGTACTCTGAAGCTATGCCCAACGTAGTCCGAAGCCAGCTCCTATAAATAGATGTGAGGGACATCTCATTTCTTCACATCTCAACCTTTCTTTCTCTCTAAATACTCCCAAACTCTCCCTCCCCTTCCCTAGCACTTCTTAAGTGTTAGAGGCGAGTCCCAGAGCGCAAAAAGGCTCCGAGAAGAAGAGCTTTCGACTCGGAAGTTCTGCCCCGCAGAGCTCGGTTCCTAGCTAAACCTCTTTGTAAGTGAGTTATGCTTACCCTACTTTAAGTATAGCTTATGTTTAAGTTTATTATCGTTATTATGAACCTATAAAAAATATATGTAAGTATTATAAAAAAATAAAAAGTGTTATTATAATATCTTTTAACTGCTCACGGTGCGGGGAATCTGGTTTGAAGGGCCGCATAGGGTTGTTGGATTTCACAACAGCTTAAATGCCAAAATGGTCCTGCCCTCTGGTGTTTCATGTCTGGCCCCTGTCTGTACATAGTAGTTGAAAAGTATTGTTTAACACTTATAAAACAATAGTGCTCGTAAATAGTCGCAATAAATATTACACTAAAATCTAGCGGTAATGATACTAGGTTTCGTCAAAGGAAAATATAATTGTTAGAAGCAAAGCGCTGCCCGAGTTTGGAATCATCACTTTAAAAAGTGAGTGCATAGTTACTTTCATCTTACACATAGATAAGAAGTATTTAATATAAATTACATGCTATGTGTGCGTATTATCTGTGTACTTGATATTTATGCTGGATGAACAAAATATACACGTTTTACTTGATTTAAACTGTATATGTATTTCATACCTATAATTATGATGGGTAAAGATGGGTAGATGATATAGATGATGAAATAAATGATGAGAGGCCTCAATGTTTAAACTAAGTGGAATGCTGGCAGGCTCGCAACCTGTAGGTGTTTTTGAACTAAGTGTTCACCAGGTGCACTTCATCCCCCTCATGGTTGCCTTATTTGACATATATTGCTGAGGAATCCCCTATGCAGTATTGTCATCCCGATGAAAATCCTTAGGCTCGGTTCCTTAAATTAAATGCTCTAGGGGCAGAAAGTGAAGATAACGGAAACGGGTAATCGGGTTGATTGATTGATGAAATTAATAAACTTAATTATTGTGGGTTGAAAACCCTATGTGTTCACCAGGCTCCCAAGCCTGAACCACTCAGTTTCTTGTATACAGGTAATGGCAAGAGAGCACATGAGTGATGATCTGATGACAGATCAATGGATTATAGGTCATTAGAATAATAGATGTTGTAAATTCTATGTTGGTTCTGTTTATGCTTTTGATTTGTATTGACAATGACATTCGAAGGTTTTTAATATAATGAAAATTCATTTCTTCAAAAATGCTTTGAGAAATTCCTTATCATATTTTTGGGAAAAAATTCCGCAACATATTTCTTCAAAAGTATACTCTGATTTTCAAATAAAGCATAAACAAATCGGTCTTTTTCTGACCGTGAAATTGGGGATGTCACACGTCCCATTTTCACAACTAAAAACTTTTCATTTTATTAAATTAAAGCTTCCCAATTATAAATACATTATGAAGAAAACAGTTTATTCCAAATACATTTATTGAAAATTTGCGTGAAATCTTCAATGTTGCTGATGAATGTGTATAGTCACGCCTTTGCCTTCCCATGACGACCGATGATACCTGAAACAATAAACAATTGGTTAAGCATAAATCTTAGTGACTTTTCCCTAAAAAAACCCCATACGATAAACATACAAGCATGCACAACGGCCCACCATGATCAGATTGGAATGCCTAGGCCCAATTAGTCCACGGTCTTGAATGCCAATATGTAACGGGTCCAATTAGCCATCGGGCTGGAATAACGAGGGTTTGTTGGCCTATCGCCTCAACCTAAGTGCTATTCCCGAGCCTGTGCCTATGAGTTACAGCCGACTCACACCAAATATCTTGGCCTATAGCACAAAGCAGGACCGCCTCAACCCACTACCACCACACGTCGACATATAAACAATCAAGGATAAAGTAGGGATAGAATACATGACAACATCAATCATACAGATCGCTACCGTCTACTAGCCCTCTCTTAGTATACTGTCCTACTACCACCTAACCTCCACTAAATGCTTAACATAAGTAACCAGAGGTGAGATAGCCACCCGAACAGATCATCCTACTCTAGAGCCACAACCAAACAAGGAATATGCAAGAAAGCCTAGATCAAGAGCTGTTAGGCTATCCTACGTGACTACATACAGTATCTAGGGCACTCCACTAGATGATAACCAACAAGTACATGTAGACATATGATGGGTTTTGAGCACTATAACATCCCTATGGTGCACATACAACCCTAATGCTTTGGATCTAAGTTTTCTCTAGTTATATATGCAATTTTCATTTTCCAAAGCATGAAGCCTAACTAGCATACAACATTGATATTTGAAACAAAAAACGAGTTAGATGATTACCTCTTTGTTGTAGCTTGTAGAACTTGGCCTTACAAGAGCTCAACACCTCAAGGGTGATGCCTCAAATGTGTCACAAAACACCATAAGCAAATGGAGGATAATGAGAGAGAGGCTAGGAGGCACCAAAACGGGTAGCTTCTTCTTGGAATGCACAAGTGCCGATTTTAGGGTTTAGGGGTTACATTTATAGTGTAGAATTCCAAGGGTCTCTTGTAAATCCTAATTCATTCACTTAGGATTTTGATCCAATAATTCATTTGATAGCCTTTTGGACTAATTCTTCATGGACTCACACATAAACTTAGTCCATCACTAATCAATCATGAATCATTGGCCCAAACCTATATGTATCACTGATTTACATAATCAGCCCCTGTTAATTTAATCAGTCTCTTTTGATCACTAAATTAATTCCAAATTAATTCTTGATCAATACCAATTAAATAATATGATTTGTCAATTAATATATTATTCTTATAATATATTAATAAATCACAAATAACCTCTTTCTCAAATGTCTTTCCTATCAAATTGCCTCGGTGAATGCAATCCAAATGGACCATGCTACTATCGGGTCAAGTAAATACCAATTATAGTTATGGGCTTAGGCACCTAATCCAACAGTCTCCCACTTGGATAATTCTAATAACTATAATTGCAAGTACGACTTCAAAAACCGACTAACAATCGTAGCTCTCAAAAGCCGCTGTCAACTCTGATCAATAATGCGTCATTTAGATAAAGGATCATATATTCCTCCATTCTTCAAGATATCGTATGGAATGAGACATGGATTATAATCATTCTCTATGTCCATGTGTTGTTTCCCGATTTCCGATTTATGACGACAGACTAATTGAACAAATCAAATCAGTCCAGGCTTGGCCAAGCGCTTAGGATGTCATCACTAAATCATCGAAGGGCCCACAGATATCGCTTTTATCCCACTTTGGATAAATGGAACGGATAAACTTCGACTCATATGTTTGTACTATTTACTCATCGAATCACACACAACAACACATTTTATAACATCAAGTTACTGATGCGTCTATGTATTATCAATGCGCAACCGACTCATTAACAACAACTCATATGTCTCTGTTTCAAGAATATAAGATATTATTGTCTCGCAATCACTCGTGATGAAATCCATGAAGTGATTCAAGTGAGCATGGGTTTAATCTAATACTCAAATCTTATTACAGGAGTACTCATGAACACTGCAGCAAACTTGTGCTATGTCTAAACACTTAGACAATCTGCAGTCTGATTCATGACAGTCTAACCTCATTACTTACTCCCAAAGTATGATTGACTGTGGATGTTTGAATAATCTCATTATTCGGGAAGTAAAACATGCGAAGTGAAACACAAGAATAATCGAATCCAATATGGTCTCAATACTTTTGAATATAAATATAACACTTATTATTTAATCACCATATTGATTACACATTATTCATTATATAATGTTTTGACTAATCAACTTAACACATGAATTAAAAAAAATAGTCATCCCATGCTCTTAGCATGCACACTACGTTAACCTATGTGAAATAGATCAATTGAATACATTTCCAATGATGCTCATTTCACAATTCCAAATCCTTATCACAAGTGTAAGAATACAAAATTCTTGCCACTTTTAGAATGTGTTAGATTCTAAACTATCATGCAATGATCCTTTTGTAATGACAAGGCACCAAAATCACAAAGACTTTGCCAATGGTATTACAAAACATTTAATTGGAGATTTGTTACAAAACAATTCCATGGAAATGAAGTCTCACATTCAAAGTACATTCCTCGAACATCCTTCTTGCATAAAAGTTTCTAACCTACACATAGATTCTTAATATCCAACTCCCATTATGGAAACATTTCCATATTTGCCATATGACTATCCATTCTAAATAGAATCCTATCTATTCATAATCATATCAATATGGTCAATATATTACTATACTTCCAACTGTCCACAAGCAACCAATGTTTGGTAAACCTTGACAGTTGCTTAAAATTTTTAGTCATATCTTGTTCTATTCCTTTTTCCCTCTTAATACCCTAAGTATTTGGAAATTAGAACAATAGAATGTTATAGCATATGTAATCGATCCTATATCCGAAGCACATGGGATACGATTCATAATGTCTTACATAAAGACATGATAATGTTATAGCATATGTAATCGATCCTATATCCAAAACTTTGTTTCCTATAAATAACATTGCTAACTCGCAACACATATCATAATGATTATGCTCCCACTTAGCATAATAACTATATTCTTACTAGCATAACAATTATGCTCCCACTAGATTTGACATGTACCTAGAAATCAGTTGGACTTCTAGAAATCAATACTTATTGACTTTCTTACCGAAGTTTAGATTTCTGATACAAGATGCTTCGATAAGACTTTATCTATGCTTCTCAAACTCATACACCTTTCCTTAGATAGCTCATATGAGTGTCTAAACTATTTCAGAATTTACAGCAGTAAGTCCCGAATGTTCAAACTACTTGCCATTTCTCACAATTCGAACTATGAAGAGGGATGCCGTAATCATAATCGAATTTGAGAATGCAATTAACGTAACTGCCATCTCTTTAAATCTACTTAGTGAAATCGTTTCCTCATAATCATTTTCATGAAGGAGAGAAACCTTTTGCCACTTAGATTTCATAGTGTATATGTTCCTATCCATGTGAATTTGGCATAACCATAATCACAAGACAAGGTCTGTGACAAATCCAAACTCATATGGACTGAACTTGTTCAATCTTAATTTCTTGTCATCTGGTAGCACAAGGGTCCTACCATTGCTTCCAAGTTGTTGTGCAGCTCACCCCTATAGATTAATGTACTTTCCATTGATCAAGGTGCTTTGCCTTATGCATTCAAATGAGAACTCATAGAACTCACATGCATAGTTGAACTAACTGGAATGGGCACAAAAACAAGAATATGTCAACACGATAGGTTACAAACCTCAAGTTGTGTGCTAGTGTTAAACAATAGGTTTATTCTTGATTAGTTCTTGAAACTATTCAAGATCACCAAGACTCCCACTGACCTCTTGACATATAAGATTCTCTTCTCAAGAAACATTTCTTGACAAATAAATATTCAAGAGTTAGTGCGGATTCTTATCAAGAATGACACTTCATATAATTGGTCTCAGTTGGTTTTTGTCTTATCCAAAACATCACAACTACCAATTACAAATGTGCAAGAACAAGAAACATTTCTACTCCACATTGTATGAGGTGTTATAAACCTGCTTAAGATATGTCACTCAAGTCACAATCTTGGAGTATGACTCTAAGACTTGATTTTGGAATGAAGTATGACTCATCCTTTTGATTTAACCATTTCAACAATACCCGATACCTCTTCTTATTTATGTGAATGCACTAAGATGTCCTTAGAGAATCAATTGTGACATGGTTCCATAATCATAAGGATGATCATAAAACACGATACTAAAGTATTCTCCTTTCCTTTCAGAATGGAGAAACTTTTATCTTTCTGCCTAATATGATTCTTCTTATTCGTTCTGCTATACATTGACACTTTTCAAGGTATTAGAATTAGACTTAAACTTGTAAGCATAACCATATTTACTGAACCATTAGTAAATCATGACGAATAGCCTTTATCATTCTTTGTGGTGGATCTGACTAGTGCACATCAATGTGTACTAGATCCTTTCAACTTTCACTTGACTTACATACATATGTAAGCAAGGAATTAGTCTCAATTTCCCAAGTACCAAGATTTACATACATCACATGATTCAAATCATATGATTCCAAGTTTCTGTCCAACTGGAACTTGGGCGATGAGAATCTTTCCTTACTTAGAAAATCACGACACTACCACAATCGATATAACTAAGAATCAAACCATTTTCGACATTGCTATTAATAAAAATATACAAACAACAATTTTCACAAATGTCATTGCAAGGAAACATAAAATAAGATAAAATCCAAATTTTATTTATTTATAAAATATGGAAAAATTTGTCCTTACAATGCAAATTCAAATGAAAAATATGTTACTAAATATTCCTAAGCAATATATCATAACTCCTAAGCAGCAGCTCAAAAATCTGATCATCAAACCATGCGATCGAAATCAATTTCTTCGCGACCAGACTCAGCTCACTCTTCCTTTAAGCTTCTTTTCTTTTCTTCGATCCTACAAAACATCAAAATGCAATCTTCTCACATCATGTATTAAGAATCTATAAATAGGAACTTAATAGAGTTAGATAGCAGATTTACCTGAAGTAGAGTCATACAGTTTGACGATCTTTCAGGTACACACGACAACTTCACATCCAATGCCCCTTCTCTTGGCAATAGAAACAAACTGACTCTTTCGGAATGGTACATGGGACTATCTCAGATTCAGCCTTTCTCTTTACCATTTGGTCAAACGGTTTGACCTTGGCCAATCCCTTTCTATTGGGAAGAGAAAACTTTTTTGGACTTCCAATATTGCCGTTGAAAATATCCAAGGAAGTTTGGGGGATTGATCTTTCAGTCAAATTTACTTCACCAGTGCGCCAAATCATTGCTGATTCAGCAGCAATTAGTAAATATGTTAGATCAGTAAGGGTCACGTCGTGTTCTGTCATATAGTAGTCTATAACAAACTGACTATATGACTCGGTGAGTGACTGAAGAACCAAGTCAACGGCCAACTTCCTAGGGAAAACGACACCCAACATTCCCAGCCTGTCAATATGCAACTTCATCTCTAAGACGTGAGCACATACAAACCTTCCATCTTGGTGTTTGCTTGCCAATAGAGCTTGAGTGACCTTGAACTTTTCAAGTCGACGAACACGTGGGTCAGGGAGAATAATTGGAGGAGGTGGAGGAAGAGATGTTCCACCAAAGCATGAAGAAGGGATTGATCTTTCACCTCGATCGTCATGTGGAATATCATCTTCGAATGGAAATCCTTTTCCAAAAGGATAAGGAAGACCATAGTTGTCAGAACTAGACATCTAAAAGGGAGAAATTCAAGTTAGTTGATTTAGTCCTTAATATAATACGCAAATGAAATATTAAGGCTAGGACCCAACACAATAATTCACAATTCGGAAGCGGGATGCCGTAATCCAATTGTAAACTATTTGTTGGTAGGCAATTTCACCATGAAAACGAATTTTTAAACGAATTAGGTTTTTAAATGAAGCTCCTAGATCTTTTGAGATTCATTGAACTTTTCAATGGTATGTTTAATCTCGATTATGCCCTTCAAGTTTGTGACTGGGATACCGAGCATCACCTAATTAGCTTGGTACTCTCGAAGTCATTTATCACCTAATTAATGGTCCGGTTAACCACACACGCTCCATTGATCTATGACAAACTACGAGCTACCCATTTCCATCCTTCATTAGTCCCATATTAGTGTGCCGGTTAACCACACACGCTCGACTAACGACCAACAAGTTACAATGTGCAATTTCATGGATTAGCACCAAATTCACATTTTTCCTAAGTAATTAAGATTGAGAATTTATAAAACATTTAGTTACTTGGTATTTCATTACACTTATAATCGAAGTTTGTGTCATATGTTACCCGTTCGGCTAACAACCCTCCACTAGTCAAGGAAGTGGTGGGTGAGAGTGGACACCCATTCAATCGCCATTTTATAGGTAATTTCCTTATACCCCCCTTATAGACCAGCTTCGTGAATGAGGCCTACTAACGGTAAGACTGACTTTTTACTTATACATATATAATATATTAGACTTTTAAATTTATATAGTATAAGGGTGTATTTTACACATTTAAAATACTTGGTGGTTTAATCTATTAATAAATTAGACTTTTAATTTAATTAAATTTAAACCATATGATTATGAATTTATTAATTTTCTATTTTAATTAAACATTTAATTAATTTTAAAAAATCCATAAAGGTGTAATTTGAACTATTCAAAACATCAAGGTTCTAAATATAAAAATTCAAAGTTAAAACTATTTAATTGATTTTTAATTTACGAAACCAATAGTTGCACATTTTGAAACTTTTTCAATTACTAGGGTTCTAGAATTTAGTGTTTCATAAATGAGACTTTTCAAATTCCAAAACTTGAGGACAAGTTTTGAAACTCTCCAAAACCTTTTGAATTCCAAAACTTGAGGGCAAGTTTTGAAACTCTTTAAAACCATTTAGATCAAATTTTAAACTAATAAAATAATGATATAATTTTATCTTTTACCAATTTGACCTAATTCAATTCATATAGCAAGATAATTTCAAATCAAATAATACAAATAATTAGTTTATCATATAAACTAGTAATTATCTTAAAATTTGACAATTTATCTTTTGATTGGATGAGGATAGTCACTACCATATAAAAAACAGATTTTATGATACAAAGTAGTTTATGGCAATGATCCTAATCCAATTCTGGCCAATAAACTTGAAAATCTAGCAACAGACTATCCAACTCGTTGAGTCTGGCAATGGCTCGTCGAGTTCAGCCTGTAGATGGCAGATTTCAATTTGCTCCAGCTTTGAACAATTAACCAATGCATCTCTATAACAGAAAACACCCTAGGCTTTGATACCACTGATGGGTTTTGAGCACTATACATCCCTATGGTGCACATACAACCCTAATGCTTTGGATCTAAGTTTTCTCTAGTTATACATGTAATTTTCATTTTCCAAATCATGAAGCCTAACTAGCATACAACATTGATATTTGAAACATAAAACGAGTTAGATGATTACCTCTTTGTTGTAGCTTGTAGAACTTGGCCATACAAGAGCTTAGAACCTTAAGTGTGATGCCTCAAATGCGTCACAAAACACCATAAGCAAACGGAGGATAATGGGAGAGAGGCTAGGAGGCACCAAAACGGCTAGCTTCTTCTTGGAATGCATAAGTGCCGATTTTAGGGTTTAGGGGTTACATTTATAGTGTAAAATTCCAAGGGTCTCTTGTAAACCCTAATTCATTCACTTAGGCTTTTGATCCAATAATTCATTTGATAGCCTTTTGGACTAATTCTTCATGGACTCACACATAAACTTAGTCCATCACTAATCAATCATGAATCATTGGCCCAAACCTATATGTATCACTGATTTACATAATCAACCCCTGTTAATTTAATCAGACTCTTTTCATCACTAAATTAATTCCAAATTAATTCTTGATCAATACCAATTAAATAATATGATTTCTACATTAATATATTATTCTTATAATATATTAATAAATCACAAATAACCTATTTCTCAAATATCCTTCCTATCAAATTGCTACGGTGAATGCAACCCAAATGGACCATGCTACTATTGGGTCAAGTACATACCAATTATAGTTATGGGCTTAGACACCTAATCCAACAACATACAGATCTACAGATCACTACCGCATAGCAACATCCTATGTACCAAGATATAGATCTAACAGATCACTACAACAAAGCAACATCATATGTACCAGGATACAGATCTAATAGATCACTACAACATAGGAACATCCTATATATCAGGATAGAGATCTAACAGATCACTATAACATAGCAACATACTAATACCAACAATCCAAGGAATACATAACAATATATACTCAAAGGTGAGATAGACACCCAGACAGTTGATCCTACTCTAGAGCCACAACCAAACAAGGAACAAGCAAGAAAGCCTAGATCAAGAGTCCTCAGCCTATTCTACATGACAATATACAATACTTATGGCATCCCTCTACTAAAAGATAACCAAAACTAGTGGGCATGCATTGGTGCCTTTGACCTACGTGTAAAATGAGGCAAAAACTCACCTGAAATTAAGAAATCTGAAAAACTGAGACACGTTTCCCTTTCTATACCTCGTGCTCCCACGAATCCGCTAATTACTAAAACCAAGTAAAACCTTAATAGACATGTCAAAATCCACAAGTTTGACCTAAATTCAAACTTGGTCAAAAGTCAATAGTCAACGAAAATCAACAAAGTCAAAGTCCATGGCATCTGCGTAGACCCAACGTACTCCTCGTACACCCATCGTAAGTGATCTGATCTTATTTCTCCATTAAGTATTTTTTTTAACTTAAGTCCTTTTGTCCAGAACTCAGATCTAGTCTCAAAACATCGACTTAATTCATAAAGTTTCCACCTTTATGACTTTCCATGGCTAGAAAAGGTCCAAAAGCCAAAACCCTAACTTATTAATCCATTAAGACATAATAACTATTGCATGGAAGGGATAAAAGGACCAAGATAGCATTTTTATGGTTCCTAATAGCTTCATGATGGATAAAGTTTCCAACTTTATCCATTAGAATGCTCCCAACAAACATGATCTAGTCTTTAAGTCTCAAAGGGACCAAAAGTGCATCTTTTTCAACTTAATCCATTAGATCCAAGTCTCGAACCTTCAAATCTAAATCAATATGATGTTTAGATGGATAAAGTTTACAACATTATCCATAAAAAGGTCACAAACTTTCAAGATCTGAACTTTATGCACTTAAAGTGACCAAAAGCTCATAATACCCAAAACTAGCTAGATCTAACAAATGCATTATCAAGATTCAAACTTTATACCTCCAGAAAAAAGATCAAGGTGAACAAGGTCTGGATCAACAAGCTCTAGTGCAACCAACACTTCTCCTATGTACTGATTATTCTCCAAGATGCACCAAGAACACTCCAAAGCACTTAAAAACACTTTCTTTTGCTCACAAGACTCAAAATAGGGTTAGGGTTTCAAGGGAGGACATTGAAGGGTGGAGGCTGGGAATGGAAAGGGTTTGGGGGGAGTTAAGGAGCTTAAATAGGGCTTAAAACCATCAAATTAGGGTTTGACATCTGATCGCGTACGCCCAAGGTACTAGGTTGGGCATTTGCAATTGACCATGTCTAGTACGCCCAGCGTACTAGACTAAACCCAAACCTCCCTATCTTCGAATGATCATAACTTCTTCGTTCTAACTCTGATTTCGATGATCTTTATATCCATGGAAAGGTGTCGAAGAGCCCCACAATATTATCTAAATATCTTGGACGAAAAAATTCTCGAACAAAAATCCATATTTCATGCAAGAACCCAGCCTATGACATTTCTCTTTCTACCCTTCGGCCCAAAACACAATTCAAGAGTTAAATCTCTTCATTATCATTACCTCCTTCCACAAGGACTAAACCTTGCCTCCTTAAGGCCCAAAGCCTTACACAATCGGCTTCTGGCCTATGCCTAAGAAATGGTAGGAAACATGATGTAACACCTTAGTTCACGAAAAGGTCAGGATCATCACTTTTATCATTATACCCTTATACTGTCTTTTGGTTGTGGGCTTAGGGTTAATTCACTTGTCCGACTGTCTTTTTAATTTCAATTATATAGGTATAGTTTATGGAACACACATACTACTGTACTAATTCAAGAAACAATACAAGAAAATACTTATAAACTATAATAGGCATAATTTATGTAATACTTACAACATTGTTACTAAATTCAGAGATACAATAGAAACAAACATATAAACTATAATAGGTATAGTTTATGAAACATACATATAGTTATTCATTACAAAGTGATTTTCATTTATTCTACACGTAACCGTTAGTATAGCTTGTAAGACACACTTCAAGTACTTACCTAAGTACCAACCAAACCCTGAAATTATAAGCAGCGTCTCCTGGAGGGAGAGCATGAATTTGTGTATAGATCTATACGGGACTGACAATCCCGTACCTTAACTGTTAGCTACAATTAGGCCGGCAGGCCTGGGGTGACAAATGTCATAACTATTCTGACGCCTGAAGAACGTCGTTTCAGGCCATCTTAGGTCATCAAGCATGGTTATAATAACTCACAATTTGGTATTGAACAATACGATTTGTGTATGAATACATAAATAACTTCAAGTAGTTTTTATTAAATAATAGAACTATAATATAGTATTTACATTACAACTGGTGGCAGGAACTTACATTTACAGAGTTTTCGTACAAGAATACATACAGTATACTATTTTCCAGTACAGAGAAACATACATTTCAGAGAAACTTTCATTTTCATTTGGTTTTATTTAATAATAAGACTATGATATACTATTATTGAGTACAACAACATTTGCATATTTTGGTCTTATGGTATTAAGACTACAATTCATTTACAATAGGAAATATAAGATTTTCTGGGAGAACATACTTACATTTTCAAAGAACAACAGACTGATTTCAAATACAAACATGCTTATGAACTCACCAACTTAAATGTTGATACACTTTCAAACTCACTTGTGTTCTCAGGAAACCGTTAGACAGGTACACTTACAGGTTTTGAGAAGACGGAGCATTATGAGGTCTCGTCTTATAGTTTTTGATATACACTTTTGTTGTCATACAAACAATGTTATGAACAGATGTAAAAACTATACTTTAACAATGTAATTGTTGTTGCTTTGATTACTATTATTCAATTGTTGTGATACTGTACATTGTTTGGTGGTCAAACCAACAAATAATAGGATAAAATAATAACAATAACACTCTAGTCACTACTACTTCATACACTAAAGATAGTATAGAGTAAGTAGGGTCGATCCACATGAATACGGGACTACTTATTTAGCCACATTCTCACACATCATACAATCAATGTTAAAATGGGGGATTATGTTTGAACTCAAATTAAACTTCATAAATAAACAAGATTAATAACAAAATTCAGTAAAAGAAATACATTTCCGATTCGGAATCCTATACATGTGTTGTGTTATAAGATGTAATATGACTGTGATTCATGTTCAATCTAGGTTGGTAATTTATATATTAATAAACTCTAATATCCAAGTTGACAAAAGTGTTTTATTAAAAACATGTTCTTTAAATAAAACTTCATTTAATTGATTCAATTCAAACAAGCTCTTGCATCAAATCATTAAATGACATTAAGTTCTTGCAACAATTACCAACAATGTCTAACATTCCTCATAAGTTTGGGAATATGAATATCTAATCTTTGACTACACTAATTTTGATCTAATTACAACCAATTAAGTGCATGTTACTAACATCAAATCATAAAACATATACGGATTTCACAATTTGATTAACTAGATTGATAAGAGCCCTATTTCATTGATCAAGTGAAAAGAGAACTAGTCAAACATATAATTAAGATCAAATCAAAGATTACTAGATGATAAACATAAAGTCAAGTACAAATTACAATCTAACAATAAACACTTAGAAATATGGAATCGGAAATGATAAAGAAATCAGCCACACATGTCTAAGTTAAACGACTAATTCAATAAGTTTGATCTTCAAATTAACTTAAAAAATGCAAATTAAAGTGTTTCCAAGATGTTAGATGATGATATAATCCCCCAAAATCGCCCCCTTGAAGTTCCAAGTCGAAGTTATGCTTGAATGTACTAGTAACCAAAGATAAATCAAAAGTTAAAATTTGAAAATCCATCCGATCATGTTACACGGCCCGTGTAACGTATGCCTTGCTGTTACACGGCCGTGTAATGGCTCTGATGTGCTGAAATGCTTCCAAAGCACGGTCGCGTAATGTATGCCTTGCCAAAGCGCGGGCCGTGTAATTCAGTACATACAAGTCATTTTCTGATTTCCTTCATTTCTTCATTTTAGCTCCGAATGTTCCGAAATTTCACCGAAAGCTCCCCTTGACCATCCTAAGCATGCTCCAATCTTCAAATCACCCTGAAACATTCACAGAAAATGGTGAAATATCGATAGATCCTCGATAATGTACTTAAATGCAAAATATATGAAAATTACACTAAATATGTAATGCCATTTACAAATGTGACATCCCCAAATTTCTCGGCCAGAAAAGACCGATTTAGTTTATGCTTTTAAAATGAAATCAGAGTAATCTTCCAAAAGATGTTGCGGAATTTGTCCCCAAAACAAAATATGATAAAAATTTATCAAAGCATTTCTTAAAGAAATATGTTTTCATTATATAACAAAACCTCGGGATGTCATGTTCCGATACAGACCAAAAGCATAAACAGTACATTATAAGCCTTGCAACATTTATTTACATCTACTGGCCTATAATCCAAAAATCCCTCGTCATCATCCAACTATGCTCTGGGTCCACTACCTGTAATATAAAAAGTTGAGTGGGTCAGGCTTGGGAGCCTGATAAGCATATAGGGTTTTCAACCCACAAATAATAATAAATTTATTAATTTCATCAACCAACAATAACCGTTATTACCCATTCCCGTTATCCTCACTTTACGTCTCTAAACACCTATCATAAGGGACCTAGCCCAAGGATCATCATCGAGATGACAACACTGCTTTAGGGATTCCTCAGCAATTTATGTCAAATAAGGCAACCATGAGGGGGATGGAGTACACCAGCGAACATATAGTTCACTAACACCTAAAGGTTGCGATCCTGCTAGCGTTCCACTGGACTGTCTAGAAAGGTCCGTGATCGTCATCTATACTCTGCTAGATGACTATAACAACAACAACAACAACATCGAGGCCTCTCATCTTTTTAACACACATCAACTATTTCATCTACCCATGTTTTACCCAACATATTGTAGATAAAAATACATATACAGTTTAAAACTTGTATAAAACATCTATCCAACACCCATCTCAAATAAACAATCAGTATAATTACACATAGCACGTATTATATATAAAATACTTCATATCTATGTGTAAGATGAAAGTGACTACACACTCACTTAATAAGACGGTGATTGGACAGCACTTCGTCCTTTAAAATAATCTTTTTCAATGAAACCGGGATGTTTTCTCAAAAATCGGGCTTCACGCGGGCAGAGTTTCGTCTCGAAAAACTCTTTTCTCGGGATTTTCGGGCTCTCCGGGGCTTGCTTACGATGCTAGGATGATACTCTAGGCTTGGGGGTATTTAGTGCAACTTAAAAAAAAGTATAAGGTGAAAGAAGTAAAATTTGTAAAAAAAATTGGCTGGCTTCGGATCCTATTTATAGGAGGACGAAGCTCCTTATTACGTTGGGTGTAATTCTTCGGTACGCGGGGCGTACTGCCTCGGAAGGCTCTTCGTTGGGCGTAACTTCATACGCTGGGCGTACGAAGTAGATCAGCTCGGACGTGTCAAGGCTATGACATGTGTCCCTCATGCGAAGAAGTAGGGAGGGTGACGGACTCCGGATCACTTACACGAGTACGCTGGGCGTACTCCTTCGGTCCAGCCTCGAAGTTTGTGCCCAGAACTTCAAAATTTTGTAACTTTCGCATACAAAATCCATTTTTGATGTTTTTTATATCTACGCGTAGGTGAAATTATGCTCTACAACTTTCATTTAGACTCCGTTGGCTAATTTTGACTTTATTTTTAAATTTATATTTTTAACAGACCGGAACAGGAAAAGTCTGTTAAAAATTCATAACTTCTTCATAAGACATCCGTTTTCGTCTGTCTTTTTACCGTTAAACTACTATTAACAAGATATTCGATTCTCGTTTAGGTTGTTTTGGGTAAAAATCACTCGATCTAAAATTCGAGTTTCGGGCTGCATACTGCTATGTCAAATCTTAGAAAATTCATAACTTCCTCATACGAAGTCATATTTGGACATTCTTTTTATGCACGCTCTCGGTTTAACGTATACTACGACTTTCATTTAGATCACTAAAAAGCACTTTATCGTAAACTCACTTTTTACGCCACACAGCGTCGTACCGGTTCTGTCGCGAAACTTCGACAGGTGATAACTTCTTCGTTATAACTCGGATTTATGTATTCTTTATATCTCCGGAATCCTTGTTTCAACCACTACAACTTTCTTCATAGATATCAGGTTCATCTAATATTTATTTTCGATGCTTATTGTTATCCTTAACTTATTAAATCATAATAATTAAGTATAAAACACATAATACTCAAATAATACATCTTATTATTTCAAACAAATTACAAAGGCTGGCCTAGACTATTACATCAACATTAATGCCTAGCCTAGAAACACAGGCGTTACAACAAATAAACATGAAATTAACCTATGAAAAGGTGCAACTTATGCACCTAACAAATCTCCCCAAGCTTGACCCTTTTCTTGTTCTCAAGAAAACAAAACAAGAGTTAACCTTGGAAGAGGTGAATGCAAATGTGAATGTAAATGAAAACATAAAAATAAAAAGAAATAATGCCTCAAGTTATTTATCCCGACAACATAATCATGATTAAAGAGTTGTCAACCTATACCCCAAACACATATGAATGTACTGCATTCCAAATCAGGACAGTAGAAGACTTGGAACACAAAGATTTTCTAACCACTTGGTTTAATTGCATAGAACCATAGTATAAGGCACCTCCTAGTAACTTTTACTGACAAGGAAGGTGCATCTCAATCTATAGGGCGTGCTCACTGAAGCACTCAACTTGTGTATGCACTCATTTCACAAGATGTGTGAACTCACTCCTAACAAAGAATCTACACTCTTTATTTAAGGTGGAGGGCACTCAGGCGTCGGTAAGGCATATCCCGTTCTTCTTAGTCTTCTCTCCATGCTCTTCAATAGCTTGCGATTGCACAATCTTCATATCTTCTTCCAAAAGCATGCATGTCAACTCTCGGCAATCCATAATAGGAGATAAATCCATGACCATATCAAGAGCGCAAAAGAAGTATATACAACAACAAATATATAAAACAAGCAAATTAGAATCGTATAACATAATTGTTGGCCTCAAAATAAACTTCTAAGGCTAAACAAGCCAACAAAATCAAACACAAACGAATTTCCTGTGAAAATATCATCATGATAAATCTGGAAAGGCTTGGTTCGGTTCTTCTTTTTTTTTTAACTAGAAAGCAGCATGAATATATACAAAGACTCAACTTAACTATTACAAAAGAAATGAAAAACTAACATAAACTAAAACTTTATTTTAAATATAAAAATTGAACACAAAACTTGATAAATTGACATTTGAAGAACCCTTTTATAAATGGCAAACATTTGTAGAAGTTTAACTTTGAAATCCACCATTTTGATGACTTCGCGGTTTTTGACTTTGGAAAACAAATTGGTTTAAAATGACAATAAACTTCTAATATTTACAACTAGAAAACTAAAATGAAAATAATAAACAACTTTAACAACTATCCTTTAGAAAAATTGATTTGACCTTAAAATGCATAAAGACAAATGTTGAAAAAGCTGCATAAGTCCTAAAAAAATTTATATATTTTTTTATATTATTTTTTTCTTTGTATATATATATTGAACCAATATTTTTGAACCAAGCAAAGATCATGTATAATCCAACAAAAAGTCAATTAATCTAAACTAAATACTACAAAACAAAGTAAAAACAAAACAAGCATATATACAAACGATTAACAAAATAAACTAAAAATGAAACTAAAAAAAACAATTGAACTTTTGCGCCTCCTTATGCCTTACCAATTCACACAATGACGTACACACGGGTATTTTAAAAACGCCCTACATTTGATTATCACCTATTGTGACCGAATTATTTAAGAGGAGATTCTTGTCATAAAACACCTCAATGCACCTCTACTAAGTGAATAGCAAATAAGTGTGTTCTCAATAGTTCTAAAGTTTCACAAATTAGTGACACCACATGTCTACGGGGTATAAGCAGACAAAACTTTGAACTTAACCGTGTATTGTGACAAATAGTTAAAGGCATTCTAAAGATGAGAAGAAAGAGGAGAAAAAAATGCATGAAATGATCCTAAAAACCTAAATGAAAAAGAAAAATCTTTTTGTATTTTTATGTTTTGTAATTTTTTTTAATGCAATGAATGAATGAATATACAATTTTTTTTAATGCAGTGAATGAATGAATGAATATGAAATTTTTTTAATTTTTTTATATGCAATGCATTATCGCCCCCCTCCCTAAGCTTAAAAATATGCATCGTCCTCGATGCTTAGGAAAAGAGCGGGATATATTATTGAGGAGGATATTGAGATGGGAATGGCGGAGGATATTGATGTGGAAATTATGGATTGTACGGTGGAGGGTAGTTTGGATATTGAGGGTAATACGGTGGTCATGTGGGTTGACTACCTAAGCAGAGTACCCTATGTATGTCGGTCACAAGGGAATCCACATGTTGGTTGCATGCTTGTTGATTATCTCTAAAGGTATAAAACTCTTCTCTAAACTCCACCATCTCAGTATTTATCTCACAAACACCGTCATAAAGTTCAGAATAATCACGATGAAAACGCCTATTGTCTTCATACAACCTACGAAATTCTTGCATATACATGTCATGATAGGGATGCATGACAGGCTCTTGCTGTACTGGAGCAGCAGCATTAGGAATGGTTGCATCAGGAATAGGCTCATCCTCATCAGAATCAGGATCAGGCTCGGGCATCGGAACACCTAAATTGGAACTAAGGCGCCAAACAGTGTTGTTTACGGGGTTTGACAATCGAAAAAGCTAAGAATTTTGATGATCGATGCTGAGGTAATCACGGCTATCAACAGCCTAATAAATGGCCTCTGTTTCATAATCTATATGGAACAAATGCACGTTTTGCAACATGGTTGTTGTGAGGCGAGTTTCTCCTTCAATGACATCGAGACCGGGTGGAAAGCGAATGGCAAGAGCTGTGTGTTTGAGGATAATTGTGATCATACCCCCACAAAGTAATTTACCACTGGTGCTGTGGGATATTTTCAATAATTTGAAAATAATCCATAATCCAAAATCAGGAAGTTGATTTAGGTTGTGGATCATACACCACATAAGCTCTAATTCTTTTTGGCCAGCCTTGCTTATCTCATTTTGTGGAAATACAATAGAGGCAAGGATGCGATGAGTGGCCTTAAGAACAGGATGAATGATACTTGATGCTTTGGCAGCACTTGGAAAATATCTCAGTCCTGAAATTCTCCCCTCAAAAGCTTTAGCATCCTCTTGAAAAGGAAAATTAAATATGTGAAATGGGCTGTAAGTGTTAGAAATTTGAGCACCAATGAGTTCACATAATTGATTTTTATGCACCTGATAATTACGGCTAAAAGCACGGAATGAGAGATACTCGGTTCGATGATTGAAGGAAACAGATGACAGAAATTCAAGAGTAGGTTGGACATAACCAACATCATGCAATGACAACAAACCTGCCCATCCAATATTTCTGAACAAAACACAGACTTGGTCATGTATATGGAGGGACTCAAGAATGGTCATGCCCGTGAATTTCTATGTTGCGCGCCCACGACCAAGAAAATTATGATACCTAGCTTCTTGTTGAGAGTCTAAGAATGCCAATTCACCCGAATTTTGGTGTGGAGGGTTTGGGACACATTGATTAACACTAGAGTCAACGACTCTAGAACGCTTGGAATTACCCTTTTTACCACCCCCACGAGATGATGAAGCCATGAGAGAAATGAAATTTAGGCACAAAAATTTGACTATTAAGCACACATATCTAATGCATACATGCATGCACTATTTATAGTTAAACCCTACTAGATAAACACGGATGGACAGGCCCAATCCGGATATACAAAACAAGTCCATGACGCAACACAATAATACCCAACAAGTGCAAAACGCGAGTTCACATGGGAACGCGAGGATCAAATGATGCAGAAGTACCCTCACCTCTTTTCTAGCCCTTAAGGATATCTCACGAAAGAAATTCGGGACGAAATTCCCTCTAACGGGGGGATGATGTCACAACTAGCATTTTAGGGCCAGGATTTCCTATCCATGTACAAGATAGTTCTTTGTGTAACTATGTAACGATGTGTTTAAATGCGAACCAAACTTCAAATGTTATATCAGTTTATACATCCAGAAATTGTCTCCAGTCGAAACTTCCTTGTGAAAACTCTAACCCTAATCCAATAAGCTATATCCATTCAACTTTGGGCCCTAGTTGGGCCTAAATTGATTATTCAACTCTGATTTGGGCCATAAGACACTTAGTGGGCCTTATTGGGCCGTGAACATCTTCTTAGATCCTTATGGGCCACAAATCACTATTTGAGCTCTTATTGGGCCAAATTCTCAAATGGGTCAACCATTAGGCCGAGAACATCCTAATGGGCCTTTTTAGGCCAAAAACTCATCCATTTAGCCTTCATGGACCGAAAACCCGTGTTGGGCCTTCTTGGGTCGGAAACCCTTATTGGGCCAATGAGTTCTCATTTTCTCTCCTCCCAAGCCCAAACTATTTTTCTTTCTCCCCTCTCCTATACTCGGTCCAAAAAAAAGAGAAAAAAAAAAAAGAGAAAAGATGGTATTAATTCAAATTGTGACACCTCATTTTTGCATGGAAGATATCCATGCATAAGATCACCATGTTTCTAGGGAGAAGATTGTCCACCAAATATCAAGGCCAAAGCCTCTCTCTCTCTCTCACTCTCCTTATCTCGGCCAAACCATCATCTACCTCTCTCCATTTCTCACAATTCAAGGTTACTTCTTATCTTGTTTTCTCTCAAAACACAAGAAACTTCCTCACTTTTCTTCATCAAAATCGTGGGTTTTGGTGTGGGTTTTCTCAAAGAATCTCTTCAAGTAGCACACTCTTGGTAAGTTCTTGTTAAGCCTTATAGTTAAATCCAAGTATACACTAAAAATCTTCTTCAAACCACTCTATTTTTTGTGTATGTGTTTCTTAGGACCATCTTCACTCGAAAACCTCTTCAAGAAGCTAGCTAAGGTCGGAAACTTCCTTCCCTTTTCTCTTCAAAACCGATCAAACCTCAAGGTGAACTTCATACCCCTTTGTTTTCGTGATTTTCCATCTTTAGGGGGAATACAAGTTTGGTTTTGTGTAAAATCTTTGTATTTATGCTTGCATGTGTGTATTTTCATGATATGCTGTGTGATATGTTATGAAACCATGTTAAACACTCATAAACTCGAAATATCTTCCAAGTTTTGAAGATATTAGGAAACAAGTTACTTTATGTAACTCACTATAATGCTTGGAAAGATTAAACATGTTAAAAGTTACTAGAAAACCAAAGAATGTATACAAGGGGCCATACTTGACAATAAAGATAAACAAAATGAGTTTTATTTGATATTCTCGGTTTCAATGGGCCTAAAGAGTCATTTTTGGATAAAAATGGGCTTTTAATGTCATTCACGGTTTTATGGGTCAAAAGTGTCATTTTTGATAAAAATGGGCTTTATTTGACATTTACGGTTTTATTGGACCAAAAGTGTCATTTTTGATAAAAATGGGCTTTATTTGACATTCACGGTTTTATTGGGCCAAAAGTGTCATTTTTGATAAAAATGGGCTTTATTTGACATTCACGGTTTTAGTGGGCCAAAAGTGTCATTTTTGATAAAAATGGGCCTTTATTCGACATTAACGGTTTTACTGGGCCAAAAGTGTCATTTTCTATAAAAATGGGCTTTTATTGTTAATTTCGGTATTTTTGGGCTAAAATGGTCATTTTTGGTAAAAATGGACTTTTTATGACATTTTCATTTACAATGGGCCAAAAACGAACTATTTAACAAACTTGGGCCAAAAATGACTTTTTATATAAAATGGGCCAAAAATTAGGTCACTTAGTAAAATGGGCCACCTATAACAATTTGGACCAAAAATTGGGAATTATATGGCCCTTTTATCCTAATTAGGCCTTGTATGACACCTTTTACGTTAATTGAGCCTTAGTGTCAATTTTGTGTAAAATGGGCCTCTTGAACTTATCGTTAACAATCAACTATTTTGATAACAACGATGAAACAACGAACTATTCCGACACTCTCGATAAAAATGATTATGTTTTTACTATTTATGAGTTATAGTAAAAAATATACACTCGTAACATTATTTTAACGCTAAAATAATGAAAAACACTATTCGCGTAAAATTTCGTTAAGGCTCTTGTGAGACGCACCTTCATCGTACATACCTTAGTGTACACCGTAACTCCTGTAGTTATAACCAGAGTCTCCTGGTGGGAGAACGAGAATTTGTGTATAGATCTATATGGGGTTGACACCCCACACCTGAGCTGCTCGCTACAACTAGACAGGCCAGTCTAGGGTGACAAATATCTTCTACGAAACCGACTCCTGAAGAACGTCAAGACAGGCACTCTGTCATATTAGTATGGTTATAACGACTCACATAGAGAATAACAAAACTATTATAAGTTTTACGCAGAATGTACATACCACTCAGTTTTGGAAAGTATAAACACTGTGTTGATTATTTGTAATATCCACCTCACTCCAGTCCTTGGGTTTAAGACCACATTTTCTCATGACACAGAAAATACAGGATTTTCTGGGAATCACTCTCTATACAGTTTTCAAACAAGATAAAACAAGGATTCACATGCTATAATACAAGATTTGAAACAAAACTCACAAACTATTTTTTACAGAAAATATCGGATTTTCTGGTGTTCACAAACCAAATACAAAGTTTTCATTTAAACATGCTTATGAACTCGCCAACATTTTATATGTGGTCGCTTTTCAAAATAACTTGTATTCTCAGGAACTCATTAAGCAGGTTGGCAGCTTTTGACTTTTGGGAATTTGCTGTATTTTGTTTTCACCTTACACCTGTTAATTTTTGGATGTAATTTATGAATGATACAATGAAGCAAACCATGTATGTTGTTATATTTTATGTATGGTGATGATTATTGTCTATGTTTCATTTATATACACTTGTTATGATATTACAAGATGAAGTCATTCGCCCCCGGACGTTTCCGCCGTTCCGGTTCGGGGGTGTGACAGATTGGTATCAGAGCAATGTTTATAGTGAACTAGCATATCTAATCATTCAAGATATGCAACTATGAATACAGTGGGACTAAAATACTCTGAAAAAAATAATAATAAAATACATACCTATGCCTCGAAGATATGTGCGCAAAAACAACAACACGCAGCCACCACCGCCGCCTTCGCCGGAGGTAAACTATGCTGCATTCCAGGCAGCAGTATCGGCCGCAGTCACTGCGGCATTGGCACATATCCACAATGGAAACAATGGAGGTGGAAATGGTCAGGGAACAGGAAGCTCCAACCATGGAATGAATCAAGGGGCCACAAAAGCATGCACTTATAAAGATTTCTCTAATGCAAAACCCCAAACATTCAACGGAACCGGTGGGGTGATAACTTTGAAGCGCTGGATCGAGAAGATCGAGTCAGTCTTCGAGATATGTGAATGCCCTCAAGAGAGTAAAGTAAAGTTCGCGGCCTGTAAGTTTATCAATCGAGCACTATCATGGTGGAATGACCTTGTTGAGGCCTTAACACTTCCAGTTGCGAATTCCATGCCGTGGGAGGAACTCAAGGAGATGTTGTTGGCTGAATATTGTCCCCGTGGGGAAATACAGAAGCTGGAACAGGAATTATGGAATCTTACGGTGCAAAACTCAGATACTGAGGCTTATATCGCTAGGTTTAGTGAGCTGGCACTTCTATGCCCTGGGATGATAACCTCGGAGGGAAAGAAAATCGAACGTTTCATTTGGGGGTTAACTCCTCCAATTCAGGGGAAACGTGATTGCAGCAAACCCTGAAGCTTTCGATAGTACAAAGCGTCTAGCTCAAAAGCTGTATGATCATGGAAACAAGAAGGGCACCAAGACTACTGAGACAGAAGCGAAGAAGGAAGGAGGAAACAAGAAGACTTCGGGAAATAAAAGGAAAAGGGGACAGTCTTCATGATCTTCTAAGAAACAGCAAACGGTAGCAGTTCACGCTACTACCGCTCAAACCTCATCAACTCCAACTGCAACCACTACAACTGCACCAACACATGTGAAACCTTATGCAGGTTCCCACCCAAAGTGTGACAAGTGTAGTTTCCATCATGTCGGGGCATGCAAGGACTTCCAATGCACAAACTGCAATAGAAAAGGGCACACCGCCCGATATTGCAAGTCCCAGCCATAGCAAAACAACCATCAATTCAACAATGTCGGGGCCAGTCGCGCGTGTTATGGATGCGGAGAGGCTGGCCACTTCAAGTGAAACTGCCCCAAAGTCAACAACCAGGGTACGGGAAGATCAGGCAGAGTACTAACATTGGGGCAGGGTGAAGCAGTTTGAGATTCGGCTGCTGTCACTGGTACGTTTCCCCTTAACCGCACTTATGCATGCATTTTATTCGATAGTGGGGCTGAGCGGAGTTTTGTGAGTCACAAATTCAAACACCTACTAAATCAACAACCCCAAAAGCTAAGCGAAGCCTTCACGGTGGAGATGGCTAATGGGAAGACTGAAACAACCAAAGATATTTACATAAGATACACGTTAACACTAAATAATCACTCATTTTCAATCGACTTAATGCCGGTTAATATTCGGTGTTTTGATGTGATAATTGGTATGGACTGGTTAATCCCCCACCATGTCGATATTATGTGCCGCGAGAAGGCCGTTCGCCTTTACCTACCCACCAACAAAACTCTAATCATTTACGGCGATAAACCTGGTGTAAATCTTCATCTTATCTCGTGTATCAAGGCATAAAAGTGCCTGCACAAGAAAAAATCATGCCTTTCTAGCCCACGTGGTGGACAAACATAAAGGGGAAAAGAACATCAACGATATTCTTCCGAAAGATCTCCCGGGGATACCTCCAGAGAGACAGGTCGAATTTCGAATTGACCTAATACCTGGAGCCACATCAATTGCCAAATCACCCTATAGGTTAGCCCCTGCGGAAATGCAGGAGTTATCGAGCCAACTAAGCGAACTCCTCGACAAAAGGGTTTATAAGGGCAAGCTTCTCGCCCTGGGGAGCTCCGGTCTTGTTTTTCAAGAAGAAGGACAGATCTTTCATAATTTGTATCGATTATCGGGAGTTAAACAAACTCACTATAAAGAATCGATACCCACTCCCTCGGATTGATGATCTATTTGACCAGCTTCAAGGAGCCAGTTACTTTTCCAAAATAGATATACGGTCCGGATATCACCAACTACGGGTCTGAGAAGAAGATATCCTTAAAACTGCCTTCCGAACCCGCTACAGACAATTCGAGTTCGTGGTAATGCCCTTCGGTCTGACAAATGCACCTGCACCACTCATGAACCTCATGAACCGATTTTGCCAACCATTCCTTGACAACTTTCTAATCGTCTTCATCGATGACATACTCGTTTATTCACGAAGCAAGGAATAGCACAGCCAACATCTAAGGCAGGTCTTGGAAACACTAAGGGCGGAGAAGTTGTACGCAAAATTCTCCAAATGCGAGTTCTGGATTCGCAGAGTGGATTTCTTGGGGCACATAGTCAGTGAGGAAGGGATACATGTGGACCCTTCAAAGATAAAGGCTATTGAGGGCTGGGCAACCCCGAAGACGCCAACGGAGATCAGGCAATTCTTCGGCCTTGCTGGGTATTACGAAAGGTTCATTCATAATTTCTCCAAAATCGCCAAGCCTCTCACCGCTCTCACCCAAAAAAGGCATACCCTTCAACTGGGACGCAAAACAAGAAGCTGCTTTCCAAACTCTGAAGCAGGCCCTCTGTAGTGCTCCAGTCTTGAAACTGCTGGAGGGAACGGAAGATTTCATAGTATATTACGACGCTTCCAACCAGGGTTTGGGTTGTATGCTAATGCAGCATGGAAATGTGATTGCCTACGCGTCCAGGCAACTGAAAAATCACGAAGTGAATTATACTACCCACGATCTCGAGCTAGTAGCGGTGGTATTCGCTTTAAAATTTTGGAGGCACTATCTCTATGGGACAAAGTGCACAGTTCACACAGACCACAAAAGCCTCCAACACATTATATATCAAAAGGAATTAAACATGAGGTAGCGAAGATGGGTTGAGCTGCTCAACGACTACGAATGTGAGATCAAGTACCATCCCGACAAAGCTAACGTGGTGGTCGATGCCTTAAGCAGAAAGGAAAACTCGGGCCGCCGAATAAAAACACTGACAATGACAGTCCATTCCCACTTGTCTTCACAAATCAAAGAGGCTCATCTAGAAGCCCTAAAGCCGGAGAACGCTGCAAACAAAGCTTTGCGAGGAATGGACAAGAATTTCACAATCAAGGAGGCCGGAGCACACTATCTCATGAACCGGATCTGGATCCCAAAATTTGGAGGGTTCAGAGACGTAGTCATGAATGAAGCACATAAGACACGATACTTCGTCCATTCGGGTTCGGATAAGATGTACCTGGATATCAAACAACATTATTGGTGGCCAAACATGAAAGCGGAGATTGCTACCTACGTGAGCAAGTGCCTGACTTACGCAAAGGTTAAGGTAGAATATCAGAAGCCCTCGGGATTATTACAACAGCCAGTGATACCCAAGTGGAAATGGGAATGAATAACAATGGACTTTATAACCAAATTGCCTAAATCGGCTGACGGTCTAAATGCCATTTGGGTGATTGTCGATCGGTTGACTAAAATCGCCCATTTCCTACCAATAAAAGAGACATACAAGATGGAGAGATTAAAACGGATCTATATAAGGGAAGTGGTGAGATTACACGGAGTACCGATATCTATCATCTCTGACCGAGATAGTAGATTCACCTCACGATTCTTGCAATCACTCCAGAAAGAAATGGGGAACCAACTTGATATGAGTACTCCCTACCACCCCCCGACCGACAGCCAAAGTGAGCAAACCATTCAGACACTGGAAGATATGCTCCAAGATTGCGTGATAGATTTTGGAAATGCATGGGATACCCACTTGCCACTAATCGAGTTCTCCTACAACAACAACTACCACACAAGCATTAAAGTCGCTCCCTTCGAGGCCTTGTACGATCGGAAATGCAGATCACCTCTCTGTTGGGTTGAGGTGGGAGACACTCAGCTGGCAAGAGGACAAACACCTAACATCACTCTCACCGGACCCAAAATCATTCGGGAAACAACTAAGAAGATCGTCCAAATCAGGGCACGACTCCAAGCGTCTAGGGATTAACAGAAGAGCTACGTATACAAGAGACGAAAACCGCTAGAGTTTCAAGTAGGTGATCGCGTGCTGCTAAAAGTCTCTCCCTGGAAAGGGATGATACGGTTTGGAAAGCAAGGAAAGCTAAACCCACGATACATCGGACCATTCGAGATCCTTGCCAGGATCGGTCCGGTAGCCTACAAGCTGCAGCTACCATCGGAGCTCAGTAACGTACACCCTTTCTTCCATGTGTCAAACCTCAAGAAGTTCCTATCAGATGAAACCCTCATTGTTCCACTCGATGAGATTGAGGTGAACAAGAATCTCCTGTTAATTGAAGAACCAATCGAAATCATGGATAGGGAAGTGAAGCGTACGAAGCAAATCCGCATTCCTATTGTAAAAGTACGATGCAGTGCTGTTGGGTATTATTGTGTTGCGTCATGGGCTTGTTTTGTATATCCGGATTGGGCATGTCCATCCGTGTTTATCTAGTAGGGTTTAACTATAAATTGTGCATGCATTTATGCATTAGATACGATCTTGGTTATCATTGATTATTGTTTTGTAACCCTAAGCACCTCTACAGTCGAAGTTCTTAATCGAGTTCTTCTGAGGTGTTAAAGTTTTAATCATACGACATCTTTAAAGCTATTCTTGTGTTCATAATTACGTCCTTAATTGTTTGCCTGCATAGAATCTATCGATCCTACTAGATTGAAGAACGAACATCCTCAAACTTAGTTTGCTCTTCTTGAAGGGACTTGGATAAGGAATCCACAGAGGTGGTCACTTTGGCTACATTGGAATCAGCATGCCCTTTGAGTGATTCGAGAAAGATCTGAGTACTGTGAACAATTTCTGTAACATCAGCAGTAGCCTTCTTACAAGAAGAAGTAGAAGCGTTAACAGCCTTCGTGGATTTGTCAATAGCCTCAGTATATTGCTCAAGAGCAGTATATATAAAAGCTTTGAGCACAACATCATTGTATGACTTGTTGGCATCAAGCAATTTATCAAGTTTCTCATCAATGCTCCGCAATTGTTGGCGTGTGACTGGAGCTTCATCATCATCATCTGTAGGAAGTCGATAGGGACTGTAGTAGGTCGAATCAAACTCATCATTAGCACCACCGAGAGTGGCAGAATCGGTTGAAGGTGAGGGTGAAAGAGGTTTAGAAGTAACTGGAGGTTCGGTCTCAGTAGTCGCCCCCATATCAGATACGTTGACTCTTACTGTCGGTTCGGGGAAAGTGGTGGAAGTTGATTGTGAAATAATAGGAGGAGGGATTGGAGTTGTAGAAATAGGAATGGTACTAACTAGTAGTGGAATAGAAGTTGTTGTTGGAGATGTGGTAGGTGGGGGAACAGATGTTGGGTTTTGAGCATTCTAACACTCCTATGGTGTACATGCAACCCTATAAACCTTGGATCTATGTTTTCTCTATGATACATGCAAATATTAACTATTCCAAGGTTTCATCCTAACTAGCATATTATGAAGCACCTATACTACAAAGTTCTAGTTAGATGACATACCTTTTGATGTAGCTTGATGTCTTCAAGCTTTAAGAGCTTAGCCCCAATAGTGTGGAAGCCTCAAATGGAATCACAAATCACCAAAACACCTTGGAAGAACTTGAGAGAATATGTATGCACACTAAAATCGGCCCACTCTTATTTTCACACACTTGTGCCAATTTTGTGAGCCAAGGACCCCTTTATATATTATGGAGGATTAGGTTTACATCCATGTAAACCCTAATACCCATGACCTTTCATTTACATAGGATACATGGGTTAAAAGCTCCATGGACCATCCATGAAAGCTTAGCCCAACCTAAATGAACTTGGCCCATTCCATATATATAAGAGTCCATATTTAATTAGTTCTTTTTGATCACTTAATTAATTCTAAATTAATTCTTGATCAATACTAATTAAATAATATGATTCCATATTAATATATTAGAACTTATAATATATTAATATAAATCATAAATATACTATTCTCAGAAGACTATCCATATAAATTGTGCCGGTGAAGTGCAACCCAAATGGACCATGCCGGGTCGGGTCAAGTACATATCAAATATAGTTATGGACTTAGACATTAATCCAACAGTCTCCCACTTGGATAAGTCTAAAACAATTATTGAGTATGACTTCAAAACCGAACTGGCAATCGTAGCTCTTAAAGTCGCTGTCGAACTCTGACCTTGTCAATGACTTGTCCATTAGATAAGGGATCATATATTCCTCCATTCTAGATATCATATGGACTAATACATGGATTATAATCATTCTCTCTGTACATTTGTTGTTTCCCGATTTTCGATTTATGATGACTGACTGATTGAACAAATCAAATCAGTCCTGGCTTGGCCAAGCACTCACATGTGTCATTGCTAAATCATCGAGGGGCCCACAGATATCGCTTTTATCCCGAAGGTAAAAGGAATGGATAAACTTCGACTCATATGGCTTGTTCTACTACTTGTTGAATCATACACAAAGGCACGTTTTATAACATCGAGTTACCAAATGCGTTTTCGTGCAATCAATGTATAACCAACTCATAGTAACAACTCATATCTCTAGGTTTGAAGAATATAAGATATTATCATCTCATGATCACTCGTGATAAAATCCATGAAGTGATTCAAATGAGCGTGGGTTGAATCCAATATTCAGAACTTATGAGCACTCATGAGTGTTGTAGCACCACTTTGTCCACCAACTTGGACCTCTACAAACCAACCCATGACAGTCTTGATTCATATCTACTTCCAACATATGACCGACTGTGGATGGTTTGAATAACTTAATCATTCAGGAAGAGCGACTTAGTTATTCTGGAAGTCAAAACATGCAAAGTGAAACACAAGAATAAATGAATCAAATATGGTATCAAACCCTATTAATATAAATAAACACTTTTATTTATCACCATACTGATTACTCATTATTCATTGTTTCGGTTTTATCAACTTTATACTTGAATTAAAAACACTAGTTGTCCCATGCTCCAAGCATGTACACTATTTTTTTCTTAAACAATAGCTTTTCTATACACCAAGTATGCACTCTATATTTGTCTATGATCCTTACTTTGTGAAATAAACCAATTGAACATAATTTCAATGATTCTAATTTCACACTCCCAAATCCTTATTGAAAAATGTGAGAATTTCAAATTCCTATCATTTATCGAAATTTGTTTAGATTTTAAACTTATATGCACTGACCCTCCTGTAATGAATATGTACAAAGTCACAAAGACTTGTCAACAGTCATTATAAGGTATTCCAATGGAGATCAACTCCATGGAAACTAAGTCTCATATTCAAAGTACATTGCTTTGGACATGCTTCTTGCATTAAGTTTTCTAATCTTACACAGATAACTTCCACCTATGGAGACAACTCCATATTCTGATTTTGACTATCACTTCTGAATAAGGGATGCCTCTTTTCAGAATATGTCAATATGGTCCTTCCAAAATTAGCACTATACTTCCAACTGTCCCTGAGCAACCAATCTTTGGTAAACCTCAGATTGTCCTGGACAATTGCTTAATCATTTTAGTCATATCCAATTCTAGACCTTTTCCCTTCTTAATGCCTCTGGGCATTTGGAAAAATTTAGAAATGACAAATATTATATCACATGCAATCGATCCTGTACCCAAAGCAAATGGTACACGATTTATGATGTCTCACATAAAGACATGATTCTAGACCAGTCTTTTGCTACAATATTTTTATTTGCCATGTTTTCAAAATTTGACTATGAAGAGGGATGTCGTAATCATAATCGAATTTTGAGAACGCAATATATAGAATTTCCTTAAGTTGAACCAATCCAACATGAAATTTATATATATATTCTTGACTAAAGACGATTAAGGTCTCAATCTAAGCCTTTAGAACTGAAATGAAGTATATCCTCTCCCTTAATTATAGCAAAACAACTTTTTCAATCCCTGCAGCCTCACGAATTGAAACTTTTGTTTTCTATAATTAACATTGCTAACTTGCAACACTAACAATAATTATCATGCTCCCACTAACATGATGATTATTAGCATAACACTTATGCTCCCACTAGCTTTGACATGTACTCAGAAATCAGCTGGACTTCTAGAAATCAATACTTTATTGACTTTCTTACCAAAGTTCAGATTTCTGATACGAGATGCTTTGATAAAACTTTATCAAAATCATACACCTTTCCTTAGATAGCATGCATGTGTGTCTAAACAATTTCAGAACTATGAAAAGGGATGACGTAATCATAGTCTCAATTGTTTAGACCTTTTGCCATCTGCTTCAAATCTACTTGGTGGAAGTGTTTCCTCACTATCACTTTCATGAATCGGAGAGAAACCTTATGACCCTTAGATTTTATGGTGTATGTGTTCTTATCCATGTGAATCGTCAAAACCATAGTCACAAGACAAGGATAATGACAAATCCAAACTCATATGGACTGAACTTATGCAATCTTAACTTCTTGCCACCTGGCAGTACAGGGCCTGCCATTGCTTCCAAGTTGTTATGCAACCAATTGAGAACTTTCAGAACTCCTATGCAAAGCCAACTTTAACTGGAATGGGCACAGAATATGTCAACACGATAGGTTATAAACCTCAAGTCGTGTGCTAGTGAAGAACCTCAGGTTTTATTCTTGATTAGTTCTTGAAATTCTTTTTAGGATCTTTAAGACTCCCACTATCCTCTTGACATATAAGACTATCTTGCCAAATATTCAAGAGATAGTGCGGATTCTTTATCAAGACAAACACTTCACACAATTGGCCTTAGTTGGTCTTTGTTTTATCCAAAACATCACAACTTACCAATTTCAAATGTACAAGAGTAGGACACTTTTACTCTTACATTTGACAAGTGTTTTAAACCTTTCTTTAATATATGTCACTCAAGTTACAATCTTCGAGTATGACTCTAAGAATTGTTTTGGAACGAAGTATGACTCATCTTCCTGATCTAACCATTTCAACAATTCATGACTCCTCTTCTTAGTCATAAGAATGCACTAAGATGACCTTTAGAGGACTAATTGTGATATGATTTCTAAATCATTAAGATGATCACAAACATGATACTAAAGTACTCTCCCATCTTTTCAGATTTGAGAAACTTTTATCTTTCTGCCTAATTTGATTCTTCCCATTCGTTCTGCCATACATTGAGATTTTTCCAATGTTTCAGAATTATACTTAAACTTATAAGTATAACCATATTTACTAAACTTTAGTAAATCAAATAGTCTTAACGAGCTTTGTGGTGGACATGACCAGTGCACAAGAATGTGTACTCGATCCCTTTAGTCCTTCACTTGACTCACACATCCATGTGAACAAGTAATTAGTCTTGATTTTCCAATGCTTGAAAGTTCTCATTCATCATACTATTCAACTTGCATGATTCCAAGTTTCGGTCCAATTGAAACTTGGGTGATGAGGAACTTTCCTGATTTGGTAAATTTAGACATTACCACAAATGAAAGAATCAAATCCATTTTCCAATATTGCTGTCAGTGGAATCACATAAGCAACAATTTTCCACAAATGCCATTGTAAGGATACTTCAAATAAATAAAATTAAACAATTTTCTTTTATTTTAAAACTTTGCGGAAAAACTTATCCTTACAATCCACATGGCAAATTGTTGTTATCTATTCCTTAGCAATATATCATAACTTCTTAAGCAACTGCTCAAAATTCTGATGCGATCGAAATCCACCTTCGCGATCAGAATCAGCATATACTTCCTTTAAGATTTCTCTCTATTCTTTGATTCTTAAAACATCAACATGTGACCCAGTCACATCATGTAATGAGGATCTCATAATAGAACTTAACAGAGTTAGATAATGGGCTCTACCTGATGTAGAGTCAAACTTATTGACTTTAACATCCTTAGGTAAATTTGGCAGCTTTGCAATCAACGCCCCTTCCTTTGGCAAAATAAACATATGGACCCTTTGGTAATGGGACTATCTCAGACTTAGCCTTTCTCTTTACCATTTGGTCAACCGGGTTGACTATGACCAATCCCTTTCCATTGGGAAGAGAATGCTTTTTCTGGATTTCCAGTGTTACCATTGTCACTGTCCATAAAGTTTTTGGGAAGTTGATCTTCTAATCAAATTTGCTTCACTATCGTTCCAAATCATTGCTTATTCAGCAGCACCAAGCAAATAGATATGATCATTAAGGTTCATGTCATAGTCTGTTTCATAGTAGTCCCAAAGGAACTCACTATGTGACTTAGAAAGTGATTGAACATCCAACTTTCTCAAGACTTTGACACCCAACTCTCCCAACTTGTCAATATGTGACTTCATCTCTAAGATGTGATCACACATAGACCTTGCTTTCCATTAGGGCTCGAGTGACCTTGAACTTGTGGGTTAGGGAGAATAATTGGACGAGGTGGAGGAAGAGAAGTATGACTTCCATGAGCCAAACTCGGGAAGTCATATTCATTAGGAAAGCTTGGTTTGGGAAGATCATTGTTGTCTAAACCAGACATCAACAATGGGAGAAATTCACGTAAAGTTGATTTAAGTCCTTAATATAACACCCAATATGATATATTAAGGCTTGGACCCAACAAACTATTTTATAACTTGGAAGAGGGATGCCGTAATCCAAGCTATAAAATATTTGAAGGTAGGTGAATGACGATTCACCAATTTGCACCAAGATAAACGAAATGTATTATTAGGTTTTAATTGGTTTTGAAACTCCTAGATTCTTTTGAGATTCATTGAACTTTTCAATGGCATGTTTCAATCTCGAGTGTGCCCTTCAGGTTTTGTGACTGGGATGCCGAGGATCACAAAACAAGGCGTGAAGTAACCATGCAAATATACTTGGTACCCTTAATATTTACCCCTCAATCGATGTGTCGGTTAACCACACACGCTCCAACGATACTATGATAAACATTAAGTTACCCTTTGCCTACCTTGTTAAGTCCAGGTTAGTGTGCCGGTTAACCACACACGCTCCACTAACAGCTTAAACAAAGTGCAAAGTGTAATTTCATGCATTAGCACCTTATTCACATTTTCCTAAGTAACTAAGATTGGGAATTTATAAGTGTTTAGTTACTTAGTATTTATCATTATACTTTTAATGAAGGGAGAATTATAGTCTTTATCCTACCCGTTCGGCTAACGACCCTCCACCAGTCAAGGAAGCGGTGGGTGAGAGTGGACACCCATTAAACTGCCATTTTATAGGCAGTAACCTTATACCCCCCTTATAGACCGGCTTTGTGAATGAGGCCTACTAATGGTAAGATTGACTTTATCTTATACATATCTATATAATTAAAATTATAATAATAGTATAAGGGTTGAATTTTAAACTTTTAAAATTCTAAGGTCTAGTTTGGAATTAAAGTATACATGGGGGGTAACTTTACAAATTCCAAAACTTGAGGACAAGTTTTGAAACCTTTCAAAACTCTTGGATTTTTCATAACTTATGAGTTTAATTAAGGTTTAATGAAAAAAAAAATCAAGTTCCATAACTTGAGGACAAGTTATGGAAGACATTAAATCATTTAATGATGACATTAAAAATAGTGACTCTTCTATTTTCATAACCTATGAGACTTAATGACACTTTAAAAAAAACTCTTCACTTTCCATAACTTGAGGACAAGTTATGGAGTTCATAAAAACCATTAAGATCAAATATTCCAATTAACACAATAATCAAATAATTTTTCTATGATCTAGATTAAACTCATAAGTAAAGATAATTCACATCAACAATTTTCAAGAAATTAGATAATCATATAAACTAATACAAATCTTGAAACTTTGACAATTATCCTTTGAAGACTCTTGGAATTCATAACCTAAAGAGTTAATAAATGAGACATTTCACATCCATAACTTATGGAAGTTTCAAAACTCTTAAGATCATAACTTTAAAAAAAAAACTTTTGAGTTCCAAAATTTTATGACAAAATTTGTAACTCCTTAAAACCATTTAGATCAAACTTTTAAAACAAATAAAATAATCATATCATTCTATCTTTTAATAAATTGACCTAATTCAACTCTTGTAGTAAAGTGACTCAAATTTTATAAATAATTAGTTTTTCATAAAATCAAGTAATTATCATAAAATTTGACAAACTTCATGTTCTTTTTTCTTTTTTTTTTCCTTCAACTTGAAAAAAAATACATTTGCATCAAATATAATAGAAAACAACCCATTGCTCTGATACCACTGTTGGGTTTTGAGCATTCTAACACTCCTATGGTGTACATGCAACCCTATAAACCTTGGATCTATGTTTTCTCTATTATACATGCAAATATTAACTATTCCAAGGTTTCATCCTAACTAGCATATTATGAAGCACCTTTACTACAAAGTTCTAGTTAGATGACATACCTTTTGATGTAGCTTGATGTCTTCAAGCTTTAAGAGCTTAGCACCAATAGTGTGGAAGCCTCAAATGGAATCACAAATCACCAAAACACCTTGGAAGAACTTGAGAGAATATGTATGCACACTAAAATCGGCCCACTCTTATTTTCACACACTTGTGCCAATTTTGTGAGCCAATGACCCCTTTATATATTATGGAGGATTAGGTTTACATCCATGTAAACCCTAATACCCATGACCTTTCATTTACATAGGATCCATGGGTTAAAAGCTCCACGGACCATCCATGAAAGCTTAGCCCAACCTAAATGAACTTGGCCCATTCCATATATATAAGAGTCCATATTTAATTAGTTCTTTTTGATCACTTAATTAATTCTAAATTAATTCTTGATCAATACTAATTAAATAATATGATTCCATATTAATATATTAGAACTTATAATATATTAATATAAATCATAAATATACTATTCTCAAAAGACTATCCATATAAATTATGCCGGTGAAGTGCAACCCAAATGGACCATGCCGGGTCGGGTCAAGTACATATCAAATATAGTTATGGACTTAGACATTAATCCAACAACAGATGCAACCGAAATTGGAACAGTTGTTTTCGGTGGAGATGGAGGAGGTGTTGGAACCTTATCATTAAAAGAGGTTCGGTTGGAGTTGGTTATCGAGGAGGTGTGTTACCTCTTGGTGATTCGTGATGCTGAATTTCCTCTTCTTCATCCTCCTCATCGTTGTGTGAGCTCGAAGGGGAAGGACTCTTGGGTTTCTTCGCCATTTTCTTAATCTTCTTTGGCTTAGAAGATTCACCCTTTGCAGACTTTCGCTTCCTAGACTTGGTAGGCTTAGACGAATCATCTTCGGTTGTTTCTTTCTTGGTAGTAGCATTCTTGCCTCGGTTTGCAGGCCTCTCCGCAGCATCCAAAGCGGCTTGCTGTTCAGGAGATAGTACTCTCGGTTCCTTGGGAGGAAGTTTGCGATAATCAGCCATCACCTTACTTTCGGCTGAGACACACCTGTAAATCATATCAGGTATGGAGCCATTGTGAGGGAACTTTGTAGGATCAGAAAAGATAATTTTCTTGGTGTGAAACATAGCCACAGATGAGATTAGGGCATCCTTCATGACCGGGATCTGCAAAGAATCAATTGCCCTGCGTGTGATGAGAGTCCAGAAGCGACCACACGAAATTTCAGAGTGCCTCGTTGAAGTGTGGAGGCTTTGCACCACCTGTGACCAGATAATCGACCCATAGTCGAGATTTATACCATTGTAAAGACCGTATAGAAGGGTCAGAAAACCCTTGTTGGTACCATCAGACCCACCACTCCTCTCCGCCAAACTATTGATGAGAAGAGTAAGCAATCTTTTCCATTGGGGTGGTAAGCATGATTTCTTAACCTTTGTAACCGTGGTAAGCACATCAGTGTAGCCCATCTCGTAGAGCATCGAGAACAGTTGAGTAGTGGTGATGAAGTCTGGTGAGATCACAGACGAATCCACAGCAAGTTGTAACAGTGAACAAAATCTCCTTTTTGAAATCGAAGCCTTGTGAGAGAAGATTCGGAAGTAGATCATCTCCTTGTTCTTATCATATGAAGCAGTAGTGTAGACTTGCGATAGGAGTGACATTGGAACGGATTCCACCTGTGTTAGGGCTAGAACCAGAGGTAAATACTTCAAACACTCAACCACTTGTAGCATATACGAATCGTACAGAAAAGAATTGAGATGAATAATCATGTTCTGGTTTGGCTTGATCGAGAGCAATGTGGACGAAGCAGTTTGATCGTGAGCCGATGAAGAAGTTTCCATTGTTGAGTGAAGGAAGAAGATGAACAGTTGCAAAACGCCTTGTATATTGAGAGAGTTTTGTTGCTGGTAAAAGAGACAAATGTAATTAGAAACCCTTTATATACCGTTGCCAGGAGAGAGAAAGAATCGTCATGATAGTGATGAGGTCACAAATACGTCGCCTGAAAAAGCGCGATGTGACAGGTTGGTTTCTCCCAGGTATACGTCAGCAGGCGTGGGTATAGGTGATGGGTTTTATGCATAAGAAACAATCCTATGTGCTCATACAAACCCTAATGCTTGGATCTAGGTTTCTCTATTGTACATGCTTTGAATCCAAGACTTACAAAACTAGATCTATTATATATAATTCGAAATTATCATAAATAAATTAGATCTAAGTGGTTTACCTCTTTCAAGTAGCTTGAATCCTTTGTAATCTTCTTGATCTTGAGCTTAGAGTCACAATTGTAACTCCTCTAATGGTTCACAAACCCCACAAGCAAGAAGGAAATATGAGAGAGGGTGAGAGGTGCTAGAAATCGGCCCTAGGGTTCTCTTAGAATCAAGTGTCACCGATTTCCACAGCCTAGGGGTCTTATTTATACTTGCAGGCTACTAGGGTTTCAGTCTAAACCCTAATGGACAGCTTAGCCACCAAGCAGCCCAAGGAACCTTCTGGAATACGGCCTTGGACGAAAATATGATGGATCCCCATCATAATTTCGTTCCCCCTTAAGTCCATTAGGTTTCCTTAACCCAAAACTTAACTATCATACATTTGACAGTTTATACCCCTTTATTAAATTAATCTCTTTTAGTCACCAAATTAATTCCTAATTAATTTATGACTAATACTAATTAAATAAATATGATTTCTCCTTTAATATATTATTCTTATAATATATTAATAAACCATAATATTCTCTCTTTCTCCTTAAATTACCTTGTCAAGTTGTTTTGGAGAAGGCAACCCAAAAGGACCATGCACAACCGGGTCAAGTACATACCAAATATAGTTATGGGCTTAGACACTATTCCAACAGTCTCCTACTTGGATAAGTCTAGTAACTATATCTCACATATGACTTTAGAATCCGATTAGCAATCGTAGCTCTTATACTTCGCTGTCAACTCTGATCAACTTGTCCTTCAGATAAGGGATCGTATAATCCTCTGTTCTAGATATCATGCTGACAATACTTATTGTCCAGAATTTTGTTTCTCGATCTCTGATCCGTTCGACATAGAATTCAGTTGAACACATCAACCTCATCCTGACCGGGCCCGGTACATAAGTCAAACCAAATCATCGAGTGGCCAAGATATCGCTTTTATTCTCTTAGAGTAAAAGGTACAGAAAAACTTCCACTTATATCTACTTATGATAACTTTCATGAAGTGATACTAGCAAGTGCGGGTTTATTCCAATGCTCAAAACAAATTTCATAAGCACTCATAAACTTCGTAGCAAACTTTTGCTATGTCTAAAACCTTTCAGACAATCTACAAACAAATTTATGACAATCTTCTTTCATATCTACTTCCAACATATGAGCGATTGTGGATGTTCGAACAATCTTATTATTCAGGAAGTCAAAACATGCAAAATTGGAAATAACAGATTAATAATCAACACAAGATAGTAAATTTCTTATAAATAACACACCTTTATTTAATCATCAAAATGTTGAATACAAAATTATCCATTACAAATTTCCTACCTATCTAATCTAAACTAATATCGTCCTTTAGTCCAACGCTCCTAGCGTGCTTCAAATGCTTAACCCTACTCAGTCCCTTCGTAAGGGGATCTGCTGGGTTATCTTCTGATGATACCCTCTTCACGACGAGGAGTCCCTCTTCTACCCGATGTCTAATAAAATGGTATTTCCTGTCGATATGTCGAGATCTGCCATGATCTCTTGGTTCCTTGGTCAAGGCAACCGCTCCTTCATTATCACAGAAAATTTCCATGGGCTCCTTTATGGATGGCATAAATCCAAGGTCTCCTATAAAGTTCTTCAACCATATAGCCTCCTTTGACGCTTCGCTTGCCGCAATGTACTCTGATTCGCACGTTGAATCAGCTACGGTCTCTTGCTTGGAACTTTTCCAAGTCACTGCTCCTCCGTTCAAGGTAAAGATCCAGCCTGACTGCGATCGGTAATTATCCCGATCCGTCTGAAAACTAGCGTCACTGTACCCTCGCACCCTTAAGTCATCACTCCCACTGAGGACTAGAAACCATTCCTTGGTCCTTCGTAGGTACTTAAGAATATTCTTGACAGCAATCCAATGCGCCTTACCAGGGTTCCCTTGATATCTGCTGACCATGCTCAAAGGGAAGGCCACATCAGGGCGAGTACAGGTCATAGCGTACATAATCGAGCCAACTGCGGAAGCGTAAGGTACTCGGCTCATATCAGCTATCTCTGCCTCTGTACTTGGGCTCTGAGTCTTACTCAGTTTGGTATTGCTTTGGATTGGCAACTCCCCTTTCTTGGAATTTTCCATACTAAAACGTTTTAGTACCTTTTCCAAGTATGTATCCTGACTGAGTCCTATCAGTTTCTTACTTCTGTCTCTCACTATCCTTATTCCTAGAATATACGAAGCCTCTCCGAGGTCCTTCATAGCGAAACACTTCCCAAGCCAGGACTTGACCTCCTGCAAGGTTGGGATGTCGTTTCCTATGAGCAGTATGTCATCAACATACAATACGAGGAAGCTCACTATACTCCCACTGGCCTTGACATACACACATGACTCATCTTCGTTTCGTAGAAAACCAAACTCTTTGACCTTCTCGTCAAAACAAAGATTTCATCTGCGAGATGCTTGCTTTAATCCATAAATGGATTTCTCAAGCTTGCACACTCTATTTGGATGTTTGGCATCGACAAAACCCTCTGGCTGATTCATGTAAACATCCTCAGCCAACTTCCCATTTAAGAAAGCGGTTTTTATGTCCATCTGCCAGATTTCATAATCATGAAGCGCAGCTATTGCGAGCATTACCCTAATAGACTTTATCTTGGCAACTGGCGAGAAGGTCTCATCATAGTCAACTCCAGGAGTTTGAGTAAAGCCCTTCGCGACCAATCGCGCTTTATAAGTGTGCACTTTCCCATCCATGTATGTCTTCTTCTTGAAGATCCACTTGCACCCGACTGTCTTACGACCTGGTACATTATCAACCAAATTCCAAACTTGGTTGTCATACATGGACTGAATCTCGCTGTCCATTGCCTCTTTCCATTTAGCAGACTCTGGGCCTGCCATGGCTTCCTTATAGCTATTAGGTTCATCCAGATTTACTAGTGTACTATCACTAATAAACGTATCCCCGTCAGTAGTAATATGGAAACCATAAAACTGGGGTGGAATACTAACTCTATTGGAACGTCTAAGAGGTAAGGACTGGTCAATTGGTTCAACAGGAGTTTCCTCCTCAGGTTGCATGCCAGTGTCAGAGGTTCCTTCATCTCCTGACTCTTGAAGCTCTTCAAGGTCAATCTGACTCCCACTGTCTCCTTGACTTATGAGTTCTCTTTCTCTGGAAACTCCTCTCCTAGCAACAAAGACAACATTGTCACTTGGTCTATAGAAGAGATAGCCAAAAGACTTATGTGGATAGCCGATGAAATAACACTTCTCACTACGAGGTTCTAGCTTGTCGTGAGTCTCTCGTCTTACGAAAGTTTCACAACCCCAAACCTTGATATGTGCTAACGAGGGAGCTTTCCCTGTCCACATTGTTGGATAAGGTGTCTAAGTCCATAACTATTTCTGGTATGTACTTGACCCGACCCGGCATGGTCCATTTGGGTTGCATGGCACCATGCAATTGGATAAACTAAATGAGAGAAATAACACTTGTGGATTATTAATATATTATAAGTTCTAATATATTAATAATATTATTTAATTAGTTTAATTAATTTAGAATTAATTAAGTGATCAAAAGATAACTAATTAAATATATGGGTTGATTATGTAAATTATGCATAACTTGTATAGTGGGCTAAGAGGCTCCATGGATTATCAAGTTGGGTTAAACCCATAAGATGCTCCATGGGAGTTACAAACCCATGGGTCATGGAAATGAAGAGTCATGACACATTAGGGTTTACATGGTGTAACCCTAGATGTGTCAACACTATATAAAGAACCCATGCTCCACCAAAATCGGTTGCACACAAGAATCAAGAGGGCTAGAGCCGATTTTGCAAGTGTAATATTCTCTCAAAAGTTTACTCCAAAAGCATTTGGTGTTGTGTGAAGCATTTGAGGCATCACACTTGGGGTGCTAGGCTCACAAGGTTTCAAGGATCATAAGCAACAACAAGACAAACATAGATCCAAGGTTATTAGGGTTGCATGTACACTTAGGAAGTGTTAGAATGCTCAAAACCCATCAGTGGTATCAGAGACTGGTTTGTTTGTTGTTTTTTTTTGTGCAAACTGCTTGAAAAAAAATCGTTTTTCTGTTTTCTGCTCGTATGAAAGTTTGCACATTTGTTGCTGGAAATGGACTAGAAACATTACCCTAAACTGTTTTGATGTTTTAAAACTTGTTTTAGATGGTTTAATGTTTATGCTAATCCATTTACAATGGCAATTATCAAAATTACAAGTTTTTTTTAAGTGTAATTTTTGATTCTTGAAAGTGTTCATATTCATGTTCTTGAACTTATGAAGATTAGATGATCATAGGAATTGTTTGTAACCTTCATGGTAGTTTAATTCATGATCATAATGTGTTTTAATGGAGTCCATAACTTGTTCTCAAGTTATGGAAAACCAAAAGTCTCACTTTTATTAAAGCCATTAAAAGAACACAAGAGTTATAAAAATGAAGAGTCTTTATTTTTATTACTCAATTAATTCATAAGTTATAAGAAATGAAAAGTTTTTGAAGTTTACAAAACTTGCCCTCAAGTTTTGGAACAAGTAAAGTCTTGATTAAAACTTTAGTTCCAACCCTTAGAATTTTAAAAGTTAAAATTCAACCCTTATACTTTATAATATTATATGTTACTAATATATATATGTATAAGATCAAGTCGTATTACCGCTAGTACGCCTCATTCACGAAGTCGGTCTATAAGGGGGGTATAAGGTTGTTGCCTATAAAATGACAACTTAATGGGTGTCCACTCTCACCCACCGCTTCCTTGATCGGTGGAGGGTCGTTAGCCGAACGTGTAAGACAAGGACTTATAAATTCTCATTAAAAGTATGATGAATATTATAAAGTAACTAAATGCTTTTATTAAATTCCCAATCTTAGTTACTTTAGGAAAATGTGAATAAGGTGCTAATCCATAAAATTACACTTTACACTTTGTTTAAGTCGTTGGTGGAGCGTGTGTGGTTAACCGGCACACTAACTTGGACTTAACAAGGTAGGTAAAGGGTGACTTAAGGTTTACCATAGCATCGGTGGAGCGTGTGTGGTTTACCGGCACATCGATTGAGTGATAAACCTTGAGGGTACCAAGTGATTTGCATGGTTACTTCACACCTCGTTTTGTGATCCTCGGTATCCCAGTCACAAAACTTGGAGGGCACACTCGAGATTGAAACATGCCTTTGAAAAGTTCATTGAATCTCAAAAGAATCTAGGAATTTCTAAGAACCAATTAAAAACCTAATATTTATATTTTGTTTTTCATGGTGGAAATTGGTGAATCGTCATTCACCTACCTTTCAAATATGTTATAGCTTGGATTACAGCATACCTCTTCTAAGTTATAATATATTGTGATTGGATCCTAGTTTTAATATTACATTTGGGTGTTTTATTAAGGACTCTCTTAATATCTAAACTAATCTTGTTCTCTTCTTTCAGATGTCTTCAAACAATGTTGCTTCTGGCTCTAATCCTAATGGCTCCTTTACCCTTATGAACTTGTGTGGGAAAGTCACTTTTGATGGATCCAACTTCAATGAATGGATCAGAAACATCAGGATGATTACCCGCTACGAGGACAAAGAATATGTCCTTGACAAGGAGCTTAAGGAGATTGATGAGACCACTGCAACTCCCCAGGAGATCGCTGACTTCCGGGCACATGAAAGGGATGCTACAAAAGTGGCATGCATCATGTTGGCCACCATGACAGCGGAACTCCAAAAGTCCTATGAGGACTTCTACCCTTTTGAAATGCACCAAGATCTGATGGAAAGATACCATCAAAGTGCACGACAAGAGAGGTATGAAATCATATGCTCTATCATAACAACCATGATGAAGGATGGGGAATCCGTCACGAGCCACATGCAGAAAATGCAAAGGTATGTGGATCGGTTGCTGAAGCTTAATGTGAACTTCCCTGAGGAGCTTGCAATAGATATCATTTTGCACTCCTTACCATCGTGCTATGATCAATTCCGCATGACATATCACATGAATAAGGAAGAGGTCACACTCAGCAAACTTCAGGGACTCCTCAAGACCGCAGAAACAGGTCTTAAGGGTAAGTCGTTTGTTAACACTCCTACTCCAAACTCCACCCCGGTTTTAGCAATCGGGAAAGGTAGAGGGAAGAAGAGGAAGAGCTCTTCGAAGGGTACCAAGGCTAGGACCCTTGATGGCTCTTCTTCAAGTGGAACCAAGAAAGGTTTTGTCACTCCTTCTTCTGACCCTAAAGAGGCTGAATGCTTCTATTTCCACGAAAAGTCACATTGGAAGCGAAACTGCCCAAAGTACCAGCAAGATGTGAAGGATGGGAAAGTTAAACCCAACCATGTAGGTATTTACACTATCTTATCTAATAACTCACCCCATTCTAACTCTTGGGTCCTTGATACCGGTTATGGTATTCATATCTGTTCTGATTTGCAGGGACTAAGAAGAAGTGAGAATGTGGAGCATGGAAGAATAAACTTAATCATGGGGAATAGGAAAGCTTTACCTGTCACCAAGATTGGAGTTTATACTTTATTGCTAAGTAGTGGGTTTAGTTTAGATTTGAATAAATATTGTTATTCGCCAGAAATGGCAAGAAATATTATTTCCTTTCATGCATTGTATAAACAAGGTTTCACCTTTTCATTTGATAATGAAGTTGGTTCGATTAATGCTTTCTTTAATAATGTTCTTTATTTTAAAGCATTACCTTGTGATGGTGTGTATGAAACTGTATCTGTGGTTGATAATTTAGGAAATAATGTATTGTGTATTGATTCTGTTAATGATAATAACTTGGATAAAGCATCATTATGGCATTGTCGTCTTGGACATATAAGCAAGAAACGCATAGGCCAACTCCAAAAGGATGGAGTATTGGAGTCATTTGACCTAAAGTCAGATGATAGTTGCGAATCATGCTTACTTGGAAAAATGACAAAGTCACCCTTCACAGGTTCTTGTGAGAGGGGTGAAGGTTTGTTGGATCTTATACACACGGATGTGTGTGGGCCCTTCAAACATGCCACAAGGGATGCTAATCGTTATTATTTGAGTTTTACTGATGATTACAGTAGATATGGATATGTATACTTAATCAAGCATAAGTCAGAGACTTTTGAGAGGTTTAAAGAGTTTAAACAGGAAGTCGAGAATCAATTGGGCAGGAACATTAAGATGCTTCGATCCGATCGAGGTGGTGAGTATCTTAGTTCAGAGTTCCTCGACTATCTTAGGGAATGTGGGATTGTCTCACAATTGACACCTCCCAGGACACCGCAGTTGAATGGTGTAGCTGAGAGGCGTAATCGAACCTTGTTGGATATGGTTCGTTCCATGATGAGTCGAGCTTCGCTACCAATCTCATTTTGGGGGTATGCCTTAGAGACTGCCGCCCATATCCTTAATCTAGTTCCCACAAAGAAAGTTGACAAAACTCCTCATGAGATATGGACTGGTAAAGTACCCAAACTAGACCACATTAAGATTTGGGGTTGCGAGGCTTTCGTGAGACGCGAGACTCATGATAAGCTCGAACCTCGAAGTGAGAGGTGTATTTTCATCGGCTACCCACAGAAATCCTTTGGTTACCTCTTCTACAGACCTAGTGAGAATGTGGTCTTTGTAATTAGGAGGGCGTTCTTTCGAGAGAGAGAGAGAGAGAGTTCATAAGCCAAGGAGACAGTGGGAGGCAAGTTGACCTTGAAGAAATTCAAGAGTCAAGTGGTGAAGGAACTTCAAACCCTAGCACTCAACTTGAGGAGGAAACTTCTGTTGAGCCAATTGACAAATCTGTACCTCTGAGGCGTTCCACAAGGGTTAGGAATGCACCTGAGCATTACTATGGATTCCATATTACTGCGGAAGGTGTTACACTTATCAGTGATGATACACTAATAGGTCTGGATGAACCTAACAGTTACGCGGAAGCCATGGCAGGCCCTGAGTCAGCCAAGTGGAAAGAGGCAATGGACAGCGAGATACAGTCCATGTATGACAATCAAGTTTGGAACTTGGTTGAGAATGTACCAGGTCGTAAGACTGTAGGGTGCAAATGGATCTTCAAGAAGAAGACCGACATGGATGGTAATGTACACACTTATAAGGCACGACTGGTTGCAAAGGGTTTCTCACAAACTCCGGGAGTTGATTATGATGAGACCTTTTCTCCAGTGGCCAAGATTAAGTCTATTAGGGTTCTGTTAGCCATAGCTGCATTTCATGACTATGAAATATGGCAAATGGATGTCAAAACCGCTTTCCTTAATGGAAAGTTGGCTGAGGATGTTTACATGAGTCAGCCAGAGGGTTTTGTCAACACAGAGTACCCTAATAGAGTGTGTAAGCTTGAGAAATCCATTTATGGGTTAAAGCAAGCACCTCGCAGATGGAATCTTTGCTTTGATGAGAAAGTCAAGGAATTTGGCTTTTCTAGGTGTGAAGATGAATCTTGTGTATATGTCAAGGCTAGTGGGAGTATAGTTACCTTTTTGGTATTGTATGTGGATGACATACTACTCATAGGAAATGACATCCCAACTCTGCAGGAAGTTAAGTCATGGCTTGGGAAGTGTTTCTCTATGAAGGACCTAGGAGAAGCTGCCTATATTCTAGGGATAAGGATCTTGAGAGACCGGAGTAAAAGACTAATTGGACTTAGTCAGAGTACTTACTTGGATAAGGTGTTGAAGAGATTCGGCATGCAGGACTCCAAGAAAGGAGAGTTACCCATCCAGAGTAACGCCAGATTGAGTAAGACACAAAGCCCTAGTACTGAGGCTGAGATAGCGTAAATGAGTCGAATACCTTATGCTTCGGCTGTAGGATCGATCATGTATGCTATGACGTGTACTCGACCTGATGTAGCCTTTTCTTTGAGCATGGTTAGCGGGTATCAGGGGAACCCTGGCAAGGCACACTGGATTGCGGTAAAGAATATCCTCAAGTACCTACGGAGGACTAAGGCCTGGGTCCTTACCCTCGGTCGGAGTGAAGACTTGAGAGTTGTAGGGTATAGTGATGCTAGCTTTCAGACTGATAGGGATAATTTCCGCTCTCAGTCAGGCTGGGTCTTTACCTTAAATAGAGGAGCAATTTCTTGGAAGAGTTCCAAGCAAGAGACAGTGGCTGATTCAACTTGCGAATCAGAGTATATAGCAGCTAGCGAGGCAGCAAAGGAGGCGATATGGCTGAAGAACTTCATTGGAGACCTTGGAGTTGTACCAGCTATTAAAGAGCCAATGGAAATTTTATGTGATAGTGAAAGTGCAGTTGCCTTAGCCAAGGAACCAAGGGATCACGGGAGATCCAGACACATCGACAGAAAATACCATTTCATCAGACATCGAATAGAAGAAGGACTCCTCGTGGCAAAGAGGGTATCATCGGATGAGAATCCAGCAGATCCCCTCACGAAGGGACTGACTCGGGTTAAGCATCTCCAGCATGCTCGGAGCATAGGGCTGAAGGATGATATTAGATTTAGTAGTTAGATAACCTTGAAATTTGTAAAGTGTAATTGACATTAGATGATGAATAAAAGGTGTTTTATTTATGAGTAAAGTGTTGCTATCTCTTGTCGATCGTTTACTATATTTCTTTTGCATGTTTTGACTTCCAGAATAATTATGTTTGGTATATCATATTATTCGAACCTCCACAGTCGGTCATATGTCGGAAGTAGGTATGAATCAAGACTGTCATGATTGGTTGCAGAGGTCTAAGTTATTGGACATAGCTACAACACTCATGAGTGCTCATAAGTTCTGAGCATTGGACTCAACCCACGCTCACTGGAATCACTTCATGGAATTTATCTCGAGTGATCGTGAGACAGTAATATCATATAAGTCTTCAAACCTAGATATATGATTTGTTACTTATGAGTTGGTTATGCATTGATTGTACGAAAACGCATTGGTAACTCGATGTTATAAAACGTGCTCTTGTGTATAATTCAATGAGTAGTAGAACAAACATATGAGTCGAAGTTTATCTGTTCCTTCTTGGATTAGAAGCTGATATCTGGGCCCCTCGATGATTTTGTTTTGACCTATGTACCGGGCCCGGTCAGAACTAAGTTGATGTGTTCAATTAAGTTCTTTGTCAAACAAATCGGAAATCGGGAAACAAACTGCTGGACAATAAGTAAGACATTGTTCCATGTATTTGTCCGGCTGATATCTAGAACAGAGGATTATATGATCACTTATCTTAAATGGCGTATCATCATCTTCTCAGTTCCGAGAGACCTTGAAAGAGCTACGATTGCTGATCGATTCCTAAAGTCATACTTGCAGTTATAGTTATTTGACTTATCCAAGTGGGAGACTGTTGGATAAGGTTTCTAAGTCCATAACTATTTCTAGTATGTACTTGACTCGACCCGGCATGGTCCATTTGGGTTGCATGGCACCATGCAATTGGATAGACTAAATGAGAGAAATAACACTTGTGGATTATTAATATATTATAAGTTCTAATATATTAATAATATTATTTAATTAGTTTGATCAAGAATTAATTTAGAATTAATTAAGTGATCAAAAGATAACTAATTAAATATATGGGTTGATTATGTAAATTATGCATAACTTGAATAGTGGGCTAAGAGGCTCCATGGATTATCAAGTTGGGTTAAACCCATAGGATGCTCCATGGGAGTTACAAACCCATGGGTCATGGAAATGAAGAGTTATGACACATTAGGGTTTACATGGTGTAACCCTAGATGTGTCAACACTATATAAAGAACCCATGCTCCACCAAAATCAGTTGCACATAAGAATCAAGAGGGCTAGAGCCAATTTTTCAAGTGTAATATTCTCTCAAAAGTTTACTACAAAAGCATTTGGTGTTGTGTGAAGCATTTGAGGCATCACACTTGGGGTGCTAGGCTCACAAGGTTTCAAGGATCATAAGCAACAACAAGAAAAACATAGATCCAAGGTTATTAGGGTTGCATGTACACTTAGGAAGTGTTAGAATGCTCAAAATCCATCACACATCTCATGAGGTGTCTTGGCAACCTTCTTGGTGGGAACTAAGTTAAGGATGTGGGCGGCAGTCTCTAAGGCATACCCCCAGAATGAGATTGGTAACGAAGCACGACTCATCATAGAACGAACCATGTCCAACAAGGTTCGATTACGTCTCTCAGCCACACCATTCAATTATGGCGTTCTAGGAGGCGTCAATTGCGAAACTATTCCACATTCTTTTAGATAGTCGTGAAACTCAAGACTCAGGTACTCTCCTCCTCGATCAGATCGAAGCATCTTGATTTTCCTGCCCAGCTGATTCTCCACTTCATTCTTAAACTCTTTGAACTTTTCAAAGGTTTCTGACTTTTGCTTGATTAAGTAGATATATCCATATCTGCTATAATCGTCTGTAAAAGTCACGTAGAAGCGACAAGCGTCCCTTGTGGTGGATCTAAAGGGTCCACATACATCTGTATGTATGAGATCCAATACACCCTCACCCCTTTCACATGAGCCAGTAAAAGGTGACTTGGTCATCTTCCCAAGTAAACAAGACTCACACACGTCATCGTCCCTAAGGTCGAATGACTCCAAGACTCCATCCTTTTGGAGTTGGGCTATGTGTTTCTTGTTAACATGGCCAAGGCGACAATGCCACAAGCATGCTTTGTCCAAACTTGTGGACGAATCAATATTCAAAACATCATTTCCTAAATTATCTATAACTAACACAGATTCATAAATCCCATTACAAGGTAATGCATTGAAATAAAAGACACCATTCAAATAAGCATTAATAGAACCATTACTATTATCAAATGAATATCTGAAACCTTGTTTAAACAAACCATGAAAGGAAATGATGTTTCTTGCCATATCTGGCGAATAGAAACAATTATTTAAATCTAGCCCTAACCCATTACTCAACACTAAGGAATAAACTCCGATCTTGGTTACTGGTGAAGACTTCTTGTTTCCCATGATCAAGTTTATCCTTCCATGCTCCACTTCCCTACTTTTTCTTAGCCCCTGCGAATTAGAACAAATGTGGTAACCACATCCAGTATCAAGGACCCATGAAGTAGCAAGTAATGAGTTATTAGATTTAATTAAATACATACCTGCGAAGGTGGGCTTTATCTTCCCATCCTTAATATCCTGCAGATATTTAGGGCAGCTTCGTTTCCAGTGGCCCTTCTGGTGGCAATAGAAGCACTCTGCCTCCTTGGGGTTAGAAGAGGGCTTAACAGAACCTGCTTTGGTCCTACTATAAGAGGAACCATCTTGGGTCTTACCCTTATGGTGGCTCTTAGAAGGAGCCTTCCTCTTCTTTCCCTTTCCTTGGCCAATTTCCAACACAGGAGCAGCTACAGTAGAGGATGATGCAATAGATTTGTCCTTGAGGTTGCTCTCAGCTGTCCTCAGGAGCCCTTGAAGTTTACTCAGGGTGACCTCTTCTTTGTTCATATCGTAGGTCATTCTGAACTGGTTGTAGCAGGAAGGCAAGGAGTGGAGGATGATGTCGATAGCCAAATCCTCATCAAACTTAACATTAAGTTTGAGAAGACGATCAACATACCTTTGCATTCTTTGCAAATGAGCAGTTAGGGATTCTCCACTCCCCATCCTAGTGGTGATCATATTGGTGATGATCTCATAGCGCTCTTGCCTCATGCTCTGGTGGTACCTGTCCAGCAAATCTTGGTGCATCTCATATGGATACATGTCCTCGTAGGACTTTTGGAGTTCGAGGTTCATGGTGGCCAACATGATGCAATGAACTTTCGTTGCATCACGCTCGTGGGCCTCAAAGGCGGCCATCTCTTTAGGAGTAGCAACTTCTGGGTTGATCTTTTCGAGCTTCTCATCGAGTACATATTCTTTGTCCTCGTAGCGAGTTATCATGCGAATGTATCTCATCCACTCGTTGAAGTTTGACCCATCAAATGTCACATTTTGGCACAGGTTCATCAGCGAGAATGATCCAGAAGCGTTGTTGTTTGCGTTTGCGTTTGCGTTAGACATCTGAAATAGAAAGGAACAAAGTTTGATTAGAAATGAATCCCCAATTAAACACCCAAATGAGAAATTAGGGCTAGGATCCAACAACATTATTTACAACTTAGAAAAGGGATGCCGTAATCTAAAAGTAAATAATTTGAAGGTAAGTGAATGACGATTCACTAATTCTCACCATGAAAAACGAAAAGAAATTAAGTTTTAAATGTATTTGAAAATTCCTAGATTTCTTTTGAGATTCATTGAACATTTCAATGGCATGTTTAAATCTCGATATGCACTTCAAATTTGCGACTGGGATGCTGAGGATCGCAAACAAGTTTGTGCATAACCATGTGAATCAACATGGTGCACTCAATGTCTTCATCACCTAATAAATGTGCTGGTTAGCCACGCACGCTCCATTGATCTATGATAAAACATCGATCCACCCTTTGTCACCAATGTCAATCCCAAATTAGTGTGCCGGTTAACCACGCACGCTCCACTAACGTTTGACAGGGGTACAAAGTGTAATTCCATGGAATAGCATCATTTTCACATTTTACCCTAAAGTAACTAAGATTGGGAATTTGTAAAACATGTAGTTACTTTGTATTTTTTTTACTATACTTTTAATGAGGAGAGGGTTGCCCTATCCTACCCGTTCGGCTAACGACCCTCCACCAGTCAAGCAAGCGGTGGGTGTGAGTGTACACCCATTAAGCGTCATTTTATAGGCAGCAACCTTATACCCACCTTATAGACTGGCTTCGTGAATGAGGCCTACTAACGATAAGACTAGCATTTTACATTTTACATATATATATATATATATATATATATATATATATATATATATATATATATATATATATATATATATATATATATATATATATGTATATATATATATAAAGCTTGTAATAATATATAATAGTATAGGGTTGAATTTTAAACTTGTAAAATTCTAAGGGTTTGAAATTTAAATTATTCAAAATTAAACTTTTAATCACAAAATTTAAATTTAAAAACGTGAGGGTAAGTTTTGAACTTTTCAAAAACATAAGGATCAAATAACAAATAATTTAAATTAAACAATTAATTTCATAATTATCTATATTTGACCTAATCTTATTTTAGTCATTAGATAATTACCAAATAATTTTAAATAATCCATATTTATCATATAAACAACCAATATTCAAAAGATTTGAAATTATCTATTGTTTTGGCAAGGATAATCATTTAATTAAGATAAAATTCGGATTTTAACTTCAAAAAACGATTTAGGCAACAAATCCAAGTCAAAACAGCAACTAAATCCCGGAATACCCTCTGCCTGACGCACGAACTCGCCGATTCAGCTCTGAACTCGCCGAGTCCAGATACTGACTCGCCGAGTTGAGTCGGGCAGAGGCAAAAAAACTCGTTTTTCAGCAAGCAAAATAGTTAAGCATCACATACAACAGAAACCAATCAATGCTCTGATACCACTGATGGGTTTTATGCATAAGAAACAATCTTATGTGCTCATACAAACCCTAATGCTTGGATCTAGGTTTCTCTATTGTACATGCTTTGAATCCAAGACTTACAAAACTAGATCTATTATATATAATTCGAAATTATCATAAATAAATCAGATCTAAGTGGTTTACCTCTTTCAAGTAGCTTGAATCCTTTGTAATCTTCTTGATCTTGAGCTTAGAGTCACAATTGTAACTCCTCTAATGGTTCACAAACCCCACAAGCAAGAAGGCAATATGAGAGAGGGTGAGAGGTGCTAGAAATCGGCCCTAGGGTTCTCTTAGAATCAAGTGTCACCAATTTCCACAGCCTAGGGGTCTTATTTATACTTGCAGGCTACTAGGGTTTCAGTCTAAACCCTAATGACAACTTAGCCACGAAGCAGCCCAAGGAACCTTCTGGAATAAGGCCTTGGACGAAAATATGATGGATCCCCATCATAATTTCGTTCCCCCTTAATTCCATTAGGTTTCCTTAATCCAAAACTTAACTATCATACATTTGACAGTTTATACCCCTTTATTAAATTAATCTCTTTTAGTCACCAAATTAATTCCTAATTAATTTATGACTAATACTAATTAAATAAATATGATTTCTCCTTTAATATATTATTCTTATAATATATTAATAAACCATAATATTCTCTCTTTCTCCTTAAATTACCTTGTCAAGTTGTTTTGGAGAAGGCAACCCAAAAGGACCATGCACAACCGGGTCAAGTACATACCAAATATAGTTATGGGCTTAGACACTATTCCAACAATAGGAACCGTTCAAATTCACGCGCCCAAAAGCTTATCCTGAATTCGTCGTTTGAAATTCAGCTTCGCTCTAAAAATTAGGATAACCCCTGTTGCTCCAAAATGTAAACGAACCAACAGCAACCAGAATGTTGGAAAATCACAAAGAATTTCCGTGCAATAGTGTGACAAAAGATAAAGAAATAAAGCAAAATGTGTATAGGATGTGAGTGATGTCTATTTGAAGACATAAAACAGATGATTCCGGGCAATAATCGCTTCCTTCAAAGTCAGGAGAGACTTGAAGTGCTTGCTTGGTTTCCCGAGAAAATACGATCGAGTGCTTGTAGAGAAACATCGGAAGTCTTCTTTTAATTAATAGGCTAAAGGTGGCTTATCTTCAACCGAACGTCGATTCTTAACATAAGACCGAACGTTGGAAGAAGTACTTGTGAGACCAATGTGGTTTGTTGAACAAGTAGGTTGGATATAATATGTTGTGACTAAAGATGTGATAGAAATCTCAAAAACAAAAACAAACTGGATCTTTTTGGGTAGAAATGCCTTGGTGTTAGACAATTTCATAAAAGACCACTCAAAAATAAAATGAGATTTCATTAGGTAACCAGTAAAATCTTGAATACAATGATTCACCGTCAATTCTTTGTTGGTTAATCCCAAGAATGGATTTCGTGTTATCGGCATATCGAACTGTGAATCCTTTGAATTATCACAATCAAAAGAAGCGACAAGTTCCAGCCAGTAGACGCTTGGAAACTCTATTGCCTCCTTGATGAGTGTTTCTCTTGTCCAGAGAGGAAACAAGGCTTTTTTGCAGTTTAAGGCATCTTGTTCTTCCTTGTTCCTCCTTTCCCTTTCCTCAGCCTCCTTCGCAACCCTTAAGGTTTCATCTAATTCTTTGTCCCTCTTCTTTCTTTTAAGAGCCTCATCAATAGTCTCTTCTTCTTCTTCATCACTTTCATCATCAATCCCCTTCTTCTTTTCTTTGTTCCTGGAACCCGAAGCTTCATTACCCTTCGGGTCGGTTTTAACTGTGACTTTCGATTGAGCTGTGACTTTCGGTTGAGAAGTTTCAGTTTCATTTTTCACAGTTGCCTTCGGTTGAGCACCTTCTCCCCCTTGTTTTGGAGGTATGAATCTCTCCGAAACACCCTTCATCTCATGTAACATTGCAAGGGCAGGAAGAAGTTTTGTAGTCAGATGATTTCGTATAATGAGAGTAAGGATAGGATCATGAGCACCAAGAAGATTGGTAGGCATATCCTTGACATCTCCAGCACAGCTTCTGAATACTGCACGCTCAGTCTTCAATAATAAGATCTCCTTTTTAGCCTGAGCCAACTGCACCTTATGAACTTCAATTGTTGAGACTTGGCGGACAAGATCTTCCTTTAGAGCACTCTCCTTTGCTAAATCAGCTTGGAGACATTCAAGCCGAGAATTCACAGAACTGATAAGTGAAGTGTTCTCTGCTTGCATTGAAGAACGAACAGCCTCAAACTTAGTTTGCTCTTCTTGAAGGGACTTGGATAAGGAATCCACAGAGGTGGTCACTTTGGCTGCATTGGAATCAGCATGCCCTTTGAGTGATTCGAGAAAGATCTGAGTACTGTGAACAATTTCTGTAACATCAGCAGTAGCCTTCTTGCAAGAAGAAGTAGAAGCGTTAACAGCCTTCGTGGATTTGTCAATAGCCTCAGTATATTGCTCAAGAGCAGTATCCATAAAAGCTTTGAGCACAACATCATTGTATGACTTGTTGGCATCAAGCAATTTATCAAGTTTCTCATCAATGCTCCGCAATTGTTGGCGTGTGACTGGAGCTTCATCATCATCATCTGTAGGAAGCCGATAGGGACTGTAGTAGGTCGAATCAAACTCATCATTATCACCACCGAGAGTGGCACCGGAATCGAATAAGGTGAGGGTGAAAGAGGTTTAGAAGTAACTGGAGGTTCGGTTTCAGTAGTCGCCCCCGTATTAGATACGTTGACATTTACTATTGGTTATGAGGTAGTAGTGGTAGTTGATTGGGAAATAATAGGAGGAGGTAAAGGTGTTGTAGAAATAGGAATGGTACTAACTGGTGGTGGGGGTGGTGGAATAGAAGTTGTTATTGGAGATGTGGTAGGTGGGAGAATAGGAGCAACCGAAATTGGAATAGTTGTTTTTGGTGGAGATGGAGGAGGTGTTGGAACCTTATCATTAAGAGGTTCGGTTGGAGTTGGTGATCGATGGCGAAATCTTATCTTGAATCTCACCTTGTTCTTCAAGTTTTGTAAGTTTTCCGAAAAGAAAAAGTCTACTACTTCGTTTTATTGCCAAATCTTGTTTAGATCTGTTATCTTCTACCCATTCTATCATATGATTTGTTCTTAATTTGTGTTCTGGAAGAAATTTAGAAGAAATTTCGTGTTTACTTGAATTTTCGTGTTCAGATCCACTTTTTCTTTCTAAAAACCATCTCAGATCTGTTTTCTCTCACTAGAAACCCTTTCAGATCTGTTTTTCTCTCTCTATAATTCTTATCAGATCTACTTTCTCTCTCTTCAAGTTCTATCATTTTTTGAAGATCTAATGGATAAAACGAATTTATTGTTTGACTCCATTTTAGAACTTGGATTAAAGGTTACTAAACCAATCTATGGTGTTAACAAAGTGACCATGTTTCAAATCAGTGGTCGATCTATGTTGAATGATATTCCTGAGTTGTATAATCTTCTTGTTGATAAGAAAATATCTAGATACTCATCTGTTAATCACCATGAGTTAAGAGAGGATGAGAGAATAGTAGAACAATTTCATATTATATATGAACATTTAAATCGGGAACATAAACAAATGTTGAAGATAAAAAGGGCTGAAAAAGAAAAAGAAGAAGTTCATGTTGTTCCTCATGTTTCTGAAGAAAAGATGACTCCAGATGTTATTGTTGAGGGGGAGTCAAGTGGTTCATGTGATTCAGATGAATTACAATCCGATTTTAGTTGTTCTGAAGATGAATCTCAAAGTAAATCTTTGGAAGTCATGAAAGTAAAGACATTTTGTTCTATTGGAACAACAACAGATGATTTATTGTGTTCTGATGATATCTTTGAAGGATTGGTTCCCTACAGAAAGCCAATAATTCAAGATGTTCATATTTATCAAACTCATAAGGATTGTGTTCAAAAGTCTTCAAATGTTCAGTTTCAGAAAGAAGAAAAAGTTGTTCAGATCCGAAATTTGTTTCTGAAGCCTAAAAATAAGAAAAGGAAGAAGAAGAGAAAGAACAAGAGTAAAATGAAGAAAGTTTGGATGCCCAAGGTACAAGTACCCAATGCTTGTGAAAAAGTTGAAAAAGTTGATGTCAAGCATGCTCAAAGAATCTCTGATTCTCATTTTTCTTCAGTTAAAAATCTTAGAAGTTGGAAGGAAAAGAAAAGAGAATTTGGTTGGTTTAATGAAATTTTTGGAAATTTTTGTTTTCCAACTAAGAAGCGGGTATTATTTTCAGAGGATGATAGATTTTCTTCAAATAAGTGGTTATGCAAGAAACATACTTCAATGTTGAATCTTAAATGGGTACCAAAAGTCCCATAAAAGTTTTGTCCTTAAAAAAAAAAAAAAAAAAAAACAAAAAAAAAAAAAAAGACGAAAATGGGGACAAAATCTTGGTGAAATCTGGTGGATTTGGTTCAAAGATATGATATTGTGTTGAAGAAATCAAATTTATTGTTTTTTTGTGTTGGAATTGACAAAAGGCTGAAAAAGTTGAAAAAGGGGTGAAAAGTGTCATTTTTCTGCAAAAATAAAGCTGCCTTCTGACACTTTTCTGCTTAAAGGGTACAAACTGTCAGTTTACTGTAACAGGAGGGGTTGCTTTTGGATTTATGGTCAATAGAGGTTTCGCTTGTTTGGTCGTTCACTAAAGCATTGAAGCGAAACTCAAAGACGCGAACCTTGCAATTACAACCAAAACTCAGTTTAAGAACCGAATTCAAATTAACAACCGAACTCACAAGAACCGAACCCGAATCTACTATTCCCAGCCGAACATTCGGTTGATTTCGCTTTGGGTGTGTAATCAACGGAACGAACCTTACAACCGAACCTTGCAATCACAAACGAAACTCATAGAAGCGAAGGTCACAGACGCGAACTCACAAGAAGCGAACATTTGAAGCGAACCTGGGGGCTTTTGGTCCATGTCCATTTGAAATCGGAGCTAGAAGGAACGAACCTGCAATTGGATTTGAAGCGAACTTGAGATTCGCTTTCAGTCCATGATCAGTTGATTCAACACGAGAGTCCACATTGAAGGATTCGTATATGTAACTCAAAATTGATGTCGCATCTGAAATCGGAATTTTTGTGTTGGAATGAAATCAAAATCGGAATATCACACTTCAAAGTCGAAATCGATTGGAATTGAATGTCACAATCTCACAATCGATTGGATTTGGTCATGAGATTGCAATCGGATTTCAAGCCTCTATGTTGAAATCGATCGGAGTTCTGGGATTAAAGATTAGGAATTGGATTTCAAAAAAAATCGAAATGGAAAATGGGATTAACAAACGAAACCCGAATTCCATAGCAATTATTAACACAAGAATGGATTTAAAGATGTCGTATGATTAAAACTTTAACACCTCAGAAGAGCTCGATTAAGAACTTCGACTGTAGAGGTGCTTAGGGTTACAAAAACAATAATCAATGATAATCTAGAACATATCTAATGCATACATGCATGCACTATTTATAGTTAAACCCTACTAGATAAACACGGATGGACAGACCCAATCCGGATATACAAAACAAGCCCATGACGCAACACACTAATACCCAACAATCTCCTCATTTGCGTCAATGGAGCCGAAAGCTCAGTTCGGTTGAGCTACTGAAGACTTCTTGACTGTCTTGAACACCTTCGGTATGATGGCCAATAGATAATGACGAAAAGTAACGTACCACCAAAGCATGTCCGTGAAGTTCTTCTTGTTTGCATCAGAATTCTGCTTACACCGATGAATGATACTGATAATGTACTCTAAGCAGTCTGTGGAGAACAAATGTTTATCAACAAGAGCGAACAGAAAACGATTGGCTTCGCCTCTTGTGAACATCACAGTAAGATGTGTAGAATCAATCTGGCCCATCCTCATTTTATTCACATCTCCTGGTTTCGCTGTTGGCTTGACAGTCGGTTTCTTATTCATCACTTTTGCTATCTCCTGATCCATAGCAGCAACCTCATGGATGTAAGAGGCCAACATCCTCTTCAAATGATCCAATATCGGCTCATATTCTTTCGAATTGGTGAGCAAAATGTTAAACAACAGAATCCAATCATGAGGATTCAAATTTGGAAGATCTGCCAGGGAAATAACCGACACTGAGTTTGTTGATCCTCGGGTGATTTTGAAACTAACATTTATGAACTTCCCGGCAGGCGAAGGTTTTAGTACCTTGACAGTAACAATCTTCTGTGCACTCCACGTCAAGTACTGAGGTTGACCAAACTTCAGATAAAAGTCGATAAGCTCACGATCAACTTTAGGATGAGGGAAAGGAACTTCAACAGTCGAATCAAAACAATGAAATGTGAATGCCTTCTATGTTATCAACATATCGAACTGTGAATCCTTTGAATTATCACAATCAAAAGAAGCGACAGGTTCCAGCCAGTAGACGCTTTGAAACTCTATTGCCTCCTTGATGAGTGTTTCTCTTGTCCAGAGAGGAAACAAGGCTTTTTTGCAGTTTAAGGCATCTTGTTCTTCCTTGTTCCTCCTTTCCCTTTCCTCAGCCTCCTTCGCAACCCTTAAGGTTTCATCCAATTCTCTGTACCTCTTCTTTCTTTTAAGGACCTCAACAATAGTCTCTTCTTCTTCATCATCACTTTCATCATCAATCCCCTTCTTCTTAGCTTGAGAACCAGAACCCGAAGCTTCATTACCCTTCGGTTTGGTTGTAACTTTGACTTTCGGTTGAGCAGATTCGGTTTCGGTTTTGACAGTAACCTTCGGTTGAGCACCTTCTCCCCCTTGTTTTGGAGGTACGAATCTCTCCGAAACACCCTTCATTTCATCTAACATTGCAAGGGTAGGAAGAAGTTTTGAAGTCAGATGATTCCTTATAGTGAGAGTAAGGATAGGATCATGAGCACCAAGAAGGTTGGTAAGCATATCCTTGACATCTCCAGCACAGCTTCTGAATACTGCACGCTCAGTTTTCAATAATGAGATCTCCTTTTCAGCCTGAGCCAACTGCACCTTCTGAACTTCAATTGTTGAGCCTTGGCGGGCAAGATCTTCCTTTAGAGCACTCTCCTTTGCTAAATCAGCTTGGAGACATTCAAGCCGAGAATTCACAGAACTGATAAATGAAGTGTTCTCTGCTTGCATTGAAGAACGAACAGCCTCAAACTTAGTTTGCTCTTCTTGAAGGGACTTGGATAAGGAATCCACAGAGGTGGTCACTTTGGCTGCATTGGAATCAGCATGCCCTTTGAGTGATTCGAGAAAGATCTGAGTACTGTGAACAATTTCTGTAACATCAGCAGTAGCCTTCTTGCAAGAAGAAGTAGAAGCATTAACAGCCTTCGCGGATTTGTCAATAGCCTCAGTATATTGCTCAAGAGCAGTATCCATAAAAGCTTTGAGCACAACATCATTGTATGACTTGTTGGCATCAAGCAATTTATCAAGTTTCTCATCAATGCTCCGCAATTGTTGGCGTGTGACTGGAGCTTCATCATCATCATCTGTAGGAAGCCGATAGGGACTGTAGTAGGTCGAATCAAACTCATCATTAGCACCACCGAGAGTGGCACCGGAATCGAATGAAGGTGAGGGTGAAAGAGGCTTAGAAGTAATTGGAGGTTCGGTTTCAGTAGTCGCCCCCGTATCAGATACGTTGACTCTTACTGTCGGTTCGGGGAAAGTGGTGGAAGTTGATTGTGAAATAATAGGAGGAGGGATTGGAGTTGTAGAAATAGGAATGGTACTAACTGGTGGTGGGGGTGGTGGAATAGAAGTTGTTGTTGGAGATGTGGTAGGTGGGGGAACAGAAGCAACCGAAATTGGAACAGTTGTTTTCGGTGGAGATGGAGGAGGTGTTGGAACCTTATCATTAAGAGGTTCGGTTGGAGTTGGTGATTTAGGAGGTGTGTTACCTCTCGGTGATTCATGATGCTCTTCTTCATCCTCCTCATCATTGTCTGAACTGGAAGGAGAAGGACTCTTGGATTTCTTCGCCATCTTCTTAATCTTCTTTGGCTTAGAAGAATCACCCTTTGCAGACTTTCGCTTCCTAGCCTTCAAAGGCTTAGACGAATCATCCTCGGTTGTTCCTTTCTTTGTAGTTGCCCTTTTTCCTCTGTTTGCAGGTTTCTCCACAGCATCCAAAGCAGCTTGATGTTCAGAAGATAGTACTCTCGGTCCTTTGGGAGGAAGTTTGCGATAATCAGCCATCACCTTACTTTCGGCTGAGACACACCTGTACATCGTCTCAGGTATGGAGCCATTGTGAGGGAACTTTGTGGGATCAGAAAAGATAATTTTCTTGGTGTGAAACGTAGCCACAGACGCGACTAGGGCATCCTTCATTACCGGAATCTGCAAAGTATCAATCGCCTTTCGTGTAATGAGAGTCCAGAATCGACCACACGAAATTTCAGAGTGCCTTGTTGAAGTGTTGAGGCTTTGCACCACTTGTGACCAGATAATCGACCTATTGTCGAGATTTATACCATTGTAAAGACCGTATAGAAGGGTCAGAAAACCCTTGCTAGTTCCATCAGACCCACCACTCCTCTCCGCCAAACTCTTGATGAGAAGAGTAAGCAAGCCATTCCATTGGGGCGGCAAACACGATTTCTTAACCTTTGTAACCGTGGTAAGCACATCAGTGTAGCCCATCTCGTAGAGCATCGAGAACAGTTGAGTAGTGGTGATAAAGTTAGGTGAGATCACAGACGAATCCACAGAAGCTGTAACAGTGAACAAAATCTCCCTTTTGAAATCGAAGCCTTGGGAGAGAAGATTTGGAAGTAGATTCTCTCCTTGTTCTTATCATACGCAGCAGTAGTGTAGACTTGCGATAGGAGTGACATTGGAACGTGTTGGGGTGCAAAGTTCTTCATGTATGACTTTGTAATGGTTTGACTCTTGTAGACCACTTGCATGTGGTGCATTAGCCTTTAGACCCATGTGTTAGTGAGAGTGAGAGAGAGACATGTAAACACCTCTATAAATAGTGGGTTCATACCACTTGTAGAGGTGTGCTTGAGAGATGTAAAAGTGAGTGTGTAAGTGTGTGTTATTTATGTAGTCTAGATCTAGATCCTTTTTGTGTAACACCATATACAATCAATACATCTCTTGAACACCCAAATCACCATGTTCATTGTGCAAACTTTAATTCTGCATGTCAAACCATGTTAATATGTCACTACAATTGGTATCAGAGCGGGTCTTCAAGATCAAGGTGATTTTTGAAGAACGATTCTCGGTTTGGCAACTTTTGTCACATTGAAGCAATTTTGGTGAGTCTCTCTCTATGATCTCTCTTAATCTCATTGAATCGTGTGTTGCGTTTTTGATTTGTGATCGTTTGACTCGTTGGATCAATTTTTTTTTGAAAAACCCCATTGATGATCCAATAAAATTCTTTGTTGATCAAAGTCCGATCTAATCTCATATTCGTTTGTTTGATTTGATTCTTAATTTGAAAATATTCATTTGAATCTAAATTTGGCCCAAAAACAATTGGTTATGGTTCACTGTTCATTTAAAGTCCAATTCAGTCATCAGTTACTGTTCATTCAAGCCCAAAATCTTGAACCGATAATTCAAGTATCTGATTTCCTTGTCTCGCTTCATATTTCATTCGACTAATTTCATAGTAGAAATTCAAAATCGATTCCAATCGATTACTCATTTATCAAATCCAATCTATTTCTCATTTGAAGTAGGTATATGTCGTTCGATTTGGTATACCTAACTTCACAGATACGAGCTTAAAACTTTTGATTTACATAGCTTGTTTGTAGAACAGATCGTTTTCTTGTGAATCAAACTTGTTTTCTAATTGATATATTTTGGTGTGATTCATTCACGTTTTGATTCAATTCTTCAAAGGATTTACTTTGAGATATTCGGTAGTTATTTTGATGAATCAAAATATCAAAAAAAAAATTGTTCCGATGATGAACTGATGTAGATGAATATGATTTTTGGGTTGATGAAGACAAATATTTGATGTATTGGTGAAGAACAATTGAAGAACTTGGATTGATTATGTGCTTGATCTGAAAAGAAATTGGAATTCGTTTTTATAGTCAGTGTCGATGATTTGAAAAGTCAAAGCTTCTTATAAAGTCAAAATTGAGTTTTCGTTAATGAAGCTTAGTGATCGAGTATTGATTTCGGGTGATCGAGTGAAGTGGATTATGGTTTTCGTTACAAGTGATTGATTTTGAAGTTTCGATTTTTTGTCGATTGCTTTGATTATGAGGGTCAAGGTTTGAATGTCTTGTAACAAGTTTAACTCTGTGTTCTTCTGCATCGATGCTAAGGATTATTATGTGGAATCAAAATCGAAGGTAGTTACTGAATGTTGTGGATTGGGTTGGGAAGAAGAAACCAATAGCAAAGAATATTGATGATCTTTGGAGTTAATCTTGGTGATGTTCGGGTATCATTAATCGACTGGGTTGGAAATCGAAGTATTGATTTTGATTTTCGAAAGGTTAGAGTCGATGTCAATGGATGTGATTTGTTAACGAAGGGGTTAATGAGATTATGGATGCCGAGTTGTGATTTTGGAGTCGATTTGCTCAAAGATCAAACAAGGAATTGAGTGTTAAAGTCGATGGTCATCTGTTGATGGTTTTGGGTTATAGAACAAGTGATCGATTGGGTTGGAATTCGAATGGTTGGACTGGAAATTTGGAAAGATTGTTGTTTGATGGATCTAGCAAATGGATTTTAGATTTGAAGGTTTGCTGGATGATTATTGATTTTGGGGTTGATCGATTCGAATTATGCCCGTTAAAAACGAAAAAAAAAAAAAAAAAAAAAAAAAAAAAAAAAAAAAACACGATGAACGAAAATTTGATTTTGGGATGAATAAACCAACTGTAACAACCAAATGTAGATTCAGAGGTATTCCGAGGTTACTGTTCATTAAGAGGCTTCGAATTCGTATGTCACCTGATAATTTCGTACGAAGCGTTGCAAAATTTCGTATGTTTGGAATGAAAAAAAAATAAAATAAAAACAAAAACAAAAACAAAATTTTCGAATGTAGTCCCTCAAGTTTCGAATGGTTGACAAATGGAAAAAGACTTCGTATGAATGTCAAAATATTTCGTATGTTTTGATAAAAATCAGAATTTTCGAATTCAGCCCCTGAAATTTCGAATGTTTGGCAAATCAACAATTAATTAAAGTTTCGAATGTTTGACACTTTTCACCCAAATTCAAATATTTTCTGAAATTTCGAATGTTTGGTCAATTTTTCGTATGTTTGGTGCACAATGGCAGAATTTTCGAAAATGGTCCTTGAGGCTTCGAATGTTTGGCGGTTCATACCCAAATTCGAAAAAGGACTGTTTTTGCTGAAAATTAAAGAAAATGCATTTCAAGCCCCTGTAGTTTGTGCAAATTGACGCTTTTTACTCAGCTTTAGGGGGAGAGTTTTGCATATTTTGCTGTTTTGGGCGCACCGGGTCACTGTAGAATTTTGAAATTGACAATTTCTACCCATTTTTGAGAAATTTTGTCAAAGGCGGTCCGTGAACGAAGCTAAAAATTGATTATTTTTTGGATTTTCCGGATTGAAGCACAAAGTTTATGTCACATGTTAAGGGGGAGTTTTGACACGAAAAATTCCGAATAGAGCACATTCTCTTTCCTTGAAGGTTTTATAATCAAGTTTCGATTATAAAAAGGGGGAGAAATTTATATGGAAATTCGAACTTGAATTTTTCATATTACGCGGATTTGACGACCGAAGTGATCTTGAATTTTTGAAGCTTACGAAATGATGAAATTAGAAGTTCGGAAGTGATGTATTTGAAATGGGTTTGGTTTTATTGAAGATTTTTGGGGTGTGCTTTATGCGCAACTTTTGGGTGATTATTTGGAGTTAATCATTCATTGCTGCTCGGATTGTATGGTCTCACATCCTAGAGCCCAAATTGAAGAATCATGGAAGAATTGAAGATTGAAGTTCGTTTCGACATGTGTCACATTTGAGGCTCGAACCGCGTAGTTGCTCGATTTTGGAAGATTTGAAGTGGGTCATCCATTTCTAACTTTGAGGGGGAGAATGTTGGGGTGCAAAGTTCTTCATGTATGACTTTGTAATGATTTGACTCTTGTAGACCCACTTACATGTGGTGCATTAGCCTTTAGACCCATGTGTTAGTGAGAGTGAGAGAGAGACATGTAAACACCTCTATAAATAGTGGGTTCATACCACTTGTAGAGGTGTGCTTGAGAGATATAAAAGTGAGTGTGTAACTGTGTGTTATTTATGTAGTCTAGATCTAGATCCTTTTTGTGTAACACCATATACAATCAATACATCTCTTGAACACCCAAATCACCATGTTCATTGTGCAAACTTTAATTCCGCATGCCAAACCATGTTAATATGTCACTACAGAATGGATTCCATCTGTGTTAGGGCTAGAACCAGAGGTGAATACTTCAAACACTCAACCACGTGTACCATATACGAATCGTACAGAAAAGGGTTAAGTTGAATGATCATGTTCTGGTTTGGCTTGATCGAGAGCAATGTGGACGAAGCAGTTTGATCGTGAGCCGATGAAGAAGTTGCCATTGTTGAGTGAAGGAAGAAGATGAACAGTTGCAAAACGCCTTGTATATTGAGAGAGTTTTGTTGCTGGTAAAAGAGACAAATGTAATTAGAAACCCTTTATATACCTTTGCCAAGAGAGAGAAAGAATCGTCATGATAGTGATGAGGTCACTGAAACGTCGCCTGAAAAAGCGCGAAGTGACAGGTTGGTTTCTCCCAGGTATACGTCAGCACGCGTGGGTATAGGACCGTTCAAATTCACGCGCTCAAAACCTTATCCTCAATTCGTCGTTTGAAATTCAGCTTCGCTCCAAAAATTAGGATAACCCCTGTTGCTCCAAAAGGTAAACGAACCAACAGCAACCAGAATGTTGAAAAATCACAAAGAATTTTCATGCAATAGTGTGACAAAAGATAAAGAAATAAAGCAAAATGTGTATAGGATGTGAGTGATGTCTATTTGAAGACATAAAACAGATGATTCCGGGCAAGAATCGCTTCCTTCAAGGTCAAGAGAGACTTGAAGTGCTTGTGTGGTTTCCCGAGAAAATACGATCGAGTGTTTGTAAAGAAACACCGAAAGGCTTCTTTTAATTAATAGGCTAAGGGTAGTTTATCTTCAACCGAACGTCGATTCTTAACATAAGACCAAACGTTGGAAGAAGTACTTGTGAGACCAATGTGGTCTGTTGAACAAGTAGGTTGGATGTAATTTGCTGTGACTAAAGATGTGATAGAAATCTCAAAAACAAAAACAAACTGGATATAATGATTCACCGTCAATTCATTGTTGGTATTGGATTGTGGGTTTCACTCAGCACGTGGTGTACGTATCTGAGATCATAAACACAGATTTTATGCAACCATAAACCTCAGTGGTAAAGACCGAGAGTCTCAAGGGTTACAATGGTGAACCGAAAGGTGATGGAGAAAGTAAGGAGGGTGGTTAAGGAACCGAAAGTACCTCTGCTATATAAACATGACAAAGCAGAAAACTCTTAACTCCTGTGAGAAGAGTAAGGTAGCTCTGGACTTGAGTGGATTTTAACAGCCTGATTGGGAATAAACGATAGGTATAGATCGAATCATGAAGGCCTAGCTCTTAGTCTTAGAGGCTTCGGTCGACATGCAGCAGCATGCTTCTAGGGACTCTTAACTAGTTCAGATGGAAAGAATCATACATGCCTTAGCTCCAAATTCTGTTGTACTGATATACTTGGGACCTAATTAGAAGAACAAGCAAACAAACACACCACACACACAAAACAAACAAACAAACAAACAAAAAAACAAAAAAACGTTTAGAAAAATATTTTTGGAATTTTGAGATTTTCTGAAAAATAATAAAAACAGAAAGAGAAAATATTTTTGGATTTTTGAAGTTTTCTGAAAAATAATAAAAACCGAAAAATAAATTTAAACAAAACACTCTTTAAAAAAAATAGAGTAAGAAAAACACTTAAAAGAATAAACAAAGTGTACAACCGAAACCAAATCTTAAAAGAATGAAGCGAAATAAGTCGAGCGTTCGGTTCATTTCGGTTCCTTAAAATTCCAGAGCCGAAATAGACCGAGCGTTCGGTTCATTTCGGTTCCCAAAAATTATGGAGCCGAAATAGACCGAGCGTTCGGTTCATTTCGGTTCCCGAAAAATCCGGAACCGAAATAGACCGAGCGTTCGCTCTATTTCGCTTGTCTAATTTTTAGAGAGAGATTTGAGGATTCGGTACCAACTCTGCTTCCATCATTCCCAAACCTTGTAAAATTTTATTGAAGCTTGCTTCCAGTAAGGCTTTAGTGAACATGTCAGCCAGTTGATCAGAGGAGCGAACGAAATGTACTTCCACGTTCCCATCTTCTACATGGTCCTTGATGAAATGATATCTAAGTGCAATATGCTTAGTCTTTGAGTGTTGCACTGGATTGTGACATATTCTTATCGCACTTTCTGAGTCACAATAGAGTGGAATCTTCTTCATACTTAGCCCATACTCTCTTAGTTGGCTTTGTATCCATATTACTTGAGAGGTACAGGATGATGCAGCTATGTACTCAGCTTCGGCTGTGGAAAGTGACACACAGGTTTGCTTCTTGGACTGCCAGCTAACAAGTTTACCGTCAAGGAATTGGCATCCACCAGTTGTGCTCTTTCGGTCCAGACCACATCCTCCAAGATCAGCATCAGAAAAAGCTTGAATAAAGAATCCAGATCTAGCAGGGTACCAAAGACCGAGAGACGAGGTTCGCTTCAGGTAACGAAAAATATTTTTCACTGCCACCATGTGAGGTTCTCTTGGATTTGCTTGAAACCTGGCACAATAACAAACAGAAAACATAATGTCCGGTCTACTAGCTATTAGATACATAAGGGACCCTATCATTTGACGATATAGTGTTATGTCAACAGCAGGTTTTTCCAGAGATGGTGTTAACTTAGTGCCAAATGCCATAGGAACCTTCACTTTCGAATCTCCCGTCATACCGAATTTTGCCAGCAAGTTCTTTGTGTAGGCCTCCTGATTGATAAATATACCTTCTGGTCCCTGTCTAATATTCAAACCAAGGAAAAAATTAATCGGACCCATTGCACTCATTTCAAATTTAGTCTCCATCAACTTCCTGAATTCAGCCGTTAAGCTAGGATTCGTGGAGCCGAAGATGATATCATCGACATAAATCTGAACTATCATTAGATGTTCGCCTTCTTTCTTTCGGAAGAAGGTTGGGTCAACCGAACCTTGCTTAAATTTCGACATTTTCAGAAAGCGAGTTAAAGTTTCATACCAGGCCCTCGGTGCTTGCTTCAAACCATATACATCTTTATCCAGCACGTAGCAATGATCAGGGAATTTCTCGTTCACGAACCCAGGTGGTTGCTCAACATACACCGTTTCTTCTAGTTCTCCATTCAAGAAAGCGCATTTTACATCCATTTGGAAAACTTCGAAGTTTTTATGAGCATCATATGCCAGAAAAATTCTAACGGATTCCAACCTTGCTACAGGAGCGAAGGTTTCCTCATAATCTATCCCTTCCTCTTGGCAATATCCTTTCACCACTAACCGAGCCTTGTTGCGAATGACGTTCCCCTCTTTGTCCAATTTATTCCTGAAGACCCATTTCAAGCCAACCACTGAAGCATCATTTGGTGTGGGAATCAGCCTCCAAACTCGATTTCGTTCGAACTCATGGAGTTCATCTTGCATTGCTTGTACCCAATCAGAATGATCAAGTGCAGCATTAACTGTCTTCGGTTCGACTTTGGAGACAAACGAATTGAACATACATAATTCAACATTAGAGAATAATGCAGTTTGTTTCGCTTTCAATTGAGAACGTGTGAGAACTCGCTCAGATGATTCACCAATGATTTGTGCTTTGGGATGATCCTTGGTCCATTTCGTTAGAGGGGGGGGGGGTAATTTGGGTTATAGGCTGGATCCAACTCTGCATTTACTTCCTCTTCAAGTTCTGATTGATCACCTTCGTCAGTTGTATTCTCTTTCTCCTTCTCAAATGGCGAAGTGTATCCCTTGTCAGGTTTAGAGTTTTCCTCCTCTGTGAGAGTTGGATTCTCCCCCTCGATTGAACTATTATTGGGTGGATTTGGAGTTGGATGCTCCCTCTCGCCTGGATTTTTATGGGTTGGAGATGGAATTGGATTCTCCCCCTCGAAAGACATATCGGTTGTCTTTGGTGCTGATGAACCCTCTCCCTTGAACATTGAGCTGTTGTTTGGATGGTCAGTTGAGGGTTTACCACCAGTCGGTTTATGAGGTTCACGTTCCATTTCTTTGACAGCTTCATCTATGATCTTTTTGAGATTATCGATATTGTTGTCTGCTGCTTTCGCCTTTGAGTGTGCAGCTTTCTCTGGTTCATCAAATAGCCGAATGTACTCTTCAAACAAGTTGGATATAGGAACCGAGACTTGTCCTGATTCAGGAAATATTTCCCCCAAGGCACTTTCGCTCCTTTGAACTTTCTTCATGTAATTATCGTCAAAGGTTACATAATATGTTTCTTCAATTCGTTTGGAGCGTTTGTTCAAAACTCTGTATGCCTTTGAAGTGAGTGAATAACCAAGAAAAATTCCCTCATCTGCTTTGACGTCAAACTTGTTTCGGTTCTCTTTTGAATTAAAGATGAAACACCTTGAACCGAATACGTGGAAAAATTTGACGTTGGGCTTTCGATTGTTCAGAATCTCATATGGAGTGATTGAGAATATTTTGTTGAGCAAGGATCGGTTCTGAGTGTAGCACGCGGTTGCAACTGCATCAGCCCAGAAGTATAGCGGTAGAGAAGCGAAGCTTAGCATGGTTCTGGCTGCCTCACATAAAGAACGGTTTCGTCTTTCAACAATCCCATTCTGTTGTGGTGTATAAGTGGCCGAAAGTTGTGAGATATCCCCTTGTCAGCCAGAAAATCCACAAAATCTTTATTCTTGAATTCCAGCCCATTGTCGCTTCTAATGTTTCTCACCAGCTTTCGCAGCTGCACTTCCACTTGCTTGATGAACGTCTTCAACTTGGGAGTTGCGTCTGATTTCTGTTTAAGAAAGAAAACCCAGGTGAAGCGTGAAAATTCATCTACTATGACAAGAATGAACTTACTACCACCGAAGCTTTCGATAGCCGAAGGTCCACATAAGTCAATGTGCAGAAGTTCAAGAGCTTCAACAATCTTTGTATTGATTCGTGTAGGATGGCTCTTTCTGCTTTGTTTGCCCATCTCACACGCTGCACATAGATGTTCCTTATCAAACTTGAGAAGAGGAAGGCCTCGAACGTGATCACCAAGCACCAGCTTATTAATGTCTTTGAAGTTTAGGTGCGATAGACGTCGATGCCATAACCAGCTTTCATCAGTGTTCGCCTTTGATAGCAGGCATATCATTGGTTTTCCTTTAATTGGGTTAAGATTTAAAGGATACATCTATCCCTTGCGTTCAGACTTCAACATAACCTTTTTAGATTGCTTCTCAATTATTTCTGAGCCCTCATCATCAAATGAAACCTTCAATCCTGTTCCCACAACTAATTGTGATACACTGATGAGGTTATGCTGCAACCCTTCCACATAAGCTACTTTTCGAATCGAGAAGTCTCCGTTGGTTATCATGCCATATCCTTTGATTGTGCCATAGGAGTTATTGCCATACTTCACACATCCACCATCCTTTAGGGACCGAAATTCCCTCAGCTCTTCCTTCCTTCCTGTCATGTGACGCGAGCAGCCACTGTCTATATACCATTCATCATCAAACTAGTCGTCACTAATCACCTGCAAATTCAAGCAGATTTAGGAACCCAAAGTTTCTTGGGTCCTGGTGAGTCTTTCATAGAAAAAGGAATTGCAGTAGAAATATCAACCAAATAAGTTCTTTTTATTAGAGTTGATTGATCTTTTCTTTTGATGGTGTACACCTTGATTTTAGTTTCATTTTGTTTAAATTTTGGTGTATTCGATGGTGTGTTGTTAGATGGTTTTGGTGTTTTCTTTTGAATCCTAGGGTTAGCTGACTTTTTCTTATTATTGAAATTAGAGTCATAATCAAGCTTTCCCTTTCCTTTGACGTCCTTTACTGAATTTGATTTTCTTTGGGAGTTGGAAGGACCGAAACTAGACTTGGGACCGAAAGTAGACGTTCGGTTGTTAGCCTTGACGTATGGACCGAAACTAGACGTTCGGTTCTGCGTGCTAGTTTTGGAACCGAAAGTAGACGTTCGGTTCTGAGCTTTGGAATAGTAGGAATTTGGACTGAAATTTTCTTTTCCTTTTAGCTTTTCCTTTCCTTTGTCAATTGATTCTTTCTTAGGAGGTACGTAGTTGGGATTTTGAGATTGCCAATAACGTTTTCGCTCATTCAGATTTTTCATGTATCTTTGATTTCTTTGGCGTTTCTGTTCAGCTAATTCCTTCTGAGATTTGTGGATATTGAAGCTAGCCTTTGGTTTCTCCTTTTGAGTTTCGGTTGTCTTAGTTGGAACAATCGGTTCTTTCATTGGTTCTTCAGGGATTTCTTTTGTTCCACTTGTGCTTTGTTTGTCGAAACTCGAGGGTTTGTTGATAGGTTCAGCAACGTATCTTCCTTTTACCGTCCATGAAGTTTGCTCAGATAAGCCGATGGTTTCATCTGCGTTATCAATAGGGGCTGACCAGAAATAATCGTCGCACCCTTCAGCATTGTCTTTGTCAACCAAGATTTTCAATTTTTCCGTTTGTTTTGCAGTGACCCCTGTAACAGCATAGACCTGATTCGGTACAGTTTGAACCTTATGATAAACCATTTCTTTCTCTTTGAGTTTCTGTGGCTTGTCCTTTGACAGGCGAGCGTATTCAACCGAATTTTCAGAAATGAGGGGTTTCTCATTCTCAGTTTCGCTCTTCATAAACTCAGAGCAATCAACCACGTCTTCAACTGAGATTTCGCTCATCTCACTTTCCTCATCAAATTCAGACGTATTTTCTATGTTCATTTTATTTTCTGAAATTAATTTAGCATTCGACGAATCAAATGATTGAATGGTTTCAGACTTAATTTTTAACCTATCATTTTCATCTAAAAGATTTTTGAGCATACATTTATGTTCCTTAGAGTCAATGAAGGTCTCAATCTTGTCCAGTCCGATTTTGTAAGCGACGGATGTTTCTTCTGAGGACACTATTGATTCACATTCAGCAATGACCTCATCCTCCTTAAATTCAAGGAAGGGTAAGATCATCTTATGAATCTTTTTCCCTATTTCACAATTTAAGTGCAATTGAGCAATATTAGTATATAAGCGCTTAGCATTAAACAAAAAACATTCCTTTGTTTTAAAAACTTTAAATTGTTTCGTTGCAAATAAATACTTTCATCCCTAGCCCTATTTAACTCCGCCTCCTTCAGCTCAATCCACATCCTTCTCTCCTCACCTTTTTGAAGACACCATGCTGAGTTGGTCAGTTAGGTTAGAATTCGCTAAGCGAGTTTGCATGAGACTACCACTTAAGTTAGAAATTTTAAATTTTAATTCATTTAATTCTTCTTCATAATTTGTTACTGGAACTTTAAGTGTTTCAAGGATGGATTGTACCTTTTTGATCAGCCGATCACAGTCGTTGATCTTCTCGCTCACGGGCTTGGCTGCAAAGCATTTGTCCTCAGTTAGGTTCGGCTCCTTACTTGCACTTTCGGTTGATCCACAAGCTGTGACCATCAAACATATTCCAGCCGAACCTGCATCCTTGGCCACATAAGCTCTTCCATGAGTGGGTTTTCTCACCTCTTCATCCTCAGAATCGGTTGACCAAACTTCAACGCCACCGAACTCATCTTCATCTGCATTCTCCTGCACAATCAAGGCATTCATTGAACTGTGAGATGCCTTCTTTTTCTTGATCTCTTCCAACTTTCGCATGTAGTACGCCTCATCGTCTTCACCATCTCTTTTCTCAGCCATCTTCCTCAGCATGCAATCTTTGGCAAAGTGGTTCTTGTCATGACAGTAATTGCAGTCGAATCCAGAGTCTCCTGCAAGCTTGCTCTCCTTCTTGTCTTCATCTTTTAGAGAAGTATTCTTCGCTTCATCCTTCACCTTCTCAGTACTGTAACTTCCCTGCCAATTTCGGTTCTTATTGACAGGAAATTTCCTTCTGGCTAACTTCTTTGGATTGGTGACCATCATAGCGTATTCTTCGCTTGTAAGGTCACACTCAGATATATCCGACTCCTCTTCTTCTTCTGCAATACTTTTTCCTTTTGAGACAAGGGCCAACGATCCCACACCCGAAACTACCTTCGCCTCCTTGGTTACCACATTCTCATGGGACTTAAGTATTCCCACAAGTTTCGCTAGTGAGTAAGATTTAAACTGTTCATGTGCTTTCACTATTGAAACCACAGCCATCCATTCCGGTCTCAGACCGTTCATGAAGGTTACCTTCTACTCGATCAACTTTCTTTCTATTCCATGCTTGATCATCTTACTTAGGAGATGATTGAACCGATCGAAAGTTTTTATCAGTTTTTCTTCAGGTTTCTATTCGAAAACTCCAAATTCTGAGAGCAGCAAGGTTTGAATAGAGTGTTCTAGATCTTCATCGGTTGAGTAAAGTTCTTTCAACCTATCCCAGATTTCTTTGGTCATCGTGCATGAACCAACTAACCGAAAAGTGTCATATTGCAAGGCGAATCTGATCATTCTCATGGCCTTCACATTACACAACAATTTGTCCTTCTCATCCTGTGGCATCTTGTCTACGTCCGCCACCAGCCTGTCATATTCTTTTTGGGTCTTAACAGTCGTGTTCGTTCCAGAATGAACAAACGGCCCTAGCGTGATGGCTTCCCAGATGAGATAACCATTATCTTCAGATCCGACCACATAATCTTCAAAGTGATGCGCCCATACTTCATAGTCTTGAGTGTAAAGAATGGGAATCCTGGTAGTGGATCCAATGCTGTTAGAGATGTTGATGGGATTTGTTTGAGAGTCTTTGTGAACATGGTGAGCCGCTAGAATCAGACCTGTAAACTTGAGATTAGGGTTTTATCAGAAACCAGAGTTACTGTCGACAGGAAGAAGACGGCTTCTATATATTCGATAAAAGCGGAAACCCTAAAGAATTCTTAATACAGAAGGAATGTGTATTGATCACACAGTCTCCTGCTCTGATACCAATTGTTAGAACAAAGTTCTAGTAGGATCGATAGATTCAATGCAGGCAAACAATTAAGGACGTAATTATTAACACAAGAATGGCTTTAAAGATGTCGTATGATTAAAACTTTAACACCTCAGAAGAGCTCGATTAAGAACTTCGACTGTAGAGGTGCTTAGGGTTACAAAACAATAATCAATGATAATCAAGAACATATCTAATGCATACATGCATGCACTATTTATAGTTAAACCCTACTAGATAAACACGGATGGACAGGCCCAATCCGGATATACAAAACAAGCCCATGACGCAACACAATAATACCCAACAAGTGCAAAACGCGAGTTCACATGGGAACGCGAGGATCAAATGATGCAGAAGTACCCTCACCTCTTTTCTAGCCCTTAAGGATATCTCACGAAAGAAATTCGGGACGAAATTCCCTCTAACGGGGGGATGGTGTCACAACTAGCATTTTAGGGCCAGGATTTCCTATCCATGTACAAGATAGTTCTTTGTGTAACTATGTAACGATGTGTTTAAATACGAACCAAACTTCAAATGTTATATCAGTTTATACATCCAGAAATTGTCTCCAATCGAAACTTCCTTGTGAAAACTCTAACCCTAATCCAATAAGCTATATCCATTCAACTTTGGGCCCTAGTTGGGCCTAAATTGATTATTCAACTCTGATTTGGGCCATAAGACACTTAGTGGGCCTTATTGGGCCGTGAACATCTTCTTAGATCCTTATGGGCCACAAATCACTATTTGAGCTCTTATTGGGCCAAATTCTCAAATGGGTCAAGCATTAGGCCGAGAACCTCCTAATGGGCCTTTTTGGGCCGAAAACTCATCCATTTAGCCTTCATGGACCGAAAACCCGTGTTGGGCCTTCTTGGGCCGAAAACCCTTATTGGGCCAATGAGTTCTCAGTTTCTCTCCTCCCAAGCCCAAACTATTTTTCTTTCTCCCCTCTCCTATACTCGGTCCAAAAAAAAGATAAAAAAAGAGAAAAGATGGTATTAATTCAAATTGTGACACCTCATTTTTGCATGGAAGATATCCATGCATAAGACCACCATGTTTCCAGGGAGAAGATTGTCCACCAAATATCAAGGCCAAAGCCTCTCTCTCTCTCACTCTCCTTATCTCGACCAAACCATCATCCACCTGTCTCCATTTCTCACAATTCAAGGTTACTTCTTATCTTATTTTCTCTCAAAACACAAGAAACTTCCTCACTTTTCTTCATCAAAACCGTGGGTTTTGGTGTGGGTTTTCTCAAATAATCTCTTCAAGTAGCACACTCTTGGTAAGTTCTTGTTAAGCCTTATAGTTAAATCCAAGTATACACTAAAAATCTTCTTCAAACCACTCTATTTTCGTGTATGTGTTTCTTAGGACCATCTTCACTCAAAAACCTCTTCAAGAAGCTAGCTAAGGCCGGAAACTTCCTTCCTTTTTCTCTTCAAAACCGATCCAACCTCAAGGTGAACTTCATACCCCTTTGTTTTCGTGATTTTCCATCTTTAGGGGGAATACAAGTTTAGTTTTGTGTAAAATCTTTATATTTATGCTTGCATATGTGTATTTTCATGATATGTTGTGCGATATGTTATGAAACCATGTTAAACACTCATAAACTCGAAATAGCTTCCAAGTTTTGAAGATATTAGGAAACAAGTTACTTTATGTAACTCACTATGATGCTTGGAAAGATTAAACATGTTAAAAGTTACTAGAAAACCAAAGAAAGTATACAAGGGGCCATACTTGACAATAAAGATAAACACAATGAGTTTTATTTGATATTCTCGGTTTTAATGGGCCTAAAGAGTCATTTTTTGGATAAAAATGGGCTTTTAATGTCATTCACGGTTTTATGGGTCAAAAGTGTCATTTTTGATAAAAATGGGCTTTATTTGACATTCACGGTTTTATTGCACCAAAAGTGTCATTTTTTATAAAAATGGGCTTTATTCAACATTCACGGTTTTATTGGGCCAAAAGTGTTATTTTTTATAAAAATGGGCCTTTATTCGACATTCACGGTTTTATTGGGCCAAAAGTGTCATTTTTTTATAAAAATGGGCTTTTATTGTTAATTTCGGTTGTTTTGGGCTAAAATGGTCATTTTTGGTAAAAATAGACTTTTTATGACATTTTCATTTACAATGGGCCAAAAATGAACTATTTAACAAACTTGGGCCAAAAATGACTTTTTATATAAAATGGGCCAAAAATTGGATCACTTAGTAAAATGGGCCACCTATAACAATTTGGACCAAAAATTGGGCATTATATGGCCCTTTTACCCTAATTAGGCCTTGTATGACACCTTTTACGTTAATTGGGTATTAGTGTCAATTTTGTGTAAAATGGGCCTCTCGTGAACTTATCGTTAACAATCAACTATTCTGATAACAACGATGAAACAACGAACTATTATGACACTCTCGATAAAAATGGTTACATTTTTACTATTTATGAGTTATAGTAAAAAATATACACTCGTAACATTATTTTAACCTTCATGGATGAAAAACACTATTCGCATAAAAATTTCGTTAAGGCTCTTGTGAGACGCACCTTCACCGTACCTACCTTAGTTTACACCGTAAGTCCTGTAGTTATAACCAGAGTCTCCTGGAGGGAGAACGAGAATTTGTGTAAATATATATACGGGGTTGACACCCCACACTTGAGTTGCTCGCTACAGCTAGACAGGCCAGTCTAGGGTGTCAAATATCTTCTACGAAACCGACTCCTGAAGAACGTCAAGACATGCACTCCGTCATATTAGTATGGTTATAACGACTCACATAGAGAAAAACAAAACTATTATAAGTTTTACGCAGAATGTACATACCACTCAGTTTTGGAAAGTATAAACATTGTGTTGATTATTTGTACTATCCACCTCACTCCAGTCCTTGGGTTTAAGACCACATTTTCTCATGACACAAAAAACACAGGATTTTCTGGGAATCACTCTCTATACAGTTTTCAAACAAGATAAAACAAGGATTCACATGCTATAATACAAGATTTGAAACAAAACTCACAAACTATTTTTACAGAAAATATCGGATTTTCTGGTGTTTACAAACCAAATACAAAGTTTTCATTTAAACACGCTTATGAACTCGCCAACATTTTATATGTTGACGCTTTTCAAAATATATTGTATTCTCAGGAACTCATTAAGCAGGTTGGCAGCTTTGGACTTTTGGGAATTTGCTGTATTTTGTTTTCACCTTACACCTGTTAATTTTTGGATGTAATTTATGAATGATACAATGAAGCAAACCATGTATGTTGTTATATTTTATGTATGGTGATGATGATTGTCTATGTTTCATTCATATACACTTGTTATGATATTACAAGATGAAGTCATTCGCCCTACTGGACGTTTTTGTCGTTCCGGTTCGGGGGTGTGACAGACGCTCGAATATTTTTCTTATTTTCGCGCCCGCTCACTTCCAAACCTCATAAAAATTATTTTTAGACTCTGCTAATTATTCTAAGAACCTTGGAACACAAAAACTTGAAAGAAAATGTCTATACGAAAATTTTACAAAAATGACCAAAATACCCCCCGAGTTGCCTCTCGGGTAGTTGCCCTTGTTTAAAGTCGGTAGCTCGACATGGACCCCAATCATTTGTCAATCTTGGTGCTTCAGATCTGTTACTTCCTCCACTTCCTCGTTTTTTACTTCACATCCTTCATAATAAGGCTTTAAACGATGATCGTTCACCTTAAGGATCTTCCCGGTTTTCTCACTTGTGATTTCTATTGCACCATGCTCAAAAACATTAGTGACAACAAATGGTCCCACCCAACGGGACATTAGTTTACCAAGAATTAATTTAAAACAAGAGTGGTAAAGTAATACCTTTTGACCTTTTTCAAATACCTTGTGTGAAATCATCCTGTCATGGTATGCTTTTGTCTTTTCCTTATAAAGAACTTCATTTTCATATGCTTCATTGCGGATCTCCTCGAGCTCTTGAATGTCAAGCTTCATCTTCTTTCCTGATTAATTTAAATCCATATTGAATTGCTTGACTGCCCAATAGGCTCTATGCTCTAACTCAACCGGTAATCGACATGGCTTTCCAAAAACAATGCGGTATAGAGACATCCCAATTGGAGTTTTGAACGCAGTACGGTACACCCATAAAGCATCATCAAGACGAGTACTCCAATCTTTCCTTGTTTTATTGACAGTTTTCTCCAAAATACCCTTGATTTGTCGATTGCTCACTTCTGCTTGTCCGTTTGTTTGTGGATGATATGTTGTGGAAACTTTATGAGTAACACCATACTTCTTCAATACACTTCCAAGCATACGATTGCAAAAATGTGAACCACAATCACTGATTAAGGCTTTTGGAACACCAAATCTGGAGAAGATGTTATCCTTCAAAAAATCTATCACAACTTTTGAATCGTTAGTACGGGTGGCTTTTGTTTCCACACACTTTGAAACATAATCCACAACCAAAAGGATGTAAGTAAAACCCGAAGATGATGGGAAAGGTCCCATGAAATCAATGCCCCAAACATCGAAGATTTCACAAACTAAAATGGGATTAAGGGGCATTTGATTCTTTGAGCTTAAAGAACCCATCTTTTGACACTTATCACAGCTTGCACAAAAAACATAAGAGTCATGGAAAATACTTGGCCAGTAAAATCCACTCTCTAATACTTTTCTTGCAGTTCTTTGAGGACCAAAATGCCCTCCACAAGCATAAGAGTGACAAAATGTTAAGATAGAAGATACCTCATGTTGTTCCACACATCGTCTAATCATTTGATCAGCACAATATTTCCACAAATATGGCTCATCCCATACGTACCTCTTGGCTTCTTTCTTGATTTTGTCTTTTTGCCATCGAGTCAAATCTGGTGGAAAATGATTTGTGACTATGTAGTTCACAATATCGGCATACCATGGGGCAACTTTTTCTGAAAATAGATTCTCATCGGGAAATGCATCATGAATGGGAGTTGAGTCATCGCGAGAAACAGTCCTGCTAAGATGATCAGCCACAAGGTTTGACTTTCCGCTCTTGTCCTTGATTTCAATATCGAACTCTTGTAAGAGTAATACCCATCGAATGAGTATAGGCTTCAAATCCTTCTTTGCAAGTAGGTACCTAATAGATGCATGATCAGAATATACAATCACTTTAGAACCTAACAAATATTGACAGAATTTCTCTAAAGCAAAGACAATAGATAGAAATTCTTTCTCAGTTGTCGAATAATTGGCTTGCGCACTATCAAGTGTTTTTGAGGCATAATAAATGACATGAGGAACTCGGTCTTTTCTTTGCCCTAACATTGCACCAACCGCGTGATTGCTAGCATCACACATGATTTCAAAGGGTAAACTCCAATCCGGTGATTGAAGTATTGGTGCTGAGTTTAACAACTCCTTCAACTGATCAAAAACTTGCTTGCACTCTTTGGAAAATTCGAATTCTGCATCTTTTTGTAGGAGCTCACACATGGGATGAGATATCTTGGAAAAATCTTTGATGAATCTTCTATAAAAACCTGCATGACCAAGAAATGAGCATACCTCACGAACGCAAGTGGGTTAAGGTAAAGACTTAATGACATCAATTTTTGCTTTTTCTACCTCTAGACCCTTAGAAGACACGGCATGACCAAGTTTGAGACCTTTATCAACCATAAAATGACATTTTTCATAATTCAAAACAAGGTTGGTCTCAATACATCTTTGCAAAATCTTTTTCAAATTACCCAAACATTCATGAAAAGAATTACCATATACAGTGAAATCGTCCATAAACACTTCAATGATTTCCTCAACATACTCCGAAAAAATACTTACCATGCACCTTTGAAAAGTGGCGGGAGCATTGCAAAGTCCAAAAGGCATCCGCCTATATGCAAATGTTCCGAAGGGACATGTGAAAATGGTTTCTTCTTGATCCTCGGGTGCAATAGGTATTTGGTGAAAACCGGAATACCCATCCAAGCAACAATAGTGTGTCATTCCCGCTAACCTTTCCAACATTTGATCAATGAAGGGAAGTGGGAAATGGTCTTTCCGGGTTGAGGAATTGAGTCCTCTATAATCTATGCAAACTTTCCACCCATTTTGTACACGGGTGGGGACTAATTCACCTTGGTCATTCTTTGTAACGGTAATACCTGTCTTCTTTGGTACAACTTGGACCGGGCTTACCCACTTGCTATCCGATATAGGATAGATCATCCCCGCATTCAACAACTTTAGAATCTCTTTTTTCACAACCTCCATCATTGGAGGATTCAAACGCCTTTGAGCTTCTCGTGAAGGCTTGTAATCTTCTTCCATAAGGATCTTGTGCATGCAAAGTAAAGGACTTAGCCCTTTGATATCGGCTATAGTCCACCCAATGGATTCCTTATACTCCTTCAAAGTGGTGACAATCTCTTCTTCTTCTTTTGTTGTTAACTTTGTGGAAATGATCACGGGTAAAGTCTCTTTCTCTCCAAGATATGCATACTTGAGATGCTCGGGTAAAGTCTTAAGTTCCAACTCTGGTGCCTGTACAATAGAAGGAACAAGTTTCTCATTAGGCATCGATAATTTCAGTTTCGGAACATCAAACCTCATTTTCTTCTTTTGATCCATGCAAGATACAACTTCCATAATCTCATCATCAATTTTGAATTGCTTGGAAAGTTTTTCCACTCCATCTTTTTGAAGATTCCTGTCTAAAATAAGAGCTAACACATCGAGATTAGACAAATGAAAACACTCTTCGGTTAATGGTTCAATGACATCCACAAAATTCTAATATGAAATATCACTTGGATATCTCATAGCATCATAGATGTTGAAATTTATCACCTCTCCATCAAACTCCATGGAAAATGTACCATCATAAACATCAATTTTTGTTCGGGCTGTTTTCAAAAAGGGTCTTCCTAGAAGAATTGAACTCAAATTTGGTGAGTCATCATCATCCATGTCAAGGAAATAAAAATCTGTTGGAAATACTAGTTCATTCACTTGGACTAACACATCTTCTAACACACCTTTTGGATGTACTAAAGATCGCTCAGCCAATTGAATGATCACCCCGGTCTTCTTCAATATGCCAATATTTAAAGTTTTGAAAATAGAATATGACAAAACATTAATAGAAGCTCCAAGGTCTAGCATAGCTTGTGGAACATGAAGATTACCTAACTTGCAAGGAACCGTGAAAACACCCGGATCCTTACATTTTTGAGGTAGTCTTTTCTGTAACACTACATATACATTTTCACCTACTTTGACTGATTCATTCCCTTTTAATATTTTCTTAGATGTGCATAATTCCATAAGGAATTTAGCATACCTAGGGACTTGTTTGATGGCATCAATAAGAGGAATATTTACCTCAACCTTTCTGAACATCTCTATGATTTCATTGTCTTCCCTTTCACGCTTTGACTTGCTTAACATTGTGGGAAATGGAGGAGGAGTGACTTTTACTTCAATGGGAACTTGCTTTGAAGGTGTTTTTAACTTATCTTCTTCTTTCTCTAACTCCATCTCTTCTTCTTCTTCAATCATCTTTGGACCTTCATATTCTTTGCCATTTCTCAAAGTGATGGCACGTGCACTATGTTTTGGATTCTTTTCGGTTTGTGCGGGTAGTTTTCCTTGTGACTCCAAATTAGTCACAGAAGTGGCGAGTTAAGTCATTTATTGCTCCAAAGTCTTGATACTCGCCTTGGTCTTATTTTGAAATGTTTGAGTACTTGTGGCTAAACTCTTGACAATGTCTTCCAAAGACATTCCTGATCCGCTTGAACGACTTCCTTGTTGCATGTTTTGAGGTTGGAATTGAGATTGACGAGGAGGGTGATTTGGCTGGAAATGTGGTTGATAATTTTTTTGGTGATGCATTTGATTTTGAAATGGAGGTCTTGGTTGATAAGGTGGTGGCGGTCTTGGCTTAAAATTGGTATTGGGTTGGTGCCAATTTGGATTACTTCTTGGCTGAAAGTTTCCTTGCTGTTGACTTGAAAATCTCATAGCTTGAACCGGCTCTATATCTTCTTGTAACATCGGGAACATATCAGTGGGGTGTCCAACTTGTGTACAAATGCCACAAGGTCTAACTGATGGTGGTTGCACACCCTTGTCCTTAGCAAGCATCATTACTACTTTAGTCAACTCAGAAAGTTGACTCTCAATTTTTAGGGTAGAAATTTCTTTCACTCCTCTCGGTGCATCACTGTACCATTCTTCTTCTTCAGTTGTATGCTTGGACTCTTCTGCCATGTTCTTGATAAGAGCTCTGATTTCTATTGGAGTTTTATCAGCTATTGATCCACCACTAGATGCATTGAGCAATCTTCTATCCCAATATGACATTCCTTCACAAAAATATTGCAACAATTGATACTCTGAAATCCCATGTTTTGGACATCTTGAACATAACTTCTTGAACCGTTCCCAGTAAGTATGCAAGGCTTCTCTCTTTTGTTGCTTGATACCAATGATTTCCCTGCGTAAGGCTGAAGCTCTCATCTGTGGAAAATATTTTTCCAAAAACATCCTTGCAAGTTCATTCCATGTTGTAACTGACCCCGGTGGTAAGTCATATAACCACTCATTTGCTGAATCTTGTAAAGCAAAGGGGAATGCCCTTAACTTGATTTGATCTACAGTAACTTCATGTGGCTTCATACCCACACAGACAACATGAAATTCCTTAAGGAATTTATGTGGGTCTTCATTCTCAAGACCGCGGAATGAAGGTAACAAATGAATGAGTCCGGATTTGAGTTCAAAGTTTATTGTTGCATGATAATTGATGCATAATAGTTGTTGGGTAACATCTTGAGTGGCCCACTGTCTAAAGGTTTGTTCGGGTGGTAGATTTGGTGGATTTTGGTTTCCTCCATGGTTGTCTCCCATGGTAGGAGTAGTGATAAAAGTTTCAGATTCGGGTAAAGGTGAAGATGGTGGGGTAGAATTTTTGGATGTTGGTGAAGATGTGGTTGATGGATTTGATGAAGAAACTCCGGATTGTTGTTTCTTTAAAAGTCTGGCTTGCTTCCTTCTTTGTTTTGCAGAATTCTCTATCTCCAAATCAACTGGTAAAGGTGTACCTGTGCGAAAAGATCTTGGCATAAACAATTAGTACTACCGTATCCCCGGCAACGGTGCCAATTTGTTTGGTGGTCAAACCAACAAATAATGGGATAAAATAATAACAATAAAACTCTAGGAGTCACTGCTACTTCATACACTAAAGATAGTATAGAGTAAGCAGGGTCGATCCACAGGAATACGAGACTACTTATTTAGCCACATTCTCACACATCATACAATCAATGTTAAAATGGGGGATTATGTTTGAACTCAAATTAAACTTCATAAATAAACAAGATTAATAACAAAATTCAGTAAAAGAAATACATTTCCGATTCGGATTCCTATAAATGTGTTGTGTTATAAGATGCAATATGATTGTGATTCATGTTCAATCTAGGTTGGTAATTTAGATATTAATAAACTCTAATATCCAAGTTGACAAAAGTGTTTTATTCAAAACATGTTCATTAAATAAAACTTCATTTAATTGATTCAATTCAAACAAGATCTTGCATCAAATCATTAAATGACATTAAGTTCTTGCAACAATTACCAACAATGTCCAACATTCCTCATAAGTTTGGGAATATGAATATCTACTCTTTGATTACACTAATTTTGATCTAATTACAACCAATTTAGTACATGTTACTAACATCAAATCATAAAACATATACGGATTTCACAATTTGATTAACTAGATTGATAAGATCATTATTTCATTGATCAAGTGAAAAGAGAACTAATCAAACATAATTAAGATCAAATCAAATATTACTAGATGATAAACATAAAGTCAAGTGCAAATTACAATCTAATAACAAACACTTAGAAATTTGGAATCGGAAATGATAAAGAAATTAGCCACACATGTCTAAGTTAAACTACCAATTCAACAAGTTTGATCTTCAAATTAACTTACAAAATGCAAATTAAAGTGTTTCCAAGATGTTAGATGATGATAGAATCTCCCAAAATCGCCCCCTTGAAGTTCCAAGTCGAAGTTATGTTTGAATGTACCAGTAACCAAAGATAAATCGGAAGTTAAAATTTGAAAATCCATCAGATCACGTTACACAGCCCGTGTAACGTATGCCTTGCTGTTACACGGTTGTGTAATGGCTCTGATGTGCTGAAATGCTTCCAAAGCACGGCCACGTAATGTATGCATTGCCAAAGCGTGGGCCGTGTAATGCAGTACATACAAGTCATTTTCTGATTTCCTTCATTTCTTCATTTTAGCTCCGAAAGTTCCGAAATTTCACCAAGAGCTTCCCTTGACCATCCTAAGCATGCTCCAATCTTCAAATCACCCTGAAACATCCACCGAAAATGGTGAAATATCGATAGATCCTCTATAATGTCCTTAAATGCAAAATGTATGAAAATTACACTAAATATGCAATGCAATGCTACAAATGAACATGAAATTAACCTATGAAAAGGTGCAACTTATGCACCTAACATACATAACGTCCTCCGCCGCCGAACGTTTCCGCCGTTCCGGTTTAGGGGTGTGACAGATTGGTATCAGAGCATTGTTTATAGTGAACTAAGTATATCAAACCATACAAGATATACAACTATAAATACAATGGGGCTGAAGCGCTTTGACTAAAAGTATACTTTTAAAATCTAAGTATTTTAATAGAAGTATACAAACATACATACATACCAGAAACAGTATCACAGTAAGAACTACATAAAAGTATTTGGATGAGTTGGACATTGCGGTTAAACCTGGATAGTTATGTAATCATATCTGGGATAAATAAAGCCTGACCAACTATATTTATTTGAGATACGACCAAAATGTGTTTGGGAGTGATCGTAGTGTTGCAACAAGTCTAAAACTTACCAACTATATATACAAGAGAAACTCTAGAACCAAACATGAAGTTAAAATACTATAGGAGTATTTTATGGCACTATAACACTAGAACAAAAACATTTAGGCCTCGATAGTTATATAAACTAATAGTCGAGAAGGGCCTTCTTACCAGAATCAATCATGAGAAAACAAATAACCCTTGTTGGTAGGTCTATAATTGCTAAGTGTATACGTAAGAGTTATATACAATTAAGATTTTATAGACTTAGAATTTGTTATCTAGCTTTACTTCCTATTCCTTGTTTGGTTGTGGACTTAGACTAGGATCACTTATTCGAAGGTCTATTTGGTCTTAGTTATATATAATTTGTATACACTAGGTGATTATAGGAGGACCCAGTATGAGTTACATTACACAAATTCGTTACAAGTGTTGCTATAAATTTCATAAATTGAAATTGCGATTGTTTACTTACTTTAGTAAACTTCTATTGCAAGTCACTGATAGAACACTATAAAAGTCAGGATATGATGCATTTAGGACTAAGATATATCTTGTTCAATATCACCTGACTCATGACCACCATAAAGGACTTATCGTCACTTCCTCTTAAATCTTTTTAGAAAAAGATGTCGCCGCGTAGATCAAGAAGGCGTCCCAACAACACTCCACCAACTCCACCACCTCCACAGTATGACCCTGCTGTTTTTCAAGCAGCAGTAATAGCCGACATGGCAGCCGCCATGACGCAAATCAACGCAAGTGGTGCTAGTGGGGCGGGTAGTGGTGCCAACCCTTCTAACCACGGAGAAAGCCATGGACACCTAAGAGAGTGTTCATACAAAGATTTCACGAACGCCAAACCCAAATCCTTTAATGGCACCGGAGGTGTCATTACTTTAACACGCTGGTTCGAGAAGACCGAATCGGTGTTTGAAATCTGTGCGTGCCCTGAAACAAGCAAAGTAAAATTTGCAGCATGCACTTTCATGGACAGAGCCCTTTCTTGGTGGAATGGCTATGTCAAGTCATTGTCTCTCCCAGTAGCCAATGCCATGAGCTGGGAAGACTTAAAGGAACTAATGCTTGCAGAATACTGCCTGAGGGGCGAAGTGAAAAAACTATAGCAAGAGCTCTGGGGTCTAACGATGAAGGACTCCGATGTTGCTGCTTACACTGCCAGATTTAGTGACCTGGCTCTTCTGTGTCCTGGGATGGTCACTCCGCAGAGCAAGAATGTAGAAAGGTACATCTGGGGACTATCTCCACAGATCCAAGGGAACGTGATAGCTGCAAATCCACTTACTTTCGATAGTGCCAAGCGTCTGGCATAGACACTTGTGGATCATGGAGTTCGCCAAGGCTTCATGACAACCATCCCTGAGCAACCCAATGAGAGCGGCAGGAAAAAGAAATTTTGGAACCATAGGAAAGGGCAATCGTCATAGGAGTCCTCAAAGAAGCAGCAAACTGTGGCAGTCCACGCTGCTACTATCCCTGCTGTTGTTCTCGCTACTCTAGCACCTCCCAGTAGATATGCCGGAAACCTCCTGAAGTGTAGCAAATGCAAATTTCCTCACCACGGACCCTTCAGGAGATGCATTGCAATAATTGTAACAGAAAGGGGCACACCGCCCGTTTCTGTAAGGCACCAGCTCAACCAATTACCCAAGTTCCCGGCGGAGGAGTAAGTCAGGCTTGTTATGGGTGTGGTGAAACAGGACACTTCAAGAGAGATTATCCTAAAACAAAGAATGTTGGCAGTGTGGTAAGAGTATTGGCAATAGGTCACAAGGAGGCAGTTGCAGATCCCACGGTGGTCACGGGTACGTTCCTTCTCAATAACTCTTATGCATGCATACTCTTTGTTAGTGGTGCGGAGAGGAGTTTCGTTAGCCATAAATTTAAACACCTACTCAAAACAAAACCACAAACACTAAACGAAACATTCACTGTCGAGATGGAAAATGGGAAAACAGAAAGCACTAACGAGATATTCATAGGTTGTACCCTCACTCTAAACGACTATTCCTTTCAAATTGACCTCATGTCGGTCTCCATAAAAAGCTTTGACATCATCATCGAAATGGATTGGTTAAGTCCTCACCGTGCTGATATTCTTTTCTACAAAAAGGTTGTTCGCCTTAATCTGCCAAGTGGACACTCTCGTCATTTAGGGCGATAAACCCGGTACGAACCTTCGCATCATCTCTTGCGTCAAATCCTAAAAATACCTACGTAAGGAGTACCATGCATTCTTAGCTCATGTGGTGAATGAGAAACAAGAAATAAAAGACATCGAGAGCATTCCCGAAGTCTGTAATTTTCCCAACATTTTTCTCGAAGATCTTCCAGGAGTTCCTCCTGAACGCCAAGTCGAGTTCCAAATCGACTTGATACCTGGAGCTACCCCTGCAGCCAAATCCCCATATCGTCTAGCACCAGCGGAGATGCAGGAATTATCCAGCCAACTAAACGAACTGCTCAACAAAGGATTTATCAGACTGAGCTTCTCACCCTGGGGAGCACCGGTCCTGTTCGTGAAGAAGAAGGATGGATCTTTCCGAATGTGCATAGATTACCGCAAACTAAACAAGCTCACCATTAAGAACCGATACCCACTACCGCAAATAGACGATCTGTTCGACCAACTCCAAGGAGCCAGCTACTTTTCAAAGATCGAACTAAGATCGAGGTATCACCAATTATGAGTCCATGAGAATGATGTTCCCAAAACAGCATTCCGAACTCGTTATGGTCACTACGAGTTTGTAGTAATGCCCTTTGGACTAAAAAATGCGCCCGCAGTGTTCATGGACTTAATGAATCGGGTATGTCGTCCTTTCCTAGAAAAATTCGTGATAGTATTCATATATGATATACGTATCTATTCACGGAGTAAGGAAGAACAGCACTTGAGACAAGTTCTAGAAACATTAAGGGCGGAGAAACTTTATGCGAAGTTCTCAAAGTGCGAGTTTTGGATTAGGAAGGTAAATTTCCTTGGTCACGTGGTCAGTGAAGAGGGAATACACGTGGACCCCTCCAAAATAAAGGCAATCGAGAACTGGTCAACACCAAGAACGCCATCAGAGATCCGTCAATTCTTAGGACTTGCTGGCTACTACCGCAGGTTCATACAAAACTTCTCCAGAATAGATAAACCACTTACTACTCTAACTTAGAAGGGTGTAACTTTTAGCTGGGGAGAGAAACAAGACATTGTGTTCCAAATGCTGAAGCAGGCCCTCTATTTTGTTCCTTCCCGAAGGGACAGAAGATTTCGTAGTATACTGCGATGCATCCAATCAGGGACTAGGCTGTGTACTTATGCAATGAGGAAAGGTCATTGCCTATGCTTCGAGACAGCTAAAGACACACGAGGCCAACTACACCACTCATGATCTTGAGTTAGGAGCAGTAGTGTTTGCTCTGAAAATCTAGAGGCACTACCTTTACGGTACAAAGTGCACCATTTTTACCTACCACAAAAGCCTTTAGCACATCTTTGACCAGAAAGAACTTAACACAATGGGTGGAACTACTCAATGATTACGAATGCGAAATTCGCTATCATCCCGGCAAAGCCAATGTAGTAGCAAATGCCCTTAGTCGAAAGGAGTACTCAGGTCGCAGAGTAAAAGCATTAACCATAACCATCCATTCACATCTGTCCACACAGATCAAAGAGGCTCAGCTGGAAGCCTTGAAGCCTGATAATGTGGCAGATGAAGCCTTAAGAGGAATGGAGAAGAACTTAGAAATCAAGGGTGACGGAGTTCGTTATTTCATGAATCGGATCTGGACACCGAAGTTTGGTGGCTACAGAGATGTTTTCATGAACGAAGCCCATAAAACTCGATACTCCGTTCATCCAGGTTCAGATAAGATGTATCTGGATCGCAAGAAACTCTATTGGTGGCCGACCATGAAAGAAAAAATTGCTACCTATGTGGTCAAGTGTCTAACTTGCGCCAAAGTCAAGGTAGAATACCAGAAGCCCTCAGGTTTACTACAACAACCAGAGATACCTGAGTGGAAGTGGGAGAGGATTACAATGGATTTCATAACCAAGTTACCTACAACCAAGGATGGTCATGACACCATTTGGGTAATCATCGATAGGTTAACCAAATCCGCTCACTTCCTACCAATAAAGGAAATAGACAAGATGGAGAAATTGACCAGAACTTACATTAAAGAGATAGTATGACTGCATGGGGTGCCAATATCAATCATCTATGATAGAGACATTAGATTCACCTCTCGGTTCTGGCAGTCACTACAAAAATCTCTGGGAACTAGGTTGGACATCAGCACAGCCTACCACCCACAAACCGACGGACAGAGTAAGAGAACTATTCAAACCTTAGCAGACATGCTGAGAGCCTGTCTGATCGACTTTGGCAAGGCATGGGATACCCATTTGTCACTTGTTGAGTTCTCTTATAACAATAGTTATCACACTAGCATCAAGGTTGCCCCGTTCAAAGCCCTATATGGCCGTAAGTGCAGATCCCCTCTGTGTTGGGCTGAAGTGGGTGACACGCAGCTAGCTAAAGGGAAAGTCCCTAACAACACTCTCACTGGCCCGGAGATCATCAGGGAAACGACTGAAAAGATCGTCCAAATCCTAGAACGACTGAAAGCTTCTAGAGACAGACAAAAGAGCTACGCAGATAAAAGACGAAAACCCTTGGAATTCCAGGTTGGTGACCACGTTCTGTTGAAGGTCACACCTTGGAAGGGCATGATACGCTTCGGAAAGCGTGGAAAACTAAATCCAAGGTACATTGGGCCATTCGAGATTCTTGCTAGAATTGGCCCAGTAGCTTACAAACTCCGTCTACCACAAGAACTTAATAACGTACACCCTATCTTTCACGTGTCAAACCTAAAGAAGTGTCTGTCTGATGAGACTCTTGTATTCCACTCGATGAAATCGAGATAAATGAGAGTCTTCAATTCGTGAAAGAACCAGTAGAAATCATGGATAGGGAAGTAAAATGAACGAAACAAAGTCGCATACCGATACTGAAAGTTCGCTGGAATGCTAGGCGAGGACCTGAATTCACTTGGGAGCTAGAAGACGAGATGAAACAAAAGTACCCGCATCCTTTCCCAAGTCCATAAATGCTCACTATAGAAATAATTTCGGGACAAAATTCCCTCTAACGGGGGGATAATGTAACAACCCGTTGTTTCAAGTCAATGAAAGTCTAAACTACAACCATGTACAAGGGAATTCGCATTATAAAAGTAATACAATAAGAACTTTGGATGCCAAGAATACATGTTTATGAGTTAATAACTTAGTGTAGATTAAAACTCATGATATATTGATGTAATAACAAGTTAAGCATTTAAATTAAACCATAATATATTGCAATATAAGTAGTTTTCGGTTTTGGGAATCTTATGTTGGATTAGTGTCTAAGTCCATAACTATAATTGGTATGTACTTGACCCGATAGTAGCATGGTCCATTTGGGTTGCATATCACCAGGGAAATTTGATAGGATGGACTTTTGAGAAGAAGTTATTTATGATTTATTAATATATTATAAGTTCTAATATAATAATATGAAATCATATTATTTAATTAGTATTGATCAAGAATTAATTTGAAATTACTTTAGGGATCAAAAGAGACTAATTAAATATATGGGGATTGATTGTGTAAATCATTCATTCTTATAAAGTGGGCTTATGATCCATATTTCTTTATATTGGGCTAAACCCATGTGGTGACCCATGGATACTCCATGGAGGTTAAAACCCATGGAGCCTAAGGAATGTGGAAAGTCATGCACATTAGGGTTTGCATGGTGTAACCCTAGTTGTGCCACACTATATAAGAAGCCCCTTGGTTGGTGAAATTGGCACTAGTGATCTTTGGAAGAGTCATAGAGCCGATTTCTAGAGCAAGCCATTCTCTCTCAAGTTATCCTTTTCTCAAGGTGTGTTGTGATTCCATTTGAGGCATTCACACTATTGGTGCTAAGTTCTTAAAGGCCAAATACATCAAGGATAGCAAGCAACAACAAAAGGTATGTCATCTAACTAGAATCTTGTAGTATAGATACTCCATTGTATGCTAGTTAGGATGATGCTTTGGAACATTGAAAGTTTGCATGTATAATAGAGAAAACATAGATCCAAAGCATTTAGGGTTGCATGTACACCTTAGGAGTGTTAGAATGCTCAAAACCCAACATCTTATTCCAAACCAAAAACCGAAAACCCTTCATGAGAATAAGCCATGGCCGAAAACCCTTTTCTTGGATGAAGCTTGACCGAAAACTCAATTGTGTCCCACCTTAGGACCGAAATCATGAAGTTTTCGGCCTTGTAGGACCGAAAACTCTATCTTAAGGCCCATTAAGTACCGCAAACCACCCTTATATATATATAGTTTCATCCGAAAACACAATTCATTTCTCAACTTTTAGGCTGCAAACACCTTCAATTTGCTCTCAAATATCATCCGAAAACCTTCATATCTTCATAAGATATTGCCCAGATCTTCATCCAATCTTCAAATCTTCAACCGAAATCATCATCCCACCTTCAAATCATCATAAGTTCCTTCATATCTTCAAGTTTTTCCGCAAGAACACCAAGCACATCCTCAAATATTCATATTTCACCCAAGAACACCAAGAACACCTTCAAATAATTCCTAAGGCTTTTTGTAAGTATTTCTTACATAATTTAGTGTTGTCTAACACTTTAAATTATTATTTAGATTATTATTTAAATAAATATTTATTTAATTTAAATACGATATCGTGTATAATTATTATTAGGATATGACTATTCACACAGATTCTAACCCGAGGATCACCGCTACCACTTCGTATCCAAACGAGAACTCGCATTCGAGGTGAGTTATACCCCTACGTTTTCACTATTTTTCCATGTTTTTACGCGGGGGGGGGGGGGGGGGGGGGGGTACAAGTACAACACAAGGAATTTTTGTGTTAACATCAAAACGATTTCAAACGTTTCAAATTATTTTAAACTGTTTCAAGCTATTCTAAATTATTTCAATTGTTTCAACTATTTTTTTTACCAAAACATATATATATATATATATATATATATATATATATATATATATATATATATATATATGAGATTTAACAGGCTTAGGACGGGTGTGTTCTTATGAGTTTAATTAAGATCATAGACAAAATTGTTTGATTTTTGTAAGTTACAATAGTTGATCTAAATGTTTTGATGAATTCCATAACTTGTCATCAAGTTATGGAAAATGAAAAGTTTTCTTTTAAAGAGATCATTAAAATCATAGGTTATGAACTTGAAAAGTCTTTTTCCCATAAATGTTTTATGAACTCCATAACTTGTCCTCAAGTTATGGATTTTCAAGAGTCTTTTCATTAAAACATATATTAAACTCATAAGTTATGGATTTGAAAAGTTTTGAAAAGTTTCAAAACTTGCCCTCAAGTTTTGGAATTTGTAAAGTTTCACCTTTTGAATACTTTAGTTCCAAACCCTAGAATTTTAAAAGTTTAAAATTCAACCCTTATACTATTACATTGTTATAGGTTTAATATTTATATATGTATAAGAGTAAAGTCAGTCTTACCGTTAGTAGGCCTCATTCATGAAGTCGGTCTATAAGGGGGGTATAAGGTTACTGCCTATAAAATGGCAGTTTAATGGGTGTCCACTCTCACCCACCGCTTCCTTGACTGGTGGAGGGTCGTTAGCCGAACGGGTTTGACAGGACATTTAAATTTTCATTAAAAGTATAATGAAATACTAAGTAACTAAACACTTACAAATTCCCAATCTTAGTTACTTAGGAAAAATGTGAATTTGGTGCTAACCCATGAAATTGCTCTTTGCACCTTGTTAAGTCGTTAGTGGAGCGTGTGTGGTTAACCGGCACACTAACCTGGTACTGACAGTGTGTGGCAAAGGGTAGCTTGATGTTAATCATAAATCAATGGAGTGTGTGTGGTTAACCGGCACATTGATTAGGTGGTTGTAACATTGGGTGTACCAAGCTCATTTGCATGGTTATTCACACCTTGTTTGTGATCCTCGGCATCCCAATCACAAACTTGAAGGGCACAATCGAGATTTAAACATGCCATTGAATTGTTCAATGAATATCAAAGGATCTAGGAGTTTCAGTCCATTTAAAACTTAATAATCAATTTCGTTTTTCGTGGTGGAAATTGGTAAATCGTCATTTACCTACCTTCAAATATTTTGCAGTTTGGATTACGGCATCCCTCTTCCGAATTGTAAAGTATTGTGTTGGGTCCTAGCCTTAATATTTCATTTGGGTGTTATATTAAGGACTAAAATCAACTAAACTTGAATTTCTCCCTCATAAATGTCTAAGTTTAGACAACTATGGTCTTCCCGAATCTTTTGAAAAAAAGCTTTCTTTATAAAGATGATTTTCCACAAGGCAATCAAGGTGAAAGATTAATCCCTTCTTTGTGCTTTAGTGGAACTTCACTTCCTTCACCTCCTTAATTAATTCTCCCTAACCCACAAGTTCTAGGTCACTCAAAGCCCTATTGGCAGGGAGGAAAGTATGTATGTGCTCACGTCTTGGAGATGAAGTTACATATTGACAAGCTGGGAGAGATGGGTGTCGACGTCTCAAGGAAGTTGGCTGTTTACCGGGTTCTTCAATCACTTTCTATGTCATATAGCGGGTTCTTTAAGGACTACTATGTGACAGACCACAACATGACCCTTATCGATCTTACCTATTTGCTTGTTGCTGCTGAATCAGCAATGATTTGGTGCACTGGTAAAGCAAATTTGATTGGAAGGTCTACTTCCCAAACTTCCATGGACAATGACAATGGCAACATTGGAAGTACAGAAAAGCTTTCTCTTCTTAATGGAAAGGGATCGGCCATAGTCAACCCGGTTGACCAAATGGTAAAGAGAAGGGCTAAGTCTGAGATTGTCCCATGTGCCATTCCGAAAAGTATGTATGTTTCTATTGCCAAGACAAGGGGCATTGGTTGCAAAGTTGCCACTTTTACCTAAAAGATCACAAGGATGGTAAAGTCAAAACTTTTGACTCTACTTCGGGTAAAATCCACCGTCTAACTCTATTAAGTTCCTATTTGGAGATTCTTAATACATGATGTAATGTAATTACATTTTGATGTTTTGAAGAATCGAAGAAATGAAAGGAAGCTTAAAGGAAGAGTATGTTGAGCCTGATCGCGAAGAGATAGATTTCGATCGCATGGTTCGACGATCAGGCTTGTGAGCTGCTGCTTAAGAGTTATAATAGATTGCTTAGGAATAGATAACAACATTTTTTTCACTTGTATTTGCATTGTAAGGATAAGTTTTCCACAAGTTTTATAAATAAAGAATTTTTTTTTGAAATTTATCTTATTTTTAAAATTTCCTTACAATGACATTTGTGAAAAATTGTTGCTTATATGTTTCCATTGATAGCAATATTGGAATATAAATTTGATTCTTTCATTTATGGTAGTGTCTAAATTTACCAAATAAGGAAAGATTCTCATCACCCAAGTTTCAATTGGACAGAAACTTGGAATCATGCAAGTTGTAATGTATGATGAATGAGAATTTTCATCTTTGGCAAATTAAGACTGATTCCTTGGTCACATGTATATGTGAGTCAAGTGAAGGACTAAGGGATCGAGTATACATTCTTGTGCACTAGTCGAGGTCTACCACAAAGATCGATTAGACTGTTCGTTATGATTTACTAAAGTTTAGTAAATATGGTTATGCTTACAAGTTTAAGCATAATTCTGAAGCATTGGAAAAGTTTCAATGTATGGCAGAACGAATGAGAAGAATCAAATTAGGCAGAAAGATAAAAGTTTCTTCAATCTGAAAAGATGGGAGAGTACTTTAGTATCATGTTTTATGATCATCTTAATGGTTATGGAAAACCATATCACAACTGATCCTCAAAGGATATCTTAGTGCATTCGTATAGCTAAGAAGAGGGATTGTGAATTGTTGAAATGGTTAAATCAAGAAGATGAGTCATACTTCGTTCCGAAATCGAATCTTAGGGTTATACTTCGAGATTGGAATTTGAGTGACATATCTTAAGAAGGTTCATAACACTCTTTAAATATAGAGTTAAATGTTTTTTACTCTTGTACATCTGAAATTGGTAAGTTGTGATGTCTTAGTAAGGACAAAGACCAACTAAGACCAATTGTGTGAAGTGTTTGTCTTGATAAGAATCCACACTAACTCTTGAATATTTGTTTTGTCAAGTAATGGTTCTTGACAGAGAATCTTATATGTCAAGAGGTCAGTGGGAGTCTTAAAGATCTTGACAAGTTTCAAGAACTAATCAATAAGAAAACCTGTTGTTAGACACTAGCACACGACTTGAGGTTTGTAACCTATCGTGTTGACATATTCTTGTTTCTGGGCCCATTCCAATTAAAGTTGACTATGTATGTGAGTTCTGTGAGTTCTCAATTGTTTGCATAACAACTTGGAAGCAATGGTAGGCCCTTGTGCTGCCAAGTGGCAAGAAATTAAGATTGAACAAGTTCAGTCCATATGAGCTTGGATTTGTCACTAACCTTGTCTTATGATTATGGTTGTGACAAATTCACATGGATAGGAACACATACACCATAAAATCTAAGTGTCATAAGGTTTCTCTCCGATTCATGAAAATGATGGTGAGGAAACGCTTTCACTAAGTAGATTTTAAGGAGATAGCAGTTGTGATATTTGCATTCTCAAATTTGATTATGATTACGGCATACCTTTTCATAATTCTAGTTGTGAGGAATGGCAAAAAGTCTAAACATTTGAGACTTATTGATGTAAGTTCTTAAATTGTTTAGACACACATGTGAGCTCTCTAAGGAAAGGTGTATGAGTTTGAGAAGACTAGATAAAGTCTTATCAAAGCATATCGTATCAGAAATCTGAACTTTGGTAATGAAAGTCAATAAGTATTGATTTCTAGAAATCCAGCTGATTTCTGGGTACATTTCATAGCTAGTGGGAGCATAAATGTTATGCTAGTAAAAGTAATGATTATTATGCTAGTAGGAGCATAATCAATTATGATGAATGTTGCAAGTTAGCAATGTTAATTATAGAAAACAAAAGTTTCAATTCGCAAGTTGCAGGGTTTGAAAAGTTGTTTTGCTATAATTAAGGGAGAAGAATTCATACTTCATTTCAAATCTAAAAGCTGAGATTGAGATTTTTATCAGATTTGGTCAAATATATATATGAATGTTATGTTGGAATGGTTCAACATAAGGAAATTCTATATATGGATGTGTTAATTGCGTTCTCAAAATTCGACTATGATTACAGCATCCCTTGAATGATGAGAATATGGCAAATAGAAATATTATAGCAAAAGACTGGTCAAGTATCATGTCTTTATGTAAGACATCATGAATCGTGTCCTATATGCTTCGGCATAGGAGTGATTACATGTGCTATAACATTCATCCGTTCTAAATTTTCCAAATGCCTAGGGCATTAAGAGGGAAAAAGGAATAGAACCGGATATGACTAAAATGGTTAAGCAATTATCGAGGACAATCTGAGGATTACCAAAGATTGGTTGCTCATGGACAATTGGAAGTATATTTAAAATTTTGGAAAGGACCATATTGACATACTCTGAGAAGAGGTAACTCTTGTTCAGAAGTGATAGTCAAAATGGGAATATGGAAATGTTTCCATAAGTGGAAGTTATTCTTTAAATCTATGAAAGATTAGAAAACTTAATGCAAAAAGGATGTTCAAAGGAATGTACTTTGAATTTGAGACTTCGCTTCCATGGAATTGTCTTGCAACAATCTCCAAAGGAATACTTTGTAATGTCGCTGGTAAAGTCTCTGTGACTTTTGGTACCTAGACATTACAAAGGATTCATTGCATGATAGTTTAGAATCTAACACATTCTGGAAGTGACAAGAATTTGGAATTCTTACACTGGTGATAAAGATTTGGAATTGTGAAATGAGTTTCATTGAAGATGTGTTCAATTGATCTATTTCACAAAGTAAGGACCATAGACAAACATAGTGTGCATGCTTGGAGCATGGCATAACTATTGTTTAGACAAAAATAGTGTGTATGCTTGGAGCATGGCATGGCTATTGTTTTTAATTCAAGTATTAAGTTGATTATTCGAAACATTATACAATGAATAATAAGTAATCAATATGACTAAAAAGTTTTTGGGCCATATAGGATTAGTATTATTATTATGTTTCACTTTGCATGTTTTGACTTTCCGAATAACTAGGTTATTCAAACCATCCACAGTCGATCATACTTTGGAAGTAGGTATTGAGGCAAGACTGTCATGAATGGGTCTATAGTTTTGTCTAGGTGTATTAGACATAGTTGAAGTGTTCATGAGTACTCCTGGAATAAGATTCGAGTATTGGATTCAACCCACGCTCATCTGAATCACTTCATGGATTTTATCACGAGTGATTGTGAGACGATAATATCTTATATTCTTGAAACCAAGACGTGTGAGTTGTAGTTACAAGTCGGTTGCACATTGACATATGTAAACGCATCAGTAACTTGGTGTTATAAAATATATGGTTGTGTGTGATTTGATGAGTAAACACAAGCAAGCATTTGAATCAACGTTTATCCATTCCTTTTACCCTTGGAGGGATAAAAGCGATATATATGGGCCCCTCGATGATTTAGTGATGACAACCCTAAGCGCTCGGCCGAGCCTGGACTGATTTGATTTGTTCAATTAGTCGGTCGTCATAAATCAGAAATCGGGAAACAACAGATGGACAGATAGAATGATCATAATCTATGTCTCAGTCCATATGATATCTTGTAGAATGGAGGAATATATGATCCCTTATCTAATGGACGCGTCATTGACTAGATCAGAGTTCGACAGCGGCTTTTAAGAGCTACGATTGCTAGTCGGGTTGTGGAGTCGTACTTGCAATAATAGTTATTAGACTTATCCAAGTGGGAGACTGTTGGATTAGTGTCTAAGTCCATAACTATAATTGGTATGTACTTGACCCGATAGTAGCATGGTCCATTTGGGTTGCATATCACCAGGGCAATTTGATTGGATGGACTTTTGAGAAGAAGTTATTTATGATTTATTAATATATTATAAGTTCTAATATATTAATATGAAATCATATTATTTAATTAGTATTGATCAAGAATTAATTTGGAATTAATTTAGTGATAAAAAGAGACTAATTAAATATATGGGGATTGATTGTGTAAATCATTCATTCTTATAAAGTGGGCTTATGATCCATATTTCTTTATATTGGGCTAAACCCATGTGGTGACCCATGGATACTCCATGGAGGTTAAAACCCATGGAGCCTAAGGAATGTGGAAATTCATGCACATTAGGGTTTGCATGGTGTAACCCTAGTTTTACCACACTATATAAGAAGCCCCTTGGTTGGTGAAATTGACACTAGTGATCTTTGGAAGAGTCATAGAGCCGATTTCTAGAGCAAGCCATTCTTTGCTCAAGTTATCCATATTTCAATTATTTTTGTTTAGATCAAATTTCTAAAAATAAAAATCAAAATCATTTTTATGCTATGTTCATGAGATCCGATTTGAAGCCCAAAACATTTACAATCCACTACTATTCATCAATTAATAATTTGAACCCAAACTCAATTTCTAAGTCTGTTACTGTTCATCAGATTGAGCCCATTTCGAAATCCATTTATCATCTATTTCTTAATCTCGTATCGTTCTTTTTGCATCAGTAAAGAAAGTTTAACCTTGATGTTTTTAAGTTCACATCCACTCATTTGAGTTCAAATCGATATCTTGAGATATTTGGAATAAGCCTGGAATCTGTCTCGTGTTCAAATCAATATCGTATCTTGATTTCATTGAACTTGCAATCTGGATTTGCAAGTCTATGTGATTTTGTATTTGGTTCTCAAAAGGAATCGAATGTGATGTCGATTTGTGTTTGTCGACTGATGAGTTTAAAGTCAAAATTGATTCAGTAATTTTCGATTTGAAATTGGTTGATAAGTCGTATAATCGACATTGACTTTATGATCTGAATCAGTTTGGAAGTTGTTTTGGGAATTGGCTGTCTTGATGATAGAATCGATTTCACTGAATCGAAAAGTCAAACATGAGATAAGGTTAATAATCGATTGTTTTTGTTTGGAGTCAGAATCGAATTCAAATGTTATTTGGTGTTGAATGCCTTGAAGTCGAACTTGTGACTGGTGTATGTATTTCTGTTTGCATAAGGATTGATTTGGGAATCAATTTGAGTTGGAGTAGATTTCAAAGGAGTAATAGTCGAATGTTTGATTTTCGAATCGATTGTTTTGATATTAATGGTCGATTTTGGATGGAATCATGGGTCTATTAACGAACAGATGAATGACGATGGTGTTTTGGGGATGAATCGACAAGGTCAATAGCGAAGTGTGAAGGGTGTGAAATCAAGTATGGTTATTGTTTTTGATGTCGATTGGAATTGAGGGTCGATAGTTGTGGATTGTGGTTGAATTTTCGAATGATTGATGATCATTGCTTGTAGAAACGAAATGGGTTAATGGTTTGTAAGTGGATAGTCGATTTGTGTACAACAGAAATCGATGTAGATGGTTGATTATTTGGAAACGCGAAGCGACGAGAGATTCAATAGTTGATGTCGATGATCAGATTTTGATTTGTGATTTCGAAAGATTTGGATGTCGACGAGTTATTGGATGTTTGTTACTGAAAAATGAAGTATTGATTTTGATGTCAATATGAGAAGGAACGAAATCGATGAACTGGGAAATTTTGATTCAATTTCATACGAAGGGAAGAAGAAAGCTTAAAAGATTTACGTTCATATCGGCAGATGAATTTTCATACGAAGAGGAGAGAGAAAAAGGAAAAAGTTTCGTACATTTACCTGATTTCGTATGAAATGAGGAAGAAGAAATCCAAAAGTTACGAAAATGGCCCCTGAAATTTTGATAGTTTAACACCTTTTACAAGGCTTCGTATGATTGGAGCAACAGTTCGTTAGTTTTGTAAAGAAAAAGCAGAATTTTCGAAAATTACCCCTGATCTTACGAAAAAGTGACAGTTTTTTCAACTCTTCGAATGTTTGGTTAAAATCTTCGTATGTTTGGAGCACAAAAATCAAATTGTCGAAAATAGTCCCTGAAGTTTCGAAAATTTGGCGGTTCATACCCATTTTCGAAAAAGGACTGATTTTGCTGAGAAATTAAAGAAAATGCATTTTAGGCCCGTACAGTTTATGCAAATTGACACTCTCTACCCAGCTATGAAAAAGGGGGAGAGTTTTGCATATTTGGCTGTTTTGGGCGCAACGGTTCCCTGCAAGTTTCAGAAAGTGACAGTTTCTACCCGGTTTTTGAAAAATCTTGCAACTTTCACTCAAAAAGTCAAAATTTTTCATAAATTGGAAAATTTTTGTGGCTTTTTCGTGATTGTTTTTCCGTGCAAGATTTTTGGTGATTCATTTTTGGTACACATCAAGGGGGAGTATCGTGAAGACTATTCCTCAAGCTCTTCTCACCCTTAGTGGGTTTTATAATCATTTTTTGATTATAAAAAGGGGGAGAATGATGGGTATTCGAAGCTTCTCGGGTTTGTCGAATATTCATTTGCGGATTTGAAGACCGGTGTTACTTCGAGGGGGAGTTTGGTCTTGATCGCGTTAGCTCATTGGAGATTGAAGTCGGACATCCAATCCTAACTTTGAGGGGGAGAATGTTAGGGTGCAAAGTCACTCTTGGATGTAGTGTTTTAGGCTTACCCTCTTGTATGTGTAAATGGGTTGAGTCTTTCCTATAAATAGGAAGTGAGTGACTCCCATTATGTAAAGGAACCATTTTGAGTGTTAGACTAGAGAGAGAAAATTTGTACAAACCCATTTGTATATCCTTTCTAGATCTAATATGAGCTTAAAAAGATTTATTTACTCTTTGTGTTCTTGATTTTACATGATGATTTACTAGATCTTTCTAATTCCGCACATGCCATCATAATCAACACCACTACAGTTGTGATTCCATTTGAGGTATTCACACTATTGGTGCTAAGTTCTTAAAGGCCAAATACATCAAGGATAGCAAGCAACAACAAAAGGTATGTCATCTAACTAGAATCTTGTAGTATAGATACTCCATTGTATGCTAGTTAGGATGCTGCTTTGGAATATTGAAAGTTTGCATGTATATTAGAGAAAACATAGACCCAAAGCATTTAGGGTTGCATGTACACCTTAGGAGTGTTAGAATGCTCAAAACCCAACATCTTATTCCAAACCAAAAACTGAAAACCCTTCATGAGAATAAGCCATGGCCGAAAACCCTTTTCTTGGATGAAGCTTGACCGAAAACTCAATTGTGTCCCACATTAGGACCGAAATCATGAAGTTTTCGGCCTTGTAGGACCGAAAACTCTATCTTAAGGCCCATTAAGTACCGCAAACCACCCTTATATATATAGTTTCATCCGAAAACACAATTCATTTCTCAACTTTTAGGCCGCAAACACCTTCAATTTGCTCTCAAATATCATCCGAAAACCTTCAAATCTTCATAAGATATTGCCCAGATCTTCATCCAATCTTCAAATCTTCAACCGAAATCATCATCCCACCTTCAAATCTTCATATCTTCAAGTTTTTCCTCAAGAACACCAAGCACATCGTCAAATATTCATATTTCACCCAAGAACACCAAGAACACCTTCAAATAATTCCTAAGGCTTTTTGTAAGTATTTCTTACATAATTTAGTGTTGTCTAACACTTTAAATTATTATTTAGATTATTATTTAAATTAATATTTATTTAATTTAAATACGATATCGTGTATAATTATTATTAGGATACGACTATTCACACAGATTCTAACCCGAGGATCACCACTACCACTTCGTATACAAACGAGAACTCGCATTCGAGGTGAGTTCATACCCCTAGGTTTTCACTATTTTTCCATGTTTTTAGGGGGTGGGGATACAAGTACAACACAAGGAATTTTTGTATTAACATCCAAACGATTTCAAACGTTTCAAACTATTTTAAACTGTTTCAAGCTATTCTAAATTATTTCAACTGTTTCAACTATTGTTTTTACCAAAACATACATACATATATATATATATATATATATATATATATATATATATGTGGGATTTAACAGGCTTAGGACGGGTGTTTTCACCTTAACTCCTTTTCCTTGTTTGGTTGTGGGCTTAGGGTTAATTCACTTGTCCGACTGTCTTTTTAATTTCAATTATATAGGTATAGTTTATGAAACACATATACTACTCTACTAATTCAAGAAACAATACAAGAACATACTTATAAACTATAATAAGTATAGTTTATGTAATACTTACAACATTGTTACTAAATTCAGAGATACAATAGAAACAAACATATAAACTATAATAGGTATAGTTTATGAAACATACATACAGTTATTCATTACAAAGTGATTCATTACAAAGTGATTTTCATTTATTCTACACGTAACCGTCAGTATAGCTTGGGAGACACACTTCAAGTACTTACCTAAGTACCAACCAAGCCCTGAAATTACAAGCAGAGTCTCCTAGAGGGAGAGCGTGAATTTGTGTATAGATCTATACGGGACTGACAATCCCGCACCTTAACTGTTAGCTACAGTTAGGCCGGCAGGCCTGGGGTGACAAATGTCATAACTATTCTGACGCCTGAAGAACGTCGTTTCAGGCCATCTTAGGTCATCAAACATGGTTATAATAATTCACAATTTGGTATTGAACGATACGACTAGTGTATGAATACATAAATAACTTCAAGTAGTTTTTATTAAATAATAGAACTACAATACAATATTTACATTACAACTGGTGGAATCCAGACACTTACATTTACAGAGTTTTCGTACAAAAATACATACAGTATACTATTTTCCAGTACAGAGAAACTCACATTTCAGAGAAACTTTCATTTTCATTTGGTTTTATTTAATAATAAGACCATGATATACTATTACTGAGTACAACAACATTTGCATATTTTGGTCGTATGGTATTAAGACTATACTTCATTTACAACAGAAAATATAGGATTTTCTGGGAGAACATACTTACATTTTCAAAGAACAACAGACTGATTTCAAATACAAACATGCTTATGAACTCACCAACTTAGATGTTGATACACTTTCAAAATCACTTGTATTCTCAAGAAACCGGTAGACAGGTACACTTACAGGTTTTGAGAAGACGGAGCATTATGCAGTCTCGTCTTATAGTTTTTGATATACACTTTTGTTGTCATACAAACAATGTTATGAACAAATGTAAAAACTATACATTATCAATGTAATGGTTGTTGCTTTGATTACTATTATTCAATTGTTGTGATACTGTACATAACGTCCTCCGCCCCCGAACGTTTCCGCCGTTCCGGTTTGGGGGTGTGACAATCGATTTTCAGTTAAATAGTGAACCACGTGTTTTTATATTCTAGATTAGGTTATAACCCATGGAAACCACAGTTGATATGAATAAAATTATTATATTAGATAAAATAATAAAGGTAAAAAAATAAGTGTATTGTCGATTGTAAGTAATTCTGAGTTAATTTGTTAAGTAAAATAAACATAATATTTTATCATATCCTTCAAAAATGTTACCAAGATATGATTTTATATTTTCAAAATTTAAATTGGAGTTGATTTGTTACCAAAAAAATAAGAAATGGTAGAAATCATAAAAAATGTCACGTGTCAAAGAGATATGCTAAAAAATGGACATATGACATTTTTAGATTTCGTTCATTTGAATAGGTAGATTGGCCATTGATTGGTGTTGGAAGTTAGTAGTTGATAGTTAAAAATTATAGTTTTTATTTGTACAAAAATATTCGACACAAATAGCCATTAGTTTTTAAATACGTAAAGTTATATAAAATCCAAGAAAGTAAAGATTTGAAAAAAAAAACCTGAACTCCCAAAAGGCACCAGCTTTTGGATCAAGAGTGTTTTATTTAAAATAAATCTTAAAAGTTGCTTTTAGGTAAGAGTTTTTTTATTTAAAATAAATGTTGAAATTTACTATCTAGAGTTTTTATCAACAGTTTTTTTTTAATTAATGTTAAAAGTTACTATCTAGAGTTTTTATTATAAAGCCTGTTTTATTTAAAATAAATGTTAAAAGCTATTATCTAGAGTTTTTATCATAAAGATCATATAAAAGTCTAAACTCTTTAAAACATGAACGCGAACGTAACATATCTTTATAATTTATGTTTTTATCATATTATATGTTCGAAAACACAACCGTTCGCCGAATTTTGGGTGCACTATATACTACTTGTTTTGATTTCAAGAATTTTATTTTGGGTTTTTCAGAAGCATAGTTAATATTAATACAAGACAATATTATAAAAATGGTTTGTGTTGTTATCAAAATTATGTTTTAATTTTAAAAAGTTTAGTGGTCCAACAAGTTCAATTTTGGATATTTTGTGTGATTTGGTCCTTATGGTTATCATCTTTTTCTGATTTTGATCCATACACTACCTGAAACGACGAATATGTTTTTAACTGGTTCTTTTTTTTTTTTAATTCCGTTTAATTAATTTCCAATTATTTTAATTAAAAACACCAAAAATACCCACCCACCTCTCTCTCTCTCTCATGTCAGTAATGACCCACCACCACCCTTCAACCTAACATAAACCTTCAACCCACTGCCTCCACCATCTTGCCATCATTGTCAACCATCGCCACCTCAAACTCTTCAATCAACCGACATACCTTTCATATTTGTCTATTAACTCTAAGAAAACAATACATCGTCGTTGGAGCTATGGTTTGCAGAACGAAGTCATCGCTAGAGCTATGGTTTGCAAAACAAAAACGGTGGACGATGATGTTGTTGGATTAAGTGTCTAAGACAATAACTGAATTGGTATATATTTGTATTAAAAGCAAAGTCCTTTTTTGGTTTCCCTCAAAACTAGTAATTGGCGGAATGATTTTCGGAGAGAGAGGTTGATTTATTGATTTATTAATAAATATCAATAAATAGTTTATTAATATATTATGAGATTAATATATTAATTAGAAATAGTATTATTTAATTTATAATTAATCATAAATTAAATGGAATTAATTAGATTAATTAAAAGTGCAAGGACTTAAGCTGTAATTGTTCAATAGTTGACTAATAGAAGAATTCTATATCCTTCCTAGGGGGAACAAAATTTAGGAGCTTCGTAGGGTTTCTAGAATGTCTCATGTTGATAATAAGGAAACTAGATAAAACCACATTTTGAAATAATATTATTTTATTTCAAATTAGGGTTTCTAGGGTTTTCCTATCATCTATAAATAGGATCTCCTGGGTTCCTCTCCTCTCAAGTCTTCCATTGCTAGGGTTTGGATACAAACCATTAGAGACATCAAGATTTTGGTATTGGCTTTCCAAGCAAATTGAAGAAAGGAATTCTTGATTTTTTACAATAATAATCAAAGAGGTATGTAAACCTTAATCCTTGTAATTTTGATTACAGTAGGCTTGTCTTATGGTTTACGATGTTCAACTTTTTTAACGCTTTCAATAGAGAAAACTTAGATCCAAAGTAGGTTGCATGTGAACTTAAGGGTTAATTTGTTTTTGCCACGTGTTTTAATTATACCTATGTAAGGTCACACATTATTATCTAATGAGTCAAACACTCTACACATCCATCAACGTCAGCATGTACTCTACCACCAGCGTCGACGTATAAAGCTTATCAGTGTCAGTGCATAGCGTAGTTATTCTATGTAATCTTTTGTATATTAGATAATGATATAGATATGTATTGAATAGATCACAAATCCAATATCTTTGTGATAAGATCAGTTCTTAGTATAGATTAGACACTGATTTCACCTCACCGTTATTGAAACAAACCATTCTTTCCTTTATCTTCTTAATAAAACTTAACAATTCACTGTGATATACCACACACTGATGAAAGTTTGAAACTCTGTGTCGATGGTTAGTCTATGTACCGTAGGCTATCACATGCACCAATCCATTCTTTCCCTTATATTCTTCTTTAAAGTTTTATGATTCAGCGTAATGTACCATACGTTGATGAGAGCTTCACAAATCTATGCGGATGGTTAAGCTAAAATACCACAGCTTATCACATGCCTCATGCCAATGTTTCCCTTTTTCTTCTAATAAAAGTGATATATGAATCAGCGTATGGAACCACATGCTGATGAGATCTCGCAATACTATGTCGATGAATGGTAGTTTAAACCTACACTATTAGGAGACATCACAAACTTAACGTTTCAAGGAACTCACTGATCGCTTACGCTAATGTTCATTTCCGCTGATGACACGTCACCTGTTTTAACGGTAACTTTTTGGATGACGATTGAAAGATCCACCATTATCTTGGGATACGAGATTTTTGCTGCACATATATCATCATTCATGATTACGTAAAAGGGAAGAAACTTTTTGGGTATATAATGGGAATTCTTCATTCTAGGTCACTTTTACAAGCAATTCAAGCAATTAAGCTCTCTCTCTCTCTCTCTCTCTCTCTCTCTCTCTCTCTCTTTCAAAAAGTCTCCAAATCGTCATCTTCCTCAAAACTTTCACCATGTCAAAGCCTCTGTATGAGTTTTCCCCCAGCACCAATGTCGTCAAAGGTCCTCATGCTCCTGACCTTCACATCATCATTTAGTCGACCAATGTGGCGTTCTCGGACGAAATCTCAAAGCAGTTCATAAAGTCAGGAATCGAAGATTTTGTTCAACTACATCAAGAGTTGTCCTCTACGATATGCATTCTACGACTTCCCGGATCCATGTTACCCTAAACAGGTATGTGATTTCTACTATTCATGCTTTATTAACACTGATGATCAAATCATCACTGGAACCATTGGAGATGGTCAATATAGGGTTATTATTGATGTGGAATCCTTTCGAACTGCTCTTCGTTTTCCTCGATTTCAAAGCTACTCTGAAACTCCTTCTAAAGGAAGTTGCAAATCTGTTTGTGAAAAATTAAGGTATAATTTCAAACTTCAGGTCCTCACTGGTGATCCATATAAGAACACAACTCGTTAGTGTTTTAGTGTAGGATGGAAGAACTTAACAGATGTGATTGGCAAATGTCTTGGACACAAGACTGAAAGTTTTGATCAATTGAATCTCTTTGAGAAAAGGATCTTATAATCTATTGTTTACAACCAAACACTGGATTTTGCTCAACTTTTTATTGATCAAATGATTGACTGCATTACTGGGAACAAGAAACCATTGCATGTTCCCTATCCACGTCGGCTTGGACTGATCTTAACTCGTAAGGATGGCTATGTTGAAAGTCATGGAATCATCATTCCAAATCCTGATCTTTCCTCCAAAATCATTAATGTAGGTCCATCTAAAGGAGATTTGCCTATTACTATGAGGATGCAAAGATGGATTGAGAAAACCTATGTAGTTGAATCCTTAGATTCCAAAGAGGATGATGAGAATGATGGCAAAGAAGACAATGATACAGACGCTGATAAAGAGAATATTGGGGATGATTATGACGAAGGGTCTAATGGGTTTTGAGCATAACTAAAAATCCTATGTGTTCATGCAACCCTAATGCTTTAGATCTAGGTTTTCACTAGTTGAACATGCAAACTTGAATACAAAAGAGAAACCCTAATATGCATCTATAATAATCAAAATTAACCTAATACTAGGGTTTAGATACATACCTCAATTGTTTATAATAACAATTAATCCTTGTAGATCTTGAACTCTTGAGAGCAAGTGCCTCAAATATGACACCTCTAATGGCTTACAAACACTCTTTGCAAGAAGATGAGAAGGAGAGAGGAGGAGATTACACTAGAGTTTCGGCTATGCTAGGGTTAAAAGCAAGTGGCCGAAAATCCCAAGGGTCAGGCTCAATTTATACTTGAGGTTGCTTAGTCCCAAAGCTAGGGTTTGCAAGTGGAAACCCTAATTTCCTACTAAAGGCCTAAGCAGCCCATAGACTCCTCATCTAGAAGCCTTAGACGAAAACTTATAGGGCCTCCCTATAATTTTCGTCCACTCCTATCTAAGGAGTCCAAGAGCCCTATTTCACAACTATCAATTAATTGCAAAACAGCCATGTACTTTTAATTAATTCCTTTAATCCCAAAATTAATTCTAAATTAATTTCTGATTAAATATTAATTAAATAACTTGATTTCTAATTAATATATCATTATGATAATATATTAATAAATCATTTATATCAATTCTATCATATGATTTCTGAAGGTATCCTTAGCCCTAATATAGCATTCAATCCTCATACCAATCATACTACTCATAATAGATAGGTATAGGTAATTTGGGAACCACTAACTTGAGCTTAGTTGATTGCATGCACCAAATCCATTTCTCTTTATAAAAACCTTTTCAGAAACTTAATTCCTTTACAAAAATCTTTTTAGAAACTTATTTTCTTTCAAAATATTACCAATTCCTCAGTTTGAGTTCATTCACACCGAAAGTGTGCTCGAATCCCTCAAACCAAGGCTCTGATACCAACTTGTAATGACCCAAAAACAGTGATAAAATTTTTCGTTGAAAGTTAAACAAATCATCCACCAATTGTTTCAAAAGCCAACAACAAACCATAATATTCAAAACATCAGAGTATAATTATTCAATTTGCGGAAATCATGAGGGGATGATGTTGTCCCATCACGTCGGACCCTTCCCTTTCAAATTGAAAGTACCTGAAACCATAAACATAACTGTAAGCATAAAGATTAGTGAGTTTCCCAAAGTACCACATACCACACACACAAGATAATGAATACTATGGGCCGAATCAAAGTCTTACAGTCACATTCTGCCATGGGCCAAATCATGGTCTTTCCTTGCAATGCCGAGGGCCAAATCCCGTTCTTATATATAAGAGCTAGCGGCCAGATCTTGGTCTTTCATACAATTTCCAGGGGTCAGATCCTGGTCTTTCATACAATTGCCAGGGGCCAGATCCTGGTCTTTCATGCAAGTATCACAAAGACAACTAACATTACACATAACAAGGTAATGAGCCAACATTGGTTCCTTCGACCCATGGATCTAGTGAGGAGACTCACCTCACAGCCGGATGCACACTGAATAATACGTTGCTCCAGAATCGACTTTACTCATCACCTTAAAAAATTACAGTGACCAACACTTAAAATATAGATCAAAATACCCTACATACCCCTAGGTCAATCTTGGTCAAAATCTGGGTCAAAATTAAAAGTCAAAGTCCACCCAACGAGCCACCACGTCGTGGCCTCCTTGACCACATCGTGGTCGCAAACCGCCAAAACAGACGATCTGGACCAAGTTACCACGCCGTGGCGACCTCAACCACGTTGTGGTGATGCGTCGGGACATCATAACCCATTAAGTCCTTTTTCCCTCAACTAGAATGGTCTTGATGGGTAAAGTTTCCAACTTTATCCCTCAAAACCCTTCCATAAGCCAAACTCCCCACACAACCACTAATGGTGACTTAATGCAACACGATTCCCATTAAGCACCAAATCCTTAGAGTCGCACCTCTAAATGTTCTAGAATGGTTTCATGCTCCAAAATGACCTTAAAAATCGTGGCTTTATGGACTTGCATGTCCAAAACACCCCTTTTCCATTTTAGGGCAAAAATAGGGTTTAAAGACTAAAATCTCATGCATGACATCAAAATTTGATTATAATCTAGATCCAAGACACTGCTTGCTCATTTTAACCAGGAGATTCATAAAGTTGCAAACGTTATGAGATCCCATCACTTAATTCCATCAAAAACATGGAAAGAGAAGACAAAACAAGAGATCTAGCAACATGGCAAGAAAAAGGTTGAGTCTTGGCACTCACCAAGGTCCAAGATATGAGCTTAGCTAAACAAATGATGCCGTCCACGAAACCACATCACCAAAAGCTTCCTTCTCCTTCAAAAATAACCAAAATGCACCAAGAATGATCTCACAACTTCAATGGGGGCTTGGTTTAGGGTTTCTGAGGTTGGAAGGAAGATGGAGGCTGAAACCCTAGCCTTAATGTTCCTTAAATAGGGTCTAAGACCCAAAAATTAGGGTTTTCACTAAAAAGCACCCGACACGCCGTGGTGTCTCAGGAACACGCCATGGTGGGTCATTAAAAGCCCGCGATCCAAACTGATACGCCATGTCGTGGTGGTGCCCCACCACGCTGTGGCCACTCCCATAAAAAAAACAATAAAAATGATTCATACATGGATCAGATGTTACATCTGTTATGAAAATGAGCATTTTTATTCGAATTTTGGGATGTTAAAAGAAGAGGGTTAAATCAAGAGACTTATCTTGTTCAAGCCGGAGATACAAGATATGCCTCACATTATATAAAAATAATAAGTTTGAAGGATTTGTTTCCGGATGTTGTCAAGGTGCTTAATTATGTTGAAGAGGATGGATCTATTTTACATACCTGAAATCAAGCATACAATATTTTGTCGTATTTCAAGACACTTGATTTTCTTTTCTATTTAAACTTGGTGTTGGAGATTTTGGTCTCACGGATACCTTTTCTAGACATCTTCAAAGAAAGGATCAAAATATTTTAGAAGCGGCTTCTTTGGTGCAAGTAACGATTAAAAGTTGAAAGCTTTATGAAATAACGAGTTTCCTTCAATGTTGGAGGATGTATAATTTTTTTGTCATAAACATAAAATTAAAATGTGGAAATGTCTGAAATTTATGTTACTCCAAGAAACCGTAGAACCAAGGTTACTAATCAACATCACTTTGAAGTAGATAAATTCAGTATAGTTTTGGATATGCAAATACAAGAATTTGGGGACCGTTTTATTGAAGTATGCACGAATTTGCTAGATTACATGGCAACTTTGAGTCATTGTAATTCATTTTCTAAATTTGACAAATCAAAGTTGGCAAAACTAAGTGGGTTCTACAAAATGGATTCTAATGATTCGGGGACCGGGAAACATTGTTCTTTTCTTTTGATTTATAGATTATTAAAGTTGACTTTTGTTTTGTCCGTCGCAACCATAATCGTTGAAAGACGTTTTTCTGCAATGATGCTCTTGAAGACCGACTTACGTAATAAAATTGGTGATGATTTTTTGAACGATGCTTTTTTAACGGCATCATAAAATTTGAACGATGTTTTGATTTGTAGTGTAGAAATATAAGCATTTATGAATGTTAAGATTGAACGAGTGATAAAGCGTTTTTCGGAAATGGGTAAACGAAAATGTCAACTTTAAAATGTAAGACTTTTGCGATAGTTTGTTATATCTAATGAAATCGTAATTAAATAAAATTATCTTACTATCTTTTATCTGGATTGTTTTTGTGTTATCCTTTATAAAAGTTTCTGATTCCGTCATATATATATATATATATATATATATATATATATATATATATATATATATATATATATATATGGTAGGGTTCAACAATGAACTATTTTAAAACTTAAAAACCAAGGAATCAATATTTTTGTCAACTTTTAGAACTTATTTTATATATATATATATATATATATATATATATATATATATATATATTCATAATTTTACATCCTTTTTCCATTTATATTAATTTCGATATAAATTTTTATTTATTTTTATTTTTTTTACTTTTTTAATCTGTTTAGTTTCACAGTGCGAATCTGAACAGATCAAAAAAATATAAAAGAAATTATATCGAATTTGATATCAATGGAATGGGGATAAAAAGTTATGATTCCTTGTTGAACTTTTATATATATATATATATATATATATATATATATATATATATATATATATATATATATATATATATATATATATATGTGTGTAAATCAATATTTTATAGATTTTTTGTGTTTCGAACATTTTCATGATAAAATTATACAGAGAAATTTGAAAAGAAAATTTATGAAGTGATGTTGGAGAAGAAAATGACATATGTTATAAAAAGGAGACCAATTTCGTATAGAGTAATGCATTTTTTTTAAATAAATTTTCAAAAAGTATCATTGTTACTTTTTAAAAATTTATTGAGTTTCTAGTCGAGCGGTATGTAATGTTATCTTCTATCTTTGAGATCAAAGATTCAAATATGTTAGAAACATAGATTCAATTAGGAGTAGTTCATATGAATAGATTACATTTTCCGTTCAAAAATTGTTATTTTAAAAAATATGGTTAGTATGTGATGTTTTGTTTACAAATATGGTTATCGGAATAAATATTCTAGACTTGTTTTTTTGATAAACCATCTAAAAATAAAAAATTTATTTAACATATATCGCATATTTGTTTACTTGTTTTATAAGTTATGTTATTTTATTATATGAAGTCAATTATTATAAAATCGTGAATTGAAATAGAGCATAAATCTGTAGAATATGCCCATTTTAGAATTCTCTAATGTAAAATCGATCGCGCCTAAACACATGGAAAAAGCTAATTACGAGGTCACGTAACAACTTCATGCAACGACCTCATTGACCGGTCAATGTGACCGACCCCTTGGGACTCCGAAAAGCCGCTTTCTTGTTGCCGTGTCACTTTTTCTGATCTTCCCACGTGGCATATATACCTCCAACTCCAAGGCGTTTACGTTTTCTGCGGCAAGTCAATAATTTTTCACCAATTCGAATGACTCGAATATGTAAAATACCATTTTATTGGTCAAAATAACTTGGATTATAGCATTAAAACACTAAATCTTTTACAACAATTTATACTGCATTAAATAATTAAAAAATAAAAATAAAAAAACTTACAATGACATGATATTAAAAAAATCAAGCTCGATTATGCATTCTCACTTTCTCAGTATTTGTTAGTCTATTCAAGCTTTTAGTATACAAGAAGACATAACTCAAAAGATACTTTTTATTTTAAAAAAGATTTTTTTTCCTAGAAAGTTTTTAAGTTTAGTTATTCGATTAACGAATATTATTATTAATATATTGATCACTATCATTTTAACCCACAAGTTACTTCATTTAAATGATGGGTTTATAATGATAGGATTAGGATTATGGAATGGTTGAACACACAAACACAATAAAACAAAGATCTGAAAAAAAAGCACAATAATTAAACTGTAGTTCACTCGAATCGAGCTACCTCCATGGATGAATTAGAAATAAATTTATTTTATTGACGACGCTAATTATACATTTTCTATTTAGGATTACAATAATTCATATGAAATCTATTTATACATACGAGTTGACCTAAAATGAACAAATAAAACAAAGTCCTGACAACAATGTTGACAAATCTAGCAAATGATATGGGTACCACCATTTTGCTTTAAAGCTTCGCTTAGACTAAACGGTGTGGGCAACGCCATGTGCGTTTTTGTCGACGTGGCAGGCTGGTAACGACGTTACCATCGGGGGAACACCGCCCCCTTCCCATTATGTGATCTTCAGTGGCCATGGAAACGAGCTGCAACGCCATTTTCTTTTTGATTTCTCTCTTTCTTCCTTAGCTTTTTCTTCACCTCAACCCCGTTTCTTAATGGAACACCACCTCCAAAATAAGTGGTGGAGATGAAGAAGCTTTTCGTTGCTTACCTGGACTCATCACTCGGTTGCCCACACCGAGTGGTCTTATCAGGCTATAGGCCTCGCCCTAAGACTTCGCTTATAGTTTGCAGCTTCATAGGGGAGCAACACTCAACAACTTCACCAAACGCATTTGCCCCGAGTCTTCAGTTTACGGATTAAAGCATTGGATTCTATTATATATGAAGTGCTCAAATAAAATAAGGTCAAACGGAAGACCGGACTCTACAACACAACATATAAATATTCATATAAATATCGATACATATGTATTGATTCAAGTTTCAATGTGAATATGTTAAAAGGTTGCTCTTTTAGAGTTCTATTGTCTTATTAGAATATGTTTTTCTAAATAATAATACCCAATCATGTAATACTTTGATATTCTCTTACATGATGAACTCATTAACATTGTAAGCAAACAAAAAGTTTACTTACAATGATTTGACCATTCAAAGTTTAATCGCCTTTCTCATGAGAATACTAAATTTAATCACATTCATTTTAAGTGACCCTAATATTATTATATGTATTCCTTTCACTCACAAAAAAAAAGTCAAATCATTAGGGACACACACATTCACATAAGAAGGGTACACAAAACAATTGGAATGGTACCTATACAATTAACCTATTAATAGATGGAAAATTATATATGTACCCCCTCCCCCCTTCCTAAGTGCTTAGTATAGCCCTTGTGAGTGGAATTGTATTTGCGTATCTCTCATGATTTGACAATTTATATGAGTTAGGGATATACGAATAATATCACCTTAATAGAATGGTTCTTTTCAAATGTATCAATCAACATTATACAAAATCACATCACAAAATTAAACTATTAAACTATAATTTAAGATTTATAATAAAACAAAACACAACAATTATAAACATTTCAGTACATTTTTTCTAACATATACAAACCTTTAACTTTTAGCTAAATTTATAAATAAAATCAACAAGCCAGACCATATTCTCCATCCCCTAACCCTTTTTATCTACAATTCACATTTCTCACATGAAGTCTACACTACTTTGTCTATACCTACAAATTAAAGCTCAACTACCCGCCAAAGTCAACCTTTCTACTTTTACACTAAAGATATGATATCTTTATAATTCCAATTTTTGAACTATAAAGTCAAGATATAGACAAATTATATGTAAATAAAAAGAAATAATTTAATTAGTTCTAATTTACAATAAATACTCTTAAAACCGATAACTTAATGATAAATATGTTAAACTTATAATCAAATAAAAGTTCCATAATGAAATGTATTATTCTTGACGTGTTATAATTATATAACATAAAATTTAACCGCTAATTTCGAAAATATTTTACTTTAACAAAATTATGTACAATATGGTTCTAAGATATATATTTAAAAAATGACATTCTCAGTGAAGCCTATGAATTAAAATAATTCCAAAATTTATATCACAAATACAAAAAATCTACAATCAAAACAACTAAATTAATATCGAAATTTTATTATGTGTCTTATTTCTTAAAATATTTTTTCTGTATGATCCGGATAATTTTACTATAATATTTAATATTTATGTCTGAACCGTATCAAATAGTATGAACCGTATCAAATAGTATCATTTTAATGAATCTTATTATATTCTTTCAGTATGATCCAAATCGTATATTGTAATCTTACTATATTTTCGTAGAAAATATTATTTTACAGTAAATATATTATTTTTCCTCTTATATAGATGGTATATATATTATCTTATTTTTAATCTTTATGTATTCTTTGTTTGACAATGTGTATTATCCCATTGCCTTCTTTTTACATGAGAGGGTATTATTATATTGTAATTTTACTATATTATCTTGTTTGATCCATAAAATTTCATTATCATAAAGTAGTATCTTACTATATCATCTCTACAACCGACTAAAAGTATTTCAATAGCAAAATTCCTAAAAATAAAAACATTAACCCGGTTTTATGTCTTTATATATTTAAAGACTTTTCCAACAAATCTTATTAAAATATGCCCACTTTTTTGATAAGGATAAACATCATACTGCTAAAATGTTGTCGATGAATTATGTTAATCGAAGGACTTATGCTATACACGACAATTTCATTCTCTTGTGAAATTTAATTTGCACAGGACGACACCGTTTTTAACCCGAAATAGAAAACAGATAAATTAAGAATTTCTCCCTACACATACTATATATAGAGAGGGTGAGAGAAGGCATGAATATGCACACAATGTATGCACATAGCGGAAGGCACACTGCGTATCAAATTTGAAGATTACGTTCTTCAATCTTCCTTTTATAACTTGAAAAGTGATTCAATCGGATCTCGAAAGAATTTTGGGGTTTTTGTTGCTTAATTTGATTTACGTAGATAAATATATTTTTGATTTTGTATCAATGGTGACGGTGGATAACGAGCGATGTGATAGTATGAGTATGGAATCGAAGCGGCCGTCCACGGCGGCGATGAATAATAACAATAACCGGAATCAGATACAAAAGCTAGAGGTTTACAATGAGATTATTCTGCGACTCAAAGAATCCAACAGCGATGAAGCCAAAGAACCTGGTTTTGATGACGAGCTCTTTGCGCACTTCAATCGTCTTCCGACAAGGTATATGTGAATTCCATTAATCTTCTTTTTTTATTGAATAGCCCTTCAATTTCAAACTATTTTTTGATAATAGAACCACAGATGATCAGAACGTAAATACAGATCACATTTGTAAATAAATTTTATGTTTTTTTAATGTTGATTTGGATTGAAAAAGGCGGAATTAACATTTGGTGTTGAAGGAAGCAGATTTTGTTTCTTCGATCTTCAGACACTTTTTTGTCATCTATCATTGATTGAATGTATTCATCGATTTTCTGCGTAGCAATTTGTCTATGTTTATTAGTTTTTCAACTATTCTATATAAATCTTTCCACATTATATAATATTTTATATGTTGTGTTTGTCTGTAAGTGGATCTGCTTAACCTAGGGATTTCTTTGTTTTTTAATACAACTTGGATAATATATTTTAATATTTTCTTCTGGCGGGTTGGAAATTAAAGATGAATAATTTATTCATATCATATGTGATGCATTTTCTTTACTACATTGAAGGTATGCACTTGATGTAAATGTTGAAAGGGCAGAAGATGTACTCATGCACAAGAGATTGCTGAGTTTAGCACATGATCCTGTTAATGGACCTGTATTCGATGTTCGCCTTGTTCAGGTTTGTTTATTTTATACTGTGTTTGACATGCATTAGACTGTGTTTGACATGAATTAGACTGAAACTTGAAACTTATGTCAATGAGACAAAAGTTGCAATTTTTTTTCCCACCCAAAAAGGTGAACAAGATGGGATGCCCTCCCTATTTGCCTTTTCATGTTAATATTATTTTATTAATTATTATAATCTTTCTCATCTTAATAATTCTTTGTGATTGCATAGCAGGTCTAAATTGTATTTGCCCATATGCAGGTTTCTCAGAGTTCAGAAGATTCAGTCGACTGCAGCTCACCTGGGAAACAGACAACCCAAAGGTACAAGTTTAGATACCTACACATTATGTCCTGAATGATAGAAAATGACTATTTTACCCCTCTGTGTAGAATTAGTGCCGAATAAAATGATTGTTTGATCAATCTTATGAACAAAAAATCTGAATGACGAAAAATGTCAACTTATGAATTACATAAATAACAGATATTTGATACAACTTCATTGTTATGAATTATTTAACTTGTTTGACCAAAGATTTATTTAATATCATTCATTTATTCAGCCTGTTAAGTCCTAAACAAGTATTGCCTTATTTTTCTTGTTCATTTCTGTCTCTTTTGATATTGAGATCTTGAATGTTGTTTTCTGATGATATATTTTATGTCAGCATTCATCCACCACCTGCCTTTGGTTCCGCACCTAATCTTGAAGCCCTTGCACTTGAAGCAAATGGAAATAATTCTGTAAATAGTCACATAGACATTCCCAGGTATATTAACTATGCTGATTTATTTGCACATATGCAGCCTTTCATGTTGATATATAACACTAGTTCAGTATCATTCATGATGTTGTATTGTTATTTACCTAATAAAAATAGTTCAAAACTAATCTTATTATCTTTGAAATCTATGTTATTGAAGTGCACTATGAACTTAAGCACCAAAAAACTAAGAGACAACTAAAAAGTTACAACTTCTTATGATATTGATACAAGATATTAACTTCACAAATCATTTTGAATGTCTTTATGCTTCTTTAACTCACTCTTGTTAAAACTAATTTATTTCATGCTTTATGATCTTTTACATACTTCCATTTGTTTAGATGTTAACATGTTTAAGATTCTTGGACACATTATTAATAGATAATATAGTTAATTAATTAACTTTCAGTATTGTAAAAGTATAATGTTTATTCTTGGATAACTTACTCTATAATTTTTTATTATAATACAGGCCAATGCATGAAATTACCTTTTCAACAGATGACAAACCAAAGCTTCTGAGTCAGGTACAAAAATTTACAATTTTTTTTGATTTAGTCCCACACAAAAAGATAGGACCAGGAATTGCCCTTGATCTCTCATATATTCAAAAGACGTAAATGTCCTCCTCCTCATCATTTTTTGCACATGATGAATATTTGGATGTGTAAAAAAATGCAGTTGACAAGCTTACTGGCTGAAATAGGACTGAATATCCAGGAAGCACATGCTTTTTCTACAGTAGATGGATACTCATTAGATGTCTTTGTTGTTGATGGATGGGCATTTGAGGTATTTTCTTCTTCTCCTTTAAATCTATCACACATATAGTTAGTTTCAATTTACTTATTTTTAACTCCATAAGTTTTGTATTTAAAAAAAATGGACAATGTCACTAAATTGTAAACAAGTTTCATGCTTGTTCCATTTGGGCACCTCAAACTCATTTTCAAGAGGTTTAAACTGAAACTTTGTTATCATCTAATTAAATTGTTGCAATTAACTTGCCACGTTATACGTCCACATCAGCAAAAAGTTACAAAATTTCATAAGAATGAAACAGAAAATACAAAATTTTACTACAATGGAACATAATTGAAATTTCAGTGGTTAAACCTGTTGGTTATTATTTAGTGACATTATCTCTTTAAAAACAATCATAAGTTTTGTACTATGTCATTTTTTATCTGTTGTTTTTTTATAGATGTTCTTTTCGTATGCATTTTTAGGAAACTGAAGAGCTCCGAGATGCAATAGAAAGAAAACTTTCTAAGCTTGAGGTATGTAATTGCAGAGAGTTTGACTTGATATTGTAAGTCAATGAGTATGAGGTTGACTATTTGACTTCATTCTGATGCCTATACAGAAACAATCTTGGAAAGATCAGCAAGACCAAAGAGGAAAAAGTTGCCAAATTGATCACTTAAGAATACCAAATGATGGAACAGATGTTTGGGAAATTGATCCTCAGTTTCTGTCTCTTGATCACAAAGTTGCATCTGGATCTTATGGTGATCTGTAAGTCTTCTCAAATTAAATCATCCTTTTGGTTTTTGATTTTGGCCTAAATCTAATTAGCCTTTTGATTTTTCATTTTTTTAAGAAAGTAGGCTCATACACACCAATAAATATTCACTGCAATGAAAATAACATGGAAATCATAGTCTTTACTTTGACTTTGACTAAGTTGACTATCTTCTTCTAGAATATGTAAACCATAGGGGAAGCCTAGAAGGTTTATTAAACATATGATGACAATATATGTCAATTACTTCACAAATAATTATCAATGGTGATTTACATATGTAAAGGAATATCCTAATTCTTACATGTTTAGTAGAACCTTCATTTATTTTGGGATGAAGGGGTATTAATTTATTACACATTCTTTATTCTTTTAAATGCTGACATTTTGCATGTGTTAATAATTTAGATATAAAGGTACATATCGTAGTCAAGAGGTGGCTATCAAGATGCTTAAGGCTGAGCGTATAGACACAGATATGCAACAAGAATTTGCCCAAGAAGTTTATATCATGAGGTTTGTCATCAATACCCACTCAAACTTTTTGATGAGGAGGGCATTTACGTCAATTTCACAAGAGATTGAAATCTAGTCCCTATCCTACCTTTTTGGGTCAGACAAAAAGTTGCAGTTTTTGTCTCATTGACATCAGTCTTAGTCAAATTCCTGACAAACATAGTACAACCTGTTATGTCATGTCATGAGTAACAAATTGGGTTTAAATATTTATGCATGTTATTTCATCCGAAGTTTATAAATTTCTTATTATAAAACTTATAGAAATGTGTTTAATTACTATATGCAGGAAAATCCGACATAAGAATGTTGTGCAGTTTATTGGAGCATGTACTAAACCATCAAGCTTGTGCATTGTAACTGGTAATTTTTAATTGATTTTTATTTTTCTCCATGTTATTTTTTCATGGGTAGTTTTTTAGTAAGTGTATAAATTTGTACAGAATTCATGAGTGGGGGAAGTGTGTATGATTATTTGCACAAACAAAAGGGTACATTTAAGCTTCCAATATTACTCAAAGTTGCAATTGATATATCAAGGGGGATGAACTACCTGCATCAGAACAATATTATACACAGGGACCTCAAGTGTGCAAATCTTCTCATGGATGAAAACGATGTAATCATCTTCTTTAGCATTCCATATAGCATTTTTTTAATCATTTAATATTCTTACTAATATTTTGTATTCAGGTTGTTAAGGTGGCTGATTTTGGAGTCGCAAGAGTGAAGGCTCAGACAGGTGTCATGACAGCAGAAACCGGAACATATAGATGGATGGCTCCCGAGGTGCTTCATTTCTATCAATCTTACTTCATGTTGCTTAGTTTGTTAGGCTTTGTACTGTATTTAACGTGCATTTGACTGATACTGACACTGCACAGACACAGACATCAATGAGACAAAAATTACAACTTTTTGTACTACTCAAAAAAGTGAGACAGACTTGACAGTCCTTGTCTCACCTTTTTGGATGGGACAAATTACTATTTTGTCCCTTTGACATCTGTCTCAGTCCTGGTCCTGGTCCAGTGCATGTCAAACACAGTATGTTTGGTTGGAATTTTGATGAAGAGTTTTTTTCATGATACTTTTTTTACAATGAAGGTTATTGAACACAAACCGTATGATCTCAAGGCAGATGTTTTCAGTTTTGGGGTTGTTTTATGGGAGTTGCTCACTGGAAAGGTATTTTTTTATTTTTTATTTTTTTTCACTTTTGGTATATTTTATGTACATTGATATTCACGTATTTTGTATATTTATTTTTCCAGCTTCCATACGAGTTCTTGACCCCAGTACAGGCAGCTATTGGAGTAGTTCAAAAGGTAAAACATAAATCATTAGACTGTTTGACAAGTTAGATGAATGAAATATTTGAGTCTTTGTATTTATCTATTTAACCTTATAAATTTCCATTTTTATAGTGGAAAATTAACATATATGTTCCAACTTTTCAGGGTTTAAGGCCTACTATACCCAAGAACACACAACCAAAGCTCGCTGAACTTCTTGGGAAATGCTGGCAAAAAGACCCAACTTTAAGACCAGACTTCACTGAGATAATAGATATCCTCAAGAAAATAACTATTGAAGTACGCAACTTATATATTTTACTTCATGCATAACACAATTTTATCAATTTAGCCACTGAAATATTACTATAATAATCATGAAAAAAAATTAAACCTTGGATCCTATTTCCAGGTTGAAAACGCAGAGGACAGGCGGACAGAAAAGGGATCGGGTCGATTCCTATCGCTACTTAGGCGGGGCCATCATTGAACTAAACCTCGTAATTTACTATTTACTATGGCATCTAAAATGGCTTGTTACACAAGCCACTGTACAGTAATATACTTAATTATCTTATTTCCCCTTCTCTTTTTGGACTAGAAATTGTCCAACTTACAAAAAAGTACAATTTTCGTTGCATATACTTGCAAGTAATTATTACTTTAAGCAAACTTACCTTACCTTTTTACCAGTGTGGGTAATCAGTTAATCACTATATATTTGTTTACATATAATAGCAATGTATTTATGTTTTTTTACCCATAATTGCAACTTACGAGTGACAGCGATATATAACCCACGATAGCAATCTGCTTACATTTATTAACATGTAAATAGCAACATACCGATAATAGCAATATGTAATGACTAAATTGTATTATCCATATTGGTAGGAAAAATGTAAATGCAGATTGTTATTATGGGTAAAAAATTAGGTAATGTTGTTGGTAAAAGAAGGGTATCGAAATATAAGTATGTTGGTATCATGGGTATAGAGGATAGTAAATTGTTGATAGAAAAAGCAAAGTATGTTGCTAGATTTTTTTAATCTACATTTGTAAATGAGGAACGATAGATATCAACTTTGTATGAATTAATCCAAGTCCATTGTTGTTTGAATTAATCCCAGAATAATCATTTTATTACCCCTCTAAACTTAGGTGTTGATTGTATTTGTTTCGCGAAACCTTTCGAAACACTTCTTTTATTCTCATAATCTCAAATCTTTACTTTTTTCAATTTCCAATAAAAAAAAAACACCGTCACAAGCATGCGTCCGTACAGGAGCAAGAAGCTATACCAATTAGGATGTCATGGCTATTGTTGAGCATACTCAAAACTCAAACCCTTCTTATTTAGTCCTACTTTGATTTATATGACAAGATCACCAATGAGAGAAAGGCCCGAGGCAAAAGACGTAAGTTATTTGAATTGAAACACAATATTGACAAATTATGTGGGCGATCATGAAGGGCGCTTAAAAGCACGTATTCCAAGTACGAACATAAATCGTCTTTATCAATGTGGAACTTGGCATGAGTGTAACCTTTACATTGATCTCTTCCATTCTAACAAGATCATTTCCTTTATCCCCTAGGACACTGAGAAATGTTATTGATCTTGATTCGTTGATTCTCTCAAAATAGATCTAATCTGACTTGGCATGCTAAAGGTATACGAGTCATCAGATTTGGTACATATCATGGCATATATGATTCATCCCATAGTAGAATCATGTGGGACACGACTCATACCCTCTAGCTTAATAGTAGAACTAGGACATTAGCATCTTTTAATGTTATGTCATATCAAGCACAAACCTTTTCAAGTTCTACATGTCGAGTTTCTTTAAAACTCCATGTACTTTGGCTTAATTCACTTAGATCTATCTCTATAGATCTTTATATTTTGTATGTGTGTTGTATCTCCCATGTGAGTCATTGTGAGAAACTATCATACCAAGCCAAGCTTTTACACTTGCTAAGTTAAAACATAGTTTCCTATAAAATCGTACACTATTTATGTACAATACAAGGGTGAATATATATATATATATATATATATATATATATATATACACACACACACACACACACATATATATATATTAGTTATGTACAATACAAGGGTGAATATATATATATATATATATATATATATATATATATATATATATATATATATATATATATGTTTCTTAAAATTCAAGCTCTTGAATTCTCTCATTGAAACAAAGATTCCAATTACCGCCGCTTGTTTGACATATATATGGCTCATCTTCGTTTCCCGAAATTCAAACTCCTTGAACTTTCTCACTGAAATAAAGATTCCAATTATGAGATGCTTGTTTAATTCCATAAACGAACTTCATAAGCTTACACATCCTTTCACAACCTATCTTGGTTTGAATACGTGTTTGTTATCTTATCCATGCTTGTTTCTTATTGAAGATCCACTCACACCGAACATTTAAGGCCAAGTGCTTGATCTACCAAGTTTCAACATACATGGACTGAATATCCCTCTCCATGTACTCCTTCTATGTTGCATTATTTAGGGCTTACTATAGCTTCCGATAGCTGGTATACTCTACTTTCTATCTACTAGTGACTCAATTACCTCGGTAATATAAACTCTATATAACTAGGTGTATGACATCCTCTATCAAATCTATAAGAAAGAGGTGGAGGTATGTTAGTTTCCTCAATAGATCTTTCAATATCGAATAGAATGCTAGGGCCAGCTTTAGGTTTTTCGTCGGTTGACTCTTAAATCTTATCAAGATCGGTATGGCTCCTATTGGCTCTTTTGGATATCAACTCCCTCTTTTGGAAGACTGCCCTTCGAGCACTAAAACACTTTATTCTTAGAGGGTTTGTTAAACAACTAACCAAAAGAATTGTTGGGTTCTCCAACAAGATAACACATCTTTATTCTAAGTTCTAGATTATCGAGTGCTTCATGAAGAGTGTAAGCCTCATAATCATATACTTCCACATGTGCTAGTGAGGACTAAATCCCACTTCACATCTTATAGATTTTTTCATGAACCTTCTTATTTGGTACAAGACTAAAGGACTTCTCGTAACACTATTCATGGTACAGTCCACAAACTGTTAGTAAGCATAAACGACTCATCCAATATAAAAATCAAATCAACGATTTGTTTCTCATTCAAACAAACACTCCGGGTGGTAGTGTTCTGGGTGGAGACAACTCGTAAGGCTCTTTCATAATTCCTAAGATGATCGATAAAGTTTGGACAGGGATATTGTTAATGTATCCCACTAGGAATACATCAAAGATAACGAGACCATTATCTAAGGATGACCTAGTCAATGGTCGCTGCTCAAAAAGTGCTAATCCCGCTTCCGCAGCCTCACACTTATGTCTTGACGCTCTAGCACCAAGGTCCGACCTAGAACGGGAAGCTCCAGTCTACTGCAAGAGAAAATAGTACCAGATGCCTCCCAGAGCGAAAGTTGTAGCGCTTAGCATGCTGCCCTATGGTAATTTTGTACCAATAGAGAGCAACCGCTAGTGGAGCACGATCCGCCAATAGGATGCCTCCACATCCTGTCGGCTTAGAAAGGACAACAAGGTATTGTCGGGGGTCTGTCCCCATGACAACATGTATAAAAAGAACCCTTCTCATCCAAGAGAATGGATCCCCTCTCGGACGACAACTGACGTCTATTCTTTCTTTGCTGTGATTCTCAGGCTTAACCCAGACAAAGTATCCTATAACGGCGTTAAGTCCCGGTGACATATCACAACAGATATTCATTATCCTTGTTGGATATGAGTGTCTCATCTTATTTCTCAATTTATTCTCAACTTCATTTTATGAGATCTTTGAATGCCTAAAATTTTCCATACTCATGTTCATATACAGTTGTTCTTACCATGTATCGTTGTTAATCTGAACGGTCCATTAATGTGAACTAATTCCAACAGATGTTCACATCACCAAGTGATGTATTCATCATCTATCTTGATAAACAAAATTTGCATTTATCATAAGATTTGTGATCAAATTATATCCAAAATCCAATCCACTTGGATACTTGGTAATGCATTTCTCATTTGTGTCTCCAAAAATATGATTCCACAAATACATTTCACCAAATCCTTTTGGATATATTTGAATCAGTACATATTGTGGTCAATCTGAACGATCCATTAGTTAAACTAATTTCAACAAATATTCATACCATAAGACAATGCTTTTCTCATTCATCTTGACAAATGAAACTTGCATTTATCATAAGACTTGTGGTCAAATGGATTCCAAAATCCGATTAACCTGGATATTTGGTACTGTATTTCTCATTTACATGTCCAAGATGATTCCATGATAATACATCTTATTCAAATATTCAAGTCATCTTTGAACTATTGTTACTATACTAGCTTCATATTCAAATCGTCTTTGAACTATTATAATACCATAGACTAAACATTTGGGGAAAATAGTTGTCTTTTGATCCTATGAACATTAGCAAGGGCTTGGTATTCATGATCAAATTATCATCTTCATGTTCCAGTCTTCTTACTTCATGTCAGTCACTACACATTCCTGCAAATGTTAGTATTTAATCCTTAGTAAAATACTAAAAGGATTAGAAGTAATGTTCCAACGGTATTATAAATTAATATATTTGATTGAAGACCAAAAATTAGGGATAATGAGTTATATTTTGATCCTATGGATAGTAGCATGGACTCGTAAATCATGATCAAATTACTTTCTCCATGTTTCAGTCCTTCCACTTCAAATATATATATTAAGCATCTATGCTTTCTTAGTCCCTTTCTTGTTTTGGAAACAAATATCTATCAAAACATGTCTCAATAATAATTCCTTTGTCCTTGGTGTTTGGGCCCGGATTAGGTATATCAAAACTAATCGCCTTTTAACCATGGGCAATTGGCTTTCTTTTTTGCAACAATTGGTAAAAACAGGTCAAAGTCTGTCATTCAAATCACTGTGAAACTCACTTTAATAGGACCTATTGTATGTTGATCTATGATTTTGAATGCAAAGGGAAGTTATATTACTCAAAATTTCATATGAGTTACTTCAAATTGCTTGAAAAGTGAAAAATCATTAACAACATAAAATAATTCAAAAAATAAGTATTATTTATGCGCTAATTTTTTTTACATTATGTATACTTGGGAGCTATAGATGAAAAAATTGGATAGAATATGTTCTCACCACTACATGGATGTAAAGAACGACCAAAACGGAGGTTGTACGGAGAAGTTATGCCCTTTTAAAGTGGAAATCCAGTATTTAACTGATTTTCCCGAAAACAAACAATGCACTGCTTCTTTTGGGATAGCTACATTATTCGTAAATTGTTTTTGAGCATGTTTTGAAACTCAAGCTTAGGTCTAATATTTGATTTTATTTTTATAATATTTTCGACTTGAAGTTAAATGAGTTTCGAGAAAAATGTCGAATCAGAACCTTTTAAACACGAAACTTTAAATGCCATTTCACGGAGTTCCGTATATCGGAATTGAATTTTGTTTGTGTTTTTGAAATCACCACATCCGAGACTATCATCAGGCACACCACTTTGTAGTGCTTTTTCATAGATTTTCACATCCACAGTTCGATTATAGGCTCCTTATAGACCCCAAAGTTGTTTTGGTACACGTATAGGATTGAAATAGTATTTATACGTATTTTTGGTTACTCATACTAATCGAAATATAACTGTGTGAGGTAGGAACGGTGTTACTCAATTGGATAAGTTTCGATTAATAATTAAGTAAATTATACTTAATAAGTTTTACGATACGATTTTTAATTCTTTATAAACTTATTTTACTAAGTTGACTATATAAACAAACACTTTTACTTGTATACTAGTTTTGGTTATAAAAGTACACAGAGTCAAAACTTGTGGAACACACCAACAATTTTTGTTGACGTATTTTAAACGCATGTATTCTCAGGGACTTAGAAGTTGGAGTGTTATGGAATGATATCATGGAAAATATATTTCCTTTTCTTTTTGTTGGCCTATATGCTCAGGCCTTTATATTATTTTGAATTACGCTTTGCTGAACTTGTATTTGCACAATCGTATTTTCGTAGTTCCAAATGATATACCTTTTAAACCTAGATTTATGGAAGAATGTAATATTATCTAAGACTTCTAATATTCATTATGTGTATGTTAACTGTGATCCAACGTTTACGTCGCAACCCCTAAGTTTCCGCCATCGGCCGGGGTGTGATATTTTTCTTGACACTTCTATTCATGATAGTACATATATAACAGTATTTGAGTTTGATTTTCTATGATTGGCTATGTTCGTTCCAAAAGGAAACCTCAACAGGCTACACATATCCTCCATGGACATTTCAAGTTTTTCATATCAAAATTATAGTGAACTAATCATATGGACCTGTTAGCGAGTTGACTAGCCCTAGTCAACTCCTAACTCAATGAAATTCCATTTTACTTCAATATGTCAGTTTACAGCATACACTTGATAACTGCTCTTTGTAATAGATTAGAATGCAGTGGTTGGAGGAACCTCAGGAAGAGCTTTATCAAATGCATGATTTTTCCTTTCATTTATGAGAACTATTCTCAAACTACGAATTTTGACAAGATTAATCATCCTAATAACTAATCCTTTCAAAGGTTTTATAGAAGTATATATTAGTGGATAAGATTATAGACATCATTCAATATCAATTTCAATTATATTTTGTTTGTAACATCCATTTTCTAGATTAGTTTAGTTGAGAGTTCAGAAGGATTAAAGGTAAGGTTTTTGGGAAAAACCTTGTTTCACGACGTGATAAATGAGGTGTCACATTACGACGTGCCAACTGGATGTTCGCATTTTCGGAATGGTTGTCACGACGTGAAAGAAGTTGCAACCCAAGACAATGAACTTTTAGGTTTTTTTTTTCCATATTTAAGGTCATTAGCTCATGACCTAGGGTATCCTCTTCAGCCTCCATACCTTCCAAACGAAACCCTAACCTCCTTTAAGCTTTAAGAGCTTGTCCCTTTGGTTTGAAACTTAGTTCTTGGTCTTTGGTGGAGTTTGAAGAAAGATGGAGATCGTCTTGGTGCAAGGGAGCAAGTAACTAGCTTAGATCCACTATGTACTCTAAATTTCTGAGTGATTAGAGGTATAAAGATCTCATCTTAGATTATGTTCTTCTTGGTGCAAGTTTGATTCCTTTTGTAAGATTTTGGTCCCTTCCTTGGATTCTCTTGGAGTTTGAAGAACTCCAGAGCTTGTGATGGCTTCTCTAGGACATTAGGCGTCTATGGAATGAGAAAAAGGACCATGTTTGTTGTATTTTGTGCTCATGCTCAAGTTTTAGCCTCATTAAAGACTTAATGGACTTAGGATTTTAGATCTAGTCTTGGTATGGAATTCTAATAGATAAAGTTGGAAACTTTATCCATTAAGTCAATTTGAAATAGGAGATTTGAAGTTTTTGGCTTTGATCTGAAAGGATTAAGCACTTAATGGAAAAGTTGGAATTATGCCATATCTTACGACGTGGCCAAGGGCTTGCCACGTCGTGACGGTACTCTGATGGTCGATTGTTTTGTCCTTAGCTAGCCACGACGTGACCAAGAGCTTGCCACGTTATGGGGAGTCGTTGACCTGTTGACCGTTGACTTTTTGACTAGTTTGAATTTGGGTAAAACTTGAAGGAATTGGGTTATTGATTAAGGTTTTACCGTGGTTTGATGTTAGTCGATTCGCGGGAGCAATCAGTGTAGGGAGTGAGTGTGTTTGTAACACTGGTTTCCTGGTATTTCCATTTTCAATCTTAAAATGTTAATTAATTGCAAAGTAAGTCCTTACGCTGGGCGTACATGGATTGTATGATGGGCGTAAGTTGGTATTTGGATCTCGATTTTGGATGAGTACGCTGGACGCACACGTTGAGTATGCTGGACATACTCATGTTGTTCCCAAACCTTAAATTTTTAGGGTTGTGCCCCTATTTAAGCATCTTATTCCCCCTTGGACCTTCTTATGACCAGTTTGCATCCCTCTTAGCCCTAATATTGAAACATAACCCTTGAGTGTGAGTTTTGAAGCCTTTGAGTGATTTTTTAGTGTTCTTGGTGGTGAAGGTAGATCATTGAAGAAGTGGTGGTGCATTCAAGCTCTTGTATCCAGAATCTACACCTCATTGTTCATCTTCAGAAGGTATAAAGTTCATACCTTGAGGCTTTCTTTGCTAGATCTTGTTTAAGCTTAAGTTTGCGTTCATTTTGTCCCCAAACCTTGGTCTTTGTGAGTATGGACTACTCCAGACCATTTGAGATGTCCTTTCAGATGTTTTTTAGTGCCTGGTGTCATAAAAATGCAAGCTTGGTCCTTTCCTTTCTTCCATGCATTAGTTATGGAGTTTTTGGTGCTGTTAGAAGTTAGGGTTTTGATATTGAACTCTCTTTAGTCATGAAAAGGCATAAAGTTAGAGACTTTATGGATTAGAATGCCTTTTTATGGCCAGATCTGAGGTTGGGGTAAAGTATCTTAATGATTAAGAGCTTAAAAGTTGAGATTTGAATTTAGGCCGTGTATGTTGAGCGTAAATCTAGATATGCCTAGCGTAGTAAGTTGGGATCCCATTTTCTGGTTTTGTGCTCTACGCCCAACGTAGAGCATGAGTACATCGTGTGTAAAGGTAAACTATGTTGATGTGACATCCCCATTTTCACGGCCAGAAAAGACCGATTTTGTTTATGCGTTGTTTAAAAATCAGAGTAACATTTTAAATAAAAGTGTTGCGGAATTTGTTCCCAAAATAAAATTATGATAAAGACTTATCAAATCATTTCCGTAGAAATGTATTTCATAAAAAAACATCGGGATGTCATGTTCGATACAGATCAAAAGCATAAACAGTACAATATAGCCTTACTACATTTATTCATAATCTCTCATCCCAAACATCATATCTATGCTCGAGCGCCACTACCTGTAATACAAGAAACTGAGTGGGTCAGGCTTGGGAGCCTGGTGAGCACATAGGGTTTTCAACCCATAATAAATAAGTTTATTAATTTCATCAATCAACAATAACCCGATTACCCGTTCCCATTATCCTCACATTACGTCCCTAAAACACCTGTCATAAGGGACCTAGACTAAGGATCAATATCGGGATGGACACTACTGCCAAGGGGTTTCCTCAGCAATAAATGTCCTAAAGGCAACCATGAGGGGGATGGAGTACACCGGTGAACACATCGTTCACAAACACCTACAGGTTGCGAGCCTGCTAGCGTTCCACTGGACTGTCTAGAAGAGTCCGTGGTCGTCATCCATACTCCGCTAGATGACAGAATCAATAACAACAACATCGAGGCCTCTCATCATTTTATCACACATTGTCTTATCACATCTACCCATGTTTTACCCCAACATTTTTGTAGATATAAAATACATATACAGTTTAAATTATTTAAAACATGTATAAAAATCTTTCATCAGCATAGGCAGCAAGTATTCAGATAATATGCACACATAGCACGTAGTTAATATAAAATACTTCATATCTATGTGTAAGATGAAAGTAACTATGCACTCACCTGATTAGGTGGTGACTCGGTATTTGAACAGCACTTCGTTATCTCAAAACAATTTTTCCTTGACCAAAACCTAGTATTAATACCACTACAGTTTAGTTTTAACGTTAACCGTGACTAATTAATGGTCTAGCTATTATTATTATTATATAAGCGTTAAATAACACTCAATATATAAATAATAATAGCCCAAATAATTATTTTAAGGACCTAATAACATTACTATAATTATTTAAAAGTTATATTAAAATTTCGTAGGCGTACCTTACTTACAACGGGTTTTTCTCAAAACCGGGCTTCGCTGGAGCAGCGTTTCCGAGCCGAAAGGTTCTTTTCTCGGGACTCCGGGAGCCTCGGAACTTCCTTCGGGTGCTAGGGGGTTTACCTAGACTTTTAGGGGCTCAAGGGAGCTTAGAGAGAGAGTTTAGAGAGAGAAAGTGGAAGAGGAAAGGTGTAAGAAATGAGAGAACCCGGCACTTCTATTTATAGTGAGTTGGGGCATGTGGTGGCCTTCTGGTGGTGCCACTTGTCCAAATTCTGGTGGTGCCATGTCACCCAATATCGCGTATCGGCCTCCCGTCTTAGAAAAATCATAACTCTCACATACGAGCTCCGTTTTTGACGTTATTTATATCCACGCGAAGGCGGGAGCGTAATCTACAACTTTCGTTTAGACTCCGTTGGCTAATTTTGAATTTATTTTAAAAGTTATATTTTTAACAGGCCGGGACAGGATTGGTCCGTTAAAAATTCATAACTTCTTCATCCGACGTCCGTTTTCGTCTGTCTTTTTATTGTTACGCCACAATTAAAGAGCTCTTCGATTCTCGTTTAGGTCGTGTCGGCTAAAAACTCGCTTTATCATAAATTCACTATTCACGCTTCCCGGTATCGTGCCGGTTCCGTCGTGAAACTTCGTCGGGTCATAACTTCTTCGTTATAACTCGGATTTCGGTGTTCTTTATACCTCCGGAATCCTTGTTTTGACCACTACAACTTTATGTAAAGATATCGGGCTTATCTCATATTTTAATTTTGACGCTTATTTTTATTCTTTATTAATTATACATTTATAATTAAATAATAAGCACATAAATTCACAAAATACTCAAATATTTCATTTTTATTACATCAAAAGAGTTACAATAGTTGACCTAGACTATTATATCGTCTAAAAATGCTTATCCCCGAAACCCGGGCGTTACAGTTGACCTTTGACTTTTTTTTGACAAAGTGTGCCTTTTTGGTCAATTATGAGGGTTTTGGTCTTGGAAGGGGCAAAATGGTCTTTTGCCCAAATTGTGGGTTAGACTTGGCTTGGCACTAGTTAAGTTTGGAAAATTACCTTAATTATTAATTAGGGTTATTTGGTGCGATTAATAGGCGGAGTCTAGTTCCGGCGGTTCGGGTGTGAAATCTATCAGTCTTTTGTACGAGGTGAGTCTCCTCAGTATTCTTACCTATGTGGTAGAATATATGTTTTGACCAACAGGGTCTATTTGTTGTTACTGTGATATGTGTTACTATGTGTGCGGAGATTCGGGTAATCTCCAGGGTTGCTGATAACCTACATGACGTGTTGTTTGTGTTGGATTAGGTGTCTAAGTCCATAACTATAATTGGTATATATACTTGAATTGATAGTAGCACAGTCCTTTTGGGTTGCTCTCATAACTAGTAACTAGACAGGATGGCTTTTGGAGAGAGGTTGAATTTATTATTTGAATAATAAATTGAGATAATTTATTTTTTAATGTATTATGGAAATAATATATTAATTAGAAATCATATTATTTAATTAATAGTTAATCATAAATTAATTGGAATTAATTTTGGGATTAATTGTATTAATTAAAAGTGCAAGGGCTGTTTGGCAATTTATTGATAGTTGAAGAATTGGGCTCTAGAACCTCCCTACAAGAGGTTGGACGAAAATTTCTAGGTAGGCCCTAGAATTTTCGTCCAAGGGGTCTTGGATGGGAGTTTGTGGGCTGCTTGGTCCTTAAGCTAAGGAATTAGGGTTTCCTCCTAAAACCCTAGCTTTAGCTCTAAGCTACCTCACTATATAAGGATCCTTAGCCCTTCTCTTTTTCGGCCATCTAGAAACCCTAGAAGGATAGCCGAAAATCTCAAGCCTCCTCTCCTCTCTCCTCTCTCATCCTCTTGCAAAGTTTGGGTGTGATCTATTAGAGGTGTGACACTTGTGACACTTGCTCTCAAAGTTCAAGAACACTAGGAATTCATTGTTATTACAATATAACAATTAAGGTATGTATTCTAACCCTAGTTTTATGATTTTTGAAAATAGTATATACCTCCTAGGGTTTTCCATTTGATGTTTATTAGTTGTATGTTCAATTAGAGAAAATATAGATCCAAGAATTAGGGTTGCATGCACACATATGGATTGTTTTTTTTTGTTCAAAACCCATCAGTGATATAAGATCCTTGGCTTGTTTTCTATTGAATTGAATGCAATTGTTTGAATTTGATCAGTTAGGGTTTATGGCAAATAAACCCTTTGGACTTTGGGTTTTTTGCAATTAGGGTTTCTTAATCCTAGATTTCGAAATATCGGAAAAGGGTTTTAACCCTTTCCCTTGTCCTACAAGTTTCGAAAATTAGGGTTTCCCAACCCTTTAGATTTTCGAAATATGGCAAGGATTGAAATCGTTGTCTTCCTCCGAAATTGTAACACCCGCAGATTCGGGCTAGTCAATTTATAGACAATGAGCGTTAAAAATGACTTTTTTTATAGAAGATTATTTAGAATAAATAATCTTAACCAAAGTTATAGTATATGTCAAAAGGATTCCGTACATATAAAGAACGCTGAAATCCAACTTAAAACGAATAAGTTATGACCCGTTGAAGTTTTGCGACAAAACCGACACAACGTTGTGTATCGTAAAAAGTGAGTTTGCGTTAAAATACTTTTTAGCCTTAGTGATCTAAACGAAATTCGTATTATACGTTAAACGGAGAGCATGCATATATAGAACGTCCAGATATGACTTCGTTAGAGAACGTCCAGTAACCATCTTTTCCAGTTATGAGATATATTTTGTAAAATTTGAACGGGTAACCGTCAATGTCCACTTTTATTATTAAGAAATTCAAATTAATGTGACAAAAGGTAAAATATTTACCTTGAACCAAATTGACTTGAATGGCACCTCTCTCTCTCTCTCTCTCTCTCTCTATATATATATATATATATATATATATATATATATATATATATATATATATATATATATGTCAATGTTCTAAAAAGTGCGTCATGCCGCATGCCATAACTACAATGTTTGTATTTGTCGTCAAGCATTAACAAAATGATGTCGGAAGTGTATAAAAATAAATAATAGTAGAAAATAAATATAAAGTACTAATTATATATAAAATTTCCGCCTTAAGTTACGCCTTACAAACGACATGGCTCGCCAAATCTCGTAAAAGCTTGAGGCTTGACATTGCTGTCAAAATCACATCTTACATTATTTAGAAGCTATATATATATATATATATATATATATATATATATATATATATATATATATATATATATATATATATATATATATATATATATCAAGGTTCTAAATGGCGTGAGGCGTGACGTGGCAGCAAGGTCAAGCCTCAAGCCATGGCGAGTCATGACGTTTTTCAAGGCATTATAAGTTTTTATACATTAAAAAAGATAAATCACATAAATATAGAAGTATATCAAATATAACAAGATTTTATAAGTGTTATATCAACACTTAACATGAAAAAGTTAACAACTCAATTCTTTCTTGCCCGATTTGAAAAAAAAAATCATGCCATAACGCATTAAGCCGTGCCTAGCGACCACATTATTTGAGCGTCACGCCTCACAAAGACGTTTTGCATGTTTTCGTAACGACTTCTTCACGCCTCGAGCCATTGCACTCTTTGGCGCCGAGGTGACGCGTTATTTAGAACACTAATATATATATATATATATATAAACCTTATTTTTTAAAGAGCGTGCACTGCGCGTGAGCATGCCTCAAGAAAGAGCATATAGGAGCGGTTGAAGATAGTCAATCGTTGCTTTTAACACGTTTCAAAGGGAAAGGTACATCTTTTCTCAATCACCGCTTTCTTTCAGGTTCCCGTTTCCTCAAAGGAATCCCTTAAATGGACACGTTGCTTCCATCCTCACAACCTCAGAACGCCGCAACTTACCATTGTGTCGATTCACTCCTTCTTAACGTCGTTTCTCGATGAACGCCTCACCTTCTATATAAAGCCTTTTTCTTTGGTAACGTCCACATCGAATTTATACGTTTTCCAATGTTTGAACGATGCCGATCAAATTAGATCGACAGACCCGTTTGAGAGACACTCTGGTTTCTCAGGTATGTGTTTCTGAAATTTTGGGTTCTGATTTTCCTATACTCGCTTCCAGTGATCAACAAGACCCGCAAATTTTGCCCTATCTCGAGAAATTCAATAGACTCTCACATTACCATCTACAATTTTAATTCTTTTGTTTTCTCTGAGTTTCTGATGCCCCTCTTCTTTCTTTCTTTCTCTCTTCTTTAGTCTCGCGATGTCTTCCCTTCAGAAATCGATTTACCATTTACTGTTAATAGTGAAAGTGGCTCTCTTTGAAAAATTATGTGATTAATATAACATCAGTAACAAAATCAATGCTTTTTCAATTTTAGGGTTCCTAAAGATTATTTTATGTATATTTAGTCAGAGTATCTCTTTTTTCTTCGGGTAACGGGAGTACCGTTATCTTGATGTACTATGACAATTTGGTTCTTTTTTTGTATAAGGTTTTTGGGCTTTGATCATTTTCTCATGTATGTTCGATTTGAATTGAAGATGTTCAACCTAAGGATGTTTTGAGGCACCCATAGAACGATTCCCACTTTGTGCCAAATCTTTTTAAAGGACCAGCTAACTCCTACAAATTCTACTGAATTTAAAGGAAAAGAGGATTTGAATTTTAAAGGAAGAGGAATTGAATTTCGTAATTATGGAATTGACAAAGAATTGCACCGTCCTATAAGAGAAATTCACAAAAGTTGAATATGATAAATTGGTAATATTTGGATTTTGGAAAATAATCTTCATGAAAGATATTTAATCTTTTAAACTTTATATATATATATATATATATATATATATATATATATATATATATATATATATATATATATATATATATATGGGTCTTATCCAGAAAAGTTCAATAATTTTGGAAAAATCACATAATCTGTCATTTCATGTTAAAATTAAAAAAAACATACTTTTTCATTAATTTGGGCAAAATATTAAATAATCGAGACTTTGGTGTTAAAAAAACGATTTATGACTTTATCAAAAAAATTTACAAAATAATAAGACTTTTCTGCATTATATATATATATATATATATATATATATATATATATATATATATATATATATATATATATATAATATCACTTTTAATATGTAATTATAAATGTCCAATTTAATTTGTTTGAAAATTTTCTTACGATTATTATCATGTTGTCAGCCATGAAAGTTTGTGTATGTCATCATATTTTCTACTTTTTATATCCTACGTAGATAAAATATAAAATGATGCTAGTAAGATGTGATTATTTAATGAAAACGAGGAAACATCGGTTGAATCTACTATGACTTGGGCATGACACCTGTTAGAGATTTATGTTAAAGTAGAGGAAAACATGGAAGCATCAGCTGAATCTATTATGACCATATTCGAAGATGTACATATTTTCTATCGTGGGATTCCTTACTTCACCAAACCTTTGGTTATTAGAGGTCGAAATGACAATTAATACTTCGATACATACCTTGTTCCAAAGTAGCACATGGCTTACAAAATTGCATAATACTTTCACCTTTTGACCTCTAATGGCATTGTACTTCTACGAAGGCCTTTTCTAAAAATGGAAGGAATAGAAGATTTGCAGAAAAGGGGATCACTTTCGATATCGTCGGAAGTCACCGACGGTGTTCCGATGGACTTGTAACAAAACTAGAAACCCTAATTCACTGACGGAATGCTGGCATAATAGAGACGGATTGTCATGTCGTCGGTTATCTTTCGGAAATTACCAACGAATATTTAACGAAATAATAAAGTTTTTATTTTTATTGTTTGACAAAATTGCAAGAATGGTCCCCCGTATGTCAAAACTAGCAACTCCAGTCCAAAATGGGTTTGGTTCGCAAGGATGGTTCAATAGTTTCGTTTTGTTGCGAGTTTAGTCCAATTTCCTATGAGCTTTTTTATAATGACGGATTTGCCCATTAATATTTTATTTTCCATTTTTCTTTTATTAAAACAATTAAAAATAAAACAAAAATAAAGTCTCTCTCTCTCTCTCTCTCTCTCTCTCTCTCTCTCTCTCTCTCTCTCTCTCTCTCTCTCTCTCTCTCTCTCTCTCTCTCTCTCTCTCTCTCTCTCTAGATGAACACACAAAAACTAATCAAAAATCTAGCATACAAGCACACATAAAACAATATGAATTTCCTAATCCTAAACTTGTAACCATGAAAGAGATCGAGTTCAGTGGTTTAGAATGGAACCCCAAATATACGCAAATCCAAATACACACACAAAGATACAAAGATCTGCATATTTGGGATGTGAGGCAGAGTATAAATCGTCATCTGAACACGTGAATTCTCTGCTTCTCCGTCTTCAAGATCTGTTGAATCATCCATCGTGTCTCTCCTCTGGCGACACCGTCTTCAAGATTTGATGAGCATCAAGGGGCGACGACAAGAAAACTCTAAATGTTCAGATCTCGATGATGGTTAAGGATGATAAATCTTCTTCTTCGGCATGAGGATTTTCATCTGAAACCCTATACGACGGCTGAAACCCTAAAAACTAGAAGGGTGGCGGCTGAAACCCTAAATACAAGCACACACGAAACCCTAGCGACGCACCATCTCCGATATGTTTCGTCCTCCATCATTTCGTCTTCGGATCTGACAATGATTTTTAGGGGCGATGAAATGATTCAAGTTTAGGTTTAGGTTTCATAGTAGAAATCGATTCAGGTGGTATTGAAGGGCCTTGAAACACCGACAAGGGTTTCAGATCGACGGTGAGAGGGATAATCGGAAAAGGACAATTGTGGCGGTGCTCTTTCAAATCTTCACGGGGCTGCTAGGCAGGTGATGAAGGCCATTGGACGGAGATACATTGACGATGGCCATAAGCGGCGGTGACATAGATTAGATATCCAAAAAACCCCACCTTAGAAACATCCATGGAGTCGATTTTTAGAAACTCACCCCTCTTTATTTTTCAGAAATTTTCAGTAACATCCATGAAGTCGATTTCCTGGGTTTTCATCATTGCTTTATGAGTTTTTGAGATGCGATGATGGAATCATGGAGATTAGATCCAGGAACATCGGAATCTGGTATGCACAGAGCCATCTTGATTAAGAAGAAATATATGAAGAAGATGAATTGTTATTGGGTAAAAAGAAAAACAAAATGTGGGGGGAATATGGTGGAGAGAGAGAGAGAGAGAGAGAGTATTTTATTTTTGTTTTATTTTTAATTGTTTTTTAATTGTTGTAATAAATGAAAAATGGGAAATAAAATAATAAGGAGCAAATCCGTCATTATAAAAAGTTCATCGGAAATTGGACCAAACTCGCAACAAAACGAAACTATTTGACAATCCTTGCGAACCAAACCCATTTTGGACCAAAGTTGCTAGTTTTGACATACCACATGGACCATTCTTGCAATTTTGTCTTACTGTTTAGAGTTTTCTAAAAAAGGAATCTGTCCGTAGTTGTCAGAGATGTGGTCAAAGAAGGTCAAAGCGTGTCCGTCGAAAATCCGTCACTAATTAAGACGGAAATCATAGTAATATTTACCCATGAGCTTATTTTCTGACCAACTGAATTCCTTCGTAAATGTCGTGTTTTTCTAGTAGTGACCATCTCAGAATTTCATGTTCGATCCTCTTATACCAAAGTAAACGTTATTTTCTATTATATACATATAAAATAGTTATCTTTCATCAGGGTCGGCTGCAAGATTTTAGAGCCCCGTGTGATTAGTAAAGATAGGCCCTAAATGATGGCGTTTCCCTTTCCAGCCACAATCAATAAGGTAGTAGCCTTGTCAAAAACCATATAATATCCATAAGAAAGCTTTGCATATCGTAGTTACATCAAATTCAATTTAACATATTTTTTATTCCACATATATAATTTTAACAAAACAATTATTCTAAACTTATCCTTATTAAACAATGATACTACATATGATTAAGTAACACTGACTATAGAAAAAACATACAATATAATATTATGTAAGGAATGCATCACGTTAAAAGTTGCACAAAGTCACTAGTACTACTTTCTTTTACCACCATAGGTGGTCGCATTGTAGTAAAAAGGGCGGACCTTTTAACAAAACAAATACTTTCTTTTACCACATCAAATAGTAAACAACTAAATTTCAAAAATTTCAGTTTACTTTGTCTTTATGAATTAAACCCACATACTCATTTTGGAAGTTATGATCTGATACTTGTTTTACATCAAACCCATTCACTTGTATCATAAAAATCATATATGCATAAGAGCATTTATAATGAGAAGTTGCTATTACCATTTACTTAGGTGTTGTTTGTTTTTTTTAGGCAAAATGTCTGCGGACCATATCTGTAGACATCAGCAGTAGAAGATGTGGATCAAACGTCAGCAGTCTGAAAAAAGAAGACTGTTTGTTTTTTTAACGTCTGCAGGCTACTAAAATAAACTAAAATCTAAATAAACTGATTTTTTTAACTACAAAGTGATTTTTTAATATATTTATGACTTTGTTATAAATAATTAACAAATCTAAATCAACCTTTATATATTATTGTATAAAAAGTGAAAATAAAAATGATACAAATTAATGTATATATTTGATAAAAACCAACAATTTTGGTCGCAAATTTATGCATAAACCTTTTAATTAGGAATCAAAGAATTTGATATATAAATGAATGGAAATAAACTTCGATTTTTTCAATTAAATCAATTAAAAACGTGCCATAAATATTTTTTTCTAAGAAATTAACGATGCTTTATTAAATAATGTTTTATAAAATTTGGTACAAAAAATATAAGAATATATTATTTTTTTTCTTATTTATATAAACAACTTCAACTATCATTATTGTAATAAGAGTAAATTACACAAATGGTCCCTATGGTTTAGGATAATTTGTACGTTTGGTCCCTAACTTATTTTTTTAACTCGGAAGGTCCCTACTATTTGTGTTTGTTACGCGTTTGGTCCCTACTGTTTGTTTTTATTATGCGTTTGGTCCCTGTCTTACCTAAAGAGACTATTTTTTAAATAGAGAAAAATGATGTGGTAGGTAAGGTAAGGTGATGGGGGTGGAGTTGAGGGTGTGTTTATTTAAATTAATTAAAAAATCAAGGTGAAAATAGTGTTTTTAGGTAAGACAGAGACCAAACGCGTAACAAAAAAACAAACAGTAGGAACCTTCCGAGTTAAAAAAATAAGTTAGGGACCAAATGTGCAAATTACACTAAACCATAGGGACCATTCGTGTAATTTACTCTTGTAATAAACTTTTATTTATAAATTTGTCAAAAATATAATGGTTGTGACCTCGAACTTTTTTTTTTTAAGTATTGTAACTTTTTTTTCAAATTGTTTATCACTAATAAAGTTGGAATAAATATAAATTCAAAAAAACTAAAAAAAAAAAAAAAGTATATGTGCTATTTTAGGCTAGAAGATGTCTGAAGATGTTAGAAGACCCTGGTCCACATCTGCGCCAAGAAGAGGACGACATTTTTAGGTCTGCAGTCTTCAGAAAAACAAATAGTCTGCAAAGGCTAATGTCTGCGCGTGGTCTGCGCCGCGCAGACAGAAAAGGCCAGAAAGATCTGCGGACAAAAAAACAAACACCACCTTAATTAATTACCTCTAAAGAAAATCAATGAACTTTCACTAGACTTACAAGAATCAAGAAGATAATATACCTCCAGAATCAAAAAGCATGGACTAATAACAGTATCACATCTACAATGTTGTTGTCTTCTGATTTTTCGAGAATCGGCATGGTAAGAACTCAGTTTGGTTTCTGATTTGTAAGAAAAAAGGACTGTGAATGTGAGAAGGAAATATGTTCAAGTAGAGACCGTTTGCGAACGATCCTAATTGATTCGGTTGCCAATCTGCCATCATTGATTTTTTACCCTTGTCTTCATAGGTATCAGTAATTCAACGTATCACGGTATCAGCATAATCAAGAACGAATCGTTTTATTTTCCCAATTTCCCGCTTCTTGCATATTACGCTTCCAGCTTCCTTCGACCCTTCAGTTTACCTAAATCATTTTTGGGCCCTACATCAATGTTCGGATGAACTTCTTGAACTCCCCTACGGCCGGCCTGTCTTTCATGCTATATGACTTGCCTTACAAACCAAAGAACAAGTTGTTTTTCATGTTCTTTTTTCACAAGTAGATCCTAATCAGTCAACCTCTAGCTCAAGACCGTTTTGGGTTTTAAAAAACAAAAGGAAACAAAATATATATGGGACTTGTCTGCAAGAAATTAAAAAGCTTGTATTTCAAACAAAAAAACAGATCAACTGGTTATTTGGTAAAGTCCACTAAAGTATGATCTAGTCCCAAAATTAAATAGATTTTACGAATATTTTCTTCTGGTTAGTTTATTGTTTGTTGTTTGGTTCTATTTTGTTTTGATGGGCTTACAATATCCTCCAGTAGGTGATGATGGGTATTTAACCCAACTCCATTAATTAACTGTGTCTCTTGATCCAGCAATATCATTTCCCTAATAGGATCAATAATTGAGTTTCTAGAGTTCAATCTCTAACATGTACTTATTTTCTGTAAAGCGGACACCCCAAACCAGAAACTTCAACCTTGTTTTAACAAAATAAATAGACACTAATCATTTAATTCAAGGTCTTAGGGATTGTTTGTATCTTTAAAGGCTGCGGTATATAACCAATACGTGCATCATAATGGTGTTAAAAAGAACTTATGTTAATCAAAAAATATCAAAGTTATTTAAAATGGATTTACTTTCAGTACTGTTCCATGCAGCAGCATGTCAATAAGCGATAAGCATTGTAACAGTTCGATGTGGTCACTATGCAAATTTGTTGTCTGTAAATATTGGTCCTTTGCTTCATACACCCCCTCTATATCATTATCATCAGGCTAATTTCTTTATTTTCAATTTTTCATTTTCATAAAAATGGGTCAGTACGTTTTCTCTTTAATATCGTGTATTCAAAACGAGTTGCAGAAACAAGTCTTTAGCAATGATGACAAAGCCCCGTATGGTAGTTCAGGTTCATCATCCTTTCAATCGTAGAGCCACGAGTTTGTGTGCATTACAGTAGCTTTTCAATCATGGCATACATTTTGACCTCTCAGATTCTTGAAATAATTAGATCATGTGAGCATTAAACTATACCATGATGAAACAGTTAGTTTCTTGAAAGATTCAAACCATTTCCTTTTAGGGTTACGAGCTTAAACAGACGTCTATCAGGTACCACTGGGTGAAAACACTGACTATACCAAGAGGACATATATATTCTCAAAGAAGACAAAATCACAAAAGTGACCAAGTGAGGGTGACCTAGGACAAGCGAGAGATTAAGTGAAAGGTTCTCTATAGGGACCAATATGTGCAATAGAAATACAGAGTCACATGCATACAAGGTGGTCTCATAGGGACCAATTTGTAATAACTATTGGTGATACAGGTGACAGTGATTCTATCACTTGCAGTAATGCAGTTGCAGTTGCTAGCTTATCCGCTGGAGTGATGATTATATTCATGAAAGACACTAAAATCTGCAAATTGAAAAAAAAAATTAGTTCGAACAAAAAAACGTAAAAGTTTGATGTCTTTATTGAATAAAAAAAATTTCCATGTTACCAGAAGGTGACCCGGAAACCGGGAAATCAAGTAAAATGGGAAAAATTAGAAAAATAGTTGGTTTAATCGGTAAATAAAACTTTTTGTTTAAAGAGGAAAAACATATATATATAAAAAGCTTAGGTCTTTTCCTGAAATTAACCTATTAATTTATAAAGTAATTAATATAGAAACACTAAAATGATCTTTTATTTCCTATGTCAACCAAAATCATAAACAAAATCTCACTCCGTAATTTATTGGAGGGCATGAAGCTGAACGGTGATAACTTTGTTAAATGACGTCCTCAAGTACAAGAACAAGTTACACGTTCTTGAGATATTGTTTTCTTTACCGCCATTTGACAGATCACATGGTCGTCAACATCTAGCATGAAGTAGAAGATAAGATAAGCAATATGATATTGTTGCCTTTATGGTTTCTATCATGAGCTCTAACCGGAAATAGGAATTAGAACCCTATGAACCATTTGATATTGCCAAGCATTTAAAGAAACGTTTCAACAACGAGATGAAAATAAGCTCTGGAATAAGTGAGAGAATCACAAGTCAGAGTTGCATATAATGCAAGTTCAAATGCTCTCACGAGGTTAACAAAGAGGTCATGCTTGAAGGAAAAATGCAAAAAGGTTGTCTTTCGACCTACGAAGAAAAAAGAAAGCCTATATAGAATGTCGATTGTTACCATTGTGGTGAAATAGGGAACTGGAAAAGTTATTGTCCTAAATACCTCTCTTAGCTGAAAGAAAACAAATAAGTCAGCCAGTCAGGTATATACTTACCAATCCATGTGATATGTATGTTTTTCATCTAATCTATAGGTATTTGATATTGTTGAACTAAAATTTGTAATAACGTGTAGGGATTTAGAAGAAGGGAGAAAATGAATAAAGGTGACTCAGACTAATTCTTTGACAACAAAATAGGAGCACTTGTTGAAGCCATTAGAGGGCTATACGAGCTAAAGTTACGAAGGGGCCTTATTCTTACTTAAGACAAATGCTATTATGATCTAAGTATTAGTGTAGGAATAGTTTTAGTTTTTTTAGATGTCTAGTTATATGTCTACATTAAATGATTGTGATATTTGTATTTATAGAAACAATTTGTTTTATCTTGATTTTGTTCCTCATAATGGTGGTAAATACATGAGTCAAGAGTTTCTAGATCATCTAATGAACTGTGGGCTTCTCTCACAAATCACTCCACTTGAAACGCCACAACAAAACATTGCCTTAAAAGAGGTTTAGTGAGGGGGTCTGCGAGTTGATCATCACCGGAGATGTGTTGAACTCTTAGGGTACCTTGTTGTACTTTTTCTCTAACAAAATGGAAATCCAATGCGAGATTGTCACACCCACGAACCAGACGGCGGAAACGTTTGGGGGCTTACGCGTGACTTCATCTTGTAATATCATCACAATTGTATATAATTGAAACAAGACAACACCATCATCATATATATCAAGATACAACTAGCATTTTTTACATCAAGTACAATATCATAAATTACATGTTCAAAATATTTAATTGTGACATCCCCATTTTCACGGCCAGAAAAGACCGATTTTGTTTATGCTTGTTTGAAAATCAGATTAACATTTAAAATAAAAGTCTTGCGAAATTTGTCCCAAAACAAAATATGATAAAGATTTATCAAAAGCATTTCCAAAGAAATGTATTTCATTAAAAGACTCGGGATGTCATGTTCGATACAGATCAAAAGCATAAACAGTACAATATAATCATTACTACTTTATTTCATATCTACAGGCCTATATCCGTAATCCCTCATCCAAAACATCACATCTATGCTCGAGCGCTACTACCTGTAATACATGAAACTGAGTGGGTCAGGCTTCGGAGCCTGGTGAGCACATAGGGTTTTCAACCCACAATATATAAGTTTATTAATTTCATCAATCAACAATAACCCGATTACCCGTTCCCGTTATCCTCACTTTACTACTGCTAAGGGGGTTCCTCAGCAATAAATGTCCTAAAGGCAACCATGAGGGGATGGAGTACACCGGTGAACACATCGTTCACAAACACCTACAGGTTGCGAGCCTGCTAGCGTTCCACTGGACTGTCTAGAAGAGTCCGTGGTTGTCATCCATACTCCGCTAGATGACAGAATCAACAACAACAACATCGAGGCCTCTCATCATTTTATCACACATTGTCTATTACATCTACCCATGTTTTACCCCAACATTTTGTAGATAAAAAAATACATATACAGTTTAAATCATTTAAAACATGTATAAAAATCTTTCATCAGCATAGATAGCAAGTATTCAGATAATATGCACACATAGCACGTAATTTATATATAATACTTCATATCTATGTGTAAGATGAAAGTAACTATGCACTCACCTGATTAGGTGGTGACTCGGTACTTGAACAGCGCTTCGTTATTTCAAAACAATTTCTCCTCGACCAAAACCCAGTATAAATACCACTAGGGTTTAGTTTTAACGTTAACCGCGACTAATTAATAGTCTAGCTATTATTATTATTATATAAGCTTTAAATAACACTCAATATAACTTATAATAATAGCCCAAATAATTATTTTAAGGACCTAATAACTTTACTAAAATTATTTAAAAGTTATATTAAAAATTGCGTAGGCGTAGCTCACTTACAGCGAATTTTAAAGAAAACTGGGCTTCACTTGGAGCAGCGTTTCCGAACCGAAAGACCCTTTTTCTCGGGACTCCGGGAGCCTCGGGACTTCCTTCGGGTGCTAGGGGGTTTACCTAGGCTTAGGAGGGGGTTAGGGGGTAGTGAGAGAAAGTAGAGATGGAAAGTTGTGGTGGAAAGTGTGAAAAATCCGAGAGGCTTCGCCTCCCTTTTATAGGCCTCAGCCTCGGAGTACGCTGGGCGTTCTTGCGAGGGTACGCGGGGTGTACGTCGTACACAGGGGGCTCCGGCCTTACGCTGCGCGTTCGTACAGCCACCTGTCCGAGTCCTCGTGGTGCGACGTGGCCCATTCCGAGACCAAGAGAATCCGAACGCGGGGCGTTCTTCTCTTGTACGCTCTGCGTAGCAAGCCAGCTGTCGCCCATCCGAAGTGAGTCCGTGATCAGCAAGCGACGGCCCAGATCGAGCCACGTCATCACCCCCTCGCAGATTTCGAAGTTTTCCTTCCCGACTTCTAAAATTCGTAACTCTCGGATACGAGCTCCGTTTATGACGTTCTTTATATCCACGCGTAGGCGGGAACGTACTCTACAACTTTCGTTTAGACTTTGTCGGCTAATTTTGAATTATTTTAAAAGTTATATTATTAACAGGCCGGGACAGGATTGGTCCGTTAAAAATTCATAACTTCTTCATCCGACGTCCGTTTTCGTCTGTCTTTTTACCGTTACGCTACTATTAACGAGATCTCCGATTCTCGTTTAGGTTGTGTCGGCTAAAAACCGCTCGATCTAATATTCGAACTTCGGGCTGTACACTGCGAAGCCGAAACTTCGAAAAATCATAACTTCCTCATACGAAGTCAGATTTGGGTGTTCTTTTTATGGACGCTCTCGGTTTAACGTATTCTACGACTTTCATTTAGATCGCTAAGGATAAAACTCGCTCTATCATAAATTCACTATTTACGCTTCCCGATGCCGTGCCGGTTCCATCCCGAAACTTCGACGGGTCATAACTTCTTCGTTATAACTCAGATTTCGGCGTTCTTTATATCTATGGAAACCTTGAGACATATTCTACAACTTGGTTCAGATTATTTATTCTAAATAATCTTTTGTCGAAAAGTCATTTTCGACCCCTATTATCTCTAAATTGACTAGCCCGGATCTACAGGCGTTACAATTATCTCCCCCTTAGGATGATTACGTCCTGGAATCATGAACGAAACAGGGCTCACATGATGACTCCATACGTTATCTCTTCATCCTAAGTAATAACCGTAACTTTGATGTTTCTTCGAACGAGTATCTAACTCTAAGACTCCTTGACTACAGGCGGTGCTCGATCTTGCACCTGCTCCCTATCTCTCATTAGACTCCAACTTATGACCTTCAGGTCACAATCTCGATTCTTACTGGAGACTCCTTCTTCAAACTTTGTTATTTGACTTCCACAATAGACTGATGGGTCACATTCCAATGACCTCTCATCGTATGTTTCAATGCTTAGACTCAGGTCTCTTAGAGTCAAATTCCGGAACAGACTATACCTTCCTTCATGTTCTAATGTGATAAAATCACATTTCAACATGTAGCGTTTCTAGCTACCAACTCCTTTAACAACGAGTGCAATACTTCTATTGATCGCTTCGCTTATCTTTCACTTCAATCTTCTGGCTTAAGTCAGATGCTACATCGAACTTGGTTCTCTGAACCTCATAATATACTCATCTTAGTCGGACTCGATTTGATATGACCACTAGGGTCGGAATAAAAATCATCTTCTTAGTCATTACCGAAACCATGGTAATGACATACATGAACAAAACGGAATCAACTACTAGCTTCTTGGTAACCTTGTGACTTTCCCCGATCCAAGTGTGAGTCATGTGCTTCCGGTAGTATAGGCCTCTACTACCATTCACACCTACTCATACTCGTCCCAAGTATTTTCTCGCAATTTTCCAAGTCACCATACAAGAAAATCACATAACAGTTTAACACATCCCATAACAAAACGAAGGTTTTATATTATTTCTTGAAATGATTACATGGGTGTTCAAGTTCACCCTATACTATGCTTCTAATAGGCTACACCACATAGCACTATGACTACTTCGTGACTTGCTCCTCGGATATCTGTCCTCACTCCTGATTCCTTGTATTGTTAGATGCTTTGCTAAGGATGCTTCTTGGCTTCGGAGATGCATCCGCTCTTGCTGCTTCATTTTTCTTCGGGCAGTCCCTAGATAAATGCCCTTCTTTGTTACATCCGTAACACACCCTCTTTTTAGATGTGCACTTGCTGGCGTAATGCCCTTTCTTTCCACATTTGTAGCAAGTTACTTCCTCGTCGTATCTCTCATAGTGCTTCAGCGGTACATTTGGCGTTGTAGCCCTTATCGGACAATCCTGCTTGAAGTGTCCCTTTCCACTACACTTAAGGCAAACTTCCTCCTTGGTTGAGCACTTGGGGGCATAGTGACCAGTATTCCCGCATTTGAAGCAGGTCACTTCCTTATGGCATCCCCCGTTGGGTTTCCTTTCATACTTGTTACACCATTTTGCTTCACCTCTTCCTCCTCCAGACTGTGAGAACATGTTGTTCCTGTTGGACCTTGCAGTTCCCTAAAATTTCCTCTTCTTGCCAACCTCTACCCAGATGGCTGCCTCAAGAGTAGGTGCCTGGCGTACTGACACAGTAAGTTCGTCCTTATTTTTTTGAAGTAATCGTCTTGTCTCTTCCATCTGACGATCCAACATCATCTGCACCATTGCTTGTATTCCTGCCATCGTGATCGTCCCGGGTGCAGTTGCTACCTCTGGCACACGCTCAATCACTGGTGGCTCGGGCTGCGAGTTACCGCTTCCAAATCCGCTTCTAGTGCTCACCTTGTTGATCTATGCACCAAATCATACGTTCAGTGTGGAGTGACGAGAATTTAGATAGAGAAGACTTAATTTACGATTGACGTGTAAATCTCCTTATTACTCCGAAAAGTTAAATGCTAGTTCTAATACCGTAATTAAACGTTTAGAAGTCTGAACACGTAAAGTTTCCAGATCCGGTCGGCAACAGACCATAGATCCGATCATACATTTAGCATCATAAAGCATCATAAATCATTTAGCACATAAAAGCATTTTAGGCATAATTCCTAAAATAAGCTAGTGCTCACACCTCACAATCATCGCTTAGCATTCTAAGTTTAAGTCTAGAAATCCTACAAATTCCTAGTTCGCTTAAACTAATGCTCTGATACCAACTGTGACATCCCCATTTTCACGGCCAGAAAAGACCGATTTTGTTTATGCTTGTTTGAAAATCAGAGTAACATTTTAAATAAAAGTGTTGCGGAATTTGTCCCAAAACAAAATATGATAAAGATTTATCAAAATCATTTCCAAAGAAATGTATTTCATTAAAAAGACTCGGGATGTCATGTTCGATACAGATCAAAAGCATAAACAGTACAATATAAGCCTTACTACATTATTTCATATCTACAGGCCTATATCCGTAATCCCACATCCAAAACATCACATCTATGCTCGAGCGCCACTACCTGTAATACATGAAACTGAGTGGGTCAGGCTTGGGAGCCTCGTGAGCACATAGGGTTTTCAACCCACAATAAATAAGTTTATTAATTTCATCAATCAACAATAACTCGATTACCCGTTCCCGTTATCCTCACTTTACGTCCCTAAACACCTATCATAAGGGACCTAGCCTAAGGATCATCATCGGGATGGACACTACTGCTAAGGGGGTTCCTCAGCAATAAATGTCCTAAAGGCAACCATGAGGGGGATGGAGTACACCGGTGAACACATCGTTCACAAACACCTACAGGTTGCGAGCCTGCTAGCGTTCCACTGGACTGTCTAGAAGAGTTCGTGGTTGTCATCCATACTCCGCTAGATGACAGAATCAACAACAACAACATCGAGGCCTCTCAACATTTTATCACACATCGTCTATTACATCTACCCATGTTTTACCCCAACATTTTGTAGATAAAAAAATACATATACAGTTTAAATCATTTAAAACATGTATAAAAATCTTTCATCAGCATAGACAGCAAGTATTCAGATAATATGCACACATAGCACGTAATTTATATATAATACTTCATATCTATGTGTAAGATGAAAGTAACTATGCACTCACCTGATTAGGTGGTGACTCGGTACTTGAACAGCGCTTCGTTATCTCAAAACAATTTTTCCTCAACCAAAACCTAGTATAAATACCACTAGGGTTTAGTTTTAACGTTAACCGCGACTAATTAATAGTCTAGATATTATTATTATTATATAAGCGTTAAATAACACTCAATATAACTTATAATAATAGCCCACATAATTATTTTAAGGACCTAATAACTTTACTAAAATTATTTAAAAGTTATATTAAAAATTGCGTAGGCGTAGCTCACTTACAGCGAATTTTAAAGAAAACCGGGCTTCGCTTGGAACAGCGTTTCCGAATCGAAAGACCCTTTTTCTCGGGACTCTGGGAGCCTCGGGGCTTCCTTCGGGTGCTAGGGGGTTTACCTAGGCTTAGGAGGGGGTTAGGGGGGGGGTAGTGAGAGAAAGTAGAGAGGGAAAGTTGTGGTGGAAAGTGTGAAAAATCTGAGAGGCTTCGCCTCCCTTTTATAGGCCTCAGCCTCGGAGTACGCTGGGCGTTCTTGCGAGGGTACGCGGGGCGTACCTCGTACACAGGGCGCTCCGGCCTTACGCTGCGCGTTCGTACAGCCACCTGTCCGAGTCCTCGTGGTGCGACGTGGCCCATTCCGAGACCAAGAGAATCCGAACGCGGGGCGTTCTTCTCTTGTACGCTCTGCGTAGCAAGCCAGCTGTCGCCCATCTGAAGTGAGTCCGTGATCAGCAAGCGACGGCCCAGATCGAGCCACGTCATCACCCCCTCGCAGATTTTGAAGTTTTCCTTCCCGACTTCTAAAATTCGTAACTCTCGCATACGAGCTCCGTTTTTGACGTTCTTTATATCCACGCGTAGGCGGGAACGTACTCTACAACTTTCGTTTAGACTTTGTCGGCTAATTTTGAATTATTTTAAAAGTTATATTATTAACAGGCCGGGACAGGATTGGTCTGTTAAAAATTCATAACTTCTTCATCCGACATCCGTTTTCGTCTGTCTTTTTACCGTTACGCTACTATTAACGAGATCTCCGATTCTCGTTTAGGTTGTGTCGGCTAAAAACCGCTCGATCTAATATTCGAACTTCGGGCTGTACACTGCTAAGCCGAAACTTCGAAAAATCATAACTTCCTCATACGAAGTCAGATTTGGGCGTTCTTTTTATGGACGCTCTCGGTTTAACGTATTCTACGACTTTCATTTAGATCGCTAAGGATAAAACTCGCTCTATCGTAAATTCACTATTTACGCTTCCCGATGCCGTGCCGGTTCCATCCCGAAACTTCGACGGGTCATAACTTCTTCGTTATAACTCAGATTTCGGCGTTCTTTATATCTGCGGAAACCTTGAGACATATTCTACAACTTGGTTAAGACTATTTATTCTAAATAATCTTTTGTCAAAAACTCGTTTTCGACCCCTATTATCTCTAAATTGACTAGCCCGGATCTACGGGCGTTACATTAATGTATGATGATAACAAAATATAACAAATTCCACCATTTCCTGCTGACCTTTCTTCTTAACGATTCCCTGAGAATACAAGTTATTTTGAAAAACGTCAACATATATAATGTTGGTTGTGACATCCCCGTTTTCACGGCCAGAAAAAACCCATTTTGTTTATGCTTTATAAAACCAGAGTATAACTTTTAATAAAAATGTTGCGGGATTTGTTCCCAGAAAAAAACATGGTAAATACGTTATCGAAGCATTTCCGAAGAAACGTATTTTTTTATTCATCATAAAACATTTGGGATGTCATCGTCAATACATAAACATAAGCATAAACAGAACTTACAATCATTTACACTAGTGATCTACATCTCTTAAATCTCTCAGTGTAATGTAACTTCATATCGACACCTGTGATACAAATAAGCTTGAGTGGGTCAGGTTGGGAAACCTAGTGAGTACATAGGGTTTTCAACCCACAGTAATATAATTATTATGTTTAATCATCAAACAGTTAACCCAATTACCCATCCCCATTATCTTCCTTACTCTTAAGGGTCTACCCTAAGAATTAGCTATCCCTTGTTCATTCATTCCTAAGGATCGTCCTAAGGAGTCGGCACGAAATCCATCGTTGCCAGAGTTTACTCAATAGACACTACGTCGCATAGTCGCCAGGGCTTAGGCACTAAGTCTCATAGTCGTCAGAGTTTATACAACAGGCACTAAGTCGCATAGTCGTCAGGGTTTAAGCACTAAGGCTCATAGTCGCCAAGGTTTATCTCGTTTATCAACATTATCGTTTTAGAGAATCCACTCGCAATACATGTCAATGGGTTTTTAGAGTACAACTGGTGAATACACAGTTCAAATAAACACCTACAGGTTGCGAGCCTGCTAGTGTTCCACTGGAGTGTCTAGAATAGTCCGTGGTTGTCATCCATACTCTGCTAGAAGACGGGGCCAACACTTGGGTAAAAGGCTTCTCTCATGGTTCACCTCTCACCCTTATCTCATGGTCTATATCATCTCTCATAATTATATTTTTGTCACACAGCAACTATTTCATCTACCCATGTTTTACCCAACACATTTTGTAGATATAAAAATACATATACAGTTTAAATCATTTAAAACATGTATAAAAAATCTTTCACCCAGCATAGACCGCAAGCATTCAGGCATTATACACACATAACACGTAATTTATATTAAAATACTTCATATGTATGTGTAAGATGAAAGTAACTATGCGCTCACCTGATAAGATGGTGACTCGGTACTTAGACAACGCTTCGTTAATCTTAAAACAATTTCCCTCGGACAAAACCTAGTATCATTACGACTAGATTTTAGTCTAATATTAACCGAGACTAATTATTACTATTATATAAGCGTTAACACAATACTCTTCACCCACTATGTACAGAGATGGGCCAGACATGAAACACCAGAGGGCAGGATCATTTTGACATATAGCACTTCTGAATCCAGCAACCCAAGCGGCCCTCCAAACCAGATTCCCGGTACCGCGAGTGGTTAAAAAGATATTATAACGACACTTATATAACTCATAATAATAGCCTAAATACTCATTATAAGGTGCTAATAACATTACTATATTAAAACATAAGTTATACTAAATATAGGGTAGGTGTAGCTCACTTACAACAGGTTTTTCGCAAAACCGGGCTTCGCTGGAGCAGCGTTCCCGAGCCGAAAGGCTCTTTTCTCAGGGCTCCGGGAGCCTCGGGGCTTCCTTCGGGTGCTAGGCTAGAGAGAGAGAGTCTAGAGAGAGAAAGTGAAGTTGGGAAGGTGTGAGAATGAATGCAACCCAACACTCTTATTTATAGGCTGAATTCCTGATGGACTTGGCGAGTTGGGTCACTGACTCGCCGAGTTAGTGCCACTTGACAGCTTTGTGGTGGCCATACGTGTGTGGCCTGTATTGTGTCACTTCACCCCTTTTGCAACAGCACCCTGCCGACTTCTAAACCTCGTAACTTTTTAATACGAGCTCTGTTTTTGATGTTATTTATATCCACGCGTAGGTAAAAACAAGATCTACAACTTTTATTTTGACTCCGTCGGCTAGTTCTCGACCGATCTTAAATTTAATAGTAGGAGGAGATTAGACTGTTAAATGACCGCAAAAAATTCGTAACTCCTTCATACGGACTCCGTTTTCGTCTGTCTTTTTATCGTTGAGTTTCTATTAATGAGATCTTCAACTCTCATTTAGTTTCTATTAATGCACTGCTATGCCAAATCTTAGAAAATTCATAACTTCCTCATACAAAGTCAGATTTTGGCGTACTTTTTATGGACGTTCTCGGTTTAACATTTTCTACGACTTTCGTTTATATTAATAAGGCCAAAAAGTCCTCTATCATAAATTCACTATTTTACGTTTCCCGGTGTCGTGCCTGTTTTGCCGCGAAACTTCGACGGGTCATAACTTCTTCGTTATAACTCGGATTTCGGCGTTCTTTATATGTACGGAACCCTTGTAACATATGCTACAACTTGGTTAAGATTACTCCTTCTAAATAATCTTTCATCAAAAACTCATTTTTGATGCTCATTGTCTTTAAATTGACTAGCCCGGATCTACGGGCGTTACACTTATCTCCCCCTTAGGATGATTACGTCCCGGAATCATCAACGAAGCAGGTCTGTATAATGATTCGATACATTCTCTCTTCATCCTAGGTAATAACTGTAACTTCTATGTTGCTTCGAACGAGTATCTAACTCTTGGACTCTTTGACTGTAGGCGGTACTCGATCTTGCACCTGCTCCCTATCTCACGTTAGACTCCAAATTATGACATTCGAGTCACAATCTCGATCCTTACTGGAGACTCCTTCTTCTTCTTAACAAACTTAAGATAAGTTCTTTTATTACAACAATGGACCGATGTGTCATATTCTAATGACCTATCATCGTATGTTGCAACACTTAGACTCAGGTCTCTTAGAGTCAAATTCCAGAACAGACTATACCTTCCTTCATGTTCTAATGTGATATAATCACATCTTAAAAGGTAGCATTTCTAGCTACAAATAACTTATCGCGATACCTCTGCTGATCGCTTTGATTATCTTTTATTTCAATCTCCCGGCTTAAGTCAGATGCTACATTGAACTTGGTTCTCTGAACCACGTAACATATTCATCATAGCCGAACTCAATTTGATATGACCACTAGGGTCGGAATAACAATCATCTTCTTAATCATTACCGAAACAATGGTATTAAAACAAAATCAATTACTAGCTTCTTGGTAACCTTGTGACTTTCCCTGATCCAAGTGTGAGTCCTGTGCTTCCGGTAGTATAGGCCTCTACTACCATTCACACCTACTCATACTCGTCCCAAATACTGTCTTGCAGTTCTTTCCAAGTCATCATACAAGAAAATCACATTACACACCAGATATCAAAACGAAGGTTTTATATATTATTCCTTGAAAAGATTACATAGGCATTCAAGTTCACCCTAGACTATGCCTCTAATAGGCTACTCCTACGATACTATGGCTACTTCATAACTCGATCTTCAGATATAATTTATCACTTTTCATTGCGTTGTTAGCTGCTTAATTAGGGATGCTTCTTAGCTTTGGAGGTGCATCCGCTATTGTTGCTTCACTTTTCTTCGGGCAATCCTTTGATATATGCCCCTTGTCCCTGCATCCATAATAGAACCTCTTGCTGGATGTACAGACATTGGCGTAATGTCCATTCTTCCCACACTTGAAACAAGTCACCTCTTCATAGCATCTCCCATAGTTCTTCAGCGGTGCATTTGGCTTTGTAACTCCTTTCCTCTTAGGGCAGTCTTGCTTGAGGTGCCCTTCCTCATTACATTCGTAACACACCCTGGTGTTGAATGTACACTCATCGGTGTAATGCCCATGCTTTCCACACTCGAAACAAGTTACTTTTTCGTAGTACCTCCCATAGTGTTTCAGCGGTACACTTGGCTTTGTAGCTCTCATCGCGCATTCTTGCTTGAAGTGTCCCTATTTACTACACTTAAAGCAAACTTCTTCCTCGATTGGTCATTCGTGGGCATAGTGACCAGTCTTCCCGCATTTGATGCAGGTCACTTCCTTAGGGCATCTCCCGTTGTGTTTTCTTCCATACTTGTCACACCATTTTGCTTCACCTACTCCTCCAGACTTTGAGAACATGTTGTTCTTGTCAGACCTTGAAGACCCCTCAAATTTCCTCTTCTTGCCAACATCAACCTTGTTGGCGATACTACCGTTGATCACTTCTTCAACAGACTTAGCAACCCAGATGGTCGCCTGAAGAGTGGGTGTCTGGCATACTGGCACAGTAAGTCCGTCCTTACTTTGTTGAAGTAAACGCCTTGTTTCTTCCATCTGTTGATCCAGCATTATCCGCACCATTGCCTGTACCCCTGCCATCGTGATTGGCTCAGGTGCAGCTGCTACTTCTGGTGCAGGCTCAATCACTTGTGGTTCAGGCTGCGGGTTTCCACTTCCAAATCCGCTTTGTGTGCTCACCATGTCGATCTATACACCAAGTCAGACGTTTGGTGTGTAGTGACGAGAATTTAGATAGAGAAGATTTTATTTACGATCGATGTGTAATTCTTCTTATCACTCCGAAAAGTTACATGTCAGTTCTAATATCGTGATTAAACGTTTAGAAACCTGAACACATAAAGTTTCCAGATCTGATCGGCAACAGACCATAGATCCGATCATATAACGCATATCATAAATCATTTAGCACATAAAAGCATGTTAGGCATTTTCCCTAAATAAGCTAGTGCTTGTGTCTATTCAGGTGTATTACCTAAATTCATTAGACACACTCCTCACAATCATTGCGTAGCATTTTAAGTTTAAGTCTAGAAATAAATCCATATTCCTAGTTCGCTTAAACTAATGCTCTGATACCAACTGTAACATCCCCATTTTCACGGCCAGAAAAGACCGATTTTGTTTATGCTTTATAAAAATAAGAGTATCTCTTTTAATAAAAATGTTGCGGAATTTGTTCCCAGAAAAAAACATGGTAAATACGTTATCAAAGCATTTCCGAAAAAACATATTTTTTATTCATTTTAAAACATTTGGGTTGTCTTCGCCAATACAGAAACATAAGCATAAACAGAACTTACAATCATTTACACTAGTGATCTACATCTCTTTAATCTCTCAGTGTAATGTAACTTCATATCGACACCTGTGATACAAATAAGCTTGAGTGGGTCAGGTTGGGAAACCTGGTGAGTACTTAGGGTTTTCAACCCACAATAATATAATTATTATGTTTAATCATCAAACAGTTAACCCAATTACCCATCCCCATTATCTTCCTCACTCTTAAGGGTCTACCCTAAGAATTAGCTATCCCTTGTTCATTCATTCCTAAGGACCATCCTAAGGAATCGGCACGAAATCCATCATTTCTAGAGTTTACTCAATAGGCACTACGTCGCATAGTCGCCAGGGCTTAGGCACTAAGTCTCATAGTCGTCAGGGTTTATACAACAGGCACTAAGTCGCATAGTCGCCAGGGTTTAGGCACTAAGTCTCATAGTCGCCAAGGTTTATCTCGTTTATCAACAGAATCTTTTTAGAGAATCAACTCGCAATACATGTCAATGGGTTTTTAGAGTACAACTGGTGAATACACAGTTCAAATAAACACCTACAGGTTGCGAGCCTGCTAGTGTTCCACTGGACTGTCTAGAATAGTCTGTGGTTGTCATCCATACTCTGCTAGAAGACGGGGCCAACACTTGGGTAAAAGGCTTCTCTCATGGTTCACCTCTCACCCTTATCTCATGGTCTATATCATCTCTCATAATTATATTTTTGTCACACAGCAACTATTTCATCTACCCATGTTTTACCCAACACATTTTGTAGATATAAAAATACATATACAGTTTAAATCATTTAAAACATGTATAAAAAATCTTTCACCCAGCATAGACCGCAAACATTCAGGCAATATACACACATAGCACGTAATTTATATTAAAATACTTCATATGTATGTGTAAGATGAAAGTAACTATGCGCTCACTGGATAAGGTGGTGACTCGGTACTTGGACAGCGCTTCGTTAATCTTAAAACAATTTCCCTCGGACAAAACCTAGTATCATTACGACTAGAGTTTAGTCTAATATTAACCGAGACTAATTATTACTATTATATAAGCGTTAACACAATACTCATCACCCACTATGTACAGACATGGGCCAGACATGAAACACCGGAGGGCAGGATCATTTTGGCATATAGCACTTCTGAATCCAGCAACCCAAGCGGCCCTCCAAAGCAGATTCCCTGTACCCCCGAGTGGTTAAAAAGATATTATAACGACACTTATATAACTCATAATAATAACCTAAATACTCATTATAAGGTCCTAATAACATTACTATATTAAAACATAAGTTATACTAAAGATAGGGTAGGTGTAGCTCACTTACAACGGGTTTTTCGCAAAACCGGGCTTCGCTGGAGTAGCGTTCCCAAGCCGAAAGGCTCTTTTTCAGGGCTCTGGGAGCCTCGAGGCTTCCTTCGGGTGCTAGGGGTTTACCTAGACTTTAGTGGGCTTAAGGGAGGCTAGAGAGAGAGTCTAGAGAGAGAAAGTGAAGTTGGGAAGGTGTAAGAATGAATGGAACCCGACACTCTTATTTATAGGCTGAATTCCTGATGGAATCGCCGAATTAGGTCACTGACTCGCCGAGTCAGTGCCACTTGTCAGCTTTCTGGTGGCCATACGTGTGTGGTCTGTATTGTGCCACGTCACCCCTTTTGCAGCATCACCCTGCCGACTTCTAAACCCCGTAACTTTCACATACGAGCTCCGTTTTGGACGTTCTTTATATCCACGCGTAGGTAAAAACACGATCTACAACGTTCATTTTGACTCCATCGGCTAATTCTTGACCGATCTTAAATTTAATAGTAGGAGGAGATTAAACTGTTAAATGACCGCGAAAAAATCGTAACTCCTTCATACGGACTCCGTTTTCTTCTGTCTTTTTATCGTTAAGTTCCTATTAATAAGATCTTCAACTCTCATTTAGGTCGCGTAGGCCAAAAACCGCTCGAACTAAAATTCGAGTTTCGGGTCGTGCATTGCTATGCCAAATCTTAGAAAATTCATAACTTCTTCATACGAAGTCAGATTTGGGCGTTCTTTTTATGGACGTTCTCGGTTTAACATATTCTATAACTTTTGTTTAGATTACTAAGGCCAAAAAGTCCTCTATCATAAATTCACTATTTTACGTTTCCCGGTGTTGTGCCGGTTTTGTCGCGAAACTTCGACGGGTCATAACTTCTTCGTTATAACTCGGATTTCGGCGTTCTTTATATGTACGGAACCCTTGTAACATATGCTACAACTTGGTTAAGATTACTCCTTCTAAATAATCTTTCATCAAAAACTCAATTTTGATGCTCATTGTCTTTAAATTGACTAGCCCAGATCTACGTGCGTTACATTGGTGAGTTCATAAGCATATTTGAATGAAAAGTTTTGAATTGTTTGTAAACACCAGAAAATCCGATATTTCTGAAAATGGTTTGAACGTGATGTATCAAAATCAAGTATTAATGCATGTGTGTTTTATGTATTTGGAATGTATAAAAATGTAATCCAGATAAAAACCCTGTATTTTTTGTAGTACGTAAAAGATATTGTTTAATGGGTATTACCCCAGAAAATCTGATATTTTCTGTTTATAAAAGTGTTGTGGTCTCAATCCTAAGACCGAATGACAGTATATGTATGTTTTTGTATCCACAAGATTTTATAGGTATTCTATAAAATTATGCTGGAGAGGATTTCTAAGTGAGTCGTTTTAACCATACTTGATTTTTGACGAGTTCGCCTGTCGTGCCGTTCTTAGGCGCCAGTTTGATTTACGGTAAGGTTTGTCACCCTAGACTGGCCTAGTCTAACTGTAGCGAACAGCTCAGGTGTGGAGTGTCACCCCGTATAGATCATTACACAAACTCTCGCTCTCCCTCCAAGAGACTCTGGTTATAACTACAGGCTACGATCATACACTCTAGAGGTGTCAACCGACAAGTCTCACTAGATCATTTATTGTTTTCACACAAGTATTGATTTCCGCTTTGTATAATGTTTTCGTATATATAGTTAAGATTTGCAAAGCCCAGAAAATAGGTATATGGATGTATAAGGCCCAACAGACATGTAAGGGAGCAGCTATGGCCCACTAAGCATTTGATGTATAGACTGGGCCCATTAAGCATGTTAATCGGTCACAAAGGCCCAAATTAACATGTGATAAACATATTAGGCCCAACAAACGTGTAAATGGGCCACAAAGGCCCAAATGGACACGTAATGGATATATTAGGCCCAATATCATGAAATTTACATTTATGGCCCAAATATATATTAAATATTATTTTTGGCCCATTTTTATAGAAATTGACATTTTTGGCCCAAAATATATATAACTTATTATTTTCGACTTATTGTTGTAAGGATTTACATTTTCATCCCATTTTTGAATAAAATGACACTTTTCGACTCAAGTTTTATAAAAATGACATTTTCGGCCCATGATTATAAAAATTTACATTTTTATCTCACTTTTCATAGAATTTACGTTTTTGGCCCAAGTTTTGGAAAATTTTCATTTTTAACCCATGAAAACCGTAGGTTTACATTTTGGACTCAAACTTGGGTTAAATGACGATTTACTCCATAAAATCAAGATTTTTACATTTTAGGCCCAATAAAACCGAAAAGCCCATTTTTATGGAAATATTCAAAAAAATTGCATTTTTGGCCCTTTTACTCCCAAGAATTTCATAGAAACTCATTTTTGTATAAAAGTGACTCTTTTAGTCCTTGTAAAATCGAAAGTGTCATAAAACTCTCATCTTTTTGTTTATTTGTCAAAAATGGCCCTATTTCAAGATTTTGTTTCATTTTTCCAACAATCATCACATATGTACACTTTCATTCCCATGTTATGGTGTGTAAAGTGTTATAGTTTGTAAATTTCACATTCTTTTGTTATAGATTTCGAGATCTATCATATTTCATCACATAATCACAACATAAACCAAAAAAATCACACATAACATGCACTAAAACATAGATCTACACATATGCACTTGTATTCTCCTCCCAAAACAAAGTAAAACCGAAAACAAGGGGGTATGAACTCACATTGAGGTTTGGATTTGGTTTTTGGATGGAGAAATGAGAAGATCTCGGCTTTAGCAAGCCTATTGAGGAGGTTTTCGAACTTCTATGGTTATAAGAAACATGATCCACAAAAACATGGGTGTAAGAGGAGTGATTTAAGTGTAAAGATGTAGTAAATCAACTTAGGTTTGTAAGATCTTACCTAGGATGATGATCTTGATGAAAAATCCTCTTGAAGACACACACAAAATCTCGAAAACTAAGAGGAGGAAGGAGGTGTTCTTGAGAGATTTCTTGAGAGGTTTTTGAAGGAAAAAGAGATGGTGAGGGAGGAGGGTTCGGCCGAGAGGTAGAAGAAGAGAGAAGAAAGATAGTTTGAGGTGATGTTTGCATGGATACCCACCATGCAAACATGAGGTGTCAAGGTAGGAAAATTCCTCTATTTTCCCCCTTTTTTTTATATACATGTATTTATGTGGGTTGGGCCGAGATGTGGGCTAGGAAGAAAGAAATTGAGGATATTTGGGCCTTTACTTGATATGTTCGAATTTATGAAGCCCAAAAATAAATTTTCGGCCCATTGGGCCCTTATTAAGGTTCACGGCCCAATGAATCCCTATAAAAAGGGTTTACGGCCCATTAATGCACACGAGACCATTTTTGGCCCAACAAGACCTATTAGAGATAAAAATGGATTATTTTAGGCCCACATGGTCCAAAATGCTAAAGTTTTATGAATGTGGTCCATTTAGAGCCCAATAAGGGTTCTTAGGCTCAACATAGTCAAGTTGAAAGGTTTATTGGTCCATTAGGCTCAATAAGAGAATCCTAGCTCATATTAAACTGGAACCGGGATTTCTAGGGTTTCCAACCCTTAATTGAACATATGAGATGTATTTGAATGAGCATAGAGTATGATATTCATTTAGAGTACAAGTTATTACACTAGATGAATGTTTACATGAGAATAGAATTTCCTAGCTAAAATGCTAGTTGTGACATCATCCCCCCGTTAGTGGGAATTTCATGCCGAAATTCTTTCGAAAGATAGGTTCATGAATGAGAGAATAGGTGAGGGTACTTCTGCTTCATCTGGTCTTCGTGTTCCCATGTGAATTCCGGTCCACGCTTAGCGTTCTATCGAACCTTCACAATCGGAATGCGGCTCTACTTCGTACGCTTCACTTCCCTATCCAATATCTCGACTGGTTCTTCGACGAACAGGAGATTCTCGTTTATCTCGATCTCTTCCAAAGGAATGACAAGAGTTTCATCTGATAAGCACTTTTTTAAATTCGAGACGTGGAACACGCGGTGTACATTGTCGAGCTCTGAAGGTAGCTGCAACTTATAGGCTACCGGACCAATGCGGGCAAGAATCTTGAACGGTCCGATGTACCACGGGTTCAGTTTTCCCCGTTTCCCAAAGCGAATCATTCCTTTCCAGGGAGAGACTTTCAATAGTACCCGGTCTCCGACTTGGAATTCCAGAGGCTTTCGCCGTTTGTCAGCATAGCTCTTTTGTCGGTCTCGTGATGCTTGAAGTCGGGTTTTGATTTGGATTATCTTTTCGGTCGTTTCCCGAATGATCTCTGGCCCTATGAGAGTGATGTCTGGTGATTGTCCTTTCGCTAGTTGGGTGTCACCCACCTTAGCCCAACATAGAGGCGATCTGCATTTACGACCATAAAGAGCCTCAAAAGGAGCAACCTTGATGCTCGTGTGATAACTGTTGTTGTGTGAGAATTCAACCAAGGGCAAGTGTGTATCCCATGAATTGCCGAAGTCAATCACACAGGCTCGTAGCATGTCCTCGAGTGTTTATATGGTTCGTTCACTTTGGCCATCGGTTTGAGGGTGATAGGCGGTGCTCAAGTCCAATTGCGTTCCCATTGCCTTCTGAAGTGACTGCCAAAACCGTGAAGTAAACCTACTATCTCGATCCGAGATAATAGACACCGACACTCCATGAAGTCTTACGATCTCCTTGACGTACATTCGCGTCAGCTTTTCCATCTTGTAAGATTCTTTTATTGGCAGGAAATGAGCGGATTTTGTTAACCTATCAACGATTACCCAGATAGCATCCAACCCGTCCGTTGTCTTTGGTAATTTGGTCACGAAGTCCATAGTAATCCTTTCCCATTTCCACTCGGGTATCGTTGGCTGTTGCAATAGTCCCAAGGGCTTTTGGTATTCCACTTTCACCTTGGCACAAGTGAGGCACTTGCCCACGTAAGTGGCGATCTCTGCTTTCATATTTGGCCACCAATAATGCTGCTTTATGTCCAGGTACATCTTATCTGAACCCGGATGGATGGAATATCACGTCTTGTGGGATTCATTCATGATCATTCCTCTGAATCCCTCGAGTTTAGGGACCCAGATTCTGTTCATGAAGTAGTAAGCTCCGTCCTCCTTGACTTCAAAGTTCTTGTCCATCCCACGCAGCGTTTCATTTGAGACGTTCTCCGACTTTACCGCATTAGTTTGGGTTTCCTTGATTTGTGAAGTTAGGTGGGATTGGATTGTTATTGTTAAGGTCTTCACCCGACGACCTGAGCATTCTTTTATGCTCAAGGCATCGGCTACCACGTTAGCCTTACTCAGGTGGTACTTGATCTCGCACTCGTAATCATTTAGCAGCTCAACTCATCTTCGCTGCCTCATGATTAATTCCTTCTGATTCAGAATGTGCTGGAGGCTTTTGTGGTCGGTAAAAATGGTGCACTTTGTACCGTAGAGATAGTGCCTCCAAATCTTTAGTGTGAAGTCCACCGCTCCCAGATCGAGATCATGAGTGATGTAATTTACTTCGTGTGTCTTTAGCTGCCTGGATGCGTAGGCTATCACCTTCCCATGCTAATGAGGACACAGCCCAACCCTTGATTCGAAGCATTGCAGTAGACTACGAAATCTTCGGTTCCCTCTGGTAAGGATAGCACTGGCGCGCTACAAAGGGCTCACTTTAGGGTTTGGAGGGCGGCTTCTTGCTTTTCCGTCCAGTTGAAAGACACACCCTTTTGTGTCAACGTCGTAAGGGGTTTGGCTATCTTAGAGAAATTCTGGATAAACCTCTGGTAGAAGCCTGCGAGACCCAAGAATTGACGGATTTCTGTTAGGGTTCTCGGGATAGCCCAGCCTTCAATAGCCTTTATCTTCGAAGGATCTACGTGAATCCCTTCCTTGCTGACTACATGACCCAAAAAGTTTACACTGCGGATCCAAAATTCGCATTTGGAAAGCTTCGCATACAGTTTCTCAGCTCTTAGGGTTTCTAAGATTTGACAGAGATGTTGGCCATGCTCTTCTTTGCTTCGAGAGTAGATAAGAATATCGTCGATGAAGACAATCACGAATTTATCAAGGAATGGGCGACAAATTCGATTAATGAGGTCCATAAATGCAGCGGTGGCATTTGTTAGACCGAAGGGCATCACGACAAATTCGTAATGACCGTATCGTGTTCGAAAAGTAGTTTTTGGAATATCCTCTTCCCGAACTCGAAGTTGATGATAACCGGATCTCAGATCTATTTTTGAGAAATAACTAGCTCCTTGAAGCTGGTTAAATAGATCGTCGATTCGTGGAAGTGGTTACCGATTTTTGATGGTGAGCTTGTTTAATTCTCTATAATCGATGCACATCCTGAAGGATCCGTCCTTTTTCTTGACAAACAAGACCGGAGCTCCCCAAGGTGAGAAGCTTGGTCGGATGAATCCTTTTCTCAGCAGCTCGCTTAGTTGGCTGGATAACTCCTGTATTTTGGCAGGAGCTAACCCGTAGGGTGATTTGGCAATTGGTGTGGCTCCTAGTATTTAGGTCGATTCGGAATTCGACTTGTCTTTCTGGGGGTATTCCCGGAAGATCTTCTGGAAATACATCCGGGAAGTCACATGCCACTGGAATGTCTTGAATGTTTACTTCTTCTTTGGTCTTATCCACCATATGAGCGAGGAATGCGTAGTTCTTCTTGTGTAGGCACTTTTGTGCCTTGATGCATGAGATAAGGCGAAGGTTGGCGCCAGGTTTATCGCCATAGATTATTAGGGTTTCATGATTGGGGAGATGAAGCCGAACGACCTTCTCGCAACACATAATATCAACATGGCAGGGGCTTAACCAATCCATGCCGATTATCACATCAAAACTCCTAATATTTACTGACATCAAGTCTATTTGAAAGGAGCGATTGTTTAGTGTTAATGTGCACCCTACATAGATATCTTTGATTGTTTCAGTTTTCCCATTAGCCATTTCCACCATGAAGGCTTCGTTGAGCTTATGGGGTTGTTGATTTAGTAAGTGTTTGAATTTATTACTAATGAAACTTCGCTCCGCCCCACTATCAAATAAGATGCATGCATACGAGTTGTTAAGTAGGAACGTACCGGTAACAACTGCTGGGTCCTGCACTGCTTCGCCCTGACCCATTGTCAACACTCTTCGTGCTATTCCTGCCCCCTGATTGTTTGCTTTAGGGCAGTTGCGCCGGAAATGGCCGGTTTCTCCACACCCATAGCAGGTGTAACTGGCCCCAACATTGTTGCTGTTGTTGTTGGTGTTTGTTGCGGTTGTTGTTGTTGTTGTTGTTGTTTAACTGTTGGTTTTATTGCGGATATGTTCTACAGTACCTTGCAGTGTGACCCTTTCGGTTGCAGCTTGTGCAGTGCATCTCTCTACATTCTCCCTGATGGTGAAAGTTGCATTTACTGCACTTAGGTAGGGTCCCTGAGTATTGCTTGGGATTATTTGGTGTGGATGAGGCTGGAGCATGTGGTGTTGTGGTAGCTTGAGTAGCAGCATGGACAGTCATAGTTTGTTGTTTCTTTGATGATTCAGAATTTTGTTTTCCCTTCCGCTTGTTGTTTTTCCCCTTCTTGTTCTCACCTTCTTTCTTAACTTCCGCTTCTCCTGTTTTGGCACCCTTTTTGTTGTCATGCTCGTACAATTTCTTGGCCAGCCTCTTTGCACTATCATACGTCTCAGGGTTTGCTGCAATTACATTCCCTTGGATTGGCGCGGTTAATCCCCAAATGAATCTCTCGATCTTCTTCCCTTCAGATGTGATCATCCCGAGACACAAGAGAGACAGCTCACTAAACCTTGATATGTATGCATCGATGTCGGAGTTTTGAACTGTGAGGTTCCACAGCTCTTGTTCCATTTTCTGGATTTCTCCCCTTGGACAGTATTCAGCCAGCAACATTTCTTTAAGCTCCTCCCATGGAATCACGTTTTCCACAGGGTGTGTCATGGCCTCTATGTGACCATTCCACCAGGAGACAGCTTGATCAACGAATGTGCAGGCCGCAAACTTGACCTTGCACCTGTTAGGAACCGGACCGGGTACATGCAGCGGAAACACTATCACACACACAAACACACGAAGGAAATAAAGCAAGAAGGGACACAAGGATTTTACGTGGTTCGGATTCGGTGTAAATCCTACGTCCACGGGCGCAACTAGATTTTATATTAACTCACTATAAGATTACAAATGGTAATATCACTCGGCACAAATACAAAGAGTTACATCGCACATATATATACTGAGAGAGGAGCCGTTTTGTTTGACCAGCCACCATTTGAATTTTCTTCCATTCACATGTTACGGCCGAAACAAAATTGCACATGGATTCCATTAAACAATTAATACTTTTGCCGTCCACTCACCGTCCAATAAACAAATATTAAACAATTCAATTGTTTAATTTGTCAAGTTACATTTATGGCCCTTGAACTCTTAGGAACTTGTCAATTTGTTCATGACTCCATAAATCTTAACAATCTCCCACTTGGAGACTTGAACAAATTAGTCTTTCTTCGCCATCCAACTCTCAATTACTCCAGAAATCTTAAAAACAAACAACCAAGTCCTTCAAGCTTCCAGTTCCAAAGAACAAGCTAAAACTTAGTCTGATTTCTCTAGTTGCAGCCGCCCCTCATCATCAATTTCTAGAAGGGCCAGTTGAAGCTCCCACTAGCTCCAACTCAGCCGTGGCTAATCCCGCCACCAACTCATCATCTGTCTCAACCGGTTTGGACACTCCACCAGATCCAGAGATACACCGAGGACCACTAACACTCTCCAAACTTTGCAAACTTCCAACAAGAGAGAATTTTCCAGTCTTAGTCTTCAAAACCCAACGGCTCTTTGTAACTGTACCCGAAACACGTCCCGTGCTCCCACTGTCACAGAATCCCCTGAATGGTTTAGACTTTCGAACTCGTTCAGCTAACATCTCTTTGGCTCCAGAATTCATGTTTGCAAAATGAACTCTCTTAGCCGTAGATTTAGCGAACCAGATTTTGTCTTGCTTAACAGGGACGGTCATACTTCCCTCAGCAGGTACCTCAACCATATATAATGACCCACGCTTCAAACCTTGAGCAATCACCGAATTACCATTGACCACCATCCATTTACCACCACCAAACCTTACTTCGAGTCCTTGTTTATCCAGCTGACCAACAGAAATCAATTTTTTCTTCAGCTCCGGAATAACCCTGACATTCTTCAGGCTCCATGTAGTTCCTAATGAAGTAACTAGATCAATATCTCCCATGCCCGTTACCTGAAGCATCTCGTCATTTGCCAAACGTACCTTCCCAAAATCTCCTTCTTTTAGATTCACCATCGTTTCCCCGTTGTCCATGGCGTGAAACGAAGCCCCTGAATCCATGACCCAAGAGTCCACAGAACTTTCCATACTGAGTAACAATGCATCATCCTCAGACACACTCTCAGCACCAGCAATGTTCAATTCTTTCTTTGGACATTGACTCTTAACATGTCCCACTTCTTGACAGTTCCAACATTTCACATTCTTCAAAGTTCTAGAAGAACTTTTTCCCCGACTCCCACTGCTCCCACTATTCCTGCTATTCCCTCTACCTCTTCCGACATTTAATAAATCAGAAGAGGAAGATCCACCTTGATTCTTGCGTCTAATATCCTCGCCTAGAACCAAATCTCTAACCCCTTCAAAAGTCATACCACTGGTCCCCACGGAACTCGTAATCTGGACAGAATTGAATTTAGATTGTTAATGTGAACCGTAACTGAGCCTTCCTCATTCATCCTTGTAGTGAACAGCTCCTTCATCAAGAACACCTTGTTAGCCGCCGATGGTTTCTCATACATATTTGACAGAGCCTCCATCATACCACGCGCCATGGTTTCATTCATGATGTTGAAAGCAACGCTCTTCGTCAACGACAATGTAATAACCGCCTTGGCTTTCTTGTCCTTTGAGTTCCACGCATCTTCAGCAGCTTTTTCAATTTTCTCCGGTTTGTCTCCGAGTACCACGTCCAAGTCTTTCTGACATAGTAATGCTTCTAATTGCATTTTCCACCAGCTAAAATCAGAACCGTTGAACTTTTCGATTACCACCTTGTCTTCAGCCATTATGACAAACAAGATACAAATCAGGTACACTCGTGCGTGATAAAAAAACGATCGTACCCTCCAAACCTCGCTAATCTAGCTCTGATACCAGTTGTTAGGAACCAGACCGGGTACACGCAGCGGAAACACTATCACACATACAAACACACGAAGGAAATAAAGCAAGAAGGAACACAAGGATTTTACGTGGTTCGGATTCGGTGTAAATCCTACGTCCACGGGCGCAACTAGATTTTATATTAACTCACTATAAGATTACAAATGGTAATATCACTCGGCACAAATACAGAGAGTTACATCGCACATATATATACTGAGAGAGGAGACGTTTTGTTTGACCAGCCACCATTTGAATTTTCTTCCATTCACATGTTACGGCCGAAACAAAAGTGCACATGGATTCCATTAAACAATTAATACTTTTGCCGTCCACTCACCGTCCAATAAACAAATATTAAACAATTCAATTGTTTAATTTGTCAAGTTACATTTATGGCCCTTGAACTCTTAGGAACTTGTCAATTTGTTCATGACTCCATAAATCTTAACAGCACTCATCTGGACATCCGCAAATTTCAAACACTGATTCCACCTTCTCAATCCATCGTTTCAGGGTTATTACGCCTCCCATCTCGTTGAAGGTTCGAGGTTTGGAATTAGTGAAGTACTTGTAGGTGCAGGTTCTTGTGGTTCTGTGGTTTGTTCCTTGATTTGTGCTTCCGGTTCCCTGTCTGTTGCCTTCTCCGTTGTTTCCGTTGCGAATCTGCGCAAGTGCTGCAGTGACCGCATCGGACACTGCTGCTTGGAATGCAACTGAGTTTATTTCTGGTGGGGTCGTTGTTGCGTTGTTTCCACGATTGGGTCTTTGAGGCATCTTTTTGTCAAAGAACGGAAAGATGTTGAGTACATATCGCAATCCCAGTTTAGAATGTCACAGACTCGGCGAATCGATTTGTGCATCTAAGTGATTCCATGTATTAACATAAAACAAGGAAATAAAGCACATAACAGATAACAACATCACGATAAAACATAGAGCATTTCCATTAATAATAATCGTTTTTAATACATGAAAATTTGCCAAAACGCATACAGTACATGGGGAAACATATGATCCGACAGCATGACGACCCTATGAGTAGTGTAATCACTTAAACGTATGGTCGATAGTACATAGAATAATACATATAAGGAAATCATAATGATGGTACATGAACGGGTACTAGCTAAAATGAGATGGGCATGTCAACGATATCATATGCCGAAATATCGTGCGACAAGATCAGCCATCTCGGCCATCTACCTGACTACCTCGTCTCTCTCGTGCTTGGCCTGAACAGCTCGGGCCTCTGTCGCTAAAAGTTGTTGCGAAGAGTGACAACCTCCTCCTCTAGGGAGTGAGTCCTATCTACGGGATCCCGTGGCGCTGTGTAGTGATCTTGTACTGTCTCGGAAATGGGAGGTTCACTAGGTACTTCATTCGTATCTCCACCCTCCTCTATGACCTCATCGGATTCCTCAAACTCATAGTCCGTCTCCACGTATTCTTCGGGCCCGACACCGGGGGCTACCTCCACCATGGGGTCTTCCTCAATTACTCTGTGGGTCACAAGGTTCTGGTAGAAAAGAACGCTCTGATGTGCTCCATCCATGGCGACTGCGCGAGAAACTGGGAGTGAGAAGTGTGTATATAAAATTTCAAAATACTCCTATAGTATTTTAATTTCTTGTGTTTGAATTCCTGAGAAGTTTTGGATACAAGGTAAGCTTCTAGGTCAATTTCCCACCATGATTACCCCCAAACACATGTTGGTCATATTTTGAATAAATATAGTTGATCAGGCTATATTTATCCCCAATATGACTACATAAGTGCCCGGGTTTAATCACAGTGTTCCATTTCCTTCAGAGACTTTTAGAGTTATTGTTTTAATGTATACCTAGGTATGCATTTTATTCAGAGTATTTTAGTCCCCTTGTATTTATAGTTGCATATCAAGTATGATTAGATATGCCAGTTCACTATAAACAATGCTCTGATACCAATCTGTCACACCCCCGAACCAGACGGCGGAAACGTCTGGGGGCTTGCGCGTGACTTCATCTTGTAATATCATCACAATTGTATATAACTAAAACAAGACAACACCATCATCATACATATCAAGATACAACTAGCATTGTTTACATCAAGTACAATATCATAAATTACATGTTCAAAATATTTAATGTATGATGATAACAAAATATAACAAATTCCATCATTTCCTGCTGACCTTTCTTCTTAACAATTCCCTGAGAATACAAGTTATTTTGAAAAACGTCAACATATATAATGTTGGTGAGTTCATAAGCATATTTGAATGAAAAGTTTTGAATTGTTTGTAAACACCAGAAAATCCGATATTTTTTTAAAATGGTTTGAACGTGATGTATCAAAATCAAGTATTAATGCATGTGTGTTTTTGTATTTGGAATGTATAAAAATGCAATCCAGATAAAAACCCTGTATTTTTTGTAGTACGTAAAAGATATTGTTTAACGGGTATTACCCCAGAAAATCCGATATTTTCTGTTTATAAAAGTGTTGTGGTCTCAACCCTAAGACCGAATGACAGTATATGTTTGTTTTTGTATCCACAAGATTTTATAGGTATTCTATAAAATTATGTTGGAGAGGATTTCTAAGTGAGCCGTTTTAACCATGCTTGATTTTTGATGAGTTCGCCTGTCGTGGCGTTCTGAGGCGCCGGTTTGATTTACCGTAAGGTTTGTCACCCCAGACTTGCCTAGTCTAACTATAGCGAACAACTCAGGTGTGGGGTGTCACCCTGTATAGATCTATACACAAACTCTCGTTCTCCCTACATGAGACTCTGGTTATAACTACAGGCTACGATCATACACTCTAAAGGTGTCAACCGACAAGTCTCACTAGATCATTTATTGTTTTCACACGAGTATTGATTTACGCTATGTATAATGTTTTCGTATATATAGTTAAGATTTGCAAAGCCCAGAAAATAGGTAAATGGATGTATAAGGCCCAACAGACAGGTAAGGGAGCAGCTATGGCCCACTAAGCATGTGATGTATAGACTGGGCCTATTAAGCATGTTAATGGGTCACAAAGGCCCAAATTAACATGTGATAAACACATTAGGCCCAATAAACATGTAAATGGGCCACAAAAGCCCAAATTGACATGTAATGGATATATTAGGCCCAATATCACGAAATTTACATTTATGGCCCAAATATATATTAAATATTATTTTTGGCCCATTTTTATAGAAATTGACATTTTTGGCCCAAAATATATATTTAACATATTATTTTCAGCTTATTATTGTAAGGATTTACATTTTCAGCCCATTTTTAAATAAAATGACACTTTTCGACTCAAGTTTTAAAAAAATGACATTTTCGGCCCATGATTATAAAAGTTTACATTTTTATCTCACTTTTCATAGAAATTACGTTTTTGGCCCAAGTTTTGGAAAAATTTCATTTTTAACCCATGAAACCGTAGGTTTACATTTTGGACTCAAACTTGGGTTAAATGACGATTTACTCCATAAAAATCGAGATTTTTACATTTTGGGCCCAATAAAACCGAAAAGCCCATTTTTATGGAAATATTCAAAAAAAATTGCATTTTTGGCCCTTTTACTCCCAAGAATTTCATAGAAACTCATTTTTGTATAAAAGTGACTCTTTTAGTTCTTGTAAAACCGAAAATGTCATAAAACTCTCATCTTTTTGTTTATTTGTCAAAAATGGCCCTATTTCAAGATTTTGTTTCATTTTTCCAACAATCATCACATATGTACACTTTCATTTCCATGTTATGGTGTGTAAAGTGTTATAGTTTGTAAATTTCACATTCTTTTGTTATAGATTTCGAGATCTATCATATTTCATCATATAATCACAACATAAACCATGAAAATCACAAATAACATGCACTAAGACATAGATCTACACATATGTACTTGTATTCTCCCCAAAAACAAAGTAAAACCGGAAACAAGGGGGTATGAACTCACATTGAGGTTTGGATTCGGTTTTTGGATGGAGAAATGAGAAGATCTCGGATTTAGCAAGCCTCTTGAGGAGGTTTTCGAACTTGGATGGTTCTAAGAAACATGATCCAGAAGAACATGGGTGTAAGAGGAGTGATTTAAGTGTAAAGATGTAGTAAATCAACATAGGTTTGTAAGATCTTACCTAGGATGATGATCTTGATGAGAAATCCTCTTGAAGACACACACAAAATCTCGAAAACTAAGATGAGGAAGGAGGTGTTCTTGAGAGATTTCTTGAGAGGTTTTTGAAGGAAAAAGAGATAGTGAGGAAGGAGGGTTCGGCCGAGAAGTAGAAGAAGAGAGTAGAAAGATAGTTTGAGGTGATGTTTGTATGGATACCCACCATGCAAACATGAGGTGTCAAGGTAGGAAAATTCCTCTCTTTTCCCCCTTTTTTTATATACATGTATTTATGTCGGTTGGGCCGAGATTTGGGCTAGGAAGAAAGAAATTGAGGAGATTTGGGCCTTTACTTGAATTGTTCGAATTTATGAAGCCCAAAACTAAATTTTCGGCCCATTGGGCCCTTTTTAAGGTTCACGGCCCAATGAATCCCTATAAAAAGGGTTTACGGCCCATGAATGCAAATGAGAGCATTTATGGCCCAACAAGACCTATTAGAGATAAAAATGGATTATTTTAGGCCCACATGGTCCAAAATGCTAAAGTTTTATGAATGTGGTCCATTTAGAGCCCAATTAGATAGTCAAGTTGAAAGGTTTATTGGTCCATTAGGCCCAATAAGAGAATCCTAGCTCATATTAAACTGGAACCGGGATTTCTAAGGTTTCCAACCCTTAATTGAACATGTGAGATGTATTTGAATGAGCATAGAGTATGATATTCATTTAGAGTACAAGTTATTACACTAGATGAATGTTTACATGAGAATAGAATTTCCTAGCTAAAATGCTAGTTGTGACAGAGATGCTTCATTCTAGAGTGAAAAACTGGATTCACAGAGTTTGAAGTCGCACTTAGATTGTCACAATAAATAGTAGGGGTGGTGTTTGAAGTGAAACCAAGTTCACTAAAAAGAGATGTGAGCCATTGGATTTCTGTGGTGGTGGCTGCAACTGCTCGAAACTCAGCCTCTGTAGAGCTACGAGCAAGAGTACTTTGGAGTTTTGAGCTCCAAGAGATGGGGTTGGATCCAAAGTAGACTATGTATCCAGTTGTATTGCGGTAGTTATCTTTGTCTCCAGCCAAATCTGTGTCAGTGAATGCATGAAGTGTGGGAGGAGACCGTTTTTGTATAATGTCATAATGTTGGGTGCCTTGTAAGTACCTTAGCAAACGTTTCAAAGCAATCCAATGGACTGTTGTTGGAGCATGCATGAACTGAGATAACCTG